>NC_083291.1:30413835-31765088 GCF_963506605.1 Zootoca vivipara | reverse complement strand
CCTGAAGCTGAGGCTACAATACTTTGGCCACCTCATGAGAAGAGGAGACTCCCTGGAAAAGACCCTGATGCTGGGAAAGATTGAGGGCACAAGGAGAAGGGGACGACAGAGGATAAGAGGGTTGGACAGTGTTCTCAAAGCTATCAACATGACTTTGACCAAACTGCGGGAAGCAGTGCAAGACAGGAGTGCCTGGCGTGCTCTGATCCATGGGGTCACGAAGAGTCGGACATGACTAAACGACTAAACAACAGACCTACAATTTATCCCCCCCAAAAATCAATTGTACAGTGTGTGCAGCTTAATTTGGCAGCATAATACCCCCTTTTGCATGTACAGTATAGGATCCTAGGTTCATCTCCCATTGGGCTCTCAGGAAACAGCCAGGAATGCCTTCTGTGCAAAACCTTGGAGAGTCATAACATTGGGCTAGTAGAAGGGGATATCTCTATTGTCCTGACATCCTTAGACACTGGACATGAAAATTCAACCTATGGCTGCTACTCTTCTGCACTCATGATGTGGGTCCTGACTTCCAAGAAACATGCTCAAAACTGGGATCTAGGCTAGCTGAGCCTTTTCACACCATCAGAGGGAGGTGCAACAGCTTCTCCACCCAAAGGTCAGTGAGGAACAACTGACCCAGATCCTGGCAGGACAGAAGCAGGGCATCACACTATATGATATGCATGTACACAGGATTGTCACACATGGACAACAACGGTCAAGATATTCAAGAGAAGCCTTTGCCAGCCTCGCAATCAGGGACATAATCCCGGGCAGAGTGATTCACCTGGCTTGGCAAACCTCTCCATCTGTTTTGACCCTACATACATTAAGCATTGGTTGCCTATCTTGTCATGCCCACAATGGAGCCTGAACTGGATGGGACATGCAAAAGCAGGGCAAAGAGAAAGCTGGATTTCCTGAGCTGCAGGGCTGCTAGCAGCCTCCAGGAAAGGCAGGCAGGCATTGGGAAGGGTTAAAGGCCCTTTCTCCTCACCCTGTTCTCTGCTCCCCACTGTCCCCCTCCTGAAGCTGCTTTTCTCTTAGAGAATGAAAAAAGGATTCTCTGCAGGGAAGCAGGTATGCCAGGAGGAGAGAAGGCAGAAGGGGGCTGACTTCTTTTGCTTTCTCTTCTGCTGGCTGCAACTCCCTCTCAGTCTCAATTCCTGCAAATCTCTCTTCAAAGTTGTCCTCTCCCACGAAGTCCATTTGCTGAATTTCCCAGTCCCTTCTCAACGGCATCTGTTTCCATTCTTCCCATGCTACGCATTCTTTCTTTCCCCAGCCAACCGCTTATTCCTGACACTGTCCAACTTTATAGCCTGTAAGCTCATCACAGCAGAGACCAATATTTTCCCCCTTCTCCCTCCTCTTCTTTTCTTTTTCTTTTACTTGTGCTGTGTAAAGCATAGCTGCAGGGTGTTGTGATCAATTACCCGCAAACCTTAAACCTGTAAGAGGGGGAAATAGGGGTGGTGGTGGAGAGAACACCCCACTATCATTTTTTTCCAAACAGTTAAAAGGACTGTGCCTCAAGGTTGACCCCCACCCCACTGCCCCACACGCCCAACCAGGAGATTTACTGCTCAGACTTATGTATATCTATATGGAAGCAAAGCCTTTGGCTTTAACTTCCTGATAAGTGTTTATAGGACTGCAGCCTTACTGCCAGATTGCAGAGGACCCTTTCCCAGATAACTAGGGAAGTTAAAGAAACAGTTCTCCTATGCTGTGTTTAAGGGACCCAGGTGGCGCTGTGGGTTAAACCACTGAGCCTACGGCTTGCTGATCAGAAGGTTGGCGGTTCAAATCCCTGTGACAGGGTGAGCTCCCGTTGCTTGGTCCCAGCTCCTGCCAACCTAACAGTTCGAAAGCACATCAAAAATGCAAGTAGATAAATAGGAACCGCTATAGCGGGAAGGTAAACGTGCTGCTCTGGTTCAGCGTTTCTCAACCGCTGTTCCGCGGCACACTAGTGTGCTGCGAGACGCTGGCTGGTGTGCCGCGACGTGCGGCGACGAGAAGGGCGATTTGCATTGTCACGTGCCTGGCGGCCGCCAATATACAACACTGACCCACCGGAAAGCAATATTTCTCCTCCTCTTTCCCAAAGCTCAGTGCAAACAACTGGAGGGTGGTTTTAGAGTCTAGGGAGGCCCCCTAGGGAGGCGCGCTCCAGATCCACCGCCGGCCCCCCTTAAGCCGCATCGAGGTTGCTCCGCCTCCCCTGCCTCCTTCGCCCGTCCTTCGCCATGGCTGCGCGGCGGACGCTGGGCTTCGCGGTCCGGAATTACTCGCAAGCAGCAGCCAAGGTAACCTTTCACCTTTGAGCCGCCCCGCAGCTCCCCTGGAAGTGTGCGCGCCCTTGTAATCCGGGGGCAGGCAGAGCCTTGCCTGGACTGTACCACTTCGGGCCGCGGGAGAGGAGAATTGGGGGTCTGAAGGCTTCTCCCCTCCCATGGGGCGGCGGGAGGGAGATTAATTTCCTCCTTCCTACTTAATAGGGGGGCCTATACGTATTCAAATAAAATAAAATGCCTAGGGGGGAAATAGCAAGACAGGGAGATAGCTGGCTGAACTATTGTAATATTTGGGGGGGGGGGTAAAGCTTAAAAAAAATCATAATGTATATAAAACAGAACAGTTATGACAGCTGATGGAAATTAAACGATGAAAAACAAAACTATAAAATAGGCACGAAGTACAGTTGCACATGGGTTAAATTACAGTCATAATTATATAGTCAATATAGGGCGGCACAGAGTTAATTTTTTTAACTTTTTTAATGGTGGTGTGCCTCATGATTTTTTTCATGGAACAAGTGTGCCGTGGCCCAAAAAAGGTTGAGAAACACTGCTCTGGTTCACCAGAAGCGGCTTTGTCATGCTGGCCACATGACCTGGAAGCTATACACCGGCTCCCTCGGCCAATAATGCGAGATGAGTGCGCAACCCCAGAGTCGGTCACGACTGGACCTAATGGTCAGGGGTCCCTTTACCTTTACCTATGATGTGTTTAAGATGAGGCTACTCTAAAAGAAGCCATCCTGGAACAGAAATGGAGCACTTCCATTCAGAACTCATTATTCCAAATTCTGCATTGCTACCTTGGAGGTACCGGTAGCTAATATTATTACACTGATGACCAGCTTTTAAAGTGCCCAACCTATGGAGATGATGCCTCCCTTGCTCTCTGTTGGTTTCCCAGAAAACAGGGGATACTGTTGTTGTTGTTATTATTATTATTTTGTTATTGTTATTAAATTTCTAAACTATCCTTCATCTGAGGATCTCAGGGCAGTTTACAACATAAAAGCAGAAAAATACATAACCTAGTAAGAAACAAAAATAATAAGCCCCCCACCCTGAAGCAGAATGTCGGGAAGTTCAGGACAAAGGAAAGAAAATAATTTTCAATTCAACTGTGGAACTCACTCCCACAAGAGGCAGCAAGCTTGGATGGCTAGAAAAGGTTTAGGCAAATGCATGGAGGCGGATAAGGCTTTCAATGTTGTTGCTGTTGCTGCTACAGACAGCATTTATTAAATTTGCTTACAGCCCTTCATCTGAAATTTGCTTACAGCCCTTCATTAGTGCCAACGTACCTAATGAAACAAGAACAAAACCTTCCCTCCCACATACGAATTTAGAAGACACGGAATGCTAACCAGCCCAAGTCCTGGATGGTGAAAGGTTTTCGTCACCTACCTTGGCGGGGTTGTGGGAAGCGCAAGAAGGAGGGGTGCGAATCCTGGGTTGCGCCCCTCAAAACCGCCGTGCACGTTCTAGCTGGCGATCCTGCCCACGGGGAGCGCAACGCGTCCGCCCCGTCTAAGTCCTACTTGAGTTGCTCTTCTTACTGGTCTGTGACCGTGAGAAATGGCTGGCTACTACCCGAGTTGCTCTTGAGGGGGGACCCGGAGCCTCGGGATCAGCAACAGCTTGCTCTCGTCCGCCGGCGCGCCCCCTAGGTCTTGGCTCCCGACCGCGCCCCGGAGAGGCGGCCCCGGCTGGGCTCCCTTGCGTTTCCCCCCCCCCACCCAGAAGAGCTGCAGAGAACTTCGGGTCTCCGCTGAGATTCGAGGGGGCGGCGGCCGCTCGCTCGCAGCACCTCCTGCTCCCACGAAGTCGAGGCGCGGAGCCGAGCGCCGACAGCTCGGGGCAGCTAGCAAGCTGCGGGTGGAGCCGGGACCCTCCGCGATCCGGGGTGGGGAAGATAGAGCTGGCTGTGAGCCGCCGAGCGCTCCCACTCCGTCGGGTTGTCTGTCCCGGGCTTAGCGCGCGAGAGAGGCGCTCCCTCGCAGCTGCCCAAGGAGGGACGCCTCTGCCAGCCCAGCGGGCCGGGGCCAGCCGGGACACGTCTGGTGATGATGCCGCGCAGGAATGGGCAGGCCGGGGGAGCGGGAAGGCGGCAAGGATCTGGTTCGAGGGCATGGTCTGACCGGGCCGGGGGTGGGGGATGTTCAAGGCCGCCCGGAAAACCCGGCCCCTGGTGCCACCGGCTGCAGCGAGGGACAGGCACTCTGCGCTCTCTCAGGGGCACTCTTGCTATACCCCAGCTCGCGGGCTGGTCTCTGAGAGAGAGAGACGGCTGACCTTCTGGCCTTCAGGGCTCGTCTGTTCTGGGACAGGGGTGCCAACTTGGATAAAATATGGGGGAGTTGCAGGTAACCCCCGGCCCTGCATAATCGATCACAAGACGCGGCGCATGCACACAATTTGAATGGCAATGCCCATCAACTGGGGGCCCCCTCAAATATTTTAGGGGGGACCTTGGCCCCTAGGAGTTAGCTCTTTATGTTCTGGGATTAAACCCCTGCACTGCAAAGCTTAAGTGCTTGAGGCAGGGCAGCGGGGAGGAAGGTGAGTTCTGCCGCACATTTTCTGACCTCCACTCCCCACTCAAACCCCCTCTGCCCTGCCAGACGCCAAGCTCAGTCCTTCCCAAGAAGTAGCTGTGCTGGCCCACGATACTTCACCCTGCTGCACCTCCTTCTCAGGGGTACAGTATGAGTCAAGAGATCCTTTGCAGTGTTTCAGGGGGTGGTATCCTGCATCACCCTGCAAGAGATCTCTTGGCAGGCACATGGTAGCTTCACTGGTGGCCGTTGGAAAACATGACTTCTCCAGGTGGTTTTGTGTTCAGGGCAGCTTAGCAAATGAATTCGGAATTCCTGGTGGGCAGCTGCCTGTGGTTGAATCACTGAAGCCCACTCCTTTCCCGGAACTGGCAATCGGGGAATGCAGAAGTCCTCCCCCTCCCCCCCTAAAGAGCTGGGAATAATTATTAATAGGCTAGCAAGCAGGGTCATCAGTCCCAGGAGGCTGATGAAACCGTCTGGAGGAAAAGGCCCTGCCTAGAGAAGGAAAAACATGGAAAGTTGGGAAGAAAGACAAAACCCATGCACCACAGGAGGCTGATGAAATGTGAATTCCTTTTCTTGTGAGTATTTGGCAGATATCCAAGGATCTCTTCAGCCTTCAGGGTGGGGTGACTGGCTAGAGGCACTCTCTGAATTACTAGTCAAAAGCCTCATGGATGATGCTATCTCCAAAATGTTGTTCAGCGTAGGAAAGAACTAGTTATAAAGGCAGAGCTGAGTTGCTGCAGGATCAGCAATATTATTTGGAACAAGAGATTGACTTTGTGATATCATGTTAATGCAACAGAACAGATCTAGGCAGGAGACTTTTTGGGCTTCATCTTCAAATCCTTTTTTTTTTAAAAAAAATGTGGTGCAAACCTATGCATACTCAGAAGTTTACTCAGAAGCAAGCCCTGCTTAGTTCAAGGGGATTTACTCCTTCTGGTTAAATGTGAAACCTTTAACGAGAACCTGGGCTTAGAATTCTTTGATCCAGGTAACAAAAGCAGGTTTGCCATCCAAGCTGATGGCCTTCACACTAACAGGCACTAGGAATATTATACCATCTGAGGGAGCAATTACTTTGTGCAAGAAGCGTATTATGCCTGTTGCCATTTATCATCCTCACCATGGAGTTGTAAGTTTTCTCCCGGGCCCATTTTTACTTATGTGAGAACATGGGGAAGCAGGGACACCCTGAATCGGATCTGTTTATTCGTTTTGTTTCACGTTGCATCCAACCAAGTTCTCCTCGAAGCAGATCCGCTTAATTTCCATTCATTTCAGTGGGTCTGCTTTGAGTAGAACAAACAATGGGAAAGACCAGATAGATAGATGATAGATAGATAGATGATAGATAGATAGATAGATAGATAGATAGATAGATAGATAGATAGATAGATGTCACCTTTTGGGGGTACAGACCACCCAAGGCGGCTTACAGCATAATGGAAACAATTCAATACATTCACATTGGGATGTTCATCGACATAACCCTCATCATTTTCAGTGCAAAATAAAAAAATTCCTTCCAGTAGCACCTTAGAGATGAACTAAGTTTGTAATAGGTATGAGCTTTCGTGTGCATGCACACTTCTTCAGATGAAGTTCTTCTGAAGAAGTGTGCATGCAAATGAAAGCTCATACCTATGACAAACTTAGTTGGTCTCTAAGGTGCTACTGGAAAGAATTTTTTTTATTTTGCTTTGACTACGTCAGACCAACATGGCTACCTACCTGTAACTATCATTTCCAGTGTCAAACTGAAAAAGGCTATTGGACAAGCCTCCCTTGGAAGGAAGTATCATAAGCGACTGGATATCTGCTCTGCATGGCAGGTGAATCTCAGGTGCTGTCCCAATGTTTCCAAGTGCATATCAGCTCTGCCCCACCTGGCAACCCCCTTCTGCTTAAACCCAGTTTCAGCCAGGGTTGGATGGGCTTTTGGTTCGTTCCCTGCGGTTATGCCAGTCCTCAGTTTTGTCGGTGACTTTCAGTCCCCATTCCCAGCTCAGCACTTAGGGATGGTCTGCTGCTTCCACACAGGCATTCCCTTGGCTTCCCTTGGGCACGGCGAACAATGCCCCATTGAGGCAGGCAGAGGGACCAGCAGCCATGCCTAATGCGGAGACAATAAAAGGCCGACTCCAATGCTGGGACCCACGAGCAAGCGACATGGGCTGGAGGACATGGCAAGACGTGGCTGAGAGCCATCCTGGGCTCCTCCTTTGGCCCAGCTCCTTAGCGGCTTTGAGAAGGCAGAAGACTTGAGCCAGAGGCCTAACAATGTGCTGTGTACTTGCTGGAAGGGAGGCACCCCTAAGACATATACAGATTTGCCCTGTGTTGGTTGCCTCTGTCCACATTCTGCATCTGCCAGAGGGGAGATGCTGGGGGCAGGGCAGAGAAATTCAGTTTGGCCTAATTCACACTTCTCAAAGCAATACGTAAACCAAAAAAAAGTAGTTATCCTTTGAAATTCACACCTGTCCAAAATTTGCAGTGCAGCTCTCCAATCACAAAATGTGCACAAAAATATGTACGTTAGGAGAACGTATGAAAACGCATATCTTGGCGAAAGCACCTTAAAAGTGCATTGTATTAGGGGAAGTGGCTTGCAAAGAATGTGGATATTGGGGGGAACAGCATGTAAAAATGTGTAGCAGGAGAAATGGGCACCACAACTCTGATGACTTGTTTATAGCAAAATTTGCAGACGGCTGCGGAAATGTGACAAAGTGTGCTTAAGAGTGGGAAAATGAGAAACCGAAATCGACGTATTCATCTATTCCAAGCAGCCATGTTAGCCCGTTGTGGCAAAAAACAAAATAGTGTTTTGTAGCGCAGGATGCCTTTGAAGCTCATTTGAAGAACATTCTTTCCCTTGAAGAATTCTGGACACTGGAGTTTGTTAAAAGTTGCTGGGAATTGTGAATCTGTGAGGGGTAAACAGCAGTGCCCAGAATGCTTTGAAGGAAGGAACGTACTTCAAATGTGCTTTAAAGCTACAGTGTGTGCACAGTCTTCCACACATACTATGACATCAACATTCAATTCTGCACCCTATAAGTCAAATAGTTTGGATCCCCCACCCCAAAAAACACCCCACAAATTATGCCAACCAATGCAGTTATGCAAGGATGTATTGCAAAAGCTCACTCAATATGCATAGTTACAGGTGGGTAACCGTGATGGGCTGATGTAGTTGAAACAAAATAAAAAAAATCCTTCCAGTAGCACCTTAGAGACCAACTAAGTTTGTCACTGGTATGAGCTTTCGTGTGCATGTATCTGAAGAAGTGTGCATGCACACGAAACAAACTTAGTTGGTCTCTAAGGTGCTACTGTTTGTTTTGAACCATACTTTGGGGTTTTGCAGAATCTGGGGTGTCTTGGTAGGAACAGAGGTCTGGCTATGTTTGGGGTGATATGTGGCTAAAGTCATGAAGGAGGTTTGACTAAGCCCTGCAGCACCATGATGCTCCTTTTGCAGGCACCAGCTATACGAAGTGTATAGGGCCCTCTGGGATTCCAGATACAGCCTATTAGCATCTCCCAAAATGTTCACAGTTCAAATATTTCAGAGCCAGAAAGCCAGTGCCCTTAAAGCAGAGATGACCTGCCAGTGGCTAATAATTGGTGCTGTAGATTCTGGCTCTCTTTCACAATCCTTTTTACATTTGCAAGACTTCAGTGCTTGCAAGTGCTTCAGTAAGCACTTCAGTAAGCTTCAGTGACCATTAGGTCCAGTCGTGACCGACTCTGGGGTTGCAGCGCTCATCTTGTGTTATTGGCCGAGGGAGCCGGCGTACAGCTTCCAGGTCATGTGGCCAGCATGACTAAGCCCCTTCTGGCGAAACCAGAGCAGCACACAGAAATGCCGTTTACCTTCCCGCCGGAAGGTAAACTATTTATCCTCATGGACTATTTATCTACTTGCACTTTGATGTGCTTTCAAACTGCTAGGTGGGCAGGAGCTGGGACCGAGCAACGGGAGCTGGGACTGAGCAACGGGAGCTCACCCCGTCGCAGGGATTCGAACCGCCGACCTTCTGATCGGCAAGCCCTAGGCTCTGTGGTTTAACCCACAGCGCCACCCACATCCAGTAAGCATTATTACGCAGTAAGCATAATAGACTGTAAAACCTGCAGCTGAAGTAAGGCTAGCAGCTCCACAAAACTTCTGTTTTAACGCTCATGCAGTCAGATTCTGCAAGAAGTCACTTGCTGAGTGTGTGCTTAAAATGCTGTGAGTGTTGGAAAAACAACCCCCAACCCTCTTCTTCCAGCATCAACAGTGTTGCCTTGGGGGGGAAAGGAAAGGTTTTCCAGATCCCAGCAATAATGGCACAGTAATTGTCCATTTATGATGCAGTTATTATAATTATTCCCTGGGACGGCTCTTAGAAATGAATCCCTTGACTGACTGTGGGCAGATTAATAAGAGCAACAGGGGAACTGCAAGACGCCCAGAGCAGAGGTGGTCCAGCCAAGATGTATGGCTTGGGTAGTCAGGTCAGGACCAAGCCATTTTGCTGCCTGAGGCAAAACACAGGGTGGCATGTTCCCCATTCTGTGCACACAAAATCTGACCAGACAGTTGGTGGATCTTACTTCAGCGCTGGTGATGGAGCAGAGGCCTCTACCACACCCTAGGGCAGCAAGCCAGCTTAGGAGCTGCCCTGGTACACATTTCCAGCCACCTTCTGCCCCACAGAATTTGCCACCTGTGGCTGTTGCCTCGCTCTGCCCATTGGACTATCCTGTTGGTAGTCCTCACAACTGGGACACTAGAAGAGGGGGAAGTACAGATTTGGGGGTGTGACGAAGAAAAGCAGTCTCTTCAGTATACCTGAAGGAGCGTCTTCACCCCCATTGCTCAGTTCGGACGCCGAGGTCCAGCTCCGAGGGCCTTCTGGCGGTTCCCTCATTACGAGAAGTGAGGTTACAGGGAACCAGGCAGAGGGCCTTCTCGGTAGTGGCACCCACCCTGTGGAATGCCTTCCCATCAGATGTCAAAGAAATAAACAACTATCTGACTTTTAGAAGACATCTGAAGGCAGCTCTGTTTAGGAAGTTTTTAATGTTTGATGTTTTATCAGTTGTTTATTATTATTATTATTATTATTATTATTATTATTATTATTATTCTGTTGGGAGCTGCCCAGAGTAGCTGGGGAAACCCAGCCAGATGGGCAGGGTATAAATTATTATTATGATTATTATGATTATTATTATGATTATTATTATGATTATTATTATGATTATTATTATGATTATTATTATTCCCCCCAAACCACCCCAATGCTCACTGTGGAAGCTGGTGGTTTCTGCTGCATAGCTTAATGAGCGTAGCCATAATACTGAATGGGATTTTCATCTCTTCACCAGTCTACTCACTGCTCCGGAGCGAATGTTGCCGACATTTGCATACATGCTTCCGTTTTCAGCTTCCGGGTTGCATTTGCCTTCCTTGACATTTGATTTGCCCCTGACAGAATTCTGTAAGGCTAAGCATTTCTGCTGATTCGAAATGGTCCTTCTGTCAGGAGCAATGCTGCCGCTTTCTGCATCCTACAGGTGCTGCCAAGGACCCCCGCTCCCTATCCACAGCCTCGAAACGCTGCGATTGGCCTGTTGCTGAACTGGTTCTGCTTGTCCCAGTCCCCAGGGCAGTTTCCTCAGCTCGGTCCTCACCCGCTTTCTCATGCAAGCTTATCCTGCAAGTTCAGACCAGCCCTTTGGTCCAGCCGCACCCTTGCCTTGGCATTGCCCCTGAGCTTACCTCTCCTCTCCCTCTTTGCAAGTGAGGCTCCTAACTCCATGGGAGGTCACATTAGCGTAAGCAAATTTGGGCTTCCTGGGCCTGCCAACCTAGAAGGCTCCTGGCAGCTTGCAGGACAATTAACCAAGCTTAAGGAAAGGATGCTTGTTAGCATTACCTTTGCAATGGAGCTTGCTTCCAACCTTCTCCTGTTCTGATGGCGTGTCTCTCAGTGCATCAGCGCTTCTGCAGCCCACTGGAGGCATGTGGGGATGGTTTGGGAGTTCCTTGCTGGGTAGACATGTTACAGACCTCAGGTGGAGATGCCAGGAAGCGCAGGACAGAGGGACCACCCAATGGGCTGCTGAGAGGAGGAGAAGACAGAGGGGGAATCAATCTTTGGATGCTGTTGCTGCTGCTGTTGCTGCTGCTGCTCTCTGGAGAGGGGAAGTTTCTCAGCCTCCATTTAAAAAGGACATCACATGTGGCTGTCCAGCCAAACTAGTTTCCTCTTAATGAAATGGCCACAAAATGAACTTAAATTGCCCCATTAATTAGCTGGGCCCTCCCTAAACAATTGCAGACTTCAAGAGGAGATGGTGATGGTTCCCACACTATTCACAGCAGAGCTGAGCTGTCCAGGCCCGTAGCAATTCCACCCCACCCCCCTTCCTTTTGCCTGCTAGAAGACACAATTCCTAGAGCAGGTGATGCTCAAACTGCTGCCTAGCACTGGGATGAAGAGAAGGGAGACCGGTGGGCCGCTGGGTGGCCTCAGGAAGCTGCTGGCTGTTAGGACCCATTGCAAGAATGTTGAGACAAGGTGACACTTGGACCAGGCAAAACATGTTGCTGTTTTTCAGCAAGAGTGTGCCCTTAGGAACACCAAGCACAGATTAGTTATACCTCTTCTTTTTAAAATTTTTATTTATGGTTTTCAATTTTATACATTTTATTAATTTTGCAATCATTTTAACATTTCAAAACTCGACTTCCCCTCTTTCTACAGTTCCTTAATTTTTTATATTTTCTGCATATTCCAAATTAACTTAATCATTTATTCATCTCCTTTAAATGTAACTCTTATAATTGTTGTTGTTGTTGTTTAGTCATTTAGTTGTGTCCGACTCTTCGTGACCCCATGGACCATAGCACGCCAGGCACTCCTGTCTTCCACTGCTCCCGCAGTTTGGTCAAACTCATGTTTGTAGCTTCAAGAACACTGTCCAGCCATCTTGTCCTCTGTCGTCCCCTTCTCCTTGTGCCCTCCATCTTTCCCAACATTAGGGTCTTTTCCAAGGAGTCTTCTCTTCTCATGAGGTGGCCAAAGTATTGGAGCCTCAGCTTCAGAATCTGTCCTTCCAGTGAGTACTCGGGGCTGATTTCCTTCAGAATGGATAGGTTTGATCTTCTTGCAGTCCGTGGGACTCTCAAGAGTCTCCTCCAGCACCAAAATTCAAAAGCATCAATTCTTCGGCGATCAGCCTTCTTTATGGTCCAGCTCTCACTTCCATACATCACTACTGGGAAAACCACAGCTTTAACTATATGGACCTTTGTAGGCAAGGTGATGTCTCTGCTTTTTAAGATGCTGTCTAGGTTTGTCATTGCTTTTCTCCCAAGAAGCAGGCGTCTTTTAATTTCGTGACTGCTGTCACCATCTGCAGTGTTCAAGGAGCCCAGGAAAGTAAAATCTCTCACTGCCTCCATTTCTTCCTCTTCTATTTGCCAGGAGGTGATGGGACCAGTGTCCATGATCTTAGTTTTTTTGAAGTTGAGCTTCAGACCATATTTTGCGCTCTCCTCTTTCACCCTCATTAAAAGGTTATTTAATTCCTCCTTACTTTCTGCCATCAAGGTTGTGTCATCTGCATATCTGAGGTTGTTGATATTTCTTCCGGCAATCTTAATTCCGGCTTGGGATTCATCTAGTCCAGCCTTTCGCATGATGAATTCTGCATATAAGTTAAATAAGCGGGGAGACAATATACAACCTTGTCATATTCCTTTCCCAATTTTGAACCAGTCAGTTGTTCCATATCCAGTTCTAACTGTAGCTTCTTGTCCCACATAGAGATTTCTCAGGAGACAGATGAGGTGATCAGGCACTCCCATTTCTTTAAGAACTTGCCATAGTTTGCTGTGGTCGATACAGTCAAAGGCTTTTGCATAGTCAATGAAGCAGAAGTATATGTCTTTCTGGAACTCTCTAGCTTTCTCCATAATCCAGCACATGTTTGCTATTTGGTCTCTGGTTCCTCTGCCCCTTCGAAATTCAGCTTGCACTTCTGGGAGTTCTCGGTCCACATACTGCTGAAGCCTGCCTTGTAGAATTTTGAGCATAACCTTGCTAGCGTGTGAAATGAGTGCAATTGTGCGGTAGTTGGAGCATTCTTTGGCACTGCCCTTCTTTGGGATTGGAATGTAGACTGATCTTCTCCAATCCTCTGGCCATTGCTGAGTTTTCCAAACTTGCTGGAATACTGAGTGTAGCACCTTAACAGCATCATCTTTTAAAATTTTAAATAGTTCAGCTGGAATATCATCACTTCCACTGACCTTGTTATTAGCAGTGGTTTCTAAGGCCCATTTGACTTCACTCTCCAAGATGTCTCTTATAATACTGCAGGTTATTACAATAATTCTGCCCATGTTCTTATCTGCTTACAGTTTGTTTGTAAATATTCAATAAACCATTGCCATTCTTTTTTATATAAAAAGTTCGTTATCTTGATTTCTTATTTTTTTCTAGTAAGTTTCGCCATTTCTCATATTCCAAAAGTTTTTGTATCCATTCTTCTTTCGTCGGGACTCCTTTCCATTTTGAGGAAAATAGCATTCTTGCTGCTGTAGTTACATAGATGAATAAATTTCTGTACAGCTTGGGTAGTTCTGCCCCTAAAATTACCAAAAGAAAAGCTTCTGGCGATTAGTTATGTACCTCTTAACTGTTACAGAATTCCGTGGGCGCTTCTTTTGTCAGTCTGAAATAAATCAGGGGACCACGGGAGTCGTAGTGAAAAGAGAAGAAAAGATTGGATGAAGAACCTTCCAAGCTTTGTCTTGTTAAAACAACCAACCAAGCTTCCTTTACCTGGCCTCGCTCAGCTAATAGTGCACTGAGAGAGACCGAAGGAGAAGCAGCACAGAAGGGTGCAAAGGATAGGAAGCAGATTTTGGCTAAGAGTGTTAAGGGGAACTTCATCAATGGCCAATGCCAAGGCCACAGTAGAACAGACCTGCCTTGACAGGTTGGAAGGAACCTTGGAGGTCATCTTCTGCTCAATGCTCAACGCTGGGCTCTTCAATGCGCCCTGAAGTGAGCAGGGGTTGGGTGCTCAGTTACATGCCTCCATCCGGAGGGATTCATTGCTTTTTCCACTCCCATACTTTTTGTGTTTTTTTTAAGTAACTTGTAGGAAAGAGAGAAATATACACACAGGAAATGAAGACAAAGTGAGAAAAGGGTGGAGAGGAAAAAATAAAACCATATGCAACAGCACAGCATCCAGGAAAAGAAATTACAGCATTTATGGAGAGGAATACTTACTTTTTTAAAAAAAAGTAATAGAAAAAGGCCCCCTGTGTTTTTATACTGTATTCCCACTTTATCCAAGAAAGAGGATTTTTAAAAAACCCCAAAACTTTTCTATTTTCATACACTCCACACCAGGCATCCCCAAACTGCGGCCCTCCAGATGTTTTGGCCTACAACTCCCATGATCCCTAGCTAAGAGGACCAGTGGTCAGGGATTATGGGAATTGTAGTCCAAAACATCTGGAGGGCCAAAGTTTGGGGATGCCTGCTCCACACCATAGTGTATGCTGAATTTGAAATGAGATTGCCCCACATTGCAATAAATGTATCCTCCTTACTATATCCCCCTGAGGTCTTAAGTTTATGGGAAATCTTCTCAAGCAAGGCTGCCTGCCAGACTTTCAAATACAAATAATGTAAATTATTCAGATCAAAGGTTTTTTTAAAATTTTGCCACAGATGCTCTTGACGATGTGCAAAAAAAGAGAGGCAAGATGAGCTCCTTACTTTTTGTAATTCTTTGTCTCAGAGGTGGATTTATGGGAGCTCAACTGGTTCAGTCTCACTGGGCACAGAGCCTCGGGGGCACCTCAGGGAGTGCTGCAACTATGAGAGAGAAGGGAAGCCAAGAGGTGGAAGGCATTCATTTTGGTGCCACACAGGTCACTGCTGAAATTTGAGACCCCCCAAGCAGGGCCCTCTTAAGCCCATCCAGCGCCCTGGCGCTAGGTCCCTCCAGCGCCCCCCTCCAGAGTCTCTCCAAGGGCCCAGGAGTGCCAAGCGGACCGCAGCAGCAGCGCGAAGCCACCTCCGAGGACTCCGCACTGCGCCTCCTTCTCGTTTCCCCAGCGCTGGGTTCCGCTCAGTCAAGCTTCGCCACCAGCGTGCGCACCGTGGGACCAGCAAGAGCTGCTTGGGCGCTGTGCACGCGCTAGCGGCAAAGCTCGACTGAGCGGAACCCAGCGTTGGGGAAACGAGAAGGAGGCGCAGCGCGCGGTCCTTGGAGAAGGAGCGCAGTCCTGGCCAGATCGCTGGAACCCTGCGCTCTCTTGGCGCCCTTCCAGCGCCCTCCAGCGCCCGGCGCCGTGGCTCTCCGCGCCACTAGCCTCTATGACTAGGACGGGCCTGCCCCCAAGGTCCGCCACTGTCCACGTGACTCCAAAAATAGATGTAGAAGAGCTAAATATGGAGAAGCCGTGACTGTTTGTGTCATTATTAAGGTGATTTCCTTAAATTGTTTCATCCCAAAGTCTGCAACTTGAGGGCAGCTCCACCACATGTGTTTGTCGATGCCAACAGATTGGCAACCCCTTCAACAAAGGGCTGAGCTGCTTGGCTGTATAAATAAAAGTTGCCTCAGTGTTAAGTAGAAGAGCTTCGTTGTTGCTGACACAGTGGCAAGAAGAGGAAGAGAAGGAAGAAGGAAAGAGGAGAGGAGACGAGGAGGGTGACCCCCACCCATAGGTCATGTGGCTCTCAAAGAGGACTTTTCCAACCAGAGAGCATATTATATCATTTCAAAGGGATGATGAATTCAGTTGGCTGGTTGCTTGGCTGAGAGCTTTCTATCAGTGCACCAAGTGAGTGTGTTAGGCTGCTTCAGATTCCTCTAGGCATGTTTCCTTCTTCCCATCTGCTTTGGAAGCTGGGATAATTACGCTTGCAAATTCAAGCTTGATTCCTTAAATGACAATGGAGTCTCTCTATAGAGAGAGGCATGACTTACTTTCCTGTTCCTATTTTGAACCCGTGTGTGTGTGTGTGTGTGTGTGTGTGCAACAACAAAAAAGCACAGGGAGACAACTTCAAGGAACAAGGACAAATCTGTACAGTCATACCTCGGTTTAAGTACGCTTCGATTTGAGGACTTTCAGTTTAAGTATTCCGTGGACCCATCTGGAACGGATTAATCCACTTTCCATTACTTTCAATGGGAAAGTTCGCTTCAGGTTAAGTACGCTTCAGGTTAAGTACAGACTTCCGGAACCAATCGTGTACTTAAACCGAGGTACCGTACCACTGTGCTTCCCAGTGCCCTGTTGAAATCATCTGGTAATTTTATTAATGCTTATTCACAGCTACCTTGAATGCTGATGATTTTATCACAGTAGAAGGAGAATGGCTAGGAGCTTTGTTCTCTCCTGGGAATGCAGCCTGGCACTGATTATGTCCTGGGAACGGGGTGTTCCCATCCTGAAGCGGCCTTGGCTCCTGCGGTGCATCCCATTGAAGAAGGCTTAGTGGTGTGTTTGGGAGCAGGTCCAGAGCCCCAGGATACAACAGGCAGGTTTCGCCACCGTCTTCTTAGTCAAAACGTTTTTCTTTGGATGAAAACACCCTTAGAAGGCCTAAGGCAGCTTTCCCAACATGGTGACCTCCCATAATCCCATGGTGCAACTCCTATAATCCCTCACTATGCTGTCTGGGGCTGATGGGAGTTATAGTCAAAAAAATCTGGAGGGCACCAGATTTGTGAAGGCTGGTCTAAGTTAGGGTTGCCATATGTCCTCTTTTCCCAGGACACACCCTCTTTTTCAGGTCTGGTTGCTAGATGTCCTCTTTTCCCCCAGCTACGTCCTCTTTTTCAGGATTAAAATTTCTGTCCAGGCAGATTTTTAAAATTTGGCGAAATGCCCAGGGGTTTTCTGTTTGTTTGCAGTAACCCAAGATTTTTTTTCTGGTGCATTAGACTCATCTAAGGCACCTGACTAGGGACCCAGGTGGCGCTGTGGGTTAAACCACTGAGCCTAGGGCTTGCTGATCAGAAGGTCAGCGGTTCAAATCCCTGTGATGGGGTGAGCTCCCGTTGCTCGGTCCCAGCTCCTGCCAACCTAGCAGTTCGAAAGCACGTCAAAATGCAAGTAGATAAATAGGTACCGCTACAGCGGGAAGGTAAACGGCGTTTCCGTGTGCTGCTCTGGTTCGCCAGAAGCGGCTTTGTCATGCTGGCCACATGACCTGGAAGCTGTACGCCGGCTCCCTCGGCCAATAATGCGAGATGAGCGTGCAACCCCAGAGTCGGTCACGACTGGACCTAATGGTCAGGGGTCCCTTTACCTTTACCTAAGGCACCTGACTAAGCTAGTCTGCAGCAGAGAATCACAACAAAGCAGCATCTTAAACCAGCTACATATTGTATAAATCCCTTCTCTTGTGGCTGAACTAAAAGGATGCTGGCTCAGCTACAATATTTGGGAGGGCAAGGGTTAACATCCCCCTGCCCTTAAAGAGAGTCCATATGTACATGTTAAACAGTTTAATAAATTGTTCTGTGCACACTTATGTTCACAAAGATGTGAACACGAGCCCAAATACTTTCATGTGGCAAGTGAGGGAGCAATATCTATTATTATTATTATTATCATTATTTTGTTCTTGAAAGTTAAGAACATTACTACTAGCAATATAACACAGCTTTTCTAGCCTGCATATAGTAGGGGCATTTAAAATGAGAGTCGTCATAGCGATCAGTAGTTAAAAGTAGAAGTCAGCAAATGTGTCCTCTTTTTTGCTCTTCAAAATATGGCAATCCTAGATTTCACAGAAGACCGTAAAAGCAGGTTGCGACACACAAACACATCTCTGTGGTACATATTCTATGCCTTTCACAAAGTTTGGAAGGCCCAAGAATGCACGATTTTAAATCGCACTGGAAGGAAGATGGGCTGATATTTGTATCATCAACTGGTATTACTCAGCATGTTTGCCGGGGAGTAAGCCCCTTTTAAATTTAGTGCCAATTGCTTCTGAGTAAAGCTTTCTAAGAATGTACGGCTTGAAGTTCTTGATTCAAACCTTTGCTTTCGCAGGAAATCATTGGATGCTAGGATAGCCACCTGCTCCTAGGAAAACAGGGTCGCCCCATTTTTGAACATCCCATTTGGACTTCAGACAGGATACCTTTCCCCCCATATTCAAGCTCAACCAGCCCCACATGGTGGTTGTGTCAGTTGAGATGGAGCCTGGCCCGGCCTGAGTGACAATAGAGAGAAGGGGGCAAGAACTATCTCCTCCTCTCTCTCCCTTATCCCCTCTTTCCTTCCCTCTCTCTAGTGCTCCTCCTCAGCCACCGCCTGCCCCCTCCACCACCCTGCCCTGCCCTCTCCTCCTCCCTCCTCTTTCCTCCTCCTCTGCACTCAAGTCTCTTCTGATGCCAACACGGGTGAGGGGCTGGAGCTATGGCTCAGGTCTCCCAAGGGAGCTGGCCGTCTACCCCTGGCCCCTGCCCGCCTTTGTGAGTCAAGGGGAAAAGCGGGGCCAGGGTGGCGAGGGAGGTGGAAGGCCAAATGCGGGGAGCCCCCCTCCACAAAGGGCTGGGGAGGTTTTGGTGTCATGAGAGTGTGTGTGCCCCCCAATCCCCACCCACCCCAACCTGTCCTTCCCGCCTGCACTTGTCCCATATTTTGTCCTACCAAAGGTGGCAACCCTATTGGGTGCCCTTTTGCAATGTTTGGACAATTGTCTCATGCACACATTGGCCAGGCCACGTGCAATACGAGGATGATAATACTGGCCTACTTTACAGATTCCTTGTAGAGATTACTGTACTGAGATAAATATCTTTGTAATCTCTACAACAAATCTGTAAAGTAAGCCAGTATCAAATGTATGTATGTAGGAGCTGTAATCTTGTCTCTCTCTTCCCCCCCACACACTGCTCCTGGGTCAGGCTCCTGGTTCAAACTCTCTTGCTCTCTTTATAGGGTAGGTACCCTGACAGTGGGACCCAGGTGGCACGCTGTGGGTTAAACCACAGAGTCTAGAGCTTGCTGATCAGAAGGTCGGCGGTTTGAATCCCTGCGACGGGGTGAGCTCCCGTTGCTCGGTCCCAGCTCCTGCCCACCTAGCAGTTTGAAAGCACATCAAAGTGCAAGTAGATAAATAGGGAAGGTAAATGACGTTTCTGTGCACTGCTCTGGTTCGCCAGAAGCAGCTTAGCCATGCTGGCCACATGACCCGGAAGTTGTCTGCAAACGCTGGCTCCCTTGGCCTATAGAGCGAGATGAGCGCCGCAACCCCAGAGTCGGACACGACTGGACCTGATGGTCAGGGGCCCCTTTACCTCTTTTACCCTGACAGTACAGAGAACTAACGCTTCAATAGTTCCCTCCCCTGCCTTCAAATATTGACCATTAATGAACCTCACTAGGGTTTTTGGCTTCTGTGTATCTTCTGAACAATGCTGGGAGTCTTGCAACAGAATCATGCCACAATGCCATTCCCTCTACGGTTGATGCTGTCGTAGCAAATTGCAAAGTGTTTGAGGTTAACATATGCGAAGTCCCAGCCTCCATTTATAGATTGCTGCAGCGTGAGAAATTATTTCCCACCTTTGTTACATCCCCAATATATTCTGCTTTCGAGACGTTTGCAAATTAGCCCACATCCGGTTATAGATGGAGCAATCGATGCTGTGGACCTTCTGGGTGTGACAGTACATGTTAGGTGGCAATTTCCTAACCACCTGTGAATTTGCACTAAACTCGTTTTGTTTTGTTTTTTGAGAAACACAAACACAGGCAGTGCCACTTGGCATTTCGCAAAAGATGTACCGTTCTCTCTCTCTCTCTCTCCTACTCCTCAAGCATTTGCCTCTGGGCCAGGCTAATGATTCAAGACTCTCTTGCTATCTTTCCAAGAAACCTTGCATGATTTCTTGGCTTAGCATAGCAATTCCCTGAGCTCTGTTTGCACTGCATGCAATTCTCCTAAAATTTGGTCCACAGCTGGTGCATCTGCACGTCATCAAGAATCGAGAAAGGAGTAAGGCTGAAAATGGGATGTAATGACCAGAAACACAAACAAAAATAAGTACTAGATGCAAAGTGGGCAAGGGATAGTTATGTACTGCTCCAGATTCTGCTGAATGCACTCCATCTGCCCATCTGCCTGTGGGTGATGAGTGGAGGAGAGATGCAGCCCTACCCTGAGTAAATGGATCCATGCTTTCTACAACTTTGCCATGAATTGGAGCACCCAGCTAAGTGTCTCTGAAGAGTTGCTGTGTCCTCAACAATGTGAGTTACCAGGTGCCCTGGGGGTAGAGAGCATCTGGAGAAGATTTTCAGGGGGGTACAGAGGGAGCCAACCTAGCAGTTCAAAAGCACGTCAAAGTGCAAGTAGATAAACAGGTACTGCTCTGGTGGGAAGGTAAATGGCATTTCCGTGTGCTGCTCTGGTTTGCCAGAAGCAGCTTGGTCATGCTGGCCACAAGACCCGGAAGCTGTCTGCGGACAAACGCCAGCTCCCTCAGCCTATAGAGCGAGATGAGCGCGCAACCCCAGAGTCGTCCGCAACTGGACCTAATGGTCAAGGGTACTTTTACCTTTACAGTTACAGGTAGGTAGCCATGTTGGTCTGACATAGTCAAAACAAAATAAAAAAATTCCTTCCAGTAGCACCTTAGAGACCAACTAAGTTTGTCATTGGTATGAGCTTTCGTGTGCATGCACACTTCTTCAGATACACTGAAACAGAAGTCACCAGGCGCTTATATATAGTGAGAGGGTGGGGAGGGGTATTAGACATATATAGTGAGAGGGTGGGGAGGGGTATTACTCAGTAATTCTGAGTAATACCCCTCCCCACCCTCTCACTATATATAAGCGTCTCGTGACTTCTGTTTCAGTGTATCTGAAGAAGTGTGCATGCACCTGAAAGCTCATACCAATGACAAACTTAGTTGGTCTCTAAGGTGCTGCTGGAAGGAATTTTTTTTGCTTTACCTTTACAGAGGGAGAAGGAATGGGAAACATCCAACCATTAACTTCCTCCAGTGTTTACTCAGAAGTGCCACAATGTTCAGTGTTCGGTGGGCATGAAGCAGCTTATTCCTATTATGTTACAATTGCAGCCTAAATGAGTGAAGAACCTAAATCTCCCGTTCCCACAAGATGTGCAGTATGGACCAAGTTTGGCATAATATCCCCTCTGAAAGTATTCACAACCCCAAAGGGAAATGTATATAATTTCAGTGTATTCAAAACCAGCAAACTTGCAATTTGCACCTTGTAAATTTTTGGAGATGAAAAAGAAAAAGAATCCATCTGATTTCATGCATATATGGTGATTCTGCAAGTTCAGTGTCTTTAAACGGGTGTTGCGTATTGTGATGAATTTAAAATATTTGTAGTGTTGGCTTCATTTGTGGGATATGAAACATGTTAAAAACATTTTAGGTGCCAGGAGAATGTGTACAGTAGCAATCCTGAACCATCCTCTTTGAACTGATGCCTGGCAAAGATCTGTCAGATTGCAGAAATAGGTAAAGATAAAACTAAAGAAGAAGATTGAAGACTGGCGAGAAGAAGGAAATGACTGATAGTAAATTATTGGTGCACTAAGGAATAAGAACGCATTTGACATCTGATATAGAGAAATGCATTATGTTACGTACATTCAATGCTATAATACGTGGTATAATACGTTAGGGAATGACAGGAAGTCCGAGGAACAAAACAAGTTGAAATATAGAAGAATTAATTAGGCCCACCACCCCACCCCCCAATTAACAATCAAACATATACATACAGAAAGGAAAAATAACAACGTTAATAAACAACAACAACAGCAAAACGATTTGGAGAAATAATGATTTTATTAATATGGGTGACATACAAATTGTAAGTGTCATCAAAAACTAGTAAGATAAGTAAAAATCGGTGAGATGGGAGTGGGAGGGGAATGTGGACGGGTGGGGACGGGGATGGGGGGAATGAAAGGAGGGGGTGGGGGTAATAGTTTATTTATTGACTTGTAAATTGATGTAATAGAAATGTATTGGAGATATTCTGGATTGAGAGTATGTATTTTGTGTGTATGTTGAAATGTTTGTTGTTCTTTGGTTTTGGTTGTGTGTGGACTATAAATAAATAAACAAAGTAGGGGAAAAACTAAAGAATAAGGAAAGGGGGAAATAAATTCAGTATTGAAAAGTATTGAAAAGTATTTGAAAAGTATTGAAAAGTATTTGAAAAGTATTTGTTTTCTTTATTGTAAGAGTTCTGATTGTCCTACTTCTGCATTGTAGTCTGATTGTCCTACTTCTGCATTGTAGTCTCGCAGTGTTTGAGCAAATACTTCTTTTTCTTGTGTAGGACAATGACAAAACCACAACTCTCTCTTTGAAACATGCAGCAAAAC
This sequence comes from Zootoca vivipara, assembly GCF_963506605.1. NCBI lineage: Eukaryota > Metazoa > Chordata > Lepidosauria > Squamata > Lacertidae > Zootoca > Zootoca vivipara. The sequence goes on along the minus strand of NC_083291.1, from coordinate 31,742,774 downwards.
CAGCTAAAACTTTCGAGACGTTTTAGGTCTGAAAGAACAGCACCTCAAATCCATCACTGACATTTTTAGAAAGGTGTCCCCACAAAATAAGTAGGGACAGTGATTAACAACTCTGAGACCCCTTATTCTCTGGAATGACCCCAAGGGAATGACTTTTTGTTGTTGGGGATCATTGGAATAAAAAGGACATCACTCAGAATGACCTTCATGAGGTCTAAACCTCCACAACACCAGGCGGCATAAATGGTAGGAAGAGAGAATAGTGAAACTGTCTAGTGGTAAATTTCCCCCAAACACAACATCAGCTTATGGAACGCGCTGCCATAAGATTTTATGATGTCAACCTATTTAAAAAACAAAACAAAAACTTTAGACTTTTTTTTTTACACAAAGGTGTTCAGCACCATAATGGCTGGAATAGTTTTCTTTTCTTTTCTTTTAAAAAGAAGGAAACAGGGAAATGATTGAGAATCGTCGTTTGGTGCCAGTAATGAAACTCCGCTGTGAATTTTCGGTGCCGAATTTCAGAAACTGAATGCAGGTTATGAATGAAGATTTTCTTGTCCGTCCAGATTTCGACAAGTTTGGCAGCTACAGCACAACAGATAGAAAGTACGCTTCAGTGTCTCTTTTTGTTTCTAATTTCCTCTCTCTCCTTTTTTTTTTTTTAAAAAAGTTGAAAGTTCTCAGGTCCCTAAATGACACCACACATTTTGTGGCCTGCGTTCCGAGTGTCAGCATTTCCCATTCCAGCATTGCCTCACCTTGTGGTCACACCATGTTGGTCCAGTTTTGTTAATCTCAGCAAGCAGCCTCAGGAGTAACCTCCACGTCTTATCACTTTCTTTCTTTAGACGCTACCTCATCTTAGAGCCCCAGAGTGAGAAACTATATTTTCTTAGCTCGTTTCATCTTTGCAACAGCTCTGAGGTAATTCCTATTTGAGCTCTGAGGTCTGAACTTGGGCTTATCAGGTTTAAAGCCAGCACTGTCTGACTCTCTGAAACTTCACAGAAGCAAAATAAAAAAATTCCTTCAGTAGCACCTTAAAGACCAACTAAGTTTATATTTTGGTATGAGCTTTCGTGTGCATGCACACTTCTTCTTCACAGAAGCAGTGAGTTTCCTGCCATTTTTTTTTCAGTCAACCACCTTTAGCAGTATGTGCGGACAGGGCCAGCCCACCCTCCGAGGGTCTTCTGCGGGTGAGAAGCAAAGTTACAGGGAACCAGGCAGAGGGCCTACTCGGTAGTGGCGCCCGCCCTGTAGAACGCCCTCCCAGCAGATCTCAAGGAGATAAAGAATTACACAACTTTTAGAAGACATCTGAAGGCAGCCCTTTATCGGGAGGTTTTTAATGCTTGATATTTTTATTATGTTTCTAGATAATGCTGTAAACTGCCCAGAGTGGCTGGGTAAACCCAGCAAGATGGACGGGGTATAAATACTAATTATTATTATTGTTATTGGGGACCCAAGTGGTCCTGTGGGTTAAACCACTGAGCCTAGGGCTTGCTGATCAGAAGGTCAGCGGTTCAAATCCCTGTGACGGGGTGAGCTCCCGTTGCTCGGTCCCAGCTCCTGCCAACCTAGCAGTTCAAAAGCACGTCAAAATGCAAGTAGATAAATAGGAACCGCTACAGCGGGAAGGTAAACGGTGTTTCCATGTGCTGCTCTGGTTTGCCAGAAGCGGCTTTGTCATGCTGGCCACATGACCTGGAAACTATACGCCGGCTTCCTCGGCCAATAATGCGAGGTGAGCGCGCAACCCCAGAGTCGGTCACGACTGGACCTAATGGTCAAGGGTCCCTTTACCTTTTACCTTTACCTATTATTGTTATTAGGCAAAGTGAGGTGACCATCTCGGGTTGTGACAGGATCCCTAGGGGTAGCAGATCCCAATATAGATCTTTATTCCATCCTTGCTCCTGGTGTAGATCTTCGCTCACCCCTTCTTCCCTAGTGGGGAGGGGGCGCCATTTTGTGGTCCACCCCAGGTGCCAAAATGTGTGCAGGTATTAGTAGGTGATCACATTTATTTTCAAAAGTTTCACAGTCTATAGCTGGCTAATGTTAAAAGGCACAAGAAAAGGCTGGGGTTCTTTTGACCAGTTACCCAAACCACTGAAGGACTTTCCTGTGAGGAATTATTCTTTGCTGGGGGTGTTTCTAGAAAAGGCACAGCCACTTTCCTGGAATCTGAGACAAGAGCTCCATATAACTGCTGAGGACCTCGTATTTTCTAGTGCCCATTGCACAGTTGGGTTCAGCAGAGAAGTCTAGCAGCAGGCAGCAAACAGCCTGCATTTTCATTATGGAGCTGCCTTCATGTAGGTTTCAGAGGTTTGTGTGGTGGGTTGTTAGCCCCTGTGTGTGTTTGCATTTGAGAAAGAGATTTTTTAATAGACTGACCTGGAAGAAATGTAAGGATGACTAAGAGCAGGCATCCCCAAACTGTGGCCCTCCAGATGTTTTAGACTACAATTCCCATCTTCCCTGACCACTGGTCCTGTTAGCTAGGGATCATGGGAGTTGTAGGCCAAAACATCTGGAGGGCCACAGTTTGGGGATGCCTGACTAAGAGTATAATGATCACAAGAAACTAAGGGATAAATAGAAATACATAAATGTGTGATAAAGCAATAATAAAATATAACTGAAGGTGAGAATAATTGGAAGTCAAGTTCAAATTTTGTTTGCTTGGAAAACTTTGTTAGAAATTGTCTATTTGTATAATGTATGTGTGTCTGATAATGTTTGTTGTATATGTGTTTTATTTTTAAACAATAAAAACTATTTTTAAAAAAAGAGAAAGAAAGAGATTTATTGCATACTTGTATCAGAGGGGAGTGAGAGGGTCTGCTTTGTGTTCTTCTTATTATTATTATTTGAGGGGTTTTGGAGAAGGGAGAACATGCCATAGCGTATAGTTTGCAGCACTCAGGATGACGACAGCAGGACTTAGATTGTGTGCTTTTTTATCACTGCTGCTGACCGGGTTAAAAATGAGTGCCTGAACAACTGACACGCTAAACCCCCATCGGTTCACATCAAATCCAGAGAAACAGGATTTATTGGGATGGGGGAGAGAAATCTTCCCAGGCTGCATCTGTGCTACATTGGAGGCCATCATGTGGGTCTTGGGTCAGGAAACGGAGAGTCTCCTACTGTGGATGTAACAGACCACATTTTTGGCTGCCCACTCAGTTGCTGTCCTTTTAGGGGCATCTTAGAAGATCTCTGCTCACTGGAAGGACAGATCGTGAAGCTGAGGCTCCAATACTTTGGCCACCTCATGAGAAGAGAAGACTCCCTGGAAAAGACTGATGTTGGGAAAGATTGAGGGCACACGGAGAAGGGGACGACAGAGGACGAGATGGTTGGACAGTGTTCTCGAAGCTACGAACATGAGTTTGACCAAACTGCGGGAGGCAGTGCAAGACAGGAGTGCCTGGCGTGCTCTGGTCCATGGGGTCACGAAGAGTCGGACACGACTAAACAACAACAGAAGATCTCTGGTCCTGTGTGGAAGAAATTAAATAATGGCGCGAGACGAAATCCCAGATTGCCTCACAGATGCAATCCCAGAATGCTTCACAGGCAGAAGCAGAGAACCACGCAAATAGGCATTGAACCCAGGAGTCCTGTCCCATTTCTCAAAGCACCGCTGCTTTACAGAAAAGGAGAGGAGATGTGGCTCCCATGGTTTCTGTCTGGGATTCCAGATAGAGATAATGGTTAGGGTTTCCGTATTTCAATAAGTAAAAACCAGGACACCCTCAAAGTAGTTGTACTCCTCCCCCCCTTTTTTTTTTTACAAAAATGCCCCCCAAAAGAAGAAGAAGCGATTTTCCGATTGACTGGCCTAAGATCCAGGACAAAGTGCCGCCTTTCGGAAATCTGCCTTTGAAATCCCAGTAATGTCCGGGGAAATCCGGACATATGGCAACCCTAAAAATGGGAAGAACACTTCCTCTCATTTTCTGGTGTTTCAGACCCCTCTCAGGACTGCCCAGGTTTGCTTGTTGCCTCTGCCACAAGCCTGTCACATCACTACATCGGAGACACTGTGCACTCCTTGAACGATCAGGAAGCAGCACAATTCGGACCCTCTTTTGCCCCTGGTGACATCATCAGTGGTGTTTCAGGTTCTGAATTCCTACCCCAAAGTAAGGCACCAATCCCCTTTGCCTGGCTGGTTTTGTGGCGCTGGCTCCTCCTCCTTTGCAAGTACAGTGGTACCTCGAGTTACAAACGCCTCAGGTTACAAATGCTTCAGGTTACAAACTCCCTTAACCTTTAAGAGTTACCTCGAGTTGAGAACTTTGCCCCAGGATGAGAACGGAAATCGTGTGGGGCAGCAACAGGCCCCATTAGCGAAATCACGCCTCTAGTTAAGAACAGTTTCAGGTTAAGAACGGACCTCCGGAACGAATTAAGTTCATAACTAGAGGTACCACTGTAATGGGAATGGCAGGGAGGGAGGGAGGGAGGGAGGGAAGGAAGGAAGGAAGGAAGGAAGGAAGGAAGGAAGGAAGGAAGGAAGGAAGGAAGGAAGGAAGGAAGGAAGGAAGGTTCTGTCTTCTTCCCCTTTGCTCCTTCCTCTTTTCATCATCTGCCTTTGCCTTTCACCTACTTTCTTGTCACAAAGCACACACACACTGTTGCCAACCCCCATTCTTGGAAGATTGCTATTGTGAGCTGTGCCAGAGAATTCCCATTGAGGGCGAAGGCCCAGTTCATAACACTAGGGCAATTTACAAATGTATCATACAGTATTTGTATTTTGGATTAAGCAATTACAGAGTTCAGCGTGATCACTAGTGTGAACTGGCAAAGCACGACCGAGGCTTTTCTCTGCTTTTAAGCCCTTTGATGCCGGGTTCCGTCCTTGCCCTTTCTAAAAATCAGCATCTGTTTTCTCAGCTGCTTCATGCTATGGTTTGTTAAGGGTTGTTGGGAATTGCAAATCTGTGAGAGGTAAACTGCAGTGCCCAAAATTCGTTGAGGGAAGGACGATGCTAGTTTAAAAGTGTACACATCTTATTTCTCAGATTAGCTGCTTCCATTCACTCATGGCCTGGGGATTCCTGGTTTGGCTTGTCATTGCTGGTGGGGCTTTTAAATTATGTACTTTTCTCTTTGTAGCCAGAGCTACATTATCATCATCACAATTGTATCATCACAATAAAACAAATGAACAAAGACCAAGCACCTAATTAAAGGGCTGAAAGCTAAGTGAACTGAGACTTTTGCTGAACATGACTTTCGAGTAAACGCATGTTTGGATCTTGCCCTTAGGCTTTGCGGGATTGTTATGGGGAATATAATGCCCAGTGGAACTATTGTTTGAATTCTGCTTTTGTCAAGCAGTAAAATGCCCTGAGGTGGAAGCAAACTATTTCAAATTCTGAATGTGACAACTGAATTTTGAATGGTGCTGATTGGGAACCTGTGCCTTTTTCAGTCCCTGTGCTGTTTTCAGTAGCTGAGTGGTTCGGTTTTGAATGCCAAGTGATGGCGTGCCAGTCTCCCATTTAAGGATGGATTGCCAATCATAGAACGGCTATATTTGTATCCTCAACTGATGTGATAGTGATGAGAACCAGCAGCTCTCATAGTTTCCTTTGTTTTTCTGTGGTCTCTTCTTGAGGTACCTAATCTTAATTGCTTATAGTAGCCTGTCCCTTTGAGAAACCTGAAGTTCTCTCTCTACCTTAGAACATATTTATACCATCAGGTGCCACAGAAAGGCACTAGACATATCAAGAGATTCATCGTTTCTTTGAGCTCCTGGCATTGGGATGGAGATATAAAACAATGAAGAGCCGTCTCAGGAACAGTTTCTTTCCTAGAGCAATTTTGGCCTTAAATGGAAATCATTTTATTTTCATTTGCTTACTGTTTTGTATTGTATTGTGCTTATTAGTATTTTAATTCATGTGGAATGTTTTAATTGAGTTGATACAGCAATCAAGAAATTTCGTTGTTCCTGCAAGGGGACAATGACAATGAAGATCTATTCTATTCTATTCTATTCTATTCTATTCTATTCTATTCTATTCTATTCTATTCTATTCTCTTAGAAGATGCTATTGATAGCAAGGGGAAATAACAGAACAGGCAGGGACAGTTGGATAACCTCCCATAGCTGATCCAGATGGGGAATAGACCTAACTCAGTGGCAGAACATCTGGTTTGGCTGCAGAAGGTCCTGGTTTCATCCCCACCATCTCCAGATACCCCTGGAAAAGACTCCCTGTCTGAAACGCTGGGCAGTCAGTGTAGAGTCTATTGAGGGAGAGGAACCCATTGGTTTTCCTTTGGCAGAAGACAGCTTCCTTTGTAACTCTCTCAGGTGACTGCCCTCTCCCTTCCTTAAATTACAGTATTCAGTGATGGATTTGGAAGCCAAAGTGTTTCTCAGGGTTCGGGTTTGTTTGTTTGCTTGCTTAATTTCTTTCCCCAAGTTTTACTTATTTGGCAGAACAGTTAAGAGAGGCCAATGCAACAAGACCTTTCCAAGACTGCATGATGTGCCAAAATAAACAGGGCTGTGAGCCAGTGGGATGGAGCTTGTGGAACAGAACCAAAAGCTCTGGACGGGGCAATGGGAACAAAGGCTTTTCCTCGGTGCAAGAGAATCAGCCTCGGCCAACAATCCCGCTTCACTCCACCCGGAAGTCTGAAGGGAATGGGAGGCAGCAATGTTATGCAGACACCTGGTGGCTCGTGACACAACTTTCAGGGCAGAAGCCCGGCAGCTGCTGCCACCAGAAAAATGGGGACAGAGAAACAGCTTTCTATTCCAATTAGAAAAGCAAAAAAATAGCAAAAAAAGGGATTCTGGAAGCCAAAGGGGGCCTGGAAGGGCAGGCCACTCAATTGCCTTATAGTTTTCTTCCTTTGCAATGGTTGAAAGGATTCCCTCTCTCCTCTTTCTTGCAACTGCCTTCCCAACAGCCTAGAGGTGGATAACACTACTTAGGCAAGACTGCTGCAATGGCCTCAAACAACAAGGAATAAGGCTCCAAAGATAGAGCTGCCAAATGTGGAAATCTGGACAAAGTTGTTGAACTTTTCCCCGGACGTTTTGCCAATTCAGCAAAAACCCGCCCGGATGCCATTTCGCACCCCGATTCCCAGGTGTATGGCAGCCCTACCAAAGGCACCCCCGGAATGTTTTGCTTCATGAACCCACATTTGAAGACATGCAGATCCTTCCCTAGATCTAGCCCTAGGCACATTAAAAAACAAATCACAGGAAAAACAAAATAAAAAAAATCCTTCCAGTAGCACCTTAGAGACCAACTAAGTTTGTCATTGGTATGTAAAATCCCAGTGGCAATTTGGGCTGCTCTATGGTGCCATCTGTTGTCACATGTTTATAACACAGTTATAACAATATAATTGACAGTGTAGCTGAGTCCTGGGGACTCAAAATCGGAGAGTGTACAAACTATGTAAGTGGATATCAAGCTTCCTCTTGAGAACCCTTCATATTCCCTTAACTAGGAATGGATCTTGACTCTCCTGTACTTTTAACAGGCACAAATTGTACACACATGATAGTAAAGGTAAAGGTAAAGGGACCCCTGACCATTAGGTCCAGTCATGACCGACTCTGGGGTTGTGGCGCTCATCTCACATTATTGGCCAAGGGAGCTGGCGTACAGCTTCCAGGTCATGTGGCCAGCATGACTAAGCCGCTTCTAGCGAACCAGAGCAGCGCACGGAAACACTGTTTACCTTCCCCCCGGAGCGGTACCTATTTATCTACTTGCACTTTGATGTGCTTTCAAATTGCTAGGTTGGCAGGAACAGGGACCAAGCAACAGGAGCTTGCCCCATCGCGGGGATTTGAACCACCGACCTTCTGATCGGCAAGCCCTAAGCTCTGTGGTTTAACCCACAACACCACCCGTGTGATACACATTCACACGATACACATTCACAAAAGCAGATTCCCCCAGACTTCCATGAAACAAAGTTTCAGAGTTTCTCTCTTGTTCGTTTGCTCTGAAAAACACTCAGATAGTTTCCTGGGGCCTTTGCTGTTTCTAGAGCTCTGGGCTTAATTATAGTCGCCTACGTTCTGGCAGATGTCATCCTGTTTGTTTTGCTGGGCTCAATATTTGGCTGTAGCCATGATGGCATGAAAGCATTTCAGCCCTCTCATTTTTCATCTCCTCTACCCTACCAAACCACATGCTGAGCAGAAAAAGAACTTTATGGCAAAACTTGATCCACACAATTGTGGGAGACAAACATTTCCAGAGCAAGGGACGGGGAAGGAAAAATATCAGAGGACCTCAGCAGATGGTTAGGTAACAGGACTAATTTAGAGTTGCAATGTACTTTACTGCCCTAAGAAATAATACTAACAATACCAATAATAATAATAATAATAATAATATATTATTATTATTATTGTGCTCTTTTACTAAAAGCACTCAGAGAGGCATGTAGCACAGTAATAAAGCCTGCATAATATCTATAAGAGTACAAGGAACAAACAATTTCTAAAAGCAATAGAAAAACCATTTCTGAATGCTGGCTGGAATGAGATGACCCAGTTTGTTTTGGAATGAATCATTTCAGTCCTCCAGAGAGGCTCATTTTCAACTGCATATGACTCAGAACCTGATAGATAACCGCAGACATTTTAGGATTTGGGGGCCCTCAAAGAATGGATACTGGGTGGGAAGTCTCTGGGTCAGGAGCGCCGACTTGTCCCCCACACTGAGGGGGCCTGAGGTCACATGACATCACATACAAGTCTTGGGCCCCTCTGCACATTCCACCCCTGCCCGGTGGCGGCGGGCTGTGGGGGATGGCAGCCCCTTCAATAATGGGGGGGGCTCATCCCCCTACCCACAAATATTGAGGGAGCTGAAGCCCCTTCTGCTCCCTATAGTTGGCGCCCTTGCTCTGGGTCAATTCAGACTTTAGCTGAAGGACAGCCCTTTGCAGTGACTGCTATGTGCATGAGGATGTGAGAAAACAAAGAGGGTCACAGGTAGAAGAAGGAACACTGTAAGACCCGCTCAGAAATGAAATAAGCTGAAATTCCTTGAAACAGGACCCAAGTGCCTTACGAGGAAGGAAGGACTTGGGTTGCCATTGGCTGATGTTGAAGTCAGTGGATGTTTAACTCGAAAGCCCTTAGAGCTTCTTCTGTCTCTAAGACGTGTTGATTCAAAGGAAGTGCAAGTAAGGAAAACAAGCCGATGTTTAGAAAAGGTAATGACAACCTGCCTCTCGGCTTAGCAGAGAACAAGTCTGTGCTGCCCTCAGATGCTATCAGGATTGTCATATAAGAGAGGATGAAACATTGCAAGCATGATCTAATTCTATGGCCAGAAGCAAAACAAGGTACAGTAGTGCTCAATTCTTCTCAACCAGCCAAGGATGCAGCTTACATCTCTATAAAACTATCTAATTGGGACCAAGCCATGATTTACAGCTATTTAGGACACGTTCAACATGTCCCTGATCTTTTCCCCCGCTGATATATATCTCTGTTTTAATTGTTTATCCAGCACTAATTAGTCAGCTCTTCCAGGCTAACCTGTTCGGGAGACTTCACTGCCCTTCTGTGACGCAGAGCTTTCCCAGGCTTAGCAAGCAAAACCCAAGCAGTGTACACTAAGAGGGCAAAAAAGGTAAGGGCTGCTCTAGCAATCCTATGCCTATTTACTCAAGGGTAAATCCTACCAAGCTCAATGGGACTATACTATCAAAACGTCTACCGTTTACCCCTGTTCAAGCGCCAAGAATTATCCTACAAATAAATATAAGACAGTGTCTTATTTTTGGAGAAACACGGTATATTATACAGCCTACACAGTAGTATGTAAACTAATAATGGTCTCAATTCTTTGAGTTCTGATCCTTATGTGACCGAAAATGCACTATCCACACAAGAAGGAGGGGATCAGCAGGCTTGGGGGAAAGTACCAAAAAAAAAAACCCCAACTACAAATAAAAGCCTTACATACAGGACTTGATCTCCTTCGGCAGGGCCTGTAAGACAGAGCTTTTCCGCCTGACCTTCAATTAGAATTAGCCTGATCCTCCATTCCCTTTCCCCTTTCCTTGTTCTATGAAGAAACCCTTTCTGGGACCCCACATTTAAATTCTTCCCTGGTCTCCTTGCTGACCCTAGTAGGTCCAACTTGGCCAGTTAGCCCTGGTGATCATTTGATGTCTACTGACTGGGTTCCCCCCCCAAAAAAAAATGACCCCTGAATTTTTGAATTTTATTGATATTGATGCTGCATTTTATGCTGTATTTTATGGTGTTTTTGTCACATTTTAATTAGTGTTTTATATTTGCTGTTAGCCACCCTGAGCCCAGTTTTTAAAACAGGAAGGGCAGGGTATAAATAAATTATTATTATTATTATTATTATTATTATTATTATTACATCTCAAAAAAGGGAGAGAGAGACCAGGGAGGACTGAGTATGCAACGTGGCTACAATACAATTATGTCTATGGCTATGCAGGGGGTGTTCCATGGGTGTAGACAGGGGGCAGGGGGGCAGCTGCCCCCCCCGAAGCAAAAAATTAATGTATTTTACAGACCATAACCAGCACTTTTCCCCTCCAAAACCTGAAGTGGAAAGGGCTTTGCTTTAGCGAGAGCAGCTCGGTCTCCGCTTGCTGGGGGGGCGGGGGCGGGAACACAGCTGTAACAAAAACACATCAAATAAATAAAGCAAAGTGGCTACCAGTAGTCAAGCAGTTAAGACAATGGAGCAGATATCTCCAGGCAAGATTCGATAGCTGACCACTTCACCCTATTGTTCTTCAGTGGGAGTTGTTAATGAGCATTCAGGGATCGCATTAAGGGTTCTATTGGCGATTTAATGAGGGTGCAGAGGATTCAATTTGACTAAGGTGGCTCTGCAAGGCTAAAAGGAAGTGAATAAGAAAGGGGGGCTGTAGCTTTGATAGACACAGTGATGTTTATAAAAAGCAGTGGTGTTCCAGTCTGCCCCTCCTCCTGCATCTGTATACTGTAAATCAGGGGTGGCCACCTCCCAAGAGACTCTGATCTACTCACAGAGTTAAAAACTGGGAGTGATCTACCCCCTTTGGGGGGGTTCAGGTCAAAGCTGTTGAGTTTTTTTAAGGAAGGGAAGCCCTGTTTTGGGGGGTTTAGGTCAAACTTGTTGAGCTTCTTTTAGGAGGGAGGCCCATTTTTGTTTAGGGCTTCAGGTCATAGTTCAGCTTTTTTTAGGGAGGAGGAAAATTTTGGGTGAGCTTTTTTTTTAGGGGTGCCAGTGATCTAGCAGTGATCTACCACAGATATCCAGTGATCTACTGGTAGATCACAATCTACCTGTTGGACATGCCTGCTGTAAATCAAGCAGAGAGAAAGCTGCTTACAAGGCTCCTTCCTCTTGCTGCAGCATCACCCAGCGTCACCCAGAGGCACCCACAAATGTGAGTTATCCCTCTCTCTATTTCTTCCTTCCTTCCCTCCCTCTTCCATCCTTAATAAAATACTGGGGGGGGGGGCAGATAAGCCCCACATAGAAAGCTCATCAACATGGGGGGATGACTCTTTCAAATATGGTATTTACCAGTAATTTGGGGGGGGGGAGAGGCACCTAGGCCTCTAGGAGTTGGCTGCTATGCCTAGGAGTAGGACAATTCAAGAAAGCAGAATGATGCATATGCTATGGTAATATATCAATAGAATCATAGAATTGTAGTCGGAAGGGACCACATGGGTCATCTAGTCCAACCCCCTGCAATGCAGGAATTTTTTCCTAAGGTGGGGCTTGAACCCATGACATGGTTGAAATATTATGCTGATATGCAGCAACGCCTCGGAGCCGTTGTGACTGCGGCCATGCCTTGCCTCGCCCTCGCCCGCCCTGCCACCCCCTCTCGCCTGCCCGACCCTCCCGTCCTCTCCAGCCAAGCAGGGTAGCCGCCGACGCTGCCATCCCCAGAAGCACAAGGTGGCCGCTGCCGCTGCAGCAACGCCTCGGAGCCGTTGTGACTGCGGCCATGCCTTGCCTCGCCCTCGCCCGCCTTGCCACCCCCTCTCGCCTGCCCGACCCTCCCGTCCTCTCCAGCCAAGCAGGGTAGCTGCTGCCGCTGCAGCAACGCCTCGGAGCCGTTGTGACTGCGGCCATGCCTTGCCTCGCCCTCGCCCGCCCTGCCACCCCCTCTCGCCTGCCCGATGTCCCCTCTCGCCGCCACAATGTCGTCGGGCCTGCTGGCCTTGTAGCCTCGCCCACGTTCCCACTTTGTGGCCCCTCCCCTCCTGTGCCTTGGCCCCGCCCCTGAACGACCATGGCTTGCCCCCCCCCCCCCTAGTTTTGATCCTGGCTACGCCCCTGGGGTGTTCTAAACACAAGGAAGAATGAAATAAGCCATGGGGTGGGTTGGCTACCAAAAAGGCATAGCTGGCTTACTAGAGCCCTGAAAAGGAGCGTCCCATGCTGCAACATGTCAGGTCCCACTTCTAAATCTGAATTGTTAATCGACTCTCAAATTCCCATCTTCTCTCTAAGTATTTCAGCAATGCGGTGGCTGTGGTATTCTTACTGGGGACTTGTGCCTCAGTTCCAGAATTTTGACTGTACATCCTTTGAGACTGGGGACCTTTTAATTTAGTCCCCCCCCCCTTGCTTTTCTTATTGTGTAAAATACCAAGTAACACTGACTGAGCTACAAGAAATCAGCAACCGTATTCCCAGCAGAGGAAAGCCTTCTGACTTTGCACTGCAACCACAGTGCGATAGTCCCTCTTCTGGGGATACGGCAATACAAGCCTGTCTTCAGCTGTCATTTTCAGGAAGCGAGAGCGAAGAACCAAAGGCTGTGTTCAGAACTTCCTTATCCAACCCCGACAGTGGAGCTAAGAATAAAAACTCAAGATAACAATTTTTAAATAAAAGAATGGAAATGGTTTATTGAATATTTACAAATAAATGATAAACAGATAAAAACATTGGCAGGATTATTGTAATAACCGGCAGTTTCATAACAGTATATATTTAAAGAAGATGAATAAATGAGCAAATTAAGTTAATTTGGATATGCAGATGATATTAAAAACAAATTTAAGGAACGGCAGAAGGAGGGGAAAGGAAGTCAAGTTTTGAAATGCTAAAATGATTGCAAAATTAGTGAAATGTATAAAATTAGTGAAATATAAAAACTTGAAAAGTATAAATAAATAAACAAAATATATATAAAAAAGATTTCTGAAATTGCAGGGGGTTGGACTAGATGACCCTGGTGGGTCCCTTCCAATTCTACAATTCTATTATACTTTCTCAACCTTGGGCCACCCAGGATTACAACTCCCATCACCCTTGACCCCTGGTCCTTCTAGCTAGGGCTGATGGGAGTTGTAGTCTTCTTGTGGTGGTGAGGATATCCAAGGTGGAGTGTTTCTCCCTCTACCTTTCTATCTCTAGGTTCGCCACGGCGAGAGGAGCCACTTCCGGCAGCCGTCTGAGGGCGAAGGGCTACTTCCGCCCGGACGTCGGGTGCTTCTCAGCTGCTTCCGGGGATCTAAGATGGCGGTGGTGCTGTCGCTGCCGCTAGCGGCGGAAGGGTCTCCCGAAGCTATGGCGGACTGAACGGCGGCGGCTCGCCCCGGGGAAACGGGCTCCCTCGTCCCATGCTCGCCCAGGTTGGGTGTGAGGGTGTCCGAAGGGGCGGGAAGCGGTGCTCGCCTGGGCCGTGTGTTGCTGCGGGAGGGAGAGGGGAAGGTTTCCGTGGCGGTGGAAGGGGCGCTGGTTGCTGGGGGCGAGTTGGGTTGCTAGGACCGCGCTTGCTGGGTTGGTTGGTAGGGAGAGAGGGTCCCTCGTCCGCTCCCACATCTGCGAGGACTCGGCTACTTTGGTGGGGGGGGGGGCATCGCCTGCATTTTGGAGCTCCCTGCCTTTCCCTTCACTCTTTCTGCGATACCTGCTGAAATAATCATAATAAAAAACATGATTTATACCCCGCCCACCTGGCTGGGTTTCCCCAGCCACTCTGGGCGGCTTCCAACAGAATATTAAAACCACGATAAAACATCAAACATTAAAAACTTCCCTAAACAGGGCTGCCTTCAGATGTCTTCTAAAAGTCAGGTCGTTGTTTATTTCCTTGACATCTGAAGGAGGGTGTTCCACATGGCGGGCGCCACTAATGAAAAGGCCCTCCGCCTGGTTCCCTGTAACCTCACTTCTCACAGAAGGAACCGCCAGAAGGCCCTCGGAAATGGACCTCAGTGTGTCTGGGCTGAATGATGGGGGTGGAGACGCTCCTTTAGGGATTCCTGTTTAGGCAAAAGCCAGATGTTTAGAAAGCTGGGGAAACTTTAACCTGCTTTAGCTTCTTAACTGTTGGTATGTTTGGTATGTAGGGGTGTGAACATTTCTCGATTTTGTTGTCTTATCTTTCATGGCTGTAGCCAGGATTTTTGTTGGGGGTGCAGGCCTTTTTGTGGGGAGGGGAACCTCAGTTTGCTATGTATTTTTATTGATTTTTATTGCCCCTCCCTGCTGCACCTATGTTATCTTTTCACAAACCTCTTTGAGGTTTTGGGTTTTTTTTTAAAAAAAATGATCTAGCAGTGTATAAATTTTTGAAATACGTGCATACAAGACACATACAGAAAAAGCTGTAGGCTTTTCTCTGGTTCCTTTCCACTCTCTTAGTCCAGTCTAAGGTGAGCCACCTGCACAGTTGTTCTTAGTCCTGGTGCCCGAGATCCTTTAAACTGGAGATGCCAGGGGTTCACAGCCATTGTTTGAAAAAGAGACAGCGTTTGGATGAATTCTCCCATTTGCTCTTTACAGCTTAGCATCCCTTAAACATTTTTCCTTGACACATCTCATACAGCTAGCATGAAGGGTTGAGTCAGACAGACAGACAGAGCAGGAGGTGGGGGTAACATGAGTCTTGTTTGCAAATGCATTGATTTGGACTTTAAAATGTTTGGGGCCTTTGGGCTTCCTTAGTTTGGGCTTCTCCAATGTGCTCTGGCTCCTTTCTTTGGCCCTACTCCGCCCCCTCCGGCCAGGCGTCCTTTGTCCTAGCTGGCCAGGTGGCGGGTCATAGGCCAAAGCGCTCAGGTGGGTGGCACCAGCCAGGTAAGCCCCCCCGCGGTGTCGCAAACCCTGCCCACCTGAAGGCAGGGGTGAGGGCGGATATTGTTAGTGAGATTCTCACCCTTGTTTCTGATGGTTCCGCAGTTCTGCTTCCCTGGTGAGGCACATGGAAGTTTCATCCCAACCCCCCACAGAAGACACAGTCTGCACTGGTCCCAGCTGTTAAATGAATTCCGTGTCACCCACCTCAGTGCAGTACTTAAGCCAGGATGAGCTGCGCCACTCAGACGGAAGGCAACTCTTTAATCCCAGGTCCAGCAGTCAAGGGGGGAACTACCCAGGCCTTTTCCCCGGAGGGGGTGCCGCACGCAGCCAACATAGCGAGCCTGACGAAGTGGACAAGATCAAAAGCAAGCTCTTCTCTGTCTGGAACAATGTGAAATATGGTGAGTCATACTTACGGTTGTTGCATGGAAATGAAGGGAAATAATCTTTCTTCTGCTTAGTCCTCCACTTGACAAGTTTAAATAATGTTTGTGCTTCCTTTAAGAGGGAAAACCCCACCAAAGGTGGCATACAATGGAATTACAGCATCGTACAATTATGTAAATATTATAAGCTAGAAAAAATGAACCATAAACTTCTGGCCCCAATATTCCAAAATATAGTAGCAGGTTCTGGTTTTAAGTCAGAACAAAAAGGGGGATAGTGGTTGACCCCCCCCCCCAATATGATTTATAACACATCCTTATCTTAAAAAATGAACAATTGAAAATTGTTTATTGAGAAAGCTTTGTTAGCCACTAATCATTGATGTTGTTATAAATTAATTAATAAGTTCCCTTAAAGGGAAATCAGCCTCATAAGGAGGACTGAAATCTTCTAAGGAGCAGGTAGACCTAGGCTCCTTTTGGTCGGGATAAAATAACAAAGACCAAAACCCAGGGTTTGTAAAGCAAAGCGTGATCTTTATTTTTTTTTTAAAAAATTATGTTATAACAGAGGTCCCCCCCCCCAATGCAGAGATGGCAAGAGGAACCTTGAACGAAAGAACATTTTTCCTTATATACCTTTTGCTGTACATGTAGGTGGATGGAGGGTGGGAGGGTGGGAAGGGGAGATTAACATTTTCAGTAAACAGAGTACTTGTGAAATAAAAAAATTCCTTCAGTAGCACCTTAAAGACCAACTAAGTTTTTATTTTGGTATGAGCTTTCGTGTGCATGCACACTTCTTCAGAAGAAGTGAAGAAATATCTGAAGAAATGTGCATGCACACGAAAGCTCATACCAAAATAAAAACTTAGTTGGTCTTTAAGGTGCTACTGAAGGAATTTTTTATTTTACTTCGACCCAGACCAACACGGCTACCTACCTGTAACCAGAGTACTTGTGAGTTCAGTAAACAGAGTACTTGTGAGCTCTATCTGTGAATCTTCTGGAAATGGCACCCTGATTATTCTGGAGATGGCTTGATGTCTCTGAATTTGTCAAGATGTAAATGCAAGTATTGTTGGTAAGCCTTTGGGTGTGAGGAGGCATTAACATGAAATCCTGTCTATCCTGTTTTCTATGTAACTTGTTAGTTCTTAGTTTGTCTTTTCCTGGGTAGCCTGGCCATTCCTTTGAGATGGAAATCACTTTAATTCTTGAGACATTGAGAAAGTTCCTTCACCCCCCTTCTCTCCTTGCAGAGGAACACCTGGTCAAAATGGTGTCAGTCAGGCCTGTCTTCCTGTGCTGCTTCAGACATGTGCCTGTACATTCACGTACAAGTTTATGAACAATTATTATATAATGTATATAACCTTAAAATTCTTACAACAATGTCTAAAATCTTAAACCAGAAATTAAACATGTATGCATCTCAATTGTGTTTTAATCAGGTTTTTAACTTAATGTTTATTTTAATTTTTAAAATGTTTTAAATAGTTGTTTTGAACTATTTTTGTTTCATTTTTTAAAAACCATGGAATTAAATACTAAATTGGCAATGTGCTAGTTTTAGCATACAGTGGCATAGAAGGTATGGCTCTGGGAGTACTCAGTAGAATTATTGTTGTTGTTGTTTAGTCGTTTAGTCGTGTCCGACTCTTCGTGACCCCATGGACCATAGCACGCCAGGCACTCCTGTCTTGCACTGCCTCCCGCAGTTTGGTCAAGTTCATGTTCGTAGCTTCGAGAACACTGTCCAACCATCTTGTCCTCTGTCGTCCCCTTCTCCTAGTGCCCTCAATCTTTCCCAACATCAGGGTCTTTCCCAAGGATTCTTCTCTTCTCATGAGGTGGCCAAAGTATTGGAGCCTCAGCTTCACGATCTGTCCTTCCAGGGAGCACTCAGGGCTGATTTCCTTAAGAATGGATAGGTTTGATCTTCTAGCAGTCCATGGGACTCTCAAGAGTCTCCTCCAGCACCATAACCCTTCATGGATCAATGCCTTGTCGTGGCGAAGGGGCTTGAATAACTCGGAGAAGCTATGAGCTACGCCATGCAGGGCCACCCAAGATGGACAGGTCATAGTGGAGAGTTTTGACTAAACGTGATCCACCTGGAGAAGGAACTGGCAAGCCACTCCAGTATCCCTGCCAAGAAAACTCCATGGACAAAGACAACAGGCATATAAAAGTAGAATTATTAGCACTTGGCTTTGTATGATTTTGGGAGACCCAGGATACCCTCAGATTTCAGTGTCATAAGACTTGTGGGTAGATGTTGTCTTTGAGAATCAAGATGGCCCCAAACATCAAGACAGTTTGTAGCCTACACTCTTGAGAGGCCTGGTTTGCATGTTGGCCTTTGTCTTCTTGTGCCATGAAGTGACTTCCTTTATTTGTGCTGCAAGAGCTCCTCTGAAATTCCTCCATATGTTGAGATCTGGAATTCTGCCATGTCCTCTGGGATATGGCAAATCTCCAGGTCTTGCAACAAAAGCATTCATTCATTCATTGACAAAAGGCACTTTCATGCCAAGCTCCCCCAAAATCCCTTTTCAGATTTGGAGGCTGAGCCCAGGCTTTTGATATGTCAGTATTTGTTTCTGAGAACAGCTGCCAAGTGTGTTTTTACACAAAGAGCAGAGAGAAAATGTGTGTAGGAGGCTTACACACCTTGAACAAATAGGGTTAGCCTTACTGGTCATGGGGTGGGGAGGATAATATGATTTGGAAAGCAGGTTCTACTCCTGTTTTCCTGTCATATTGCCATTAGCCTCTGCTGGGCTAATAAAGCTGCCATCTCTTGCACGCTTTTCTAGTGGGTTTGAGAACACCTCCCCTGCCAGCTTCTGCTTCTGCATTAGCTCCTTGAATCATGGCTGTGGAGAGTGAATGTGAGCACAGATCTATCTGGGTTAGTGAAAATGCCCTATTAAATTCTACTTAGAACACTGATTGTGTGTTTTGTGTTTACAGATAAGGATTTCATATCTTACCCCATGACCTTTAAAAACTAATCCAAGAGGCAGGGGTGGGGTTGGAGAGATTCAGTTCTGCTTTCCTTTTATGTAATGTTTAACTTGATTGCTTTATTCTGGCGGTGGGAGCAGAAATCCACCGTATCGTCCCTCCCTGTATTTTATTTCTCCTGCATTAAGAGCACCTACTTTCTGTGATTCCAGGTAGCTTCTCTTGTCAGGCTTGTCAGGAATGAACAGGGGCAATTTGGATGGGGTTGCTTTTAATCTGTAGTTGAAGGGCTGAAAAAAAATAAAACATTTATAGTGCTCTTTCTACACATGAGCCCTGAGCTACAGCACAGTGTAGAATTCCCCATTGCAGGCTCATGCTGGTGAATACTTTATCTGTTCATTTAAGTATTTATAAACCACACTCCTGCAAAATAAATAAATAAATACCATACAAAAGATACAATAATAAGAATGTCAATAAAGCATCCGTAAAAACTTCCATAAGTTGTGGTTGGTTAAAAGAAAATTCCCATTTCAAAGGCCTGTCTAAATAACACCAGGTGAGATTTAACAAAGTTCTTACATGGTGCAGAACGAAATTTGTTCATGCAGGCTGTTCTTGGAGAGACACTCCCAACTACAGCCATGCAGTCACGCAAGTGAAGACTGAGGTGGATGTGAGAACGCAAACTGCAGTAAATCACATTTGAGGGGTGGCTTCTAGTGCATTTGGTGGATGTTTATTGGTGGGTAAGCTCTATGGAAGGCAACATCTTAAGCATAGGTGTGCAGATTGTTATGCAATCAGGGTGGGTGTGGGGAGTTCTGCCACTGGAGGCCTCTGGTTTTGGAGGCTAGGTCAAGCCCGGATCTCCGTGCCAACCCGCAGGAAGGAAGTGGAGGCTCAGTGTTGAATGCCGCATGGTTTGTAACAAACCTACCTGTCTCCTTTTCCTCCTGAGGTTGGACGGTCAAGACCAAAACTAATTTCAGCAAGCTTTCCCCAGTCTACCTCTTTGGACACATCTACCGCTTTGAACGTGAAGGTGAGTGGTTTGGGAGGCAGGGTGGAGGGGATTCCCAGAACTTGGGTTCATTTTCGTTTTACAATGGTATTGTGCAGTTCCTTTGTGCAACTCTTCCTCTGACCCCCAACAAGACACTATTGATTTGGTGCGAAATCCCTCAGTCGATGACAATGGATGCATTTCTGACAGTACAGCTAGACAAGGCGGGTGGGGAACTGGATCTGCCCAACAGATCCTTTGTGGGCCAGATTGGACATGATCACCCACCTGATGATCGTGTTTGCGAAAAACTGCATTAGGGAGCAGGTGCTCTGAATTGTCGGGACTTCTTAGGGCCATGCAGGACTTGGTGAGAGCCCTTTTTGGGAACTGGCTGACTGCCAGTAGCACAGCCAGCCTAGCCAATGCACAATCAGGGCTTTGGCACTCACATTTGTGCACTGGCAGCCTCAGCTCCACCTGCCCATAAGATGTTAGGTGCGGGGCAGGTGAGCATGGTTTGGGGGAAACAACCTCACAGGCCAAACTGAGACCTGTGCTGGTCCTGAACTTCCCCATCCATGAGCCGGAGGGTCTCCCTGCAAATATGGCTGGGGGCGTTGTGATGCACAAAGGAAAAGTTCTGCCTCTGGGCTTGTTTGTGTGCTGCTGCTGTTGGCTGGGCCTCTTCCTTACCAGTCTCTGTTCTGCCTCACAGAGGATGTGGAGTGCTTTCAGAAGGACTTTGCCTCGCGCATCTGGCTAACCTACCGACGGGAATTTCAGCAGTTAGAAGGCACCATGTGGACCACTGACTGCGGCTGGGGCTGCATGCTGCGCAGTGGTCAGATGCTGCTGGCTCAGGGTCTCGTCGTCCATTTCCTTGGCAGAGGTGAGAGGCACAGCTCTGTGTGCAACATGTTGTGAGGGGATCCCTCTCGCCCGCCCCTTCCCATTCCCCTGTCCCATCCCCTGTCACGCATGCAGATATCTGCAGTGTGCCCCAAAATCACGGAGCGTCCCAAAGAGCCATCTAATCTGAACAGCCCCTCCTCCCATTGCACCTGCCACCCCACCCCAAGATCGACAATCGAAGGAAAGTTGAGCAGTGGAAAAGTTTTTTTGCAGAGCAAATAGCACTACGAGTTGTGCTTAGTTGATTTCACTTGCAAAGCCAAAAGGCTTGGGCTACCAGATTCAACCGACATCCCAATCAGAATGTAGGCTATAATTATTTGCAATCTTGGGCAAGTGAAATGGCCTTGCATTTGGGATGCTTCAGTGTTTGGGTGGTTAATGGGAATGAAGGGTGCCCAAGTCCTTAGCCTGCTTTTTGGTTTTTTATTCCGCTTTTCAGATTGGACCTGGTCAGATGCCCTTTACGCCCCCAGTTTGGCGGAGATGGAGCCCATGAAAGCCACCCCTCTGCCCTGCCCCAGCACAGCTAACCTGCGCCAGGTCCCACCTATCCCTACTGACAGGAGCAGGGGACCCTGGGAGCTGCAGGCCCCTAGGCGCACCTGCAGTTTTGATGAACTGGAAAAGGAGCGTTACCACCGGAAGATTATCTCATGGTTTGCTGATCGGCCTCAAGCACCCTTTGGAATTCACCGTTTGGTTGATCTGGGGCACAGTTCAGGGAAGAAAGCAGGGGACTGGTATGGGCCTTCTATTGTAGCCCACATAATCAGGTGAGAGGTGATAAGAAACGAGAAATGATTTGACTTCCAGGAAATAAGGGGGCGGGGTGAGGGCGTTAGATTTTGGCACATTCTCACCAGGCATCTTTGTGCAATGGGGTGGGGCGAATTGCCAGCCTCAATCAGGAGGCCTATATTTGTCGTAAAAGCTCATTTGCCGCGTGTTTCTGCCAATTATTGCATGGTTATGCTTAGTGCACAAGACAAATCAAGATGCTTGGCCAGATTTGGCAGTGCAAAGGCTTTCAAATCCACAGAACATCCAGAACTGGCCTGCCTCTGCCACCCCATTTTGACTTGGGTGTGGATCATCTCACTGCATACGGCATCGGGCGAGTCAAAGTTTAAGCCATGAGAACAGGCAAAGGTTTTATCTCGTGAATGGGACCACAGCGTTAAAATTAAGAGACGAGTCTTGGCCTGCTGCCAAGGTTTGCAATCAAAGGAGAATATGTGTCCCTGCAGAATGTTAACTTGTGTATTTCTGCACTGTGTGTGTATGTGGTCCTGACCTAGATAGAATCATAGAATCATAGAGTTGGAAGAGACCACAAGGGCCATCCAGTCCAACCCCCTGCCAAGCAGGAAACACCATCAAAGCATTCCTGACGGATGGCTGTCAAGCCTCCGCTTAAAGACCTCCAAAGAAGGAGACTCCTTGGCAGCAAGTTCCACTGTCGAACAGCTCTTACTGTCAGGAAGTTCTTCCTAATGTTTAGGGGGAATCTTCTTTCTTGTAGCTTGAATCCATTGCTCCGTGTCTGCTTCTCTGGAGCAGCAGAAAACAACCTTTCCCCCTCTTCTATATGACATCCTTTAATATATTTGAACGTGGCTATCATATCACCCCTTAACCTTCTCTTCTCCAGGCTAAACATACCCAGCTCCCTAAGCCGTTCCTCATAAGGCATTGTTTCCAGGCCTTTGACCATTTTGGTTGCCCTCCTCTGGACACGTTCCAGCTTGTCAGTATCCTTGAACTGTGGTGCCCAGAAGTGGACACAGTATTCCAGGTGAGGTCTACCAGAGCGGAATATAGTGGTACTATTACTTCCCTTGATCTAGATGCTATACTCCTATTGATGCAGCCCAGAATTGCATTGGCTTTTTTAGCTGCTGCATCACACTGTTGACTCATGTCAAGTTTGTGGTCTACCAGGACTCCTAGATCCTTTTCACATGTACTGCTCTCAAGCCAGGTGTCGCCCATCCTGTATTTTTGCCTTTCATATTTTTTTTGCCCAAGTGTAGTACTTTACATTTCTCCCTGTTAAAAATTCCTCTTGTTTGCTTTGGCCCAGTTGTCTAATCTGTTAAGGTCATTTTGAAGCGTGATCCTTTCCTCTGGGGTATTAGCCACCCCTCCCAAATTGGTGTCATCTGCAAACTTGCTCAGGATGCCCTCAAGCCCATCATCCAAGCCCATTTCAACAAAGCCCATTTCAGGAACAGTAGGTCTTTTCTGCCTCCCTCCCTCCCTTGTGTGTTGATCCAGCAGTGTTTAGTCAGCCTGCCTTTGAGCCTTTAGCACTTTGGCGTTGTTGTTGTTGTTTTGCTGGGGGGGGGGGGTTTGAGGGAATTTTGCCAAGTATCAAAAGCAAAGGAGCCCTGAAGCTGACAGACGGAAGCTAGACTTCGGAAGCTAGAAATCTATAGCTGCTTCCTCTTGTCCTCAATCCTCTGGTGGTGGTCTTGCAGGGATGAGGCTGGCTGGAGAGGGGGGTCGGGAGGCAACGCTGTGTCCAACTGAAGTGCACCTTCTCCCCCCTGCAGGAAAGCAGTGGATTGCTGTTCGGAAGCAGGCAACCTCGCGGTGTATGTGTCTCAGGACTGCACAGGTAAAAGGAGCTGAATGGGGGTGGGGGGGTAAGCAGCCCTGCCTGCAATTCATGAAGCACCTGGTAGGTCACAGCCCAGGTAGCTGGGCTGAGATCCCCTTGGCTGCAGGACCTGAACTCCTTGCTCTGCTGCTTCCCATAGTGTACAAAGATGATGTGGCCAACCTGGCCAATAGAAGCAAGGACAGGACCGCGTGGGACCCTGCCGCTGAATGGAAAGCAGTCATTATTCTGGTGCCCATGCGGCTAGGGGGAGAGACATTTAACCCCGCCTATGTGGACTGTGTTAAGGTGAGTTGGGAATAGGTGTGAGTTGGACTCTGGGACTCAAGTGGGCACATCCTTGTTGGAATCCAGGCTGATGCCTCATTCTTCTCCCAAGCCAGGAGCAGGAAAAGAGAGGCAGACCTGGTGGGGGTGTCTTTTTGGCTCTATGGGACGGGGGTGGCGCTGTGGTCTAAACCACTGAGCCTCTTGGGCTTGCCGATCGGAAGGTCGGCGGTTCAAATCCCCATGACGGGGTGAGCTCCCTTTGCTCTGTCCCAACTTCTGCCAATCTAGCAGTTTGAAAGCATTCCAGTGCAAGTAGATATAGGTACTACTGTGGCAGGAAGGTAAATGGCATTTCCGTGTGCACTGGTTTCCATCCTGGTGTTCGATTGTGCCAGAAGTGGTTGAGTCATGTTGACCACATGACCCAGAAAGCTGTCTGTGGACAAATGCCGGTTCCCTCGTCCTGAAAGTGAGATGAGTGCCGCAACCCCATATTCTCCTTTAAATGGACCTAATCGTCCAGGGGTCCTTTACTTCTTTGGCTCTATGGGATAGAATGAAAATGTAACAGTTCTTTAAGGAGGATTGTGTCCATTCTTTGGAATGAAGGGTGGGGTGGGAGGTTCCTTTGCTGTGTAATGACGGCCCAGTTGGGTAGCCAAGACAGAGAAACTGTCTTGTAACAACTCAAGAAGAGAGAATAAAACATGTTTGACTACTGGCCTCCCCACCCAAGTGCACTTACCAGTTGCGTTCCTCTTGCCCTGCACAATGCCCAAAGTGGGTGGTGGAGTTTGGTGTCTCTCCAGATCATTCTGCATCAGGGCATACCACAGAGTAGAATCACAGACTCATGGAGTTGGAAGGAACCACCAGGGTCATATAGTCCAACCTCCTGTAATGCAGGAATCTTTTGCCCAACATGAGATTAAGAGTATCATGCTCTACCGACTGAGCTATTTGTTTCCTTCCATCACTGGGCGACCCCTTGGAAAAGGAAGCTGGTCGAAGGTGGTGTGATTTAAGTTCCTTTGTTGTGCAGGAACTTCTGAGGCTGGATTTCTGTATTGGGATCATTGGAGGAAAACCAAGGCATTCTCTGTACTTCGTTGGATATCAAGGTAATAGACTTCATTGCTGAGGTGTAGAAATGTCTGGTCTCCCCTCTCCTTCAGATGTTGGGTTATTAGGTGCTGCTTTGCTTTTTCCCAACAAGGGCAGGCACCCCAAATTTTCCACCAAAATGGTTAGCGTGACATCCATTTCTGTAATTGCATACATTTTGATCCATCCTTAGATGCTCAATATGGACCAAAATGCAATTGCAGAAGTTACTGAATGTAAGTTAACATGCAGAACGTTGCCATTTTTGTTATCGGTCATTGTTTCAAACATTGGAACTCGAACATCACAAATCCGGAAGTAGGTGTTCCGGTTTGCGAACTTTGCCTCGGAAGCCAAACGTCCAGCACGGCTTCTGATTGGCTGCAGGACGCTCCTGCAGCCAACCGGAAGCCGCGCCTTGGTTTCTGAACGTTTCGGAAGTCGAACAGATTTCTGGAACGCATTCTGTTCGAAAACCAAGGTACGACTGTAATGATAAGCCAGATTCTCACCATTCTTTAGTGTCAGATTCTGCAAAACTTTGTGATGGGTTTTAAGATGCCAGTTGTGGTTAACCGTCTTGCTACTCAGCTGCCTTTGCAGTCTTAGTTCTTAAAACCAGGGGGAGGGAACCCCCTTTCTCTCAGCAGGTGGGCTTACTAGATTATGACCATTGTTTGCTCCTTCATTATAGCCATGTGTAAACATTTCCTAGTGGTGCAGAGTTTAAAGGAGCCCCTTCCTCCCTCATACCCCCACCACTCTCATTCATAAGACAAGATAGGATCCATAATTGATCTCCCACTTCTCTTGTCTTCCAGATGACACACTTCTGTTCCTGGACCCGCATTATTGCCAGCTCTTTGTGGACACCACTAAGGAGAATTTCCCCCTGGAGGTAAGCATCTGCTTAGAGCTCCAGGATGGCATGGGGGCTAATATGTATCATTGCACCTTAGGCACAACTGTGGCAAAATAGTTAACCTTGCATCCAGTGTGGAGAGTTTACAGCTTAACTGCCAAAACATAAATGTGTTTTGTCGCTAAAAAGTGAGGAAACATAATAGCCCTTTTAAGAGAAGAATGGTAAAAAGTAAGTAGCCCAAGCAAGAGCTGGTGTTACATTTATTTCTGACACTTGCAGAAGGAACAAAACTGGGAAAGCATATTTTCATCAGTGGAATAAAAAACTAAAGGCATCTTAATTTCCCCCTCAAGGTCAGTTCTGATACTTATGAATTCTCTACCTGGAGGAGAAACAGAGGAGAATCATTGGGTCTATATGCTCCAGATGCATTTTTAAAACACGTTTTGAGATGCGGGGTGATATTGAAGAGTTGACTTGTGCAAGATAAATTCTCCACTTGATTTTCCTTTTCTGAGACACACCCACACACCTTGGTTGAACTTTAGGCACTTGGTGAACACACTCTGAAATTTCAGCAGGCATTTTGAACAAGCTTTTCTGACTTCATGGCTGATTTTAACTGATCTTTTGCAACCTCATTGTACACCGCTTAGAAGCTACGGTGCTCAGCGGTGTATAAATTGGCGATACTAAATGCGTAGTCTCTGGGTCACTTTGATGTGAGACAGCTCTGCTGCATCCTCTTTTTTCCCCCAGTCCTTCCACTGCAACTCACCCCGGAAAACAGCCTTCAGCAAGGTGGATCCCAGCTGCACCATTGGCTTCTATGTCAGCCACAGAAGAGAGTTTGAGGGCCTGTGCGTGGAATTGACACAGGTGAGGGTTATGTTTGCCTTGGGGCAACCCCAAGCCCTGCCAGTGGGGCCAGCTTTGAATTGATGTGCGGATCTGACAAAACTCCACACTCCCAGGGTTTAGTGGGAGCGGGGTTTGCAGAATTCTGAAATGTGGAAATGTTGAGGGTGAGGATCTAGTTGAGGTGATTTGAGGCAGTGATGGAAGTACAGCCGTACCTTGGAAGCCGAACGCCTTGGCACTTGTACATTTTGGCTCCCGCATGCTGCAAACCCGGAAGAGAGTGTTCCGGTTTGCAAACATTCTTTGGAACCCGAACATCCGGCGTGGCTTCCGTGGCTTCTGATTGGCTGCAGGAGCTTCCCTGTTCATGGGCATTGCGAGCTATGTTTTTTTTTTTAATGATAACTCACAAACGGAGAGGAAGATGTACAAATTCTTTCGTACAGGGGGTTCTACGACAAGGTGTAAGATCCCTGTGATTCTTCCCTGTACTTGGACTATCACGAAACAGAGAAGGAATATTTTGTTCCGGCATAAATACCTTCTCCTGTTGTCTCTGCCTCAAGTAATCGGATTGTGCCAATTGTCCTCCTTTGTGTCTACTGCAGGTCCTCAATTCTGCGGCTGCCAAAGAGAAATACCCCATGTTCTCCATTGTAGATGGCTGTGCTCAGGACTATGGTTTAGAAGAGCTCTGCTCCCGATTCTCCCAGCAAACAGTGCAAGGGCAGCAGCCCAGCAAGAGGGGCAGGGCAAAAAAGGCAACCACAGAGGATTTTGTCGTCTTATGATCGCTGGCAAGGCAGCCCCAACACCACTGACATATTTATTTTTATTTATGTAGATGCCTACGGCAGCCCTCTCCCTTTTTGATCCAGGAGAGAGAGAGAGAGAGTGTGTCCCTGTGTCACTCTTGCAGTGACTGTCTTCTGCTACTCTAGCCTGTAGCAGTCAGGTAGCACTCCATGTAAGAGGCTGCAACTGAAATGTCTTGTGGGGATTACCAAACTCCTCGATCGTTAGGATGCTGCTAAAAGGAAGTCAAGACACTGGAATAAGCCTGCAGAACACGGGCAAGCGATATTGAGCACTGAAATGACTGTACAGTGGCAAGAGCCAAGGCAGCTCACAGAGTGAGGAGAGGGAAACCTTCAGCAAGGTGGTTCTGGGTTGGTTTTCTAAAAGTAGGTTTCTGTCTATTCGACTGAGAGTTCAAGGCAACTTCATCAACTACATAGAGAACTCAGTCCTGAACTCAGGGCCAGGCTATTAACCTGTGCATTATTGCGCCCAAGTTGAGGTTCTTTGCTCCTCTTGCTTGTGTGGTTGCTTCTCCCCATCAATTTGTTTCAGTGCACTCCTTAGGCCCATAAAAGAAGAGGGAGGGGCACAGCTTGTCTTGTCTATTTTTTAATTGAGGTGTATGTATAGAGACAAATCTATAAGTATTCACTTAAATTGAGGGATGAAGACTTTACGAGCTAGATGTTGTTCACTGGAACAGGTGGCTGGGGAAGAACGAAAGAAGCACAAGGCTTGTCTGGTTAATGATGTATTGGGTGGACTTGAATAATTAGTATTATGACATGGTTTCAATTTGTAGAAGAAGGTCTCCCTTGGGAAGGAGGCTAAGGAAGAGTGGAGGGGACAGTTCAGGTTAGTATTAGGTGAGAATAGGATTCCCTACAGAGATGCATCCCTGGGATAGATAGAGCCTTGCATATTGGTTGAGTGATCTGTGGCAAAAGGGTATTAAACAACCACCTGTATACTTTACCCTGGATACAGTTGCTTGAATTCTCTTTCCCCTCCCTGCACTTCCTCCTGCCTTATCAGTCTTTCTTCAGCAGCTGCTAGAGCAAAGGTTAGACTGACAACTCTCAGAAGTGGGCTTGGGTGCTCTTCTGCCAGTGACTGCTTTTCTTAACTCAGGTGTGTTTGCGGTCAGCCAGGTTTGCTGTGCGGATGACTCTGCTGGCAACCCGGACTCCCCCCTTCAGAGGCAACACTCCTCCTTTCAGATCGGTTTGATCAATAAAAGCTCTGCTCCAACAGGTGTACTCTTATGGTGTAGCTTTTCATTGACCTGGCTACGACTCAGGAACCAGTTTACTGGCAAAAATCCTTGCTTCTCCAAACCAAAGACCGCCTGGTCCAACCTGTAGTGGCCAGTTAGATGCCCACAAACAGGGTACAAGCCAGCGGCGGAGCTAGCCACCCGGGCACCCGGGACATCGCACATGCTGTGCACCCAGGGCGGGGCGATATTCTTCAGAGAAGCTGGTAAAATGTGGTTTGGACTAGGTTACTGTTAGGTGGATTTGCAACTGGTTGACTGACTGGACCCAAAGAAAAACTCATTCATGGTTCCTCATCATCCTGGACGAAAGTGCCAAGTGGGGTGCTGTCCTGGGCTCGTCGTCATTCATCGTCTCTCTAAGCAACATGGATAAATAAATTGAGGGGTTGCTCATCAAATTTGCAGACAACACCACATTGGGAGGGGTATCTAATGGTGCAGAAGACAGAATTGGGATTCAATATGACCTTAACAGATTGGAGAACTGGCAATGAATTTCAGTAGGGACAAATGAAAGGTTCTCCACTTAGGCAGGAAGAACCAACTTCACGAATAGAATACATGTGAAATAGTAATACATGTGAAAAGGATCTAGGGGTCTGAGCAGACCACAAGCTTGACATGAGTCAACAATGTGATGCTGCAGTAAAAAAAAAAAAAAGCTAATGCTATCCTAGGCTTCATCAACAGATGTATAGTGTCAAGATCAAGGGAAATAATAGTACCATACTACTCTGCCTTGGTCAGGCTTCACCTGGAATCCTGTCTCTAGTTCTGGCCACCACAATTTAAGAAGGCTATTGACAAGCTGGAACATGTGCAGTGGGGGGCAACCAAGATGTACAAGGATCTGGAAACCAAGCCTTATGAAGAATGGTTGAAGGATCTGGAAAAGAGGAGACTGAGGAGATAGGATAGCCATCTTCCAATATCTTAAGGGCTGTCACATGGAAGATTGAGCAAGCTTGTTTTCTCCGTAGGGTAGGACCCCATGCAATGGCATCATGTTACAAGAAGGGATATTCTAACTGAACTTTCTGGTGGTACAATTTGTTCAATAGTGGAACGGATTTCCTTGGAAAGTTGTAGGCTCTCCTTGGAAGCTTTTAAGCAGAGGTTGGAAGGCCATGCTTTAGATGAGATTCCTGCATTGCAAGGGATTGGACTTAAACATTAGAACTTCAGATTTTTCCAGTTAGCTTCTGTGCTGGTGAACAAGAGACTACTAGTGTTAAAGGGTTCTTAACCAGAGGTGGCAGAAGACTGCTTCAGGTCAGTGGTTCTCAAACTTTTTCTCTGGGCCACACTTTCAAAATAAAAATTTGCTTGCAGCACTTAATTGTTAAAAAAATACATTGGAAACCAAAAATAGACAACAACCAGCAGTACTTGCTTTATAACATAGAACACAACTACTTTATAATATTATCATGGGATATCCAGGGAGTATAAAACAATGCAGCTACATAATAACATGAATATAATGATAATCAAGCCTCTTGCATATGTCCCTCAAGTAGGTATACAAATTCAATCAGAGACCTGAGCTTGTTTTTAGGTCCAATTTGAGAGAAACATATCAGCACAAAGAAGCCTTTCTCTTTTCTGATCTTTTATATCTGAAAATCGCTGTTCACAACAGTATGTCATGGAGAACTGTAGAAGAATAGCCAATTCTCTTTGGCCACCCAAGAGAGGCTTGGATGCTGTCTCTGATTGTATAGCAGAGCACTAGATTGAAATGGATCGAGGGTTTTATCCAGGAGAATCTGATATTTGCATAGTTGTAGAGTCTACAACTAATCCAGAATGTGGCAGCTAGACTGGTGGCTGGAAGTGTCCGCCAGGGCCATATAACACTGGTCCTGAAAGACCTACAGTACATTGGCTCCCAGTACATTTCTGAGCAAAATTCAAAGTGTTGGTGCTGACCTTTAAAGCCCTAAATGGCCTTGGCCCGTAATACCTGAAGGAGCATCTCCACACCCATTGCTTAGGCTGGACACTGAGGTCCAGCTCCAAGGACCTTCTGGCGGTTCCCTCACAGCGAGAAGTGAAGTTACAGGGAACCAGGCAGAGGGCCTTCTCGGTAGTGGCACCCACCCTGTGGAATGCCCTCCCGTCAGGTATCAAGTAGCTATACAGTGGAACCTCAGTTTATGAACACCTCGGTTTATGAATTTTCGGTTTATGAACGCCGCGGACCCATCTGGAACGGATTAATTCACTTTCCATTACTTTAAATGGGAAAGTTCGCTTCAGTTTATGAACGCTTCAGTTTATGAACAGACTTCCGGAACCAATTACACCCATGTTTCAGTTTATGAACGCTTCAGTTTAAGTACTTCACGGACCCGTCTGGAACGGATTAATCCACTTTCCATTACTTTCAATGGAAAAGTTCGCTTCAGTTTATGAACGGTTACTCCGCGGACCGTCTGGAATGGATTAATCCACTTTCCATTACTTTCAATGGGAAAGTTCGCTTCAGTTTATGAACGCTTCAGTTTATGAACAGACTTCCAGAACCAATTGTGTTCATAAACCGAGGTACCACTGTATAACCTTTAGAAGGCAGCCCTGTCTAGAGAAGCTTCTTAAAGCGTAATGATTTATTATGTTTTTATATAGGTTGCAAACTGCCCAAACTGGGCTCGGGCAACCCAGGGTATAATTGTTAAGTCAGAAAGGATCCCTAGGATCCTTTAGCCCAAACTCCTGCAATGCAGGAATCACACCCAAGAGAACCAAGAGAAAACAAATGAGTAAGACAGCTGAGGTCAATGGATAGAGAGGAGAGCAGGATTGCACCCAATATCCCCCAAATAATAGCCAGGAACCCACTAAGGGCGCATGTCCCTTCCGTATTGCCTGTAATAGAGGTAAGCGTGATACTGGAGTTCAGGCAGGATGATACGGAAGCAGCCACTGTACTGGGCATACGTGAGGTTCTGTTTGAGGCTGTAGCCAAGAATGGTGACACTGCCCGGCTGCCAAGGCCGCAGCTCATCAGCCATGCGCTCGGGTCCGACAGGCTCCCCCGACAGGCACCTAGCCCCCGTCTCCCTCAGCAGCGCATGGAAGGCGTCCAACTCCCTCTTCATGCGCATGTAGCCATAGCGTTCCACCTTGCGCCAGAAAACGCCCTGGAAAAACCTGTAGATCTGCACGTCCAACCAGTTCCAGGCCTGGATCTTCTGCACCAGCGCCTTGGGCAGAGGCTCGCCCTCTTTGTGGCGCACATTGAGCCTGACGTACACCAGCTCTTCCATGTCCAGCCCGAGCAGCTCCCTCGCCAGGAGGAGCGACTCGTCAAAGTGCTCCGCGATCATCACCAGCTGAAAAGTCCGATTCAGCCTTTCCAGCTCTCCCAGCCACCGGCCACTCGGCGCTTCTTCCTGACTCGCGTTCAGGCCTAGGTCAAAGGCCATGGGGTTTTTGGCCAGCCCATTGCCAGCGTCCCTGGCATCGTAGTAGCGAGCCGACGCCTCCAGGAAAGCCAGTAGCGGCCTGGAGTGGTTGGCCAGCGTCTGGAAGGCAGGCACGACGTTGCGGTAGTAGTGGAAGACGGACTCGAACGTCTGAACGGGGTGGCGCAGGATCGTGAGGAAGATGCTGTGCGGCGGCATGACGGCCTGCACTTCGCCAACCGCCAGCCGCATATGGCTGCAGAGCAGGTTGAAATGGGTGGCCCCGGTGGGGAGGTCCTCCACAAACGTCCTGGAGAAGGCCTCTGGGTAGGCAAACTGGTAGGAATAGAGGGGAAAGGCCACAGTCAGGTTCCGCCGCTCCCCAGCCCGGAAGAGGATGTTCTGCACTGTGCTGCCGCCTGTTTTGTGGGTCTTCAGAAAGACGACGTTAAGGACCCCCGGCTCTGCCAAGCCCGTCTTCCCTTGCAGCTTCTGAACAGCCAGAGAGCGAGTGGATGCGTTTTTCCGATGCAGGCTCTGCAGCTCTTCTGCAGGGCTGATCCGCAATACTTCTCTGCAAGGTAAGGTTTAAAAAAAAGGTAAAGGACTCCTGGACGGTTAAGTCCAGTCAAGGCTAACTATGGGGTTGCAGCGCTCATCTCGCTTTCAGGCCAAGGGAGCCAGTGTTTGTCCACAGACGCTTTCCGGGTCATGCAGCCAGCATGACTAAACCACTTTTGGCGCAACAGAACTGTTCGGGTTTTTGCTAAATTAGTAGCGTGAGAAACCATCAGATTGCTTCTTCACACAATCAACTCTAGGACAAGCAATTAACACTGGGCAGAAAGCCAAGGTCTACTTCTGCCTTAGTAACTGCGCTCTCATTGGTTGATATCAGCACTGTGACCTGTTATCAGAGAAAGCTAGCACAGTACGTGGTGGTGGTGAGTGTGGTCAGTGTAGGAGGAGAGGTACTGTATCGTTGAGAGAGAGACAGAGAGGAAAGGATTTATTTTACTTTGTTTTGAGTTCTAAAGCTGTACATAGAAACTCTGGATTTTCTTTATTTCAATAAATCCTGTATATAGTTTTACTCTGCGTCCAGACGTCTAGTCATTTAAGTTACCGCCAGAAGCTTCCGGAAAAACCTGCGCAAACTCTGCTGTGTTCAGGCTGAAGTTACACCTGACACTTAAAAACACTAAGAAGAACACCATGACGGAAACCAGAGCGCATAGAAACACTGTTGGATGGCCACAGGCTTCCTACCACTGATCGCCAAATTGTTGTAAAATTTAAGCTGGTTCCTATGAACCCAGAGAAATGGATCTTGACCCAGGGAGAGCTCAAGGATCCAGGCAAGCAGACGAATTTAAGCGTCTCCTGCCCACCAAATAACAGAGACCAAACCAGGACGTACGAAGCAAGGCACTTTTATTTTCGCTGTTGCAACAGGGTCCTTCCTCTCACACAGGAGAACAAGGAAGGAACCCCAAACAAAGGTGTCCTGTCCTTAAAAAGAAATTTGAAATTGGTTTCAGCCCACCCCCCAGAAGCATCATCCATATGTCACAGAAGGGGTGTAGCCCAAGACCGCTCTCCCTAGATTCATCATAGGTACATCATGAAAGGGGAGGTCTGGTGGCAGTAATCTGAGCAGTCTGGACCCTGCCCCCTGCCCCAAAACCTAATCAACAAAATTGAGAGATATTTACATTTCCCTGTTTCCCAGCCAAGTTAATCACACCCTTTTGTCTGGCACTCAGGTATCAGGATGCCAGGGTTATCATTTTAATTCCTGAGACAATGAGAAGGTTCCCCCCCCCTTCTTCCTTGCAGAGGAATGCCAGGTCTGAGAGAGTCAAAATGGTGTCAGTCAGGCCTATCTTCCTGTGCTGCTCCAGACATGTTTCTGTACATTCATGTACATGTTTTATGAACAATTATTATATATATATATGACCTTAAAATTCTTATAACATGGGTATCTGGAAGCTGGGTAAACTGGGTTTCGCACGAAGAAATTGCTCCTAACAACAATTTGAGCCCAGGAAAAGAGCTGGTGTGAACTACAATGCTCTCCAGTAGTTTACTAGTAAAGGTTAAAAAAAAAAAGGTAAAGGGCCTCTGGACAGTTAAGTCCAGTCAAAGGCAACTATGGGGTTGCAGCGCTCATCTCGCTTTCAGGCTGAGGAAGCCGGCGTTTGTCCAGAGACAGCTTTCCAGGTCATGTGGCCAGCATGACTAAATTGCTTCTGGCGCAACGGAGCACCGTGATGGAAACCAGAGTGCATGGAAATGCCTTTTACCTTCCCCCTGCAGCAGTACCTATTTGTCTACTTGCACTGCTAGGTTGGCAGGAGCTGGGACAGAGCAATGGGCACTCACCCCATCACACAGATTCGAACTGCTGACCTTCTGATCAGCAAGCCCAAGAAGCTCAGTGGTTTAGACCGCAGCGCCACCCACAAGTGTACCACAGCAAGAGGCCACAGCAGCACAGTTACTTTGGCACAACCTTGGGGTAGGGATCCTTGGGGTATAAGGATATTTTTGTAATCATCGGTCTAGTCGCTTTAAGGATAATGTATAAGTAGGACCAGCCTTGCGATTACTTTATATCACCCTCTGCCCCTTGGTGATGGGCAAACGGCCAAACTCCTTGCTGTACGTACAGAAATGATCTGAAGCTTGTCTCAGGTGGGTTAGAGAGAAAACTTTAAAATGGAAAGCGTAATGCTGGGGGTCAGCAAAAGAGGTTTAAAGACTCGCTTGAGGCAAATCTTTAAAAATGTGATATAAACCCCGACAACTGGGAAACACTGGCCTGCGAGCGCTCCAGTTGGAGAACAGCCTTTACCAAAGGTGTCATGAACTTTGAAGATGCTCGAACTCAGGACGAAAGGGAGAAGCATGCTAAGAGGAAGGCACGTTTGGCAAACCGTCACCGTGATTAACTCCCGCCTGGAAACCTATGTCCCCACTGTGGAAGGACGTGTGGATCCAGAATTGGCCTCCACAGTCACTTACAGGCTCACTGTTAAAACCGTGTTCATGGAAGACAACCTTACTTGGCTACACATGATCGCTAAAGAAAAACAAGAGATAAAATGTTTCTGGCTCCTAGGTGAAACAATGCCACGTGTTACAGTTCTGTGCTCTGCTAGTAACTGGGAAATGCCTTCAGGAGGATGTGTGCTAAATGCTCATAAACTAGTCCCTTGTGTACATTACAGGCCTTTGACAATCCTACCTGGATACTTCCGATTCCCCGTATCCATGATAACATTGCAGTTTCTTATAGGGCAAGATACCCTGTGCATCTCCATTTCTATTCCTGAAAAGCCTGACAGTCCAAAAACAGCTGGAGACCGAAGTTTTGGAAACTCTGGTTTAATCAATCTCTTGGTTAAGCAAACCCTTAGGCAGAGGATTTTGGAAGGCTTATCACACAGCATGATTTCCATCTATTACAACTCTTTGGCCATGGTGGGCTGATGGGAGATGGAGCTTACCAACACACATTTCCTACCACTGATCTACTGGAAGCCAGGTAAACTGGGTTTCACATGAAGAAATTGCTCCTGACAGCAAGCTTCTATTGCTCTCCTCCGCAGACAGAAATTTGAGCCCAGGAGCAGAGCTGGGTGAACTACAGTGCTCTCCAGTAGTTTACTAGTATTGTAATTTACCCTAAGGGGAAAGGGTAAGAATAACATCTCTTTTTAAAAAGAACCATTTTATGCCACTTTAAGAAGAAGAAGAAGAGTTTGGATTTGATATCCCGCTTTATCACTACCATAGCTGCCAAGTTTTCCCTTTTCTCACGAGGAAGCCTATTCAGCATAAGGGAATTTCCCTTAAAAAAAGGGTTAACTTGGCAGCTATGATCACTACCCGAAGGAGTCTCAAAGCGGCTAACAATCTCCTTTCCCCTCCTCCTCCACAACAAACACTCTGTGAGGTGAGTGGGGCTGAGAGACTTCAGAGAAGTGTGACTAGCCCAAGGTCACCCAGCAGCTGCATGTGGAGGATCAGAGACACGAACCCGGTTCCCCAGATTAGGAGTCTGCCGCTCTTAACCACTACACCACACTGGCTCTCTTAAGCTAAATGGGGAAGTGATCTGTGAAACTTTAGCTTCCGACACTGCCCTCTCCCCATATTCAGATGACCCTATCCAGGCAGGGAGCTGTGTCGCAGAGAGAATGGTGGCACACCCAACACAAGGCTTGTTGTCCTCATTACAATAGCTGCTGCTTGCATCTTCATTTCATTTACCTTGAGACTGCTACTTGCATCGGCAGCACTTAGACTAAAATTAGAACGATACAGAGATCAGCGTAGCCCTTGCACAAGGATGACACACAAAGATCACTGATATATATATATCAGCGGTTTTTAACCAGTGTGCTGTAGCACCCTGGGGTGCCATGGGCAACACTGGCCTCTGTCCCTCTTTCCTTCCCTCCCTCCTCTGATGCCCTCTTGCTTCTCAGCCTCCCAAAAGCTTGCACAGCTGTTTGTTGCAGCTACAAGCTCCCCAGGCGAATGGTGCCTCTGGGGCTGGCCAGGGGGTGCTTCCCAGGCCCCTGTGGGCAGTGTGAGGAGGCACCTCTCTTTGGCGTGGGGGGGGGCAGCTCAGAGATTGGGGCGGCAGCAGCGGCTGCCCAGAGGACTCCCAAGGAGAGGGGAGAGGAGGCTGAGGGAACCCTCCCCAAGGGAGGGTGTTTGAAAAGGGGTGAGGGGCTGCCAGCTCTACAGGCAAGGAGTGACATAACTGGGCTCCTGAAAGGTGCCACAGAAAGAATGGAGTTGGTAAAGGGAGCCATGGACCCAAAAAGGTTGAAACCCTTTGAGATATCTATCTATCTACCGTATCTCTCTCTCTCTCTCTCTCTCTCTCTCTCTCTCTCTCTCTCTCTCTCTCTCTCTCTCTCTCTCATATCTATCTATTATCTATCGACTGGAAGTTTGGCGGTTTTAAAAAAAGAAACAATACATTGCTCATGGATCTAGTTACAGGTAGGTAGCCGTGTTGGTCTGATGTAGTCGAAACAAAATAAAAAAATTCCTTCAGTAGCACCTTAAAGACCAACTACGTTTTTGTTTTGGTATGAGCTTTCGGAAGTGTGCATGCACACGAAAGCTCATACCAAAATAAAAACTTAGTTGGTCTTTAAGGTGCTACTGAAGGAATTTTTTTATTTTGTATCTGAAGAAGTGTGCATGCACACGATTGCTCATGGAAAGATCGAGGGGGTAATGAACAGACCTAGTGATAAATTAGAGCCTTTTACATAATTGCTGGGCCAACAACCAGCTCCACACATGCACCAAAAAGAGAGCATCTCTGGACACTTGGAACCGAAAGTTTCAGAGTGCCCAAAGGCGCCAACAAACCAAAAAGGCAGTTTAGCAGAGGGCAGCTGCTAAGGATACCTCAATACCAAGGGCTAATTTATTTCTCGGTCTTCTTACACAAGGCTTAATTTCTAATCATGCCCTGAACTGCTTTGGGAGGAAGGCAGGGTAGGGATGTCTTTATTAAACGCACACACACAAAAGTGAGGATGGAAGACATTTCTTGCAGATTGGCAACCCTTCCCTCTGGGGCCAGATTCAAGGAGCTGGCTGTGGTTATTCAAAGACGCTCAAAGACGCGTCTCTCCTGCGTTGGCTCCGAACCCCTTTTTTTCAGAAATCAAGCAGAGAGGTGAGCAACGGTACCAAGACAGTTCGCTCTGCAAAGCTCCCTTGTACCCCATATAACCAATACTCACTGCTTGGTCAGTTGCCTGAGGAGGAGCAGCAGAAGTAGGAAGATGGCACCTAGGAGCAAGGAGCGGTGTCTCCAGATGGCAACCGAGAGGCAGAAGCAGTTCATCTTCAGGGCAGCGGTTAGGCAGGGCAGCACCCACTCTGGAATTTCAGGGCCCGGGGTAGAGGCTCCCCACGCTCAGTGCAGCTCAGCTCCAAATAGTCACCAAATCACGCTTTTCGTCCAGTGGCCACGTAAGCCTCTCAGTCAATGGGTGCCTTACCTCGCCTCACCTCCCTAAAGCGGCTCAGAACTTCCACAGACTATTATGAGATACGAGGCAGCCAAACAAGCAGATGGAAGATCTGACGCGTCAAAGTCTACCGGCCTCAAGAGAGCAGCTGTTGGGCACAAGGGGCCGAGGCTTCTTAAGGAGGGGGACCCATATTCAGACGACAGGACAGCAGCCCGACCCCCTTCGTAAGAAGCTAAGGAATGCCACATCTCACCCGACTGGTGCAAGGCAGTACCCCAAACCTATTAACTAAACTCAGCCGCTTGCCCCAAGTTTTGAATAAAATGCAGATAAGAGTTGCAAAGGAGGAACACGGCCTCCATGGGTGGGGAGGGTTTCGTGTTATCTGGAAGGCATCAGAAAAGGGAGATGGGCAGTTCAGGGAACAGGCACCCCAAGTCCTGGAAAAGGTGCCCTGAAAATAATACCTGCAAGGGACAGAAATGACTTCAGTAAAAACAACCACCCCAGAGTGCTGAGATTTTGTGGGAATCAAAAAAGGTTGTTTATGCATGCTACTACCTTGGTTTTCGAACAGCTTAGTTCTCAAATATTTTGGCCCCTGAACGCTGCAAACCCAGAAGTGACTGTTCTGGTTTGCGAACTATTTTTGGAAGCCAAACGTCCAATGGGGCTTCCGACTGGCTGCAGGAGTTTCCTGCAGCCAATCAGAAGCTGCACTTTGGTTTCTGAACGTTTTGGAAGTCGAACGGAGTGCCAGAATGGATTCCGTTCGACTTCCAAGGTACGACTGTACTGCGGCCCGTGTTTTGTTAGCCCCAAAATTGAAAATGAGCGAGGTCCCAACCAAAGAAGAACAACTTAAGTTGACAGAATATGCACAACTCGCAGACTTAACATATAGAATAAGAAATAGATATATAGAATATATATATATATATATAGATAGATAGATAGATAGATAGATAGATAGATAGATATGATAGATATGATATATAGATATATATAGAGGGACCCAGGTGGCGCTGTGGGCTAAACCACAGAGTCTAGAGCTTGCTGATCAGAAGGTCGGTGGTTTGAATCCCTGCAACGGGGTGAGCTCCCGTTGCTCGGTCCCAGCTCCTGCCCACCTAGCAGTTCGAAAGCACATCAAAGTGCAAGTAGATAAATAGGGACCGCTCCGGCGGGAAGGTAAACGGCGTTTCCGTGCGCTGCTCTGGTTCGCCAGAAGCAGCTTTGTCATGCTGGCCACATGACCCGGAAGCTGTCTGCGGACAAACGCTGGCTCCCTTGGCCTATAGAGCGAGATGAGCGCCGCAACCCCAGAGTCGGACACGACTGGACCTGATGGTCAGGGGGCCCTTTACCTTTACCTAGATATATATAATAATATATATTGGATAAATATAATAGATATCTAGAATATAGAATATTCTATATAGAATAAGAGAACAAGAAGAACATATGTTTAAAGAAGATTGGAACGCATTTATTGAATATATGGAAAATAACTGTGTACAGCTGAAAACGCTGGCAGCATGAAGATAAATTCAACAGCGTAAACAAGTTTTGATGGATGCAATAATGGAATACTGAATGGTATAGTTTCTGTAAAATATGCAGGGATTTATGGTGTGCAAAATGAACCGTGGAAAGAGAAGAAGGGAAGTCGTTGATATCCTAAGGATATTAGAGTATTTTAAATTGTAAAGCAGAAAATTTAATAAAAATTATATATAAAAAAGAGAGATTTGGTGTTTGGCCCTCCAGACTCCCAACAGCCCTAGCTAGCATGGTCTGGGAGAACAGGGCCTGGAGCCCAACAGCAGCTGGGGGGGGGGGAGGTTCTTGTCACGGGTTCCCCATTCCTGCTGCCGAACCCAAGCACCACACCCAGTTTCCACCTTCATGTCAGCACAAGCTTCAGGATCCCACAGCTGCATAGCTCCCTGAACCGATTCCGATGCACATTTTCAAAACACTTCAGAAGCTTCTCGGTAGTTTAAAGCTGACCCAAAGTCCACAGGCAGCATTATTATCAGTTTTACGATGGGGTAGAAGGTTTTGTTGACAGCTGCACAGATTATGATAGCTAGGAAGGGGCAAGCAGAATATAACAGAGAAGAATGGCATAAAGTGGTGGAGGAGATACTTCGATGGCGTTTCCTGCTTGGCAGGGGGTTGGACTGGATGGCCCTTGTGGTCTCTTCCAAGTCTATGATTCTATATAGCTATGAATGATAAACGAACATGTGTGCCATTAAGGTAAGACAGGGGGAATATGCAGGAGAAATTATTTCGAGGAGGTATGGAGGGCGCTTGTAGAATTTGTACCGTTGAAATGGAAAGGGGTCAAACTATCGCAAGAGGTGTTGAAATTTTGGGAGGTTGGTTACAATGGAACGGTCTCAGGGGTGGGGTGCTCATTTTTATTCTTATTTATGATGATTATTTTGTCAAAAGAAAATTAAAGAGAAAAAAGAAAAAAAGCCTGTCAGTCGTTTAGACCCCCCGACACACATTTCCAGCTGTTGTTATTATTATTTATTAAAATTGTATACAGTTGTACCTCTACTTATGAATTTAATGCGTTCTGAACGCACATTCGTAAGTTGAAAAAAATGGTAAGTCGAATCCCATAGGGATGCATTGGGAGAAAAAAATCGCAAGTCGAAGCAAACCTATCTAAAAATTCGTAAGTAGAAAAAATCCTATCTAAACCGCATCCAAGATGGCGGACGGTGCTCCGTAGAGTTATTCGTAAGTAGTGGTACCACTGTACCACCCTATACCTGCAGGCCTCAGGGCGGTGCACAAGATAAAATCTCAACATAAAAAAACACAGAATGCACAGCTGTAGGGATGCTAAGAGACTTAGTGGCCTAAACACAGCACAAGAACGCGCTCAGGGAGAAGCGGAGCACGGCAGCCCTCCGATAAAAGATGCTACGTGTTTGAATTTCGAGAACCGAACTGACCTGTGCTGGGTCCCATCTACGTGGCATTTTCCTCTCTGCGCTCTCCCCTGGCCTCCCACTGTGGAGCAACACACCCACTTCAGGATTACAGATCCCAAGGACATGTTTAATGCCAGCATCAAGCTGCCTTAGCAAGTTCTCTCGAGGTCACAAACTAGAGAAGCCAGCGGGAGAGGCCTGCCTTCTGTGGTTTGTTAAAAAAAGAAGATTTGGGGGGGCGGGCGGGGACTTGCTTTCTGTGATTTCATGCAGTCCAGTCAACCAGATGGGCTGAACAGGGTCTGGATTGAATCCCACCTTTGTTTCGCAGATTGTATGCGTGAAAACACCCGGGTGAATGAATGCTCGTGTGTCCAAGAGGGGAGGGCAGGGCACACAGCTCTTGATCTGCTCTTGCCTCTCATTAACTATATCTTCTTTTTCTTTGATCACTTGTGGCCGAGTAAGACTGTCTTCCGTGATCACGGTCTTAACAGTGTGTCTTTAAGTGACTATGGAAGTCAATTCTGGACCCACACGTCCTTCCCACAAAGAAAATATGCGCATCTTATTTTGAGCACAGCCTCATGAATGGTTTTTGATGTTTTAAATAAATTTTATTTTTGCATTTTCTATTTCGCATAAACAAATGAGTTACACACATACAGTGGAACATCGGCTTACAACTACCTCTGTTTATGAACGCCTCCGTTTACGAATGCCGCAGCCCCGGAAGTGTTTACATCCAGGTTCCATGGCGTCAGATGCGCAGAAGCAATCTGTGCAGCATGCGTGTAGAAGCGCTCTATTGGCGCTTTGCGCACGTGCAAAAGCGTACCTCCGGGGAGCGAATGCCTCCATTTACGAACGCCTCCATGGAACGGGTTGCGTTCGTAAACCGAGGTTCCACTGTAAACATATAAGATATTTCTGACTCACCGCCCCCAATTGTGGATCTTAATGTAACGATTTACCCCTCTGCATCTCTATCATAACTCTATTTCTTATAAATCCTTTGTCAATCCATAGTACAATTCTTTACTACTAGTTCTCTGTCAATCCTACCAACGTATATACAGGTAATTGTTTGCAACAGCTTTTCAAATAAATTGTAAACTTTCCCCATTCTTTATTAAAGACCTCCTCTTCCTGGTTTCTCGTTTTTCCTGTAAGCTTTGCCATCTTGGCAAAGTTCGCCAGTTTTGTCTGCCGCTCTTCTTTGGTCGTAGTTGTACCATCTTTCCATTTCAGGGCTAAGAGACTTCTTGCAGCTGTGGTCATGTATATGAATAGTTTTGTCTTGAATGGTTTTTGGAACAAGTTACGAAAAGAAAAAAAGCTTGCAGGACTTGTTTGCTTGCAACTTGAAACTAGACAGCTCATACTATCTGCTTCACTTTTGCACTGCCCAGGAATTTATTCTCTATAATTAGGTGACAGCAGAATTAAAATGAAGGCTCCACACATTACTTATTTTAGCAGATCATCCAGCAATGCCCTTCCTTCACAACCATGAGCCTTCTGTGATTTTAACTCAAGCCTCGATGATGTTCAGTCTGGTTTTATTGCTTCCCAATGAGCAGCTGGGTAGCCAATTGGTGATAGCCTCTCTGTTCCCCCAATGTCAGCATCAGTTTCTGTGGGTTTTAATTCACGATTTCTTCTCCCACTTTTTAAAAAATACTGCTATTCAGCTATCAAGAAATAAAATGGAAAAAGAAAACCCGGAATTAAAGGCCCCCATGTCCCTGCAGAAAGAGAGAGTGGAATTCGAAAGATATTAAAGAACAAATTAATGAGCTAATTCACCATGCTTCATTAATGTCACAGCAGCTCTGGAAAGTTTTGAGAGCATTTTGCCAATCCGCATGGGACGCGGCTGGTTCTGCAACTGCATTTTACGGGAAACCCACCAATCCCAATGACGTCTTGGAAAGAAATGGTCTGGATGCTGTGTAAGGACTGACGAGAGAACAGACACTGTGATGGGCGCAGACTTAAAGGCTACAACAGAGTTTCCCAAACTTGGGTCTCCAGCTGCTTTTGGACTACAACTCCCATCATCCCTAGCTAGCAGTGATCAGGGATGGGAACTGTAGTCCAAAACAGCTGGATATCCAAGTTTGGGAAACACTGGGGTAGAAGAACAGAAGAACGCAATTGAACCGATACGAAACGCCGAGAGGGACAAAGGTATCAAAAGAGGAATGTATCTGAATCATTCCTCCGCACAAATATTGCCCTGAAGCCCAGAGGCACCGAACACCACCTTCTGGGCCATCGCTTGTCCAAGGAAAGGAAACTTTTGCTCTGAAGACGAGCCGCAGCAGGATAGCTCAGGCCTGAGCTGCTCTGTTGGCCTGGTCTCGATTGCCCTCCTTAGGTTTCCTCCGCCTTTTCTCGCGGAGCAGCTGGCGGAAGTGCAGGCGCTTTGCGTTGAGGCCGTAGGCCTGGAGTCGCTGGCGGCTGAACTCCAAGCGGCCCACACGCACCCGCGCCAACCCCTTCCTGCTTCTCTTCTTCGGTCTCTGGACGCTGGGGAGGGCAGGAGAGGGTTCCTGTGCGGCGGTGGCCTCAACGTGGCTACTTGCGGCTGGCGCTGGTTTTGGTCCAGGATCTCCCTTGGGAAGCAGGAGCTGTTCTTCCTCGCATTCGGCGCCGGGCAGCCGCGGCTCTTTAGACGGCAGCTCCTGGCGCTTGGCCTTGTCCCTGCTCTTCTTTCCTTTCTTGCCTGGTGTTTTCTTTTCGCTTTCCGGCTCCTCCGCCCTGAAAGGGGAGCAAAGTAGTCACAGTGGCAAGAAATATTTATGCTCGTAAGTGGGAGGAGGAAAGAATACCCTCCAAGGAAGAACGGCTGACACAAATCAAGGAATATGCAGAGATGGCTAAACTGGTGGCACCGATAAGTGACTCGAGCTTAGATCCTTGCAAGGAGGAAAGGAGACCTTTCCTAGGTTACTTCTTAAAAAGTAAAAAAATTCCTTCAGTAGCACCTTAAAGACCAACTAAGTTTTAATTTTTGGTATGAGCTTTCGTGTGCATGCACACTTCATCAGATACTGGTGAGGTTGATGGACTTCCATTTCATGCGGCTCAATGTAGTGCCTTCCATAGTTCTAGATACAGGTAGGTAGCCGTGTTGGTCTGAGTCGAAACGAAATAAGAAAAATTCCTTCAGTAGCACCTTAAAGACCAACTAAGTTTTAATTTTGGTATGAGCTTTCGTGTGGTATCTGATGAAGTGTGCATGCACACGAAAGCTCATACCAAAATTAAAACCTAGTTGGTCTTTAAGGTGCTACTGAAGGAACTTTTTTATTTTGTTTTGACTCAGACCAACACGGCTACCTACCTGTTCTTAAAAAGTAATTCTTTATGAAGTCCACAGTGGGGTTTGAAGTTTAAGGGGGGGGAATTAGTAGATTCTATTAAGAAACCTCTTAAAGAGGATGAAGCTTGCCATGAGGGTACTTTAAAATGCAGTTCCGTGAAATTATATTTAGGAACTTTCGAGGATGGACAAGCAGAAAGTCATTAGCATTGAAGGAGTATAATTACTGAGTGTTAAAATGCAATTTTTAATATTGAAACCAAATAAATTAGTAATATAGATAGATGTAAAACAGAGCACATACTCTGACTGAAGGGATTTGAGAACCTGCTTCTTCTTCCACGTATTCTGGCCTTTCTGCTCATAGGCTGTCTTGTCACGCAGCTCCTCCTTCTCAGACCTGCATGGAGAAAATACCTGTCAGGTGCCAGGTGCAGGATGCCCTCCTCCCCTTCTCTCCCACCCTGATGGGGGCGGGAGGGGAAGAGCAAGGAGCTGCGGTGGATGGCTCTGTGGCTTAGAAGCCAACACCTCGGCCCCATTCCCAAACTTGCAGGCCCCTTTGTTCCTTGTCGCTTGCCAGAAAATCTTGAATTCTTCGGAAAAAACTGAAGCTCGAGTCGCGGCGACCAGAGCAACCAGAACTGGGCTAGATCCCAGGAGTCCTGGTCCCCCCAGCCACACTGCACACAGCAGGATCCCCACTTATATTCAGTTTCCAGTGTAGACAG
This sequence comes from Zootoca vivipara, assembly GCF_963506605.1. NCBI lineage: Eukaryota > Metazoa > Chordata > Lepidosauria > Squamata > Lacertidae > Zootoca > Zootoca vivipara. Next base: position 31,698,120 of record NC_083291.1, on the reverse strand, counting down.
ACACCGCATCCTTCCTGCGCCTCACCTGTACATACAGGTCTTCCGCAAAGAACACCAGCGGTTCAGCTCCTTGTCATCAGCTGCCAGGATCTAGGGAGAAAGAACCATTCGTTTCTTATTTGAACGCTGCACAAATTGGCACCTGATCCTCCAGAAGTATCCACGCCGGCCTTTGTTTATTTATTAAATTTATGCGCCTCCCTTCATCCAGAAATCAGAAGGCAGTTCATGATGTAAAAATACAAATGAGAACACAAAACACGTAACGAAACAAAAACAAACGAATAACCCTGCCTCCCTTGATCACTCAGAGATTGGGGGATATCGCCAGACAGGAGGACATAGCCCGCGTGAAATCTGGGATGTTTTTAGGGGAGCAGGTGTATTGGTCTGCACCAGCCCGTTACCTGGCTGATATCCACTACGTGGAATACTGCAGACTAATTACTGCGGCTAGACTGAATGTCCTTGATTCGGCGGTTTTGAGGGGAAGATTTGGAGGAGTCCCATACGGTCAGAGAATGTGCCATTGTGCCTTGGGTGAGGTAGAATCCACAGAACACATTCTACTGAGTTGTCCCTTTTATAATGATTTAAGGCAGTATCTTATAGACCCGTATTTATCTTAGTTTAGTTCCCGACCAAGAGAACGGCAGGCAGCATATTTGCTAAACAAGCCCACCGGGAAAATAACCTTCTCAGTGGCTAAATTCCTCTTCCTGGCGCTCAAGTGTTGGAAACGTATAATCGAATGTCTTGATGTGGGTTATCTGTAGGAGGTTTAGTAGCGCGGTCATACCCCATTTATGTATCCCGCTGATGCCCTCAGTTTTATATTTTTATATTTTTATGTATCCTGCTGATGCCTTCAGTTTTATATGTTTATCTTTGTATTGAGAAATGTTTTTTGTTTCTGACTATCGGTCGAATAAAGTATATTGATTGATTGAACCCCGCCTCCCGCAAACACATTGAAAAGGCCACAGAATGGCAAATCAGCCAAAGGCCTGGCTGAAGGGGAATGGTTTCGCCTGGTGCCTAAAGATATGTAATGAGCCTCCCTGGGGAGAGCATTCCACCATAGGGTGATGACTTTTTTACAACCTCATTTCCCTGTATCATAATTTGATGAGCTTTAATTAAAACTTTCAAAGAGATTTGATTAAAAAAAAACCTCACGCACAAAATGATTTTAAAAATTTTTATTTATCAGTTTTTTGACCATTTTTGAAGTCACTATAAGCAGATATAAAATTGAACCCAAGCTTTAGAGTCACATATATACAACATTATATAGGGCCATCAAACACACAAGGAAGCTTTTTTTTAGCTGCAGTAACAGCATAGACGCCGCTAGAGGGCGATGTTTTGCTACCTCTCCTGTAGGTTCTTTTCCCAGCATGCCCGGCAGGGTCTGCTGGCTGAGTTTTGAGGTCCCCAAAAGGGGCTTTTACCTTGCGCAGGTGTGACATTTGTATACCCTATGTTGCTAAGAACACTCCACATTGTGGAATGTGGCATTGTGTCCAAATTTGATACGAAATATATATAGAATTGTTAATACAATTTTATGAAATGGTAAAACGGCATACAAAAAAAATTAATAATGGTTTGTGCGTGACCTTTTTAAATATTTCAATGGAATATACCTCATTTTAGTCATTAATAGGCAAACGTTCGTCCATTTGCGCTACAGGACATAATTTTTGAGATTTTTTTTTAAAAAAGCCATCACCCTATTCCACAAACGGAGCCACTGCAGAAAAGGCCTGTTTACATGCTGCCACCCTCCAGATGAGGCACGTGAAAAAGGGCCTCCGAAGATGATTTCAGGGTCTAGGCCAGTGTTTCTCAACCGCTGTTCCGCGGCACACTACTGTGCCGCGAGACGCTGGCTGGTGTGCCGCGACGTGAGGCGACGAGAAGGGCGATTTGCGGCCGCCAATAGGCAGCGCTGACCCGCCGGAAAGGAAGCCGGCCGGGTCAGTCTGGAGGGCGCGGGGGCGCGAAGGGTGTTTCTCCGTCATCTCCTCGCGCTCGCTCCCTGAATGAGGCAGCGCTTCATGGCCGCGCGCCTGGGCTGAGGGGCCGGGCTTGGAAGCGGGAACATCGAGAGACGGGGCGGATCTCTCCGCCACCGGACACAAAGCGCCGTCGCCGCTGCTTTCCGCAATCCTGGGAGAAGGAGGAGGAGGAGACGGTGGCGGCGGCGGAGGCTGCCCCTCGGGTCTCTCTCTCCGGCCCTTCCTCTCTCCCTCCTTGCGTATGAGTCAGGTATTTCCCAGCCCGCCGTCGGCAGCCGAGGCCGCCTCCTCGCGCTCTCCCCGCGCGCTCCATGGAGAAGGCAGCGGCGGCTGCGGCACAGGGCGGCGGGGACTCCGGAGCAGCAGCAGCCCCGTCCAGCGGCGGCAGTAACAGCAGCAGCAGCCGCAGCAGCAGCCGCCCCACCTCGGCGGGCTCCTCGCCGTCCTCCTCCACCAGCCGGGCAGGGCTCTCGGGCCGCCAAGGAGCAGCGGCGGCGGCGGCTACACCAGCGGGGAGGCCGGAGTGAGGCGGTGGTGGCGGCAGCAGCAGCAGCCCCAGCTCAGCCGCAGCCAGCCCAGGAGGAAGCAGGGGGCTGGCGGCAGGCAGGACGACGGAGGCGGTGCTCGAGGGCTCTCTCAGCAAGTACACCAACCTCATCCAGGGCTGGCAAAGCAGGTAAATGTTGTGGGAATGACCTCTCTCAGTCTCATTTTTTGGGGGTGTGTGTGTGTGCCAGTGGGTCGACCTACTTCCTTTCCCCCCTGTCTCCCTACCCTCCCTATTCCTCAGTCCCCCACCCATTCCCAACCCCCAGGATTTGCCCCGTCTTTTAATGGTGGTGTGCCGCGTGATTTTTTTCATGGAACAAGTGTGCCTTGGCCCAAAAAAGGTTGAGAAACACTGGTCTAGGCACCTTCACATGTAGAGGCGGCTCTTGAGGTATTGCAGGCCTGAGCCATTTAAGGCTTTATAGGTCAAAAGCAGCACTTTGAATTGGGCCCGGAAACTAATTGGCAGCCAGTGCAGTCGGGCCAGGATCAGTGTAATATGCTCAAACAGTCTCGAGCAACCTGGCCGCCGCATTCTGTGCCTGCTGAGGTTTCCAAATCATCTTCAGAGGCAGCCCCATGTAGAACGTGTTGCAATAATCTAGCCTGGAGGTTACCTGGAAGTTAGGCTATCCCTGTCCAAACAGAGGCATGTGTGGGCCACCTGACAAAGCGGACAGAAGGCACTCCGTGCCGCTGAGGCCACCTGCATCTCAAACAATGGGTCCAGAAGTCCCCTCAAACAATGGGTCCAGAAGTCCCCCCCAAGCTACATAGCAGCTCCTTCAGAAGGAATGCAACCCCATCGAAAGCAGGTCACCTTCCATCCATCCAGTCTAGGGAGCCGCCCACAAATAGTGCCTCAATCTTCTCTGGATTGAGCTTCAGTTGGTTGGATCTCGTCTAGTATATTACCAAAAGAGACAGCAGTCCTCCCCACCCCAGTGGGAGAAAAGTGGAACTTGCTCCCAAGGTGTGTGGTGGAGTCTCCTTCTTTGGAGGTCTTCAGGGCCGGCCCTAAGGCAAGGCTGCGTGGCGCAATGCGCCAGGGTGTCGGGCCTCCAGGGGGCTCCGTGCTGCGGCGCCCGCCAGACAGCCGCGCTGTGCCCGCAGCAGACGCGCGGCACCTCCCCGCATCAGCTTGCTGCCCTCGCCCGCCTCCGCCATACCGAGCGGCGCCTGGAGCCTCCGTCCCATCGGAGTGCTGCCTGCCCGGAGGGGCCCTCAGGGCATGGCGGCGGGAGCTGCCAAAGCGCCAAGGCCCACCACGACATGCACGCGCTTCGCCAAACCCTTGCTGCGCGTGAGGGCTGCCAGGAGGCAGCGGGCCGCTGAGGGCGAGCCCTGGAGCCTCTGCCTCTTCCCCGCTATAAAAAGGTGAAACGGTGTGTGTGCGTGTGCGCGCCGGAGGGATCTTTGAATGGGGGGGGGGCGGCGCCGGAGGGATTTTTGAACCACGGCGCCAGATATCCTTGAGATGGCCCTGGAGGTCTTTAATCGGAGGCTTGACAGCCATCTGTCAGGAATGCTTTGATGGTGTTTCCTGCTTGGCAGGGGGTTGGACTGGATGGCCCTTGTGGTCTCTTCCAACTCTATGATTCTATGAAAAGAAATCCACCTCAGTCTCTGCCAAAAGGTAAGGTTACCTACCTCCTCGGTCGAGAGCCCATAGCTGCAAGGGACCACGGTTCGGTACTTGAAACGGCAAGGCAGGTCTCCTATGAGGTCTTCGTAGTCCAAGCGGTAGAACTCATCCAGGTACTGCTCAAAGGTCTTTGTCTCTGCAAAGAGAGAGAGAGAGAGAGAGAGTGTTCAAAATAACCTTTGTGTAAAGATGTGGAAACAACATCAAACGCCAACGGTAGAGGAATGGCAACAAAAAATCTTGGAATATATGGAAATAGCCAAATTAACGGGAAGGGTTAGTTACCAGGGCAACGAAACATTTTTGAAAGAATGGGGTAAATTTATGGTGTATATAGATAGATTATGTTAAAAGTATAATTACCAGCAAAAATGGGATAAACCTCATAAAAGAAATTAGAACGAAAATTTTGTTGGGTTTTGGAAGCACGATTTAATGGATTGAAGATAAGGAAGTACAAAAACTTCAAGAGTATTTTTTACTGAAAATTGAACAGTAAATATATAAATACAGTGGTGCCTCGGTTTACAAACACAATTGGTTCCGGAAGTCTGTACTTAACCTGAAGCGTACTTAACCTGAAGCAAACTTTCCCATTGAAAGTAATGGAAAGTGGATTAATCTGTTCCAGACGGTCCGCGGGGTACTCAACCTAAAGCGTACTTAACCCGAGGTATGAGTGTAATTGGTTCCAGAAGTCCATACTTAACCTGAAGCGTACTTAATTGGAAGCGAACTTTCCCATTGAAAGTAATGGAAAGTGGATTAATCCGTTCCAGGCGGGTCCGCGGAGTACTTAAACTGAAAATACTCAAACCGAGGCGTACTTAAACCGAGGTATGACTGTACAGAATAAACAACAACGAAAGAACAGTATGCACTTATATGTTTTAATAATAACCAAAACCTGAACTATTTGGAATAATGAGAACAAGCTGAATAGTGGAAAAATAACGTGAAAGATAAAAATGACAAAAGAAGACAGACAAAAGTAGAATGGGAGCCAACTCCTAGGAGTAAAAAGGAAAAAAGTTGGACAGATTTAGATTTGGAATTTATATAGTATGTATAGTCTGTATATGGTGATAATGTATGGATGAAAGGATGAAGTGTAAAACAATATATATGATGACATATATGATGAAATCAATAAAAAATATTGGGGGGGAAACCAAAAACAAAATAACCTTTGTAAAATAAAATACCAGAAGCTTTTCTTTGGGGAATTATAGGGACAGAACCTCCTAAATTGTATAGAAACTTTTTAATGCATATTTCCCCCCAATGTAAAAAAATTACAATGTATTTAAAAGAACACTGTAAACCATTAAAAACTTTGGCAGGATTGCAGTAATGCTTGTAATGTACAAAAAACTATGGTAAAAATGGATTATTTCTTTTTTTTAAATAGAGAATATAAGGGAAGGAGTTGAAAAAAAAAAGATTGATAATGGTAAGCATGGAAGGGCGGAGGGGAGTCGAAGGATTCAGAGAAGCCTAAATGATGGCATGGACGTTTAATGTTTGAATTTAAGTTTGTTAAATAAAATTTAATAAAAATGTTTTTAAAAATAAAATAAAAAGAAACTTATTTATGTATGCTACTACAGCAGCAGGAATGTTACCCCCCCCCTAAATGGAAAGAAGCAGAAGTCCCAGCAAAGGAAGAATGGATACAAAAACTTATGGAATATGCAGAAATGGCGAAACTTACCGGAATAATAAGAAATCAAGATAGCAAACTTTTTTTATAAAAGAATGGAAATGGTTTATTGAATATATGCAGATAAATTTTAAATAGATAAGAACATCGGCAGGATTGTTGTAATAACCTGCAGTTTTATAAGAGTATATATTTAAAGTAGATAAATAATTGAGCAAATTAAGTGAATTCGGATACGCAGAAGATATTAAAATAAATCTAAGGAAGCAAAGGAAGTCAAATTCTGAAACGTTAAAATGATTGTGAAATTAATGAAATGTATAAACCTGAGAAGCATAAATAATTGAGAGAGAGAGAGAGAGAGAGAGAGGAACTTGGCTGGGCAAGGAGATTTTCACCAAACGGGGAAGCTGAAGAATGTCCAGAAGCGTTCACTCTCTCACTGAAGTCTCCATCACCCAGAGAGAGAGAGAGAGAGAGAGAGAGAGAGAGAGAGAGAGAGAGAGAGAGAGAGAGTCCCCCCCTTCTCTCTCTGTTCCAACATTCCTCAAATGCAATTGACGCCGCCTGGCCTGGGAGAGGTTCTGTGGGCAAAAGACGCCACCCCAAGTAAGGCCGGCTCTCCTACCATCCTTACCAGGGTCAAAGGGCTTTTTCTCCCGACTGACAGCCTCTGCAAAATGCGACTTGCGCTTCTTCTTGCCCAGAAGGGGAGCCTCCAGCCTCCGCTGCTTTCTGGATGGGCCTGGCTCCTGGGTGGGGTCGTAATCGGCATCCATCTGAAGAGGTGGTTTGTGGAGGGGAGCAGAGAGGTGAAAAAGCAAGCGTCATTTCACGCGGGCGTCACAAACCCCGGGAGGAGAGCAGAGCCAACCTCCCCCCTCCCCTAGTGCCAAAAGTCCACGCAGGGAAAATAGGACTAGAATCCAACCAGCTCCCCAGACACAGAGCAAGGAGCTGCCACTCATCGCTCAACCAGCCACGCCCTCCATCAAATATTTGCACGGGCATCTCTCCCACGGCCCACGTCAGCATATAAATGCCAACTGCACCCCTATGGTTGTGCAAGGCTCCTAGGAAATCCAGCTTTCAATGCTCTTCATTAAATATGTTCCCAGTCCTCAGGGAGGAAAGTCTGGATGCGACCAAAAATGCATCAAATCCTGCCATCATCTCATGAAAGATGCTGCCCAAAGTCCGCCCCCTTTCCCCACCTCTATCCATTAAGTTATTCGATGCCACCATTTTTGCTAAGTGTCCTCAAATCTGCAGGGAGCGTTCTGGTCACATTGGCCAGAGACTGTGGCTTTCCCTCATCTACTTGCCCTCCCCTTCACGGGCACCATCTTCTGCCAATCCATGGCTGCAGTGCATGTATGGGGCGCGACCACAATTCAAAGCGTTTCCGAGCGCAATTCAAAGTGTTGACCTTTGAAGCCCTAAACGACCTCGGCCCAGTATACCCGAAGGAGCGTCTCCACCCCCATCGTTCTGCCCGGACACTGAGGTCCAGTGCAGAGGGCCTTCTGGCGGTTCCCTGCCTGCGAGAAGTGAGGTTACAGGGAACCAAGCAGAGGGCCTTCTCGGTAATGGCACCCGCCCTGTGGAACGCCCTTCCAACAGATGTCAAGGAAATAAACAACTATCTGACTTTTAGAAGACATCTGAAGGCAACCCTGTTTAGGGAGGTTTTTAATGTTTGATGTTTTATTGCATTATTATTATTATTATTATTAATTATTATTTTGTTGGGAGCTGCCCAGAGTGCCTGGGGAAACCCAGCCAGATGGCTGGGGTATAAATAATAAACTATTATTATATTATATAAGAGACCCACACTACCACAGCAACCAGGGTTGGGCCCCCTGGTTAAGAATGCCAACCAGACATACCACAAAGTCAGGATCCTCGCAGTGAGGGTGGTATTCTTCCTCCTGTTGCAGCCCCAGGTCAGCTTCTCCTTCAGTTCCATCCCCTCCCGTCCACTTGTCCCAATTCCATTCATCTGCATTGGGATGAAGACGGAAAAGACATTTTTTAGCTTTCTAAGCTAATGATTCCTTTCGTCCTGTTGCTTTCTGAACCTCACCCAGGAGCTGGCATGCAGAATGCCCAAGAATCCCTCAACCAAAGTTGGGATGGATAAAGAAAAAAAGCCCTCCTGTTGAGGGATCTGAAGTACTTTTCCGGAAAAACAAACAAAAAACAAACCCAGAGTCCTTTTGGTTGGGGATAATTCAGAGGGAAATTCCCAGGTGTCAAAAAAAAACTATTTATGTATGCTATGACTGCAGCTTGTGTTTTGTTAGTCCAAAAGTGGAAAACGAGCGAGGTCCCAACTAAAGAAGAATGACAATTTAAACTGATGGACTACTGCAGCTTGCAGACTTGACATATAGAATAAGAGAACAAAAAGAACGTAGACTGGAAAAAGACTGGAAATATTTACTGAATATATGGGTGAAAATTGTGTACATTTAAGAATCCTGGTAGCATTAAGACAAATTCAACAGTGAAAATAAGTTCTGATGGATGTAACAATGGATTACTGAATGGTTTAGTTTATGTAAAATATGCAGGGATGGGTGATATGCAAAATGAACCACGGAAAGAGAAGAAGGCAAGTCATTGATTTAAGGTTGTTTAGATGAATATTTTGAAATGTAAATCAGAAAATTTAATAAAAAGGATATATAAATAAAAAAAGAAACAAGCGTCACCAATGACTTCTGAGGATCTCTAAAGCCAGCACTCATTTTAACATTCCTGGCAGATTCCAGATTACATGGGCAGCTTCTGCAAAATACTCCCTGCTTGCTTGGCTTCCTCCTTTCATGTCCCCAAGTCATGTTCTCTTCAGCAAAAATTCTCCCAGCCAAAAACATCTCCCGGTTCTGCAACAGATCTTCCAACAAGAACCTTGCTGGATCAAGCCAAAGTAGATCCAGTTTCATGCAACACCCCACAAACACATCATTAAAAGCCCATCTAAAGCAGCCTTTCCCAACCTGGTGCCCTCCAGATGGTTTGGACAAACAGATTCCGCTCTCCTCACCCAGAAAAGCACCAGGTCAAGCGGGGGGGGGGGGGAGGACTGCTCTAGAATTGGGGATCCCAATGCTGACCTCACAAGCAAATTTGTTTTCAGACAGAGGGCAAGCTTCCCTTGTGCCAGGGCATCTTCTCGACATACCATCGATTCCTTCCTCCACCTCAAACTGTGGCTTCTCTTCCTCACCAACTCCGTAATACTCGTCCCCAAATAATTTCTGTAGGAAACAGAGAAGGGTTAGACGGCTTCCTGCAGCCAACCAGAAGACACGCTTTGGTTTCCGAACATTTTGGAAGTCGAAGGGGCTTCCAGAACGGATTCCAAGGTACGACTGCATAGAATATGGAATAATACGTAGGCAGTTGTGAATGTTGACAATAGGATCCATGGAGGGGATGGGAGGAAGTCTTGAGTTGCAGAGTAATCTCTATATATGGATATGCATTTGGAATGTTATAAATTTATATCTGTAAAATAAATACAAATGATTTCTAAAAAAAGAAGAAGAGTTGGCTACTTGCCCAGTTTCAAATCAACTCACTGAGCCGTTTTCAAACGACAAGCCAAATCTACTTCCCTCTATTTCTCGTTGTGGCAGGAGAACGAGGTTCAGTTGACTCACCCTTAACAATTTACAATTTTGAAGAGGGGCTGGGGCAGTGTCTTCTGGCTGCCGGCCAAAACCCTCGGCATTGGTATACACAACATGCACTCACCTCCATGAGCTGGTCATGCTGGGTGGGATCAAAGTCCCCTTCGAGGTCCACTTCCTGGAAGGTGCTGGCTGCACTGCCGGTGATCTCACGCAGCTTCCCCAGCCGTTCCAGGATCTCCCGGCGTTTCAGGTTCTTCAGCTGCTTCAGCTCCTCCTGTTTTTGAGCCTTCTCCTTTTAGGGTGAAGAAAAGCACAATGTTACAGGAGAAGGCCGTTATCTGGCCCATCCGGCGGCACACAGATCTACATCTGTGGAATGCTCTCCCCAGGGAAGTTCGCCTGGCGCCTTCGTGCCTGAACCCGCCTGCACTTCACTGTGAGTCCTGAGAGGCCTGCTCCCCGCTTTGCAGGTCTTTTCCCACCTGACTTGGGAGGGCGGGGTCTGGACTGACTCCAGCTACAAAAGCTGAGGTTGCTGAAGAGACCAGAGATCATCTTGGCTATCTCAGTGCAGACCCAGGTCACTGAGCCTGAGCTTCCATTGCTGTCGCCCACCATGACCATGAACCACCATTGGGAGGAATGGCAGCAACAGCAACAGATATGCTCTATGCTTATGGTTATATTTTGCTTCTTTGCTAATTATGCTGTTTTAAATGTGCATTTTATATGGGACTTCCTTTAGTAATGTTTTCTTTTGAAATGTTTCAGATAATTTTTGGGGTTAACTTTGCTGCATTAAATGTGTGTTCCGTAGGTTACCATCTTTGCAATATTTTATTTTGAAATCTTTAATATTTTAGCTTCCCATTATTTATGCTGCTTGGAATGTATAATTTATATTTGACTTTCTTCTGTAACGTTTTATTCTGTATTACTTTTTTGATGTTTTAATGTATGCTGTAACCGCTTTGAGCTTCTTTCTTAAAAATGTAAAGCGGTTCAGAAAGGTAATGAGTAATTATACACCTTTAGGCACTACGCAAAAACGTTCCATTTTAACCAGGCCTTGGGTTGATTTGACACCCTATGCCCTTTTAAAATGTGGGGTTTGGGGGGACATGTTATTGGGTTGTTGTTTTCATTTTGATTATATACTTTGTGGTTTTATATTTTGATTTTGTTCTGTGAACTGCCCTGAGGCCTCCAGCTATATAAATTCTAATAATAATAAAATAGGCAGAGGTTTGAGTCCTCCTAGGCAGCCCAATAGAGCTGAACATTATCCGCTCATATGTGTGGAGAACTCACTTTCTTCTTGCGCTCCTGAGTCTCCTGCCGCTTCTCTTTACGGCGTTCGTCCTTCCGGCGCACCGAGGTTGCAATGTTGCGGGGATATGTTTTCATCTGGCATTGGAGAAGAGAAAAGAACAACTCTTCAGCCTCGCATTCTTCAGATGAGCAGAGATCCCAGCGGCACCCCCTTTCACCATCCCAGCCTCCTCACGGAGAGAGGACGTCCCTCTTGTCACTCATAACATAATGGTGCCAAGACACCGAGAAGAAAGCCTAACTCCCCAGGCCCGCGCAGGCAGAGAATGTTGCCCCTCACCAACTGGGCCTCAGGCTCCTCGAAGCGGAAGTTGTACTTGCGCTCAAAATCCTCTTGCTTCTTTAAGAACAGCTCGCCCTCATCCGACGAATCCGATACGGCCAGCTGCGCTCCGGGGAGCCTGTGGAAAAGGCAGCACATGAGTGGGAATATGGGCTATAGTGCAAGGGAAGTATACAAATTTTATAAAAATAAAAAATTATGATTTATACCCCAGCCATTATGGGCGGCTCCCAACAGAATATTAAAAACACAATAAAACATCAAACATTAACAACTTCTCTAAATAGGGTTGCCTTCAGATGTCTTCTAAAAGTCAGATACAGTGGTACCTTGGTTCTCAAACAACTTGGTACTCAAACAACTTGGAACCCAAACACTGCAAACCCAGAAGTGTTCCAGTTTGCGAACTTTTTTCGGAAGCTGAACGTGCTCCATTTTGAGTGCCACACTTCCGTTTTGAGTGTTACGCTGAGATCTGTCTGTTTTTGCCATTTACTTTGTGTTTTTGTGGCTCTTTTTGTTTTGTTTTTGTGACTGTGTAGAACCCAGTTCAGCTACTGATTGGTTGAATGTGTGACTGCAGTTGATTGCTTATTGCTTTCATTTTACGGATCCTTGGTCTCGTTAGATAGTAAAATTCATGTTAAATTGCTGTTTTTAGGGGTTGTTTTCCAAAGTCTGGAACGGATTAATCCATTTTGCATTACTTTCTATGGGAAAGCGCGCCTTGGTTTTAGAACCCTTAGGTTTTGGAACGGACTTCCGGAACAGATTAAGTTTGAGAGCCAAGGTACCACTGTTTGTTTCCTTGACATCTGACAGGAGGGTGTTCCACAGGGCGGGTGCCACTACTGAGAAGGCCCTCTGCCTGGTTCCCTGTAACCTCACTTCTCGCAATGAGGGAACCGCCAGAAGGCCCTCAGAGCTGGACCTCAGTGTCCAGGCTGAACGATGGGGGTGGAGAAGCTCCTTCAGTAACACAGCACCATACTGTGGCACCTTGGGATGCAACAACTCTTCAGCAGGCAAATGGAAGAAGCAGGAGACCTTCACAATAGATGGCAAATGAATTAGATTTGACTTAGGGCAGAGGATGGAGAACCGGTGTTGCCTGCCCCCGATGCAGATGGACTGTAGCTACCATCACCCCTGAACATTAGCCATCTTGGTGGAGGCTGATGCAACCTTGGAGGCCCACAGTATCTTACCACTGGAAACTGCAGGACAAACAGAATATCTGGTTTAGCTGCCAGGGAGAGGTGTCCTTGCTGGCTTCCCTGCTAAGCTCTAGCCCCAGTGCACTTGAGCGAGTGTCGGCCTTCCAGAGGCCTTTGCAAACTGGCAGAGGAATGGCCTTGCCCCAACGATAACCCACGGAAGCATGCTCCGATGGGTCACGACGACGAAACATTTTCCCAAATTGCCGACAGGACCTAAACTCAAGTTTCCGGGAAGATTTCGGAAGTCGATACAACAGGATGGGAAAAGTTACTAAGCTGTTAGCCTGGATGCGCTTGGAAGTCTGCCAGGAAACAGGAGAAACTGAAAATGCATCCTACTGGCATTGTTAATCTGTTCTTTCACCTTAACGACCCAAATCTCATCAAGTTTTTTACGCGAGAAGGCTGCAATTTTTAAATCTCTGAAGGGCTGTTGCGTCGAGCGAAGGTTTTGTAGCCTGCAAAGTGACGCATCTAGTGAGAAATTATGTTAGTTAATAAAGAGTTGCTTCAGGATTGCAGTTTGCAGCCAACTCTGAAGCACGTTCTCAAGAAAACAACTACGTAAACAGGGCAGCTAAGCAATACAGATTGTGGCCAAGTCCTCAGAGATCATTTCCGAAAGACTGCCACCAAAATTGACAGCTTGAAGTTCCTCTGGTTTCTGAAGCGCTTGCTGGTTCGTACGAGATAATTCTCTCCCCCTTCGTAACTGGTCTTATACAGTGGTACCTCGGTTTGCGACCGCAATCCGTTCCGCGGAGCCGGTCGCTCCCCGAATCGCTCGCTCGCAGAAGGCATGCTTCTGCGCGTGCGCGAAGCACTGATAGAGTGCTTCTGTGCATGCACGCTCTGCGCAGATCGTTTCTGCGCATCCGAGCGCCGCGGAACCTGGATGTAAACACTTCCGGGTCCGCGGTGGTCGGAAACCGAAGCGGTCACAAACAAAGGCAGTCGCAAACCGAGGTTTGACTGTACTGTATATACAAATGATATGCACACTTTTTGCTTTTGCATTTAGTTTGGGGGTTTTTTGAAAAGAAGAAGAACAACAACAGAAAAAGCTCGGGCAGCAAGTCCTGTTCCTCTGCCAATCAGGTTTTAGGGAAGCCTGTTACCACCTTCTAGATTCTATACCCAAAACGAGGCCCGGTTCATGTACGCAAACATGCAAACATTTTTGTATGCATAGTTCTTTTGGCATAGTTCCTTGTATTGCTGGTGAAAATCAGTGAAACTGTAAGAGGAAACAACTCCGTGCCCATGGACCCACGAACACCTCCCTCTGGACCGTGTGTGGAGTAATTATTTCAAAAAAATAAATAAAAATTATTTCTACCAATAAAGATGGAAAGAATAAGGTTAACCTGGTGTCAATATAGAAGGCATGCCCAGAGATTATCAACCTCCACTAAGTGACATTGTGTTAGATCTTGCCCATGAAGGTGCACTATTAGTGAATGGGGGAAGAGGGGAGCTCAACAAATTAAATTTCCTTTCCATCTACCTTCATCTGGATCGGGGGGGGGGGGGCGACACATCAGGGAAAGTTATGCCCTATCCTTAAGGAACTCAAAAATCCATCCATCCATCCATCCATCGGCACTCACCCATCCTCATCCTCCTCTTCCTCCCCTCCATCATCTGCTTCCTTGTAGCGCTTGTTCAAGATATAATCTCGCAGGAACCGCTCCCCCTCATCGAGTTGTGGGTCATTCCAGTATTCTTTAAGGGGAGCCTGGGGAAACAAGAGGAAACCCAAAATAAAGTCACCCACCTCAAGACCCGAGCAAGGCTCACCATACCATCAAGCCCACACCCAAAGAGGACTCCGGAAAACAGGGACAGTGCAGAAAATCCCCCAAAGGACCATTTCATCCCAACAGGGTGAGATACAGGTTATACACAGGGCTGCCTCTGAAAACTTCAGCTAGTGCAGAATTCAGTTTGAGCATATTACACCGATCCTGGTCCGACTGCACTGGCTACCAATTAGTTTCCAGGCCCAATTCAAAGTGCTGGTTTTGACCTATAAAGCCTTAAACGGCTCAGAACCACAATACCTCAAGGTATCGCCTCCTTCCATATGAACCTACCCAGACCCTGAGATCATCTTCTGAGGCCCCTAATTCATTAGGAAGAAGCCACGGACCAGACAGGGGCCATACAGAGCCAGATGCGGCTGCCCATCATTGTGGCCCATTTTTGAGTGTCAACCAAAGTGACGGGTCCCCAAGCCCATTACATACCAGGTTGTATTTGACACCTACAAAAATCTGTAAAATGTAGAAAACTAAATCCAACTTACGCTGGAGGTGCAACCGATCAGAGGGCAGCCCTGTTTAGGGAGGCTTTTAATGTTTAATCAATTATTTTATTTTTCTGTTGGAAGCTGCCCAGAGTGGCTGGGGAAACCCAGCCAGATTGGGGGGGGGGGTATAAATAATAATAATAATAATAATAATAATAATAATAATAATAATAAATACACATGTGGTGGCAATGTGAAAAAGTTAAGGGCTTCTGGGACTTGGTCTTTGAAGAAAATCTTTAGATATAACTTTTGTTTGGGGGGGACGGGACAGAAGCCTTCTTGCTGGAATAACGGACACAGGTATACCCAGAGAATCTATTCTTGTATGCTGTGGTGGCAGCTAGAACCCTGATCGCAAAAAAAATTGAAAAAAAGAAACAATTCAATTCAAACGAGAATGGCAAGATAAATTATTCAGTTACATTGAAGACATGATCAGGGGCCACAGCAAACAAAAACTTCAGAAAGACTGGGGAAAATATAGCGACTACCGGTATCTGAAGAAGCAATGCCCGCATATTACTTCTTGGACTTGTTTTAATTAACTTCTGTAAACTGATGTACGGTGAGAATAAAGACAATCAAAATAGAAAGTTAAGAAGAAGATTAAAGAAAGCAGATTACCATGGTTGATATTAGACCCGTGTAGAGGACAAAGAAAATCAACAAAGAAAATGGAGTCAAAATTAGGTTAATACATATCTTTATTTTTGAGATATGTTCTTTTTTTCATTTTTGCTCTTTTTTCTATTTTGATTTGTATATTTATATATTATTTGTATTTTTTGCAATATATTGTATGTCTATCTGTTGTTTTATGTTTGTTTGTCGGCATATAAATTAAAATATATATATTAAAAATAATAATAATACATACCAGGTCCTGGAGCGCTTCCTCTGCTTGTGGCTTCTCTTGACCTTTTAACCAACTAATGTAGTCCGCCTCCTCGTACTCCTGAGATAACAGAAGAGAAGAAAGAACCGAGGCAACGATGTCATGGATTGCTGCAATGCATTATACACAGGGCTGCCTCTGAAAACTGTTCGGAAGCTTCAGCCAGTACAGAATCTGGAGGACAGGTTGCTCACTGGCTTGGGCATAGAACACCGATCCTGGCCTGACTGCACTGGCTGCCAATAAGCTTCCAGGCCCAATTCAAAGTGCTGGTTCTGACCTATAAAGCCTTAAACAGCTCAGGACCCCTATAGGTCTGCCTCTCCCCATATAAACCATCCTAGACTATGTTCATCATCTGAGGCCTTTCTTCGTGTGCCTCCTCGACGTGAGGGTGGCAACCTGAGATTATGTGCTTGTTTTTAGCCTGTATTTTATTCTGTGGACCACCCTGAGAACTTAAGATGAAGCGCAGTATGTAAATCTAAACAACAACAACAACCAAACAACAACAACATACCACCCTGACCTTGACTAAAGGCAGCTACGTTTGTCTGAACATTAAAACACATTTCAAAGTTTGTTGTTGTTTAGTTGTTTAGTCGTGTCCGACTCTTCGTGACCTCATGAACCAGAGCACGCCAGGCATTCCTGTCTTCTACTGCCTCCTGCAGTTTGGTCACTCATGTTTGTAGCTTCGAGAACACTGTCCAACCATCTCGCCCTCTGTCGTCCCCTTCTCCTTGTGCCTTCAATCTTTCCCAACATCAAGGTCTTTTCCAGGGAGTCTTCTCTTCTCATGAGGTGGCCAAAGTATTGGAGCCTCAGCTTCAGGATCTGTCCTTCCAGTGAGCACTCAGGGCTGATTTCCTTCAGAATGGATAGGTTTGATCTTCTTGCAGTCCTTGGGACTCTCAAGAGTCTCCCCCAGCACCATAATTCAAAAGCATCAATTATTCGGCGATCAGCCTTCTTTATGGTCCAGCTCTCACTTCCATACTTCAAAGTTTAGTGGCTATTAAAATATGTATACCAATCGTTCAGCCCCTCACCTCCTGCTCCCGTTAAGAAAGATGATGTCACCAGGGCCATCCAAAGCCTGGTATCACCAGGGTCATCTTACAGCATGCCTGCTGATGCTCAATCTCAGATTTTGGAGGATCTCCAGGAAGCAACTTGTACTGCTATAGGACGGCGAAGGAGTCGCCACCCTTAGCCTTTCGATTTGAGGCATCTCTTCAGAGGAATACTACCTCTGTGATATAGGCAGCTAGCTACTCTTTTTTTATTGGCAAGACTACTGACTCTGAAATTCTGTAAGAACCACAGGGTTTAGGTTTGGGTTCAAATTGCCTTGTGTCTTATAGGGGGAGGGAGGAAAAGGGCAGCTTCTAAGCCTCCTGGACTTGATCGGGGATAAGGAGAGTACAAAACATTATGCTACACAGTAAAACCAGCACTCTGAATTCCAGTAGGGAGCTAGTGCAGTTGTATGAATTAAGTGTGATTCGTACAAATTAAGCGTAATTCGTACCCATTACCCACTCACTCAGGGTGGTTAGGGAGCGGCCGCCATGCTCTGAACAAGTTGAAACTCTGAAAGCCTCCGATGTAAAGGATGCTGCAGTAGATCTTGTTGAAAGCAAGATCTCTCTTGGGCTCCTAGTAATCTGGAGAGCCATGAAGGGAAGGAGGATTTCTCACCCTAACTCCCCTTCCACCTGCCCAAAGAGATGGAATTGAAAGCCCTTTCCTTCCTAGATGAGAGAAGGCCCAAATAACTTGGAAAAACGCAACACTTCCTTTTACACACACACACACACACACACACCTTCTCCTCTTTACTTTTGGGCCGTTTCTGCAGCAAGGATGATGAGCTTCCAGCTTCACCATCATCTTCATCTTCATCACTGTCGGCCACAAACTTCTGGAAGCTGCATAGCGGGTGGGGGGTGGGGGCAAAGTCAGGTTTAGAAAGAGTGTTAAAAACTCAGATATACAGTGGTACCTCTGGTTACAGATTTAATTTGTTTCGGGGTGCCATGCGCGCCCCGAAAAATCCATAACTAGAGATGCCGCTTCTGTGCACGTGCATGGCACGCAGAGCACTGCTGCACATGTGCAAGCGGCGAAACCCGGAAGTATACACTTCCAGGTTTGCCGCAGCAGTAACCCGAAGCTTCCGTAACCTGGAGGTTACGCAACATGAGGTACCACTGTATAAGCTAGGCACCAAAAGGCTACTTAAACCAAGGTTACAGTCGCCAAAACAGAACGTCTAGTTGCCATTTTGGGGTAAGACAGCTCTAGAGCAGGCATCCCCAACCTGCGGCCCTCCAGATGTTTTGGCCTACAACTCCCATGATCCCTAGCTAACAGGACCAGTGGTCGGGGAAGATGGGAATTGTAGTCCAAAACATCTGGAGGGCCGAAGTTTGGGGATGCCTGCTCTAGAGTCTTATTTTTCAGTTAAATAAGTGGCTAGCTCAGATTACAACCTTGAGCTAGGTTGAGAGCTTCGAGAACTTAAAGAAGAAAAGTCGCTTGATCCAGGGACAGTCCACATAGATCAGGCATAGGCAAACTCAGCCCTCCAGATGTTTTGGACTACAATTCCCATCTTCCCCGACCACTGGTCCTGTTAGCTAGGGATCATGGGAGTTGTAGTCCCAAAACATCTGGAAGGCCAAGTTTGCCTATGCCTGACATGGATACTGTACTGGCCTATTCCTAACTATTTTTCTTAATGCTGTCTGCCCCTGCTCAGGCTGCACAGAAAAAAGCATCTTGGTTCCAGAAATCAATTCTGATTGTGCAGATTAAATATAACTGATAGAACTCTACAGGATGAGGTGTTTGTGTGTGAGAACAATCCAGATCCAATGATCCGCAGGTGGTGGAGATGTTAGGCCCCATTCTGGCGCCTGGGCATCTTCACTTGGTAGTTGAAAGGCAGTGGAAAATGCACCTGGCGCCTGGCTAATTTCGAACACTGTTTAAAAGCACCACAGAGTAAGGCCCAAAGACTACGAGAAACCAGGGCAATGGGGACATAAGCCTTCCTTCCAGCCCACCATACACTTCTCTGGTATAGCCCCAGAGACGCTGCAGCCACAAGCGCTTAGGAAAAGCCCAGCTCAGGAGAACGGAAGGGCTTGTGCTTAACTTGGAGCCCGTTCTCAGTCTCAGAATCTGTTTTCAGTGCTTGGCACAGTGAAATTCAAAGTTGTTGTTTTTTATTTTAAAAAACCCAACAACAAGGGGCTGCTGTGCACGTGCAGAGTGATTTTCGCCCCCGCATTATGTAATGGCAGCATACTCCCCCCCACGTATGGCATTTGGGAATGGGGACTGATCCTTCATGCACCTCATTGCCGGAAAAAGATGGCACACTCAAAGGGGAATGCCAAAAGGGGTGGGTGAAGGGAGATAAATGTCCGCAAGCCTGTTACGTTGACGAGTCTGGCTCTCCCCTCCGGCACGGTTCTCAGCTTACCTCTCCTTAAGCTGTTTCTGCTCTTCTACATAACTCTGAAAAATTGGGGGGGGGGAGAAGGTTAATACGCCGTTCCACAGCTGTGCACCTTTCCTAGAAGGGGCCAGGAATTCCCTTGGCCAGAAACAGCGCAATTCTCCAAGAACTGTACAGCAACCCCCACACCAAACCCCAGTTCACACAGGGATCTCCAGATTCCCAGCCTCACCTTTCTGTTTTTAATTGGTTCTCCTTCCTCGTTTTCTTCATCTTCATATTTGCTGTAGGAAAAGAGGGATAGTGAGTTGGTGGTGCCATCCTGTACAAGCGTGTGTGTTTTTTTTTAAAAAATACATCTTTAGTAATTTTTGAGGCTACAGCTATATAAAAAAGTCAGTAAGATGTACAAGTCAGAGGAAAAGGGGGAACGATGACCCTAACTGTAGCTGTGACTGAGTGAAGCGCAGAGATTGTTTGCATCATCTTCTTCACTTTCAATATTAAGAAATAAACGTGGAGCGATGGGAAAGGAACTTGCAGCAGAATGAAATGAGATCAAATGCCATCATCGCCAACAAAATAAAAATCAAGCGAAAGGGACAGTCGGAAGCATATCTAGGCCAGGCAAAAGAATAATCTGTCGGGGGGGGAGGCAAACACCCCCTCCAAAGCAAGGCTCACATAGAGGAGAGGGATGCTGTTTCCTCTTATCTTTGAATCTCTGCTGGACATGAACTGATGGACAGAGGGAGGAGATATTTGTTTTTTATAATAATTGTTATTGGTTTTTACAGATATTTTCTTACATAACATCATAAGTGTACAAAAGAGAATAAGCCTGCGACTTCCCCCCTCCCTGATGGATGGTTTTCAAACCTATTCTCTATGTACTGCATTTTCTTATATATCTAATCACTATTAGATCATAATCTTGTTTACATACTAAATTAACTGTAATAAGTAATAAGTAATAAATTTAACCTTACAAACTTCTTGTAGCCCTACTAGCGATGTTAGTTGTTTGCAGTTGTCTTTCAAATACAGTGGTACCTCAACTTACAAAGGCGATCCGTTCCGCGGTGCTTTTCAGAAGTCGAAAACTTCGGAAGTCGAAGCGTCCATTTTGCGCAGGCGCAGAACGCACACAAAGCGAAAATACTTCCGGGTTAGCGGACTTCGGAAGTCGAGGCATTCGTAAGTCGAGGTACCACTGTATAACAAAAATTTATTCTAGACTTTCAGAAAAGTCGGATCCTGCTGGTTCCGGATTTTTCCTGTCAGTTTTGCCAATTCGGCATAGTCCAGTAATTTCATCTTTTCTTCTTTTGTTGATAAATCTTCTTGTTTCTATCTTTGGACTAATAACATTCTCGCTGCAGTTGTTGCATATTAAAAACAATGTTTTATCCTGTTTATGTATTTCCTGGCCTACTACACTTACGGTAATAGGAAGGCTTCTGGTTTTTTTATAAACCTATATTTTAGCATTTTTAAAAATTTCAGTATACATCATTTCGCAGAAGGCCTTCACCTCCTTACAGAGGGAGGAGATATTTGTGGTCCTGCTGAAAGGCTGGCAGCGCTAGGGGAGGTAGTTGTGGGTGAAATGAAGCCATCTACGCAGACTCATGTTCAGTTTGGGAGACAGGTTCTGTGTTAGGTAACTTTGCTAGTAAGTCTTTCAAGTTATCCACCTCCAAGTCAGAGTTCAGGTATGCTATGGATTCTGGGGAACCAGGACCACCGCTATGACAAGCAAATGGCAAGGGCAATAGTAGCAATTTTAGGAAGTATCCGCTGCCCCCACTCCCACCCCCAAGTTGCACAACAGGGGAACACTCCCTTCCTCTTTTTATGGAAAGTTCAGCTTTCCATAAGCACAGCCTGCCAACAAAACAGATGTTCCGTAACATCACGTATTATCTGTGCATCTCAGCGCATGGAAACATCACTTTCCCAATTAGGTGGGAAACGATACATATTTCACGCTTTATAAAGGAAATTTTGAACTACCAAAAGGACTTTGGCACAGAGCTACCCTTTTCAGAGTGCTGTTGGCCTTCCAGCTGATGAAGCATCTTGGAAGATAACTCGCAGTTTCCTTGAAGTAGCAACCTTTTGGGAAGAAAGGCTGTAGGTCTAATGCTGAGATCTTTGCCCTCTTTTTAAATCGTTTCGTACCGTTTCTTATGAATTTGCAAGCCTGAGTGGTGTCTTTACACTAGTATTGTGTATGGACTGTGGCTAAGTATTATTATTATTATTATTATTATTATACCCTGCCCATGTGGCTAGGTTGGAGCAGGGTGGCCGGAAGAGTTTGTGGTGGCACAAAGGCTGGATTTCGCATATTGATCTGAACTACCCATTCCCACTTTTTGTCCCAGTGATTGCATAAGACAGAACGATTTATTCATGTGTTCCAGAAGATAAGCATTGCCATCGTCAAGGGCCACCAACATGGGCAGCCTCATCCGAATACTTATCCCCCACTCCAAGTAACAAGACTGAGTACAGTGGTACCTTGGTTCTCAAACTTAATCCGTTCCGGAAGTCCATTCCAAAACCAAAGTGTTCCAAAACCAAGGAGCGCTTTCCCATAGAAAGCAATGCAAAATGGATTAATCCGTTCCAGACTTCTAAAAACAACTCCTAAACCAGCAATTTAACATGAATTTTACTATCTAATGAGACCACTGAGCCATAAAATGAAAGCAATAAACAATGTACTGCAGTCACACAATCAATCAATCAATCAGTAGCTGAACTGGGTTCCACGCAGTCACAAAAACAAAACAAAAAGAGTGCAAAATAAAAACAAAAGTGCAAAATAAAAACAAAAGTGCAAAATAAAAAGCAAAAACACACAGACCTCAGCGTAACACTCAAAACGGAAGTGTGGCACTCAAAACGGAGCACGTTCAGCTTCTAAAAAAAGGTCGCAAACCAGAACACTTACTTCCGGGTTTGCAGTGTTTGGGTTTCAAGTCGTTTGAGTACCAAGGTGTTTGAGAACCAAGGTACCACTCAAGACCCCCAGGTTAGGGGTTTAACACGGCAGGCACCCTGAATTTCATGCCTTACCCTGCCTTGTCCAAAATGACTTTCCTCTCATAGTCCTTCAGAAACATGGGCTTTTCTTTCTTCCTGGGGGGCGCCTTCTCACCTTCGCTATCCGAAGAAGAATCTGCTGGCAGAAGCAATCACAGATGACCCAACAGACAATTCCAGAAAAAAAAGCTGCTCTCGGGGCCCAACCTAGATCAGAAAATCCTCCGAAAAGTCTTTCTGCGCCAAGCCAGAACACCCCACAGTTGCCCCTAAGGCAAGAAATCATAACCTGGATCAGCAATTACCTTCCTCACGGTAGAATGTGACATCCTTCTGATAAATCCGGGGGTCCTTGGTTTTCAGCAATGCCAGCGTGCTGTAAAAAGCACGATCCAATCTGGGGTCAAGCTCCTGTCGCAGGAGAAGAGCACAGTTAAGATTGCATATACAATATCTGAAAAATATATTCAGGAGGATCTGCCTTCCTGGCTTTCTCCAATAAGAACAAAATCCAAATATTTCCAAATATTTAAAGGTAAAGGTGCCCCTGACCATCAGGTCCAGTCGTGTCCGACTCTGGGGTTGCGGCGCTCATCTCGCTCTATAGGCCAAAGGAGCCGGCGTTTGTCCGCAGACAGGTTCCAGGTCATGTGGCCAGCATGACAAAGCTGCTTCTGGTGAACCAGAGCAGTGCACGGAAACACCGTTTACCTTCCCGCTGTAGCGGTCCCTATTTATCTACTTGCACTTTGACGTGCTTTCGAACTGCTAGGTGGGCAGGAGCTGGGACCAAGCAACGGGAGCTCACCCCGTTGCAGGGATTCGAACCGCCGACCTTCTGATCAGCAAGCCCTAGGCTCAGTGGTTTAACCCACAGCGCCACCTGGGTCCCCCATCAACTTAGTCCATCACTATAGAGTCAGAAATCAGGAAGACCAAAATTTTAATAAGGAACGGGAGAAGTTTATAACCATTGTAAACAGTTAAAATTGTTAGTAGGATTGGAATATCACTTGTAGTTTAAGGGTGAATTCTGGACACAATGGAGATGTAAAAAATCTGGGTTATCATAATATGATGCAGGATAGAATTATTATTATTATTTACTCAACTTATACACCGCCCTATACCCAGAGGTCTCCGGGAGGTTCACAAGAAGACCACAACATATAAAATCAAACCAAAAGCAATAACCCAATAACACCCCCCCCAAAAAAGCCACATTCTAAAAGGGTATTGGATGTCAATCCGGTCAGTCAAAGAAAGGCCTGGTTAAAAAGAAACGTATTTGCCTGGCGCCTAAAGGTATGAAGATGCCAGGCAAACTTCCCTGCGGAGAGCATTGCACAGACAGGGAGCTACTGCAGAAAAGGCTCGTTCTTGTGTTGTCACTGTCCGGACCTCTTGATTAATAATAGGACCCACAAAGGGGAGGATGTAAGTCCAGGAGATTCCTTGGAGTCTTGTTTTTATGATTTATGTTTGAAAAAAATCTCTTTAAATTTTTAATTTGAAAAACCAAATAATAGTTTTTTAAAAAACAAAAAACCCAAAAGTTTTCCCAGCAGAGAAAACAGAACTTCTGAAAACAGAAACTTCTCCACAGCTGAAAACAGAAGCACTCACCTCGTCTTCGGCACTGGACTCAGACTCAGAACTCGACCCATCGCCTTCGCCTGCATCCCCATAGCGGTCCTGCACTGCAGGGGTGGTAAGGAGAGAAGGAGGGAAGGAGCCGGGCAGGGTGTTAGAGGAGCAGCAAAGGGCGGCCCTCCCTCAAGCCCCTGAAGGTTCTGGGTTCGAGCCCCGGCAAGGCTGGGAGCAGGGCCGGATTTAGGTTTGATGAGGCCCTAAGCTACTGAAGGTAATGGGGCCCTTTATATGTCCAGCTGTCCTTTGTCAACAACAAATTGTCGCTGGTTTTTGTTTTGTTTTGAATATATGCTATATGGTAATTTATGGATCTAATAGGTATCTAAAGCCATTTTTACATAACAAATAGGAGCCTACACAACACAAAACACTGTTGCTGTATGAAGGTTTTATTTTATTTGTTTTTTATCTTATATTTTGGAAATGTACATTCAGTTCCCCCCCCTTAAATATTTTGGGGGACCCCCAAGAGAGTGGCGTCCTAAGCTATAGCTTGCTCAGCTTATACGTAAATCCGGCACTGGTTCGAGCCCAGGCAGCGCTGGGAGAGTCTCCCTGCCTTGAAATCCCGCGGAGCCGCTGCCAGCCAGTGCAGGCAACACTAGCTGCTCTGGCTCGGTCCGCCTCCCTCTCCGCCCGCCCGCCCGGCACTCACGCCGCTGCAGCTCCTCTCGCCGCCGGTAGCGCCCGTAGCGCGCCGCGAAAGCCGCGTTGATCCTCAGTTCCTGCTGCGCCGACATGCTCCCTCCGCCCCGTGTCTTCCCGCACGTGGGCACGGGGCGCTTCCGGGTCAATGTGGCACGTGAGGGCGCGCGGCTGCGAAACGCGCGTTCTGCTCCGCCCACCCCGTTAAAGGGAAAGCAGAAGGAGAAGAACTCTGCCTGCAGGTCGGGCGGCTGGTGTTGCTAATTCCGTATTTAAAAGCCTCGAATCGTGGACTGGAGTCCGGAAAACAGGATTCGGTTCGTCGCCGAGGATCTGGGGCGTGGAGGAAATGCCATGCAAACACAGGCCGATTCAGAAATATTTTTAACCTTCGTATGTTTTAAAAGTATGGTTTCGGATTTTTTCCTTGCTTTCTCGTTTTAAGTATAAATGTTGTGGAGTAAATAAATAAAATCATAATGGATTTTATCCCCTATGTATGTATGTGCGTGTGTGTCACAGTAGTTTTGCAGTGACTAGTCTAAGCATAGCTATTAAAGTCTTAAAACATTTCAGTCTCTGCCTTCTTCACCTGCAAGTCTGATGCTCTAAAAAAACCCACTCACGAAAACAGATTATGAATTACTACTTTTTTTCCAGACTGTAGATCTGATTGAAATACCCTTTTTTGCTAGTTCACTGCTTTGCCGTTCTTGTAGGTCAAGGTCATTTTCAAGTGTGTCTACTAAGAAGTAAATCTGAGGAAGTTTGGTAGACATTGCTTCCATTTAAATCTGTATGGAGCTGCAGTTTTAGTTCTAGTAAAATATATAAACCATCGTACTGTCCTATTAATTCTTCGTTTATATGGACCAACAAGGCTGCTAGCTAGCATTAATTTACTTATTTATTGTTCGGTGGGAAGCTACTGTATGCTCAGTGGGGCCAAGTACAATGCAAAATATTATATTTAGAAAGGTTAACTAATATTATGTATTATGTGAGCACACCTATCTTGAGAGCCTCTGTGCTGAGCAGTGGTCAAGTCTACCTTTTCCTCCTGGCATCAGCAGTCCCGCCCCTCCCACCTCAATGGTTGGCTGGCATCCAGGAGACAATGGAGTTCACCTCCGAGGGTGAAGTCAAACCGTTGGGAGAGTTACACAGAGAGAGTTACAGGAGAGACATGTTTTGTTGCAGCTGGAGCAGATCTGCTGATGCAGGTAGACCTTCATTACCCTGGCATGGTCATGTCCACAAAAGGGAAGATGGCAGGTTCCTCAAGGACGTGGTCTATGGGGAATCTAGCTTCCGGCACCAGGCCCGTTGGCAGACCAACTCTGCGTTACGAAGATGCCTGCAAACGTGACATGAAGGCTGGCAACGTTAATTCTGCCATGTGGGTATCCCTTACAGACGACCGCGGTGCTTGGAGACGGACAAGTCAGGTCATGCATCCATAGCAGTGACCAGACGAGGAATGACCGCTGGGAGGAGTGCAGAGAGGAATTTCAAAGCACATCACCCAGCTCACAGACAAGGAACAGTGGTTTTTCATGCATTGCTGGTAATCCCCACTCTCAGCTGTTAGTGGTTTCCTGGCAAATGCTGGGTACTTGGCAGAGAATCGAACCTGGTAAAGTTGCAAAACAGGCCCAGCTGTTTGTGCTTTCATTTTTAAAGTGTCTGCTATCTCCGTCTGGGGCTGCACGTACACGCACGCAGGCACGCACATACACTGCTTGGCAAGAAGGCAGACAACTGGTGTTACAAAACACTTGGCTTCCTTCCTTCCCTATATCGCTGGGTGCCACACCCAGCAGCTGGGACATTATTCTGGGCGATAAAGTCCAACCCAGCAGGTTGCTTTTGCTGTTGCCTGTCTGCCTTCCCTCGCTGTACTATTTCTGGTGTCTCAGCACTGCTGCAGAATTGGACACATGATCTCCGTAGAATTCCACCGCAGATTGAAAGGGCGAAACCTCTGCCTCCCACCCAGACATCAGAGAGAAGCAGGAAATTGCTTCAAGGGCTTCCACGAACCACAGCAACCAATATACGTATCAGAGACGTAAGCTCGCCCCTTCCAGGTTCGCTCAAGAGGCTAACCGAGAGAGAATGGAGCTTCTAGGCCAGTTATACTCTACCTGAAGAGCATAGGAATCCAGATGCTTTAATGCAACTCTCAGCCTGATTTACGCAAAGCCATCCTTGTCGTTTATTTCTACACTTCGCCACACCATAAACTTGACACTAACTTTGCTTCTGTAGTTTCCTCCTGTGCTTAGGGGCTGATTTAAAGTTGTTTCCCAACATAAACGTCTTAGGCCTCGGTCCGGTCTCCATATTCAAAGGGAGAATCAGCCGAAAAGCAAATTCAGAAACCTCTTCAGCACCAGGAAGGCTCAATATGTGAACAGGAGGGGATCATTCAAAGGGTTGCAATGGTCAGTGAGCTTCTCTAAGTAGACGATGGAGCAGCATGGAATATGTCACATGCAGAGAGGGGCCGTTTAAATTATAGCCAAATTTCAGAAGTGATGACGAACCCATAAATTACTTGTTCACAGGTTAATATAAGGAATGATTTATGTTGTGTATGTTTTCTGTTTGTAATTTTTTTTCTTGTTTCTTATATAAAATGAATGAATATTATTTTTTAAATAAAAAATAAAAAAAATACTTGTTCACTGAGGTTCTGCTTCTGAGGGAATAAGGAGTCCCTAAGGGGTCCATGTCATGGGTGGCGCTGTGGGTTAAACCACAGAGCCTAGGGCTTGCCGATCAGAAGGTCGGTGGTTCGAATCCCCGCAACAGGGTGAGCTCCCGTTGCTTGGTCCCAGCTCCTGCCAACCTAGCAGCTTGAAAGCACATCAAAGTGCAAGCGGGAAGATAAACGGCGTTTCTGTGCGCTGCTCTGGTTCGCCAGAAGCGGCTTTGTCATGCTGGCCACATGACCTGGAAGCTGTACGCCGGCTCCCTCGGCCAATAGAACGAGATGAGCGCTGCAACCCCAGAGTCGGTCACGACTGGACCTAATGGTCTGGGGTCCCTTTAAGGGTCCGTGAACCATGTACAAAAAAAAAAGCTTTCTCCGATGCAATAAAAGTGCATGCAAAATATTTCGTATTTTGTGTTAATGGGTTGTTCACAGCTTTCATCAGATACCCAAAGGGTCTGTGACCCCAAAAAGGTTAAGAACCGTTGCTCTAAATTTGGTATGGCTGCAAATGGCTCCCCATCCCAGCTCACACTTCCATCTCCTTCCTTCTGTCAAGTGTTTCCAGCATTCCTAGAAGAAAAAGGAGAAGCTGCAACTGAACTATATTTCTTACAAACTTCAGGGCCCAGCCAGACTGCAGTGGGCAGAAGGCAAGGCCAGGGCCATTCCACTGGCTTGTTTCCACCCATTTTTTATTTATTTTTTGTTAACTACCCTGTTGAAAAAAGGCGCTGCAAGATCAATTGCTACATGTCAGTTCACAGATCAGGCATCCCCAAACTTCGGCCCTCCAGATGTTTTGGACTACAATTCCCATCATCCCTGACCACTGGTCCTGTTAGCTAGGGATCATGGGAGTTGTAGGCCAAAACATCTGGAGGGCCGCAGTTTGGGGATGCCTGCTCTAGATCTCTGCTTAGCTGAAAAGCTTCCTTGGTGGGCTCACTTTCAGCCTAACTTCCTAACAGGGTTGTTAAGTGGGAAAATAGGATATACAGGTGAAACTCGGAAAATTAGAATATCGGTGAAAGGTGCATTTATTTCAGTAATGCAACTTAAAAGGTGAAACCAATATATGAGATAGGTGTATGACATGCAAAGCAAGATATATCAAGCCTTCATTTGTTGTAATTGTAATTATTTGTCTTTAGGCGGGTCAATTATAAATGGAATGTAATTAATGAAATGTAATAGCGATGTTTATTTTTGTATTATTGTAACTATTTGTTTTATTACTGTGGAATTTCCAAAAGAAAGCATTTGTAAAAAAATTAAAAGAAAAATTAATAATAATAAGTTGCATTACTGAAACAAATGCACTTTTCAACGATATTCTAATTTTCTGCGTTTCACCTCTAATGCCACAGATGCTGTATTGGGCTTCTTGGGGGGAATATGAATGTCAAGAGGAAAAAACTAAGGGTCCTTTGCTGCCTGCTGCCAGGCCCCATCGTCACTAAGCATTTTTCAGGAGCAAAGCAACTTCCCTATGAACACAGGAATACAACCCATTACAGGGAATTATAATCCTGGAAGCAGTTTAATAAGTGTTCCCATCAATCTTCCATAAGGTGAGTTCTAATGGTCCAGCGATATTACCCTATGTGCTTTCTGGGGTTCAGTTGCTCAGCAAGAGCCTCGTACTCACATCCACATTTTCTGAAGGGAACAGAGCAGTGGGAAGGCCTTTTCTTGATGCCTTCCTCTCCGGAAAAGTTTTCCCAGGACCACAAGTCACTTAAGTCGCGAATGGATTTAATATTTTTAATCATTAAATTAATCATCTCATAAAACAAACTCTTGCAAATCACAATAAATAGAATAAATCTGCCCTCCTTTTTAAAAATCTACTATATACACAGCTCAGATCCACAAATTCATTACAGGGAACAAGCTGCCAAAAACAAGGCTTAAACATTTTTTTAGTCAAAGATAACAGAAGAGAACTACTACAAGGCTGAGATGGAAACAGTTGTTAATGGCTAAAGGGCCACAAGGCCCCCCCCCAGAGAACACCATAGAGAAATTAGGGAGAAATTGCAGGGTGGATAAAGATCTCTTTGGGAACAGAATCCTGTGCAGTTAGATGCTGCGGAGTTCTGGACTCTGCAGGGGAAGAGGAGCCAAACGTCGAGGAAGGAACAGCTCTCAGAAAGAACACCCAGAGCTCTCCCAAATAAGCTGGTATTCCTCATGAAGACTGAGGAGTGGGGAAAGGGAGAGAAGCAAAGGTTCCCCATTCTAGCAATGCCTTCAGGGATGCTCTCTGCATCAGAACCTCCCCATCCCACCTGAAAAATGCAAGGAGATGCGTATACCAGCGGCTAGGGAAGCAGAAAATGGTAGGTAGAGTTAAGGCACGCTGGCCAAAGCTGAGTGCAGGATGGTACAAGGGCCGCCTGGCTCCCGGGGAGAAAATCAGAAGCAGATTAAGAGAGCTCATAAAACACATATAAATAGCAACAACAGCAAATAGAATCAAACACACACTCTGAGGTAGGGCAGGTGAAGCTGCCTTTGTTCCAGGGCCCTGGGAAGAAAAAAGGGAGAGTCTTTGGCCTAAAAGCACAAGAGAGAGGAGTTGGCTCAGTGCTTGATCCAGCTCTCTTTGCCCAGGCAAGGTGGCCCCCTCCTCGGGTTAAGCCGGGGCAGAGAGGAGCTGCTCAAGGATGCCCTGGATGTGCGAAAGCCCCAGGTGCTGCGCGAGTTCCAGCGGCGTCCGCCCGTCAGAGTCTCGGTGCTGCAACTTGGACAGCGGTGCCAGGAAGAGGACCACGTCCGCGTGGCCTTCCCGGACGGCAACGTGGAGGGGCAGCGAGCCGGAAGCATCTGCTACGTTGACATCCGCGCCGTATTCCACCAGGATTTTCAGGGTGTCGAGGAAGCCCGTGCGGGCAGCGTCGTGGGCGGGCGCCGTGCCCGACTCGTCGCGGACGTTAGGGTTGGCCCCTTGCTTCAGCAGCTCCTGCGCCACGAAAACGTTCCCAAACATCATTACCTAGGGGGGAAGGCGAAGGCATCAGAGAGGGATGGGCCCACTGTCAAATTGGCTCGGCTGTTTTCTGATCGGCAGACAGGGCACATTCTGACGGAAATAATCATATTTATGGACTGTGGCCAGAGCAGCACAAACTCCATGCTTCTTTGATTTTGGAATTTTGATTTAATCTATTGTGGAAATTGCTGTGGAGGCAATTGTCACGCAACCAAGAAGGGACTGGATGGGGCGACTTTAAATACTTCAGCTCAGACACCACCTGGCATCCATTACTCAGCCAAGGCAGGATCTGCCTCCTTTCCCCCCCCCCCCCCAAGTTGGTTACAAGCAGTTGCTCTGTGCCCCTCGAGTGACCCTGCTGAGCTGAGCCCCAGCAGGAAGGAGGGCCGCCTGTTGAATCTATGCCTGCCTCTTGGTGACAGAACAACAACAGTTGTTTGTATCTCTGCTTTGGAGGAATTTCCCAAGACTGGCATAAAGATGGGATGGAGGATGCTATAAAAGGAAAGAGAGGTGGGTGCTGTGGTCCAAAATCAAAGGGAAAGATGCCACCAGGAGGGTGAGTTTCAGAAAAGAACTGGGGCTAATTTCTAAAGAGAAATTAAAGCCTTCTGTTCAGATTTAAGATGTCAGGGACCGAAGGACTACTTCCTGGGCAGGTGCTCCATCTTTTAAGTCGGGGATTTATATTCTAGATCCTCTGAGCTAAGTGTGTGTTTCAGGGGAAAGGAGAAGGAAGACGGGCTCCCAAATCATCTCCAGGACCAAGGGACCAGGGAAAGGAGTCTGCCTCGCCTACCTGCAGCGCGGTCTTGCCAAAGCGGTTGCGCGCGTCCGGCTGCACCAGCTCTTCGAAGAGGAGGCGCCGCACTTCCCTCGTGTCTCCCCGGGCGGCAGCCCCGCTGAGCCGGTCCCCGGCGCTCCCCGGCTGCATGCCCGCGACGACGCCTGGACGGGGAAGAGAGCCAGGAGGGCCCCGGGCGTGAGAAGGGCTAGGAGGGCCGCTCGGCCGCCTTTCACCCAGCGACGGCAAATCCCATTTGCTCAGATGCACCTCCGCGCGAAAGAGGGGGAGCGTAGAGGAGAGAAGCACTCTGAATACGCTTAGATGCACCCCCGCGCCCCTTCGGCGCTTGCCAACGAGCCGCCCGGTGGCTTTCACCACCCCACCCGCGCCGCCGCCTACCTCTGCGCCCACCGCACGGACCCCGGTCCCGGCGGACAGCAGCCGGCCTGTCAGCCGACCGTGCCGCTCGCAGTCTCCGCCCCGGTCCGCTCCTCCTCCTCCTCCCGGCACAGGATCGCCCTCTCGTTCGCGAAACTCGCCTCCGCCGGCAGGTCAGCCGTCGAGGGCGAGGCGGCGCTGGAATGCCGTGCCCTGGGCGGCGCCGTCGGGGGGCTCGGCTGGCTAGTCGGGGCCGCGGCTGCTGCTGCTGCTGTTGCGGGAAGCCGGGGAGGGGGCCGCCCCGTCGGTGCAAAGGGTGAAGCCGGCTCAGCCTGCTAACCCCACCCCGCCCCACCTACCGAGCTGTAGCCTAGCCTGGCCCGGACAGGAGCCGCAATCCGCCGCCGCCCCTCCTCCTCCTCCTCCTCTCTCGGCTCCGCCCCCACGTGCCTTGTTGTTTCTTTCGCCTCTCGGCTTCGGATACAATTGTAACCTTTGCGGAGCTCTCTCTTTTCTGCCGCCGACCAATCGGAAGCCAGCTCCGGGCAGAGGAAGGCGTCTGCCGCCTCCTGATTGGCCGCCCTGGGGCGGGGCGCTGGGCGGGCCTCCGCGATTCAAATGCGCGGTTCGGGCGGGAAGAGGCTCCTCGGCTCTGATCGCGCCCTCGCCGGGTCCAGGCGAGCTGCAGAGGTCGCGACCCCCGAGAAGCGGGGCGGGGGGCGGGGGGCGGGAGGAGGGAGGCAGAGGCTCCCAGGGCCGCGCGCCAGGCCCTGCACTCTGCACATGCTCGGTTAGAGATCGTAGAATTGTAGAGTTAGAAGGGACCCCCAGGGACTCCTGCAATGCTTAAACCAAAAGTCCACCACCTCTCATTGGAGTCCATCGAACAGTTCTTACTGTAAGGAAGTCCTTCCTGTCATTTAGTTAGAATCTCCTCTCTTGCAACTTCAGCCATGGGTTCGGGTCTTGCCCTCCGGAGCAGGAGAAAACAGGCTCGCTCCATCTTCCGTGTGACAGCCCTTAAGATATTTGAAGATGGCTAAATTATGTCTCCTCTCAATCTCTGTTTTCCAGGTTAAACATACCCAACTCTCTCAACAGCCTCATAAGGCTTGGTTTCCAGACCCTGGTTCATCTCATCAGTCGTCCTCATCAGCACACATAGGAGCCAACTTCTAGGGGCCAAGGTCCCTTCAGGCCCCCCCCCCTTAAATATTTGAGGGGGCCACCACCACCCCGGTAGATGGGCATTGCCGTTCAAATGGTCTTCCTGCACCACATCTTGTGATTAAGTGGGGTGGGGCTTACCTGGGCACCCCTGTTTGCACATGTTCTAGCTTGCCAACATCCTTAAATTGTGGAGCCCAGAACTAGAGACAGGACTCCAGGTGGAGCCTGACAGACCAGGGCTTGCTGATCGGAGGGTTGGCAGTTTGAATCCCCGCGACAGGTGAGCTCCCGTTGCTCTGTCCCAGCCCCTGCCGACCTAGCAGTTCGAAGGCACCCCAGTGCAAGTAGATAAATAGGTACCGCTGCAGTGGGAAGGTAAACAGCATTTCCATGCGCTCTGGTTTCCATCACGGTGCTCTGTTGCGCCAGAAGCTGCCTGTGGACAAACGCCGGCTCCCTCAGCCTGAAAGCGAGATGAGCACCACACACCATGGCTTCCTTTGACTGGACTCAACCGTCCAGGGGTCATTTACTTTACCTTTACCTTTACCTAGAGTGGTACTTTTACTTCTCTTGTACAGGACACTATACTTATGTGGATTCAGTCAGGAATAGCATGAGCCTATTTTGCTGCTGCATCACACTGTTGACTCACGTTAAGCTTGTGGTCAAGGTAGGTGTCCTCTATTTTATATTTGTGCAGCTGGTTCTTCCTGCCTAAGTATAGAACCTTTCATTTGTCCCTACTGAAATTCATTTTGTTATTTTGGACCCAGTTCTCCAATTTGCTAAGGTCATCTTGAATCCCAATTCTGCCTTCTGCAGCATTAGCTACCCCCTCCCAGTTTGGTGTCATCTGCAAATTTGATGAGCATCCCTACAATTCCTTCATCCAAGTTACGTTTACTCGGGAGTCATTAGAATCATAGAATTGTTTGGTTGGAAGGGACCCCGAGGGTCATCTAGTCCAACCCCCTGCAATGCAGGACTCTTTTGCTCAACGTGGGGCTCAAACCCACAAATTAAGAATCTCATGTTCCACCCAGCAGTGGTTCTCAAACTTTTTTCTTTGGACCACACTTTCAAAATAAAAAATTGCTTCTGCCACACAGAATTATTTTATTGATAAGAAATACATTGAGAAACAACTAGCAGTGCTTGATTTATAACATAGAACACAACTATTTTATATTATGATCGTAAGACACCCAGAAAGTATAAAACAATGCAGATACATAAGAACATGAATCTTTCCCGAAATAGAATATTGATTTTCCTGGAATCTTCCTGGCATGCTTTCCATCCTCCCCTGCCACACCCTTTGGGGGAACCACTGCTTTCAGGGAGGAATGCACAGGGCTTGGAGCAGCATGCAATCCTATATACCTGCATGAAGTGGGCACCTGCCAAAATCTGCTGGTGAGGGCTTTGGCTACTTGCTGTGTTTAGCAGGTTTCTCCTTGAACATACTGTAGATAGGAAGCTAATACAGTCGTACCTCGGAAGTTGAACACCTTGTAACTTGAACATTTTGACTTTGCAAACCCAGAAGTGAGTGTTCCTGTTTGCAAACATTCTTTGGAACCCAAACGTCCAGCACGGCTTCCGTGGCTTCCGATTGGCTGCAGCAGCTTGGTTTCCGAACATTTTGAAAGTCGGACGGATTCCGTTCCACTTCCGAGGTACGACTGTACAGACTTGGAACAAATCACACAGCAGCCCCAGGACTAATTTCTCTGATTTGCACACATTCCTTTATGCAAGATCTAAGCTGGGGTTTCGCTATTTTGTTTGTTTGAGGGGAGGGGGACACACACAGATATTTTAAAAGCTTGAACCCAGGCGCCAGGACATTCTTTGCATGTGCTCTGCCACCCACCACTTTGCAGGAATTGGTTTTGGAGGCTTGCAAGTTTGCCTCTGGGCTGCAGTTGGTACTGCTGGATCTGCAGGGGAACTGAATCAGGCATGAACCACATTATATTAGGGAGTGACAAAGTCCTAACAGGTGGAAGAGTCTGGGACAGGCCTAAATTGAAGGTCTTTATAATGCAATTACTTTCTGCCATCTTGTTGCTGCAGACCAACAAATCCTTTTCTGGGATTTTTCTCACTTTGAGGCAGCTTCACTACTAATGAAATAGATCTGTACATGGATCCACTTATATGGTGAGGCAGTGCTTTTTTTATTCATATATATACTGGTATATATATAGGTACTCTCATTTTCCTACTCATATTGAAAAACTGCCCCTCAATGAGGCCAAACTTAGATTCACAAAATGTTTAGGAGTATGTGTACCCCCCCCCGGGGGGGGGGGGAAGCACTGCGTTGAGGTATTTTTTCACAGTATCACCACATTTATTTTATCCGCTTGCTTTTAGTGGCTTAAAGAGGGAAAGTTGGGAGACTAGAATTCCCTTTTCTCAAAGGGTCCAATTCAGGTTCAGGTTCCTATACAAATCAACAGTAAAGGTAAAGGGACCCCTGACCATTAGGTCCAGTCGTGACCGACTCTGGGGTTGCGGCGCTCATCTCGCGTTATTGGCCGAGGGAGCCAGCGTACAGCTTCCAGGTCATGTGGCCAGCATGACAAAGCTGCTTCTGGCGAACCACAGCAGCACATGGAAACGCCGTTTACCTTCCTGCCGGAGCGGTCCCTATTTATCTACTTGCACTTTGACGTGCTTTCGAACTGCTAGGTTGGCAGGAGCTGGGACCGAGCAACGGGAGCTCACCCCGCCGCGGGGATTCGAACCGCCAACCTTCTGATCGGCAAGCCCTGGGCTCTGTGGTTTAACCCACAGTGCCACCCGCTTCAGACTATTTCCGTAGCAACCACATCACTGAGACAAGAGCAAATCAAAGGAAGATGGATAGACAAGTTATCAGATGCTTGCATCCTAATTCTCTGTGTTATTCAAATGTGACGTCACTGCATTAAATGGGCCTCACTCCAATATAAATGTGCATAGACTAGTATCAATAAATATCAAGTGGATTAATTGCTAATCAGCTGGACATTCTCTTTTCCTGACCTTAGAGATGAAACCGAAGAGAGATTTAATTAGGGGAAATTGCATGTGGAGTTTTTCAAATAAACTAATTGAGAGGCAAAAGGAGCTATGAAGAGCACAAACAGGCCTGAGCTTCAGCATTCCTCTCCAAATAATATTTGCTATTTTCGCTGTCAGGTGTCCAGAACGATAAGGCCGGCTATTGTAAGAACTGGCCAGTATGATTGCAAGCAGCTCCACTTGTTGGCTGTAGTGAGGATGCTTAGAATGGAGGAAGGAGGTGGAATAAAAAAACCAAAGGAAATGAGGACTAAGGACACACAACAGCGTCATGGTCACCCAGTCGAAATGGCCCGATTCCATTTCAACTTCTGTTTACAGCTCATTGTGGGCTAAAGGGGAAGTAGTTTTGGGTCACAAATCTTAAAAAGGAGGTAGCCACTATTCTCATCATACAATTGGGGGCGGGGAAGGGGCTTGTTTGCAGCCGCCCAGTGAGTTTGTGCCCTGAAGCTTCTAGCTCCAGCTTCTACACAATGGCAGGCAATACTCTCCCTGCCTCTCTCTTCACCAGGCAAACCTGCAGAGCAACAAGGTGTTTGTGGGGAGCTCAGCTTACCTTCCAGGCTGAGCTGAATGCTACACTCAGGTGAATGCTGCCCGCGGGTGAAGCCCAACGCATCTCCCCCTGATGAGAACGCCAAGCTAAACCTTTGGAGGAAAGCAACACCACTGGTTCTGTGGAACCGTCTAAAGGAGGGAGGTTCTGAAAGACGGCAAGGCACCTGGAAGAGTCTCTCCATCCAGGAGCCTTGGCAAGGCACAGCCGGTCGGCGTTTCGCCAGAGGTAAGTCCACCGCCACTCAGGTAGGGAAGCAATGCAGGTGCCATCTCGGGCAACAACCGCAGAGCCGTCATTTCCCCCTGCAGGGATTGGGCAAACCAGCCCAAGGACTATTGCCAAATCGAGCTGTGGTTGGGCAAAGGCGCAGGGTGGCATTTTGAGAGGAGGAGGAGGGATACACACACACACACACACACACACACACACAATTTGCTTCAGAGAGTGCCAACAGAGTAAAAGGATTCTAGACCATTCAGGCTTCTTCATTCTTGATGGTGTCCAGCTCTGCACTAATGTGTCCGGAGCTGGTAATCTGGAACAAAAAAAGGTAGAGGCTATGTTAGGCCTGGGTTGGGCCAGAAAGTTTCTTTAAAGTTCTGCCTCTTCCCGGAGCAGCTGTTAGGCCTGCAGGAGATGCTGAGCGATCAGGACAGGCAGGAACAAACCTGCAAGGAGGGAGGGAGCATTAGGAACGTGCTCTCTCCAGGTCTCAAAAGTTTCTCGTCTGTGAAATGGGAACACTGACAAACTCCCCCACAGGGCTAATAGGATGGTGGAAAGTGGCCAATATTGTGTCAGTTAAAAACAAAAAACAAAAGAGGAGGGTTTCCAGAGATTGAGAAATCCAAATAATTACAAACCTGTATTGCTTCTCTCTTGGGTAGATTCACAGCTAGAACTGCGAAACATATACAGGTGAAACTCGGGAAATTAGAATATCGTCGAAAAGTGCATTTATTTCAGTAATGCAACATAAAAGGTGAAACCAGTATATGAGATAGATGCATGACATGCAAAGCAAGATATGTCAAGCCATTATTTGTTGTAATTGTAATTATTTGTCGTTAGGCGGGTCAATTATAAATGGAATGTAATTAATGAAATGTAATAGCGATGTTTATTTTTGTATTATTGCAACTATTTGTTTTATTACTGTTGAATTTCCAAAAGAGTTTGTAAAAATTAAAATAAATAATAATAATAATAATAAGTTGCATTACTGAAATAAATACACTTTTCGATGATATTCTAATTTTCCAAGTTTCAACTGTATGTGCTGCATAAACGGCACACAGTATTCTAAATGCAGTTCATTTTTATTATTATTATTGTAACTATTTGGTTATTACTGTGGGACTTCCAAAAGAAAGCATTTGTGAAAATTAAAAGAAAAATAAAAAATAATAAGTTGCATTACTGAAATAAATCACTTTTTGACGATAGTCTAATTTTCCGAATTTCACCTGTAGAAGAAGAACGAGCCTTGCTGAAAGGGAATCAGCATGGCTTCTGCACAGGGAATCTTGGGACAAGTCTTTTAGGGGCAATTGTTAGTCATGGTCATGGTCTGACGCTCTAAGCACTCCACCACATTGGCTCCAGCAGAAAAGGATCATCATACAGCTTTTAGTACACAGAAAATGCTCAGCCAGGGAAAGCCAATGTCTGTACAACCTGTATGTAGCTCAGCTTCCTTGACAACTTACCCCCACTCTGGGTGATGTAGCGGACCCACGGCAGAGCCTGGTACCCACTCTTCTCAATTATCTTCATGTACCGCACCTGGGTTAGAGAGGGGTAGCAGAGCAGAGGACAATATCAAAGGAGGACATCCGTCAACCTCCTCTAAATCACCCATCGCCAG
The DNA here is from genome assembly GCF_963506605.1 of Zootoca vivipara. Lineage (NCBI taxonomy): Eukaryota > Metazoa > Chordata > Lepidosauria > Squamata > Lacertidae > Zootoca > Zootoca vivipara. Next base: position 31,660,162 of record NC_083291.1, on the reverse strand, counting down.
CTGGTCACAATGAAAGGCACTTCAAGTCTACACAGCATCTTGGCAACTTGCCCCTGCCCCACCTTCTCCCAAAGAGATATTGGCTTCATCATCATAATTTACCGCCCTTCATCCGAAGATCACAGGGCATTTCACAACAGAAAAATACAAAATGAAAAAACAAAATACATAACAAAAGCAAAACACACCAATAACCCCCCTCCCACAGGCACATTTAAAAGGCCATGGGATGTTAATCAGCCAAACTCCTGGTTGAGGAGAAACATATCCGCCTGGTGCCAAAATATATGTATGTAATGAAGGCGCCAGGGCATTTGTTTGTGTCCATCTCAGGTTCATGGGAAAGGAACGCTTGGATCATTATTTTTCAATGAACATTTTAAACTGGTCTCAAAGTGAAGGAAGGGCTGTAGCTCCGTGGTAGAACAGATCCTTTGCATGCAGAAGGTCCCTGATTCAATCCCAGGTAGGGCTGGGGGAAACTCCTCTGTGAAGCCCAGAACTGTCAGCATAGACAATGCTGAGCTGCTCTATGGACCAATGCAGTGGTCTGCCTTGGCATAAGACACTTCCCTATGTTCCTAAAGGAACAATAACCTGATTGGTGAGCCAAGTGTGGTTTACATGAGGGGAGGGGGAAGAGAGAGAAATGGTCAGCTTTCGTACCTGCGTATTTGCTTTGTTCAGGCTTGGGAAGTGTGCTTAATTGGGGACAGGTAAGAGAGCAGAGAAGGAAAACAAGCCATTCCAGCGGTACTCCAGACATTCCCATTTCTATAAGCTAAGGAACAGAAGGGAACAACACCTTTCCCCCCTACAATGAGCTTGAAAGGACTGAGTCCCTGTTTACAGCAGCATAAATTGGATTGGGAACATCCAGGAAGTCTCTTGACACACACCTGTTAGAGTCAACGTCCCCAATAGAGATTTATTGTGTGTCAAACCCACAGGTGATCCTGCTATCCTTGCTGGAGGAGAACTTTCAGTGCTGAGGGTTGGGCAGAAAGACTGCAGCAGACACACACACACACACACACACACACACACACGTTGTGGTTGTTGTTGTTGTTAAAGAGGGTTGCGGGTAAGGCTAGGATTCTGGGTTGCATAGTCCCTATCCTGCCTAGGAGAGCTAGGCAGGGAGCTAGGATTCAGTGCATTCCCTATTATTATTATTATTATTATTAGTAGTAGTAGTAGTAGTTTTCAATTTAAAAATTACAGCATTTTCCATTCTTTTACAGTAGTTCTTTTAGACGTCCCACCCAGCGTTCCATGACAGTTCTTTATAAATCTTACTTAGCTGCACATACATTCATTCCTTCACCTTATTTTCCACATTCTCATAACCTTTATATGTTGTCAACTGTTGGTCACAAGGTATCCCCTACCTGGAATTTATATTTTGTTTAAATATTCCCCTAAATACTTCCACTCACTCCTCATCCATTTGCAGTGTGTTCTCTCCCATCACCAGCAGGAGCCATTGAAACAAGTTCAAATATTGGACTTCCAGAGAGTTTAAATCCTCAACTACAGTGTAATCGACATGCCCCTTTTCGTATGCAGCTTTGGGAAGAGAGTTTGAATAATTCCAGGAACCATTTTATATCAGCAGATGGTAGCTACTTGCTCTTAACGTTTTAGCCAACCACATGCCGTTTGTGCTAAATCACAGCTTGGAGTCTGCTTGCTTTTCAATCACACCACCGCCACAAAAAGCCAGCTCTCACAAGTGTACAAGGCCTCGCTTCGCCATCTCCCAATCCACTCCAGCTCACCTGTATCCCAGAGACTGTGAAGTAGGGGATCTCAAAACGGACTGAGATGGGCGGACGTCCCTCCAGCTCCTCATTCTCAACACTGGGCAGCCCAAAGTGGGCTCTCATCAAGTACTCCTTGCCACCCTGCAGAGCCAAATGCAAGAGAAGGTAAGGTCTTCTTCTTTAAGTCAACGGTTATGCAAGCCAGCCAAGGCAACAACCTGACCAAGAAGTGTAAATGGAGTTCGTCAATGGCCATCGGAAAGGGGCAAGAAAATCCACCGCTGGCATTTCTGGAAGTCCTTACGGATCACATCCATGTGTGTGTTTGTTTTTTTAAAATGTATTTTTATTAAATATTTCTTAGTTTACAAAAATACATGCATTGTCTCTTTTTTCAAGTTGCGTTTTTACGGATCAGTTTCATTTGTTGTGAAATATTAGTTGTGAGACATGCAGTATTAGGTTGGGAAGAAAAGCGGGGAGAGGGGAGAATTGTGAGTGGGGTGGTGATGCAAATATAATAATAATAAATGAAATAATAATAATAATTTATTTATCCCCCACCCATCTGGCTGGGTTTCCCCAGACACTCTGAGCTGCTCCCAACAGAATATTAAAAACACGACAGAACATCAAACATTAAGAACTTCCCTAAAGAGGGCTGCTTTCCAATGTCTTCTAAAAGTCAGGAAGTTGTTTATTTCCTTGATATCTGATGGGAGGGCGTTCCACAGGGAGGGTGCCACTACCAAGAAGGCCCTCTGCCTGGTTCCCTGTAACCTCACTTCTCGCAGTGAGGGAACCGCCAGAAGGCCCTCGGAGCTGGACCTGTGTGTCCGGGCTGAGCGATGGGGGTGGAAACGCTCCTTTGGGTATACCTCTATTCTTTTAATTAGTGTATGTGTGGGGCTTTGCATCAGTGTCACTTTTATGGGTTCTCTTACTATTCACTTGTTGTATTTCCTTGGTGGTGAGAGACGTTAGGGTGGCCAAGGGTTTGGTTGGTTGTCTTTGGTTGGCTGTAGTGAGATTTGTTTGTGTGTGTGTGTGTGGATTTTTGGATCACATGCTGTCAGGGGACCTTCCTATAGGGAACTTCCCCCCCCCCATCCTGCTGACCAGCACTTTGCCCAGTGAGAGCAGCAGCAGTGGGTCAGGTGGGGGGCATGAGGAAGTTAGCGGGATGGAGGAGGCAAGGCTCAGTGATGTGGGAGAGCCCTTGGCCAAGAGGTGGAGGGGAACAGGCCGCCCCTTCCGGCGCCCGAATTAAGGCGCGCCACTAAACGGAAGGTCGGGAGGCGGCGTTTTGGGGTGCCCAAGCTCTTATGCTGGTCACACAACAGGAAACGTCCACTCCCGGATTCTGCAAGTGACTAGGAGGTCATGTTTTCTGTTACCTCTGCACTGTAAATACGATGCACAAGAAATCATTAAAGACAAGCATGGACTTGGGCGTCTTTACTCAAGAGTAGCCGCAACAACACCATTACACGTGCATTCATGTTTTCTCAAGGTTTGCTGGCACCTAATGGGCAGGGAGGGATTCATGAGCAGCTATAGCACGCTTAATAGTGGAAGCTCTTGACCAGGGGTAGGCAACCTAAGGCCCGTGGGCCGGATGCGGCCCAATCGCCTTCTCAATCCGGCCCGCGGACGGTCCGGGAATCAGCGTGTTTTTACATGAGTAGAATCTGTCTTTTTCTTTAAAATGCATCTCTGAGTTATTTGTGGGGCCTGCCTGGTGTTTTTACATGAGTAGAATGTGTGCTTTTATTTAAAATGCATCTCTGGGGTATTTGTGGGGCATAGAAATTTGTTCATATTTTTTCCCCAAACTATAGTCTGGCCCACCACAGGGTCTGAGGGACGGTGGACCGGCCCACAGCTGAAAAAGGTTGCTGACCCCTGCTCTTGACCAATACCAACTGCACTCCTCTTCCATTGTCACTCAACAAACTTGCATGAGCACTGGACCATGTAACAGAATTGCCCCCTTTTCCCTTCCCAAATGCAATGGAGATGTCCTGGGGGTTAAACCTGCATCTTTAAAGTCCTCTGCAAAATTCAAGGGACAAAATGGGGGAGGAGATTTGTGGGGAAAGGGGCATCTCTCTCTCTCACCGGGAACGACTTGATGCTCCAGACGACAACATTCTTCTCAGGCTGGTATTTTGCGCTGCCGATGCTGGTTTTGAACTTGGGCGAGTCGGCATCACTCGGGACCGGGACAAATATCTCTACTCCATTGGCCACAGATTGCTTCTTGAATTGGCCCTTTGCCTTTCCAAGAGGGAGAAAGACAGAGAGATGTTTGCAACAGTGTGTGTTTCCCCCATAAGTCTCTGCCATAAGAGAAGGTGAGCCAAGGTACATTCTACCACATGTGGTGGACATGTAAAATAATAAAAGAATTCTGGGAAATGATATAGAATGAATTGAAAAAAATGTTTAAGATGACTTTTATAAAAAAAACAGAAACCTTTTTATTAGGACTAATAGGAGATGAAATACCTAAGGACTTTAAAAGACTGTTTATGTATGCAAGAATAGCCACAAGAATGCTTTTTGCGCAGAAGTGGAAGGAAGAGGAAATCCCAACTAAAGAAGAGTGGATAACCAACATGATGGACTATGCTGAAATGGCGAAGAGGACTGTGAAGATCAGACACCAAGACGATAAAAATGTTAGTAAGAGTGGAAATTTTTTTATAGAATATCTTAAAGACCACTGCAGATATCTAAAAACGTTAGCAGGATTGTTATAACTCTTATAATGTAATATGACTTTAGTTTAAAAACGGGGGATACAAAATGAATTTGAAAAATGTAATTAGATGCAGTAGAAGGAATAGCAAAAATTGGAAACCAGGGGAGGGTGGGGGAAGTCCGGGGATTTAAGTAATCTCAGATGTGTACAAATTGAAAATGATTTAAATGTATATGGATTTTGTCTAAAAAACGAAAATAAAATATTTTTTAAAAAGAGAGAGAGAGAAGGCGAGCCAATGCAAGCTTTGAGCCAGGAGGAGCAGAGCTCATCACTGCTTTAGTGCTCCATGGAAGACTTTGAAGTGATCTCATTTCTCCAAAGCCAATACAAATCCCGCTCTTGGATGATTTGGAGCAGCTGTTAAGAGTGAACAAAATCTATAGCAATAAATACCCAAATATATTGTGTCCTCTTTATTATGTGTTTTCCTCCAATCGCCCTCATTATGGAAGCCTTGGGTAAGGGTGGCAGTATCCCTCAAAGAGACTCACCTTCACCATAATCTCCACTCGGCTGTGAGAGAACTTCTCAATGACAGACTCTATCCAGATGAGGGGCTTCACCTTCAAGCAAAGAGAGAGAGAGAATCTCATTCATGGGGGTCCAGAGCCTCCAGCAGGTTAGGGTCAAAGAGCAAAAGGTTAATGGGAAGTGTGTCAGGCATGATGAAAGCTCAGAACACCTACAAATCCTGTCTTCTCGGCTTAATGTATACTTGATAAATCTTGTGCCACCTTGGAGTAGCCAGGCAAAAGACCCTAAGAACCAGGTCGTATTTATCTTGCATTCACCAAATAACTGTTATCATCAACATTTGGTGACTGCAAGATGAATACTGCAAATAGTTATTTTCCTATTGCTTGAACAAGTGCCAGGGCAATAGGACACATCTGATAGGAGGAGAGAGTTTTTGGAGAGACCATCCCTGGCCTTCCTCTGAGCTTTAACATTTAACAACAATGGGTTCTATTAAGTGTCAGGTTGGGGGGAAAAGCATAGCTGCCAAGTTATCCCTTTTTTACAGGGATTTTCCCTTATGCTGAACAGGCTTCCTCGCGAGAAAAGGGAAAACTTGGCAGCTATGGGGGAAAGAGATCTGAGAAAGAGAGCAATGCCTTTTGAAGTACTATGAGAATGTACAAAATGATGGGGTTATCTCTAGTGTGATTTATCCAACAGTGCAAAACTGCATATATAGGATTGCAGTTCCACATGCATAGCTGCCAAGTACCCCGCTTTCCCCGGGAAACCCCCGTTTTTACTTACCTTTTTCCGGTGGTCCCCCGTATCACTTCATCTCCCGTTTTTCTCCGTTATTTTCTCCTGCCGGCGGCCATTTTTTTTCTTTCCGATTTGCCCTTCTATGGGCACCAAAAATGGCCACCGCCGGCTTCAAAAGTCGCATCTACGCATGTCCGGAAGTGCATAGAAGCAACTTCCGGTGTCAGCGGCGGCCATTTTTGGTGCCCATAGATGGGCGGAGCGACATCGGACGTTGCATCGACGCACTTCCTGACATGCGTACAAGCGACTTTTGAAGCCGGCGGCGGCCATTTTTTGTGCCCATAGAAGGGCAAAGCGACACCGGAAGTTACGTCGACGCAACCTCCGGTGTCACATGGCTGCCGTTCCCGGATTCTGCAGTCCGGGACTTGGAAGGTAAGTCCACATGTCTTATAGCGGCAGAGAATAGATGTCTCAATATATAGAGAATCTGCACCACCACAAGGCCAGCCAGCTGCAACCGTGAGTGGCTCAAGATCTGAAGATAACGCACACGGCTTCCTCAGCAAGGAACCAGTTCGTCAACTGGGCATAATTCCTGCTATCCTTCTGCAAGGAACTCTCTCTTCCCTGACAGCATCAGCCTATAGATAAGTAGGCAAATGACCTAGCTGGGCATGGATCATTAAGAAAAAAGCTAATCTGGGAAAATTAGGCAGCTACTGCCTCAGTGCAACCATGCACCAAGGAGTTGCCTCTGTACCCAATGAAGATGAGATCACCATGGTATCACTTTTTCCTAGGGTCCGAATCCCAGACTAACCTGTGTGTTCAGCCGATAGGACATGAGCTCAAAATCTCCATCAGGTGGGATAAAGGAGATGGTCCGGTCATTGTCAAAACGTGACAGCCGCACGCATTGATGGAACTTGACGTCCTCCAGCTCCACAGACTTACTTTTTCCACCTGAGAAGTCAGAAGTGTGGCTGTCACAATTGCCCAGGGGGTAGCAGGGGAGAGACTATGCTCTAGCCAGAAAGAAATAGCTGCCCATCCTTGTGATTCTTGGCCTCTCAGAACTCCAAGCCTTCAGTGGGGAAGGTGCTTGCAAAGGAGGGTGTTTTTTTAAAGTTATCATTAAAGCCCTCAACTTTAAAACACAAACACGCAAAGACTGGAAGCAGCAGAAATATGTGAGTATTTGGCAGAAAAGAACAGAGGCTGTCCATTCCCAAAACACGAGATCCACACCATGGGAAATGGGTTTGACTAGCCAGCTAAACCAGGGGAGAATGGGTCTCAAACCCTCCATGAGTTAGGGACTTTCCTTGCATGCAAAGACAGGCTCTGCTGAATGAAGCAGATGAGACCAAGAGTGGGTCCAATGGTGAAGAAGGCAGTTTCTGCCTTTGCCATAGAGGGAAGTGAGGGGTAGATGGGGCTCACCCAGCTGGGAAGGGAGCCCCTCTAGAAGGGAAACTCTCTCATCCTAAACCTCTGCTGCTTTGCAGTACAGTGGAACCTCGGTTTATGAACACCTCGGTTTATGAATTTTCAGTTTATGAACGCCGCGGACCCATCTGGAACGGATTAATTCACTTTCCATTACTTTTAATGGGAAAGTTCGCTTCAGTTTATGAACGCTTCAGTTTATGAACAGACTTCCGGAACCAATTACACCCATGTTTCAGTTTATGAACGCTTCAGTTTAAGTACTTCGCGGACCCGTCTGGAACGGATTAATCCACTTTCCATTACTTTCAATGGGAAAGTTCGCTTCAGTTTATGAACGGTTACTCCGCGGACCGTCTGGAACGGATTAATCCACTTTCCATTACTTTCAATGGGAAAGTTCGCTTCAGTTTATGAACGCTTCAGTTTATGAACAGACTTCCGGAACCAATTGTGTTCATAAACCAAGGTACCTTTACCAGGAGGTAAAGGTAAAAAGGTAAAGGGACCCCTAACCATTAGGTCCAGTCGTGACCGACTCTGGGGTTGCGCGCTCATCTCGCATTATTGGCCGAGGAAGCCGGTGTATAGTTTCCAGGTCATGTGGCCAGCATGACAAAGCCGCTTCTGGCAAACCAGAGCAGCACATGGAAACGCCGTTTACCTTCCCGCTGTAGCGGTTCCTATTTATCTACTTGCATTTTGACGTGCTTTTGAACTGCTAGGTTGGCAGGAGCTGGGACCAAGCAACGGGAGCTCACCCCGTCACAGGGATTCGAACCGCCGACCTTCTGATCAGCAAGCCTAGGCTCAGTGGTTTAACCACAGCGCCACCTGGGTCCCTATCTTCAGGAGAAGAAAAGGCTAAGGAGTGAATTCTACGCCAATCTGCAGTAAAGTCCCTAAGGTGGTTGGATGGCACCTCGGACACCTCCTTCCGGCCACTCCTGCAGCCAAGCCGGTGCCAAATGTCTTCCTCTACTTTCCTTTGGACCCCGTCTTGTCGTCTGGGCAGCCCAGGATCTCCAGGCTTGCACTCCAGGGAGGCCACTTGGGTGCTGTTAACACAGCAGTATGTCTTCACCCCTGGAGGCGCACTCCATTCTTTCTCAAGACTGATGGATGGCAACAGCAGCAGCAGCAATTGTTTTTTAATGAATGCTTTCCCTCACCTATGTTTTTTTTATTGTTTCTGCTTTAGCTGTGCAAGCCACCTTGAGTCCCAGGCAGGGGGAAAGCTGTGATGCAATTGAATAGACTAATAATTGATCATAATGATGAGAATAATAAAAGGTCCTCTCTCCCCCCCCTCCCAAATAAAGTTACCAGCAAGTTAATGATGAATGAAAGAAACAGCATTTTTCATAGACACACCCAGATGTGTGGGTGCTGCCCTGGTGTTTCAGTGCAGAGGGAAAGATGCCCCCCCAAAAAAATGTACTTTCATGAATGCTACTTTTAAAAATAAGCTCCTGGGCTGAAATTACACCTTATCCACATAAGATGAAAAACCACAACAATAAGCAAAATCTCTACTGTGCTCCCCAGCCAAATCTAGTGTCATTCAGCCCAACACCTCCTGCTGCTGGAGGCTCTCTCTGCCCAGCCCACCCAACTGCTGGTGCTCCTGCTTTCAGGGCACTGGGTGACTTACGTCCTGTGATCTCAAAGAGCACCCTGTCGTTGAGGCCCAAACGCAGCTCTGGCATGCCGGAGAGGAAGACTTTCAGCTTGATGGAGCCCACAATCTCACTCAGCAGGACACTCCCATTGGCATTAACCTGGAAGAGAGAGCAGAGTCTGAGTCTCGGGGTCACAATTCCTCTCCTCTCCTCTCTTTGCCTGGAAGAAGGGTGGCTTCTCCCTCCTGTCCCTGATAACAGCCAGGCTGAAATTGCAGCACTAGTCTTGGAATGAGCTAGTTCAGTTTAATGCAGTTTGCTGAATTAGTTCAAAAATCTCTTAACTATGCTTTATAGTAGAGTGAAACCCAGCCAGATTGGCGGGGTAGAATCATAGAATTATAGAGTTGGAAGAGACCACAAGGGCCATCCAGTCCAACCCCCTGCCAAGCAGGAAACACCATCAAAGCATTCTTGACATATGCCTGTCAAGCCTCTGCTTAAAGACCTCCAAAGAAGGAGACTCCACCACACTCCTTGGTAGCAAATTCCACTGCCGAACAGCTCTTACTGTTAGAAAGTTCTTCCTAATGTTTAGGTGGAATCTTCTTTCTTGTAGTTTGAATCCATTGCTCCGTGTCCGCTTCTCTGGAGCAGCAGAAAACAACCTTTCTCCCTCCTCTATATGACATCCTTTTATATATTTGAACATGGCTATCATATCACCCCTTAACCTTCTCTTCTCCAGGCTAATCATACCCAGCTCCCTAAGCCGTTCCTCATAAGGCATTTTTTCCAGGCCTTTGACCATTTTGGTTGCCTTCCTCTGGACACGTTCCAGCTTGTCAGTATCCTTCTTGAACTGTGGTGCCCAGAACTGGACACAGTACTCCAGGTGAGGTCTGACCAGAGCAGAATACAGTGGTACTATTACTTCCCTTGATCTAGACTCTATACTCCTATTGATGCAGCCCAGAATTGCATTGGCTTTTAAAGCTGCTGCATCACACTGTTGACTCATGTATATGGGGTATAAATAATAATAAAAAAATATTATATCATAAAATTGTGGAAACCATTTGGAAATAGTGTATTTCTGAGGTTTGATGGCTCATAACCCCACTTTTTGGAGTAACACCATGAAATTATATATCAATAGAAAGATAATTTAATGAAGAATGTAATGCAACAAAGTTTGTTCAATTATCTGTATTCTATCAAAGGTTATAGCCAAATAACCAGAAAAAGGAAGCACAACTTGCTTAGGTTGAAATGTAGTAGTTTTCCTTCATTTGAATTTAGCCAATGAGCATGAGTGCTTAGAGAGACAATCACGTGTTATGTGCCATCAAACCTCGGAAATGCACTTTTTCCAAATTTTGGCTACTAGTATAGTTCCCACAACTGCTGAGTGAACTGAATGTGAAGTGTTCATTTTAAATGTTTTCTTAGCTTCAGTTTCAATCTCCTACATGCATTTTCTACTGATTAGATTCTTTGGGCTTTGAAGTTTAAAGAGCTTAATTGTTGGGAATAATAAACCAAACAATTCACATTCCACTGTGTTTTCTTAAGCATATTTTATACTTCAGCACAGCAGCTTGTAACATTCCGAATGCTGAAGGTAAAATAGTTTGGATGTATTTGAACTGAACATGAACAGAACTAAAGGGACGAATGTAAACTGGAATTAGTTCCTTTTTGGACACATTGAATTTGAATTCAGACTAGTCCCTTTTTAAAATGAACTTTCAAAGCCCAGGGAAGTTACCCACCAGTATACAAAACATCATGGAAACCACATTATTCAGTACTTCGATGTGCTGTGTGCAAACTGAAATCATGTATGAGTCCCAACATAATGAAAGTAACAACGTGATGAACTGTGAAATTGTTTGTTTTGTTTGTGCGTTGTGTTTTGTTTGTTGTTATTCTATAAAATTTAATTTAAAAATCATTATGAAATCATATATGAGTGGGCAGACTCAGGCATATTGGATCTGCCCCAAGGGCCTTCTGGCGGTTCCCTCATTGCGAGAAGTGAGGTTACAGGGAACCAGACAGAGGGCCTTCTCGGTAGTGGCACCCGCCCTGTGGAACGCCCTCCCATCAGATGTCAAGGAAATAAGCACCTATCCTATTTTTAAAAGACATCTGAAGGCAGCCCTGTTTAGGGAAGCTTTCAATATTCAATGCTGTACTGTTTTAATACTCGATTGGGAGCCGCCCAGAGTGGCTGGGGAGACTCAGCCAGATGGGCGGGGTATAAATAATAAATTATTATTATTATATGCTTTGTTTTTGCACTAGAAACCAGAGATCCTCCAACTGGATCTAGGTGCAAAATGGGGTTGGAGAGAGAAACAGCACACAAAATTAAGGAACATGCTCAGCCCAGGAAGTGGATCTCAGGACTAGAACTGACGGGGAGAACCATAAAAGTCACTTTGTGCTCCTGGGGGTGGGGGGAACGTGGGATATTTGCATTGCAGGGTGTTGGACTAGATGGCATTTGGGATCCCTTCCAACTCTACGATTCTATGAAATTCACTAAATAAATAAATGCACTCTAATCATAAAGAGATAGAGAGGGAGAAATCTACTCCTGCCCTTCATTTCAGCAGAAAGGAGTGCAGAGCAGCTTTTGTTGCTATTGAGAAACCCCGAAATCGCCCAGGGAATCTCCAGTAGAACAGTTTCTTTCCTAGAGCAATTTTGGCCTTAAATGGAAACTCTGGACTTTGAAGTCATCTTAAATTATCTGTTATATTGTTCTGTATTGTATTGTGCTTATTAGTATTTTAATTTATGTGGAGTGTCCTATTTGAGTTGATATAGCAACCGAGAAATGTCATTGTTCCTGCAAGGGGACAATGGCAATAAAGATTTATTCTAATTCTAAGTCTAGATCCCGAGCTACCTTTTGCCCACTCTCCTTTTCTCATCTTATCATCGTCTCTTCCGAGCTCGTTTGCTATCAAAGCTGATGCTCTGAGAGGAGAAAACACTGGTTCAGGGCAGATCACTACCATCCCTGCGGGAGCACCACCGTCGCCATTGGAAACCAGCACTTGTCTCAAGGGAGATACACACGCCCTTCTCTGAGCAGCTGCCAGCGACACAGCTTTCCTCCTGCGCTCCGCTGAGAAAGGCCAAGCAGCACCTGAGCAACTTCATGCCACCAGAGTTGATACCCATGTAATATTTAAAGGAAGGGAATTCCGATGGGGCAGGTGCCGGAACACGAGAGGGCATGCCAACATTTTAGGCTCCTCGTAATGTTGTCCGGATCCCTGAGTCAGACAGACCCCCATTTCTGCATTCACTCACCAGCAGATTGACAGATTCAATGACATCAATGAAGACTTCGTTCTTCTTATATTTGATGCCCTCCGACCTCCAGGAGACTGCATTGGTGACGGTGGGTGGAACACGAGATTTGCCTGTGTCGAGCTTGTTGCCCTGTTGAGTGATGTACCTACAACAGGGTGAAGGGGGGGCAATATCAAGATCTAGAATGGCCCTCATAAGATGCAGTCGTTCCACCTCCCAACAAGCGCACCTTTTCAAAGGATTGCGGGGGGCTGTAAAGAGCACTTTCTGCTCTCTAAAGCAGATTCAGAATCTCAGCAAAACTTCACATTGCCTGATCTGAAATGCCAATTCAGAATAAAATGCATGTTTGAAGCATTGATAGTTCAGATTTTGACATTTGCTTCTGAGCCCCACAACACTGAAATTTTAAAAAATTCCTTCCAGCAGCACCTTAGAGACCAACTAAGTTTGTCATTGGTATGAGCTTTCGTGTGCATGCACACTTCTTCAGATACACTGAAACAGAATCATAGAAGAATCATAGAATCAGAGTTGGAAGAGACCACAAGGGCCATCCAGTCCAACCCCCTGCCGAGCAGGAAACACCATCAAGGCATTCCTGACATATGCCTGTCAAGCCTCTGCTTAAAGACCTCCAAAGAAGGAGACTCCACCACACTCCTTGGTAGCAAATTCCACTACCGAACAGCTCTTACTGTCAGAAAGTTCTTCCTAATGTTTAGGTGGAATCTTCTTTCTTGTAGTTTGAATCCATTGCTCCATGTCCGCTTCTCTGGAGCAGCAGAAAACAACCTTTCTCCCTCCTCTATATGACATCCTTTTATATATTTGAACATGACTATCATATCACCCCTTAACCTTCTCTTCAGAAGTGTATCTGAAGAAGTGTGCATGCACATGAAAGTTCACACCAATGACAAACTTAGTTGGTCTCTAAGGTGCTGCTGGAAGGAATTTTTTTATTTTGTTTCGACTATGTCAGACCAACACAGCTACCTCCCTGTAACTGAAATTTAAGTATCTCTTCAGACCTCATTTCCCTCAAACTGAGGCCCCCTCAGAAATAAAGTTTGGCCCAAGCAGAATGATTAACATCTGAATTCAACACTTGAGATTTTACACATGGGAAACGTTTTATTCCACTTGAACTCCTATACACCCATCCTCAGCACATGTAGTTTTCAAATCCTGTTAGGTCATTTATTTGCACAATGCCAGAAAGAGGTAGCAGGAAAGCGTGGTGGGGGGAGAGGTTAGGAGAGGGGGAATAGACCAAATGACTTACTCCTGCAAAATTTTACTATCTGTTGTCTGGGGAAACCCAAAATCCATAAGCTCATCCAGCAGTTCATACACAATGACAAAATTGTCGCGGATGCTCTCTTCTTCCAGCTCTTTGAAATATTCAGAAAAGACCTGACAATGAGAGAATGAAAGGTTTCACCCTACTGGATTTTATACAGAAGAGGTGACACACACACACACCAAGCCCAGGGGTGAAGATCCTAGAATTCTGCAGCCCCAATACCCAAATTCCGGAACTTTGATCCATCTGCATTTGGGTCAAGTGCATCTTTCTTGCAGAATTCCCAGTGTGGGATGCATTAGTTATTGGACAAGGAAGATAGGTCGGCCCTTCTGGTATGAATAAGGGGCAGAGAGTTGGCTTCATATGGGTTGCTATACCCCCATTCCAGCCTTGCCAGATGGCGACTTCTACTTCAGTTTTTCCCAAACGTCAGATAAGCAGCACACTTTTATTCTGAATTAAAGTGGGAGGCAAATGCAAAGTAAATTGGATTTACATTTAAAGTCCTTAAGTGTAAGAGTGTTGTTTTAAACTGGTTTCTGTTGGTGCTAAAATGTTGTTGTTGTTTAATTGCTGTGTTGTTTTAACTGTTATAAATCAGAGATGGGGAACCTATGGCTCTCCAGATGTTGCAAGCTACAACTTCCATCATCTCTGTCTATTTGCCATGCTGGCTCAGGCTGGTGGGAGCTTCTGGAGGGCACCAATTTCTCACCCCTGCTGTAAATATTATAAAACTGGGCCTTGAAGTTATTATTACCTTTTAACAAAACTTGAGAGTGAATACGCTAAAAGACAGCATACAAGTTCAGTTTTCAAAGGCTGGAATCAATGGGGTAGAATAAGCCAAATTTTATGCTACGAAGGGCAGACTGGTCTTTCATAAAAGGTAAAGGGACCCCTGACCATTAGGTCCAGTCGTGACCGACTCTGGGGTTGCGCGCTCATCTCACATTATTGGCCAAGGGAGCCGGCGTATAGTTTCCAGGTCATGTGGCCAGCATGACAAAGCCGCTTCTGGCAAACCAGAGCAGCACATGGAAACGCCGTTTACCTTCCCGCTGTAGCGGTTCCTATTTATCTACTTGCATTTTGACGTGCTTTCGAACTGCTAGGTTGGCAGGAGCTGGGACCAAGCAACGGGAGCTCACCCTGTCACAGGGATTCGAACCGCCGACTTTCTGATCAGCAAGCCCTAGGCTTAGTGGTTCAACCACAGCGCCACCTGGGTCCCATACCAGATCCTGGTCTTTCATACCAGACCCTAAAAGGATGCTGTCAGGGTTTGTAGTGCCAAGAGGAAACCAAAACCCTTAAGATCATTTGCAGGGAGGGCAGGGATGCCAACCTGACCAAAATATTGGGGGACCCCAGGTATGCCCTGCCCCGCACAATCGATCACATGGCGCAATGGACACACAGCATTTGAATGGCAATGCCCATCAGCTTTGGGGGCCCCATCAAATATTTTATGGGGGGGAAGGGACCTCAGCCCCTAGGAGTTGGCTCCTATGGGGTAGGGTGATTGTTGTCTGCATGCTACTCCAAGCCAACAGAAGAATGGAGTGGGGAACTCAAAGATAGCAACAGCCTTTCCTATCTTGGTGCCCTGTTGTTCTTTGTACGTTTAAAAATGGCTTCTTGACTTACCTCTACCACTTTATAGAGAAAGGAATACACCAGTGAGGCATTGGCATTCTTCATGGTTAAGGCCACCACTGCATGAAAGGTTATGGGTAAAGAAAAAGATTTCTGAACTGCCGGACTAGAGACTTGGGAAGGAGTATTGGCTTTGGGGGACTCTAGCCTAAACAGAGGACATAGCCACCAATGTCAGGCAGTAGATGAACATTGGGATGCACAGAACCCTCCTGTGGATTCTTCAAAGGTTAAGTTTCCTTCGACTGGATCTTGCACCAGTTTGCAGTTTCCCCTTTTTGGGACCAGCCTTTCAGCTCTCATCTCACAACTCAGCTCCTAACATGAGGCTTCCGTCTAGCCAAAAGGATTCTGCACATGCTTCATTCTTGCCCTTTCTCTATCATTCCAAACAAGTTCAGAAATGCAGGGCCTGCAATCTCCACTTGACTGAAACTTAAGAGCACAGGACAAGGCTAACTGAAAACAAACTGCCAACATCATATTGCTGTTATACAAATCTATGGTGCAACTGCATTTAGAATACTGTGTGCTGTTCACGCAGCACATACAGGTGAAACTTGGAAAATTAGAATATCATTGAAAAGTGTATTTATTTCAGTAATGCAACTTATTATTATTATTATTATTTATTTTAATTTTTACAAACACTTTCTTTTGGAAATTCAGCAGTAATAAAACGAATAGTTGCAATAATACAAAAATAAACATCGCTATTACATTTAATTAATTACATTCCATTTATGATTGACCCGCCTAACGACAAATAATTACAATTAAAACAAATAAAGGTTTGACATATCTTGCTTTGCATGTCATGCATCTATCTCATATATTGGTTTCACCTTTTAAGTTGCATTACTGAAATAAATGCACTTTTTGACAATACTCTAATTTTCCGAGTTTCACCTGTAGTCAAGACTATGGCTCTCCCTCCCAGAGAAGGCAGTGATGGCCCCCAAACTTGAATGGCTTTAGGAGACAAATTCATGGAGGAAAAGGCTACGTGGTACCTCTACTTACGAATAACTCTACTTACGAATGTTTCTACTTACGAATGGAGCTCTCTCCGCCATCTTGGATGTGGTTTAGATAGGATTTTTTCTACTTATGAATTTTTAGATAGGGTTGCTTCTGCTTACGAATTTTTTCTCCCAATGCATTCCTATGGGATTCGACTTACAATTTTTTTCGACTTACAAATGTGCGTTCGGAACGCATTAAATTCGTAAGTAGAGGTACCACTGTACCTGCCCTGCTGGCTATGCTCCACAGATGGAGGCAGTAGTTAGTGCTTCTGAATCCAGTTTGACTTGGGTTTTGCCCCTCACAGGGGCAGCAGCATCCCACCCCCCCTCCCCAGAATTAGCTCAGGCTCTGAAAGGATACAGTAAATGTTGCTGTGCTTGATCCAAAGGAAATGCACTTTTCCGCGGGACAGGAGTGGCGTCAAGGCACTTTCTTCCTCCTTCTGCATCAAGAGCGGCATGAAGTAGTCAATCTCTGACATGCTCACATCTCCTTTGTAGTTGCGGCTGATGAGTGGCTAGAGGATGGGAAGGAAGCTTAAGTCACGCTAGCCTTGCATGGCTAACACTGAGACACCCATCGTGCGTTGCTCACTGATGCTTCCTCTAAGTAGCACCTTGTATGTCATTCATCCACATACCATTTTCCAGGGAGGAGGTTTAGACTGGGACCCTTTACCCACTTACCTGGGAGTAAGCCCCATGGAACTTAATAGGACAGACATCTGAGTAGACACTTGAAGACTTGAAGATGCAAGTTTTCAAGGTTGCATTCTCACCCTGTTTTCCCTGACCACGTACGTGAGTCATAGCACATCCTGGTCAAATAAACAATAGCTCTTCTCTTAGGTTCTCTCCTTTGTGCTTTTCAGAGCCGGCTCTGCCATTAGGTAGAAGCGGCAATTGCCTCAGGTGACAGCTGCCACAGCCTCACTTCTAACCATTTGCCTCTGTGGGAGAACAGAGATGTGCACCACAACCCTCTCATGCACCCTCTAAACTTGCCAGCTGCTGTCGGGTGCGATGGAGGAAACCATCCCCCTAGCACAGCTGAAGTAAGATTCAACTGCCAATCTGGCCAGCTTCTCTACATGGAACAGGGAGGGAGGCAATATCGTCCTTTGCTTCAGGAAGCAAATTGTCTTGTTCCAGCCCTGGTCTTTTTCATCCTTTGATGAAGTTGTTATTTTAGAGGTGTGATGGGAGGGAAAGGAAAGTGCAACTGTACCATAATATTCCCCACTTCCACAGCTGTCTCTGTCACGGACCAGGCTTCACTTTCATGCCACACTTATTTTCAAAAAATGCGATACTGTACCTCCATGATTTTGCCTGCACAAGACGCAGCGCATAAACTCAGCTTTGTGTAAGATAGGGGGCACCCATCATCAGAAGGTTCCCCAAGTACTTCACTTGCAGCAAACTCCTATAGCTAACTACTCCAAAAGTAAGTCCCATTGAGTTCAGTTTGGTTTGCTTCCATGAAGGTAGGTATGGGAATGCAGCCTTAATAGTTGTAGTTGTTATTAATAGCATGCATGTAGATGAATTTTTGGATTGTTTAGAAATGCTTAATCAGAGTACCATTTAACAGCCCCTTAAGGTAGTCAGTATATTTATTACCATCCTATTACAGAATTGGGGGGGGGGGTGTTATTTAGACCAGGCATAGGCAAACCCGGCCCTCCAAGTGTTTCGGGACAACAACTCCCATCATCCCTAGCTAACAGGACCAGGGGTCAGGGATGATGGGAGTTGTAGTCCCAAAACATCTGGAGGGTGGAGTTTGCCTATGCCTGATGTAGACTGTGGTTTGCCTAACAACATGTAGTAAAGCTATAGCTGTGCTGAGACTTGCATTATTACACAGTAATTGTAATTGTTAATAAAATTGCTTTGTGTGTGTGTGTGGGAGGGGATTCTATAAGAACGGGGGTGGGGAGTAAATGGCTGAACGGTATTAGCATGCTTCTCATTCCAGAATTGAACAAACTGAGGATTCTAGCAAATAAATCTTGTTTGTCACCAATCTCCTCAATCTTGTGTTCAGATGTTGACTTTTCCACTCACATTCTTAACTGCTACCTTGCGCTAGCTCTGATACTATTCCTCTCTTCCGCAAATTGGCCTGCTACTGTTCTGAACCCTGCTATCAACTGTTGTTGCTGTTTTGAACGGGTAGCAGCAGGCAGTTCCAGTGTGCACAGCTTATCACCGATAAAACAAATGTTTCCAGTTTCTGTTCCTTAAAGTGATGGGCTCAGGACTCATTCTGCTCTGCTGCTACAGCTCTGGCCCTGCTCTTTAACCCATTTGAAGCAACCCAGCTGGTCGAACAGGCTTCCCTGATGCAACCAGAGCCACCAGGGTGGCAGCAAGCCGGTCCACACATTCCCAGGCTGCCTCCGCTCACTAAGCGGCCACAATTTTCAGACCCTTCCTCAGCCTAGAAAAGGAGGGCTGAAAGGAAACTCTTCCATACCAGCTGCAACAGGAAAGAGCCTGCAATGGAGCACCAAGAAGCCCCAGCTCTGGGATAGGGGGTGGCCAGCCAGACGCAGCACAGGTGGGCCCCATCTCCTGGAAGGTGGCAGCTGTGGGAAGAAACCTTGGCAGCAGGGCCAGGAGCCTCCATCACTCTCCTTGTGCCCAGAGGCAAAGGTGGCCTAGCAGTTAGAAGGCACAGCCAGGCCACCTGGGTGCTACTCCTCTCCCCAGCTGGTCTCAAGAGACTTTAACTTCCTCTTCTCTAGGCTGAAAAGTGAAGGGGGCGGGATAAGGGTACACACAGTATGAATGGAAGTCTAACACCCAGAAACTTGGATCTGCCGAGCGGAAATACTGGAGGGCGTAGAGAGAAGGGGAACTTATTTGGGAAACTTCGCCTGTAGGGTGGAGTCTGCTCTTCAGGTGCTCTGCCCCACCTGAGAGGAAGATCTGGGGGGGTCACACTCACCTTGCCTTTCAGGTCAAGGATAAAAACTGCCGAGGCGGACATGCTGCTGGTGCGCCCACTTCCTCCTCCTCCTCTCTGCTTCGCTCGCTCTCGGCAGCCACCTGGGCTAGGTGAGGGCACTGCGCCTACAGGTGAGCTGAGCTGCCTTAAAGGAGAGGAGGCGGAGGCAGCAGCAGCAGGAGGGTGTGGGATAGAAGTCCTCCGACAGAAAGGAAGTGGGAGGACAGACGTCGCGGTTTCTCTCGAGCGAGGGGCCGGACAGGCGTCGTGTGCACGCGACGCGCGCAAGCGAGTCGCCCCATAGGATCCCAGCCGGGACCCCGATCCCGTAAGAAGAGAGGCTGGGAAGCAGAGAAACGCCCCGTTCTTAATTCTCCACTCGGTTTCCTCATAGAATCCGGATGATGAGTTGGGTTTAGTTTGGTTGGGTTGTAAGTCTCTTTGAGTTGCCCCGGGCAAGTTAAAGGGAGTAACAAATTTAATAAATACCAAACAATAGCCATAATGATGACGACATGGGCGTGGCCAAAGAGGGGCGCCCCCCTAAATCAAGTAAATCAATAAAACTTAATTGAGGTTCTGAGGGGCCCCCCCAACATAAATCCTGGCTACGCCCATGGATGATGTTGATGAAAGGCTCACTTGGTGCCTTCAATCAATATATATCTTTAGGCACCAGGCGAAAAGGTTTCTCTTCAACCAGGCTGATTAACATTCTATGGCTTTTTATTAATATAATTTTTATTAACATTTCTGTTTTACAATTTAAAGTACTCATTTTTACATCTTTAAGATATCAATGACTTTCCTTCTTCTCTTTCCATGGTTCATTTTACATATCATAAATCCCTGCATATTTTACAGAAACTATACCTTTCAGTATTGCATTATTACATTCATCAAAATTTATTTACACTGTTGAATTTATCTTAATGCTGCTGCCAGCGTTTTCAGCTGTACACAGTTATTTCCCATATAGTCAATAAACGTTTTCCAATTTTCTCTAAACGTATGTTCTTCTTGTTCTCTTTTTCTATATGTTAAGTCTGCAAGCTGAGCATATTCCATCAGCTTAAGTTGCCATTCTTCTTTGGTTGGGACTTCACTCATTTTCAAATTTTGGGCTAACAAAACACGGGCCGCAGTACAGTCGTACCTTGGAAGTCAAATGGAATCCATTCTGGAACTCTGTTCGACTTCCAAAACGTTCGGAAACCAAAGTGCAACTTCTGATTGGCTGCAGGAAGCTCCTGCAGCCAATCGCAAGCAGCGGAAGCCCTGTCGGACGTTCGGCTTCCAAAAATAGTTCCAAAAACAGTCATTTCCAGGTTTGCAGCGTTCAGGAGCCAAAACGTTTGAGAACTAAGCTGTTTGAAAACCAAGGTATGACTGTAGTAGCATTTTTAAATGTGCTTGTAGGGGATTATTGGTTTTTGTTTTATTATGCACTTAGTATTCTCATTTTGTATTTTTCTGTTGTGAATCACCCTGTGTTATCCAGATGAAGGGGGATGAAGGGTAGTATACAAATTTAAAGAAGAAGAAGAAGAAGAAGAAGAAGAAGAAGAAGAAGAAGAAGAAGAAGAAGAAGAGGGATCCACATAAAAACGGTGTTCCCCAACAATGCAAATCCATCGGGAAGTATCTCTGACTCCTCGTCCTTTTCACTTCTCAATGTATTTATACACAGGAGTGCTTCAGTGCAGAAAAAGAACATTAAAAAAAATAGTTTTATGATTGAACAAATTGCTTGGGATACCTTTAGGTATTCAAAAAGATAATAATACAATAAATGCTAATGATAGTGCTAATGTTCTCCCCACCCCTTAGCTGTAAGCTGGGTTCTGTGTGTTGCTGGCGGCAATGCCCAGAGAAGCTGCTGTGACTGGGGTGGGTGAATGTGGGAGAAGCAGCCGGCCGCCGAGAATTCTACAGCTGACGAGGCAGCGCATGGCAGGCCTTCCATTGTGCTTTGGTGACAGCGATGACTGCATGGGAGTGATATTTCGGTGGACGCAGCGGTGCCCTTCACACAATGCCAGGCTTTATGAGGCCAGGGGAACTCTGTGTGTATGTGTGTGCGCTAGACTTAGAATTAATCCCAGCTGGAATGTGCACAACTCCTCCACTGCAGGCAATGTCAGTAACGCTGAGTCTGAGCCACAAGGAGACTGTGTAGAAGGCCAGAAAAGCTGGACAAAGGATCTCTGAAGCCTGGAGGGAGAAATACTGTTTAAAAAACTTGCATGCTTTCAGGTTGGATATGAATGGATGAATGAATGAATGAATGAATGTCACACAGCTAAAGATGCTGTGTTCTCTCTGTGGGTCGTGGTACTTTATGTGCCATCATTGTACTAGGATGGTTATGGTCTCTATCTGCACAGCTGGAAACAGCAGTGCTTCCAAGTACCAGATGCTGGAGACCACGGGAGGGGAGGGGGCTCTTGTGCTCATGTTCTGCCCACTGGTTTCTCACAGCCATCTAGTCAGCCACTGGGAGAACAGGATGCAGGAGTAGATGGGCCCTTGGCCTGATCCAGCAGGCTCTTCTTATGTCATTAACCTGTGCTTTCTCCTTACCCCAGCCCTTTTCAATTCCTCCCACCTTCTGGAGCAGACAGGATTCTTGTACTTCTCTGGAGACTGGGTGGGAGGTGGGCAAGGGGATCAGGTGAAGAGCAGATCCAAGGGGAAAGCAACATTATTTATTGCTTTATTTATTTATTGGATTTATATACTGCCTTATACCTGGGGGTCTCAGGGCAGTTCACAGAATAAAATCAAGATACAAAACTACAAAATACATAATAAAAATAAAAACAAGAACCCAATAGCCCCCCCCCAAACCCAACACATTTTAAAAGGCCTGGTTATAAAGGAACATCTTTGCCTGGCGCCTAAAGGTGTATAATGAAGGTGCCAGGTGAACTTCCCTGGGGAGAGCGCATTCCACAGACCCCCGTGGACTGTGGGGAAGGCCGGTTCTCATGTTGCCACCTTCCACACCTTTCAAGGAGGAGGCACACGAAGGAGGGCCTCAGAAGATGATCTCAAGGTCTGGGTAGGTTCATATGGAAAGAGGCGGTCCTTGAGGTACAGTGGTGCCTCGACTTATGAATTTAATCCGTTCCGAAGGCACCTTCATAGGTCGAAAAATTCATAAGTCGAAAAGCGCCATTGGAAACGCGATTTCCCATAGGAATGCATTGGAAACGGAAAATTTCGTAAGTCGAAGCAACCCCATCTAAAAATTCATAAGTCGAAAAAACCCTATCTAAAACTGCCGTGGTTTCTGTTCAGATGTCGAGAAATCTGTAGGCATGCGGCCATTTGCCCCATTTGTAAGTAGAAAAATTCGGTTGTCAAGTCGTTCATAAGTCGAGGTACCACGGTATGTATTGGTATTGCGGGTCCTGAGCCCTTCTTCCTTCCTTTGTTCTGTATCACACGCTGCTAAAGTGGCAGGGCGGTTTTCCAGTTTGCACCTGATGAGCCTATTATGGAAGATCAGGTTGCGTGTGTTTATGTTTTTAACCCTTACATGGCAAGTTGCACCTGCCAAATAAGCTTGCCAACCTTTAAAACCAGTCCCCACCAGCCGGCTCCTGTGCCTTTTAACAACAGCTTGATTGCCAGATGTTGGCGAATGCTCCTTCTCCGTGCTATGAAAAAGCTTCGTGTATTAACTTCTGCAGAAAAGCTGCTGTCCAACACATTCCCCCCCCCACAATCCCCATTGGTTAACAAGCACCAACCATATGCCGCAGGTACCCTCTTCTGTACACCTGTTAAAGATTCAGAAAGAGCCTTGTCCACCGACTGCACCTAGTCACCTTAGATTGCACAGTATGAGTAAGATCCAGTGGCTGGTCAGCAGTTTGCAGGCACAATCGCAGAAGAGAAGAAATCCGTTTTTGTTGCTGCAGCCCAGACTCTGGGTATGACCAAAAATCAAGATTTGGACTGACTGGTAAAACCATGAAAACCACACATACTGGGAGCAAGTCCATGGTAGCTGGTTACTGCAGGCTGAAGCTGCTACAAATGGCCCTGCCAGGGTAAAATATCAACAGGAAGACCCAGAAATTGCTTTGAGACTCTCATGTAGGGTTGCCAGCTTGATCTGCAGAAATCTATAGATCAAACTTTGCACAGCAGGGGCTTGTTAAAACGTTGGCAGTTAAAGTCTTCTGGTAGCTCTTGTTTGGTTGGTTTAGGAGTTTGGGTTATTGTTTGCTGCTTTCAGAATCAACAGACTTGTAGAGTTGGAAGGGATTGTGAGGTTCTTGTTGTCCAACCCCCTACAATGTAGGGATCTTTTGCCCTGTGTGGGGCTCAAACCCATAACCCTGAGATTAAGAGTCTCCAGCTCTACCAACTGAGCTATCTCTCAGCTTTGTTTTATAATTTTGTCTTATTGTGCTGAAAAAAAACAAATGCTGCTTTGGATGTTTGAAAAGCCACTTATAAATATTATAATTTTTCCAAAAAGAGAGAGCTAAATAGAAACTCCCGGTCCAGAGGCAATGGGCCATTGAATACCAGCTGCTGGCATGCAGACAGTGTAGGAGGCTTCTAATTTTTTTTTTTTTGCCTTCATGCCCTGCTTAGGGGCTGCTTTTTCGAAGCATCTGGTAGGCTGCAGTTGGAAGCAGACCTTGGCTTGCTCCAGCAGGGCTATTTTCTATGTAGCCCTAACAGCCAGAGGCTCAATTAAGTATATAAGAACATAAAAAGAGCCTGTTGGATCAGGCCAGTGGCCCATCTAGCCCAGCGTCCTGTCCTCACAGTGGCCAACCAGATCCTGTGGGAAACCAGGGAGCAGGATTTGAGCACAAGAACAGCACATTCCCCACCTGTGATTTCCAGCAACTGGTATTCAGAAGCTTTGCTGCCTCCAGCTATGGAAGCAGAGCATAGCCATCAACAGCCCTTTCCTCCATGAAGCTGTCTAGTCCTTTTCTTCTTCTTCTTAAGCCACTCTAGCTGGTTGCCATGACTGCCTCTTGTGGGAGAGAGTTCCATAGTTTAACTAGGCGCTGCATGAAGAACTAAGCGCAAGTCTCCACTGTGACTCAGTTTCAAGCTATGATTTGCCTTGATGTTTTCTCCATAATTGGGAGCCAAGCTAGCAAGTGGGGGGGGGCAGAAGAGGCTGTTTTCAATTGATAAGCAGAACACAAGATGTATTTTCTTTTTAAACACAATTTTCCTAATTCAGTTTCGAAAGCTTACAGAAGCAGGGAACTAATCATATTTCAAAGATAGCGCGCAGTTTTCTAGCGATACGTTGCAGAGCAGAGACGGGTCAATATAAGAAGGGAACATCTAGTTCTCCTTAACAGTGTTGCCAAATGGAATGATGAAACTGTGTGCTTTTGGCCTTCTAATGGTTTCTCCAAAAGCACTTGGCATCGTCTTGTTACAGCGTGTGGGTTAAACCATGCTCCAGTCTCCCAGAATGAAAAGCAATCTAGATATTGTTCTGGGGTGATGCATGCAGGTGGTTTGCCTGTTATTGTGTGTATCTGGGCATCATTGGTCTATCTTCTGTGAAATTGATATTTTATGATGTCAAGAACAGTTTCTTAGATTTCCTAATGTACCCCTAGGCCCTGAAGAATCCCTAATCATTCCTCCTATTCCTATACATTATGTATACATGTCAAAAGCACAGATCCTTTAAAAAAAATTGCTTATTTTCCTATGCCTACCATACTACTTTAGGGATGTGGGTGGTGCTATGGTCTAAACCACAGAGCCTAGGGTTTGCCGATCAGAAGATCGGCGGTTCAACGGTGAGCTCCCATTGTTCTGTCCCAGCTCCTGCCCACCTAGCAGTTCGAAAGCACGCCAAAAAGTGCAAGTAGATAAATAGGTACCGCTCCGGCGGGAAGGTAAACAGCGTTTCCATGTGCTGCTCTGGTTCGCCAGAAGTGGCTTAGTCATGTTGGCCACATGACCCGGAAGCTGTCTGTGGATAAACGCCAGCTCCCTTGGCCTATAGAGGGAGATGAGCGCCACAACCCCAGAGTCATCCGCGACTGGACCTAATGGTCAGGGGTAGCTTTACCTTTTTACCATACTACCTTAGTGATATTGAAGAATATGTTGTTGTTGTTTAGTCGTTTAGTCGTGTCCGACTCTTCATGACCCCATGGACCATAGCACGCCAGGCACTCCTGTCTTGCACTGCCTCCCGCAGTTTGGTCAAACTCATGTTCGTAGCTTTGAGAACACTGTCCAACCATCTCGTCCTCTGTCGTCCCCTTCTCCTAGTGCCCTCAATCTTTCCCAACATCAGGGTCTTTTCCAAGGATTCTTCTCTTCTCATGAGGTGGCCAAAGTATTGGAGCCTCAGCTTCACGATCTGTCCTTCCAGTGAGCACTCAGGGCTGATTTCCTTAAGAATTTATAGATTTGATCTTCTTGCAGCCCATGGGACTCTCAAGAGTCTCCTCCAGCACCATAATTCAAAAGCACCAATTCTTCGGCGATCAGCCTTCTTTATGGTCCAACTCTCACTTCCATACATTACTACTGGGAAAACCATAGCTTTAACTATACGGACCTTTGTAGGGAAGGTGATGTCTCTGCTTTTTAAGATGCTGTCTAGGTTTGTCATTGCTTTTCTCCCAAGCAGCAGGCGTCTTTTAATTTCATGACTGCTGTCACCATCTGCAGTGATCAAGGAGCCCAAGAAAGTAAAATCTCTCACTGCCTCCATTTCTTCCCCTTCTATTTGCCAGGAGGTGATGGGACCAGTGGCCATGATCTTGGTTTTTTTGATGTTGAGCTTCAGACCACATTTTGCGCTCTCCTCTTTCACTCTCATTAAAAGGTTCTTTAATTCCTCCTCATTTTCTGCCATCAAGGTTGTGTCATCTGCATATCTGAGGTTGTTGATATTTCTTCCGGCAATCTCTTTCAATCCGGCAATGCCAGACAACAGGCATTGAAGAATATACTTGCATCAAATCCTCTGTTGTTGTTGTTTTCCACTTTAAATGTTCAAGAGTGGGACACCATACTCTATCTTGCTTCCCACCCCAACTTCTGCCAGGATGCATAGTACTGTACATACCCAGCCTGGATCCCTGGGGAGGAAAGGCAGTGTAGCTATTATTCACCTTTGTTCCAAACACACTTCTGTCTGGGATTGTTCTAGTTTACAACCACCAAGTTCCAGAAGTGAACTGTCAGAACTGAACTACAAGTAGATTTTCAAAAAAGGAATTAGTTATAGTATCTGGGTGGTTCAAACAATTGTTGCCATGCTGATCATTGAAAAGAAGAGCTGCAAAACAGAATAAAGGAACATCTTATAACAACCAGCATGTGTCTGTTTAAAATATGTGAACTATTAGATTGCACAGGACTCCTTCTGAAGGCAGACTGGAAGGACATACTTTACTCCTATAGTTTTAATTTACACACACACACACACACACACACACACACACACACACACACCAGTAATCCTTTGTCTCTGGTGGATTAGCATGTCCTGAATCATCTGGTGAGCAAAAACGAAACATATGTGATCACTCAAATGCACAGTCTGCTGTAGCCACAGGGTCTTGGTTACCTGGTTGAACTTTCTGGTCTCCAGAAATCATCGATGGGGCATAAAAGGAACATCAAGCCTATTATGAAGTGCAATTTTTTCCATGTCTACTTGCAAGTAAGTTCCACTGGTTTGCTCCCAGTAAGTGTTTCTAAGACTACAGCTTAAGTATATATATTTTGCTCTGAACATGATTAGGCATATGAGATTTAAAAGCTTGCTTTTCTTATTTTAATTGCATTATTATATGGATTAAAAGAAGATCAAATTCCGCTTACTCTATGCGTTCCATGTGTCCCAAGACACAAATATTATTAACATTTCAGGCACATGTCATATACTGCATTAACCAGCAGAGGGTTGCACAATGCTTTGAACATCTGTTCAACTGACTGGGCATTTCTCCATATTACATTAACATGATGTTTTGGATTTCCTGCAGCGTTAATGGATTTTCAGTGGCTAGAAAGTACATTCAAATTAGAAATGGATCGCTTCTCATTAACACTGATGCATATTGTACATTGTTTATTTATTATAGCATTGGTTTAGAAGCTATTGCATAGGTTTCTTTTTAATAAAAGGATGGCCATATATTGTTTTGGTAGGAAGTGCTGTCTTCACATTGGGATAACAGATTACAGAAGGAATAACAGTGGGGTGCAACATTCTATATACTATCATAAGCAAAAATAATAATATGTCAGTTTGATCCAGGATCAGAATTTTCTTTCAATGGCAGTACTCTGCCAGGGGTCTTGGGAAGTAGTATCCAGTGCCTCTGAGCATGTTGAAGAGGGATGAATTAGTTTGCTCTCAACAACTTTAAATAAGTCAGCATCTGGATAATGAATCATGGAATGCTGCGGTCCTTCCTGAAGGAGTGTCTCCACCCCCATCGTTCTGCCCGGACACTGAGGTCCAGCTCTGAGGGCCTTCTGGTGGTTCCCTCACTGCGAGAAGTGAGGTTACAGGGAACCAGGCAGAGGGCTTTCTTGGTAGTGGCGCCCGCCCTGTGGAACGCCCTCCCATCAGATATCTGACTTTTAGAAGACACCTGAAGGCAGCCCCATATTGGGAAGTATTTATGTTTGATGTTTTATTGTGTTTTTAATATTCTGTTGGGAGCTGCCCAAAGTGGCTGGGGAAACCCAGTCAGATGGGTGGGGTATAAAGAATATATTATTATTATTATTATTATTATTAGTTCAGGAAGAAGATCAATGTGGGTGGAAGCAGACATGGTGTGAACAACAATCCAGTTAACAACAATCCAGTTAAGAGCCCTCCAGTTTCTTAACTCAGGGACATCACAGCCTCCCGTGCTACGTGTGTGACTTATTCATTTCCTCTCATCATTACATTTTATTTCCATTTTTCCTAGCAAAATATTGCTATTTTTCTAAAGAAAACAAAAAAGGCTCCCCTTGGACCAGAAACTTGACTGGGACAATTAAGAGATTCAGTTACTAAAAGTATTGATCACTCATTCCCCCACCCCCATGCTTATTAAAGGTAAAGGTAAAGGGACCCCTGACCGTTAGGTCCAGTCACGGACGACTCTGGGGTTGTGGCGCTCATCTCGCTTTTTTGGAGATGGAAACGCTGTTTACCTTCTTGCTGGAGCAGTACCTATTTACCTACTTGCACTTTAACATGCTTTTGAACTGCTAGGTTGGCAGGAGCAGGGACCGAGCAATGGGAGCTCACCCTGCCACCAACCTTCTGATTGGCAAGCCCTAGGCCAGGCATCCCCAAACTGCGGCCCTCCAGATGTTTTGGCCTACAACTCCCATGATCCCTAGCTCAGAGGACCAGTGGTCAGGGATGATGGGAATTGTAGTCCAAAACATCTGGGGGGCCGAAGTTTGGGGATGCCTGCCCTAGGCTCTGTGGTTTAAACCACAGCGCTACCTACGTCCCATGCTTATTAGGAAGCAATAAAACAGGCTGTGTGAACCTACAAGGGGGAAACTTTTAATTAGCATTGCAAATGGCCTTTCCTGGGTGGGATTGATTTGTGAATAGGGTTGCCAGACTCAATAGAGGACAGGACTTTTGTGCCTTTAATTGCCCTGCTCTCTTTTGAGTCTGGAAACCTTAAAGAGAAACCAGCAAGCCCTTTGTTTAATTTCCAAGCAAAGGGTCTGCTGGTTTCTCTTTAAGGTTTCCAGACTCAAAAGAGAGCAGGGCAATTAAAGGCACAGAAGTCCTGTCCTCTATTGAGCCTGGCAACCCTATTTGTGAATTCACATTTTAAGAGAATCTTAGCTGTGGAGAAGGATGATAATTCTGCTTCGGGTTTCTTGCAGAAAATCAGTTCTACCACAGTGTTAAAGGGCTCTGATGTGGAAGCAACATGAGGATAGAACTACATGTTCGTTGTGCTCTCTGTTTTTTAAAAGCCAGGTGGGTGCAGTCTGCAGAGAAGAAGCTGAGGGGGCTGTTGCAACATTTTCTGTTAAGCAACAGTATAAAGCAGGCATCTCCAAACTGTGGCCCTCCAGATGTTTTGGCCTACAACTCCCATGATCCCTAGCTAACAGGACCAGTGGTCGGGGAAGATGGGAATTGTAGTCCAAAACATCTGGAGGGCCGAAGTTTTGGGATGCCTTGGTATAAAGGATTTCTGCTGGGGAAAATTTTGAGGGGCTGGAGGAGAAATGCACATGGGCAGGGGTCAAACCTCCTCCTTTCCACCACACAGACTAAATCTCCTGTTGCTGTGGGTTTCCCAGACACACAACCGCCACTACCTATGGCACTTTCATCTAAGCAAGAGTACAAAGCAAAACGTGTAGAAAATATGATTGTCAGAAAGTACATTGGTATTGCCCTCCTTTTTTTCAGTGCAGGGACCCAAGTAAGTATTCTATCCTCCTGCCTTCCTTTGCCTGGTAATGTACAGTCTGCTGTTCACCACAAAGAAGCTATGCACTCAGAGGTTTCCCAGCCAGAAACTCTAATTTGATTGCAAAGTTGTTATTCAGTTGGTGGGCGGGAGAAGGGTTGCCAATTCTTGAAATAGGCCTGGGTGGGTTCTGGGGCAATGCTCCTTAGGTCTTTTGGGGGAGCCGACTTTGAGCTGAGAGGTGGAACCCAACTAGCTTTTTCGGGGAGGCAGGTCCTCATTATTGCAGTTTCCGGAGGCAGAGCCCAGCAGAAAAAGATGTATACTCAGAGGACACATCTTTTAAAATTTGCTGGGGAATGGGGGCGGAGGAGCCTTGCTTTTCTGGTAGCTAGCCTGAAAGCAAAGAACAAAACAAAACAAACAACTAATTCTTTTCTTTTCTTTTTTGCCCCAGTCTGTATAGGCAACCAAAAAGGGATGGCCAAGTTGCTGAACCAAAATTTCTTTCCTTCGGGACTCGAGCAGCCATGCACTGTATTTCCCTGAGCAATTACAAGTCCATCGCTGCTGGGCGTGATTTCCTTTGGATGACAGAGCACATGCGTTTCTGCAATAATCCTGAGGGTATAGGCCAGAATGATCTCAGCTTTTGCTTTAATTGTTTCAGCAACTGAGGTTTGAACTGTAAAATACATCCCTGTTTGCTTGCATTACTGTGGAAAAAGAACTTGTGTGTATTCACCGCTACATCCCTGTCCTTGGATTATTTAATGGTCTCAGCATACATGAGTACCTGTTTTTCTGTGTCATAGATCAGACATAAATTAGAGGGGTAGGGAACAGCATGAGCAAGCTGCTTTTGTGGGCTGTGAGGGCAGGCATGTTCAGCTTAAACATTTCTGGCAGCCTTAACTTCAAAGTGTATAATTCCCTACCTTTTCTAGAAAGTACAAACTTTTCCACATTAAGAAACCTGCGTTCTGCATATGAGTTGACGGCTATGTATACTTCGCTCTCATATATGTACAGTTGATTTCAGAATGTTAAGCTCAGAAGAAACAAAGGAAAGAGGGAGAATTCTGTCTGTTAAACAATTATGTTCTAGCAATGGATATATATTTTGATCCTTGGGAGAGCATATTCCTAAATGGTCTCAGGTCTCAGCACATTCTATGAAAGGCAAAAGCTCACACCGCAGCAGAGTCAACACCCATTTAAATTGTCAGGGAGGAAAGGGCCTGTTGCCAGCCTCTGAGAGTCATTCCTGGATCTGGAGGAGGAAATTATAGGTTGCTTGTCTGTAGTAATATGGTGCTGTGGTTGAGTTTCCTTGTCCTTAACAGCCTCGGAGTGCAAGACAAACATCCAAGAGATTTTAAATCAGCTCTCAGTTTCTATGTAGTGGAGCTGTTACATCTTGTGTTCTGAAAATTAGATACTTTTAAAAGTGTCACTCTCTTTCCTCAATTCCAGGGAAGGCCAATGGGTTGCATGATCCCCTGTCATTGATAAACAAGAACTTTTGTTTGGGGCAAGGGAACCTGCCATACAGGTATCATGAGGAGGAGGAAGTACTTTTGGCCAATCTTGCCAAAACTGCGCTGGCTGCCAACAGAGCTAGCCCAAAATATGTTGCTGGCTGAGACAAAGCTTTAAATTGCGGTTCGAGGACCCGCCCCCTGCGAGAAATGAAGACACAGTGACACATGGAATTTGAGTTAATGGGTAAAATAAGGCCACAACTTTATTGGTTAGAGCAAGTGAGAGGTATTGGCTTAGACATTGGACACCCTAGCAAGCATGACTCCACCCCGCTCCGTGGGGGGTCATATAAGGTTAACACCCCGAGGGAGGAGCCTGTTGATGCAGATACAAATGAAAGCTTCCCCTGGTGTCACCGGGGGTCGTGCCATGGCCCTAGCCCCCAGCAGGGCATCGGACGGGATCCATGACCGCCAGATCCCTTAAGGGGATACCCCTATGAGAGGAGGGTTGGATGATGGCCACAAGCAGTCCTCAAACACACCAGACAACTCCACATTCCAATGCCTACTGCCAAATACCGAAAGCAGTTGTGACAAATTGCTACGAGGTAGGCGAAAAAACCAAGAGGCCGGTGCCAATTGGATAAAAAACTCCTACCAGGCCCCTTGGGCAACCAAAGGCGACCAACCGAAGTCCATAGCAAGGTCAAAGCAAACACACTAAGGGAAGATGAAGACCTAAAGGGAGGGTGGGCGGGAGATCCGTTGGGGAGCAGCAGCAGAAGGGGGATTCGGATGCTGCCGTGCTGTTTTAAGGCAGGTAACCCCGCCCATGGACTGGCCCTATTGGCCAGCCAGAGGCCTGAGCGTGGCAGCAGGTATAGGTGAAGCAGGGGGCCGAACACGCCCCCCGGCTTGGCGCGTAGAGCGGGTCCCGCCTGCAAAGTCTCCCCACCCTGGAGAGATCTCCTCTCTCTCTCTCTCTCCCCACCCACCCACCCACCCCAGGTCAAAGTATGTCATACCCAAGGCTGGTTAAGGTATTTTGGCACTTGAGGCAGAAGATGTCCAAGTGCTTCTGTTCCTTTCTGGTAATAAAATTGCCTCCCTCTGCCTGGAGGTGTGGGCTCCCCTTGACATTTGTGGCTCAAAGACATAGCCTCAATGTACCTAATAGTATGGCCGACCCTGGTTGTAGACCTGGCAGCTAGTGGAGCCTCACATATTCTAGTTAAAGGGGGCCCTATAAGTCACCTAGACCAAACAGGCAATGGCATCAACTGAGGAGAGTCACCCCCAGGCAAGCACAATTTGAGGGAGGATGCCTGCTAAGTAACCAACTCTTACAGTCAGGGGTGCCAACTTGAATAATTTTTTTGGGGGGGCGAGCCCCACATAATCGATCACATGATGCACACACACTATTTGAATGGCAATGACCATCAAAACTTTTGGGGGCCAGCACCCTCAAATATGTTATGGGTGGGGCTGAAGACCCCTCTGCCCCTAGGAGTTGCCTCCTATGCTTACAGTGTGGTTAAAAGAAGGGGGTTGCTTTCTGAAAGGCTGTTTGGAAAAGAAGAAGAAAAAGCTCCCTTCAGCTAAGTGAGCGGAAAATCCCAAACAAAATCCCAAACAAGAGTTATACTGAAGCTTTTGGAAACGTCAGGGACCTCTGTGTCCCCTTGCAAAGTCTACTAAGTCGAGGTCCTAAGTTATGGCATGTCGTCTGGCGCCCCAGTTTTGGAGGTTCAGTTTCCCCAAGGCCATGCTGGGGCTTTCTCTGACGCAGAAGCCGATCCTTCAGTGACCTGCATACAGCCTTGAGTATTGCGTATATTTCTTGTTCTCACTGTAAAAAAACCAAACGTGTTAATGGAGGACAATCTGACTCGGCTACGAGTGATCGCCAAAGAAGAAGGTATTGATTGTCTAATAAGTCCTGGCGTGGAGAAGGGGAGCTTAAACCTCGCTGGCTCAGCAGCAACCAACAAAGGCCCTCTCCCTCCAACACTTCCTCTCCCGTAGCCATTTCCCCGTGAGGAAGCGGGTTTTTAAGTGCACCGCACAGCGGCCACGCAAGACAAACGGATCCGCTTCTTCTGTCGCCGCGCCCGCCCCGCCGGGACCGCTAAGCGCAGGAAGGCGGCAGCGCCGAGGCAGGAAAGGGGCGGAGGGCCGTCGGGTGGGCCTGACTTCGCCTCACAGCCCAGGCAACCCTGCCTCTCCCCGCCTCCTCGCAGTCCCCCGGCGGCGCCTGCAGCAGCAGCAGCAGCGCTCTCCGTCCCGCCGGCGGATTTCGGCAGCGATGGACGGCGAGCCGAGCGGCAAGGAGCCCGACGACGCCGACCAAGCTTACGGTAAAGAAGGATGCGCGCGGAGGGAATCCCTCGGCCCGAAGGCAGGGCCGGGGCTCACACTGACCGGGGACCTTCCTTCCTCCCTCCTCTCCCGGCCGCTAGCCGCTGCGACAATGGCGCCCGCCCCCTGTGAGGGGCTTTGCCGGTGGTGGCTCTGCCCGGCTAGGGCGTCGGCCCAAGGCGGGGTGGTGGCTCCTCAGACCCCGGGCTCGAGCAGCCGCCAGCTTCTCCCCTCGGCGCTGCTTCCAGCAAATAGGCAGGTGCCCGCTACCTGAAATCCAGGGCAGGTGGATGGGTCGTTGCCCCTCTCCCAGGTAACAGGTGTGGCCGGACGAGGGAGGGAAGGGCGGCTGC
This sequence comes from Zootoca vivipara, assembly GCF_963506605.1. Lineage (NCBI taxonomy): Eukaryota > Metazoa > Chordata > Lepidosauria > Squamata > Lacertidae > Zootoca > Zootoca vivipara. Next base: position 31,626,418 of record NC_083291.1, on the reverse strand, counting down.
TGGTTTCTTCTTCTTTTGGGGGTGGGGTGGGGCGGGGGAGAGAAGATATATTGCTTTGTTTGTAGCGTCCCTCTATAGCACTGCTTCTCAACCTTTTTTTTTTTGGCTATGCCCCACCTAAGCTTCTCTAAAAACCTGATCCCACCCCTGTGACATATACCGGTAGCTAATTCTTATTATTCCAAAAGCAAAGTCCTGTTCACGTGGATGAAGCCTAAAAGGCCATTCACTGTTAATAACTCATTCTCGAATTGCCCCCCTTAAGAATCAAATTCCCCCCACTGTGTGCCCCACATTGGGAACCAGGGGTCCATAGGTAGCAACCTGTTTTGGACTTGAGGTGCCATGTTCCTGGGGCAGGATAGGAAGCGGGGGTACCAACTTGAAATTATATTTATGCTTTTCAGGTTTATACATTTCGCTTATTTTACAATCATTTTAACATTTCAAAACTTGACTTCCTTGAATAAACTATGGGGTGGGGACCCAGGTAAGCCCCGCCCTGCATAATCAAACACAAGATGTGGCACACACAGACCATTTGAATGGCAATGCCCATCAACTTTTCGGGGGGAACAGTCCCCTCAAATGTTTTACTGGGGGTGGCAAAGGGACCTCAGCCCCTAGGAGTTGACTCCAATGGTGGGGGGCTTTCTCATCTCCCCGTGACCACCAGCTCCCTCCCGATGCGAGGTGGGTCGACTGTTGTTCGGGTGTTCATCATCCTAGCTTCTGATTCTCCATTGACCCAGGAATGTCTGCTGGTCTCCCTGGCTAATCCTGTGACCCATTAGAAGATGAGCAAATTGATTATGGCATGAGTTTATGGACTGCAACTTATGCCACAATCCATCCAGTGCGCCAAGTCTTTGTTGCCTTTCCTGCAACAGACTAAGGGGGCTGCCCTCTGGCCAAAGATGTGTGGGAACCTCTATATAAACAGGAAGCAGACAGAAGCTGTGAAAACAGCAGTGCTTGTGGGTGAAGAAGCTGTCTTAACAGGCAGGGTTTTTTTTTCAAACGCTGGGGGAGGAGGGCATCTATCCCTGCCCACCAGCTTGAAGGAGTTCTCCTCTGATTTAAACTACTGCAAAGCAGTGGTTCTCCAAGGGTGTTGCAGGAGAGGATGGCAAGTGTGATGGGGAAGATTCTAGAGAAATCAAAGAAACATTTAAACATTTCTGAGTAGTGTGGATGTACAACCAGAAACAGTATCCACGCCTCTCTTCGATAGAATTGGCTATTCCTCTACAGTTCTTCATCGCATATTGTTGTGAACAGGGATTTTCAACTCTGATGAATATGAAAGATCAGAAAAGAGAAAGGCTTTTTTGTGGTGATGAGGACATGAGGGTTTGTCTCAAATTGGACCTCACAGAAATGAGATTACCTGGCAAAAGCAAGCTTGCACCTCTCATTGAGTTTGTATACATACATACTTAAGGTGCATGTGTAAGAGGTTCGTTTAATCATTACATTTTGGGAAGGATTTATGTTCTTATGTAGCTGCATTGTTTTATACTCCCCGGATGTCCCATGATCATATTATAAAGCAGTTGTGTTTGATGTTATAAAATATAAATCAAGCACTGCTAGGAGTTGTTTCTTTGTTTTGCAATGTATTTCTTATCAAGAAAAAGTTCAGTGTGGCACTAGAAAATTTTTATTCTGAAAGTGTGGCCCAGGGGAAAGAAGTTTGAGAACCTCTGAACTAGAGCAGCAGGCAGCTCTCTTTTATCTAGGCTCCATCAAAAAGGCCTTTTCTAAACTAACCATTTGATGGGACATTTGATGACAAACTTAGTTGGTCTCTAAGGTGCTACTGGAAGGATTTTTTCATTTGATGGGGATGAAGGAAGTGATAGAAGAGCGTGAGGCTGAATTGGTTGATTGTAAGCTACTACTTTAGGGACCCAGGTGGCGCTGTGGGTTAAACCACTGAGCTTAGGGCTTGCTGATCAGAAGGTCAGCGGTTCGAATCCCTGTAACTGGGTGAGCTCCCGTTGCTCGGTCCCAGCTCCTGCCAACCTAGCAGTTCGAAAGCACGTCAAAATGCAAGTAGATAAATACAGCGGGAAGGTAAACGGTGTTTCCGTGTGCTGCTCTGGTTCGCCATAAGTGGCTTTGTCATGCTGGCCACATGACCTCGAACCTATACGCCGGCTCCCTCGGCCAATAATGCGAGATGAGCGCGCAACCCCAGTGTCGGTCACGACTGGACCTAATGGTCAGGGGTCCCTTTACCTTTACCTTTAAGCTACTACATTACCAGGAGGGCCTGTGCCCAAATATGGTACATGAGGGGGCAGCCTGCCCCTTCCACCAGTACCAACCAGAAAGGAAAGGGGTTTGTTGTGGCCGCAGAAAGCACGGCACTTTGGAAGGCTGGCCCAATTCCCCTCGCTCAACTTTTCTAATTTTCCACTAAAGGCCCCCAGTACAGTATTGGCACTTGCTAGCAAGTGATGCCCTGACTCTAGTTGCTGCTCTCAGAGAAATGTGGGCAGTGGGAGTTCCCCTTTCCTTGAAGGAAGTGTTGCTGTGCTTACATCATGTGCTGAAGATGTCGACGTGACCGGTGGGGTGCCGGGCAGGCTCCTTTAAGGCCTTCCGCCACTGTTCCAGTGAGCTGCTTTCCCTCTGAATTGGGCTTTGCTCTGGGTTTCTCTCTCACACACACTGCCTTTCTTCCACCCACATCCGCCCTAAAACCATTCTTGCTTCTAATCACTCTGTCCTCACTCATGACTTCACTTTCGTTTTCTTAAGACAAAAGCTTGGGCAGTGACTAGATCATGCATCACCAGCTGAGGAGCACAAGCTGCGACAGCCATGCAGTGTTAGAAACTCAGATATAGTAATAATAATAATAATAATAATTTATTTATACCCTGCCCATCTGGCTGAGTCTCCCCAGCCACTCTGGGCGGCTCCCAAATGAATATTAAAACAACACAGCATTAAATATTAAAAGCTTCCCTAAACAGGGCTGCCTTCAGATGTCTTTTAAAATTAAGATAGCTGCTTATTTCCTTGACATCTGATGGAAGGGCAGGTGCTGCTACCGAGAAGGCCCTCTGTCTGGTTCCCTGTAGCCTCACTTCTCGCAATGAGGGAAGCTCCAGAAGGCCCTCGGTGCTGGATCTCAGTGTCCGGGCTGAATGGTGGGGGTGGAGACTCTCCTTCAGGTATACAGGACCGAGGCCGTTTAGGGCTTTGAAGGTCAACACTAACACTTTGAATTGTGCTCGGAAACGTACTGGGAGCCAGTGTAGATCTCTCAGGACTGGTGTTATGTGTTCCCGGCAGCCGCTCCCAGTCACCAGTCTAGCTGCCGCATTCTGGATTAGTTGCATATATAAAGCTAGGCACCAAATGACTCCTTAAAACCAAGCTTACAGTTGCAAAAACAGAACTTTTAGGGAAGCTTTTAATATTTGATTTAATACAATATTTTGTTGGAAGCTGCCCAGAGTGGTTGAGGAAACCCAGCCAGATGGGTTTTAAGCCTAGCAGGTAGCGACTGGTAGAGGAATCTATGTCAGCCAGCCATTGGGATTGAAGGGAGGGAGAGGTCTCTAGCGGGCTATAGCAGAGAGAAGAGGGAATCTTCTAGAGGGGTCTAGTGAGTTCCGCATCACTAAACTGAGCCGCCCGCCGCAAAACTGAGCCGCCCGCTATTAGTTTACCTTCTTATTTACATTTAGAAGACATCGAGGCTGCCTAAATGGATATAAGAAACTGGTTCCAAAAGGGTAAGTTAAGTAATTTCTGTAGAAAATTAAATTTTAAAGGGTAAAGACCTGGCTCAGAAGTACAGTACAATAGGAGAGGACAGACTGACTGGGTTGTGTTTGATGAGCGTCCATTGGAAATTCTTCAAGGAAAATCAGGACTGGATTGAAACTTGTTTTCAACAAGTTTTCTTCAAACCCAAGAAAAATGATATTAGTATAAGACAGGGTCCCCAAACTACGGCCCCCGGGCCGGATGCGGCCCAATTGGCCTCCCAATCCGGCCCGCGACGACCCCCGCCGCCCGCTGCCGCTGCCTGCTCTTATGGCGCGCAGCGCGGCGCCGATCTTAAAAATCAGCAAAAAATCGCCGAAAATCCTTTGTGCGCATGCGTATGGGCCTCTCCCGACCCAGAAGAGGTCATTTCCGATGCACTTCCGGGTCAGGGGAGGCCCATACGCATGCGCACAAGCGATTTTCGGCGATTTTTCCCCGACCGTGCGCGTGTGCGCATGCGCACGGGCGCGCACTCCCCCGCCCTCCGGCCCGCTGCGCGCGCACTCCCCTGCCCTCCAGCCCGCCGCGCGGTAAGTCTGGGGACCCCTGGTATAAGACATGTAACTAGAATAAAAATTTTAAAAAATTCCAAGCAAATAATTGTAATAGCTACTGTAATAAAGCACTGCTATAATTATATATAATTTTCTTAAAATTTTGGTTTCATTCGCCTTTTTCCGTGCTGAAATGTCACAACCTGAACGACCATGGCTCGCCCCCCCCCCCTAGTTTTGATCCTGGGTACGCCCCTGATTTTAACTCCTCCCCTTACTGTTTTCCCAATCAAAGCCATCCTCCCAGAGTTGCTGTTCATTATCTTTTCTCTCAAGATAAGCTAACAGAAAGTTCTGAGTAGTTGGAGGGGATTTTTATGAGGGAAATGGGTCCAATTTAGTCTGCTCCCCGCTCTGCACCCCATTGATTGCTTTTCAGCTCTGAAAAATAATCTAGGTGGTCTAGTTGCAGGTCTCTGACATACAACTACAAGAATTACACCCTCTGCTTCCCTTTCCTTCCACCTTCAGGGAGACTACAGAGCATTCTCCCTGTGATTTGGCACAAGGAGTGTGCCAAGAAGACCTGGAGTAGTTGTTAGAACCAGCAAAGGCCTCCATCAAGCAATTGGTGGCTCTTTTGATCCTGGCTGAGCAGCCGATAAAAGATAAAAGCCTTAAAAGCTGTCTAGAAGCACATTTGCTCCTTTTAATTAGCTAAGCCATTTTCCATTTAGTTCCTCGTCTGTTTTGTCAGCCTCATGACAAGTGTGTGGGACGGCTCTTCTCCCTCCCTCCCATAAAAACTGAGGAAGCTGCCGCCTCCAGATGGGTTGGAGAGTTTGGGACTGTTGAAAGCAGCTGAAACTTTGACATTTGCACATGTGAAATTTGCATTCTGTTTGCAAGCAGCAAAATAGAAATTTGCAGTGTGTTTATGTGCACCTGGTACCTACTGGGTTTTCCTGAAAGCGTTTTATTTTACACTTGTATCATTTGTGACTGGTTGAAGTTGCTCTCGTGGTGCATGTTTCTCCTCAGCACAAGGACTTTTTAAAAAAGAGAGCTTTCATGTCACAGAGCAACACTCACTTGTGCCATATAGACAACAAGCTGCATTGTCTGTAGCCACAGAATCTGCATGCAGTTGGGCCAAAAAGACACCCTGTGTGTCACTGTTGGGCTGCTGCTGATTCCCAACAAAGCAGGGCTGGGAAAGCGGGTAGAGCTTTGAGGCAGAGCATTGGCGAGCAAGAATGGAGGAGCTCAATATTTCCCCTGACTCATACTTTCCCAATTGAAACTGATACCCGCCCCCAAGCTGTGTTTCTTTGTTGAGACACCATTACTGGATGTATCCCCTCCCAGTACGTTTCCGAGCACAATTCAAAGTGTTGGTGCTGACCTTTAAAACCCTAAACAGCCTAGGTCCAGTATACGTGAAGGAGCGTCTCCACCTCCATCGCTCTGCCCGGACACTGAGTTCCAGCGCCGAGGGCCTTCTGGCGGTCACCTCGCTGCGAGAAGCCAAGTTACAGGGAACCAGGCAGAGGGCCTTCTCGATAGTGGCGCCCTCCCACCAGATGTCAAAAAGAAAAATAACTACCAGACCTTTAGAGGACATCTGAAGGCAGCCCTGTTAAGGAAGCTTTTAATCTTTTAGAAATTAGTGTAGTGGAGGAGAGACATGGCTTCCTCTGCCATGGGCCTTCTTGTTTGTACCTCCCTGCTTTGTAGGGATGCGTTCTGGGTTCTACCATCACATTTAGCTTGCCCCTCCATCCTTCCTTGCCTCCAGCTACCATGGCTGCTAATGCCTCTTGGAGTGGTCCTTGATTTTCTCCTCTACTCACCTAATGCCTTCTCCTTCCCTTTGTTGGGCGACTTGACCCACATGGGGAGAACATGCAGTGCCAAGGGGGTGGCAAGGCAGGATTCTGGGCTGAGTCTGAGTGCCCATTTTGAAATTTCCAGAAGGACTATAACTCAGACAGATAAAATAATCTTGGCATACAAGACCCTAGAGTCAAACACTGGATTCTCCAGCCTTGTTGAAGTTCCCATTGGAGCAGGGTAGAGAGGACCAAGGGAGATGGAACCATCCAAGTGGACTCCGGTGGGAGGGCCTAAGCCAGGCTTCCTCAGCCCTCCAGATGTTTTGAGACTACAATTCCCATCATCCCTAACCACTGGTCCTGCTAGCTAGGGATCGTGGAAGTTGTAGGCCAAAAACATATGGAGGGCTGAGGTTGTGGAAGCCTGGCCTAAGCAGAGATTTTGGGAAACAGAGGTGGATTTAGGCGAGCACAGCTGGTTCGCCCAGACAAAGCCAAGAGGGTGCTGCAGGGGGCGCTGCAACAATGATGTAGGACAGGAGCTGAAAGGCAGGGTGTGTGTGTTGAATTTTGGTGAAGGACAGCAAGGGCTAACCTGGTGAAGCTGATTTAAAAGGAGTTACCATGCTGCAGCAACAGGATGTCCAAACCCAGGGAGGCAGATATGGCCCATCAGATATCCTGGCTCAGGACAATGAGGACATGAGGCAGGAAATAGCGCCTACTCTTCCCATGGTACCAACCTCTGGTTTCCTCAGATGCTCTCTTCATAGGTTCCTCCCCCGAGTTTGCCAATTCCCGGCATTGTTGCTTCACGTCCGGTATTTTTTTCTCACTATTGGATACCAGTGGTGTGTGAGAGTCATGGGCTGGCTCATAGCTGCATGGCCAAATGCAGGGGGTTCTTCTGCGGCAGCTTTCTGTCTTTCCTCACACTATTCTACAATTGATGGCTGTGGACACACTCAGTTTCCAGGAGCCTTGGCAATTCCCTGGGCTTGATGGGAGTTGGAGTCCATTGACTTATGGAGGGCCACATCCATGCCCTAGCCGCTTTCTGGCTTTGCTTATCCTATCTGCTGACCAGTCCTACAAATCATGCCTTAAGACAAGAACATGATATGTCTCTGACAGTTTAAGACAGGGATTCCCAACCTTCTTTTTAAAAAATAAATAAATCTTTTAGCAGCAGCTAAAAAAGCCAATGCAGTTCTGGGCTGCATCAATAGGAGTATAGCATCTAGATCAAGGGAAGTAATAGTACCACTGTATTCTACTCTGGTCAGACCTCACCTGGAGTACTGTGTCCAGTTCTGGGCACCACAGTTCAAGAAGGATACTGACAAGCTGGAACGTGTCCACAAGAGGGCAACCAAAATGGTCAAAGGCCTGGAAACGATGCCTTATGAGGAACGGCTTAGGGAGCTGGGTATGTTTAGCCTGGAGAAGAGAAGGTTAAGGGGTGATATGATAGCCATGTTCAAATATATAAAAGGATGTCATATAAAGGAGGGAGAAAGGTTGTTTTCTGCTGCTCCAGAGAAGCGGACACGGAGCAATGGATTCAAACTACAAGAAAGAAGATTCCACCTAAACATTAGGAAGAACTTCCTGACAGTAAGAGCTGTTCGGCAGTGGAATTTGCTGCCAAGGAGTGTGGTGGAGTCTCCTTCTTTGGAGGTCTTTAAGCAGAGGCTTGACAGGCATATGTCAAGAATGCTTTGATGGTGTTTCCTGCTTGGCAGGGGGTTGGACTGGATGGCCCTTGTGGTCTCTTCCAACTCTATGATTCTATGGTGCTGCATGTAGAACTCTAATAAACTTGTGGGCATCAGAAATACCTATGTTGCAGAAGAAAAGCAGGTGATGCTCAGACAAAACATATAAACACAGACTGAAATAAGACTCCAACAGCCCCCCCCAACTAAACAACAGGTAAAAAGGTAAAGGTAAAGTTGCGGCACTCATCTCACTTTCAGGCTGAGGGAGCCGGTGCTTGTCCACAGACAGCTTTCAAGGTCATGTGGCCAGCAGGACTAAACCGCTTCTGGTGCGATGGGACATCGTGACGAGTGCCAGAGCACACGGAAACAGCGTTTATCTTCCTGCCACAGCGGTACCTATTTATCTGCTTGCACTGCATCTGCTTTTGAACTGCTAGGCTGGCAGAAGCTGGGACAGAGCAACGGGAGCTCACTCTGTTGCATGGATTTGAACCACCAACCTTCTGATTAGCACAGCGCCACCTGCTCCCCCACAACAACCCCCCCCCCACAAGAGTGCCAAAACCTCATTTTTAAAGAATAATAACATTGGGAGGAGACTGGGTTATGGGTGGTTTGAATTTCCCATGTTATCCATCGCTGCCTCAATGGGGACTCTTGGTTTAAGGACTTCTTGTGCCACTATCTCAGAATGGCTTGATAAGGGTTTGTATCTTAAGTGTGTGAAACCAGCAAGGAACAGTGGTTCTAAAAACAAATTGAGCCTTGTGGGTAATTCAGTCAGGCCCCATCTAAGCACATAAAAAGATCCCATATGTATCAGTTCGAAGGCCTAAGTGGTGCAGCATCATGCTCTTACAGAAATGCAAGCAGAACCTGAGCACATCCTCCTCATTCCCAGAAACTGCTATTTAGAGATACACTGCCACCTTCTGCATGAGCTTAGTTAACAGCAAATGATTGTGTTTGCTTGATGCTGTGCATGGGTTACATCAGTTACAGATATGGCTTAGCTGTGAGGTAGGTGATTGTCCCTGGGTAATCCTCTGCCTCTTGGCCACAGTTCTCCAATTTGTACAGCGGGACTGATAAAGGTAAAGGGACCCCTGGCCATTAGGTCCAGTCGTGACCGACTCTGGGGTTGCGCGCTCATCTCGCATTATTGGCCGAGGGAGCCGGCGTATAGCTTCCAGGTCATGTGGCCAGCATGACAAAGCCGCTTCTGGCAAACCAGAGCAGCACATGGAAACGCCGTTTACCTTCCCGCTGTAGCGGTTCCTATTTATCTACTTGCATTTTGACGTGCTTTCGAACCGCTAGGTTGGCAGGAGCTGGGACCGAGCAATGGGAGCTCACCCCGTCGCAGGGATTCGAACCGCCGACCTTCTGATCAGCAAGCCCTAGGCTCAGTGGTTTAACCCACAGCGCCACCTGGGTCCCTAGGTAAAGGTAAAATCCTCCTCATCATCATCAGTGGGACTGATAGTGACTTGTCTAACTGGGTAAATGAGAGAAGTCCATGAAGCACTTTGTATGGCAAAAAAGCACTACAGAAATGGCCAATAATAATTACAATTAAATGCGTATGATCATTTAGTGCCACAGAGTGTCGATGCTGGCAGATAAGTTACTTGCTTTTATATACCTTGGGAATCTTGGGAAGACTTTTTCTCAGGCGGAGGGTGGGGGAAAGAGGGGGAAAGTATAGAACAAGATTTGTGAAGTCCCAATCAAGTAGTTTCACGATCTGATCCAGAGCTGCAGCTAGAGGAAGACCCCATCTTCTTTGTTGGGATCATAGGTGCAATGGGCCACCTTGGGAGTTTCAGCGCATGTTCTGCTTTGTTGATGTTCAAGCAATCTACATAAATGACACCTAACAAGTAGCGTTTCACAAACAATAAAAGATGCATGAATCTGTTGACTTCATGGATGTTGCTATCAGCCGCAACACAAGTCAATTGACTTCCTGGGTAGTCTAGGGTGGGGGAGATGGGCAACCAACTGTTCCTCCTAAAAATAGATAGTGGGGTTGAGGCTCTTGTTGTTGTGGCTCTTTGAGGAAGTGCTTCTGCCACACCTGCTCCAGTAAAGGAGATGTCAGCAGGAGTGTAGAGATGCAAACATATATGTTCTCATTCCCAAAAGATAGGCATCAAAAGATAGACAGAGGATATCAACTAAAGCCCTGGCTTGCTCTTGGGCCTTTAACAGCAAAAATCAACAGAAGAAGCTATTCAAAGTGGTGAATATAAGCATTAGCAGGAGATAATGTCTGCAGTCCAAGCTGTTGTTAATACACATACCGGTAGTTTGATATAAAGTGGTAGTTTGATATAAAGTGGTAGTTTGATATAAAGTTATCTGAAGAAGTGTGCATGCACACGAAAGCTCATACCAAAATAAAAACTTAGTTGGTCTTTAAGGTGCTCCTGAAGGAATTTTTTTATTTTGTTTCGACTCAGACCAACACGGCTACCTACCTGTAACTTTAAAATGGGACTGTTATTCCAGGTTTGGCTGAGTTTTATTGTTGTTTTGTTTTTGTGCTGGTTTCACAGGGCTCACTGCTGATTGCTGGACCAGAGCAAATGTCAATTGGGTTTTCTGCAGATTGACGGTTGATGGGTCAAGCTTGATGGGAAAACCCTCTTGGACATGTGACTAGAAAGCGCAGGGCAAACGGAAGTGCGGATGAACCCATAAGCTTGCAAAGTAGATAGTGTGATATTTTATATTGGGAGATGGATATTGCAAATGTTTTTTATCTTGTACAGTGGTACCTCTACTTACGAATTTAATGCGTTCCGAATGCACATTCATAAGTCGAAAAAATTTGTAAGTAGAATCCCATAGGACTGCATTGGGAGAAAAAATTGTAAGTTGAAGCAACCCTATCTAAAAATTAGTAAGTAGAAAATATCCTATCTAAACCGCATCCAAGATGGCGGACGGAGCTCCATTCGTAAGTAGAAACATTCGTAAGTAGAGTTATTCGTAAGTAGAGGTACCACTGTATCTTGATTTGTATTTTATACATGTTTTGAATTGCTTTGTGGGGCCAAAAAGGCAGATTTGAATCTGTAAATCCTTTAAAATATTCAGATGTGAACTGTAGCCCAAAAAAATCATATGGGGAAGTCTCATAGCTTAGTGCTTGGCCTGATGGCTCTCTGAGGGGAAAGGCTGTGGCTCAGTGGTAGAGCTTATGCTCTGCATGCAAAAGGTGTCAGGATCAATCCTTGATGTCTCCAGGTGGGACAGGAACATACTTTTGCCTGAAACCCTGGAGAGCCTCTGTCAGTCTGTTGGATAATAATGAGTAATCCAGCGCCCTCCAGATGTTTTGGGCTACAGTTCCTATTGGCTTGGAGCCAGTAGGACCAAATGTCAGGGATAATGCTAAGGAAAAAAAGGCAACAGATTAGGAACGGTCAGAAAAAGACTGAGAAAATGTATCCAAAGGCTCATCTGTAAGTGACTATGAAACAAGATGAATGGAAACTGGGAGCAGTTCCCAGCAATGTTTGCTTTGGGATGGTGGGTGCTTCCTATGAAGCTGAGCCCTCTGGGTCCTCTGACAATAGAACTTTTTCATAGCAGAATAACTTCCTTTTTCAGTGGCTGAAAATTGTGCTGCAGATTGACCCGTCCTGACTCTTCTTTCCTGCACTTGGTATTTGCATTAAGAAGAAGGAGGCACATTGCAGCTGCAGTTGGTTGTTCAAGCTAAACGGGAAACCCTTCTTTTTAAGGATTGGGGGAAGTTGTCTAGTTTGGGTGGGTACCACAAGGTTCCACCTGGCTGTCCTCTCTTAAGATTCCTGCCTGCCCACTTAGGTTAGAGAGCAGGGCTTTACTTGTTTTCTGGGCACGAAGTAAAAGCACTTTCGAAAGATTTCTGTGCCTTAGAATCTTCTCCCCCAAGTGGACCTGCAAAGTCACTTCCTTGCTTGTGTTTAATGTCATGGGAAAGCCTTTGGTTTACTATAGCTTTTCCTTTTTATTGGAAACTCAGAATCTTAGAAGTTCCTCCTGCTCTTTTGTATTAATAGAATCCTTCAACATTGGTAGTTCTAGCTGTTTTAATGGTGTTACTGTTTATGTAAGTCTCTTTCTGTGTTTCATTTTACATAAAAGTGACTCATTTTATTTATTTGTTTACTTCCTTACTTGCAGCATTTATACCCTGCCCTTAAGCCAGAAAGGTGTGGTTTGGGGGGACGGAAGGACAGTCAAATAAGACAGTCCCTCCCCTCAGGCTCACAATCCCGAAAGACATGACACATGAGGAGAAAGGAATAGCAGGGAGGAAGCAAGTCCAAGCGACAGTTCTTAAAGTTACAGACAAGGTTCAGGTTGCCTAGCCCTTGATCAAGAGCAGCCCCTCCCCAAAGCACTCGCCCAGCCCCAAAATCAGAATCGGGAGCAGAGCTGCCGACAGCATCTGGGTCAGAAGGGCTGGGCAGCTCCTGCCATACAGTTCTACTCATGTTTCATAAATAAATGATCAGCTAACACATTCCCAGCACGGTAGCATATTCCATCCCATCATTGCAGCTGACTTCTGTGGGCTGCTTTGATTGCTGCCCCAGGAACCAAGGCCTCCTAAGATGGATGTTTCCTTGCTGCTTTCATACCTGAGGCACAGGTTATCTAAAATTAGGTCAGGCGCTTCACCCTTGCCTTCAGAAACATGCAGATATACTTTCTCAGTCTGTTCCTAGAATAATGGGCCGGTGGTCTCCCTCGCCAGGAGCGTACCCAGGATCAAAACTAGGGGGGGGGCAAGCCATGGTAAAGTCATCTGGAAGGGAGGAGGGGGAGGGGGATGGGGATTAGCACTCCTGCCGCTGCCCAAGGTGCTCCGCGATCCTTCCTGGGGGGGGGCGGCCTTAGGGGAGCCTCCGCTGCCGCCTTATTCACGGCTCCTCCTTGGATCTCTCTCGGAGGGGGCAGGGCAGGCGCGACATGCGCAAAGATGGCGCTGGCTGGACGGGGGGCCTCCGGCTTGCCTCCCCTTTGTGTGCCATTTCCTTGGCACACAAGTGGCACTTGGTGAAGAAGGTGCGCCATGGGAGCGGAGCGGGGTCCTCCTTTCTTCAAGCTTTCTGGAGCGGAGGTGAAGGACGAGCGGGGGTGGTTAGAGACCCTCTCCCTCCCTCCTTGCTGGCGTCTACGAAGAGGCTTGGTGGGGAAAGTTGGAGCGAGGTGCAGCATTTAAATTTTTTTTGCTTCGGGGGGGCAGCTGCCCCCCCTGCCCCAATGCTGGGTATGCCCATGTCCCTCGCAACTGTGAGACAGCCCAGGGGGTTTTGCCTGCTGGCATCCCACCTCCCCTTTGCCCAGCCAATCAGGTTTCAGATATAAGACTGTGCTTTCTAAGCAGTGGTGATGCAAACTGTGATAAGTACTGCGGGAGGCAGTGGAAGACAGGAGTGCCTGGCATGCTCTGGTCCATGGGGTCACAAAGAGTCGGACACGACTAAACAACAACAACAAAATGTAGAGAGGAAGGGGATTCAGATTCCCTTCCTCCACTAGAGGAGAAACTTCTAGCCCCCCCCCATGCTGTCAGCTGTAGTGTAGGTTGCATCATGAACTTCCAAGGCATTCTTACCACCCCCACCCCCGCTGCTGCCATTGTTCATGCAGTAAGAGAGAGGGTGGGCTCAAACTATCCCAGGAAGCATGGGATGTGTGGCCATTTCATTTTTATCCCCAAAGCCCACATCAGCCCCTCGTGTAGTACATGACTCTCGCCTTGACATACAGTTTGAGGATAACACCTATTCACAGGGGCGTGGAGACATTGAGACCTTGTGGGACGTGGGTGTCGCTGTGGTCTAAACCACCGAGCCTCTTGGCCTTGCCAGTGATTGGCGGTTTGCTCTGTCCCAGCTCCTGGCAACAAACGCCAGCTCCCTTGGCCTGAAAGCGAGATGAGCGCCGCACCCCATAGTCACCTTTGACTGAACTTAACCATCCAGGGGTCCTTTACCTTTACACACACACACACACACACACACACAGACAGAGAGACAGAGCTACAGTTCTGGGAGTGCTTGGTGCAACTTTCACTTCTACCAGAAACCCAGTGGATGGCTTGAAGCAAGCTGTTATCTCCCAGTTGCCAGTCCCCACTATCTGCAAAAAAAGAATACTGGTAGCAATGCTGGCCTTTACACAGTGTGGTTGTAAGGGTTACACAAAATGTGCGAGAAGCGTTTACCGTGCTCAGAAGTTGCGTACATAACAAATGCGGGAGAATATTATTAGGTGCAGGGCGGGAAAGTGTTTCAGATTCCTGGGTGATGTTTTCAGGTGTCAGTGCAAATTTCTAAATGTCTGAGCATGCTGAGTTCATTGGATTTCTCCAGGCCTAATTGTTGGTTTTGGTTAATTTCATGAAAAGGCATCCTAGCACTGTTCATCTGGTGTGTTTATGGTAGTTTTACAACTTAAGCTAATGACATCTCCAACTCTAGTAGTGCTTTACAATTTAGTAAAGGTAAAGGGACCCCTGACCATTAGGTCCAGTCGTGACCAACTCTGGGGTTGCACGCTCATCTCGCATTATTGGCCGAGGGAGCCGGCATATAGCTTCCAGGTCATGTGGCCAGCATGACAAAGCCGCTTCTGGCAAACCAGAGCAGCACATGGAAATGCCGTTTACCTTCCCGCTGTAGCGGTTCCTATTTATCTACTTGCATTTTGACGTGCTTTCGAACTGCTAGGTTGGCAGGAGCTGGGACCAAGCAACGGGAGCTCACCCCGTCACAGGGATTCGAACCGCTGACCTTCTGATCAGCAAGCCCTAGGCTCTGTGGTTTAACCCACAGCGCCACCTGGGTCCCTGCTTTACAATTTAAGGAGCAGCAAATCCTGGAAACTGCCCTAAGAACATAATAAGAACCTTGCTGGATCAAGCCAGCTGCCCATCTCCTCCAGCAATCAGTGGCTAGCCAGATGCCCAGGAGAAGCCCACAAGCGGGATCCAAGCACTACAGTGGTTTCTAGCAAGTGGTATATGCATAGCTGCCAAGTTTTCCCTTTTCTCACGAGGAAGCCTATTCAGCATAAGGGGAAATCCCTTAAAAAAAGGGATAACTTGGCAGCTATGGGTATATGCAGTGTGGATAGTAAAGGATGGAAGAGAGAGTGGCTGGAAACATAGACCTGCCCATTGCTGGCAGCCCACATTGGGCTTCTTCCTTCGTCTTGCTGCATGGCTCCAACCCATGGGTTGCAGTCCACACACAGATGTACAGCAGCGTTTCTCAAACTTGGTCCTCCAGCTGTTGCCGGGCTACAACTCCCATCATCCCTGACTACTGGTCCTGCTAGCTAGGGGTGATGGGAGTTGTAGTCCGGCAACAGCTGGAGACCCAAGTTTGAGAAATAATGCACTGATGTGCACACACCCTTAGGGGACGCGGGTGGCGCTGTGGTCTAAACCACTGAGCCTAGGGCTTGCCGATCAGAAGGTTGGCGGTTCAAATCCCCGCGACGGAGTGAGCTCCCGTTGCTCTGTCCCAGTTCTTGCCAACCTAGCAGTTCGAAAACACGCCAAAAAGTGCAAGTAGATAAATAGGTCCCGCTCCAGCAGGAAGGTAAACGGCATTTCCATGCACTGCTCTGGTTCGCCAGAAGCGGCTTAGTCATGCTAGCCACATGACTTGGAAAAACTGTCTGTGGACAAACACCGCTCCCTTGGCCTGTAAAGCGAGAGTCATCCCCAGAGTCATCTGCGACTGGACTTAACTGTCAGGGGTCCTTTGCCTTTACCTTTTTACACATTGCAACTGTGATGAACTCAAGGTACCTGCTCAGGGCCATACTAGTGCATCCTGGCCCCCTGGTTAGGTAGAAGCTGTAGATGGATGAGTGGTGGATGTGGGAACCAGGCTGGGGCAAAGTGTCTGTGTGTGTAGCTTGGAAGTGAAAAGAGAGAGACAGAAGGGAAGATCAGGTGCCCAACAGAGGGAGCCTTGCATTCTTTAGACTGCTAGCCTGACATAATTATTTGTTCCAGATTGCTCAAGGCAATTACCGTACTTGTTTGAGAAAGTTTAGCTACTCCAAGGCCACACAGTGAGCTTGGTGGCTGGAAAGATATTTAAGCCCAGTGCCGCTGCCCCCACTGCAATTTCAATCCCACCTTGTCGGAATTGGCTTTCTTTTTCTTGTCTTGAACTTAAGGCGTTCTTTCTGAGCTGCTCCGTGAATAGGAAGCAACCCTGTTGGTTATGGAGAAGCGAGTCGCACGTGCAACGCCTCCCTTGTGCAAAAAGGCTTTGATCCAGAGAGGGTCTGCCGGAGGCAGCTTCCCCCCGCTCGGCTGCTTCTGCTGCTTTTTTGTAACAGGTCCTGGATTGGGGGTGGGTGGAAAGGCGCCTCCGAATACTTTATTTGCAAATAAAGAAACCTCGGTCGAGCCGGCTCTTTCCGAGGCAAGGGCGTGCCGCCTTTTTATTTTTTCTTTCTTTCCTCCAAATGTATTTTACAGGTTTGGCCAGTTCGGCCCCCGAGGCGCCTCATTGGGTGGTTGTTCAGCAGCTGACTGGGGAAGGAGGGAGGGGAGAGAGAGAGTGAGAAGGAGTGAGAAGGAGAGAAAGAAGGAAAGCAAGCCAGCGAGCAGGAGGGGAACTCGGCTGGGATGGCGAGGGAAGAGGAGAGTTACTATGGCAAAAATGGTAAGGCCGCCAGGCTGCCACCCCCACCCCTGAGCCCAGATAGGAGGGAGGGAGTGCGGGCAGCAGGTGGCCATGCGCAGCCCCGCTAAGGGGGCTTCGGCGTCCAGTCGTCCACCATCGGGAAGCTGCAAACCCTCGAGGCGGGGCTTGGCCTTGGGACACAAGACAGCTCGGCCTGGGCGGCGTCTTCCCGAGGTGCCCCAAAAGCTGCGCCAGATGCTGTTTGTGCAACCCGGGTTGTTGTAGCGAGCACCGCCGTCCCTCCCGTCTAAGACCGGCCACCGAGCAAGTTCAAATTCTGGGCAGAAAGAAGCTGCTGGCGCCAAACGCGTCGCTTCAATCATTGGGGCAGGGGGGAGGGGAGCTAGTTCAGCTGCCGAGTAAATAATAATCATAATAGTAATTAATAATAGCAGTGGGTGTGGGGAGGGCGTGAAGGGAAGGGAGAGCCCCTTCGTCTCCTCCTGGGCTGAGGACGCCCCCAATGCGCCTCCAGGCAATTTTAAGTCCTTGCTGATGCAGTTTCTTTCTGTGCCTCGGGAGTGGAGGTTAGGAAACGGGCTTTCTAAAAATACTACTACCGCTGATCCATGGGTCATCCCGGCCGTGGGTGCGCGCCTCTTACGGCGGGACGCACCACCGGGCGCTCAGTTCCGCGTAACCTTAAACCGGATTGCTATCCCCAGCGGGGCTGCGAAGCTGCTCTGGAACGCAGACGCCTTCTGGAAGTTCGGGGGAGCGCAGGAGCCGGGGAGGAATGTCGGCGAGCGGCCGCCTGCCTTGCCCAAAACATGCGCCCTGTCTAAGCAGAGAAACTTGCGAGTTCCGGAAAGAATGTTTCCAAAACTACGCGCCGCTGTTATCTCTCTATGCGCACCCCCAGCAGAAGGGATGTGTAGGGGGCAGCCAGAGGTTAGCTATGGGGAAGGGAACCAGGATGTCCCTGCAAGGCTAAGGAACTACAAACTGCCATGTACTGTATGTATACATATGTGTATACACACAAACACACACAGTCAACAGGCCCCTTTGCTTATCCCAACTCCCTCCTCTGCCTGTCGGCTGGTGTACTCCTGGCTAATAATAATACTGTAAATGTAAAGGTAAAGGGGCCCCTGACCATCAGGTCCAGTCGTGTCCGACTCTGGGGTTGCGGCGCTCATCTCACTCTATAGGCTGAGGGAGCCAGCGTTTGTCCGCAGACAGCTTCCGGGTCATGTGGCCAGCATGACAAAGCTGCTTCTGGCGAACCAGAGCAGCGCACGGAAACACCATTTACCTTCCCGCCGGAGCGGTCCCTATTTATCTACTTGCACTTTGATGTGCTTTCGAACTGTTAGGTGGGCAGGAGCTGGGACCGAGCAACAGGAGCTCCCCCCATTGCAGGGATTCGAACCGCCGACCTTCTGATCAGCAAGCCCTAGACTCTGTGGTTTAACCCACAGTGCCACCTGGGTCCCTAATAATACTGTAATACAGTATTATTCCTGTAGGGAATAATACTGTATTTACAGTGTGGGGAGGGAATTCAGCCCTTAAATGGCAACCATTTTTAGATTGGCCCCTGGAACAAAGTATCCTGAGAGTAGCAATAAAGTCTCCTCCTTCACATGTACTCTGGGGCCCATGGAGAAACTTGGAGAAACAGTGACAGTGGAGGTGTCATTGTTTGTTTGTTTGTTGTTTACTTTTATATACAGATGAAACTCGGAAAATTAGAATATTGTCGAAAAGTGCATTTATTTCAGTAATACAACTTTTTATTTTTTTATTTTTCTTTTAATTTTTACAAATGCTTTCTTTTGGAAATTCCACAGTAATAAAACAAATAGTTACAATAATACAAAAATAAACATCGCTATTACATTTCATTAATGACATTCCATTTATAATTGACCCACCTAACGACAAATAATTACAATTACAACAAATAAAGGCTTGACATATCTTGCTTTGCATGTCATGCATCTATCTCATATATTGGTTTCACCTTTTAAGTTGCATTCCTGTGAAATAAATGCACTTTCCAACGATATTCTAATTTTCCGAGTTTCACCTGTATATATAAAACACCTTTTCTCCCAAGGAGATAATTGGGACTGCGGCAATCAATTAATTGGAACATTTTAAACAACTTTTAAAAGTGCCTCAGATTAACTGAGGAGCAGGTTTAAATATATATCTGTGCTTATAAAATTGGCAGATGACTTGTGCGTATCTTGAAGGAGGCAGGTTCTGCCTTTTCTCACACACAGTAGAAATCCCTCTTCTGATACCTCTATGGCAAATGCATGCCTCATCTGAAAACAAAGTGTTCTGCTTCAGAAATATTGAAGGGCGTTTCTTCCCCAACACTGAACCATTTTCTTGAGCATCTGTCCCCCAAGATAAAGCACAGTCTTTAAGCCTGGCCAATGGTGTTAGATGTCAATCAGAATATCCTCCTGCCCACCCCAAATGTCTAATAAAATATTTTGTACCCTCTTCTCCACAACATAGATGAGGATGTTGTGCTTTATCTTCACCTCATCGTACCCCAGGGGTCAGCAAACCTTTTCTGCAGGGGGCCAGTCCACTGTCCCTCAGACCTTGTGGGGGGCTAGACTATATTTTGGAAAAAAATATGAACGAATTCCTATGCCCCACAAATAACCCAGAGATGCATTTTAAATAAAAAGACACATTCTACTCATGTAAAAACATGCTGATTCCTGGACTGTCCGCGGGCCGGATTTAGAAGGCGATTGGGCTGCATCTGGCCCCCGGGCCTTAGTTTGGGGACCCCTGTCTTACCCCCAAAACCTTAGTATAAGGTTATTTTCAGCGGCATTACTTCCATACTAGTCCTTTTGCTGAATTGACATAATTCATTTGCTCATCCGGATGACGTTGTTGCAAGTGAATATAATTCATTTTAACTCTTGGTTTGAATTGTGTTTTGATTTCTTCTTTTTTAAATCCCATTTTGAACTTTGCTTTAATTTTTGCCAAACGTTTTTCTGCGTACGAGGAGGCGGTAAATAAATAAAATAATAAAATAAATATTGGCCAGGGAGACTTCAAGTAAGACTTCCAGGACTTCTTTTACTACATTATGGCTACTATGTGGGTGCAAAGATGCTGAAGTGGAAGTGGCTTTTTCTTCTGGACATACTTCGGAACTCGAGTCTATTTGATTACTCTTGGCAATTATCCCACCAGAAGTTAAATGCGTAGATCACTCATCAGTCCCCAACCCGCCTTTCCTAACAGGGAGAATTGGCTATCTTCCAGTCTTCCCTTCACTGGCTGAGAGTGCTGCTAGTCCATGATTTCTTTGTGGCTCATGCTAAGATCAACCACAGGCTAATTTTGAGCCACACTTTTATTCTGTATGAAACCTTGAATCTGGGTGGAGGGAATGACTAGTGGCTGTAGTTCTCATTGATGTGCCCAACTTCCTTTCTGCAAACTCCCCAAAACTCCCCTGAAATAGGATGGCTGTTTTGGAATGCAAAGCTGAAGTGGAGAACTGTGTGTCCCTTTCTACCTCTCCCTGAAACCTCTGTTTTCTTGGAGACCTGCGGAAAAGGGAGTTTTCCACCCAGGACAGGAGGAGGTGTATATGCAAAGCCACATATAATGGGAACCGAACCAAGAATTTCCTCAGGG
The DNA here is from genome assembly GCF_963506605.1 of Zootoca vivipara. Taxonomy (NCBI): domain Eukaryota; kingdom Metazoa; phylum Chordata; class Lepidosauria; order Squamata; family Lacertidae; genus Zootoca; species Zootoca vivipara. The sequence goes on along the minus strand of NC_083291.1, from coordinate 31,606,226 downwards.
TTGGAGAGGATGCTTTTGCTGGAACTGCCTTGGCAGTGAATACTCTGGCAAAAAGAAACAAGAGAGTTGTTGAAAGAAATCAATAGAGCAGTTGAATATCTGACCTTACCTCTAGCCCTGGAGTCCCCAGTCATTTTCCTGAGGTGCTAGTATTGTATTTTGCCCAATATTACTTATAAGGAACCCATTCTAAGCAAAGGGTAGCGTTCACAGTTGCCCAGCTAGAGTGGCTTTAAGAAATGGTATCAGTTATCTATAGGGGTTGCTTTTAATTGAAATCTGAGGAATATCCACCCCCCCCCACTTGAAAAGAATCGTAAAGATGTGTGTAGCTGTGAAAAACAGATACCATGCTGCATTTTATTTGCATTCTAAAGTAATAACTGATTTAAGAATCTTGAACAATGAACTTCAGCTTACTCAGAATTTCCCCCTTTTGAGTCAGGGTGGATGGGGGACATGATGCCATTTTGGAGGGCGTAAAATTAGGCTGGCAAGACTCCCATCTCTATTTGCAGCAGGGCCTTTGCAAAGGGGAGGCAATAGTAGTGATGACAGAGAAGGCCTGTGCCTACTGAAAGTACAGCTGGGAGGCGGAGCAAAGTAAAAAAAAGATGTTGGCTTTACCACCAGCCTGTCTGTTTTTCCTGGAACCTCAGGGCTGCCGTGCAGATGCATTTTATAGCAGATAATAATATCTGAGTTTTGCAACGATTCCAGGCCTTTTCAGCCAGGGAGTCTGTGCTGGTATAGAGAAAAGTATTTTGCTTCATTGGCTGGTGTCTAACCAGAGAATGCTTATTTGGTAAATGAGAGGCATTGCCGCTTGCGGATGAAAGGAGTGACTGTTTGCTGGGCTGGGAAAGTGCAGTTGGGGTGAAGGAGGTGGGGATCACTCCGGTTTCTAAAATGAGAGGTGCTCCAGTCTGCACCAGAAGGCATACCTAGAAGATGGGCCTGCCATTAACCCATGATGTGTGAAGGCCTGTGGTTTTGGCTTGCCAGTGTGGAAGAGGAACTCTGCACATGAGGAGAGGCATTCTCTTCCTTATCATTACTTCATTTATCACTTGCCCCTAAACCCATACGATAGGGCAGGTTATACATTTACCGGTAAATAAATAAATATGTGTTCTGGAGGATAGCCATTTAAAGACCAAATCCTGGGTAAACACAGATTAAGATGTAGTTCTGATGAGAATCCCTCGTTAAGATATATTTGTCTGCATTTCTCTCACTGAAAATTTCCAGTAACAGCCTGGAAGCACCAGCAGAGAACCTGTTCTGCAGCTAGTCCTCGGATTATTCACTTGCTTAGCTTAGAAACACAGACTCCCTGCTTCACCTACTCCTTTGTCTATCCGTGCAGGAGCGTATCCTGAGTGGCTTACTCTTCTCCATTCAAATTTGCAAAGAAGTTTGCTCCTTCTTTGCAGGAGGAATCATAGAATCATAGAGTTGGAAGAGACCACGAGGGCCATCCAGTCCAACCCCCTGCCAAGCAGGAAACACCATCAAAGCATTCTTGACATATGTCTGTCAAGCCTCTGCTTGTTGTTGTTGTTTAGTCGTTTAGTTGTGTCTGACTCTTCGTGACCCCATGGACCATAGCACGCCAGGCACTCCTGTCTTGCACTGCCTCCCGCAGTTTGGCCTCTGCTTAAAGACCTCCAAAGAAGGAGACTCCACCACACTTCTTGGCAGCAAATTCCACTGTCGAACAGCTCTTACTGTCAGGAAGTTCTTCCTAATGTTTAGGTGAAATCTTCTTTCTTGTAGTTTGAATCCATTGCTCCGTGTCCGCTTCTCTGGAGCAGCAGAAAACAACCTTTCACCCTCCTCTATATGGCATCCTTTTATATATTTGAACATGGCTATCATATCACCCCTTAACCTTCTCTTCTCCAGGCTAAACATACCCAGTTCCCTAAGCCGTTCCTCATAAGGCATTGAGGTTCCCCCCATTTCCCTTCCTGCTTCTTGTGCGCATTGACAGGGCATCCCCATAGCTACTGCATTGCTTTTGGCTGGGATGACTCCTCTCACTTTTTTTTTACCCTCCCTGTAGGTTAACCAGGGAGGGAGAGGGGTTAATAGGTGACTCAATGCAATAGACTAGCTGGGCACAGGGTGCAGGATGTATGCCTTAGACTTCAGGCTGCTTGGGACTGGACTATAACAATGGCTGAGGGTGCTGACGCAATGGAGGGGAGAGAAATGCTAGCTGAGACTGACAAATCTAATTGCATGGACATGGGCTGGAGTTTGTATGCAAAGGCTCTTATTTGTTTATTATTGATTTATTTCATAAAATGTATTACACCACCTGATTGTGAAAAACCTCAAAGCGGTTTACAAAAAGATAGAACAATAAAACCAAGGGGAGAAATATACAACAGTGCTTTTGGACAAAGGATGAGCTCTAAAGGTGGTGGGTGAGCAAACTTCACGGATGAAAGACTGGGGCTAAGTTGTTCCTGGAGGCAAGGGACAGCAGATGGGAGAAGTTTAGCCCGTCAGTGATTCTTTGCAAATTTGTGGTTGGTGGACTGTGTACAAATTTTTATTCTGCAGAAGGATGAATGCTGGCAGCAGCTTTTTTCACCTCCGATGTACTAAGATACTATAATCTGCACCAGCCACAATTTCCATATCTTATTATAGAAATATTCCAGGTTCAGAAGCCCTGCCTTCCTTACTGTCTGGTATCTGTCCTAGAATAATGCAGAAGGTAAAAGGTAAAGGGGTAAAGGGGCCCCTGACCATTAGGTCCAGTTGTGACCGACCCTGGGGCTGCGTGCTCATCTCGCATTATTGGCCAAGGGAGCCGGCGTATAGCTTCTGGGTCATGTGGCCAGCATGACAAAGCCGCTTCTGGCAAACCAGAGCAGCACATGGAAACGCCGTTTACCTTCCCGCTGTAGCGGTTCCTATTTATCTACTTGCATTTTGACGTGCTTTCAAACTGCTAGGTTGGCAGGAGCTGGGACCAAGCAACGGGAGCTCACCCTGTCACAGGGATTTGAACCGCCGACCTTCTGATTAGCAAGCCCTAGGCTCAGTGGTTTAACCCACAGCGCCACCTACTGGATAAACTTTCTCTTACGCAGGTCTTTTGTTCCTTTAAATTTGCACAGCTGTTAAAATCTGAGGCTCCAGGAGAGGAAGTGGTGGTCCAACTCACTGAAAAGATGATTATCACATTTGCAAAACCTCAGTGCTGTCCAGGTTCCTGAAACAATTATGTAATATCCCTCTCCCTCTCACATACTGCTCAGAAGGCAGGGTCCTGTTCATTTTAGTGGAGCTTCCACCTTAGAACGTCCCAGAAGATGGATGTACTTAAAATCAATATATTTCCCTATTATCCTGTTCCTGCTTTCTGTAACTGCTTAACTTAGTACATATATTCTTTCTCTTTTTCTCCCTAGGGACACCCCAAAAATATGACCCAACTTTCAAAGGCCCCATATATGACAGGTAAGAGCAACCTGTTGCTGAAGGTGTGTGATGGTGTTTTGCAAAGTACAGGTGAAACTCGGAAAATTAGAATATCATTGAAAAGTGCATTTATTTCTGTAATGCAACTTAAAAGGTGAAAACAATATATGGGATAGATGCACGACATGCAAAGCAAGATATGTCAAGCCTTTATTTGTTGTAATTGTAATTATTTGTCGTTAGGCGGGTCAATTATAAATGGAATGTAATTAATGAAATGTAATAGCGATGTTTATTTTTCTATTATTGTAACTCTTTGTTTTATTACTGTGGAATTTCCAAAAGAAAGCGTTTGTAAAATTTAAATAAATAATAATAATACGTTGCATTACTGTAATAAATGCACTTTTCCACGATTTTCTAATTTTCCGAGTTTCACCTGTATGTGTGGAAGGGAACACTGCCAAGGGAAGCTGTCTCCCACCCCCATTTTGGAAAGTCAGAGGGGCATGCTGCTGTATATGCAAATCCTGAAGTCCTAAGACTCAAAATACAAAATGGAATGATTCTGTGCTGCATAAAATGATTCTGCTGCATGGGACCTGGCAAGCTTTTGTGTCTTGGTGTGTGGAGGTGGCAAAGGGAGGCCATTCTTCCTGTGTACTTTCTTGGACCTTGCTTCATGGGAGTCAGGATGTTTGCAATGGGACTGGGTTGTTTTCTTGCCTGGACCACTCAGCTTCCATGGAGTCTCTAAGCCATGGGGGCTCTTCTTCTCTACTGCCTTCTGTCAAAGCTTATTTATTGCCTCTTCATTGTTGCACAAATATAGTTTTTATTCCTTCAGTAGCACCTTAAAGACCAACTAAGTTTTTATTTTGGTATGAGCTTTCGTGTGCATGCACACTTCATCAGATACATGCACACGAAAGCTCGTACCAAAATAAAAACTTAGTTGGTCTTTAAGGTGCTACTGAAGGATTTTTTTTTATTTTGTTTCGACTCAGACCAACACGGCTACCTACCTGTAAATTGTTTTTATTGTCTTTTTATTGTCTGATCTATAATACAATATTTATAGCATATATAATTGTTGTCGACATAGGCTGCCACATGGCACATACTGTAAGAGATTCAAACATTTTGGGGTGGTATTGAACTAAGTTTTACTCAGAGTAGACCCACTGAAATTAAGGGACGTGACTAAGTTAGGTCCATTAATTTCAATAGGTCTATCTTGAGTAAAACACCCGTTGAATTAATGTTTTGCCAAAATGTTGAATTAATCAAATATTTCCCTTTTAACTTTACTTTCATGGACCTACATGTGATATGCCACCTTAAATTGCTCAGCTTATAATCACTATTCAGCTTTATTGCCTCATGTTGATGGATGTTGCTGTTTTAAAAACGAGAGATTTCTTCTTCTTTTTTGAATGATATTTATTTATTTTTTCCCATCACCAAACCTGAACATTGTTCTTCATGCTTGTATACATATACATATACATACATATACATACACATATACATTTATGTTTGTTTGTTACAATTTTTCGTATCGTATTTCTAATCCTCCTTTCCCAGAGAAAAAAAGGGAAAGGAGAAAAAAAAGAAAAAAAAGAAAAAAAGGTAAATTTTATCTTTGGACTTCCTATTATCTCCATCAGCATACTCTCCTCTTTTTGTCGCAGAGTGTATATTCAATCCATGCTATCTCTGTTTTTACATATCGTTTGACACTCCCATTTCTTATGTTTCATATGTGGTGGACCTGTGAGAATATCAGGAAATTTTGGGATAAAATTCATGATGAGATCCAAAAAATTATAGGTAGGAATATCCCAAAAAGACCAGAGATCTTTCTACTAAGTATCACCTTTCAAAAAGATATTCCCATACAGGCAAAAGAACTCCTTCTATATTCATTAGCAGCGGCTCGTATTGTTATTGCCAAAGGATGGAAAGAAAAAGAAGCTCCAAGAATTATAGATTGGCAAAATAAACTTCAAGAGTTTGCTGAAATGGCACAGTTAACAAACAGTTTGAGAGGAAAGGTTAAAGAAGAATTTCTAAAAAAAATGGGACAGGTACAAGAAATATGTTAGAAAATATACTGAGAACAAAATTTCTATGATAGCGTTTGAGTAAAAAAGGGGGAAAATCTGTTTGGATTTGCAGAAATCAGTTTCCTTAAAAACGAGAGATTTCTGTTCTGCCTGGGAATATGATGGAGGAGCCTTTCCTCGATTATGGAACCGAAGTGCTAGAATGATCAAAGGTCAAGAGGTCTAGTCCCTTTGCCCAAGAGGCAAGACCACCTGCCTCCAACCTCCTCCCTCAGATCAAGCCACACAAGCACAGCCTAGGCCCCAGCAGCCTTGTCAGGAGAGAGTGACAGGTGACTCGAGCAAAGGCTTCAAACACACCTTTCCACCCAGAGGCAAAGAAATGCCAGAGTGGTGGAATGGAAACACAGCTTTGTGTCATAATATAGTAGCCCCTTCTCTCTTGTGGCAGAACTGCCCTGATGGAAACTAAGGGATTGCAAGATATCCTTCAGAAATAGATTCTGACTTAAACCCAGCGAAGCTGTTTGTTCTCCTATCTGGATTTACTTTGTTTGCTTTTTCCGTGTTGGTTTCTTTTGATTTAAAGGACTAGGAGGACTGGGGTTTTACACCCACACAAACACACCCACGCACCCTGTTTTAAGAACCCGCAGCAGAAAGCAGCAGCAAAAAGCGTATACAGATATCGCTAAAGACAGGAACATGCACCTTTTTCTCCCCCACAGGGTGAGCTTTTCTTCCTGCCTTTGTACTGCAGTTGAAAGGCACTACTTGTTTCCACTTCAGATATGGAATTACTTCATTTTTCCCATCCCCCGTGATTCAGGTGTGCTTTCTAAAACTATTTAAATGCTGCTTGTGTATTTTTATGATTTGAAAGTATATACCAGGGCTAGCGTTGAGGGTCAGTATCGCTGGGCACTCGCTCATTCCCCAATTCTTACAATAAATAAATACATTTTTCACTCCCAGTCTCCAGACATGCAAAGAAGGACCAGAGTTGATGGCAGGAAGCCTCCTCCTCTTATTGCCTTGCCTTTTCCTTCTTGGTGGCTTGTTTGCATAGGTTGGGCCCAGAGGAAGAGGGCAAGTGAATGGGCAGCAGGGACAGTGGCAAGGAGAAAATGTAGGGAAGGACCCATATTGCCTGAGAGGCCTCCAAAACCTGGAGCCAGTGCTGGTTTATACTGTGCTTTTGTTTGGTTCGATTCAGGGCTTATAAAAAGCCACCAGACTGCGGGGAACAGAATACAAGCAGAGCATGACGGTTGTATTGCTCTCAACCCTTTTGCTTTCTCCTTCAGGGGTTGCACCGATATCATCTGCTGCATCTTGCTTCTGGTTGCCATTGTGGGCTACATCGCTGTGGGAGTCGTGGGTATGTGTTCTAGAACTCTCCATCTCCCTTTCTCTGGCTTTAGGTAACAGCTGAGTGTTGCTCATGATTGGGCAAGTAGACGTAGGGTTGCCATATTTTGAAGAGCAAAGAAAAGAGGACACATTTGCCGACTTCTTTGTTTATGGTTTACTAGGATGACTCTCATTTTACATACCCATGAAAAAGTAGATGTGTCCTGGGAAAAGAGGACATATGGCAAGAAGGTGCACCGTTATGAAAACAGGGGATTTAAGCAAACTCTTTTAAAAGTGTGTGGAATGCACATCTTCACAGCCATGAATCATAGAATTGTAGAGCTGGAAGGGAACATGAGGATCATCTAGTCCAACCTCCTTTAATGCAGGAATATTTTGCCCAGTGTGGGGCTCGAACCCACATCCCTGAGATAAAGAATCTCGTGCTCTATCAACTGAACTATTGGTGAAACATTCTCTTTTTTTAAACAAAGAAAATGACAACGACAAACCATGGTTCTTAGGAATCCACATGAGCTGTGGGACTGGATGTGAAAGCATGGTGCGCCATGAAATTGCCCTGATAATATCTTATTGGGGACCCAGGTGGCGCTGTGGTTAAACCACTGAGCCTAGGGCTTGCTGATCAGAAGGTCGGCGGTTCGAATCCCTGTGACGGGGTGAGCTCCCGTTGCTTGGTCCCAGCTCCTGCCAACCTAGCAATTCAAAAGCACGTCAAAATGCAAGTAGATAAATAGGAACCGCTACAGCGGGAAGGTAAACGGTGTTTCCATGTGCTGCTCTGGTTTGCCAGAAGCGGCTTTGTCATGCTGGCCACATGACCTGGAAGCTATACGCCGGCTCCCTCGGCCAATGATGCGAGATGAGCGCACAACCCCAGAGTCGGTCACGACTGGACCTAATGGTCAGGGGTCCCTTTACCTTTACCTAATATCTTATTGCCTCCTCCCTCTGTCTCTTTTTGGAGGGGTTGCTCATGTAGAATAATGTGGTGATGGTGTCTGTGCTGAGTGCTGTCTTAGTTGGCCATATGTTGCCATTTCTCACCCAGGGCAGAGTCGCATGGGGTGATATGTGGAAGCCCTTTAATATTGTGAGTGGCTGCATGCAGATTTGGGAGACTCTTGACAGAGAGGCAGTTTAACACAGTGGGTAGAGACTTGGGCTTGGATTCAAATCCTGAGTCACTGCACAGTCTTGAGCAAAACACCTTCTTTCGTAGGTTAACATAGCTCATAAGTTGAAGGATGAAATGCACATGTGAATAACAGAGATATAGTCATAGTTCATAGCAGTTGCTGGTGAAACTGGGTGATGTTGCACAATGTGGAGCGGAGCACGTTGTCAAGCTCTGGACTTCTGTCTTTTCAGCATGGACACAAGGAGACCCCCGGAAGGTGATCTACCCCACAGATAGCCGTGGGCAGTTCTGTGGCCAGGCCGGAACCCCCAACGAGTAGGTGTCTTTGAAAAATCCTTTGTTATCTGCATGAGTATGGCCAATGAGGCACTTAATATTAAGAGAGAATTTTGCGCCTGCATCTTCCCTTTCCGGATTGCCTTTCCATGTCATCTCTTCTGGGTAGAAAAGGGACATCTTCAAGGCCTACCCCTGCTTGTTTTACATCAAGGCCTACCCCTGCTTGTTTTACTCATGAGGCAACTCGTTTTCCCCCTTAATGTGGAATTCTGGAATGTTCTGAGGCATCTAAAGTCCCCCTTGGAATGTTCTCCTGAGTTGCCACAGTCAGTTGGGGCCAGTTGTGTCACATGCCAGATGGATGTCAGGAAACCCCAGTTAGTGGTATTCTGGGCCAAGCAAAACCTGGCATGGAAATCTATGCCTCTACAGCAGTGGTGGGATCATTCTGACCCACAGGCCTAATTAGGCCCAACTGTTCTCTTGCTTTGGTTCACAAGAGTGTTTTGGGTGAGCCACATCTGACATCAGATATGGGCCCATTCAAGAGCAAGCTCCTGGTACTTCGTTTGCAGTCATGGCTTGAAAAACCTGGTGTCATATAACACTCCTGAGGTGATTAGCAGGTGGGCAACCCCACTTGCCCATCAAAGTAACCCATGGAGGATCGGCCATGTTTGATTCCAGCCTTCTGACCCAAATCCGGCCCGTCGTTCTGCCTGGACACTGAGGTCCAGTACCGAGGGCTTTCTGGCGGTTCCCTCATTGCGAGAAGGCAAGTTGCAGGGAACCAGGCGGAGGGCCTTCTCGGTGGTGGCGCCCGCCCTGTGGAATGCCCTCCCATAAGATGTCAAAGAGAAAAACAGCTACCAAATCTGTTTAGGCAGCCCTGTTTAGGGAGGCTTTTAATGTTTAATAGATTATTTATTTCATTTTTCTGTTGGAAGCTGCCCAGAGTAGCTGGGGAAACCCAGCCAGATAGGCGGGGTATAAATAATAAATTATTATTAAAATGCACAATAAACCCATTCCATCAAAACAGTAAAGCATGCATAGCTAAAACATACAACAAAGCAAGCCCATTAAAAAGCACAGCAATTAAAACAGTTAAGAGAGCAATTAAAACAATTGGATGAGGAAGTTCAATTTGAGAGGAATGCTTGTCTATACAGGTGTGTCTTTAAGTACCGGCAGAATGCCAGTACTGATGGGATTTCTCGTATTTCAGCAGGGAAGGCAGTTCACAACAGTGGCGTCACCAGTGAAAAAGCCCACTCCCGTGCTACCCCAAGCCAAAAATATCCAGGCCATGGAAAAGCTATCCGGGTTCCATTTCCCAATCTTAAATGCCCACACTGGGCAGTAGAGAATAAGGGAGTGTTTCTGGTATCCTGATCCAGAGCTGTTTAGGGCTTTATATGTAAGCAGTAGGATCTTAAAACTGGGTCAGTAGCTAATAGACAACAAGTGCAAATCCCTTAGCACTGGCATGATATGTGCTAATAATTCACATTTCTGAATTCAAAGTCAGGAATTATTATTATTATATTATAAATGTGTTCCTCACCCCTGCTGTACAGGAAATCTGGTGGGCCTTTCCTCTGACTCTCCTTGTCACCCTCTCCAATGAGGTGGCATTGAATTCAGTGAGGGAGAGGAAGCCAGAGCAGCGTGAGAGGATAGAATAAGGAGAAGTGGCTCCTCCCCTTAGTTGTGTATGAAATTTCAGGGGCAATTACATAAGACAAGGGTGTATTTCAGCATTTGCAGGCTCCATTCTCCTCCTGGTAGGCAACCACATTGAGTCTTCATGCAGCATGGGTTAGGTGGTGTCACTTCCAGATAGGCCTGAGCTGTGGCAACTTTCATTTTAAGAATTGGTGATGGCTAAGGCTAGTAGCCCTTGGCACATCGCTTTGTCTGTGATCCCCAAGTAGTGCTGGCTGGACTGCGTAGAGCAGGAGTCGGCAACCTTTTTCAGCCGTGGGCCTCAGACCATGTGGTGGGCCGGACTATTTTTTGGGGGGGGAGGGGGGATGAACGAATTCCTATGCCCCATAAGTAACCCAGAGATGCATTTTAAATAAAAGCACACATTCTACTCATGTAAAAACACGCTGATTCCTGGACTGTTTGCGGGCTGGATTGAGAAGGCGATTGGCCCACGGGCCTTAGGTTGCCTACCCCTGGCGTAGGGAATTCTAACCTATTCAGAAGTGGTTCAGGAGAGTCTGCTGGCATGAGTGATCTCCTTCATCTTCTAGTTCTCCACAGTATGTCAGACTTGCTGAATTTTTGGGACCCATCTGCTGATAGAAACATATGCTGGCTTGGATGTTCTTATGGTCCTTTCTCTGTTTCCAGGAATAAACCTTTCTTGTTCTACTTCAACATCGTGAAATGTGCCAGCCCTTTGGTGCTGTTGGAGTTTCAGTGTCCCACCACACAGGTAAGGCTTTTCTCCTTGTCAATTCCTTTGTCCCAGAGAGGTCAGAATTGCAAGAGCTTTGTGCTCGTCTGCATAGGGCAAAACTTCATGGACAAAACGGAAGGTGGGTTGTTTTTGCTCTGTGATAATCTGGATATAGACAGGGCCGCCTTGAGCATGCCAGGTGCCCTGGCGCCGGATCCCTCCGGTGCCCCCGCCCCGTTTCCCAGCTGCACTGCACCACCCAGCCTGCCGCTGCCTGCCCCCTGTTGCGATGCCCCTGCGCACGGCGGAGGCTGCCCCAGGCCCGCGCGCCTCCGGAGAGTGGCCTGAAGCTGCTGAACAGCGGAGGCGTGCCTGGGGCAGCCTCAGCCGTGCCTCTCAGCGGGCGCAGCGGTGTCCCTGGCACCCTGGCGCCCCGCGCCACCGGGAGCGGGCCTAGAGCCGGCCCTGGATATAGACATGCTGTTGTGTAATGTTGCCCAATAAAGTGCATGGGGAGAGAGTAAGAGCAAGGATGGCTTATTTATGTCCTCTCTTGGTCACATTGGGGAAATGGGAAGGGAGGGCAAGGACTTCAAAGAGCAGCTGCCCAAAGAAAGAAAGCAGCTTTGAACACTATCCTGGTTGAATGGGTGATGTTTGCCTTTTCTTTGAAGTCCCTGAAGCTGTTTGCTGCCTCGCTCTGTGAGACTTCAGCTTCTCACTAGAACCCCAGCACAAATGGACATGGAATCAGTAAAATTAAAAGGATGTAAATCTGTGACCTGTCACAGAGGTTGTGCTCTTCATGTTGAAATTGCCTCAATTTAATGTGATGCAGGGATGTATGAATATGAATATATATATATTTTGTGTAGGTCGGTCAGAATAACAAATATTATTATTATTAAATCGGTATATCACCCTTCATCCAAACATAACAGAGCGGTTCACAAGATTAAAATGCAAAATGAGAACTCAAAATACCTAATAAGACAAAAACAGAAGCAAACCAATGACCTGGCCTCCCACAAATACATTTAAAAGGTAACAGAATTGCAAATCAGCTAAGGGCCTGGTTATAGAGAAACATTTTAGCCTTGCACCTAAAGATATGTACAGTGGTACCTCTGGATACAAACGGGATCTGTTCCGGAGCCCCGTACGCATCCAGAGCAGTACTTACCCTGAAGCGCCGAATCTGTGCATGCTCCCTGCGCTTTTCGGTGCTTCTGTGCATGCGTGTGACGTCATTTGGCGCGTCTGTGCATGCGCGAATTGCCGAACCCAGAGGTAACCCGTTCTGTTACTTCCGGGTTCAGCGCATACATACCCCGTTTTGAGTGCCACACTTCCGTTTTCCGAGTGAGGAAAGGTGGGCTGGGTGGCAAGTGAGCTGGCACCTGCCGCCCTCCAGCGCTGGGTTCCTCCGTTGCCACAACAGCAACCACCCATTTCTCCAGCCCCAGCGCTGAGTGAGGGAAGGCTGGGCCGGGGTGGCAAGCAAGCAGGCAAGGGATGTTGCTGTCACACACACACACACACACACACACACACACACACACACCGCCTGCTCCTGCTTGCAGGCAAGTAGGAGTGGAATCGGGCTGCTCCGCTAGGCAACGTTGCTGCTTGCACGGGAACAGAAGCTGGATCGGGGCAGCCCAGCTGGGGAGGTGCAGGCTCCATCACACTTTCCGTTGAAGGGTTCGTGGCTGCACTCCCCTCAAGGAAGAAGTTTAAAGGAGCCCCCACCTCCCCATCAGAGCCCCTGCACCACCTGTTTTGCGTTACTTTCTATGGGAAAGTGTGCCTTGGTTTTGGAACACTTTGGTTTTGGAACAGACTTCCAGAACCGATTAAGTTTGAGAACCAAGGTACCACTGTAATGTAGAGATTTGTCACTGCTGCTGGGAATCAGAACCCTACTAGACAAGTGGTGTCTGAATTGAGACACTAAATTGCTATGCTTCTTGTGACTGTTTCAGATCTGTGTTGAAAAGTGCCCAGATCAATACCTCACCTACTTGCAAGCCTCAACAGGTGGCGCAGCCAGCAAGGATCTCAAATACTATGAGCAGTTTTGTGTCCCAGAATTTAAAAACCGGAAGACGGTGAGTGAGCTTTACAGATGCATAATGGCTGGGAACTAATTCAGACTTAAGGGGGATGTAAGGGGGTGGGCTTACAGGGAACAGCCACCCCTCATCAAATCCAGCTCTTCGAATGGCTCTGACAACAGCGGAGGGACAGGAGACAGGAAGGAGGAAGTGAGCGGAGCGGGGCAGGGCTCAGGCAGCATCCAAGAGCACTACCTGCAGCCTGTGTTACCAGCAAGGAAGGGGGGGCCAGCAGAGAGTTCTAGCGGGGAAACAGCAGAGGGGCGTCCTTTCAAATTCACCCCGGAACTGAGGCGATCAGAGACTCACAAACGCAGGGGGAGGAGATTTGGGGTCCCCAAACTACTCTGCTAGGGGAGGAGCCGAAAATTGCCATTGGGAGAATCTGATAGCACTGAGTAGACATGTTTTCATGAAGCTCTTGCACTGTAAATAACTTTCACAATAAAAGTATTAATTGGAGTGTCGTTGCTCAAGGGTAGCCAGCAACCTCCCTGACAGGGGATCTTTCGTTCTGCTTTTGCCTTTGTTTTCCTGGGAAGTTTTCCTTCTTTGGGCAGGAATAACCCATTCCTTTTTCCCCTCTCTCAGGCCCTGAGTGCACCTGAAGTTTTGAAAGATGATCTGTGCCCAGCCATGCTCACTCCAAGCAAACCCTGTAAGTCTGTCCGAGGGAGCAAACTAGTGGCAGAAAGCCTAGGGATTTTATTAATAGTTTATTGAACAGCTCAGTAGTCAAATCTTAATGCAGCTCAAGCTTTCAGTGGCTGTGACTCCCAGCCACTTCCATTGCCAGAAAGAACCTTGCCTTAGTCTTTCCACACAAAGACTACCACAAAGACTTCTTATCTGGGGGTATGGGAATCTGAAATTTGAAAACAGTAAGCTTCTGAGGAACCAGCCCACTTGTTCTGGGCTAGTGCAGAGCCTCAGACCCAACATATATTATCCCCCACTTCATGCACTGAACCAGTTGTTATCCCTGATGGTACCTATTGTTGGCATGGAGGCCATAATCTTCATGGACCTTGCCAACTCTCCAAGGGGGGAGGAAATGGCCTGGCTGTTTTTAGTTTCGTTTTAACCTCTGAGCCAGTTGCCAGAGGTTTTTAGGAATAGAAAGCCAAAAATTTGGGACGGCTGCCAGCTTTTTTCTAACAAAGCTATTCAGTTTCTATAACTATTTGAATGGAAGTTACCATCATTTTCGAAGGGACACAGGTGGGGCTGTGGGTTAAACTGCAGAGCCTAGGGCTTGCTGATCAGAAGGTCGGCGGTTCAAATCCCTGCAACGGGGTGAGCTCCCATTGCTCGGTCCCAGCTCCTGCCAACTTAGCAGTTCGAAAGCACGTCAAAGTGCAAGTAGATAAATAGGTCCAAGTGGGAAGGTAAACAGTGTTTCCGTGCGCTGCTCTGGTTCGCCAGAAGCGGCTTAGTCATGCTGGCCACATGACGTGGAAGCTGTATGCAGCTCCCTCAGCCAATAACACGAGATGAGAGCCACAACCCCAGAGTTGGTCATGACTGGACCTAATGGTCAGGGGTCCCTTTACCTTTATCTTTAACCATCATTTTTGCCATTAGTACACTCTACATATGCACTAGAGCAGTGTTTCCCAACCTTGTGCCTCCAGATGTTTTGTGACTACAATTCCCATAATTCCTGACCACTGGTCTTGCTAGCTAGGGATGATGGGAGTTGTAGTCCAAAAAACAGCTGGAGGCACAAGGTTGGGAAACACTGCACTAGAGCAACAGATAGTTGACTTCAGACCTTTCACACCATTTCAGCCATGGCTGCAATAAAGACTGTGGGGTTCATTTGTGTTTTTCCTTTGCTGCTGCCTCCTCCCCCAGGGTTTATTTTCCCAAGGTGGGAAAGTCAGAACAACCTGGTGATGTAGCAGCCACAGTTGTGGGGAATTGCACTTGTGCCCATTTCCTTGTGTGGCCCTGCCTCCTGACCTACCACCAGAATTTTTGAAACTAAACATTGGCAACCAAACGTGATCCCTGAACCCCCACCCAAGGAGGTTGGCTCGGTGTGAATTTTGAATATCAACCCCCTCTCTAAGAGAATCGGATTAATTCTGAAGGATCATAAGTAAGCAGAAACAGGTGTTTGGGTTGCGTAGAAAGGCTGTGTATTTCCCCCAGTAACATCTGGGTATACTAGGTCGGGAACTCCTTGCTAGCTCCCCTCACCCCACCCCTAGGGCTTGGCTTGTGAGCTGCACCCTTTGTGGGGATGAGGGAGAACTGTGGGCCATGCAAGAGGATTTGAACATGAAGGACAGCTACAGCTGCACAAGGAGAAAAGGAAGTAGTCTGATCACACCTGTCCCTCTGACTCATGTCGAATGTCTGTGGCAAATAAAGCATCTATTAAATCACACCAGAGTTTGAAACAAGTCTTCTGGCTAGTCATGTGCATTACAAACACTTGGATGGGAGAGGCCTTTGGGGTGCTGATTACTCAGCGAGTTATCAGTTAACTCTTGGGTGTTGGGGCAAGGGATGGAGATGCAATGATCTATAACGAGGTCTTGTTCTACACCAGGCATCCCCAAACTGCGGCCCTCCATATGTTTTGGCCTACAATTCCCATGATCCCTAGCTAACAGGACCAGTGGTCAGGAATGATGGGAATTGTAGTCCAAAACATCTGGAGGGCCGAAGTTTGGGGATGCCTGTTCTACACTAAGTATCCTGACACCAACTCAGGATATGCTGAGTGGAGCCCTGGTTCCTGTAGTAGGTTGCGGGAGGTCACTCCAAGCATCAGATGAAATCGCCAAGCATACATAAAGATTTAGCCAAGTCACAACCTCCCACTTTGCCTCTTCAGTTGCCAAATCTCACTCTTCCCTGCATGAAAGCAGCTTGGTGTGTGTGTGTGTGTTGCAGTTTTCCTCTTGGCCGGCTGATTATAGAGGGTCTTTTAAGCAGAGAACAAGGGGTGGGGTGCATACTAGTCTTCCTGCTGCTTAGATCTCTCTCATATGTTGTGATCCTCAGTGGCTCGCAGATGTCTACCTGCAATCAGCTCGAATAAAGGGGTCATCATGGTTGGGAACAAGACCACCTTTAATGATGGGAAAGGACATGAGAGGAACGTGACCGAACTTCTGGAAGGGGCCAAGTGAGTTTTAAGTGTGTGTGTGTTGGGTGGCAATGAGCAGAGCGGGGCTTTGTAGATCTAGTTATTCCAAATTTGGCCAAAGAATACTTTTTGCTGACTTTGCTTAATTTACTTGCGTTCTTCTGGTTGCTCGGCCTGGGGAGTTGGTCCCCAGTAATTTGTAATTTTCTTTTCATCACAGGTGGCAGAAACTGGGACATTAGATAGACAAGGGTTGTGTTGAGACAACAGATGGGGCTGGCGGGGGTTGTAGAGGAAAAGGTGGGGTATGTGCTGAGAAGACCTCATCTGACTACGCTTCTAATCCGTTAGGGGAAGTCACATGCCATCTTCCACCTTACCCTGGCCAAGAAAAAGTTCCAGTTCTTCTAGGAGACTTGCTATATTCCATGTTTTCTGGCAGCTACAAGGATTTTCCAATTCCTTTTCTGGGATGCTGCCAAAGTCCTGGACAGCATGATGAAAATGCTTCTCAGGTCTTGACATTTAGAACCTTAAATGTGCTGCATATATGGAACTGCCCTCTGCTTGTCAACCATCCTTCTCCCCATGCAAAGGGAAATCCTGTGCTCACAATTATTGAGACTCTCAGTAGCCCTAACCCAGTAGAAGTGAAGTTCCTACAGTGCCGGTGAGCAGTTAGTGCTCTACCTAACACCAGACTCCGTAGCTTTCTTATCTCAAATAAAGCTCCCAGTACGTTTCCGAGCACAATTCAAAGTGTTGGTGCTGAACTTTAAAGCTCTAAATGGCCTTGGCCCAGTATACCTGAATAATAATAATAATAATAATAATAATAATAATAATAATTTATTATTTATACCCTGCCCATCTGGCTGGGTTTCCACAGCCACTCTGGGCGGCTTCCAACAGAAATATTAAAATACAGTAATTTCTTAAAGATTAAAAGCTTCCCTAAACAGGGCTGCCTTCAGATGTCCTCTAAAAGTCTGGTAGTTATTTTTCTTTTTGACATCTGATGGGAGGGCGTTCCACAGGGCAGGTGCCACTCCCGAGAAGGCCCTCTGCCTGGTTCCCTGTATCTTGGCTTCTCGCAACGAGGGAACCGCCAGAAGGCCCTCGGCCCTGGACCTCAGTGTCCGGGCGGAGTGATGGAGGTGGAGACGCTCTTCAGTTATACTGGACCGAGGCCGTTTAGGGCTTTAAAGGTCAGCACCAACACTTTGAATTGTGCTCGGAAACATACTGGGAGCCAATGCAGGTCTTTCAAGACCGGTGTTATGTGGTCTCGGCGGCTGCTCCCAGTCACCAGTCTAGCTGCCGCGTCTCCACCAGTGTCAGATTTACGTATAAGCTAAACAAGCTATAGCTTGGGGCTCCACTCTCTTGGGGGGAATTTCAAAGTAAAAAAACCTGGATGTACATTTCCAAAATATAAGATAAAAAACAAAATAAAACCTACATACACTTAGAGCTTAATAATTATTTCACTATTAATATAGTTCTTATTAATACATTTCTTCTTAATTGTATTTCAGTTCAACAATTACTTTGATAAAATACATATTGTGTCATGTTCAAATGGCTTTAGATACCTAGTAGGTCCATAAATTACCATATAGCATATATGCAACACAAAAAACAGTGACAATTTGTTGTTGACACAGGACAGCTGGACATATAAAGGGCCCCATTACCTTCAGTAGCTGAGGGCAGGCATCCCCTCCAGATGTTTTGGCCTACAACTCCCATGATCTCTAGCTAAGAGGACCAGTGGTCAGGGATGATGGGAATTATAGTCCAAAAGAAGAAGAAGAAGAGGAGGAGGAGGAGTTTGAGTTTGGATTTGATATCCTGCTTTATCACTACCCGAAGGAGTCTGAAAGCGGCTAACAATCTCCTTTCCCCTTCTCCCCCACAACAGACACCCTGTGAGGTGGGTGGGGCTGAGAGACTTCAGAGAAGTGTGACTAGCCCAAGGTCACCCAGCAGCTGCATGTGGAGGAGCGGAGACGCGAACTCAGTTCCCCAGATTACGAGTCTACCGCTATTAACCACTACACCACACTACACCACATCTGGAGGGCTGAAGTTTGGGGATGCCTGGCTTAGGGCCTCATCAAACCTAAATCTGGCCCTGGTCTCCACCCCCATCGTTCAGCCTGGACACTGAGATCCAGCTCCAATGGCCTTCTGATGGTTCTCTCACTGCGAGAAGTGAAGTTACAGGGAACCAGGCACAGGGCCTTCTCGGTAGTGGCACCCTCCCTGTGGAACGCCCTCCCATAAGATGTCAAGGAGATAAAGAACTACACAACATTTAGAAGGCATTTGAAACCAGCCCTGTTTAGGGAAGTTTTTAATGTTTCATGTTTTATCACATTAATAATAATAATAATAGCAATAACAATAACAACAATAATATTCTGTTGGGAGCTGCCCAGAGTGGCTGGGGAAACCCAGCAAGATGGGTGGGGTGGTATTATTTATTTATTTATTTTAATTTATTTATCAAAGCTATACCTTCAAAACCATGAGGGCTAGAAACATGTCTCTAAAAAAGAAAGGTGCCTAGATTTGAGTTTGCAAATGACAGACATTTCTAGCAAGGTCCAGGGATAGGAAACTTCACAACTAAACAGAATCCAGATGGATAACTGAGCCATTACTATTGTTCTCATCCTAGATCCAGAGCTAGGCCAGCATAAAACAAACTAAGGACTGTATAAAGCACTCTGTACACTGAAGGTTGGGTGGGTGAGCTCTAGACGATGACAACCATGACTGTTAAAAAAGACCTGGATAAATAGAAATGGGAGGGATGGAGGAGAGGACCTAAGCAAGCCAAACACCTGTGAAGAACAAGGCCTTCTCCAGGAAGGTTACTTGTGAATTATAGGCTAATGTCCCACTCTGAAAATCCCTGACTTTGGTTGCTTCTTCACCTTTACTGCGCTTCTCACTTCTTCCTACTTTGAATTCCAGAAAAGCAAATGTGGTTCTAGAGGCGAGACAAGTGGCTATGAAGATCTTTGAAGATTACACTGTTTCCTGGTACTGGATAATAATGTGAGCAGAGAACGGAATAGTCCAGCTAAGGGTGGAATGAGAAGTCTAATGGGAGTAGCAAAAAGGAAGCTCTGGCTCTGTTCCAAAGGCAAAGGACCTTTCGGACTTACAGACCATCTTAGAGGTTTTTCCAAGTTCTGGATGTCCAGCTGAGCATTTCACCATTGTGAAGACCTGTGTCTTCTGCTGTATTTTCCCCTTGATAGTAGTGAAAAGCAACACCACAAGAGTCCTTAAGGGCCACCTGGCACTTTTTTCCATTATTAAAGATGGATATACTGAACTGAGGTTTGGAACTAGAGGGTTTTTCCATGATTGGTTCAAATCACTGTATCAGATTCAGCCCCACACCCATGTATGTATTTGTGTGTATAATATATCACATCACTGTTCCAATGGATTAAGGGGAACGGTCTCAGAGCTGCTTATATGGCGTATCGAAGGCCCTCGGACCATTCTCCGGGATTCCTACCCCTTTTTTTTTTTTGCCCATGCTTATCTCTTTGGTTTCCTAGTCTCTGCAGTTCTTTGCCTGTCAACTGCCTTCTTGCTAATGGTTCATAGCCCCTTTTGTCAGCTTTTTATGACCCATAATGAACTTCAATTTCCTTGATATAATTTGCACTGTTCTCCTTCATTCTGCTACTGATTCATTTACCCCAAGTAGTTAAAATGTTTGTGCAATGCAGCATCTTCCCCCAGTAGCTTGTGAGTTCAAGTGCTTGGTAGTTCAAGAACGTCTTGAGAAATCCCTTGTTGTCTTCTATCTGCAGAGGTCTGGTGATTTCCATGGTGGTCAGTCTCATCTTTATTGTCCTGCTCCGGTTCCTAGCAGGGATCATGGTCTGGGTGATGATTGTGCTGGTGATCCTGGTGCTTGGATATGGTGAGTTTGCTATGGTGAGCCCAGGGATCTGGCAGGTGGGCTGGATCCCTACTGGAATTAATAATAATAATAATAATAATAAATTTATTACTTATACCTCACTTCTCTGACTGGGTTGCCCAGTCTGGGCAGCTTCCAATCAATTAAAACACCAAACACAGTAAAACATCAAACATAAAAAAACTTCCCTATATAGGATTGCCTTTATATAAGTTTATTTTCTTGACATCTGATGGGAGGGCATTCCACAGGATGGGTGCCACTACTGAGAAGGCCCTCTGCCAGGTTCCCTGTAACTTTACTTCTCACAGTGAAGGAACTGTCACAAGACCCTCAGAGCTGGACCTCAGTGTCTGGGCTGAACTATGGGAGTGGAGACACTCCTTCAGGTATACATTCTCACTAATGGTCTATCTCAGCACCATATGCTTCCTTCCACCCACCCTTGGTGGTGAAACGTCTTCCTTTCCACTTGTGGCAAGTGGCACAGCTTGCTTACTGTCACTCAGGTGAGCCTTGCTAGACCTTTCTTTGGGAATCCCCTTACTTGTGACTTTGCTCGTTGAGGCTAGAACTGGGCCTGGGGTAATGGCATTGTTTTGGGATCTTTGCCTCAGTTTAGGAGATGCTCTAAATGACCTCTATAGATCTTGCTGTGCAAATTAGAAAATTGTTTCCTTTGTGAATCCAGGGAAGGTGAGCTGAGCATCAGGTAGACGTTAGGAAGTTTGATGTAGCACCAGTCACTTCTACAGTAGCCTCTTCAGTTATCCTTCCTGTCCCCCTTAAATAGTTGGTTTTTTTATGTTCCACTAGGAAGTAATTCATGTCTTGAGGAAGAGGAAGGGAAAGTTGCCCAGGTGAACAACTTAGTTGTAGTTGGAAAAGATTGCAACAGAGTCTGTAATTTCTGAATAGAAACCTGTCCCTGTTGCAAGTTAATTGGTCCTTCTAATTCTGTGTTAGAATATCAATTCGGAAGACCGTGCTCTTTACGTTATATTCAGACTGCTGACATATTCCCCCTCTCTGCGTGTAAGGAGCACCTGGTGTCCACAGAATGTGTGTGGACATGATGCCATTAAGCAGTTCATAAATGATAATTATGAATAAGATCCCCTTCCACCTTTTCATTCAACTCCCCCTCTACCCGCAACCTGACACCTTGAACTGAACTGATCCAAATACTTTTCAAACTGTGAATAATTCTCAAGAACTGTTGCAACAGAATTGAACGCAGGAAGTCAGGTAAAGCCTTGAGGACAAGCCTGGACTGCTCCTTCCCTAAGCCTTTGATATGGTAGGCACTTCTGAACTTGCTTCCCAAATGGTACACTTTGCACCGGGACAGCTTTCAACCATTTGGTATGTTGGAAGTGTTAAGCCAAGGCATTCGGCAACTGTGTTCACTGTCCCTTTGATTGCTGCTTTCATCTTGCAGGAATCTTTCATTGCTACATGGAATATGCCCAGCTGAAAGGACAGGCTGGTTCTGATGTTTCCCTGAAAGAACTTGGGTTCCAGACAGATCTCCGTGTCTACCTCCATCTGAAGCAAACGTGGCTGGCCTTCAGTAAGTCATCTGCTCAGCCGAGGGCTTCACAATGAGTGTGTCTCTTTGTTAGCCATGCCTTCCTATGTGTTGATGAAAGACCAGGAGAAGGACTTCCTCAGGCCTCTGTCCAGACCAGGAATGGGAAGTCTGTAGCCCTTGAGGATTTATTGAGCTCCATCTTGCCTCATTCCTGACTATTGGCCATGTTGGTTGAGGCTGATGGAGTCCAACATCTGAAGAGGCAGATGATCCTTACACCTGATGTACAGTAGACCAAAAAAAAAATGTAACTTGCTACAAGAACCACCCAGAGTCACTTGTTTGGTGTTTTACCCTGCTTTGTGGAATCAGAGCACAGAAGCACTCGGGTTCCTCTCTCTTGTCTCTCTCTCCCACTTTGCCTCTCTCTGTTTTCTTGCCCAGTGATCATCCTGTGCATTGTGGAGGTTGTCATCATTTTACTGCTCATCTTTTTGCGCAAGAGGATTCTCATTGCCATTGCATTGATAAAGGAAGCCAGCAGGTGAGCCTGATGTGGCGTGTGCCCAATAGATTGCCTTGCAAGGGTGCTTTTATCTCCCCACCCTGCCCACCCCCCTAATGTTTGCAGATCTCCAGGGAAGTTTGCTGTTCTGTCTGATTCTGCTGCTGGGAAATCTAGCGGGACTAGCCAACATCAAAGAAGCAAAAGCATACAGTTCAAGGGTTCAGGGCAACTACCTTCTAACTAGAAATACTGTACAGTCCTACCTTGGATCCTGAACGCTGCAAACCCGGAAGTGATTGTTCTGGTTTGCGAATGTTCTTGTGGAACCTGAACGTCCGTCAGATCTTCTGTGCTTCTACTTGGCTGCAGGAGCCGTGATTTGGTTTTTGAATGTTTTGGAAGTCGAATGGACTTTTTGAATGGATTCTGTTCAACTTCCAAGGTACGACTGTAGTTAGTGAGAATGTCCATCTCAGACACAGCCTGACCCGCCACTCCCAGGGGATTGTTGGATAATCGTTTCTAGTAGAAGTGTGAGAGGAGAGGAGCTGCAGTGAATCGTCACTCCTAAAGTGGGATCTGATAAGTCTTCTTGGTGGGACAGGAAGCCAGTCCATAGTGAAGCTAAAGGGAAATGTGACAAAGGCCTAGACAGAGTTAGGACCTTGAAACTGACTCGTTTACCTTTTCTTTCTCCTGTCCCCTCTGACAGAGCGATTGGTCACATCATGACATCCCTGCTGTTCCCTCTCTGCACTTTCTTCCTGGTGTGTCTCTGTATTGCTTATTGGGCCAGCACAGCTGTGTATCCTTCCTCAGTTTCCCACCACCACCCCTGCTCTCATAGAAGAATGGATTGTGGGGTATGGTTGGGTGGGTGGGTGGGGTTTCCAGGAAACTGCCTGGTGTTCCAAGTGTGATTTCAAGCAGGCAAGAATGGGCGTAAATTTCTGCAAAGCTCCTTGACTGCTCCCAGTTTCTTGTCTACCTCCAATGAAGCTGTCTACAAGGTGTTCAACGAGACAGAGTGCATTTACGCCAGAACGACCTGCAACCCAGAGGTAAGAAATCTGAAATAGTCACTAATGGAGTTGTCTTCATTGTATAATGGGCAAAAAAGGATGTGTCCAGAATTATTGTCTTGCTTTCTCCACGGGGCTTCTCTTGAAGGTTCAGCTGGGTGCAGAATGCAGGATTCTGTTTCCTGCTGGAATTGAGGCAGTGCTCCAGGAGTCACATTGCAGACTTGGCCCAAATACTCTGGAACAGGCATTCATTCCCAAATGCTTCCTACGCCCCTGCCAGACTGCTCAAAAATCTGCCGAGGGTCTTAATTATTTTTCTGCCTATTATAGCCATTGTAGTGTGATGTACTATGTGCCGTGTGATCTTTAATTGTATTTGCATTGCTGCTTTTATTTCTTACAAATTAAGACATCTCATAAACTCGATAATGAATTCAGATTGTAATACATACAGTATAGGAAATAAAAGAAGCAGTAAAAAATGCCATTAAAAATTGATACGAAAATTCACTCACAAATCCACAGACACACTGTGGGTCACCCGAATAAAGCTTGCAGGCCACAGGTTAGGAACTTCTGTTGCAGAAAGCTTAAATTCTGAGTGGCCCATGGAGGCTGTGGGATCTCCCTTGCATCCTGATTCTGGGTGGATTCAGACAACCTGTGTGGTCTGATGGTCACCTGCTTGCGTGGAGGTGAAAAGCCCACTTCGCTCTGCGATTAAACTTTCACAGAGTCAGGTTATTTTGTGATAGCTGCAAACCTCTCACATGGTGCCTGCCCAAATCTGGACAAGACCAGATTAGGGAACTACAGTAGTTCTCAAAAGGATGAGGCAGGGGAAATGCCTGTACCTGGGAGAGGCATAAGTCCATTGATTGTGTTTGTATATGGCAGGGGTTGCCAACTTCCAAGAGACTGCGATCTACTCACAGAGTTAAAAACTGGCAGTGATCTACCCCCTTTTGGGGGGTTCAGGTTGAGCTTTTTTTAGGAAGGAAAGCCCTGTTTGGCGGGCTTCAGGGCAAACATGTAGAGCTTTTTTAGGGGAGCCAAAGTTGCTGAGCTTCTTTGGGGGGACCCAGTGATCTACCACAGACGTCCAGTGATCTACCAGTAGATCACGATCTACCTGTTGGACATGCCTGGTATATGGAATCACCTGCTGCCTGCCCCCAACTTTCCGATCAGTTGTACATGCTACATATTCCCCCCCCCCTTTCACATTGTGGTTTTGCTTCCCTGTGTTCCTACCTCATCCCCGCCAAACGCCATGAAAGCTATGCAGTGAGAGTCTTCTCTCTGCTGGGGATTTGCCCATCCCTTTGAGGAGGTAGGAAATATGGCTTGACCCAATATCTCAGTTTCCCCTGCCTGCCCACCCCTGTGGAGAACTGAAAAGGGAAGCCCCACATGACACGTCTGCAAGAATGACCTGACTTCATTTTTTTCTGGCAGGGTCCCAACTCTAAAATACCCACAATTTGGGGGGAGGTTTCAAAATGTTAACGTCACAAGCTGCAGCTTCCTCCCTTCAACCTGCCCAGATCGAAGTACTCGTATCCATTTCTAAAATAGAACACGATGCAAACAGAACTGCCGCACACCCTCATTCCTATGGTTCCCCTTTATCACATACACAGCCCAACAAGACAACAAGAAGAATCTGCTGACAGCATACAAATCAATCTGGCTAACCTGATCCAAACACACACACAAACACACACCCCACTCTCGCACAAAAACAAATCTCACTACAGACAACCAAAGACAACCAGCCACACCCTAGGTAGGCTGCCCCCAACCTCTCTCACAACCAAGGAAATACAACAAGCAAATAGTAAGAGTGTAGGGTCACCACGCAGACTGAAGTATCTTCCCCACGCAGCCATAGAGAAAAGGAAAGTAAATTTTATTGTTTGCTGACAGCAAGCAATAGCTCAGAGGATACTTCCTAAAGCCCGAGCCCAGAACAATGGGTGTCTCAAACATTTATACCTTCGGGTAGCCATACATTACAGAGCAACCAATCAGATTGGCTCATTTAGAACAAAGAACTACCAATCGGTGAAGGCAAGGCCCATTCCGTTTACCATTTATGAATTTCATCTCCTCCTCCTTAGAAGAGCTCAACCCCAAACCAAATTTGGGACATCCGGGATGGCTCCATGTTGGATGGGCACATCCCAACCATATATGGCACATCCGGGGTTACTGTGACCCAGTGAGTTGCGAAAGATGAACCTCTGTCCCAGATCCGGCATCCTATGAGGCAAGCCGCCAAGGCCCTTTCCTGTGTGAGCTCATGTCCAGCATCCAGCTGTCACACAAGCAGAATCTAGGTGCATTCTCATCACAGATACAATTACAATTAAACATTGGCAAACATTAAAAAGCAATACAATACATAAGGAACACTTCATCAATGCATAGGGTATCAATAGCATACAACAATTGGCAATAGAGCTTTCAATACATTTCCAATAAGCACAATGGGGCCTAGAAGGCTCCTTAGGCTGAAACGACGAAAATACATTTTTACAGTCTGTCGCAACCCATAGCCCAGGGCCGTCTTAAGCCCATCCAGCGCCCTGGCGCTAGGTCCCTCCAGCGCCCCCTCCAGAGCCTCTCCAAGGGCCCGGGAGTGCCAAGCGGACCGCAGCAGCAGCGGGAGGCCACCTCCGAGGACTCCGCGCTGCGCCTCCTCGTTTCCCCGCGCTGGGTTCCGCTCAGTCAAGCTTCGCCACCAGCACGTGCACCGCGGGACCAGCAAGAGCTGCTTGGGTGCTGTGCGCGCGCTGGTGGCGAAGCTCGACTGAGCGGAACCCAGCGCTGGGGAAACGAGAAGGAGGCGCAGCGCGGAGTCCTCGGAGAAGGAGAGAGACGCGACACAGCCTCTCAGCTAGTGGAGCGCAGTCCTCCTGGCCAGATCGCCGGAACCCTGCACTCACTTGGCGCCCTTCCAGCGCCCTCCAGCGCCCGGCGCTGTGGTTCTCCGCGCCACTAGCCTCTATGGCTAGGAATGGCCTGCCATAGCCCACTTCCTATAGAACCTAACCTTGCGCCAAGAACATCCTTATCAAGGTCCCAGGCGTTCCGCCAGCCAGACACAGGAACAAGAACATTCTCTGACCAGGTGGCTTTATGTAAACATAGGCACAGCATCTTAGTAAGACAAAGGGAGACAGAATATAGGATTTTTCAGAAAGGCAAAATGGCTTATATTCCTGAAGTTATATACCTGAGAAGCATAGGCCCATTTCACATACCCGTGGCCTATGCCCACTCACTTCAAGAGAACCCACACAAGCAACGCTGACACAAACCCCACACATACACTAAGTAGAAGAATAGAAGCATTGCCAACCGACCCCACTCACCATTCCCTCCTCCCCCTCTTTCATTCCTAACCTAGTGTTGCCTAACACTGTATGCAACACTAATGTCTCACAATAAATGAAACTGATCTGTAGAAAACACAACTTGAAAAAAGAGAAAACGCATATATTTTTGTAAACATAAAGGTAAAGGGGCCCCTGACCATCAGGTCCAGTCGTGTCCGACTCTGGGGTTGCGGCGCTCATCTCGCTCTATAGGCCGAGGGAGCCGGCGTTTGTCTGCAGACAGCTTCCGGGTCATGTGGCCAGCATGACAAAGCTGCTTCTGGCGAACCAGAGCAGCGCACGGAAACGCCGTTTACCTTCCCGTCGGAGCGTTCCCTATTTATCTACTTGCACTTTGATGTGTTTTTGAACTGCTAGGTGGGCAGGAGCTGGGACTGAGCAACGGGAGCTTACCCTGTTGCAGGGATTCGAACCGCCGACCTTCTGATCAGCAAGCCCTAGACTCTGTGGTTTCACCCACAGCGCCACCTGGGTCCCTGATGTTTCTTTGTAAACATAAGAAATCCTTAATAAAAGTATGTTCAAGTGGAATTCTGAAGCTGCCTGTCTGGCTCCCATAGCGATGAGAGTAACATCATTTTCTTCTTCCTTTTTTAGACCTTCAATACTTCCAACGTCACCAAAGTGTGCCCAAGCGCTCGCTGCCTCTTTGCCTTCTACGGCGGCGAGAGCACCTACCACAAGTACCTCATCATCTTCCAGATCTACAATGTCTTTATGTTCTTCTGGCTGGCAAACTTTGTCATTGCCTTGGGCCAAGTCACACTGGCCGGAGCCTTTGCCTCGTACTATTGGGCCTTTAAGAAACCGGATGACATGCCAGCCTTCCCTCTGTTCTCTTCCTTCGGCAGAGCACTCAGGTACAAAGACTGGGGTGGGCGGGGGAGTTGCAGCATGCAATTCTTAACAGTCGGAAGTCCCTGCATTAGTGTTTCTCATGCTTGGGTCTCTTGCTGTTGTTGGACTATAACTCCCATCATTCCCTGGCCAGTGGTCCTGCTGGCTAGGGATGATAGGAATTGTAGTCCAACAGTAGCTGGAGACCCGAGATTGAAAAACATTGCTCTTCACTCTGCAGGACCAGGGAAGGATGCAGGGTTTGTTGGCTGAACAGGATCCTAGATAGACAAGGCAGGTTTCTGCACAGTGATTTCAGCTCAGTATTGGATTACACTGGGGAACAAAAAAATTGTTGCATTGACATCTACAGTTGTTCTAACCTAATTTCAACGTGCTGATTTCATATCTGAAGTTGGTTTTGTTCTGTAAGCTCTAGGTTTTTTTTGCAATCCATGTTTTTCACTTTTCACTATACTGTATCCCAAGGGAATACTTTTTTTTTTTTTGCATACCTCCAACTGTACATAGATATACATGTCATTTTCAATGCTACCCTGTTTCTCATATTTTAAGACATAGTCATAAAATAAGCCATAGCAGGATTTTTAAGCTTTCAAGGAATATAAGCCATACCCCGAAAATAAGACATAGTGATAGGCACAGCAGCAATACCGGCCGCGGCAGGAGGAGGAGGGAAAAATATAAGACATCCCCTGAAAATAAGCCATAGTGTTTTGTTTTTTTTAGGAAAAATAAATATAAGACGGTGTCTTATTTTCGGAGAAACACGGTATACATGTCATGTTCAGTGCTATATAAGTCGCTTACATTTATAATCATATTCTACTACTTTGGCTATGTGTTTAATAAAATATTTAATTCTTGCATTATTTAAAACGAATATTATGTTGAAATGTGAAAAACATGAATTGCAAAAAAACTAGAGCTTACAGAACGAAACTGACTTCAGATATGAAATCAGCATTGAAAAAACATATAAGAACAGTTGAAAAATCTCATGCAACAGAAAA
Source organism: Zootoca vivipara (assembly GCF_963506605.1). Taxonomy (NCBI): domain Eukaryota; kingdom Metazoa; phylum Chordata; class Lepidosauria; order Squamata; family Lacertidae; genus Zootoca; species Zootoca vivipara. Next base: position 31,577,989 of record NC_083291.1, on the reverse strand, counting down.
TTAAGGGGGGGAAAGTTCCCCAGTGTTATCTGCACTCTGGGCTAGATAGGGCATCCAGACTGGAAAATGGCAGAGCGTTCAAGTCATTGTGGTACAGAAAAGAGCTTTGATATCCTAGGAGCTGGCACACAGCAGAGGCTTGTTATTTCCAATTGCATACAGAGAACGGAGCCTTAACATCAGGGCTGGGCAACCTGTGGCCCTTCAGTTGTTGCCAGGCTACAACTCCCATCATTTCTGGATATTGGCCATGCTGGCTGGGACTGATGGGATTTGGAGTTCAGCAACAACCAGTTACCTAATCTCTGGTTGACATCTTTGTCTGAATCAGGATAATTTTGTGGTGGTTGATTTGCATGAACTGTGAGGGATTCCCATGGAAAGAATGAGAAGCATTTAGAATCAAAGCAAGCTCAGGAAGGGGCTTAGCATGGCTGCATGGCTGAAGTGGGCTTCGGTGATTTCTTCTCAGGAGGAGGTCAGGCTCAGGGCAGAAGGAGCTTTATTGCCAGTAAATGAGCCTTAGAGGTAGGCCAGCAGCCCATAGGGATATGCTGCAAAGCCAATATGGAAATTGGGGTTCAAAATGGAACTTGAGAAACTCAGGCCAGTGTACCTAGTGGCTAGACATGCATTCTCTCCTATCCCACTGTACAGGCTGATACAACGTCCTTTGTCAGAGTTGACAAATGCTCTGAAACCACAGCAAATGCAATTTTTCTGCTCCCCCAACAGGTATCACACTGGCTCACTAGCCTTCGGCTCCCTGATTCTTGCTATTGTCCAGGTCATTCGAGTCATGCTGGAATATTTGGATCACAGGCTAAAAGGTACTGAACAGGGGGAAGGATTTAGTACAGGAAGTGTGTTAGGAATGAGAGTCCACCTCTTTCTTTTGGCCACACATCTTTTGGCATGATTTCCCCCCCCCCCCCATGTTTAGACTGGGAGCTCTTCTCCCTTTCCCTCTCTTTCTCTGCCACCTAGCTAGACACCCTGGGGCTCTCTTTGGATTCTTGAGTCTCTCCTTTTGTATTCTTAGAGGGATTTTTTAATGCTCCTGGGTGCTGCTGAAGGATGTGTCTGGCCCAGTAATACAGTTAAGCCTATGGCTTATAACTCCCAATAAGCAAAGTAAAAATTGTGCCAAGAAAACAAGCTATGGAAATAATGTGAAATTGCTGCAGATTTCTCTTTCTGCAGTTTTCTCACATCTTTGTTATGCAGCCAGAGCTTGGAATTTTTGCAGATTTGGGGATTTTTTGTCAGGCAGTTGAGTAGCGGCAGCAGAATATCTCAGTACAGTCGTACCTTGGTTTTTGAACAGCTTAGTTTTCAAATGTATTGGCTCCCCAACACTGCAAACCCGGAAGTGAGTGTTCTGGTTTGCAAATTATTTTTTGGAAGCCGAACGTCCGATGGGGCTTCCACGACTTCTGATTGGCTGCAGGAGCTTCCTGCAGCCAATCAGAAGCTGTGCTTTGGTTTCCGAATGTTTTGGAAGTCAAATGGACTTCCGGAACAGATTCTGTTCGGCTTCCGAGGTATGACTGTATATTACAGGGTGGGGAAGAGGGAACTACAAATAGCTCCAGCCCTGACCCCTGAGCACTGCAGCTCCCCACCCCACCCCACTCACAGAGACAGAAGCTTTGATCCAGCAGGTCTGGTGCACACACACATCACTGGCATGCTGAGATTTCCTCCTTGTCTTGAATGATGCTTTCCACTACACTCTGGACCAAGAACATAACTCTTGAAGTTACCCTTTTTAAAAAGCTGTCCTTTTTAATAACAAAGGCTAGGATCCTTCAAGTAAGTGTTAGTGATAATTCCAGATTCTGTGCTTGTGAGCAACTGTGCACATGGGTTCCTGCCCAGTCTGACAAATAGATCATTTTTTCTCCTCCTCTCCCTTGATGCTATCCTTTCATTAGCTGCTGACAACAAGTGTGCCAAGTTCTTCTTGACCTGTCTCAAATGCTGCTTCTGGTGCCTCGAGAAATTCATCAAGTTCTTGAACAGGAATGCCTACATTATGGTGAGGAATCTGACTGCTCTCAGGGAATTCATGCAGAGTTGTAGATGCTCAGATGATCGTGGGGATGACTTCCAAACTAGTTAGCCAAGCCATTAGCAGGAGAGGCTATTAGATGCCTTAGACATTCTTTAGACTAGGGGTGGACCTACATTTTGGGGGACCCAAAACCTAAACTGTTATGGGGGGCCCTTCGCAATGAGGTCTGGGTAACCACTGTTGGCTTCTTCAGTGGGGTCGTTTACAACAACCTTTACAACATCTGTGCTACAGAATCTCAAACTTTGGGATTGTTGAAATGTATACAGTGGGACCTCAGTTTTTAAACTTAATCCATTCTGGAAGACCGTTTGGCTTCCGAAAAGTTCAAAAACCAAGGATCAGTGGGCTGGTTGCAAAGTCAATGGGAAAAAAATGAAAAACGTGGCTTGGAAGCCGGAAATTGTTCAAAAACCGGAGCTGTTACTTCCGGGTTTTTGGCGTTCCGGAGCCGAAATGTTCCAAAATGTAGGCGTTCAGGAACCGAGGTTTGACTTTACAACAAAAAAGTACTGTAATCAGTTTAAGTCGTGCGACTCAAATTGCGCCTACTTGACCCATTTTTTTAAAAAAGCAATGTGCACTTAAATTGCTTCTGGGGCCCCTCCAGGATTAGGGACCCTGAAGCTTAACCTTCATTAGTTTCATAGTAGATCTGTCCCTGCTTTAGACCTTGAAGAAGCCTCTGACTAGATCTACACTCACCTTTTAAATGTTATTAGAATGATATTCTAATATCATTCTAATAATAATATCATGAGGGACCCAGGTGGCGCTGTGGGTTAAACCACAGAGTCTAGGGCTTGCTGATTAGAAGGTCGGCGGTTCGAATCCCTGCGACGGGGTGAGCTCCTGTTGCTCGGTCCCAGCTCCTGCCCACCTTGCAGTTCGAAAGCACATAAAAGTGCAAATAGATAAATAGGGACCGCTACAGTGGGAAGGTAAACGGCGTTTCCATGTGCTGCTCTGGTTCGCCAGAAGCAGCTTTGTCATGCTGGCCACATGACCCGGAAGCCGTCTGCGGACAAACGCCGGCTCCCTCGGCCTATAGAGCGAGATGAGCGCCGCAACCCCAGAGTCGGACAAGACTGGACCTGATGGTCAGGGGCCCCTTAACCTTTACCCTTTAGAATGATATTAGAAATATTGTTCTAAAACGTCAAGACATGGAAGGTCCGCTATTGGTTTCTCCTTTGCTTCCCTTCCACACCATCTTCCAGGTTTCCAGTAGCTCTGCAGCACCCTCTGGTGTCACATTTTAATAACACATTATGAATGTTAAAAAAGAACGTCATATGGCTATATGGTTACCAGAATCATCCCTTAACTCTTTTTTTTAGCATTAAAAACCACGAGCGTTGGTCCACCCTCTGTTTTCAGGTGTGTTGAGGCTTGGAATGTGTCTAGGTCAGATCTTTCCAAACTTTTTCATGCTGGTGACACACCTTTTAGAAGTGCATCATTTCGCAACACAGTAATTCAGTTTTACTAGCAAGCCGGAAGTTAAACTAACCCCTCTCCTGCCCTGGGAGGACTGCGGGGAGCAGTTGCATTTGTGTAACACACCTACACACTGCAGCCGGCACACTAACGTCGCGACACACAGTTTGGAAAGCTCCGGTGATACCTTTGATTTGGGGAATGCTGTAACATGGCATGTTTGGCGCTGCTTCCAGACCTTGTACTCAAGACATCCCTGTTCTTTCAACCTCAGCTGGTTCTTCTGATGACAAGGGCATGAAGAGGAGACCTCAAAGATGCAGAGAGGGTGTTCTGTTGACTCAAAAGTGTTTTGAATCTGTTGACATTATGGTTTGAGCTCTTATCGAAAGATAGTCAAATATGGCGTGGAGGATGATATGACTAACTTTTTTTAAAAGAAGAAGAAGCTGTGTTGGTTGTTCAACAGACAAAACATTTTGTGCCATGCCAATAAACCACCCTTTGTTAACTGTTGAGGTATTCAATCTATATTCTTGCATTTGGTGTCATCCTCCCCTTGGCCACAGTTGACAAGAACCAGCACGGAGAGGCATCATAAAGGAAAGCACAGTAGCTCCCAATATGCTCTTTCCGCCTGCAAGTCCACTTTGCATTCTGGAAACAGAGCAGCACTGATGTCACATGGTCACGATCAATGTAAATCATCCATCTGGTCTGGGGCATGAGGTCAAAAGCTCCTGATTAAAGTACCCTGGACAACTTGACATAATGTTCATATTCTCTCTGGTGATTTCCCCCCACAGATTGCCATCTATGGCACTAATTTCTGCACTTCTGCAAGAAATGCCTTTTTCCTGCTCATGAGGAATATCGTCAGGTGAGGGCCTGCCAATGAGTTGCCTGGTTATTACTGCTTCAGGGCTTTAAACAGGGATAGCCAGCTTCTTTGGACCGGTGGGGGAGCATCCTCCTTGGCTAAGCTGCTTGGGGATGAAATTCTTCCAGCTTTAAGGTTCCCTCTCATTTCCCTCCCCACTCTTTTAAAGCACTTTCTTCAGAGACAGCCTGCCCACTCGCCCCGGCCCCATGCTGAAGAATCCTCTCAGAGCTACAAGAGAGGGTGCGCAGCTTCTGCCAATTGGCACAAAATGCAAATTGACATGGTGTCGTATCCCATATCTTTAGAACTGGGAAGGATCTCAAGCACCGCTGACCAAGCCCAAATGAGCATATGGGCAATAGGGGATAGATATCAGGTGCCTGGTGCACAGGGTCTTCTTGGTAGTGGCACCTGCCCTGTGGAATCTCCCCCCCCCCAGATGTCAATAACTATACAACTTTTAGAAGGCATCTGATTAATAACTCTACAACTTTTAGAAGCCATCTGAAAGCAGGAAATTTTAAATATTTTATTGTGTTTTTATTACTTTGCTGGAAGCTGCCCAGAGTGGCTGGGCCAACCCAGTCAGTGGAGTGGCATATTAATAATAAAATTATTATTACTAACATTGTGCAGGCTTATAGGCAAGGTTTGGGGATGTGGTCAGGGCTCTATATTTCCTGCGCAAAGAAAGCTTCAGTCCTAGATTCAAAGTTGGGAATGGATCCCTTTCTTGCAAACTTGGTGGTTTTGATGCGAACCAGCTCGATTCATGTGCTCTGTTTGAACTAGCTACCGGTATTTGAGAGAATGCAGACTTGAGAATTTCCCTGCACAAAGGAGAAATGTGGAGGGAGGAGAGGCATGGAGAAGTCCAGTTTTAGCGATGTGAATGGGGAAGCAATATAAATCCTGAGCCATTTACCTATAATCTAAAGTGGCCTGCTCTAACCTGGTACCCTCCAAATGCTGTTGGGACTGCCTGATGTTCTGGGAGTTGTGGTCCAACAACATCTAGAGGGCACCAGGTCAGGAAAGGCTGCCTACAGAAACTCTACTCAGGAGTCTCTTCTAGGCATTTCTAGAAATTTCTCTAACATAATTCCACAACGGTGAGGAGGCTTGGAAAATTATTGTTTCTCCTTCTGTCTGCTTTCAGGGTTGCTGTTCTGGATAAAGTCACAGACTTCCTGCTTTTCCTTGGCAAACTCCTGATTGTGGGAAGTGTTGGTAAGTTTTTTGGGATATTTCAGGCCTCCTCTCAAATATCCTTCATCTTCTGTACTGATTTATTCAGCTTCTCCTCGGGAATGAAATGCCTTCCATTTGCAGAGGCCCTCCGCCCCCTCATTCCCAGGATTGTTTTGCTTCTTACTTCCTTTTTGCTCAGCTTGTTCCCACTACACACAGATAGAAAACGCAAGGTCCAAGTGCTAATTTTGCAGAGAAGGGGGGTGTTTATTTGTCCTGAGACCTTGTTGACAGATGCATGGGCCACAGAGGGAATAGCTTCTGAGGTGGAGGAGGGGGAGAAATGGATTCAAAAGTTTGACTTGAAGATCAGACAGAAAATTCTGAGATGAAATGATTATGTTTTTCTTTCCTCTTTTAGGTATACTTGCCTTCTTCTTTTTCACCCACAGGATAAAAGTGATTCAAGACACAGCACCACCCCTCAACTACTACTGGGTCCCCATTCTGGTTGGTATCTAAGCTAAAGACTTCTTCAGTTTTTAACCGCCCTGCTACATATCTTGAGCACAGAACAAATCTAAACCGTGAAAGACCCCTGAAACGAGATGTATAGAATAAAGTGAAGAATATAAATTACAGTGGTACCTCTACTTATGATTAACTCTACTTACGAATGTTTCTACTTACGAATGGAGCTCCGTCTGCCATCTTGGATGCGGTTTAGATAGGATTTTTTCTACTTATGAATTTTTAGATAGGGTTGCTTCGACTTACGAATTTTTTCTCCCAATGCATTCCTATGGGATTCGACTTACAATTTTTTTTCTACTTACGAATGTGCGTTCGGAACGCATTAAATTCGTAAGTAGAGGTACCACTGTATAGTGAAGCTAAACTAATTAATGTATAAATACTCAAAAAACATAAAGTACTCAAAGAAACCTTAACGAGTTGCCGGCTAAAAGTCTCATTTCACTGTAAATGATCTATCAGTTTCCTCAGAAGGAAAAAGGAACTTATAACATCCGTAAAGACTCAAGGTCACTTATCAATTATTCAAGATAAGGGGAGAATTTATGAACTTTAAGAAGAACTAAAAACTCCCAGGCAGTTGGGGTAAATTACCCAGAATAGAAAGTCTAATTTTTCTTAAACCAAAAGGTTAAAGAACCTATAAGAAAATTCTAAGCCAAGATAACCTAGCTTGTGGAAAAGATTCAGCAAACAGCTATATAAGCTCCCATAGTCTCATTGTTACAAAGCCATTGCAAGGACTGCATTGTTGAGGACGCAGGGGAAGGGAGGAGAAAACCACTATTAATTTGCAGTAATATCTATATTGGACTCTCTTTCTTACATTTATTTCACCAGCAACGAGTTCAAGGTGGTAAATGTGGTTCTCCCTGCCACCTATTTTATTCTCACAACAACCCTGTGAGGTTTGGCCCAAGGTCATAATCTGACCTCTTATGAATCCAGGTTTCAACTCTGACTTCTTGCGAGATGATTCTCTGCTTTTTCTTGCAGACGGTGGTTGTAGGCTCCTATCTAATTGCACACGGATTCTTCAGTGTGTATGCCATGTGTGTGGACACACTCTTCCTGTGTTTCTGTAAGTATCCAGATCTGGTGCCATTCTAGTGAAATAAGCACGTTTGGTCCAAGCACTGTAAACTGTAAAAGAAATGCTCTATAGTCACGGTGGTATTAAACCAGCAGCTGCTGAAAATGCCCTGCAGGCAGTTTCTCCTATGCCCCCCCCCCCCCCCCGCCCATAAAAGAACCACAAATTCCTGATTCCTTGGGCCATAGTGCAAGATGACCCACAGAAGGCATGATGCAGGCCAGAAAAAAATGGTCCTGCAGGGGCCTTGCTTTTGCCAAAAGATTGGGCTCTAGTGATATTCCATTCCAGATAACAGCCGTGTCAGTCTGTTACAGTCTGTTACAGCACAAACTGCTGTTGTGCATTGAAGGCTAACAGATTCATTGTGATCTATGTCATGTCATCTATCACTGACTTCTCTTCTGGGGGACACATTCGAATAACCTGACTTTTGAATACTAGTCATAGAAGCTGCAGGCTACAAAAGAACCCTCAGCCCTTTTGCCCTTCTTTTGCCTCTGCATTTTCCAGCACTCGTTTGCTAATCAATTGGATTGCGAAGTTTAATTGGTAGATTTAATCAGCTGAAGCTGATTAACTGAAGAGGGCAATTTCTAACCGGAAAGGCTGAGAGATTTGATTTTGAGCCTACTTTGCATTTTAGTATCTTCTTGTCACAGGGAATGCTAAAAAATGAAGAGTAGTAATTTTAAATGTACAGCCCGTTCCTATTCATGCTTATTCAGAGAGATGCCCACTTACTGTATTGGGGTTTGATCCCATTGCCATGCTAGTTTATGCTTCCTTCCTATAATATCTGAAAAGGGGCACCTCTGAGGCTTAGGTAACTTGCACATTTGTTTTGATTTAAGTAGTTGCCCTTTTTGATCATTTAATTCCTAGTGTGCCCCTATACAGTATGTGCGTGTCTTTTTGTTGCATTTGCATTGCAGCAAAATTGCATATTGACTTAAAACAGGGGTCAGCAAACTTTTTCAGCAGGGGGCCGGTCCACTGTCCCTCAGACCTTGGGGGGGGGCTAGACCAGGCATCCCCAAACTGCGGCCCTCCAGATGTTTTGGCCTACAATTCCCCTGATCCCTAGCTAACAGAACCAGTGGTCAGGGATGATGGGAATTGTAGTCCAAAACATCTGGAGGGCCGAAGTTTGGGGATGCCTGGGCTAGACTATATTTTTTTTGGGGGGGGGGAAATGAACGAATTCCTGTGCCCCACAAATAAACCAGAGGTGCATTTTAAATAAAAGGACACATTCAATTCATGTAAAAACACCAGGCAGGCCCCACAAATAACCCAGAGATCATAGCTGCCAAGTTATCCCTTTTTTAAAGGGATTTTCCATTATGCTGAATAGGCTTCCTCGCGAGAAAAGGAAAAACTTGGCAGCTATGCCAGAGATGCATTTTAAATAAATGGACACATTCTACTCATGTAGATTCCCGGACCGTCCGTGGGCTGGATTGAGAAGGCGATTGGGCTGCATCCGGCCCCTGGGCCTTAGTTTGGGGACCCCTGACTTAAAATGTGTTTGAGGCAGCCAATCGATTCCATTCCCAAGGGAGAATTTCCTTCCCATACCCTTGGTCATATTCAGCTCTTCTTGTCTCCTGCCTCTTTCCCGATTCCTTTTCTTTCTATGAATTAGGAACCCTCTACCTGGCTGTGACTTTCCCCCATTAGGTCCTGCATTTACCACATCAGTGCTTCTCAAATTGTAGGTGCACGTGAGAGAGATCTTCAACAAAGGCAGAAAGGACTGCCTACTTGGCTGCGTTGTTGCAGTTTTATTTAGCTGAGAGAGGCTAGCTGTAACCATCCCAGTCTTCCCTATTAGGTAGCAGTCAAGGACAGGCAGAATGTGCCTTCCTATCTCAAGTCTTTATTTGCTCTGCCTCCCACACTGTGAGGCACTCAAGAAGCCGGGGGGGTGGGTGGTGGTGGAGAGAACTAGGGTTTAGGATTGATCAAAGGAAGGACTTATTCTCACACAGTTGGCTTACGGAACTCACTGTTCTAAGATATGGTCATGGCCATCGATTCAGCAGACTTTAAAAAGCATCAGGAGAAGTCTGCCATTCACTATTTGTCAGAACAGTGAGCCACAACCTCCCAGGTTCACAGCAAGGATACCTCTTGGCTACCTGATGCAGGAGAAAGAGAACTTGGGGCAGCTGTTGTGTTTATGCTTGGTTTGTGGCTTTCCCATAGGCATCCAGCTGGTTTGGGAGGGGATGCAGTGTGGGAATAATTGACAGCTTCATGGCTGCGTGAGGATTTGAACCTTGGTCTCCTAGATCTAAGGACAACACTTGTAAGCACTACACCATACCAGCTCTCTGGTTCTGGAAATGGCTTGTTTCCACTGTAATGTGGGTTTTAGCCCCGTGGTAGCAGGGTAGCAAGAGCTGATTCCTCTTGCAATTGTGAAACTATTAACTTCTGATTTCTCCTTCATGTCTCCATCGTCAGCTCAGTTAGCAACTCCTCCGCTTCTGCTATAGTAGCAAGCATACTCCATAGCATAAAAGCAGTTGACTGCCTAAGCTGCCTTACTCTTTTTCTGGGTGGAGGAATCTATTTGCGACTAACTCCAAATCTTCCCTTTCTCTCTCTCTCTCTCTCTCCCCCCCCCACTCCCCTTTTGTTTTGTGTTCCTTTGCTTTTGTCTTTATTTGTTTTGCTTTGCTTCTCTCTTGTCCATCCTTCTGCGGCTGCTTTCTCTGTGTTCCGTGGGATCCCAAAAGGTGAAGATCTGGAAAGGAATGATGGATCTCCTGAGCGGCCTTATTACATGTCCCCCGAACTGAGCGAAATCCTGCTGAAGGGAAGCCTAGAATCTTCCAAAAGTGCTGAGAGCCAGGAATAGGGACTGGTGCACCGAGTGGGAGAGGCACACACAGGTTGCCTGATCCGTGTGCAGGTGCTGTTCCTTCGTGGCTGCCCTGAGAGCTGGTGCAAACCTTCTAGTTTTGCTGTTCTGGGAAACAGTGCTTCCTCTAGCAAGTGGGAGGCAAACATTCTGGCGCCAGAGGAGTGGAAGCTGAAGTTCAAGGCTGAATGTGTTTAATGTCAGGGAAACTCACCACATCTCCGCTGTTTGCACCACGAGGTGCTGTTTTCTGCTCTCCCCAAAATGCCATCCCTATAGCAAGTCTGGCTATTTAACCGGTTGCATAAATAAGCAGAATGCATACAGTACAGTACAGTACAGTACAGTACAGTACAGTACAGTACAGTACAGTACAGTACAGTACAGTACAGTACAGAGTGAGTGATGCAGATATTTACATTATGTATTGGATCATTTCTTGGACTTTCCCTTTCCTTGACTAGGCAGATGTAGAACAGAGCCATTTCTTTGGTTACCAGTGAATTTTGAGAGCAGATGCTTTTGTCCAAAGGGACAAAGGAACCAAAATTGCTTGAGATGCTAGGGATATCTTTGGCTGGTTGGGCTGGTTTTGAGTTGATGGGGGGGGGGCTTCGAATTGCCTAGGACTTGCTTCCAGGCAGAAGTAAGTGGAGGAGGATAGGGATTCTAGCAGAGCAGCAAAGCAGGTATGCAAATGATGTCTTGCCGAAGAGTTGTTTCTTTGTTTTGAAGTTCCTGCTGCAAATTTGTGGGACTCTTTCCATATAGACTTACAGATCTGTATGGCTATTTTTCCCAGTAGTTTTGAGTTTCCTTCATTTTCAGTTCCTTATTTTGTTGTAAAGCAGTATTCTGTGCAACCTGCAAGCTTGCTATCCTGCTTGATGATCCCTTTTACTGAACTGTTCTGACACTCTAGCATGCCATTGAAATTACAGTAGCTTGCAGAGTAATCTTATCAAATATACAACATTTGCTTGTTTGTAACTTCTCTACAGCTTGTCTTGATGTGGAAAGTAATGACAACTAATTTCCCTAATGGCTCTCTTCCTAGGCTACGGTCCCAATATCCCACATAGCTATGTATGCCTTAAGCCCATTGAAAGACATAAGTTTTAGCATACCATACTGAACTATACTCAAAACATAGCGTTGAAATTCCCAGTGTAGCCTTGAAATTCCCAGTGTACATCTTTGCAAAGTCCTTAATTAAGCTAATAATAATCTTGAAAAATCTGTGACTGATATCTCCTTCCTATGGCAGATAAAGTATTAGATTTCCTTCCTCAAAATACACCCCCCCTGGGTTTTCAGTATTGTATAAAGCTGGAGCTTATTTTTCTCTGCTTTACAAAAGTTTATTAGCTGAACATAGTATGTCAGGATATTTTTTCCCTGTCCCAGAAAAACACAAATCTGGCTCCAATCATTGTAAAACTAAAGGGTGTTTTTTTGTGTGTGTTTTGGGTGGAGATGGGGAGGGAAGGTGAGTTAGCAAACAATTGTGAATTTGCTTAGGAAAGGATGAAAAGGAATTATGTGGGTTTGACAGAGGCTAGGCAGACAGAAAGGAAAGTGGGGCAGACAGAACACTGTATTGGGAGGTTTTCTTGAAAACACTTAATATATTCTGCATCTTGCTCCACATGGCATCAAACTTCCAGATTCCATCTCGGAAAACTCAGTGCCTTATTAAAGAGATACTTCCTTTATGATAGCTCTCCAGGTGTCATGTGGAACATTATCCACTTCAAGTTTATGGTCTGGAATTACCTTTGATTAAATATAATTATGATAAGGGTTTTGTTTTGTTTTGTTTCTCCCTGGCTTCTTGGTTATCCCTGAGAGTTGCTTTTGGCACAGATATTCTGTAAACAAGCAAAAGATAGCATAGGGTCAATTCAAAATGAAATTAAATGAATGTTGACAAAGACTCACTAGTGATCTTCATCACAAAGAGATGGAAACTTGTTTTTTAAAGATGAAATTAGAGACCAAAAGGATAGCAAATGCAGCATTATAAATTCTCGCATGTGTAGTGTTTCATGAGACAGTGGCCAGCCTGGAAACTCCTGTGGCTAGTGGCAGGCAGTTGTTTTCTAAAGGAGCTAAAAGTAGTTGGAAGTGCTTTGAGAAAGGTTTTGCTTCCCATAATGTGTGCACATTTCTTCTGCCCCAGGGTTGTCTCTGGGCTAAACGGGCTCTGGAAGCAAAATAAAAGGTGAAAACCATTTTCCAGAGGCAGTACTGGTATGAAATCCAAAAATCTGTGGTCCTTCTGCTGCCTGTTGATGACCTGAGCAGGCAGGGCACTCTTCAAAGTTTTTGAAGACTTCATTGTTTCTGGTGGCCCTTTTTTTTTTTTGAGCAGCCAATTTTGGTTTTGAGCAGATCACTCATACCTGTATCAGGAATGTGCCTCTTTCTTGTGCTGCACCAGGTTGGAATATATATATGGCTGCAAAGACAGACCTTTGTGAAGAGAAGGCCAGGTGTAGGTTTGCTATGCATCTGGCAAATGGGCCAGTATGCTGTTCACATATATTGTATCTTATATCACAAAAGAGGCGTAGTATTTCTCAGTATGTGAGTAGGGGAATGGTACTCCTTACAAAGCTTAATTGATCAGTTTGATGCTAATAAAAAAAGATAAAAGAATTTGCAAAGAAAAAGACAAGCAGAGGAAAACTTCATATAACTTATCACCACCACTGTTGCTGCCACGGCCAGAGGCAGTATTCTTCAGCTTCTCTTCTTGCTTCCCCATGGAGGAAAAAAGATCCTCTTCATTGCCACCCCTTGGAAAAAGAATGCAGGTGCAAAAACTTGACTCTACATTTTAAATATGCAAATAGAACTCCTCATTTTCTCCTCCGATTCTGCTTGCCTGGAATCTTGCTAAAGTTATAAGGCTGTTGAATTAAATTCAGTCCTCAAAAGAAGCTGTGCGGTTCAGAGTTTATATGTACCTGCTTGTTGTGCATTGAAAGGTTCAACTGAGTGCTTCATTCGTAAGTTAAACACTCAAGTTACACGTAGCGAGGAGGGGAGCTAAATGCAAATGTTGCCTCAAATATGAGATTTCATCTAGATCTTAACATCTGTGGAATCATTAGGACACTGCCATAGCCTTGAGAATGGGGTGATACATTCCATCGCACCAAGACATGGTTGAGGAAACCCATCTTGACCTATATCCTCCACTGTGAGGAAGTGTTCAACTTTCCTTGAGGAAAAGTGGAAGGATTGGCCTGTCAATTCGAAATCCTGCTCAGTTTGGGACATGCGTCTGGAGTAGGGTACACTTGCTTGCTTGGGGGGAGTCCCAGCCTCCAGTTAGTGGTGTCAGGTTTCCCAGTATTTTCACTGTCTCAGATTGCTAACACTTTCCCTTTGTTAAGGGCCTTACTTGATCCCAGATACCTGCCATTTGGTACTTGGGAGACAGACATTTTTTCACATCCCTTATGCTGGGGGAATTTGTGTCTCTTTGCAGTGGAAGATCTGGAACGTAATGATGGCTCTACCGAAAAGCCTTACTTCATGTCATCTAATCTGAGAAAGCTCTTGAAGAAGACCAACAAACAGCAAGCAGATGCATAGCTGGCCCTCCCGTTCATTCCTGTTGCTTCCGTTCGTAGCATGCAGCAGACGCACTGAAATTTAACCAGTCTGAGCTTTGTCGAACCTTTTCTTTGAAGAGCAGCAATCTGTGGGGTCCCTCTTCCACTTGCTCAGCCAAAACAACAGTAGCTTCCCTTGATTTGGAAACACTCTTGCCCCCCCCCCACTGAAAAATGAGGAACTTGTGTCACAATAGCTCCATCTTAAGTCTTGAGTGTAGAGGTATCTGCTACTAAGTCAATCAAAGCCTCCCTGCTCACGATCGGCCTGGAGCGGGTGGGTTTCTTGCTTGCTAGTGCAGAAGCAGTTTGTATAAGCGGTAGATTTCAGTTGCCAGCAGTCCATGGACGCTGTAACCCGCTAGCTAACTGAGCTGATTTCATTCCATTAACTTGTTTGAGTAGACTCCAAACTGGCCTCGATCCAAGTGTTCTGGCTTAATCTCAAAACAAATAATCTTGGAGAAGTTGGATCATTCCAATAACAATTTTTTTTAACCATTTGTATTTACTAAGTGTCTTTTCTCCTTGTCGTGGCGTTTACTTCATTATATACACCCCTTGCCACTTGGGATAGACACCTTTAAAGGAGCAAGCTGCCTTTAAGCATGGCACGTTGACTTCGTGGATAATTTATAACCTCCTCCAAATGACTAGCAGCCTTTCATACAAATGCTGTGAAGAAAAGCTTATAGGCAACTGTTGTTGGGGTTGCCGGTGAAAAAGCTAGGGTACTAGTGCTGTTGTTTCTTGAATGAGGATGGGGCAAAATTATTTTAGCAGCTTTGACTTGCAAAATAGGGAAAGGTCTTCAAAAAAAATTATTTGCAAGAAAAGAGCTGTGTGTTTGTTGGGGGGGGTAAACAAAGTAAGTATGAACTATGGAATAGCTAAATATGAGGCAGAACCTAAATATATGCAAAAATGTACCACTAAAATGCAAGGAAGTAGGAGGATTAGTTGGAAAGAGTTCCAAATTGTGGCTACAGGAATTGGTAACTTTCCACAAAGGTAATGATAATACCATCAATCAATTTTTAAATCTGGGCAGTTAATTTTGTGTTTGCTTTTTATAGTCCTTTTCTACTCTCCTATACATCTCTGTATCTTTCAAAAATATTTTATAACTGAAACATTAAACATTTTGTTTTGTACATTTGTTTAGTGTGGTTTTCTTTTTACTTAATCTGTAATTCCAACAAAATTTATGAAGTCTAATGCAATTTGTATTTTTAGAAATCAAAGTAATTAGTGGTGTCTTTCTCCCCCACCCCAAAATTCATCCGCTGCATGGAAGATGTTCTACATTTAAACTGTTGGGGGACTTCAAATATATATTAAAGGAAAACCTATTATATGATTTCTTTATTTAACTGAACTCTAGTCCAAAAAAAAAAAAAATTACAGTAATAGAAAGGGGAAATTATGTGTTTGGCACAGCCCTCTTTCTTTTAGGAACTTGAGTAAGCAGATTCCATGATCAGGTTGGAAATCAACACTTTAACGGGAGATAATCCCAGATGTAAATAAATGTATCTTGGCATATCTTAAGGAGACATTCATTTCAAAGAAGATACCATCCAAAATGGTTAATTCTGTGATCTCAGGCATTGGGAACAACCCACCTGTTGAGCACGTTTTCAATAGGACATCACAGTTGACAGGGGGGTTGTCTCACCCCACCTGTCAAAATCCCTTATGTGGGGTTCCCAAGTGCCTGGGAAGCACCAAGCTTTAGTGCTGGCAAAATGTTTCCCCATCAGCTGACAGGAAAATGAGACTAGAAGCCTGCATTTAGCAGGTATCAGATGCACATGGGAGAAATCCCCCCTTGTGGCCAGTGTCTGCAAAAAAACAACAGAAAAAAGGGTGATGGGTGTCCTGATCCACTGCCCCAAAGGAGGGCTCATGGGAGTGGTTGGGTGAAGGGATACCAAAGAAGGATGTCAAAAACACTAGAGGGATTGGTTCTAATGCTTTAATCAAGAAAAGTGTAGACTTACAGCAGATCAGCCTGCCCGATCTCCCAGCCTTTACAGACTCAGGATGGCTACCGCAGCAAGGAGATGGCTTGTCTGCACCCAATCAAACATGCATACATTCTTTATACAAAGCAGCATGTGTCAGCTTGGTCACAACTTCCCATCGCTTTGCCTGACCAGATGAGAGCATAGGTGGCAAACACCCAAATCTTAGAGATAGTTCCTCTTTCTGGGCTCAGAGCACAGCACCCCAAGCCAACAGATAAGGATAACATCAGAGCAAGCCAATTAGCTTATACTGTATCAAAGCAAGTGAATATATATGAGCTCATTGCTGCAAGAACCACCAATTAATTGTGGGGTTATCTTGACTACTAAGATGGCGTAAGCGAAGCTTCTGGAACAGTTCACCTTTGATTCAACACAACTGTTTCTTAGACTGTTTCCTCTGCACAGAAGCAGTGTAGGTTTGTCCCACAGCACAGTTTGGCTCTGCTAGTGATCCCATGCCTCTATAGGGCTTGCACACAGATCCAGGAGTTGGAATAATGCTGCTTTGATTGAATATGAGACTCTACTTATGTTGCTGCATCATTTCCCCTTAAGGGAACTTCAAAGGGACCCAATATAGACCAAAAGTCCCAGAAGGCGGTAGAAGCAGGAAAAGGCAAGGAAGTCAGGAGAAAATGAGACTAAACCATTCAAGAGGGAAAGAGATTTTTCTGCCCAAACTGGAAACAGGCCTGGGATTTGGAATGCTCTAAAAAGACAGCATGCCTCCATCAGAAAAGTGGATAGAATGGGAGGCAACACAAATGTCCAAATCTCAGAGGGGAAAAGGTATTGGGAAACACCTGGGAGAAACTAATCTTGCCTATGCATGCAGCAGTACAAAATAGGAATGAGGTGGTAGGATTGCTTTGTACCTCATTAATCTGCAGATTGGGGGCAGGGATTGCGTTTCTTAATATCCCCCTATGTACTACACTGTTGTGGTTACAAACCTAATTCGTCCCGGAGGTCCGCTCTTAACCTAAAACCGTTTTTAACCTGAGGTACTTTAGCTAATGGGGCCTCCTGCTGCCGCCATGTGATTTCTGTTCTCATCCTGCGGCAAAGTTCTTAACCCGAGGTACTGCTTCCAGGTTAGCGGAGTCTGTAACCTGAAGTGCTTGTAACCCGAGGTACCACTGTAATAATAAAGCTACTAACTGCTATTATTGTTTTACTGATGGTTCTTGCAAGTAGCAAACTGTCATAGAAGTAAGTAGGTGAGCTAGAATCCTCCTCTCTGATGTAATATAGGCTTTTATTTGCAGGCAATACTTTGTGTGAGAGAAGAATTAAGCCAGCACCACCTGCAGGGTGAAGTGATAGGTCTCCACTCAATGGTCTCATAGTTTTTGGCATCCACCTATCTCGAGAGACAATGGAGTACACCTCTGGGTATGAAATCAAATGGCACCAAAGTGACCTTCCTGGGGTGCGTGTGCAAACTTGGGCCCCAACCAGTGGTTAAAGTCAGCCTCTTAGTCCATAAATCAACAAGGCCATTGTGTGGCCTGGTTCACACACAAGGAGCTTGCCACCATTGCTGGATTCCTACATTAACATATAGCTATTTTTCTTTCGGAAAGCTTAACGTGTGGAACACAACTCACCCACCTAGAAATATATGTTTCCCTATCTATGTTCCCCATTGACATTTTGTTCTAGTGCTGCCACTCTTCACACAAGGCAAGCAAAACTATGACTTACCAGGAGCATGTGACTGTGCAGGGTTTAGAGAGCAGTTCTCTGAAAGCTCTTTCATCTCCAACCCTGAGCTGCAGCCAAGAACAAAACCTTGAAATATGAAACCACAGTTAAAGGGGATTTGGAATTTATAAACAAGTGAGAAAAGAGCCCTGCACCCTTTGCTGCTTCCCTACTCTCAAGCGCCCTGCCAGGGTTCTAATATATGCCTAACTTGGAATTAGGCACCTAGTTGAGCTTGCCTCTGCCTCCCACTGCCTCATGGTCAATACAGACCAGGCAAAGTATTTGGTCCCTACAATTTTGGAGGTGATGAACATGGTTACAAAAGAAGCATCAGAGACTAGAGAGGAATTTTCAGAGAAGAAATGAAAGGTGCAAATAAAAAGTAATTTAGAAACCTCTTAAGAGGAAAAAAGTAATAATAATAAACCCTAATAAAGTGTTAGGGTGCCTTTTCAATCTCTTGTGGGCATCCCTTCTCCCCAATTTATTATTTCTTTCAAGATCTGTTTGAGCAAAAATCTGGTAACAAAAGATTAAGCTTTTAAGTGCTACCGGTACATAACTGTTAGAGGGAATGTTGGTTGGAAAGGAATCAGCACTGCAGTACTTGGCATTCCCAAGAAGTGACCAAAATGCAATTGATGTAAGTGCCCCCTGCATATTGCATTTGAAACGCTGGCTCAGTGTATTAAATGGGAACTCTTATTTTGCACTGTATTATTCTCCCTCAAAAATGATTTGTGAAACCAGAACAGAATTGGAAATATAAACTTCTATATTTTCTTCACTAGATTTGTTTTTTAAAAATATGAGCTTCAATAAATCCCTCTTAAGACAATTAACAGGTCAACATAACCAGATTAAATTAACTAAAATCCCAACATTTCTGCTTGCTTGGGTGAGGAATCAATAAAAAAATATATAAATTCTATTTTTTGTAATTGTTGTAACCATGATGTTTTGACTATAATGTTATATGGCTGCTTTTGGATCCTTTGGGAGGAATGACATGATAACTGTAAAATAATAATGGATCCCCATATTATTGTGGGATGCTGCAGCAAGATCACAAAAGGGGTTCTCTTCAGCCCACCACAGACAGCGACAGAGAAGTGGACCATACAAATAATTCTGGTCTTTGCTCCCATGTAAGCTGGCATCAGTGATCTGTAGTTTGGAAGGACTGGCTCCTTAAATCCAATTTTCAGAGCAATCATTCTGCAAAGCCAGCATGTGCAGAAACTCGAACAACTTTATAACATTGCTTGGAACATAATGCTCAAAGGCTGAACGACTCAGAGTCAGGCAGACTAAGTTCTATGGGAGTTCCTATTAACTACTGGTAATTAAAGTCAGTCTGTGAGCAGTTAGAAAAAGAATGATGTGATTACGAAGACCCAGCATGGGTTTCTAAAAAAAAAAAAAGCAAGTCATGCCAGACAAATCTCATTCCCCCCCTTTTTAAAAATAAAGTAACAAGTTTGGTGGATCAGGGGACTGCTCTGGACATAGTGTATCTTGATTTCAGTAAGGCTTCTGACAAAGTTCCACATGATATTTTTCCAGAGCATCTAGTAACACATGGGCTGGATTAGGTAACTGTTGGGTGGATTTGTAGCTGGTTGACTGACCAAACCCAAAGAGTGCTCATCAAGTGCTCATTAATGGTTCCTCATCATCCTGGAAATGAGTGACAAGTCTTGGGCCCATTGTTGTCCAATGTCTTTATAAACGACTTGAAGGAATTGAAGGGATGCTCATCAAATTTGTAGATAACACCAAACTGGGGGGGGGGGTAGCTAATGAGTCAACAGTGGGATGCAGCAGTAAAAAAAAAGCTAATGCTATCAACTGGGACATGGGTGGCACTGTGGGTTAAACCACAGAGCCTAGGCCATAGGGCTTGCCAATCAGAAGGTTGGTGGCTCGAATCCCTGTGATGGGGGAGCTCCCGTTGCTCGGTCCCTGCTCCTGCCAACCTAGCAGTTCAAAAGCATGTGAAAGTGCAAGTAAATAAATAGGTACCGCTCCGGCGGGAAGGTAAAAGGCGTTTCCATGCGCTGCTCTGGTTCGCCAGAAGTGGCTTAGTCATGCTGGCCACATGACCTGGAAGCTGTACACTGGCTCCATTGGCCAACCCCAGAGTTGTCCGCAATTGGACCTAATGGTCAGGGGTCCCTTTACTTTAGTATAGTATCCAGATCAAGGGATGTAATAGTACCACTCTATTCTGCCTTGGTCAAACCCCACCTGGAATACATTGTCCAGTTCTGGGTGCCACAATTTAAGGAAGATATTGCCACCTGGAACATGTGCCAAGGAGGGCAAACAAGATGATTAAGGGAATGGAAATCAAGCCTTATGAGGAATGGTTGAGGGAGTGGTTATGTTTAGCCCGGAAGAGACTGAGAGAATATATGATAGCCATATTCAAATATCAAAAGGACTGTCACATGGAAGATGGAGCAGGCTTGTTTTCTCCTTCGGAGGGTAGGACTCAATCCAATGGATTCAATTTACAAGGAAGGAGATTCTGACAAACATCAGGAAGTACTTTCTGACAATGAGAGCTGTTCAGTGGAATGTACTCCCTTGGGAGGTTGTGGACTGTCCTTTCTTGGAGGTTTTGAAAGAGAGGTTGGTTGGTCATCTGTCATGGATGATTTAGCTGTGATTCCTGCATTGCAGGGGGCTGGACTAGATGACCCTAGGGGTCCCTTCCAACCCCACAATTCTTATTTTAATATTTCATTCTTCAGCCCAATCTTAAGCTTATTTATTTACACAGAAATAAGTCTTACTGAGTTCAGCGGGGCTTGTTTTCTAGTTTTTTACTGGTTTTTACTAGATCTGTAGTGTGCAGCTTGTTTTATGCTATCCTTTCCACGCTTACTTCCATTTTTAATTTACATCCCACTAAAATTCAGTATTGTATGTGAAAATACAAGCAGTAAAACAATACCTAGTATCACCAGTTCAGTCTGGACATTCCCCTAGATCCCTTTTAAGTTGCAATGTGGCTACAGCCATGTGGCGACCCCTTTAAGGGTTTCCCTTGTATCACACCTGAGAGAGCCACCAGCGGTTAAACAAGACATAACAGGGCAAAGGCATCAATCCCATCCCCATTTACCTGGTAGCAAATCCCACTAAATTCAACATGACTTGCTTGGGTGTAGACATGGTTAAAATCGCACTGGAAATCCCACTAATCTCAATAGGACTTGCTTCCAAGTAAAGCGGGCAGGTCTGCTTGAGCGGAAGTTTCCTATCGGCTTGGCTGCTTCGTCTAACCCTAACGGGTGCAATTTATAAATGCTACAGGCGGTTTATTAACAAACCGTCCGACTACAAAAGGATTAAGGGCGTGCCTAAACGTGTGTATTTTATTCTTATTTGATGGGAACCGCAGGCACTGAAGAACTCCGAGCAACCATAGCTCAGTGGCAAGCAGGCCAGAGATGGGAGAGGCTCCTGCCAGAAATCCTGGGAAGCTGCTGCCAATCAGTGCAGACAATACTGAGGTAGATGGACCCCCAATGGTCTGGTGAGCAGCTTCCTGACGTCGAAGCTATGGGTGTTTAGGATCGCAGCTTTATTGCGCACACTTAGCTCCGTGGAAGGAGGTGGGCAGGCCGATGGCTGTTACGACGCTTTGGGTCGCCCTGCCAGTGCAAGATAAAGAGACCGACCAGTTCAATAAATAATAAATAAATAAATAAATAAATAAATAAATACTGTATATGTAAAGGTAGTTGCGCCCTCCATCCGCCTCCACAACCCCCTTTTCCTCGAATACTTGGAAGCAACTGTCCTGTTTCGCGTGTGGAGACGCGCGGGGTCGAGCGCCCTGCTCATCTCAGGTCGCCGGCTACGCACGGCGCGCGTATGAGGAGACAAGATGGCGGCGGGGAAGGAGGCGGGGCGGAAGGACTAGAACGCCGCGCTCCTCCACCCCGCATGCAAGGCGCGCGCCTCCTCGCTCGGCCGCGATTGGAGGAGAGGGGCGCAAACCACGTGGTCCGGCGACCTGCCTTTCTCCTCCGCGCAGCCCCGCCCCTCCCCTCCCCCCTCCCGCGCGCCACCGCCGCCGCCGCCGCTACCGCGCTGCAGTTAGAAGCTGACGGAGGAGGAGGAGAAGCCGCCGTCAGCGTCGCCGCCGTAGCCGCCACCGCCTTTTGCGCGGGAAGCCGCGAGCCCAATACCGGCAACCGCCCGCTTTCTGTGGCGGTGAGGGGAGCGGGGCGGCCGTTGGTAGAGGCCGCCGCTGTCGACGGGCCCAGACCGCTCGGTGAGTGAAGGGGCTTCGAGGGGAGGGAATGAGGGAGAAGCCCGAGCCTCAGGCCCGCCTCCCACAACACGGGGTTCTCCTGAGGCGGCAGCGGGAGCTTGGCTCGTTTCTGAGGGAACGTGCGGTGGGGTGGGAGGGGGAAATAACGTTTCCCTGCGTTCCGAAGAGGATTCTCTCTCCCGCTTGTGTCTCTGTCTTTGCGCGCGCGCTCCATTGTGTGGAGCGAACAAAATGGCGGCGGCGGCAGCGTCGCCTGGGCCGGGAGGGAGGGGGGAAATTGGAGGGAGAGAAGCGCCATGGCGCGCGGGGCGGCTCGACGGAAGGGGAGCCAGTGGCCCCGGGGACGTGGGTGCGCTCTTCCCCGGCCCCCGGCCTCCATCTCTTCCCCGATGCCTCCTCTCACGTGTGCTGCAGCCGCCGCCGCCGCCTCCCTCTTATAAGTGCCGATCCCGCCCTCGAGTTCCCCTTGAAGGCGGAGAGGAAGGGGACCTTCGCCTCAGAACCCCGGGTGGCACCTTCGCAGCGGCCGCCGCCGACCCGCTTCGCTTGGCGCCCTCTGCCTCCCCTCCGCGGGACTCGCGTTTTGTGCCGACCCCCTTCCCCAAATGAAGCGCCGCCCTCTCTATTTCCTCCCCAACCCCCGGTACATACCGTAATGGCTTTCGCCTGCTGGCTAACCTTGCCCAGGTCAGCACGCGCTCCCTCCACGTGGTTAAAAATGCGGCAAGGGCCGGGTCCCCTTCTTCGGGTTACGGGAAAAGGGTCTTGGGCCGCGCCGGGTTTCTCTTGCGTGTGTCTTGACGACCGTAGGTCTGAAACTGGTCTTCCATCTCCTGGCAGATGTGAGGTTTAAATGGCCGAGCCCCTGCGTGGATTTTTTTTTTTGGGGGGGAGGGAGGGGGAGAGCCACTTTTTGATCGAGTGGGGATCTAATGATTGTAAAGCTTAAGTTTGTGATAAGCAGCTCTTTTCAAAGTCTGCTACTTCTAGGCAACTATCAGCTTTTTGTTTTGTCAGTTAACTAGCAAAAGAGGTGATGGCGTTTCCCAAACTTAGGAGCCTTGGCTTTCCGTTTACAAAAGTAGCGCTACTATTAAGTTTGGCTAGGAATTACGATTTCAAAGCAGTGGGTTAACACCCGAGCCCATGGAAAGAGAGATATTGAGTGGGTGTACCAGCTACTCAGGATTGTTGGGTCAAGAAATCATAGCCCCACTAAACCGTAATTTGAAATAATTTAATGCAAGCTGAATCCAGGATTAGATGCACAAATTGGGGGAAGGCTTAAAGGCAATAGGATGTGCTGAATAGTGTTGTACAGCCTAGGCATTTTCCAGTGTCTCTGTGCTTGCTTCCCCCCCCAACAATGAAAATAAAATATTGTTCTTCCCTGAACTTTGCTGCTCATTTTCCACAAGAAACCAGTTCTGAAATAGGCTTGCAGAGCATTTGAGATTGATGAATACAACTGAATTTGTGCAGCTTCATAAGCTTAACTAAAACAGGTGCTTAATTTGTAGTTTAAAAGCGAAGTTAGACTGAGACTAGTTTTTATTTAATGTTTACAACTTCAATTATATTCTTTCTGTGAAAAGTTGTGCTGGTAGTATTAGTTTAGTGTAGCATCTTTGTTTGTGATCTGAACATTTGTCCAAGACACACTGCTTCTTGCCTCATCAACTTCATGTTGCAATGTAATATGTTGTTATTGATCGGCCTCCCCCCATCTCTAGCAGGTTGGGTCACTTTGGTTTAACATTTTTTAACAGAACAGTCTAGATGGAGTGGGGGGTTGTGCTAAATGTTTTGTTATTGTTAAAAACTGAGAGAAATTTTTTTTCCTTTGGTCCCAAAGATCTTTATCCTGTTGTGCTCAAAGGACCGCATAGCACAAGGTGAACGTCTTCTGCCAGGCCCCAGTATGCTTAACTTCACAAATTACAAACTTAAATCATTCCTGTGACCAGCAAGCTCTGTTTTTAGTTCTTTTTATGTGTTTCAAATGTGTCTGTCCTGCACTTCTCAAAGTTCTTGCTACAATAAAGCAATTTGTTCTCATGGCAACACATAACCCATTACCCCATTCTCACAACACAACAAGCCATGGGCGACACTCCAGATCCTACCGGATCACAGTTCTCTTCAACCATTGCTCATGCTTTCTAAGGGAGCTTGGAGTCCAGGATCTGGAGGACCGCAGGTTTCCTTTCCCTGCAGTACAGTACACCATAGTTGCTGGTTTATCATGAATACAGAGATGGCTCTGGCTTTGCCCCTCCCTATCAGGAACAACAAACCACAATTTCTTGCTTAGCATTTCACTCAAATTATTATCAGAAAGCCAAGAGCAAATCTTGGTTTTGCATTGTGGTTTGATTGGAATGAAACAAACGGTGATCAGCGCTTGTTGCTCACATGGTTTGCAACAAGGATTGTTGATGGGGAGATTAGAATGAGACCTCTATGAACATGATAAATCATGGATTAACATAAAATGTAATGGTATATTTTGTTATAATATAAATTCATAATTGTGACAAGTCCACCAGTT
The DNA here is from genome assembly GCF_963506605.1 of Zootoca vivipara. Taxonomy (NCBI): domain Eukaryota; kingdom Metazoa; phylum Chordata; class Lepidosauria; order Squamata; family Lacertidae; genus Zootoca; species Zootoca vivipara. Next base: position 31,553,688 of record NC_083291.1, on the reverse strand, counting down.
TGTTTTATGATATTATTGGATGAAGATGAAGTGTATGTTTCTGTTGTTAAATTTTCTGTCTGGTCTATAACCGCAATAAAGATTGATTGATTGATTTCTGATATTGTTTATCCTTTTCATTTTCCCAGAGTACTGAACACACTGGGCGAGTACAAATTGGAAGAAGCAAATATTTCTTGAAAAATTCAGCCAAAGGTCAAAAGCAAAAATGGTAAGAGACTGCCATTCAGAGGTGAAAGCCAATAGCATACACTGTTGGTTTACTATTTGTGTTTTTATTTTCAGCGGCCAATGCGTATTTTTGTGAATGATGACCGCCATGTTATGGCAAAACACTCTGCAGTTTATCCAACACAAGAGGAGCTGACAGCAGTACAGAACATGGTCTCTCACACTGAACGTGCTCTCAAGGCTGTATCTGACTGGATTAATGAACAAGAGAAAGGTAGCGGAGAGCAGCCAGAACCTGAGACCATGGAGACTGTAGCTGAAGAAGAGAACAAAGAAGGAAGGTAAGTAACATTTCTGCTCATCAGTCAGCTGCTAAATACTTACAAAGGGCACAATTGCAAGCAGCCATCTCTACGTCTAAAGGCAAATCTCCAGTTGCCACAGTAGGTTAAACAGTAAGCATGACTTTGTTCCTGTTGTCCACAGTTTTGGTTGTTTCATTTACCATAGAGAGAGGAGAACTTGTGGTCATCCATATGTTGTTGGATTCCAGCTCCTATCCTAACTACTGGCCATGCTTCCTGAGACTGTTGCAAATTCAGGTCCAACACCATCTGGAGGACTACAGGTTATCCATCCCTGATTAAGCTGATAGAACAGTCACAAACATTTTAGAACATTTCATCAATTAAGTTAATTGCTGCTGGAGGATTTGCCACTACCACAGAATCTCTTACTGTGCAGTGCTATACACATCTACTCAGAAATAAGTGTCATTTAGTTCTGTTGGGCTTACTCCCAGCTAAGAGTATAAGATTGCAGCCCAACTACATTACCACATACATATATGTGAGTGGTATTTTCTTGAATCTTGGGTAATTGTGTTGAAGTCTTCCTGGAACTAGAAAGTGTCACGTTTTTTCACTAGATTTCCCTATAAATACAGTATAGGGTGGGTATTTGTTGTCAAGGAGAAAACATGGACTGGATATGATACCCCTTTGCATTTCTTGGGGTGTATACTAGTACAGCATAAATTTAAACATCAGAAAAGTGGATTTTTGTTCTGAAAATGTTTGAATTGGAAACTTCTGATGCCTTATGTAGGTTGAGATCTCATTTTGCATCTTTGACTTATTTTTAGTAAGCAAATCTAGAAGTCTGCTATACTAATTTTATCTGTTGTATAACTGTCAAAGAATTTTCAAATAGCCAAAAATATTTGAAATGAAATACTTTGACGAGGAAAGGAAATTGAAAAAAATAATCATGCTTAATGCGTTGTAACTATGTTTAGGGATGTGGCAACACAACCACATATGCCTCCTTAGTGTTTAAATTCTAAAAGGAAATAAAGGTACTGAAAACTTCATATGCTAATTTTTGCACACTAAAGACCTATGTATTTATATAATAAATGCACACAGATATATTTGGGGTAGTCACCCAAAAAAAGGTTCAGGTAAGTTTCCGCAGAAAAAGTCATTCCACATGTGCAGTGTTTTAGTTGCTTCAATTAGTAAAGTACTAAATGGATAATATATATTAGTTGAACCAAGCAAATTAGTAGTAGTAATAATAATTAATAATAATATCCATTTAGTGTATTTACTAATTTAAATGCTTACTGTAAGTGTTTAGTGTATTTATTTAGATGCAACCTACTGAGTTGCATCCAACTAAATCATTGTGTGTGGGATGACTTGTGCAGGCACAATAGAGCTTCTCGTGCTGTGCAGCCACCCCCCTCCACCTTGATGTGGGGGTTCCTCTGGGGTAGATAGGTGAATGCAGGGGGAGTACAATTTCCATTGTGCTCACAGAAGTCATTCCATGTGCAGAGTGGTTTAGTTTTAAAATGGCATTGTATTTTTATTTTTAAACTGAAAATTCCATGAAAAAATGGAGCTGTAGAATGTTTTATGGAATTTTCCTCCCTATATCAAAACCTCAGGGCTAATTTCTTGGTGGGCTGTGAGAAGGCATTCTTGAAGTTGCTGCACCATAGTGGATAAGAGACTGAATTTACAGATAAGGACATTGCTGGGTCAAATCTTGCCTTTGCCGTGAACTCACTAAGTAGCTTTGGGAAGTCATTCTCTCTCAGCCTCTCCAAATACTGTATATTCCGGCGCATAAGATGACTGGGCGTATAAGACAACCTGGGTTAAAAAGTAGTCTTATACGCAGGAATATACAGTACTCTTTAGCCAAACAGTGCTTAACAGATACTCCATGTATCTGGAATGGAACAGCATCCAAAGGTGTCTAATTATTGCTTTTTCCAGTTGGGGAGAAAACTTTCGACTTAAGAGCATTGAAGAAAATAAAAGGAAGATTATCATTGTTGCTACAGTATGTAGACCTCTGCATTTTAATGTAAAGGTGGAAGAAACAATTGAGGAACACATCACAGGATTAGATTAATTGCAAACTAAAATATTCAGTTAAATGTTCTCTGTTTAATAGTTCTGCGCTATAACCATTACACAGGCTGCACTTCTGTCTATTCACTCTAAACTAAGGATACACAGTTCATTGGTACCCAGTGGTCTAGACTCCAGGACACTGGTGCATTCTCCATGCTATCGTCTAGGAGGGAAACACTTTAGAAGAAGGTCTTTGCTCAGGGCTGGATTAGATGGTATCTCCCAGTGCCTTTCTTGACCAGTCATTCTGCCACTAGCTATACTTGAGTTTCCATAATCTTCTCTTACTCGTAGTCCAACTCATCCATTTCCAGGCGCCCATAAGCACATGAAGCCTTCATAGTCACCTAAAATATATGATTGCTACCAGCCCCGTTGCAACCCTGAGAGGAAATGAAGTCTTCCCAATGGCATCTTGCTGAACTTCAGAAACACTTATGAGTGTTTCTAGAGCCCAGTGCAACTTTTCACTTGCCCACACACCAAGCTGGAGGGTGTAGGATGCTTCACTCTAATGAATGTTTAAAAGGCTCAGACAGCAGCAATGCACCTCTCTTCTCCACCCACACCTTTGCCCTGTTTGGGATGGTGGGGAATCTCCTAGGCTTCATGCTGAGTCTCAGAGGCTCTGGAAGCAGTTATTTATTGCATTTACATTCCACCCTTTCCCCCAAGGAGCTCATTGAATCTCCATAGCAACACTGTAAGGTAGGTTAGGCTGAAAGGCAGTGACTAGCCCAAGGTCACCCAGTAGCTTTACGGCTGAGTGGAGATTTGAACTCTGGTCTCCCAGATCCTAGTTCGACACTTACTTCAACACCACACTGGCTGTTATGCCTCACTGCTTCCTGACTTTTCTCAGACTCCATATTCTATGGCAAGGAAGTTCCCTTTTCATTTTTTTTGCTTAAGAGGAGGCCATATTCTATTAGTATTTATTCCTTGAAATTAAAATTTTATTAATACTGTATTTTACCCCTGGCAGGTAGATGAATGCTTTGGGGATTAAAAGACCTGTACAATGGTGCCTCACAAGACAAATTTAATTCGTTCCGCAAGTCAATTCATTTTGCAAAAAATTCGTCTTGCGAATCGCGGTTTTCCATAGGAATGCATTGAAATTTCTTTTTTTGCCCATAGGAACGCATTAATTAAATTTCAATGCATTCCAATGGGAAACCGCGATTCGCAAGACTAATTTTTTGCAAAACGAATTCGTCTTGCAAATCACCACCAAATCTCAAGACACATTCGTCTTGCGAAAAATTCGTCTTGCAGGACATTCGTCTTGCGAGGTACCACTTGTACACGATGATAGACTGGTAGAAACAATGGGCTGATAGAGATGTAATACCTTTGTTTGTTTGTTCTACTTGAATCAACTTTTAAAGATATTTGGGTCCCTCCATGTAGTGCAAAACAGTTTGGTGGCTATTTTGAAACAGCCCAGTGTTTCCATTGTGTGCTGAAAGTTTGATTTGAACAAATGCTTAGCATAATAAAAGAGCAGTTTGTCATTTCATCATTTTCTGTAAAGCTTCTTTTCATCATTTCTTAGTGAGCCGAAGACCACAGAGAACTTGACTCGGACACTTCGTGGAGTGATGCGTGTTGGTCTTGTAGCGAAGGGGCTCTTGCTTAAGGGAGACTTGGATCTTGAGTTGGTTCTGTTGTGCAAGGAGAAGCCTACTATTGGTCTTTTGGAAAAAGTGGCAGATAATCTTGGAACCCAACTTGCTGTGAGTATGAAAAATAGGCAATTTTTAAAAGCTTATAATTGCTACCGCTTATTTTGTTTATTTTTTACTTGTTCGTGCAACAAATACAATGTTATCCTACTTTATTGGGTTATGGGGTTTCATGCCAAAGAGTGCACAGAATTTTTGCTGTTGGATACTCTAATGTAATGCAGTTTTTGCTGTAATGCAGAATTTATGTAATGCAGAATTTTTGCTGTTGGATACTCTAATGTAATGCAGTTTTGGATAAAGTAACTCAATCTGAGTAACAAGCACCTATTTACATATTTTTAGGTGCCAGGCAAAAACATTCCTCTTCTCCAAGGCCTTTGGCTAATTAAACTATGGCTTTTAAAACAGTTGGGGGGTGTTATAGTTTTTGTTAGTTACTATGTAATGTATTTTTGTGGTTTCATATTGTAAAATGCACTGTGCTCCTTTCAGTATAGAGGGCAGTATAGAAATTTAATAAATAATTATAACATCTAAAAATCATGCATTTTGCTATCGTATACTGTAGCATTTAAAGTTTGCTTGTAATCAAAGCATAGCTGATGTGGGATAATTCTGGAGCAAATATTTTATGTACAGTAGTACATTGAGCCTGCAATCACCTAAATAAATAAATAAATAAATGGAGAGCAGGGAAAACCCATCATTCCCCACTCTCCATTTATTTATTTCTGCCCAACCCATGCATCTAGTGGGTTTCTCTTGCAGCTTTGCTTTGGGAAGGAGCTGCCCGAGCCCTTGCTTCTCCTTCCCAAAGTTGAGCAAGGTTTGGCAAGGAGCTGCCATGGCTCTCCCTTGTGCCTCCTTTGCAGAGTCCAGTAAGCAGCCATCCACTTTGCAGGTAGCCCTGTTCCAGGTGTTCCATACTTTGCACTTTGTGCATGGTGCTCCGGGACTGAACCTTTGCATAAGTGTTGGGCCCATTGTAATTAGATCTACCAAGTACTTTGCCTACCATTTGCCAGTTTTCTGTATCCAGTTGCTGGCACCTCTTGTAACTAGCCCTGTGGGTCTGTCCCTTCAGAACTTCCAGAACATTACAAATTAAGCTGGAGAACATTCCTCAGTACTTGGTAGCTCATCTTCATTTGCTACTACTGGCTTTAGCTCATCTTCATTTGCTACTACTGGCTTATTTGAGAAACTATTTAGATACCATAGTATGATTTCATTATCAATATTTCCTCTTTTGAAACTAGTCTGATATTTGAATGGGCTAGATAAACTCATTGCTCAGACAAAATGGGAAGCTTTAGTTAAACCTTTATAAGAGGAAATGTCCTAGTGTTGAAAGGGGTTTTCTGCCTGAAGTACCTTTCCAGTCATTGTGCAAGTTGGGGGTGGGGAGAAATGTGTGAAGGGTAGGGAGATGTGGTGGATTCCATATCTTGGGCAGCTTGCCCAAGGAGCATTTGGGCCCCTGAAGCGAATTTCCATATGTTGCTCTTGGCTATACCAACTACGCCAAAATCAAACAACAACAACAACAATTTATTATTATTATTTATACCCCGCCCATGTGGCTGGGTTTCCCCAGCCACTCTGGGCAGCTTCCAACAGAATATTAAAATACAATAATCTATTAAACATTAAAAGCTTCCCTAAACAGGGCTGCCTTCAGATGTCTGCTAAAAGTGTGGTAGTTGGTTGCCCCAAAGCTCTTAACTTGGATGTTGGCACTGCAGAAAGGTAGAGAGACTGATAAAACTCTAAGGCATTTCTTTGTGTTTCAGGCTATTACTGAAGATAAATATGAAATTATCCAATCTGTCAGTGAAGCTGCAATTATCATTAAGAATACAAAAGAACCTCCACTGACACTTACCATCCACTTGACATCTCCTGTTGTCAGAGAAGAAATGGAAAAAATGTTAGCTGGAGGTATGGAGGACTGAAAACTGCTAGCAACCGCAGAATAAGTTTCCAGACGGACTTCATTGTTCACTGTGGTGTTCTGTTTTTGATTAGGCAGAGCAATTTCATGCAAATCAACTTTGTGTCACAATGCTACACAGTGTCATGGTTATGAACAACTGGATTATAGGCTTCTAGAATCTGAGTAGCACCTTCCAAATTAAATCAATTTTTTAAATGTTTGGGCCTTTTTGTATGGCCTTGTACAAGTACATTAATTCACTGGTAAAACTTTTTTCATCAGACCTTAATGATGGATACAGACATTATAAATGTAAACTAAAACCTCTTAAGATGAAGTCTTAGTTTAAATGACTTCTGCATGTTCATGAAATTGGATATGTTACATAAAAGCAGTTTGTGTTGCAGCAAAAATGATAGTTGCTTTTTGTATTTTTGGTCGTTTTGGGGTTTCAGCCTGTTCAGCTGAATTCAATAATGTAATGCAGAGTTTTGGATAAAGTTACTCCATCCTTCATCTTACTCCCGCATCTACAGTATGGGTCTGAGTGACAAGTATGTATACAATAACTCAGCTTGATTATTTGCAGCTGAGTTCAAGGAGGCAGTCCACACAAAGTATTTGAGGTGATATCAAATACTACAAAATACCTGTCCCGGTGTTTGTGTGATAGCTGTCTTCATACATGCACATCACTTGATCGTACAGAGATGAGCTTGGATGTGTGAATTCACCCTTAATATTAAAAGCAATCTTCACATTTGAATAAATCTAGAATGATTTTTTCAGTAGCCAGGTGAACACAATGCTTAAAGGGTCTCACATTTCAAATCACTGAACTAGCCTTATCTAAAACCCTGGCTTCTTCCTATCTTCACTTTTGCTGCAGCACAGACTGGATAGTAATTTTGTTCGCTACTGATTGTTTTATGGTTCTGATATCTGACCACATCTACCAAGCCTTCTAGTTTGTCGATTTTAGGGACGCTGGACCTTTGACCAACAGGACGCACTCTGTCATGGGCTGGGGCCAGGGCAGTCAAGCCTTGTGGGCGGAGGGGGTTCCCATCTAGAAAAGCTTTTAGTTATGTACTTCTGTGGATATAGAGTGGGGATATAATTTTAACCTTCCATTCTGTTGGTTAGCATAGTTCTATACCTTTTTGTAACCTGGTTAAAATAGTTTAGGATTTCTGTCCTTCCCTGTAGGGTTTCCTTTCCTTTTGTAAGAGTGAGTTAGTGCCTCACATTGTTCTCCTTATGTAGTTGTTAGTTCATAAGGGTGACAAAGTAAAGTGTATTGAGGCTATATTTTCAGGTACAGGGCTGTAGATCAGAGTTCTGGGAGCCTCAGCTGCCCTTTAGGAAACTGCCTCATCCCCTCTCCACCCGACAGAACCCCCTTGGTCAAACTGTACCTTGTCTTCTTATTCCACCCACGAATAGAAACGCTATCAGTCAACGACTCACCGGACGTTCTGGACAGGCAGAAATGCCTTGCTGCCTTGGCGTCACTCCGACACGCCAAGTGGTTCCAGGTTTGCATTTTGTTCTTATATTTGTCTTTAAGTAGAAAACTTGTAAGTTGTAATTGTATAACTTCATTAAAATGTTTTAAATCTGGGCTGTAGATGTGCAGAACTTAGCATCTGTTATATGTACAGTTGCTAAAGAAGCACTTGAATGAATTTAGTTTTTCAGAGAAGGAATGGAGTAGATTTCATTGCTGCTGCTTTGTGTTAAGAGTAAGTTTTCATACACAGTAATTAAACTAAAGAAATAAAGCTATGGAGATGTATACATAGTTTACCCTTGACAAAGTAGCACTACAAGAAATTTATATTTTGTCTCAATTTGGTCCTGGTATGCAGTATATTACTGAACCTGTGTTGCTTATTACTTTATTCTAGGCCAGGGCAAATGGCTTGAAATCATGTGTCATAGTCATCAGAGTGCTGAGAGATCTGTGTACCCGTGTGCCTACTTGGGCTCCACTTAGAGGATGGGTAATCTTTCAAGTTATTTCTTTTTTAAAATGCAAAAGTGTGTGAGAAAAAGCAGGTGCTTTTTAAATCCTTTTTATGTTTAAGAAAAGTGTAATCTTTGTAAGATTGCCTAGGTTGTTAAATAAGACTGATTGCATGTGACCAATCAGTCACAATCAGGTGGGATTTTAGGGATTGCGGAAGCCTGACCATTCTAAAATACTTGCCAAAAGTCTGCTTTGGTTTATAGCTATAGTATCCTCATGGCATCAGTTCATCAGTTTGTTGAGGATCAAAATTGACTTGTCCTGTGCTTTTAGAACAGGAGTGGTGGTCTGCAAGCTACATTCGGATGGTCCAGGGCAGATCTCTGCATTGTGGTTGAAAACAAGAGCCAGCATATCCATCCCATTAAGCAGTTATATTGATTTCAATTGTATTTGTATTTTATTGATTATCATGTTGTATTTTGTAATGCAAGTGAGTTCTATGGAATTCAAATTATAATACAATAAAATATTTAAGGAATTAAATAATGAAAATACAATTAGAAATCTTACAGTATTTAACACAGTTGCTGCAAGAGGCAGAAAAAATCATTAAGTACGATAGTCCCAACAAGAGCCTTGGCAAATTTCAGGTGGCCTGGGGGAGAGAATAGTTTTGAAATCACTGCTTGGGAATAATACCCATTTAGTGGCATATAAATAATTTGAATGTGCAATGAATATATGCCATTGTAGGACGTTTCCATTGTTTTCAGATATAATGGTTGTGTTTGCACAAACATTGTCATAAGCCAGAGTTTCTAGTTTATTATGGTAAATTGTAAACGAGCAGTGAGCTAGTGCATGCTGCCTGCTTACTTCCACTTCAGCCCTCTCCTGCTGTGAGCAGAATATGTATACTGTACCAGGAAGTTGTTGCAGTGGTCCCTCAACTTACGAACTTACTAATCCATTCCGAATGCACATTCGTAGGTTGAAAAATTTGTAAGTCGAAAAGCGGTTTCCCATAGGGGGAAAAAATTGTAAGTTGAGGAAACCGCATTTAAAGCCGCCAACAGTTTCCGTTCGGATGTAGAAAAATTAGTAAGCGTGCGGCCATTTGTCCTGTTCATAAGTCGAAAACATTGGATGTCGAGTAATTCGTAAGTCGAGGGACCACTGTAGTTTGATTGTAACAACAAAACATAGTCACTGCCCATCTTAAACCATGCTTTGTTGGCTTGCTTATTGTGGCTTGCTAGAATGCAAAAAGGAAACCTAGGCCTCCTGGAGGAGTGATCAGACCACATGCACCAGCACACAGAAAGTCTGGCTTATGTGTCTATGCAGCCAGTGAATATTTGAGAATGTGGTGGGGTTATTCAGTTTTCAATGCAGATTACCATTCTAATACTTCACAGGCATTATTAGACAGCCCCTCACACACATTTCAGACCTTCAGTTAAGCTTACGCCAAGGCAACAGCTAAAAGTGATTCTGGTCTAGGTTAGATGACCACACACCTTACAGCAGGCATAGGCAAACTTCGGCCCTCCAGATGTTTAGGACTATAATTCCCATCATCCTTAGCTAACAGGACCAGTGGTCAGAGATGATGGGAATTGTAGTCCCAAACATCTGGAGGGCCCGAGTTTGCCTATGCCTGCCTTACAGCAACCCCCACAACCAAACTTTGCTAAGCTTCATTTGATTCAGCTTGAGCGGAATATGAATGCAGGGCAAGTAAATTGCAAGTGTCTGTATCATTTAGCATGCAGATCATTCTTGCTTTCACCAACATGATCACTGCAAACCCCATTTTTTTGAACAATTACCATTGACTTCAAACACTTAAAATATTATTAGGTGCATGCTTCAATTCAAGTTGCTGGTGGGGTTAGGGAACTACAATCCCCCCCCCAAAGCTGCATCAGAGAAGCCACTTTGAAGCAGAAGCAATTAATATCTGAGCTATGAGCATTCTATATGTTAAAGCTATAGAGAGCATGTTATTTCTACTATTTATGTTGCACTTGCTAAGTTTGAAAACTTTATTGCATTCACTGATTCCCATTTTACAGAAAGGGCACTAACATCCACATGTCAACTTTTCCATTGAGTCAGTGATAGGCAAGCTTGTACCAAGGTCTTCTAGATCCAACACCCAATTTTCTAGTCATGCATGTGTCTCTTTGACTGAGTTATTTAATAGAGTAATGGTTAAGGTAGGCCAGCATCTGTACTATGGGCACTGATAACTGTTTACTACTTTCCTTACAATTTCTGAAATGTCTTTTCAGCCTCTAGAACTGCTGTGTGAGAAATCAATTGGAACAGCCAATCGACCAATGGGAGCCGGTGAGGCCCTGAGAAGAGTTCTTGAATGCCTTGCATCAGGAATAGTCATGCCAGGTTAGATAGTTCTTGATTTCAATAGATGTGACTGAAATTGGCTCTAGTCAAGGTTTTGTGTTTCCACCATGTTAGGCATGACCATATTTTATCTGTTTCTTTCACTTAAGGCTTGATGTATAGGGCATGACATTATCTTGAACAAATGCTCTTAAAATTATGGACCCATTATTCCAACTCCCTTAATGGGGATGTGACAGAATGTGCAGGTTGCTTTTGGAGTGCTTGAAGACTTTGGCAACCTTGCCACACAGTGCTGGGCTTATTGATCTGTATTGCAGACTAGATCAAAATTATTGCCCATTGGATCAAGAACTTCAATTGAGCTACTTACATTTCTGAGTCTTAGGTGATGCTGAGGGAATATTTGAGTCTACGTAGAGACCCTAGGATAATTCTCTGCATATCTTCCTTGTTTCCTGCCTTCAGATGGTTCTGGTATTTATGATCCTTGTGAAAAAGAAGCCACTGATGCTATTGGGCATCTAGACAGACAACAAAGGGAAGATATCACACAGAGTGCTCAGGTATAGTTTTGATTACAGATGTTACAAAACCGCAATGAGTTCTTAATGATAGCTAGTTTTCCCAATGAGGCTGGCTATAATCTGAAACAGAAGAAAGGGTCCCATTAAGTAAAACAGGAGTTTTTTTGCTGATTTCCCAAAAATAAGATGTCAGGTTTTTAAAAACTTAACAGTAAGTTCCAGAGTGCTTGCTGACTTTGGTCTTCAGACGTTTCTGGCTTGAAATACTGGGAATGGGTTTTGTTATGAATGTGGGAAAAGCTAGGAGCAGTTTGGACACCTCAGTAATACACATTCTATCTCTCTAGCATGCGTTAAGGCTTGCTGCTTTTGGTCAACTTCATAAAGTTTTGGGGATGGATCCGTTGCCATCAAAGATGCCCAAGAAACCAAAAAATGAAAACCCAGTTGATTACACTGGTAGGTTTTAGTAGTTTGGAATTTTATTTCCGACAGAAAATATGTTGGTGCTTTTATTGACAATCTAAAATCTTGTCTACAGTCCAGATTCCCCCTAGCACCACATATGCCATTGCTCCGTTGAAACGTCCTATGGAAGAAGACGGAGAGGAGAAGTCTCCAAGCAAAAAGAAAAAGAAGATTCAGAAAAAAGGTATTGAGTTGGCAAGAGGTAGGTATACATAGTTTTCCAAGTGCTTGCTAATCCAGATGTGTTGGATTCATGTTGATATGTAAATGTCAGTGAATGTTAGGAGGTAGAAACAAATGTCAAGTTGTTCTTCTGCTTTGGCTGTTTTGTTTGATAGCTATAAACTTAACACTGTGCACTTTGTAGAGCACAAAGGATATTAATGTGGGGTCTTCAGTCAATACATTAATATCTGACAAAAACCTTCTTTTGTTCAGAGGAGAAATCGGAACCACCGCAAGCTATGAATGCACTGATGAAACTGAACCAACTGAAACCTGGACTTCAGTATAAACTAGTGTCTCAGACAGGTCCAGTTCATGCTCCTATATTTACTATGTCTGTGGAAGTAGATGGCATTTCATATGAAGCTTCAGGACCTTCCAAAAAAACAGCCAAGCTGCATGTAGCTGTAAAGGTAGGAAGTGGTTATGAATATGTGCTTAACTATTATTTGTAAATCAGTACATACACAGTTTCACTTTAAACGGAACTTGTATTCCTTTCGTCTGGAAGGGGATCTTGTGCCTTTCCCAAAATACATCAGTGTCATTCATTACAAACCATGGTTAAGGAAGCTTAAACTATGATTTAGTCTTCTGTTTGTATTGACATACCCATAGTTTGCAATTGACCAACAAGACAAAATTGGAGAACCGTGATTTGTCACAGACATGTAATCAATGCAGTTTGTACTTTATGATTTGCCATGGTAATAGTTGACTATGAGGGTGCTTTACCTAGAAGCTGGGAGGGATAAGCACAGGAGGGAGCCGGCAGCCAGGTATACTTGCACCATGCCTCGGAGGGCTAAGCTGTCGGGGGGGGGGGCTCTCTCTAGAAACCAGCTCCTTTCCCCCTTTTTTCTTTTTTAAATTTATAGCTTTATTTTAACAAGACTTCCAACCCAGGCATCAGACAATCTCTGCACGGGCCTGGATAAGCAAGCTCTAAATCAGGGGTCCCCATCCCCAAACTAAGCCTGGGGGGCCAGATGCGGCCCAATTGCCTTCTAAATCCGGCCCGCGGACGGTCTGGGAATCGGCATGTTTTTACATGAATAGAATGTGTTCTTTTATTTAAAATGCATCTCTGGGTTATTTGTGGGGCATAGGAATTCATTCATATATTTTTTCAAAATATAGTCCGTCCCCAGGTCTGAGGGACAATGGACCGGCCCCCTGCTGAAAAAGTTTGCTGACCCCTGCTCTAAATCATGTTATGTTCTGTGTTTGGAAGCTCAAGCTATAGCTAGTGAAACCCTAGTTAGGTGTGGTTGCTGAATGGCTTAATGGATGTTACTGAGTATATAACAGTCTGAAGTTGTACAGAAGCTTCTAAACTGATCAGCATAAAAAATTTTCTTAGGTGTTACAAGATATGGGATTGCCTACGGGTGTAGAAGGAAGAGAGAGGGGTGATGAATCAGCAGAGGAAACGGATCAGAAACCAGTAGCTATTACTGCTCCACCTGTAGTTGAGACTGTTTGTACACCCAGTGCTGCTTCTCCTTCAGAGCAAACAGAGGTAGGTGTACATTACTTGTGCCTCTTTTAGGCTCTGGTCATTGCTCTTCAGGCTAGAATCCCTGTCACTCCAGATCAATGACAAGTGCCTACTTCGTTTTAGAAACTCTTGTACAATCAATACCACAAAATGGTTATGGAAGTGATTCAAATGATGCAATATCTCTCACATAATGTATCTTAACTAAATCTGACATTATAGTTCTAAGTGTACTCTAATAATCAATTGTCCGTAGTCTAAGACAAAGTACATTATAGTTTCTAGCACACTTCTCACCAGCACCCAGCTGTCTCTTTTGAAAGCCTACTTTTTCCTCTACTGTACACATTCACAAAGCCAGTGCCTTGTTCTAGTGGGCGAAGACCACATGGTTTGCTTCTCTGTCCTCAGCATCCTGCTTTGCCCTACTGTGCTAACTAGGAAGGTGGGATGCTAACCTAGATAATTTTTTGGCTTTTGGCTTTTCTGTACCAGTTTAACACACACACCCGTCCCCCCAATTATTGATCTACATTTTTAAAAAGTGGAAATGGCACCAACGCAGTGGTATTTTAATTTCATAGAATGTGAAGCAGCAGGGACCAATACTGACGAAGCATGGGAAAAACCCAGTTATGGAGCTAAATGAAAAACGACGTGGCTTAAAATATGAGCTGATCTCAGAAACTGGCGGCAGTCATGATAAGCGGTTTGTGATGGAGGTGAGATGATCTGGTATACAAAATTGCATTCAGAATTACTATTAGTTAATGCAGTTACAACATGGGAACGTGCAGTTCTCTCTCCCTGACACTTTTCCTTACTTCAAAGGTTGAGGTTGATGGTCAGAAATTCCAAGGAGCTGGTTCAAACAAAAAAGTGGCGAAAGCTTATGCTGCACTGGCTGCGTTAGAAAAGCTTTTTCCAGATGCCCCCCTTCCAATGGAGCAAAAGAAGAAAAGGGCCCCTATGCCAGCGCGAGGTGGACCCAAATTTCCCGTAAAGGTAAATTTTAACCCTATAACTTGTGCTTTCAGGTAGATTAATACTTACTCAATCCCCTAGAGAGACAGTACTCTTAACAGACTATTTGGTGGTTGATTTGAAAAGCATAGCTTGTGGCTACAGTTCTAGCTAGGAGATGTTTAGCAATGAATTATGCAAAATAACTTAACATAGCAAGAATAAAAAATAAGTTAGTTGACTTTCTGTTGGTTGGATTTTTACTAATTTCAACAGCATAATCCAGGCTACGGTATGGGAGGCCCTATGCATACTGAAGTGCCACCCCCTCCAAACATGCGGGGTCGTGGTAGAGGAGGAAATATCCGAGGCCGCGGTAGAGGAAGAGGTGGATTTGGTGGTGCTAATCATGGAGGATATATGAATGCTGGTGAGTTATTTCCTTTCTGTTCCATACTTTGAAGTGTGAAAGCTAGCATTAATCATCTTGCACATGCTGTATCTGCTTCATAGCAAGGGTGGGAGGCCTGTACCCCAACAGGCTTGGTTAGATTCTGGTTCCCATCATTGGTCATGTTGGCTGGAGTGGATGCCAATTGAGAGACCAACAACATTTAGAGGGGCGCAGGCTCACCACCTCGGCAGTACAACAGTGCTTATAGTGAGACTAAGGAGGAGCTGGAAGATAAATACTGATGAAAGCCTTAATGGTTGCTGAACTCAGTGGTTCTGTGGAGCCCACTTTTTATATATGTGTCTGAATCTGAGCATCTGTGTAAATCCATGGTGCAAACATACCTAATGGTTTACTTAAGTCGCTCCTTTTTTGCAATATTGTCAGGTGACTAATATATACTTCATTTTGTTCTAGGAGCTGGATATGGAAGCTATGGCTACGGTGGCAATTCTGCAACAGCAGGCTATAGTAAGTGTTCATGGAAAAAATAAACACAACACCCTGGGGGTAGTGAAGCTCAGTTCTATTTTACGTAGCAAAATGAGGAAAATCTGATGTTGAAAGCAAATCTCACTTGCTTTTAAAATGAACTAAACATTTCTCTGCTTTATGCCAGTGAAGCAAATCACCATTCCGAAAAGCATTTTCCCTAAAAAATAAAATTTAAAAATACACAGCTCGGTTTGTTTCGGGAGGGGGGGATGACGGGAGCAGAGAAATAAAAATAAATTTTAAAAATGTGGCACATTTTGCCATCTTCCAAAAATTCTAATTTTTTTTCCTCTGCTCTGTCTCCCCCTTTTGTAGGTGACTTTTTCACAGACTGCTACGGCTATCATGATTTTGGGTCTTCCTAGATCATCTAAAAGTATTGCACATAAAACAGCTTTTTACTCCAATTTTCTCGAACTCCAAAACCCAAAGTGTTCGTGCTGTGTCCCTGTGCTTCACTGGGTTTCTCAACAGTGGCTTTTCACCGCAGCTTGTCTGAAACTGTTAGCCTACAAACAGTGGCAGTTTTTATTGTGACTTGCCTTTGGTCATATTGATGTACAATATGGGGGAGCTAAATTTCAAGGAATGTGTGTGTGCGTTGTGCACAAAAAGAGCCAACTCTGTTCTGCTTACAAGCAAAAGGCCCCCTTTGCTTTTTATGGAAAGCATCGCTTTATTTTTAAGGAACATGAAAATGTGTTAACTACTTGTTTTAATTTACAACAGATTTTGTACAAAACTTAACCTTTTTGGTTCTCCGAAGTGGGTAGATGCCTCTAATAATAAGGGGAGAGACATTTGAACAATTCAGAATCCACGACAACTTGGTGTTTTAAGCATGCATGATATTGACTTGTATGTGAAATAGTATGTGCTAATTTTAATATCTGCATCCTTTGTGCTTCTTGTATTGGTATAACATCCAGGACCTACAGCCTCAGCTACAATGCTTGGGTTGCGATTCCTCTAAAATTGAATGGTTTCATTAGTTGCAGTGGGCATTTTTTTGCAACATAAGATAAAAGGCCTAAAGCACTTTGCAAGTTGGTTCAAATTCTTGTAGGGTATGGCTACTTATCTTTTTTTGCAGTGCATGTCCCCCAAAACAGGTGTATGTAATGTCCAGGAAATGAAAGCTACTAAACACTGAAAAGGCACAGGGAATAAACTAGTTGTTGAGGTTTTTAATAAACATACTGTTTGGTCTTCTTTGCTTCAGTAGTTGATTTAAATGTGTGTATCTTGATCCCTGTCCTAGGGGTAACTATTTTTAAAATTTCTATACCACCTTTCATCCAAGGATCACGGGTGGTTTACAATATAAAAACACAAAATTGCATAACATTATAACAAACAAAAGCAATACCCCCCATGCAGACACATTGTTATTTATTTGTTAATGAATACTAAATAAAATCATTACTAAATAAGCAGTTTACAACATAGTTAACATGCTAACTACAAGTGGTTTTGGTGAGGGAATTGTTTTTCCCAATTTTGTTGTTAAATGTCCTTTTTTAAAAGAGAAACTGTGTTTTGCATAGCTCTGAACTGAGTGAAAACTCACTTTAATACCCACTGTGTTGTGGGTGTTAGTATGAAGATGATTTGAGGAGCCAAGACTTATTTCAAGAAATAATTTTCTAATTTTTTATTTAAAACTAGTGGGTTCCTTCCAGTATACTATGCTGTGCAGATTGGCTGCATGTGTCACCTTACTAGACAATAGCCATTCTTGTTCAGTTTTAACCATAGGCTCATAACATCTGTTATGGGTCTTAAAGCTGGTGCCTTCGTTACTAAAGCATAATTTTAGATCAAATCTTGTGTGCTCAAATTGTATTTCGAAACAGAATCTTTACAGACTGAGTAAGTTGTATTCAAAATGAATATACTTTCTGGGCAAGCTGTTTTTAGATGTACCTGAGTAGTAACTCTGTGTCTTTTGCTATTGTTTCCAGCTGTGATCATCACTTCCTTTTACACACCAGGGGATATTTTGCAGTCTGGTACATGGGGAACTGAAATCATACCAGACTGCTTTGTTGGATGTTCATATCTGACTTCAAGTCTATAGAATTCCAAATTTTGAATTGTCACTGCTACAAAAAATGGGTTACTACTGTATCATGTAAAATATTGTGGGGAGTGCATAGCCCTTCCAGAGAGAGGTATAAGGCCCCAGTCAAACCTAAGTACAGTGGTACCTCCGGTTGTGGATGGGATTGGTTCCGGAGCTCTGGTCGCATTCCGAGGTTTTCGCAACCAGAGGTACCTGTTCTGCATATGCGTGCACGGCAAAACCTGGAAAAATACTGCTGGGTTTGCCGTGTGCGTATCCCAAAGGATATGTAACCAGGGGTGCTCGTAAGTAGAGGTGCCACTGTATCCCTTTAAGGAAGGGAGGACATCCAGGGTAACATGTCAGTTTGCTCTGGGATTTCTTCTAGGGTGCAGGGGGAGCTTGACACCATGCTACAGAGTCACATTTTAGGCCCATATCTTCCTGAGAATGTAGCAGTTTCAAATAACTTGAACAAGTGTAGTGACTGCTTTCTGTCCTGTCCTTAGGTCAGTTTTACAGCAATGGTGGCCATTCCGGCAATGCAGGAGGGGGTGGTGGATCTGCAGGGTATGGTTCCTACTACCAAGGTGGTGACTACAGCTCTCCTGCCCCTCCTAAACACGCTGGGAAGAAGCAGCAGCATGGAGGACAGCAAAAGCCCGCCTATGGTTCGGGGTATCAACCCCATCAAGGCCAACAACAGCAGTCGTATAACCAGAACCAGTATAGCAACTATGGGCCACCACAAGGAAAGCAGAAGGGATATAACCAAGGCAACTATGCTTCATACTCGAATTCCTACAACTCTCCTGCTGGCGGTGGAGGAGGATCAGACTACAATTATGAAAGTAAATTCAGTGTGTTCCTGGTGGGTGGTGGGAGTTGTGAAAGCGCTTAATACACTTTTAGCATAAGCATGTGTCTTGTACACTGCACATCAGGGCCATTATCATTTTGTAAGTCCAGAGTGCAAGAACAGAGAATTGGAAATGTAAAGGAAACATGATAATTTAAGCACTGATGTGATTCTGTTACTTAGTATGCTTAAGTAAAGTGGATGTATTTTAAAGATGCTTGTGGATAACAGGTATTCCAGTTAAATTGGGGTTGAGATGCAGACCAGATGAGAATCTTTTAAAAGGCAGTGGAGTTGAGCTGCAGTGATAAATGAAGACATCTAATGATTTTGAGCAGGTGTGTTTGGAAACTTTCATCCTGCAGCTAGATTCGGTATAGCCTCTCCACTGCTGCTGTGTTGCAAGAAACTAGGGGAGACATCTATAATAAGAGCTGATAATCTCCCTGTGTAATAGAAAACTACTTTGTGATATTAATCTGAAGTCAGCTTTCATATATTTACATTTGATTTTTAATGTTTCCAAAGTAGCCTGATGTGAGACTTTCCTCAGTATACATTCTTAATTCCAGGTTACGGTGGCGGCGGTGGACGTGGCGGTAGTGGCGCAAACAATTACGGCTCAGGAGGAGCCGCCTACAATGCTGGTTCCCATGGTGGCTATGGGGGCGGAGCTGGGGGAGGAGGGTCATCTTACCAAGGTAAGCAACGTCCGTATAGAATAACAGCAACCCTGAAGTGTTTGCATGTTGAGTCCACAAATCTTGACTTAGCTAATCAGCCAGCCATTATATGTGATCACTGCCATTGCTCCCATGTATGTATATATGTGTGTCCATATGTATGTCCTCTGGAACATGCAATGAACAAAGGCGGAAGAGTGTCACTCTACTTGATTAGGTTTTAGTTTAGAGAAAGATTAGCAGTCCAGGGGACTCCTGTTGCTCCTTTTCTTTTCCAAAAGCTGATGGGAGTGCCTTTGTTACTCAACCATAATTTTAGATCACGTTAAAAAGGGAGGCGGTGGTAGACCAGAGCAGGCAGAAGTGCAGCAGGGAAAGATTATTGTACCCCAAGTGCTCTTCAATTACCAAACTTTGGAGAGGCAATATTCATTCTGTTCTGGTGTGTTGCCTGCTATTTGTGTATGTGATAGTTTAGACTATATAAGCAAAGTAGTGATTTATAATGGCATATTAAAGTGACCCCTCTCCCTTTTCACTCTAGGTGGATATTCTCAGCCAAACTACAACTCCCCAGGTTCAAACCAGAATTACAGTGGACCCCCCAATTCCTACCAAGTCTCCCAAGCTGGTTATGGCAGAAATGACCACAGCATGAACTATCAGTATAGATAAACCAGTCTCTTCTCGGGTGTGAAGCTTTGTTACCTTCTAAACTTGCATACCCTTTGAATATTGAGTTTTATTGCATCACAGTAAACATGTAAACCCTGTTTCCATGTTGCAGTGCTCTTTGTGATATCAGTCACTAATGGTTGAGTACTTTGTAATTCCATACTTAGCTGTATTTTGGACATTTAATGGTGTATTTAATGGTTTGTTTGCCATTTCAATTTTCTGTCTAAATAGAATTTGAGTTCAGTATCCTTTTTCTGTTTAAATGACATTCATGTGTCAACACAGTATGGCTTTAAATAGATAAGGGATATCTTCTGCTAATGCTTTTGTGAAGTGAGTTTAAACAAGCTTTCTGTATTTTAATGCTTTAGTGTTTTTCAGTTTTATAAGTGAGGATTTTATTTTAAAACTTGTGGGAAAGAGTGGGTTTTGTATGTCTGGGTCATTCAGACAGCACATCTGGATTATGCTGAATGTAGACAAATAAACACAAACTCTTCATGTGTCTGTCTAGATTCTTATTCTGCCTAAATCCCATCACCTGATTGCTACCAACTGCCTCTCAACTTTCAAAGCAAGCCATTAGGTTGTTGTATCCTAATGATATATGGCAACTTTAAAAAAATCCTTTATAAAGGCCCAAATTTTGCATGGCCAGTAACACTCAAGTTGTATTAACATCTCTTAACGGCATTTTTTAGTCTTTCACAAGAAAATAGTTACGTGAATTACAGATTCTAATGAAGTGATGGTAGAAGAATGAGGCAGCTTGGGTAACAATGAAACAGTAATGGGGTAAGGAACAAGAAACACTGGTGATTTTGTCCAATTTTATTTTGAATCTTCACTCATTAACTTTATTCCATATCTGTAATATCTGCCCCTAAAAGCTATAGTAACCAGATTCCGCCCTGTGCAGCATATATGGCTGTTTTTAAAGAATATGTGGCGGAATGGCAATATTGCAACTTACTGCTGAGACAAACTAATGAATCAATCAAAGCTAAATGGTCACAGAAAAACTTTTGTATGCTGATACGTAGAAGCAGGCCTCGAAGCCAAGTTGAAATATGTTAAAAACTGCCTAATAGCAAGACTAAAAATGAAGGGCACATCAACAAGATACAATTTGCATGTGATACTGAAGAAGCGTACTCTGGCCCACAAAGGTTTATGCTGTAATGAAATGGTTTAATCTTTCAAGGTGTTGTATCTTCGTATTTCCTGCAGCAGATTTTCAGAAGAACAGCCCTATTAATCGGTACATTCGGACACGGTTGTGCCTAAATATAATGCTGACAAAATATGGACAGTATAAAGCTGCGTGCTCTTATGTGGGAGTAGTGAGCCCTACTGAACTCAGTGGGGGCTTGCTGCCAGGAAAATTCACAGAATTGTGTTGTAAGTCTTGTTGAAGATGTTGCAATATCTGGGTGTTTTTTTTTTAAAAAAAGGCTATCTGGTAAATTGGAAATAAGCTTACTAACCAATAGCTGTAAATTCAAGTCAAAAATAATGTTTGTACCATTTCCTAACACACACCCTATCAGAGCTCTTATGATGATACTGAAGTACAGATTCATCATAAAATTGTCATTGGAAAGGGACCCTGTGCAATTACTAGATTTCAATTTACATTTCCTTCAAGGTTAAATCCCAGTTGGAAGCTGGGTAATTTCAATAGTACAGTGGTACCTTGGTTTTCGAACAGCTTAGTTCACGAACTATTTGGAACCCGAACGCTTCAAAGCCGGAAATGGGTGTTCCGGTTTTGGAACCCGAACATACTCCCGGGGGGGGGGGTACACTTCCATTTTGAGTGCCATACTTCGGTTGCCTGCTTGTTTTCCTCCGGACCTGGGCTCCCCTTGCTCAGCGCCAGCCACTGGCAATACAGGGTGTAGCTGATGCTGCAGCAACAGTGGCAGCAGAGGGAACAAGCGGCGCAGAGTAGCAGCAACATCACTTGCCTGCTCAGCACAGCCTTCTCTCAGCTCTGGCCACAGAAGCAAAATCCGGAAGCCGAGAAGAGGGTCATTGATGCTGTAGCAACGGCAGCGGCAGACAGCGCAACAGCGACATTGTTTGCTGCTCAGCACAAGCTTCCCTAACTCCGTGCCGGCTGCTGCGGAAAACACTCCCTAGAGCACGTACCTCCTGCAGCTGCATGGGGGGGGGGGGATTGCGCACCACCACATCAAATACCCCCTCCTCTGCTTCCGGATTTTGCTGCCACAGCCAGCACTGAGTTCCGGAAGGCCATGCTGAGCACCCCACGCTGCTGGGTCCCTCTGCTGCCGTCCCTGCAGCATCAACAACCCCCTTCTCGGCTTCCGGATTCCGCTGCTGCGGCCGCTGCTCAGTTGGGGAAGGTTGTGCCGAGGAGGCAAGCGATGTCACTGCCACCCAGCCCCGCTTGGTCCCTCTGCTGCCCCAGAAGTGACTGCCTCTGCATCCCATCACAGGGCATGGGACAGCGCGGGCAGAACACATCCAAGTGGCGGGGGCTGCTTGCTCTTTTGGCTTAGGGGAGGGTTGGCTGAAGAAGGTGAGGAAGGGGTGCTGGCGGAAGGAATCCAGAAAAGCTGGCCTGGGGCGGGGCGGAGAGAGGCCAACTGGCTCCTCAGAGAACTTTTGCCTCCCTTTCCTTCTCCATTTGAACTCCCCCTTCATACACCCCGCACACTCATCCCTCCAATGGTAATGGGTACATTGCTTTCATTTTGTGGCTCAATAGATAGTAAATTCATGTTAAATTGCTGTTTAGGGGTTGTTTTTAAAAGTCTGGAACAGATTAATCCACTCTGCATTACTTTCTATTGGTTTTGGAACGGACTTCTGGAACACATTAAGTTTGAGAACCAAGGTACCACTGTATATTGAAGAGCTAGTAAAACGCTTCTCAGATTATATCATCGTAATCACAGCATTATTTTAGACACCACTTTTCTCCCACTTAGCGGCCCGCAAAGCAACTTACAATAAAGAAACACAAACAATACAAAATATAGACATATAAATAAATCAGTTTAATAAAACAAAAGACATCGATTATGTGAATTAAATAGGGAACAATGGGGTTTTTCTTTCACAGGCACTTAAGTCTCCGGCCAAAATTATAAGACAAGGGGAAAAGGCATTCAGTCAAAAAGATCAAGCCTGTTCTTGGGATCCCCAACATAGCTCCATGGGCACTACAAGGTCAAACAATACCCCCCTGCCCCTACCAATTTTTAACAATGAACTAGGCTCTTTTGGCTTAGGGGAGGGTTGGCTGATACATGCTGCCTGCTTTCTAATGTTTTTTATTTGTTTTGCGGGGTGTAGGTGTTTTAGGGTTGGGGGGAGGTTCTGGGCATTCCCAGTTTTTCTTCCATGAAGTGGGTTCAGTGAATCCCACTTTGCTGGAGCATGAGAAAATTTAGGACTTCTCATGAGGTGGCCAAAGTATTGGAGCCTTCAGGATCTGTCCTTCCAGTGAGCACTCTTATACGGTATATTAAGAGCGAATAAAACACTTCTCAGTTTGTATCATCATAATCACAGCATCATTTTAGACACTACTTTTCTCCCACTTAGCGGCCCGCAAAGCAATTTACAATAAAGAAACACAAACAATACTAAAAAAACAAGATATGGATAAATAAATAAATCAGTTTAATAAACTTCATAATAAAACAAAAGACATAGATTATATGAATGAAATAGGGAACAACAGGGTTTTTCTTACACAGGCACTTAATTCTCAGGCCAAAATTATATGACAAGTGAAAAAGGCATTCAGTCAAAAAGATCAAGTCTGTTCTTGGGATCCCCAACATAGCTCCATGGGCACTACAAGGTCCAACAATACCCCCCTGCCCCTACCAATTTTTAACGATGAACTAGGCTCTTTTGGCTTAGGGGAGGGTTGGATGATACATGCTGCCTGCTTTCTAATGTTTTTTATTTGTTTTGCGGGGTGTAGGTGTTTTAGGATTGGGGGGAGGTTCTGGGGATTCCCAGTTTTTCTTCCATGAAGTGGGTTCAGTGAATCCCACTTTGCTGGAGCATGACAAAATTTAGTACTTTTATAACGATACTTTGGTTACTTTTTCTGAATGCTATCCCCTGGTTTAGGATTCAATTTTCCTCCTTTTAAACCTTATCTCATCCTTCAAAGAGAACAGGGAATCGTTGTCTTTATAGTGATTCATGTATAAATAACACTGTGTTGTGTGTTGGGAGAAGCTCTTTGAAAACAAACACTATATGTGTGTGTGTGTTAATTTATTTTTAAAATTTCTATACCGTTTTATATTTTTAATAAAAATCTCAAAGCGGTTTACAGCATATTAATAAAACAATAGCCGGGCGCTGTCCCTCCAGCTTCATAAGGAGCCTTTAGTAGGGCTGGTGAGTGTGGGCCTCGCCCCCTAGGCCAGATGGACAGGGCCTAGCAGGGAGTGGCCTTCACACTCACAGGCGGGCAATGGATATTTATATATATGAAAAAGCAACAGAAGATGACAAATAAGTATTTTGCATAACTGGCAACAATCCAAAGAGGCATATCCTATGTGGAGTAAACGTCTACTGATCTGCTTAAAATTACTCTAAAGATGACCAGCCTGCATTTCAATATGTTGGAACAGATGAAGTCTGCATTGCCCTAGTGTAGGGTTTTGCAGAAAAAAAAATTTTGAGCTCTTTTTTGGTTGCCATATTTCAAGAGGTAAACATACAGAACTGCTTGCACACAAATATATATATATATATATTTAAAAACCCAAAATCGCCAACAATTGCTTTAAAATGTATAATTCCCCCTGGATGAGCATGTAGGACCCCCTAAAGAGGATATTTCCAGGAATTCCTGGATATATGGCAACACTACGCCTAGTGCCACACTGCATGGCCGGAGGGTTGCTCTCTTCCAGTAGGTGAGATGGTACGGTAGTTGTGATGATCTCAAAACTCTGAGGTTGTCAATTTTGGAACATTAGTAGCACAGTGGTCAGTTCAGAGCAGACCAAACAAGTTGCTATGGGCAGCTGCAGAAATTCTATGGGGAGGAGAGCAGTGTAAATAGCAACGGACCACACTGCACAATGAGCATGTTATGTGGGGCCAGATCTCTTCTGAGGGCATAAATACAGATTTTGACAAGCACAGAGCCATCCTTCCCTTTCTCATCGCAATTTGTTGGCATGAATTTGTCCATTGTACAGAAACATGCCCGCATGCTGCCAGTCCTCTATGCCAACTTCTCCACAAGAGGCTGTGCGTCTGTTCACCTCCCTCCCTTTTAACTCTTGCAAGTCTGGCTCTGGTCCCGAAAGTCAGGCCAAATCTGCAGCAGCTCCTCTGGCCCATAATGATGCACCACCACCACCTTGGAGAACTTGCACTTCTCATACTTGACTTTGAACGGATTGAAGAGACCCAAGGGGCTGTTTGTCATGTTGATGCCCAGCTCATACAGGCAGATTCCCATGAAGACATCTTCCATGTTAATGACCTTGATGGTCTTTGCTACCTGGTAGATCTTCATGGCCAGATCCCCAGAGAACACATACCCTGGGCCTACACAGTAGGGCGGGTAGGTCTCATTGGGGTACACCTCCCGTGGCACATACCACTTGGAGGCCTTGTCACGCATTGGCTTTGCGTTCCTGTAGATGTGCCCTGTCATGTAGTTCTTCTTGGGTGGCAGGTGAGGCTGCAGCAGCTGGGACACCATATAGTTCACATTGAGAAAGATGTCACTGTCTGCCTTCACCGCGTAGGTTGCATTGGGGCAGAACTTGCTTATCCACTCCATGCCCATCAGAGTCTTCAGGGTAAGGTTGTTGTAGGTATCCAGGAAGTCCTGCTGAATAATGTCTCTGTGGATGGAACTCTCCTCTTCCAAAAGGGCCTGGAGCAGGTATCCAAATTTTGGGTGGACAGCCGTCAGAAAGAGACGAAGAATGGAAACCCCAGGCACCGAGCTCTCGTTGCCCCACATCTGCCGGATGGCCTGCCTTGTGGAAAAATGCTGGGGCTCAGTTATCACCAGCAGTATCAAGAAGGGGCTAATCTCCTGACATTTGTTTGGCTCGTTGAGAAGGAACTTATAATCAGTGGAATAGATAACCTCCAAGGGATGCCGTGTGGCCACTGGTGGTGGTGGGGAAATCAGACCAGAGGGCTTGGTCTCCCTTGTCCTCTCCAGCGCAGATTCCCATTCAAATCCTATTGCACTCTTATCATTGCCTGCGAAATCTGGGCCGCCCTTGAGCTTGATGTCGTGTGGCGAGAAAAGAGACTCCAATTCTTTCATCGCAACAAGTAGGAAAAGCAAAATAGAGCAGAAGAGGACCACACTGGGCAAATTCTGCAGCTGGTTTATCAGCATCTTCCTGGTACCTTTCATACTTTTGGTGGGCAGGAGGAGGGCACTTGCAGACTATATCCGGGTGGGGGAGAGATCGTGTACAGCTCTGTCCCTTTTCCAAATACAACCTGCAAAAGAGAAGCCCAGTGAAAATCTCTCTCTCTCTCTCTCTCTCTCTCTCTCTCTCTCTGTGTGTGTGTGTGTGTGTGTGTGTGTGTGTACACACACAAGGGAAGCTTTTGGGATAAGACTGAGCGCACGGAGAATCAGTCTGCCAACTGCTGACACACTCAAAACCTGCCCATAATACCTGCCTTCTTGCCCTTGCTATCTGTTTCTGGAAGGAAAATATGCACTCTCAGGGATTGGCATTATTTACTCAACCCATCCATTTACAGATCCATTGGAATCCAAATAAAGTGTTATGTGAGTTTATGGGTGACGGACTCCTGAACTCCTGGATCCAGTAAGTGTTAAAATATAAGCCAGACGAGTTTCCTCATGAGGTAATCACCTGGGTGATGAGCAATTAAAGGAAAGCAAAGGGAAGGGGCTCTGTTTGAGACAGCAAATGGGTGCTGGAACAGCATTTGAGTGCTGGAATCTATTAAGGGCAATCATGTCAGAGAAACTGCTGGAACCATAATTTCTCTGACCAGAAGGCTGTTCAGGACTGTTATGAAGGAAAGTGGGTGTTTGGCGACTCATATTCAAATGCTGAAATGTCTGTTCTTGCAACTACAGCAGATAGGTAAGCGTTATGATGAGACTGACCAGACCTACATCATTCTTTCAAGCTCACCCGAAAGCTGGTTGCGAGTGATCAACAGCATGGAGAGTATGCGTCTCCAAGATCTGACCCTTGAGTATGTTGTCGGAAGATTGACCAAAGAAGCAGAAAGAAGGTCCGATAGACAGGTTGTACTTCAAGACCAGAGGAGATTCAGACGGGGGAGCCAACAGCAGAGTTTGCCAACAGAGCAACACCAAGATTTGGATTTGGCAATGGCGGTGAGGAGATGCTATAGATGCAACCAAGCAGGACATTTCCAGCGCCAGTGCAGGGCAAGGCTTCCAGGAGACGATGTGGAGCAGACAGCAATCGCTGCAGAACAGAGGCAGAAGGGGTTCTCTTCAGGGAAGAAGAACACATGTTCTGCTCAACTTGTGCCTGCATTTTATTGAGAGGAAAGGAAGATACCTCGAGGATCGTGGTTGCTGGACTCTGGCAGCAACCAGATTATATGTAACAGTCGGGAGTACCTGAGGACCCTAGGGAAGCCAGTAGACAGAAAGGACTCGATCTATATTACTGATGGTCGTAAAAGCAAGATTGATGGCCAGGGAACATGTTTCCTGCAGTGTTTGACCACTCCCCTACCAGAGATTCTGTTTGTCAGCAGTTTGGACTACTGTTTGTTGTCTGTAAGCTGTTTGATTAATGCAGGGTACGGTGTTCAGTTCCCGCAGGATGGTTGTTTGGTAAATAATGGAACACAGGTATGTGGCCATGCAAAGATGTAAATTGGGCTGTATGTAATGCAGGATAAGCCTGTTAAAGCAGCCCAGGTGGTTCAGGGGAATCTACCAGTCCATAAGGGTTGTATTGAAATTTTTGTGTGCTTTCTAAGATGCAGGAGGTGTGCAAGAATCTAAAGGTAAACAGTTGCAATTGTTTCCTAGATCGCAGCGTATGTAGAATGGCAAAATCTAAGAGGAAGCCTGTTGCTTCTGAAAGTGACAGAGTATCTAAAGAAGTTTTAGAACTTGCTCATTGTGACATAATAAGCCCTTTTTCCCCAAAAGACTGAAGGGGGCACCAGATATGCTTTTCTGGTAGTAGATGATAAATCACATTTTAGTTGGTTATTTTTTATTAAAGCATAAATCAGAGTGTTCCTCCATATTTAGAGAATGGGTTGCCCAAGCTGAAAAACTCTTTGCTCGTCTTATTGTGCAGTTGCAGATAGATAGGGGCAAGGAATTTTTGAACAAACAATTAGTTCTATGTATGGCAGGGCAGGAGGAAAGGAAGCTCGGAGGGGACTTTAAGCAAACTGGAACCAGTACCTATCCAGTTCTGTCCCTGTGCACAAACATTGGAATGCCCCCCTCCAAGCACAATTCAAAGTGTTGGTGCTGACCTTTAAAGCCCTAAACAGTCTTGGCCCAGTATACCTGAAGGAGCGTCTCCACCCCCATCATTCAGCTCAGACACTGAGGTCCAGCTCCGAGGGCCTTCTGCCGGTTCCCTCCCTGCGAGAAGTGAAGCTACAGAGAACCAGGCATAGGACCTTCTTGGTAATGGTGCCTGCCCTGTGGAATGCCCACCCATCAGATGTCAAGGAAATAAACAACTATCTGACTTTTAAAATCTGCAAAAGAAAAGCCCAGTGAAAGGGAGCTGAATTCTGTTCTCTCTCTTTCTCTCTCTTTCCCTCTCTCTCTCTCTGTGTGTGTGGACGCACAGGAGGTGAACTTTAGGGATAAGGCTGGGCGCATGGAGAATCAGTCTGCCAACTGCCGACATGCTCAAGACCTGCCCATAATACTTGACTTCTTACCCTTGCAATCTGTTTCTGGAAGGAAAAGATGCACTCTCAGGAATTGGCATTATTTACTCTACCTATCTATTTACAGATTCCATCTTAATAAAGGAGCTGTGCTGCTTTCACTATTTGGGTTTTATCTCGTGGGCCGCCATGGACCAATAGGTGTGTCTGTATTGCTCTCAGATTCATAGTGATTCAGATATTCCCTTTTTCTAGTTCTGGTCTTCATGTTATTTGTTTAAAAGGTGGTTTCTTTGCAGCTTAATACACTGGAGACTCTACTCTTGCTTTAGACACTTAACCCTATTGTTAAATATAGTTTTTAATAAACTATTTCCTTAAAGGTCTTAATTACTTGCGAACATTTTGCTGAGATTTTTTTTTTGCTGCCCTTGTCCTTCTCCGGACTTCAATCTTGGCTCCAGTACAGATTGAGCTGGCTTGGCTTTTCTGCTTCTGCACCAGAAGAAGCAACAGCTTTCTGCTGAATATGGATAAATGGTCCAGGCAGACCTATTGTGCTTGTTTTGGGTGGTTCCACCTTGCACTGAAGCAGAATGGTGAAAAATCTGATTTCAGCCGGGTAACAGTAGAAACAGGGAGCCCCGCAATGAAATCTCTGCACGTATTTCAGAAAGTCAAAATCTGGACACAAAAGTTGTTGAATTGTTGTGCCACTTCCAATAGTGGTTGTTATACGTCCAGAAGATACAGGAGCAAGTGTTTTGAAAAGAGGCTCTCTTGGTATTCCAAAGTGGACTTTAGCTGCAGTGGTGTAGCAGCGTTTGCTGGTGCCCGGGGCCACGAAGGGTGAACAGGGCCTGTTGTGCCAGCCCAACTCTCACCAGCAGCACCAAGTGGGACTGTGCTGCACAGCTTGCCTGCCAGTGCAGGGGAGAGCCCAGCTGGTCGATGCAGCCCTTGATGGGCAAATTCCCCTGATGCCCGTGGAGAGGAGTGCCAGACCAGGCCACTCTGGGGTCACTCCTTGCCCACCTCCCTATGTCCATGCCTGTGCCTGCTCACTGTCCAAACAAGGCGTGAGTGAGCACTGGCCAGGCAGCCATTCAGCAAGGGGGCCAGGGATGTGACAGTGAGACCATCCTGGAATTAGGAGCCCAGAGACCCCCAGCAGCAGGCAGGGCGAGACTGGGATCCCTGAATGGGGATGCCTGGTTTGCGCCCCCTCAAAATTGTGCTGCCAGGGCCATGCCCCCCCCAGCCTCCCCCCCACTACACCTCTGTTTAGCTGACCAGGATCTAAAAAGGTATCAGCATCACCAGTTGCTGTTGATATTTCTTTTTCTTTTTTTATATATAAAATATTTATTGAATTTTACATAAAGAAAAAAGAAAAAAAGAATTTTTTTTAAAAAAAGAATACAGAAATAAAAAAAGGCAAAAATGACAATGTTATCACATCTTATCTCTTCAAACTACTTCACTTCCCCTTCTTACAATCCTTGTAAATAATTAATTATTACCATTTCCAAATCTTGGTTAAACATCATAAAATTACATCCTATCACCCAATTCGTAACCTTATTCTTAAATAATTCTTATTCAATTTTATATAGAAAAATGGAAGAGAAATAGAAAGGAAAAGCCATAATAAAAATATAAAAAACATACTTATATTTTCCAATTTCTAATCTAAACATTTCGGACTTCCTTATTTCCCCTTCTTGAGTTCCTTAATCTAAAATAACATTCTTTCTCCCAACTCATGACTTCTTATTGATCAATTACCCTTCATACTTCTCTTTACTTTTATTACCCATTATTCTCTACCCAAAAATATTCATATTTAATTTTCAAAATCTTTCCCCCCTTTTTATTCCCACCCTCAAAACTAAATCTACCCCCTTTCCTTGGAATCGATGTCTCCAGAGATTTCAGCCAGCTCCTTAATACTTTCCGAGTTCAGACTGTGTTTTGTCCACCTAAAAAAATCACCCCAGTTCTTCCTCATCGCACTCCTGCTCTGTCCCAATCCAAACTTTGCTCAGCCCTTCCCCACCCTGCTGTATTCCCAACATATTATCTTCAATCACATTAACTTTCTGCCCCCCACATGCTTCCTTCTCCCCCTCTCTCACTGGGGTAACAACCTTTTTGTTTTTCCATTTTTTGGGGGACTTTTGAGTCAAGTCCCTTCCCTGTTCCACCCCTCCCCCCGGTGAAACAGTGATTTCTTCTTCTTCCTCTTCTATCTCAAAATTCAGTCCTGTTGGTTCAGCAGTCTTCTTTCCCGTAGTTGTTGCATTTCCTTCAGGGTTGCAGTTCTCCTCTGTCATTTCCAAAATTTCCCCTAAAACCCGGGGATCTATGGGGGTCCGCGTCACCCCCGCAGAATCCCCCCTCCACTAAGCCAGAAACTCGAGGTTTCTGCGCCTCTCCGCCAGCGCAGCTATTGCTATTTCTTTGCCCGAATCAAGCACATCACACTTCTTACTACTTCCATCGTGTGACATCACCGCACCATCTGGGTCCTGCAGTTTGCATTGTTGTGTTTTGCACATGAGAGGGAGAAGGAAGACACAACAGTCATCACTTCAGGGAGTGAAAAAGGCTAGCTTGGTCCCCAGCTATTTGCAGCTCTCCTCTGTGCGTACTTTTGTACTGTGAGCTCCTTGGGGCAGTTACCTTTGCATTTGCTTCTTATGCACCATGCATTAGTTAACAGCCCCCCAAAAGTTACTAGGTCACATAATGAACACATAAATAAATTACTAGGCTGGCTTTTTACTTGGAGGGGAGCAGGACAGATGAAGCATTTCATCCCATCTGTACCAAACTCGAGTAAAAATGTGGTTAGCAACCAGAACAGGGTTGCCATATGTCCGGAATTTCTTAGACATACCCGGAATACTGCAGTTGGAAGCAGTGTCCGGGCAGAAATTTAAAATTTGGACGTTTGACAAGCCACGTCGGCAGTGTTGTTTTTGGCAATTTTGCTTTTTATAAGCTCAAAAATGTCGGGTTTTTTTTTGCAATTTTGCCAAAAAGCTCAACAAACAACTTCACCTCAACAAAAACTTAACAACTTTTCCCTTCCCCCAAAATTCAACAACTGCCCCCGCCCCCAAAAAACCACTTCAGCAACGTTTTTGTCCTGGTTTTCACTGTTTGAAATATGGCAACCTTAGACTAGGTCTCCTCCAGAGCCAGTATAAAAACACAAGGGGCTGCCATATGAGAGACAGAGTGCTCTGCTCCCAGCAGTCCCCAGCCCACTCGCCTGCATACACTTCCTTGTCACCTTTGGTGACCAAGCAAATGGTTAAATAAATACAAGCCTGCTCAATGAAACACCTTTGCCACCATCAATTTCAATGAAATCTCATGCAGTGCTCCAGGTATTTGTTCTCTCCCTCCCTGAGGGACCTCTTAGTGGTGCCTTTCTACCCCTCTCCCATTCTCTTCTCTGAGGTGCCTTTTGCGGCATCTCAGGTGAGCACTTACCTGCCCGAGGTGCTGTTCACTCAAGGTCGCCACCTGCCTTTGACAGAATCTCTGGCTGCATATCAGCCGCAATTTACCTTTCCCCGGGGAGGGTGGGGCACAAGAGGAAGGGACAACGCCTACGTCATCCAAATAAAACGGAGAGGAGGGAGCAGGTACTCTTTGAAGCACCTGGAAGGACTCACCACCTGCCTGCCAATCCCATGCTGAATCTCTCTCTCTCTCTCTCTCTCTCTCTCTCTCTCTCTCTCTCTCTCTCTCTCTCTCTCTCTCACACACACACACACACACACACACAGAGAGAGAGAGAGAGAGAGAGACACCAAAAACAGAAGAACATGCCCCTCACATCCCAAAGCCAAACACAAGAACAAGATCATAGAATCATAGAGTTGGAAGAGACCACAAAGGCCATCCAGTCCAACCCCCTGCCAAGCAGGAAACCCCATCAAAGCATTCTTGACATATGGCTGTCAAGCCTCTGTTTAAAGGCCTCCAAAGAAGGAGACTCCACCACACTCCTTGGCAGCAAATCCCACTGTCGAACAGCTCTTACTGTCAGGAAGTTCTTCCTGAATGTTTAGGTGGAATCTTCTTTCTTGAAGTTTGAATCCATTGCTCTGTGTCCGCTTCTCTGGGGCAGCAGAAAACAGATGAAAGCAGATGAAAGGGATAAATTTATTTTATATAAATGCAGTTTATATAAATGATTGTTGTAATAATAATAATAATACTTTATTCGACCGATAGTCAGAAAGATGATTGTTTTATATAAATTATATACATGAGCCAATGGGTGTTAACATAGTGCGTACCCTCCACCATTTCTCCAAATAGGGATGCCCTGTTCATTCATTCATTCATTTATTATTATTATTATTATTATTATTATTATTATTATTATTATTATTATTACTTCTATACTATTTATACCCTGCTCTGGGTGGTTTCCAACATATAAAAATTATAACAAAACATCAAACATTTAAAACATCCCACTTCCGAGTGTCTGCAACATGGCAGGCGGACCGTGAACCTGACGGCTATGTCAGTTCGGCTTCGTGGAGTGAAGGGGAAGAGTGCGAGGGTGACACACCTCCCCAGAAAACCCCAAGAGGAGCATTGGGGTGTCCCGGGGTCCTGCGGCTCACTGACGGCACTGCGGTGAAAGGAACAGGTGGGGGGGGGAGCCAAAGGTGCTGGTGAGCTAGGCATCAGCGCAGCTCCACAGAAGCAAAGCCTCTGACCCAGTCATAATCCAACATACTCTGCTGATGGAAAGGTGAGGAGATATTAATGGATTAATGAATTTGGCTAATTTTGGCAAGAAAATATGAGTGAAAAAAGGAAGTCCGCTCCCATTACTGGTGTATAGGCACAAAATATATGCAAGTAATGTGTGGATGCAATTTACATTGGAAGATAAGTTAACTAATGAACAATTAGGATTAAAAGACTGCACCCAGCTTCTGTTTATGCCAATCTCAAGATTTTCTAAAATAATGATCTTGACTGGAACTCTAGTTGAACTTGGACATAGCACACGGTGAGATTGAACTTGACTTAAAATGGAGGTTAAACCTGAGAAGATTATAAGGTTATGAGTGAATTTCCCTTCTGGGGGAAAGAGACTGGACTGACTCTCTGGAAACTATCTCACTTCTGTGAAACTGTTTCAGGATCTATTTGACTATTGAAGATGTTCAGCTTAATGGAATTACAATTATGTACTTGCTTTATTGAAAGACACCAGCTGGTTAAAAATCAAGACTAAAAGAAGAGGACTCTCTATTGCTAATATTGGACTAAATTAGACTCAAAATAAAAGTTACAATATATATTAATCATATATAATAAAATTATTTTGATGTCAATGTATGTAAAGATTTGAAAATATAATTGCAAAAATTT
Source organism: Zootoca vivipara (assembly GCF_963506605.1). Classification (NCBI taxonomy): domain Eukaryota; kingdom Metazoa; phylum Chordata; class Lepidosauria; order Squamata; family Lacertidae; genus Zootoca; species Zootoca vivipara. Next base: position 31,519,912 of record NC_083291.1, on the reverse strand, counting down.
GTAATTGCGAGTAATGTGGGAGGCGGGGAGGGAGTAGGCTGGAAGTACCGTACTGGCTTTCTCTGCTTATCTTAGTGGAATGTCCTTGACAAAGTACTGATAAGGTTAAAAATAATGCTCTTTGTGGTGGGAAAGGGCTTTTTGTTTTGAAATTAAATTCTATGGAGGAAGCCAGGAAACGGGACCGGCCCCCTCAGTTATACTTCTATACATTTCTATATTAGAAATGGCAGAAGAAAAAACATCAATGTTAAAGCAAACCAGTCAGGCCACAATGCAATAGTAATAATAATACAGTAATCTATTAAACATTAAAAGCCTCCCTAAACAGGGCTGTCTTCAGATGTCTTCTAAAAATCTGGCAGCTGTTTTTCTCTTTGAAATCTGATGGGAGGGCATTCCACAGGGCAGGCGCCACCACCGAGAAGGCCCTCTGCCTGGTTCCCTGCAACTAGGCTTCTTGCAACGAGGGAACCGCCAGAAGGCCCTCGGTACTGGACCTCAGTGTCCGGGCAGAACGATGGGGGTGGAGACGCTCCTTCAGGTATACTGGACCGAGGCCATTTAGGGCTTTAAAGGTCAGCACCAACACTTTGAATTGTGCTCGGAAACGTACTGGGAGCCAATGTAGATCTTTAAAGACCGGTGTTATGTGGTCTTGGCAGTCGCTCCCAGTCACCAGTCTAGCTGCCCCATTCTGGATTAGTTGCAAGAGAATACAGTATAAGCTATAAATTGTACGAGTTGTTGTTAGATTTTAAAAGAGAATTGTTTGATCAGTTGAAGGAAGATGTTAACAAAGCAGCTGTTAAAACTCGGGAAAATACTAATTTAATTTCAGAAGCTGTGGGACAATTAAAAGAAGCGAATGCACAAAATACCAAGGCAGGAATGGTAGAGGGACAAAGCTTGAGGAAAATACAAGAGAAAGTAAGAGTGGTCCAAAATAAAAATGGTACCTCAGGTGAAATGATTTGAGAGGCTTTGACAGATAAAAATTGTTGTGTAGTTTGTCTTCACTACAAGTAAGAGCCAGAACACAGGGAATGGGGGAAACTGGGGCTTAACAGAGAACTAGCAGGGAAAAGATACATTTTGGCGGGAACCAATGGCAAGGAGTCCCTCCAGGGGAAACCAATCCAGCAGCGGATCCAAATCCTGCTCTCTGAACCAGCAAATGATAGACGTTCCCTCTGGAACTTATACATTCAAATAAACTCTGTAATATAATACTTGGAAGGGCAAAAAGTATAAAAGGTTTGTGTAGCTGCAATGTAAAATCATAAAGAAGGCCTGGAAAAAGATATATAAAGATTGGAAAGGAATGTGGAAAATGATTGTTGTTTAAAAAACCTGAAATTATGATATTGAGGTGTACAGGTTTTGATGGACTTATTCAACGGAAGATTTTGTTCCTGTAGGGGAAAGTGGGGCACATTGAGCCATTTTTTACTTTAAGCTCTGCACACCTCAAAACAATGCACATAAAAGAAAACTTTTGAATTTAACATTTATTAGGTACTATTCTAAACAAAATCAAAGGATTAATGTTTCACATTTGATGGAATAAAATGACAAAAAAAAACCCACCACATTTAAGTTTTCCAAAAAAATGGATCAACGTGCCCAGTAGTGGGGCACATTGATCCTTCATTTGGGGCACATTGAGCCATTCAAATTTAAGAGCAAAGAAGGCATTTTTACTACACAGTATAAACTTCCAAAAGAGTTTCCAAAATATCTCAAAGTTCTTAAGAGTCAGCATCACTTCAACTTGTCACTCCATTTGCCTTGGCGAGATCCAAAACTTCAATAGAGATGTGGCTGTCATGGTTATCTAGAATTAGAAGCACTGGGTGATCTTTGGAACTTCTAGAGCAGGCATGTCAAACCTGCGGCCCTCCAGATGTTTTGGACTACAATTCCCATCTTCCCCAACCACTGCTCCTGCTAGCTAGGGATCATGGGAGTTGTAGGCCAAAACATCTGGAGGGCCGCAGGTTTGACATGCCTGTTCTAGAGTATTTCATAGAATCATAGAGTTGGAAGAGACCACAAGGGCCATCCAGTCCAACCCCCTGCCAAGCAGGAAACCCCATCCAAGCATTCCTGACAGATGGCTGTCAAGCCTCTGCTTAAAGACCTCCAAAGAAGGAGACTCCACCACACTCCTTGGCAGCAAATTCCACTGTTGAACAGCTCTTACTGTCAGGAAGTTCTTCCTAATGTTTAGGTGGAATCTTCTTTCTTGTAGTTTGAATCCATTGCTCCGTGTCCGTTTCTCTTGAGGAGCAGAAAACAACCTTTCTCCTTCCTCTATATGGCATCCTTTAATATATTTGAACATGGCTATCATATCAGCCCTTAACCTTCTCTTCTCCAGTCTAAACATACCCAGCTCCCTAAGCCATCCCTCATGGCTTTTTTACTACACAGTATAAACTTCCAAAAGAGTTTCCAAAATATCTCAAAGTTCTTAAGAGTCAGCATCACTTCAACTTGTCACTCCATTTGCCTTGGCGAGATCCAAAACTTCAATAGAGATGCGGCTGTCAGCTAAAGTACGGTTGTAAAATGGAAAGGAACAATGTGCCCCATGGCTCAACGTGCCCCACTTTCCCCTACTTAAGAGTATATGCTTCCATTTCCGAACGCGCCTTGGAAGTCAAACGGCTTCCGCTGTGTATTTTTTTTTACATTTTCTCCATTGATTTTGCAGACTGAAAAGTCTGCAACCTTTGTGCCTAAGTTGTCGAACGTTTCGGAAGTTGAACAGTCTTCCGAAATGGATTACATTCAGCAACCGAGGTACCACTGTACATAACTCCATACCCTCCAACATTTCTCCAATGAAAATAGGGATGTCCCAAGGAAAAGTGGGACATTCCAAGATCAAATCAGAAACCAGGATGGCTTCTGTAAATCAGTCCCTCCATATTTCCCACCTGAGGCAGGTGCCTCACTCTTTTTTTCATGGCAGGGCCGGCCTTGATTACTGTTGAGCGCAAAATACAACAAAGGGATAAATAAGCCCACCCATTTACACACCCCCAATAGATTTTATTAAAGCTTAAACGAACATATACAAATGTTAATATCAAGTACAAAATAACTTTTTACAATGCAAAAAGCATGAAAAACCCAATCTAAATAAAAACAAAAATAAAGGAAGGAAGAAAAAGAAGAAAAGAGAGAGACTGAAGGGGAGGGATTCTGATTCTTCGTCTGTCAGCTATATATATAAAAATATTCAAAACATGCGCTCCAAGGTAACCCCTAACTATTCCACTTGTAAAACAATATTTTATTCAGTCCACAGGCCCAGATATCACAAATTCAAGCCCACCAACTTCTGGCTAGAATAAGTTATTTATAATGGGGAACTTTACTTCATAAGGTATCCATTCTGAAGGAAATCAGCCCTGAGTGCTCACTGGAAGGACAGATCCTGAAGCTGAGGCTCCAATACTTTGGCCACCTCATGAGAAGACTCCCTGGAAAAGATTGTTGGGAAAGACTGAGGGCACAAGGAGAAGGGGACAACAGGGGACGAGATGGTTGGAGTCGGACAGTGTTCTCCAAGCTACTAACATGAGTTTGACCAAACTGCGGGAGGCAGTGGAAGACAGGAGTGCCTGGTGTGCTCTGATCCATGGAGTCACGAAGAGTCGGACACTGAACAACACGACTGAACAACAAATTACTTCATAATTTTGTTGTGAACCAAATCCCTCCCCCATCATTTAGGGCTGATTCTGGCTTCAAATACATTGGGACATATCAGTCACACACCCCAGGCCTATTTTGCACACCTTTCTCAATTATTTTTTGAATCCGTACTAGTCTGCAAAACACTGCAGCATTCTTAGAGACCTTTGGAGGGTATTCATCTAAGTTAGGGGTCACCAACCTAAGGCCCACGGGCCGGAAGTGGGCCATGGAGGTCGTTTGACCGGCCCATGGGCTGCCCCTGAACTGAGTTGCGTGCTCACGTGCTGCGCTAAACCAGTGCATCGCGGTGCGGAGACTCGTTTCCGCGGCACCGAAAATCACATCTGTGCATATGCAGTACCGGAAATTGTGGGCGGGCACATGAACCGGCCCATGGAGGGATCTGGCCCAGGCAAGAAGAAGAAGAGTTTGGATTTGATATCCTGCTTTATCACTACCCTGAGTCACAAAGCGACTAGCAATCTCCTTTCTCCCTTCCTCCCCCACAACAAACACTCTGTGAGGTGAGTGAGGCTGAGAGACTTCAGAGAAGTGTGACTAGCCTAAGGTCACCCAGCAGCTGCAGGATAAACCTTGCCGACCCCTGCTCTAAGTGCTCTGGCACCTCAGAGGTCACTTGGTAAAAATGGGTTGGACGAGGATTCAGCTGGAACCAATCCTACCTTGAAGCACACTAAAAGCCAATTTACCACCACTTTCCGGAACAAAGAGCTGCCCAGCTTTTAAATATTGACGATGAGAGACTGCATCAAGTGGAGAAACTGGAGCATCACCTGAGTTTCTCAGACCCTCCAAGTGTCCCTATTCTCCAGTGATTTCCCTGATTTAGAGAAGCCATCCTGGTTTCAGATTTCATCCCAGAATGTTCCGGTTTTCCTTCGGATGTCCCTATTTTCATTGTAGAAATGTTGGAGGGGATGGAGTTATCCGACCGCTGAGCCATTTGAAGGCAATCCTGTATAGGGAAGATTTTTTTTAAAAAAAATGTTTACTGTATTATTATGTTTTTATATACGTTGGAAGCTGCCCAGACTGGCTGGGGCAACCCAATAAGATGTGTGGGGTATAAATAGTAAAATTATCGTTATGGAATGGGACATCCCTATATTTTCATCAGAGAAATGTTGGAGGGTATGGTTTCTGCCAGTTTTCAATCTCTAGGGTACACTTAGGGTACACTTTCTCTGTGGCTTGGCTGAAAGAATAAAGACACTAATGCAAAATGAAGTAAGATGTGATTAGTTTATACATATAATCCTTCTGGACCAGAACACATTGGTTTAGCAACACGAGATTTGTTATGCAGAAACCACATTAAAGGCAATAAAAATATAATAAAATATTTGTTTTTGCTTCCCGTACTTGCCCTAATTGGCAGGTTACATCTGCAGACTGGAAAGAGAAGTTGCTGAATTGGAACTCATTACCAAGCTTAAAACTATGGAACCACCTGGGATGAACAAAGACATTGGATTCTTATCTCATTATGCATGATCAAGCTTTCTTTAGCGCCTCAGCCCTTGCTTTTCCCCCGCAGGGCCAATTGCAGTCATCAGCAGTCGTTAACAGCCATCAATAGGTTTACCACTCCTACCAGCCCATCACCCATTCCCACCCACCTCACCCTCTATATATACATAAGGGTCTGGCTCTTCTGTTTCAAGTGTATCTGACGAAGTGTGCATGCACACGAAAGCTCATACCAAAATAAAAACTTAGTTGGTCTTTAAGGTGCTACTGAAGGAATTTTTTTATTTCACAAGTTCAAGTGTTATTAGAGAGGAAGAAAAGGCTTTCTCAATCTGCTTTCTCTATGTTATGCATAATTTTTATAAACTGCTGGAAGGAGCAGGTCTACAGCTTGAGGGTACTTCTTAATTGGACCCTGTCACTGAGGAGCAATCACAATTGGTAAAACATGGAATAAAAAGGAAGAAACCTTGCAAGAATTGACATCTTTACTGTGGTGATGCATCCAAGGCATGAGAGATTTAGATTCTCCCTAGTTTTCATTTTCTGTTTGCTCTGCCAGAGCAACAGAGCAAAATTTATTTTCTTTACAGATACATGTTCCCAAATACTTTAATTATCAAAGGGAAACCAGATTTTGCTTCATTAGTCTAATTCTCCCCAAACGTCAGGCATCATTTCCTCTGGGTTAGACAATAAAAGCACAATTTCATGTGAGAACAAAGTGATCATGTGGACTTTAACCTTGTATATCAACACTCCAACACTTTACATTGTGTTTTATTTGGTGCTGTTAAAGGTTCATTTGAAAGAGCAAATAACAGTGGATAACCTTATTCATTTATTTATATTTTATTTTATTTCTATACCCCTTTATATTTTCTAATAAAAATCTCAAAGTGCTTACAGCATATTAAATCAATAAATCAATAAAACAATAGCCGGGTGATGTTGCTCTGACCTCATGAGGAGCCTCTTCAGTGGGGCTGGGTGAGTCTGGGCCTTGACCCCTAGGTCAGATGGACAGGGCCTTTCATTGAGCGGCCTTCACACCTCACAGCCGGGCGATATTCCTCCGGCCTCATGAGGAGCCTCTTCAGTGGAGCTGGGTGAGTCTGGGCCTCGACCCCTAGGCCAGGTGGACAGGGCCTTGCAGGGAGCGGCCTTCATGCCTCGCAGCTGGGCGATGTTCCTCTTGCCCAGGGGTCAGCAAACTTTTTCAGCAGGGGGCCAGTCCACTGTCCCTCAGACCTTGTGGGGGGCCGGACTATATTTTGGAAAAAATATATGAACGAATTCCTATGCCCCTTAAATAACCCAGAGATACATTTTAAATAAAAGGACACATTCTACTCATGTAAAAACATGCTGATTCCTGGAAAGTCCGCGGGCCGGATTTAGAAGGTGATTGGGCCGCATCCGGCCCCCGGGCCTTAGTTTGGGGGACCCCTGCTCTGGCCTCATGAGGAGCCTCTTCAGTAGGGCTGGTGAGTCTGGGCCTCGACCCCTAGGCCAGGTGGACAGGGCCTTGCAGGGAGCGGCCTTCACACCTCACAGCCGGACGATATTCCTCCAACCTAATGAAGGCAGCCCTGTTTAGGGAAGTTTTTAATGACTGATGTTTTAATGTATTTTTAACCGTCTGTTGGAAGCAGCTCAGAGTGGCTGGGGAAAGCCAGCCAGATGGGCAGGGTAGAAATAATAAATTATTATTATTACGGTATTATCATTATTAGCCTCTTCAGTAGGGCTGGGTGAGTCTGGGCCTCGCCCCCTAGGCCAGGTGGAAAGGGCCTTGCAGGGAGCGGCCTTTACGCCTCACAGTTGTGCGATGTTGCCAGTCATGGAAGAGAGAAAATGTGCTCCCACCTGTTTTTTGGCTATTCCACCCTAGCCGTTACTGCCACAGACCACCCTATTTGTGAATTTTGTTGATCCTAAGGAGAGGTTTCTCTGATCCAAGCCATTGCTTTAGATTTGGGGGAGGAGGTTGCAGAGTCAATGGTCACACATGCAATTATACAACACCTGGAGGGCCACAGGTTCTCCACTGAAGTTTTAGATGTTCTGTTGCATTTGTTTCTTTATAAACACGGTGGAATATTGCTGTTGAGCTGTGTGCAATGTATTTTTTAAAATCAAAACTATATTTACTACTGTATATTTTCAGCCATTTTGAAGAGCATACTGCCAAAAAAGCAGCTTTTTTTGTTTAACTTTAACTAAATCTCTTAGCTTGCATTTGCACCAGCTCTAGTCAGCATTACCTTTTCCCGTTTTCCAGTAAAAGAAAAGGCAAAAATGTCAAGGTACTCAAAATGTCTGATTTTGCCACTAGGTGTTGCTATGGCATCAGAAGCTGGACAGCTCTTTTCGCCTTTTCCTCCCTTTAGGAAAATGCCCTCCATCAACTCACTTCAGTTTGTCTTGGATGCCTCCATTTTTTAGCCTTTGCCCCTCTGCACCAACGAATGTGGGCAAGTATTGCCAAATAAAACAAGGCACTGTTCTAAAACCAAAGTCCTACATTCCTCTATTGCGAGAGAGAAAATGTGGGGAGATGAGGTTGCATTGCATGTATTTAAAGCACAGATGGGGAACTTCTGATCCCTCAGGTGCTGGACTGTTCCATCATCCCTTGACCATTGGCCATGCTGGCTGGAGATTATGGAAGCTTGAGCCCAACAACATATTGGAGGGCATGGACAGGTTTTCCATCTCAGACTTACAGCTTTGCTACTGTTGCAATGTGCATAAGAGAGCCCACAAAGAAATCAAAATTTGGGCAGGGATTTGAAGGAAGACACCTAAGAAAAGTAGTTCCAAGTGTAGGAGGTGGAAGAATAGGTGCATATTGATTTATATGAGCAGCAAGTCTTTTGGCCAGAAGGTGGAGCCCAGAAGCCACTATATGGTGGCAATTGTCTTGGCAGGCATGGAGGAAAACATCTATGGAGATGACCGTGGAAAAAGATGTGAAACCCAGCAACCCAGACTCAGGAAACCTGATTATTGCAGTTAGTCAGCACACTGGGATGGTAAACCATGGCTTGTTCCTAGGTGTTTGTTTGTTTGTTTTTAACTAACTAGAGTCAGAATGACCACCATTTCTGAAGTTTTGATGTACAGTGGTACCTTGGTTTTCAAACAGCTTGGTTCACAAATAACTTGGAACCGGAACAGTGCAAAATCGGAAGTAGGTGTTCCAGTTTTGGAACTTTTTTCGGAAGTTGAACGTGCTCCGTTTTGAGTCCCCCTGTGTTTCCTGTTGCACTGCTAATTTGCGTCCCCCCATTGTAATTCAAGCCTTCTGTTTCTAATTGCAGTGTTCTGAGGTGATGTTTGGAGTGGTGCTTTTGTTTCTGCTACTTATTTTGCGTTTTTTTGTTTTGAGGCTTTGATTGATTGATTTTGTGACTGCGGAAATGGATAAAATTCCCCCATTCAAAAAAAGACTATCATCAGTGCAGGTAAGAAAAAGATTTAATTTTAATTTTTATCATCTACAATACTGTTTTATTTATTTTATACCGTGTTTCTGATAAAATAAGATGCACCTAGAAAATAAGCCATGGCAGGATTTTCCTGGGTTGAAAAAATATAAGACATACCCCAAAAATAAGCTGTAGTGGTGGGAGCAGGTCTGGACTGGACGGTGCCATGGAAGAGGAACATGCCTGTCAGCGCCCGGAACCGGATGCTGCTTCCCCTCCCAAATGCCCAGCAGCGTGCGCCGCGCCGAGCGCCGACACGGCAGCGGGACGCAGCAAGAGCCGCAGCGCGCGCCGCTCCGAGATCCGACCCAGCGGCGGGACGTGGCAAGAGCCGCAGCGTGCGCCGTGTGGAGCCCCGACCCGGCGGGACCCAGCAGCGTGCCCTGCTGAAGCGCCGACAAAGCGCCCAGCAGCGCAGTAGCAGCAGCAGCCAGTTCCGGGTGCCGAGCCGCGACAGGAAGAGGAGGTATATTTTTTTTTAAAAAAAATAAGACACGGTGTCTTATTTTATGAGAAACACGGGTAGTACAGTACATTGTTTAATAATTTCATTTTATGGTTCCATGGTCTTGTTAGTAAAATTCATGTTAAATTGCTCTTTTACGGGTTGGAACGGATTAATCTGTTTTGCATTACTTTCTATGGGAAAGCGTGCCTTGGTTTTGGAACGCTTTGGTTTTGGAACAAACGTCCGGAACGGATTAAGTTTGAGAACCAAGGTACCACTGTAATGGGAAGCTTGATTTATTTATAAACAAAAGCAGAAGCTTTCAGTGGCCTCCCCTCACTCTCAGGAGGAAGAAGAGGCAAAAGGCACACCCAAGATCAAGCTTTGTGCTCATAACTTAAACTGAGGATCCACTCAATGCCAGTCATACCAGGTCAATCACTGGCCAATACGGTACTGCTAATTGCAGTGCCGGATTTAGGGCAGCATGCACAGTATCCCTGCACAGGGCACTGAGCTGAGGCGGTGCAAAACCATCATCATGATCAAACCTACCGGTATATAGGTTTTATTTATTAATTTATCTTGACTGTGTTGCTCTCTCTCAATACACTATTGAGCGGAGATGGTATTGTCGCACATAGATTTAGACATGGAGTCTGCTCTGCAACAAATAAATTGGAACAACCCAATTGTCTATTCTGTCTCATGAGCTCCTTTATCAGTGGGATAGGCTTACCTTGCTCCCCACCCCCAATATTTTATCCAAGTTGGCATCTCCGCCCCCTTGGTCACCCTAATATGAGATCCAAATGTCGCCTCCCCTCTCCTTCCTGCCCTCATACATTAGACTGGTCGTGTTTGTCGGTAGCCCAGCATTGCCAGGTAAGACAACTTTTGTTTGTCATGTGGAAGACTCTATGGCATCAAGCTGGAATAGAAGGTAAGTTACTTAGCAACCAAGAAAGCATTAAGAGAATCTGATTTAACTAGGGTTAAATCAAAATTGTAATAATTTAGACCAGTGTTTCCCAAACTTGGGTCTCCAGCTGTTTTTGGACTACAACTCCCATCAATCCCTGACCCCCTGGTCCTGCTAGCTAGGGATGATGGGTGTTGTAGAGGCTTGCTGGTTTAGAGGCTTGTTGTGGGCAATACATAGCCACATGCCTACTATCCTCCACAAATTTGTGGGGTCTGATTATCATGCGTGGGGTGGATGTGATTGCAGAATGAAGCGCTGGAAGTGATCTAGACAAACATTTGTTCCAGGAAAGATACCACCAAGGGGTTCTGCAACCTCCCATTTCCAATAAACTAAAAAGCCCCCAGTGTTGTAACCTTTCTCATGGGGAAGTTGCTCCAATTCCTTGCTCATTTTGGTTGTCCATTTTTTATTTCCTCCCTACCCCCTAGCTCTGCAATATACTTTATACTGAGATTCCTGCATTGCAGGGGGTTGGACTAGATGGCTCTTGGGGTCCCTTCCAACTCTATCATTCTATGAGGTGAGGCAACCAGTACTGTACGCAGTATTCCAAGTGTGCTTGTTGCAACACAAATTTGTATAACAATATTATGATATTGGCATTTTAGTTTTCATGCCCTTTCCTAATGATCCACAACATGGAATTTTCCTGTTTCACAGTTGAATCTAAGTATTCCATAATGTCTTTATTTTTTTTATAAAAAACACACACAAAGGATATATGTATGACGTTTTGGGGGGTAGTCGGGCTATTTCAAAAGTCTTTATAGGGACTTGCACACCATGGTTCAGAGTTCTCCTCCCTCCTGTGTGTGATGAGTGGAGACCCTGTTGCAACAGTTTATTTCTTTTAATAAAGATCAGGCTTACTAGCCGCTTTGCTTCTCAATATACTCTTGTTGGCCTGTGTTATTTTCTCCTACTGATAGGGAACCTGCTGAAGGACTCTATACAGCAGGCATCCCCAAACTGCGGCCCCCCCAGATGTTTTGGCCTACAACACCCACGATCCCTAGCTAACAGGACCAGTGATCGGGGGAGATGGCAATTGTAGTCCAAAACATCTGGAGGGCCAACGTTTGGGGATGCCTGCTATACAGGCTCTGGAATACCCTATAAGGGAAAGGGAGTAGTTTTTTTGCTTATAACACAAGCATCTGTCAGAATAAAAAGAGTGCACTTTGCTGGAGCCTGAAGATGCAAGGATTCTCAGGCAAGACTGCAAACCCATTACCATGAGGGGGAGAAAGTGATGCCAAATTGTATCTAATATAGATGCCTGCTGTCCAGCTCTCGTGAGATGTGCTGTTCTGTAGAATGGAGAGAGATTGTGCAGTTAAATGAGGACCTGAAGCTTGAGATACAGAGAGATTTGTGCTTGCCTATGAGACATGCTTTCTCAAAAACAACCAACCCCAGAGCTCCTTGTGCATAATAGGCTGCATGGAGGAACCATCAGTGAAAGGCTGGTGAAATTGATCCCAGGGGCACATTAGAAGACAGGGATACCGCTTTACAGGCCCAAAATATATATTAGAGCAGGCATTCCCAAACTCGGCCCTCCAGATGCTTTGGGACTACAACTCCCATCATCCCTAGCTAACAGGATCAGTGGTCAGGGATGATGGGAATTGTCCCAAAACATTTGGAGGGCCGAGTTTGGGGGTGCCTGTGTTAGAGGTCTACTTCACACCCACACTGCCATGGCATGCTGTAAATGCAGTTCACAGCCGTTTCTGATAAGCTTTCTCAGCATTTTCCTCCCAAAAGGTTCATTTGGGTTCTTATTAACAAAAATCAGCAACATGTGTTATGGTTTTTTTGGGCAACACCAATAACTGGCAGAAGCCGAAAGAAGTTTCAGTAATTGAAAATGTTGTTGGAGACTGACGATTTCATGATATCCGTGACCTGGAACATATTCCCACCTGGAGTCTATTTTGGGGTGGCCTCAGGGTATACGAGAAACCTGGCAAGTGGCTTTCTTATATATTGTTGTTTAGTCATTTAGTCGTGTCCGACTCGTCGTGTAACCCCATGGACCAGAGCACGCCAGGCACTCCTGTCTTCCACTGCCTCCTGCAGTTTGGTCAGACTCATGTTGGTAGCTTCAAGAACACTGTCCAACCATCTCGTCCTCTGTCATCCCCTTCTCCTTGTGCCCTCCATCTTTCCCAACATCGGGGTCTTTTCCAGGGAGTCTTCTCTTCTCATGAGGTGGCCAAAGTATTGGAGCCTTCAGGATCTGTCCTTCCAGTGAGCACTCTTATACGGTATATTAAGAGCGAATAAAACACTTCTCAGATTGTATCATCGTAATCACAGCATCATTTTAGACACTACTTTTCTCCCACTTAGCGGCCCGCAAAGCAACTTACAATAAAGAAACACAAACAATACTAAAAAAACAAGATATAGATATATAAATAAATCAGTTTAATAAACTTCATAATAAAACAAAAGACATAGATTATATGAATTAAATAGGGAACAACGGGGTTTTTCTTACACAGGCACTTAATTCTCTAGCCAAAATTATATGACAAGTGAAAAAGGCATTCAGTCAAAAAGATCAAGTCTGTTCTTGGGATCCCCAACATAGCTCCATGGGCACTACAAGGTCCAACAATACCCCCCTGCCCCTACCAATTTTTAACGATGAACTAGTTACTAGGCTCTTTTGGCTTAGGGGAGGGTTGGCTGATACATGCTGCCTGCTTTCTAATGTTTTTTATTTGTTTTGCGGGGTGTAGGTGTTTTAGGGTTGGGGGGAGGTTCTGGGCATTCCCAGTTTTTCTTCCATGAAGTGGGTTCAGTGAATCCCACTTTGCTGGAGCATGAGAAAATTTAGGACTTGTATAACAATACTTTAGTTACTTTTTCTGAATGCTATCCCCTGGTTTAGGATTCACTTTTTTCCTCCTTTTAAACCTTATCTCATCCTTCAAAGAAAACAGGGAATGGTTGTGTTAACGACTTTATAGTGATTCATGTATAAATAACGCTGTGTGGTGTATTGGGAGAACCTCTTTGAAAACAAACAGTGTACGTCTCTCTGTGTGTATTTATTTATTCATAAAATTTCTATACAGCTTTATTTTTTTAATAAAAATCTCAAAGCGGTTTACAGCATATTAAATCAATAAAACAATAAATACACAAAAATATATATATTTAAAAACCCAAAATCGCGAACAATTGCTTTAAAATGTATAATTCCCCCTGGATGGGCATGGAGGACCCCCCAAAGAGGATATTTCCGGGAATTCCTGGATGTATGGCAACACTACGCCTAGTGCCACACCTGCATGGCCAGAGGGTTGCTCTCTTCCAGTAGGTGAGGTGGTGGTTGTGATGATCTCAAAACTCTGAAGTTGTCAATTTGGCACATTAGTAGCATAGTGGTCAGTTCAGAGCAGACCAAACAAGTTCCTATGGGCAGCTGCAGAGATTCTATGGGGAGGAAAGCAGTGTGAATGGCAACGGACCACACTGCACGATGAGTATGTTATGTGTGGCCAGCTCGCTTCTAAGGGCATAAATACACATTTTGGCAAGCACAGTATCTTCCTTCTTCTCTGAGCCATCCTCCCCTTTCTCATCGCAATTTGTTGGCATGGATTTGTCCATTGTACAGGAACATGCCGCATGTTGCCAGTCCTCTATGCCAGCTTCTCCACAAGAGGCTGTGTGTCTGTTTACCTCCCTCCCTTTTAACTCTTGCAAGTCTGGCTCTGGTCCCGAAAGTCAGGCCAAATCTGCAGCAGCTCCTCTGGCCTGTAATAATGCACCACCACCACCTTGGAGAACTTGCACTTCTCATACTTGACTTTGAACGGGTTGAAGAGACCCAAGGGGCTGTTTGTCACGCTGATGCCCAGCTCATACAGGCAGATTCCCATGAAGACATCTTCCATGTTAATGACCTTGATGGTCTTTGCTACCTGGTAGATCTTCATGGCCAGATCCCCGGAGAACACATACCCTGAGCCTGCGCAGAAGGGCGGGTAGGTCTCATTGGGGTACACCTCCCGTGGCACATACCACTTGTAGGCCATGTCACGCACTGGCTTTGCGTTCCTGTAGATGTACCCTGTCATGTAGTTCTTCTTGGGTGGCAGGTGAGGCTGCAGCAGCTGGGACACCATGTAGTTCACATTGAGAAAGATGTCACTGTCTGCCTTCATCGCATAGGTTGCATTGGGGCAGAACTTGCTTATCCATTCCATGCCCATCAGAGTCTTGAGGGTAAGGTTGTTGTAGGTATCCAGGAAGTCCTGCTGAATAATGTCTCTGTGGATGGAACTCTCCTCTTCCAAAAGGGCCTGGAGCGGGTATCCAAATTTTGGGTGGACAGCCGTCAGAAAGAGACGAAGAATGGAAACCCCAGGCACCGAGCTCTCGTTGCCCCACGTCTGCCGGATGGCCTGCCTTGTGGGAAAATGCTGGGGCTCAGTTATCACCAGCAGGATCAAAAAAGGGCTCCTCTCGCGGCATTTGTTTGGCTCGTTGAGAAGGAACTTATAATCAGTGGAATAGACAACCTCCAAGGGATGCCGCGTGGCCAGTGGTGGTGGTGGGGGAATCAGACCAGAGGGCTTGGTCTCCCTTGTCCTCTCCAGCGCAGATTCCCATTCAAATCCTATTGCACTCTTATCATTGCCTGCGGAATCTGGGCTGCCCTTGAGCTTGATGTCATGCGGTGAGAAAAGAGACTCAAATTCTTTCTTCGCAACAAGTAGGAAAAGCAAAATAGAGCAGAAGAGGACCACACTGGGCAAATTCTGCAGCTGGGCTATGAACATCTTCCTGGTAACTTTCTTACTTTTGGTGGGCAGGAGGAGGGCACTTGCAGACTATATGCGGGTGGGGGAGAGATCGTGTACAGCTCTGTCCCTTTTCCAAATACAACCTGCAAAAGAGAAGCCCAGTGAAAGGGAGATGAATTTTGTTCTCTGTCTGTCTGTCTGTCTCTCTGTGTTTGTGTACGCACACGAGGGAAGCTTTTGGGATAAGACTGAGCCCACGGAGAATCTTCCAACTGCTGACACACTCAAGACCTGCCCATAATACCTGCCTTCTTGCCCCTGCTATCTGTTTCTGGAAGGAAAATATGCACTCTCAGGGATTGGCATTATTTACTCAACCCATCTATTTACAGATCCATTGGAATCCGAATGAAGTGTTATGTGAGTTTGTGGGTGCCAGAAATTTTGGGGGCTGTGGTATGAACCAGAGGAAAAACTGCAGGCTGGAAAGGCACAGAGGCAGGGCATGATGTTTGATTTTTGCTGGGATCCACAGCTGTGGCTACAGCAGAAACAATAACTTATTGGGGTAATTATGCTCCAGCCCTCTCCATCATAGGCTCAGGTTTTATATATGCATAGCTGCCAAGTTATCCCTTATTTTAAGGGATTTTCCCTTATGCTGAATAGGCTTCCTCGCGAGAAAAGGGAAAACTTGGCAGCTATGTATATATGTTTGTGTAAAATGTGGATAAATGGTCCAGGCAGACCTATTATGCTTGTTTTGGGTGGTTCCACCTTGCACTGAAGCAGAATGGTGAAAAATCTGATTTTAGCCGGGTAACAGTAGGAACAGGGAGCCCCGCAATGAAATCTCTGCACGTATTTCAGAAAGTGAAAATCTGGACACAAAAGTTGTTGAATTGTTGTGCCACTTCCAACAGCGGTTGCTATACGTCCAGAAGATACAGGAGCAAGTGGACTTTAGCTGTAGTGGTGTAGCAGCGTTTCCTGGTGCCTGGGGCCACGAAGGGTGAACAGAGCCTGTTGTGCCAGCCCAACTCTCACCAGCAGCTTGCCTGCCAGTGCAGGGGAGAGCCCGCTGGTCGATGCAGCCTTTGATGGGCAAATTCCCCTGATGCCCGTGGAGAGGAGTGCCAAACCAGGCCACTCTGGGGTCACTCCTTGCCCACCTCCCTATGTCCATGCCTGTGCCTGCTTACTGTCCAAACAAGGCGTGAGTGAGCACTGGCCAGGCAGCCATTCAGCAAGGGGGCCAGGGATGTGACAGTGAGACCATCCTGGAATTGGGAGCCCAGAGACCCCCAGCAGCAGGCAGGGCGAGACTGGGATCCCTGAATGGGGATGCCTGGTTTGCGCCCCCTCAAAATTGTGCAGCCAGGGCTATGCCCCCCCCAGCCTCCCCCCCCCCCACTATACCTCTGTTTAGCTGACCAGGCTCTAAAAAGTTATCAGCATCACCAGTTGCTATTGATATTTCTTTGCCCGAATCCAACACATCACACTTCTTACTGCTTCCATCGTGTGACATCACCGCACCATCTGGGTCCTGCAGTTTGCACTGTTGTGTTTTGCACATGAGAGGGAGAAGGAAGACACAACAGTAGCACTTCAGGGAGTGAAAAAGGCTAGCTTGGTCCCCAGTTTCTATCTATTTGCAGCTTTCCCCTGTGCGTACTTTTATACTGTGAGCTCCTTGGGGCAGTTACCTTTGCATTTGCTTCTTATGCACCATGCATTAGTTAACAGCCCCCCAAAAGTTACTAGGTCACATAATGAACACATAAATAAATTACTAGGCTGGCTTTTTACTTGGAGGGGAGCGGGGCAGATGAAGCATTTCATCCCATCTGTACCAAACCCGAGTAAAAATGTGGTTAGCAACCAGAACAGGGTTGACATATGTCTGGAATTTCTTAGACATACCTGGAATACTGCAGTTGGAAGCAGTGTCTGGGCAGAAATTTAAAATTCGGACATTTGACAAGCCACGTCAACACCGTCGTTTTTGGCGATTTTGCTTTTTATAAGCTCAAAAATGTCGGTTTTGTTTTTTTTGCAATTTTGTCAAAAAGCTCAACAAACAACTTCACCTCAACAAAAACTTAACAACTTTTCCCTTCCCCCAAAATTCAACAACTGCCCCCGCCCCCCAAAAAACCACTTCAGCAACGTTTTTGTCCTGGTTTTCACTGTTTGAAATATGGCAACCTTAGACTAGGTCTCCCCCAGAGCCAGTATAAAAGCACAAGGGGCTGCCATTTGAGAGACAGAGTTCTCTGCTCCCAGCAGTCCCCAGCCCACTCGGCTGCATACACTTCCTTGTCACCCTTGGTGACCAAGCAAATGGTTAAATAAATACAAGCGTGTTCAATGAAACACCTTTGCTATCATCAATTTCAATGAAATCTCATTCAGTGCTCTGGGTATTTGTTCTCTCCCTCCTTGAGGGACCTCTTAGTGGCTTAGTGGTGCCAAGATGGAGGAAACTGTGAGTGAGTGGAAATTTCCAGTGTTCTCTGCCTCCTAATCTCCTGCCTGTCTGTGGTTAGAAGGAATGAAAACAATGGATTCAACAAACTTCCAAGAGACTGTTCTGAACTATTTAGAGATTTTGAAGGACATCCACAGGATACTGCAATACTCCAGCATAACATGTGCAGAGACTTTGGTTCAAGATCAGGACTTTGAGGACAATGTGGAAAGTCTACCTGAGATTAAAGAATAAGAAGTGGATTTTGCAAAAACTGAGATGGAATATAAAAAATGTGATCTGGAGGAAGAACAACAAGGACTTAAAAAGGAAAGAGACAGCTGTCAAGAACAACAATATGACTTAAAGACTCAAGAAAAGAAGGCTCCTGGAGGGGCTAAAAATTGGGCATGGGCAACAGAGGGAAAGGAAAGGCAGAATGGGGGGAGACAGAGGCCTGGATTGGGAAGTGGGAAAGAATGGGAGTTGGGTGAAAAATTCTAGTTAAAAAGTATTTTGGTGATTGATTAACGGTTTCTGAAATCTTGGTTTGTTAAAGGACTGCTGATCTAAGGGGGGGGGGGGAAGGTCACCAGGAGGAGGAAGGAGAGTTAGTAGATATAAAAATTTAGTTTTCTGGAGGGAGGTAGAAGAATGGCCTGGGAAACAATTTTTAGATTTGTATTAGTATTTTTGTGTTCAGATAAGTGTCTGGATGGAGGGCCGCCTTTCCTTCCTTCTCTGCCCAGAAACACCTGGTGGCAGAAGGTGCTCTGGGGGGGGGGAGGGGGGGGAGGGAAGCCCAGACACAAAAATGGAACCTTTGAAGTGCTGCACCTAGCAGGTTCCTCTTGTGGCAGGAGGGGACTTGTGGGGGGGCAGCATGAAGAAGAAGAAGGAGGAGGAATAAGTCAATATTATAAGAATAAGAGTTGGAACTGGGGTAGAAAATTCGCCATATTAAATTAGAAGTTAGGAAAACCAGGAAGAAGAGATCTGAGGAAGTCACAATGATAATGTGAAGATTTGGGAATTTTTATGTATTTTTTCTTTTCTTTCTTTTTTCATGTTTTTCTTGGTTTGTTCTCTTTTTACTTTTTCCTTCTCTTTTTGGGGGGTTTTTGGGGTGGGGGGGGCTAGGGACTTTATTTTCTAATTTTTTTTCTTTTTTCTTTATTTTTACACATATGATCAGGGTTGGGAAGGTTGGTTGGGCGTACACCCGGCTCAGTCTTCCCCTGTTACTCTGGGGCCCACCGGTGGCAGGGGTGGGCCTTGGGGAGGGGAGGAGGGGTAGGGGAAAAACCCAGCCACTTAAAATGAACCACCTTCGACTATTTGCTCAGCATGGGTCTTTCTTGTGGCAGGAGGGGACTCATGGAGGGGGGATGGAAGAAGGTGTGAAATGATGATTGTTTATTTCCTTGTATTTCCTTTGTTTGTTATAAAATTAATAAAAAATTATATTAAAAAAAAAAAGGAAACACCTTTGCCATCATCAATTTCAATGAAATCTCATTCAGTGTTCTCTCCCTCCTTGAGGGACCTCTTAGTGGTGCCTTTCTACCCCTCTCCCATTCTCTTCTCTGAGGTGCCTTTTGCAGTGCTATTACTGGTGCTATGGGCACAAAATATATGCAAGTAATGTGTGGGTGAAATTTACATTGGAAGATAAGTTAACTAATGAACAATTAGGATTAAAAGACTGCACCCAGCTTCTGTTTATGCCAATCTCAAGATTTTCTAAAATAATGATCTTGACTGGAACTCTAGTTGAACTTGGACATAGCACACGGTGAGATTGAACTTGACTTAAAATGGAGGTTAAACCTGAGAAGATTATAAGGTTATGAGTGAATTTCCCTTCTGGGGGAAAGAGACTGGACTGACTCTCTGGAAACTATCTCACTTCTGTGAAACTGTTTCAGGATCTATTTGACTATTGAAGATGTTCAGCTTAATGGAATTACAATTATGTACTTGCTTTATTGAAAGACACCAGCTGGTTAAAAATCAAGACTAAAAGAAGAGGACTATCTATTGCTAATATTGGACTAAATTAGACTCAAAATAAAAGTTACAATATATATTAATCATATATAATAAAATTATTTTGATGTCTATGTATAAAAAGGTTTGAAAATATAATTGCAAAAATTTGTAATTGCGAGTAATGTGGGAGGCGGGGAGGGAGTAGGCTGGAAGTACCGTACTGGCTTTCTCTGCTTATCTTAGTGGAATGTCCTTGACAAAGTACTGATAAGGTTAAAAATAATGCTCTTTGTGGTGGGAAAGGGCTTTTTGTTTTGAAATTAAATTCTATGGAGGAAGCCAGGAAACGGGACCGGCCCCCTCAGTTATACTTCTATACATTTCTATATTAGAAAAAACATCTATGTTAAAGCAAACCAGTCAGGCCACAATGCAATAGTAATAATAATACAGTAATCTATTAAACATTAAAAGCCTCCCTAAACAGGGCTGTCTTCAGATGTCTTCTAAAAATCTGGCAGCTGTTTTTCTCTTTGAAATCTGATGGGAGGGCATTCCACAGGGCAGGCGCCACCACCGAGAAGGCCCTCTGCCTGGTTCCCTGCAACTAGGCTTCTTGCAACGAGGGAACCGCCAGAAGGCCCTCGGTACTGGACCTCAGTGTCCGGGCAGAACGATGGGGGTGGAGACGCTCCTTCAGGTATACTGGACCGAGGCCATTTAGGGCTTTAAAGGTCAGCACCAACACTTTGAATTGTGCTCGGAAATGTACTGGGAGCCAATGTAGATCTTTAAAGACCGGTGTTATGTGGTCTTGGCAGTCGCTCCCAGTCACCAGTCTAGCTGCCCCATTCTGGATTAGTTGCAAGAGAATACAGTATAAGCTATAAATTGTACGATTTGTTGTTATATTTTAAAAGAGAATTGTTTGATCAGTTGAAGGAAGATGTTAACAAAGCAGCTGTTAAAACTCGGGAAAATACTAATTTAATTTCAGAAGCTGTGGGACAATTAAAAGAAGTGAATGCACAAAATACCAAGGCAGGAACGGTAGAGGGACAAAGCTTGAGGAAAATACAAGAGAAAGTAAGAGTGGTCCAAAATAAAAATGGTACCTCAGGTGAAATGATTTGAGAGGCTTTGACAGATAAAAATTGTTGTGTAGTGGGTCTTCACTACAGGAGCCAGAACACAGGGAATGGGGAAAACTGGGGCTTAACACAGAACTAGCAGGGAAAAGATACATTTTGGCGGGAACCAATGGCAAGGATTCCCTCCAGCGGAAACCAATCCAGCAGCGGATCCAAATCCTGCACTCTGAACCAGCAAATGATAGACGTTCCCTCTGGAACTTATTCATTCAAATAAACTCTGTAATACAATGCATACTTGGCTGTGCTATTACTTTAATACACAACAAAAATGATACCCTGTATGAAATGATCTGGAAGGCTCTGACTGTGATAGAGAAAAAACAGGAAGGGAGGGCAAAAAGTATAAAAGGTTCGTGTAGCTGCAATGTAAAATCATAAAGAAGGCCTGGAAAAAGATATATAAAGATTGGAAAGGAATGTGGAAAATGATTGTTGTTTAAAAAACCTGAAGTTATGATATTGAGATGTACAGGTTTTGATGGACTTATTCAACAAAAGACTTTGTTCCTGTAGGGGAAAGTGGGGCACGTTGAGCCATTTTTTACTTTAAGCTCTACACGCCTCAAAATAATGCACATAAAAGAAAACTTTTGAATTTAACATTTATTAGGTACTATTCTAAACAAAATCAAAGGATTAATGCTTCACATTTGATGGAATAAAATGACAAAAAATCACATTTAAGTTTTCCAAAAAAATGGATCAACGTGCCCAGTAGTGGGGCACATTGATCCTTCATTTGGGGCACATTGAGCCATTCAAATTTAAGAGCAAAGAAGGCATTTTTACTACACAGTATAAACTTCCAAAAGAGTTTCCAAAATATCTCAAAGTTCTTAAGAGTCAGCATCACTTCAACTTGTCACTCCATTTGCCTTGGCGAGATCCAAAACTTCAATAGAGATGTGGCTGTCATGGTTATCTAGAATTAGAAGCACTGGGTGATCTTTGGAACTTCTAGAGTATTTCATAGAATCATAGAATCATAGAGTTGGAAGAGACCACAAGGGCCATCCAGTCCAACCCCCTGCCAAGCAAGAAACCCCATCAAAGCATTCCTGACAGATGGCTGTCAAGCCTCTGCTTAAAGACCTCCAAAGAAGGAGACTCCACCACACTCCTTGGCAGCAAATTCCACTGTCGAACAGCTCTTACTGTCAGGAAGTTCTTCGTAATGTTTAGGTGGAATCTTCTTTCTTGTAGTTTGAATCCATTGCTCCATGTCCGTTTCTCTTGAGCAGCAGAAAACAACCTTTCTCCTTCCTCTATATGGCATCCTTTAATATATTTGAACACGGCTATCATATCAGCCCTTAACCTTCTCTTCTCCAGGCTAAACATACCCAGCTCCCTAAGCCGTCCCTCATAAGGCATCGTTTCCAGGCCTTTGACCATACATCACTATTGGGAAAACCATAGCATTAACTATACATACCTTTGTCGGCAAGGTGATGTCCCTGCTTTTTAAAATGCTCTCTAGGTTTGTCATTGCTTTTCTCCCAAGAAGCAGGCGTCTTTTAATTTCGTGACTGCTATCACCATCTGCAGTGATCATGAAACCCAAGAAAGATTATCATATAATCTTTGAAATGCATCCTTGGAAATATGAAAAGTGGAGGAATGCTGTTTCCCAATGCATTTATACATGCACACATTGTCAAAAGAGTTCCCTGTTCTGCTGATGTCATTCAGCCAACTTGCTTTTTCACAGCAATGATTTTTGATGGTTTCTGCACTGTGGTTACACCAGTTTCATCTACATTGTATATACCCTGTTCCTCCAAAAAAATAAGACGTAGCCATAAAATAAGCCATAGCAGGATTTTTAAGCATTCAAGGAATATAAGCCATACCCCGAAAATAAGACATGGTGATAGGCGCAGCAGCAATGCCGGCTGCGGCAGGAGAAGGAAAAAATAAGGCATCCCCTGAAAATAAGCCATAGTGGTTTTTTTTAAAAGGAAAAATAAATATAAGACGGTGTCTTATTTTCGGAGAAACATGGTAATCACCTGCTGAGAAATTACTTCTTTCTAGAATGAAGTGGAGTTCATCAAAGAACTCATTTACGTTAACACGGTTGAAGCTTGTTGCTCTTGACAAACTTGTTGCCTGTGGAATGTGAAGTGACAGTAAAGCAGAATGACATTTCATAAATCCTTCTGCCCAATCTAAGCCACGCTTTTCATTTTCCTCCCAAGTTGGTGGCATTTGAATTTTATTCGTACTCCCAAACTGATACACCAATTGTCTTGCTGCATTTTTGAAAGTCCATAATGAAGTCGTGAAGCTTGTTGCAAGTAATCCACCAGACATATATATTTATTAATTTACACATTTGAAGAATTGTAAACTAACATATTTCAAATATTTTAGACATACTACAGCTATATTAACTATGATCACATAAATCAAAAGATATTTCAGCTACCTTTACAACTTTTAGAGCTACATGGTTGACAATACATATCAATTTTTTTACTAAAGCTTACCTAATATAACAAATCTGGATTTTTGTTTAAACTTCTTTGAAAACCCAAACCCAAACACAATGACAGTATGTAGTATCACTGTTGTTGTTGTTGTTGTTGTTGTTGTTGTTGTTGTTGTTGTTGTACTGTTGCCACAAACTTTGTATAAAAGCTAAAGTACGGTTGTAAAATGGAAAGGAACAATGTGCCCCATGGCTCAACGTGCCCCACTTTCCCCTACTTAAGAGTATATGCTTCCATTTTCGAACGCACCTTGGAAGTCAAACGGCTTCCGCTGTTTTTTTTTTTTTCATTTTCTCCATTGACTTTGCAGACTGAAAAGTCTGCAACCTTTGTGCCTCAGTTGTCGAACATTTCGGAAGTTGAACAGTCTTCCGAAATGGATTACGTTCAGCAACCGAGGTACCACTGTACTTAACTCCTAGGCTCAGGGATCACATAACTCCATACCCTCCAACATTTCTCCAATGAAAATAGGGATGTCCCAAGGAAAAGTGGGACATTCCAAGATCAAATCAGAAACCAGGATGGCTTCTGTAAATCAGTCCCTCCATATTTCCCACCTGAGGCAGGTGCCTCACTCTTTTCCTCATGGCAGGGCCGGCCTTGATTACTGTTGAGCGCAAAATACAACAGGGATAAATAAGCCCACCCATTTACACACCCCCAATAGATTTTATTAAAGCTTAAAAGAACATATACAAATGTTAATAGCAAGTACAAAATAACTTTTTACAATGCAAAAAGCATGAAAAACCCAATCTAAATGTCACAGTGGCCGGAGTGGACTACTTCAGAGTAACGACGCTACGCAGCTCTGCATTTTATTCTTTTATTGGTGCTGCGTATTTACAGTGCTCAAGTCATTGCTATTTACACGGAGCGATGTTGTCAGTCGGTTTCAGAACCTCCTAATGGCTTTTGGCGCGTCTTTCTCCAACACAAAAGCTTTGGCAGACCCATCCTCTTGCCCCTCCTCTTCCTGCGTAATTCTGGAGTTGGAGGGATGGGTCTTCCCCCCTTGCTTGCCCCTTCCTGTCCCACCTGGGACCCTGGCTCCTCTACCTTGCCTGAGCCTCGGACACGACTTCCTGCTTCCCCACTGGAATCGGAACTCTCCCTGCTTTCCCCTTTGCTCGGGGACGGGCTTGAACTCAGGAGGGGAGGGACTTCGCGATATCCCCTGTCCCTCACATCCACCCCCCTCCCAAGCTCTCCTTCACCCCTCCCCAGGCCCCCCCCATGTGTCGGTGACGACTGGAAGCCTAAGAACTCAGTGCTCTCCGAGCCCGTTGGTGTGAATACCTCCCCCCAGTCCTGCGAGCCCCCCCCTTCCGCCTGGGCGGACGGGAATCCCAAAAAGTCCGTGGCGTCAGAGCTGGTGGGGGTAAAAACGTTCTGCCAATCTGCTCCTTCCTCTGACTGGGTGGATCTCGGTGACACCCATACCTCATCCTCTGGTTCCTCAAACTCCGCTTCCCAGCGCCATGGTGAGCTGCTCTCCCGTGCCTCCTCCTCCTCCCCCTCCCTTTCCATGTGCCAGGGCTTGGGTCTGTGGGGAAAGAGGGCGTGAAATTCTTCCACCAAGAATTCCTCCTGTATCTGAGTGGCTGGGACCCATTCATTCTGGGACGGTGGAGCATCCTCCCATGCCATGAGGTACTCCAGTCCCCCCACCCCCCACCTTGAATCCAGGATGGCCGTGGCCTCATTGAGTTGCTCCCTGCCTTCCCTCTCCCCCCCTCCCTCGGGGGTTTGTTCGCCGTCTCGGAGCCTGCTGCTTTCCCTGTACGGCGACAGCAGCGATCTATGAAACACTGGATGCACCCTCATGTCCTCTGGCAGTGCCAGCCTGTATGCCACCGGGTTTACCTGTTGCGTGACCGTGAAGGGGCCCAGCCTTTTGGGTGCCAGCTTTTTGCACCTCCCTCTGGTGGGAAGGCCCTCCGAGGACAACCACACCTTGTCCCCCACCCTGATGACCTCCCCTTGTCGCCTGTGGCGATCTGCCCCCTTTTTGTACGCTTCCTTGGCCCTCTCCAAGTGTTCTCTGAGCTGCTGGTGCACCGTCTCCAGTTCCTCTGCCCAATCCTCAGCCTGTGGGCCCTCCTCCTCCTCCTCCTCCCTCTCCCTCTCTGGGAAAGATCTGAGGTCGCGCCCGTAATTGGCCTTAAAGGGCGACACCCCTGTGGAGACGTGCACTGCATTGTTGTAGGCAAATTCTGCTAGTGGCAAGCGATCCACCCAGTCCGTTTGCCGCTGGCTGACGTAGCATCTCAGGTACTGCTGCAGAATGGCGTTGACCCTCTCCGCTTGTCCGTTGGTCTGCGGGTGTCTAGCCGTCGACAAGCTGACCTCCACCTGCAGGAGGTTCATGAGCCGCCGCCAGAACCTGGAAACAAATTGGCGGCCACGATCCGAAATAACCCTTAAAGGTAATCCATGCAGTCTGAAAATGTGATCAACAAACAGTTTGGCTGTCTCTTCTGCCGAGACTGCCCTGGCACACGGTATAAAGTGACACATTTTGGACATAAGGTCCACCACCACCAACACTGCAGTCTTACCCCTGGACGAAGGCAGATCTGTGATGAAGTCCATGGACACCACTTCCCACGGCCTGTGTGGTGTGGCTAAGGGCTCCAGCAACCCTGGTGGCGCTGCTCTGACCACCTTCGCCCGCTGGCAGGTGGTACAGCCCCTTACATAGTCTCGAACATCTTCCCGCACCCCTGGCCACCAGAAGTGTCTCATGACTAGGTGAGCGGTTTTGTCCCTTCCAAAATGCCCCGCTGTAGGGTTGTCGTGCATCTGCTTGAGGACCGTACGTCGAAGCTGGGTGGTGGGTAGGTACAGCGCACCCTTGTAGAAAAGCAGCCCTCTGCGTTCTGCAAAGTCTTTTGCCTGCTCCCTCCCCCCTCTCAGTTCTCTGAAGATGCGGTTGGCAAATTCATCCGCTGCCGTCAGTGCTGTGAGTTCTGCCTCGCTCACCACAGCTGCTCCGCAGGACCATGCCGACGGGGGGAAAATGTGCCTTGGGGCTGGTGGCGCCTCCTCCTCCATGTACTCTGGCTTGCGGGAGAGGGCATCCGCCCTGACATTCTGCTCCCCCGGGATGTAGTGGATGGAGAAGTTGAAGTTCGAGAAGAACTCTGCCCACCGTATCTGCCGCTGGTTGAGCACCCTGGCAGTTCTCCAGAACTCCAGGTTCTTGTGGTCTGTGCACACCTGGATGGGGTGCTTCGCGCCCACCAGGAAGTGTCGCCAGTGCTGGAACGCAGCGTAGATCGCAAGAAGTTCCCTATCAAACACTGTGTAGTTGCGTTCAGGCTGTGTCAGCTTCCTGGAGAAGAAGGCACAGGGTCTCCACTCCCTGTTGGCGTCCAGTTGCAACAAAATTGCGCCCACAGCTTTTTCAGAAGCATCTGTCTCAATGCGTAGGGGCGCGTCCTGCACCACATGGAACAGGTTTTGGTCTGAGGCGAACACTCTCTTGAGGCTTTCGAACGCTGCTTGCGCCTCTGGTGTCCACTTGAACTTCTGCTTGCCTCTCAGGCAGTCCGTGATGGGAGCCGTAACGCGAGAGAAGTTCTTGATGAACTTCCTGTAGAAGTTAGCGAAGCCTAGTAGGCGTTGGGCATCTTTGCGCGTCCTGGGGCTGTGCCAGTCCAGGATGGCCTGCACCTTGTCCTTGTCCATCGCCAGCCCCTTGTCTGACAGCTTGTAGCCCAGGAAGTCCACCTCTTTGGTGTGAAACTTGCACTTCTCCAGCTTCACATACAGGTGGTTCTCCTTCAGGCGTTGCAACACCTCTCTGACATCTTTCACATGCTGCACTGGGTCATTCGAGTAGATAAGGATGTCATCTAGGAAGACCAAGCATTTCCTGAAGAGGAGGGACCCCAGGACGTGGTGCATGAAGGCCTGGAAGCATGCTGAGCCCCCTTGCAAACCGAAGGGCATCACCAGATATTCAAAAGAGCCCAGAGGCGTGAACATCGTGGTTTTCCATTCATCTCCTTCCCGGATCCTGATCAAGTTGTACGCCCCCCTTAGGTCCAGCTTGGTGAAAATCTTGCCCCTGCGTGCCGCTGTCAGGAGATCATCCACTCTGGGCATGGGGAAAGCCACGGGCTCTGTCACCGAATTCAGCCGTCTAAAGTCCACCACAAGACGGCGCTGTTGCGTGTCTTTCTTGTCCACCCAGAAGACCGGGCTGCCCCCTGCTGCCTTGCTTTCCCTTATGAACCCCCGCTTGAGGTTCTTGTCGATGAAAGCGCGCAGATCCTCCAGCTCCTGGTCTGACATGGCGTACAGCTTGGCTGGGGGTATCGTCGCCCCTGGCACCAGGTTGATCTGGCAGTCAAAAGGCCTGTGCGGGGGTAGGTGGTCGGACTCCGCTTCGCTGAAGACCTCCTGCAGGTCCCAGTACTGCTTGGGTATTGCCTCACCCCCTTTGATATGCATGGTGGCCACCGTGGCTATCGGAGGCCCCTCCCCTGGTTGGTGCTGCATGCAATGTTCCAGACAAAAGTCTGACCCAAACGTGATGCACCTCTGGTGCCAACTGATGGAGGGGTCGTGGCGCGCCAGCCAGCTCATGCCCAAGACGATGGGGGGGTCTGAGATGGTGGTGACGTTGAACGCCAGTGTCTCTGAGTGCCTTCCCACCGTCATTCTCATGGGGGGGGTTTGATGTGTGATGGCCCCTCCCAGCAGCTCCCTGCCGTCAATGGTTGCTACGTGCAGAGGAAAATCCAACTGCAAAAGCTGGATTTGGTGCTCTTCTGCAAAGCTTCTCGAGAAGAAGTTGGCGGACGCCCCACTGTCAATTAAGGCGAGGACCGTCAGGGGATAGCCATTTGGGAGCGTTAGCGTCACTTCTAGAACCACTCCTGCTCTGGGAGGGGTGGGCTGGCTCTGCACCTCTCTGTGCGGGTGGGCGGGCTGGGGCTGTTGTCTGCTGACTGTGCCTGGCTGCTGCCCCTTGTCTCCTGCAGCCAGGCTTTCCCGTTTCCCTGCTGTGGTGCTGCGTCAGTGGGGGAGGGCACCACCGTTCCCGCCTTTCCTTGCCACTCCCTGCGATGTGGGCAGTCTCTGACGAGATGCTGGGGTGAGTTGCAGAGAAAGCAATTCCCGCCCCTTCCCTCCTTGCGTCTTGGCGCCGCTGGGGTTTGAAAAGCCCGCGCGCGCGCGCTATCAATCTGCATGGGCTCCTGGTCCTGGCTGGCTCCAGGCGTGGCCTGAAAGGGTTGTTGAGGGAGTGGCTTCTCCTGCGACCGTGGGA
Source organism: Zootoca vivipara (assembly GCF_963506605.1). Lineage (NCBI taxonomy): Eukaryota > Metazoa > Chordata > Lepidosauria > Squamata > Lacertidae > Zootoca > Zootoca vivipara. The sequence goes on along the minus strand of NC_083291.1, from coordinate 31,491,613 downwards.
ACCAAGCCCGCTTTGCGCGCGTCGCTTGCTTGTCGTTCCACCGGGATTCCTGCCTCACCCCCACCGCCAGAGCTGCTTTGCTCAGCTGATCCATAGTACTGGGCTTTGGACCTCTCGAGAGTTCATCCTTCACCTCCTCGCTCAAACCCAAGTAAAACGCAGCTTGCATGGGAGGCGAATCCAAAACCCACCCCAGTCTGTGCACCAGCATGGTGAATTTCGCCCAATATGCGCGAACTGTCATATTTCCTTGGCGTAAATTATGCAGTTCCTCCTTAGTCTGGTCCAAATGACTATCGGACGAATACATCGTCCTCAAACCTTCTAGAAATTGTTGGACATTTTTCATGCAAGGATTCTTGGTTGCGATTAATGGTCTTAGCCACTCCCTGGCTGCTCCGGTGAGATGTTCCACAATAAACGCTACTCTGTGCTCATCATCGGGGAACTCATTCTGGTGCAGCTCAAGAGCATACACGATCTCAGTCTCAAAGCCCTGAAACTCCTTCGGGTCTCCATTGAACTTGCTTACAAGGGTCCCTGCTCTCCTTCCTGGCAGCACTTGGACTTGGGGAGCCCCTCCCGCCTTGTTTTTCTCTGCATCCAGCTTGTTTTGGAGGTCTACCGCCACCGCCCTTAAATGCTGCTCTTTTTCCTGGAGCTCTCTCACCTGTTCCGCAAGTTGTAGCCGGTCGTCCTGGATCTTCTTAGTCTCCTCTTTAGCTGCCTTCAATTCTCCCTGCGCCTGCAGCGACAGCTGTTGCAGTTCTAGCTGGGCTTGCTCAGCGATCTGCCGCCACTTCTCCGCCTCGGACACGCTCATCCCGGCAACTCCGAAGTAGCCCAAAAATGATTAGGAGGTTGCTGTCACAGTGGCCGGAGTGGACTACTTCAGAGTAACGACGCTACGCAGCTCTGCATTTTATTCTTTTATTGGTGCTGCGTATTTACAGTGCTCAAGTCATTGCTATTTACACGGAGCGATGTTGTCAGTCGGTTTCAGAACCTCCTAATGGCTTTTGGCGCGTCTTTCTCCAACACAAAAGCTTTGGCAGACCCATCCTCTTGCCCCTCCTCTTCCTGCGTAATTCTGGAGTTGGAGGGATGGGTCTTCCCCCCTTGCTTGCCCCTTCCTGTCCCACCTGGGACCCTGGCTCCTCTACCTTGCCTGAGCCTCGGACACGACTTCCTGCTTCCCCACTGGAATCGGAACTCTCCCTGCTTTCCCCTTTGCTCGGGGACGGGCTTGAACTCAGGAGGGGAGGGACTTCGCGATATCCCCTGTCCCTCACACTAAATAAAAACAAAAATAAAGGAAGGAAGAAAAAGTAGAAGAAAAGAGAGAGACTGAAGGGGAGGGATTCTGATTCTTCGTCTGTCAGCTATATATATATATATATATAAAATATTCAAAACATGCGCTCCAAGGTAACCCCCAACTATTCCACTTATAAAACAATATTTTATTCAGTCCACAGGCCGAGATATCACAAATTCAAGCCCACCAACTTCTGGCTAGAACAAGTTATTTATAATGGGGAACTTTACTTCATAAGGTATCCATTCTTAAGGAAATCAGCCCTGAGTGCTCACTGGAAGGACAGATCCTGAAGCTGAGGCTCCAATACTTTGGCCACCTCATGAGAAGAGAAGTCTTCCTGGAAAAGACACTGATGTTGGGAAAGATTGAGGGCACAAGGCGAAGGAGACAACAGGGGACAAAATGGTTGGAGTCGGACAGTGTTCTCCAAGCTACTAACATGAGTTTGACCAAACTGCGGGAGGCAGTGGAAGACAGGAGTGCCTGGTGTGCTCTGATCCATGGGGTCACGAAGTGTCGGACACTGAACAACACGACTGAACAACAAATTACTTCATAATTTTGTTGGGAACCAAATCCCTCCCCATCTTTTAGGGCTGATTCTGGCTTGAAATACATTGGGACATATCAGTCACACACCCCAGGCCTATTTTGCACACCTTTCTCAATTATTTTTTGAATCCGTACTAGTCTGCAAAACACTGCAGCATTCTTAGAGACCTTTGGAGGGTATTCATCTAAGTTAGGGGTCACCAACCTAAGGCCCGTGGGCCGGAAGTGGGCCATGGAGGTCGTTTGACCGGCCCATGTGCTGCCCCTGAACTGAGTTGCGTGCTCACGTGCTGCGCTAAACCAGTGCATCACGGTGCGGAGACTCGTTTCCACGGCATCGAAAATCACATCTGTGCATATGCAGTACCGGAAATTGTGGGCGGGGACATGAACCGGCCCATGGAGGGATCTGGCCCAGGCAAGAAGAAGAAGAGTTTGGATTTGATATCCTGCTTTATCACTACCCTAAGGAGTCACAAAGCGGCTAACAATCTCCTTTCTCCCTTCCTCCCCCACAACAAACACTCTGTGAGGTGAGTGAGGCTGAGAGATTCAGAGAAGTGTGACTATCCTAAGGTCACCCAGCAGCCGCATGATAAACCTTGCCGACCCCTGCTCTAAGTGCTCTGGCACCTCAGAGGTCACTTTGTAAAAATGGGTTGGATGAGGATTCAGCTGGAACCAATCCTACCTTGAAGCACACTAAAACCCCATTTACCACCACTTTCCGGAACAAAGAGCTGCCCAGCTTTTAAATATTGAGGATGAGAGACTGCATCAAGTGGAGAAACTGGAGCAAAACCTGAGTTTCTCAGATCCTCCAAGTGTCCCTATTTTCCAATGATGTCCCTGATTTAGAGAAGCCATCCTGGTTTCAGATTTCATCCTAGAATGTCCCACTTTTCCATAGGATGTCCCTACCCTATTTTCATTGTAGAAATGTTGGAGGGGATGGAGTTATCCGACCGCCGAGCCATTTGAAGGCAATCCTGTATAGGGAAGTTTTTTTAAAAAAAAGTTCACTGTATTATTATTTTTTTATATACGTTGGAAGCTGCCCAGACTGGCTGGGGAAATGCAGTAAGATGTGTGGGGTATAAATAGTAAAATTATCGTTATGGAATGGGACACCCCTATTTTCATCAGAGAAATGTTGGAGGGTATGGTTTCTGCCAGTTTTCAATCTTTAGGGTACACTTAGGGTAGACTTTCTCTGTGGCTTGGCTGAAAGAATAAAGACACTAATGCAAAATGAAGTAAGATGTGATTAGTTTAAACATATAATCCTTCCGGACCAGAACACATCGGTTTACCAACGTGAGATTTATTATGCAGAAACCACATTAAAGGCAATAAAAATATAATAAAATATTTGTTTTTGCTTCCCGTACTTGCCCTATTTGGCAGGTTACATATGCTATATTTGGCTACAGAATACCTTTAACACAAAAGGAAGATATTTGAGTTCTGTATCATAACGGGCTGAGAGTTCCATAGTTTGAAGTGAAGAAGTACAAACTTTATTTCAGCTGTCCTAAATCTTCCAACATTCAGCTTCATTGAACGTCCACAAGTTCAAGTGTTATTAGAGAGGAATAAAAGGCTTTCTCAATCTGCTTTCTTTATGTTATGCATAATTTTTATAAACTGCTGGAAGGAGCAGGTCTACAGCTTGAGGGTACTTCTGAATTGGACCCTGTCACTGAGGAGCAATCACAATTGGTAAAACGTGGAATAAAAAGGAAGAAACCTTGCAAGAATTGACATCTTTACTGTGGTGATGCATCCAAGGCATGAGAGATTTAGATTCTCCCTAGTTTTCATTTTCTGTTTGCTCTGCCAGAGCAACAGAGCAAAATTTATTTTCTTTACAGATACATGTTCCCAAATACTATAATTATCAAAGGGAAACCAGATTTTGCTTCATTAGTCTAATTCTCCCCAAACGTCAGGCATCATTTCCTCTGGGTTAGACAATAAAAGCACAATTTCATGTGAGAACAAAGTGATCATGTGGACTTTAACCTTGTATATCAACACTCCAAAACTTTACATTGTGTTTTATTGGTGCTGTTAAAGGTTCATTTGAAAGAGCAAATAACAGTGGAGAACCTTATTTATTTATTTTTATTTTATTTTCTTTCTATACCCCTTTATATTTCTCCAAGTGCTTACGGCATATTAAATCAATAAATCAATAAAACAATAGCTGGGTGATGTTGCTCTGACCTCATGAGGGGCCTCTTCAGGAGAGCTGGGCGAGTCTGGGCCTCGACCCCTAGGCCAGGTGGACAGGGCCTTGCAGGGAGCGGCCTTCATGCCTCACAGCTGGGTGATGTTCCTTCGACCTCATGAAGGCAGCCCTATTTAGGGAAGTTTTTGATGACTGATGTTTTAATGTATTTTTAACCGTCTGTTGGAAGCAGCTCAGAGTGGCTGGGGAAACCCAGCCAGATGGGCAGGGTAGAAATAATAAATTATTATTATTACGGTATTATAGGGTGGCAATAACCAGGGCCAGAATAATCCTGGTCAGGCCACGCAGGCCCTAAGAGCAAGAGGAACTCCATTTTCTAAATCTCTCTGTCTCAAATTAGACAGCACTTCTCTGTTTGTACCTTTCTCTGTAACCCATTGCAAAAGGAAGTTAGCTTAACCGCAAGATGTTCTGTTCCATCTGAAGAGGATGTAGCCCGCCACAAACCAACCGCAAGTTCTAAGTAGGGCGCAACCACAATTGTGCCTGTAAAATTCCACATAGACACGTGTATGAAAGTACCAGGTACATAACGCCACTTAGTGGAGTTAGGTATATGACTTTGCATCTTGGGGTGCTCTCTCTTGATTGGTTGATGAAGTACTGCAGAAAGGCTGGCCTTCACTCTGTCAAAAAGGTATAAAAGCTCTCTGTACATGGACAAGGGTGGGGCAGAATGAGGAATGGTTTTTTCCCTACTGCTCCATATTGTTTTGCCGACAAACCAATAATAAATTTGTTCAACTGCCTGAGATTTCATCTGGTCAATTTGGGAAGCCAGTCATCCACCTTACAGTATAAATAAAAGAATGAAAAGACAACGCCTGGAGGAGTCGTTACTCTAGAGTAGCCGCTACAGCGCCTGTGGCAGGTATTATCAGTATTAGCCTCTTCAGTAGGTCTGGGTGAGTCTGGGCCTCGCCCCCTAGGCCAGGTGGAAAGGGCCTTGCAGGGAGCGGCCTTTACGCCTCACAGTAGTGCGATGTTGGCAGTCATGGAAGAGAGTAAACGTGCTCCCACCTGTTTTTCGGCTATTCCACCCTAGCCGTTACTGCCACTGACCACCCTATTTGTGAATTTTGTTGATCCTAAGGGGAGGTTTCTCTGATCCAAGCCATTGCTTTAGATTTGGGGGAGGAGGTTGCAGAGTCAATGGTCACACATGCAATTATACAACACCTGGAGGGCCACAAGTTCTCCACTGAAGTTTTAGATGTTCTGTTGCATTTGTTTCTTTATAAACACGGTGGAATATTGCTGTTGAGCTGTGTGCAATGTATTTTTTAAAATCGAAACTATATTTACTACCGTATATTTTCAGCCATTTTGAAGAGCATACTGCCAAAAAGCAGCTTTTTTTGGTTTAACTTTAACTAAATCTCTTAGCTTGCATTTGCACCAGCTCTAGTCAGCGTAACCTTTTCCCATTTTCCAGTAAAAGAAAAGGCAAAAGTGTCAAGGTACTCAAAATGCCTGATTTTGCCACTAGGTGTTGCTATGGCATCAGAAGCTTCTTGCCTTTTCCTCCCTTTAGGAAAATGCCCTCCATCAACTCACTTCAGTTTGTCTTGGATGCCTCCATTTTTTAGCTTTTGCCCCCTCTGCACCAACGAACGTGGCCAAGTATGGCCAAATAAAACAAGGCACTGTTCTAAAACCAAAGTCCTACATTCCTTTATTGCGAGAGAGAAAATGTGGGGAGATGAGGTTGCATTGCATGTATTTAAAGCACAGGTGATCCTTCAGGTGCTGGACTGTTCCATCATCCCTGACCATTGGCCATGCTGGCTGGAGATTATGGAAGCTTGAGCCCAACAACATATTGGAGGGCATAGACAGGTTTTCCATCTCAGACTTACAGCTTTGCTACTGTTGCAATGCGCATAAGAGAGCCCACAAAGAAATAATAATTTTGAGCAGGGATTTGAAGGAAGACAGCTGAGAAAAGTAGTTCCAAGTGTAGGAGGTGGAAGAATAGGTGCATATTGATTTATATGAGCAGCAAGTCTTTTGGCCAGAAGGTGGAGCCCAGAAGCCACTATATGGTGACAATTGTCTTGGCAGGCATGGAGGAAAACATCTATGGAGATGACCGCGGAAAAAGATGTGAAACCCAGCAACCCAGACTCAAGAAACCTGATTATTGCAGTTAGTCAGCACACTGGGATGGTAAAACATGGTTTGTTTGTTTGTTTGTTTTTAAATAACTAGAGTCAGAATGACCACCATTTCTGAAGTTTTGATGTACAGTGGTACCTTGGTTTTCAAACAGCTTAGTTCACAAATAACTTGGAATCGGAACAGTGCAAAATCGGAAGTAGGTGTTCCAGTTTTGGAACTTTTTTCGGAAGTTGAACGTGCTCCGTTTTGAGTCCCCCTGTGTTTCCTGTTGCACTGCTAATTTGCGTCCCCCCAATTACTTCAAGCCTTCTGTTTCCAATTGCAGTGTTCTGAGGTGATGTTGCGTTTTTTGTTTTGAGGCTTTGATTGATTGATTTTGTGACTGTGGAAATGGATAAAATTCCCCCATTCAAAAAAAGACTATCATCAGTGCAGGTAAGAAAAAGATTTAATTTTATTTTTTATCATCTACAATACTGTTTTATTTATTTTATACCATGTTTCTCATAAAATAAGATGCACCTAGAAAATAAGCCATGGCAGGATTTTCCTGGGTTGAAAAAATATAAGACATACCCCAAAAATAAGCCGTAGTGGTGGGAGCAGGTCTGGACTGGACGGTGCCATGGAAGAGGAACATGTCTGTCAGCGCCCGGAACCGGATGCTGCTGCCCCTCCCAAATGCCCAGAAGCGTGCGCCGCGCCCCGACTCGGCAGCGGGATGTGGCAAGATTCCCTCCCTACCTGCTAGCTCTGCAATATACTTTATACTGAGATTCCTGCATTGCAGGGGGTTGGACTAGATGGCTCTTGGGGTCCCTTCCAACTCTATGATTCTATGAGGTGAGGCAACCAGTACTGTACGCAGTATTCCAAGTGTGCTTGTTGCAACACAAATTTGTATAACAATATTATGATATTGGCATTTTAGTTTTCATGCCCTTTCCTAATGATCCACAACATAGATTTCTCCTGTTTCACAGTTGTATCTAAGTATTCCATAATGTCTTTATTTACACACACACACACACACACACACACACACACACACACACACACAGGATACCTTGCTAAGGCTTAAAACCACCAAAGTTGTGACGAAATGCTGCGGGGAAGGCGAAAAGGAGGAAGGCAATAGGAAAAGCTTTCCAGTTGTCTTTGGACTGTAGGGGCTTACACCTCCCTTTTCAAAAACAGTCTGGCAAGTATCTGTTAAGCTGAGCAAACTATCAATATGTGTAAGAAATTCAGGAACTGAAGCGTTCTCCAAGGAATTGTCAGGCTACCCAGAAAATGCAACCAAGTAAGGCATTATCATGTACCCTGGCAGGCAGGAGAGAAGCCACACTCTCAAATTTCTGCCGGAGACCGCCTCCTTCTGTGATGTATGTATGATGTTTTTGGGGGTAGCCTTGGGCTATTTCAAAAGTCTTTATAGGGACTTGCACACCATGGTTCAGAGTTCTCCTCCCTCCTGTGTGTGATGAGTGGGGACCCTGTTGCAACAATTTATTTCTTTTAATAAATATCAGGCTTAGTAGCCGCTTTGCTTCTCAATATACTCTGTGTTATTTTCTCCTACCGATAGGGAACCTGCTTAAGGACTCTATACAGCAGGCATCCCCAAACTGCGGCCCCCCAGATGTTTTGGCCTACAACACCCACGATCCCTAGCTAACAGGACCAGTGATCGGGGGAGATGGCAATTGTAGTCCAAAACATCTGGAGGGCCATCGTTTGGGGATGCCTGCTATACAGGCTCTGGAATACCCTATAAGGGAAAGGGAGTAGTTTTTTTGCTTATAACACAAGCATCTGTCAGAATAAAAAGAGTGCACTTTGCTGGAGCCTGAAGATGCAAGGATTCCCAGGCAAGACTGCAAACCCATTACCATGAGGGGGAGAAAGTGATGTTAAATTGTATCTAATATAGATGCCTGCTGTCCAGCTCTCGTGAGATGTGCTGTTCTGCAGAATGGAGAGAGATTGTGCAGTTAAATGAGGACCTGAAGCTTGAGATACAGAGAGATTTGTGCTTGCCTAGGAGACATGCTTTCTCAAGAACAACCAACCCTAGAGCTCCTTGTGCATAATAGGCTGCATGGAGGAACCATCAGTGAAAGGCTGTTGAAATTGATCCCAGGGGCACAGTAGAAGACAGGGCTACCGCTTTATAGGCCCAAAATATATATTAGAGCAGGCATTCCCAAACTCGGTCCTCCAGATGTTTTGGGGCTACAACTCCCATCATCCCTAGCGAACAGGACCAGTGGTCAGGGATGATGGGAATTGTCCGAAAACATTTGGAGGGCCGAGCTTGGGGGTGCCTGTGTTAGAGGTCTACTTCACACCCACACTGCCATGGCATGCTGTAAATGCAGTTCCCAGCCGTTTCTGATAAGCTTTCTCAGCATTTTCCTCCCAAAAGGTTCATTTGGGTTCTTATTAACAAAAATCAGCAACATGTGTTATGGGTTTTTTGGGCAACACCAATAACTGGCAGAAGCCGAAAGAAGTTTCAGTAATTGAAAATGTTGTTGGAGACCGACAATTTCATTATATCCGTGACCTGGAACATATTCACACCTGGAGTCTATTTTGGGGTGGCCTCAGGATATACGAGAAACCTGGCAAGTGGCTTTCTTATATATTGTTGTTTAGTCATTTCGTCGTGTCCGACTCGTCGTTTAACCCCATGGACCAGAGCACGCCAGGCACTCCTGTCTTCCACTGCCTCCTGCAGTTTGGTCAGACTCATGTTGGTGGCTTCAAGAACACTGTCCAACCATCTCGTCCTGAGGTGGCCAAAGTATTGGAGCCTTCAGGATCTGTCCTTCCAGTGAGCACTCTTATACGGTATATTAAGAGCGAATAAAACACTTCTCAGTTTGTATCATCGTAATCACAGCATCATTTTAGACACTACTTTTCTCCCACTTAGCGGCCCGCAAAGCAATTTACAATAAAGAAACACAAACAATACTAAAAAAACAAGATATGGATAAATAAATGAATCAGTTTAATAAACTTCATAATAAAACAAAAGACATAGATTATATGAATGAAATAGGGAACAACGGGGTTTTTCTTACACAGGCACTTAATTCTCAGGCCAAAATTATATGACAAGTGAAAAAGGCATTCAGTCAAAAAGATCAAGTCTGTTCTTGGGATCCCCAACATAGCTCCATGGGCACTACAAGGTCCATCAATACCCCCCTGCCCCTACCAATTTTTAACGATGAACTAGTTACTAGGCTCTTTTGGCTTAGGGAGGGTTGGATGATACATGCTGCCTGCTTTCTAATGCTTTTTATTTGTTTTGCGGGGTGTAGGTGTTTTAGGATTGGGGGGAGGTTCTGGGCATTCCCAGTTTTTCTTCCATGAAGTGGGTTCAGTGAATTCCACTTTGCTGGAGCATGAGAAAATTTAGGACTTGTATAACAATACTTTAGTTACTTTTTCTGAATGCTATCCCCTGGTTTAGGATTCACTTTTTTCCTCCTTTTAAACCTTATCTCATCCTTCAAAGAAAACAGGGAATGGTTGTGTTAACGACTTTATAGTGATTCATGTATAAATAACGCTGTGTGGTGTATTGGGAGAACCTCTTTGAAAACAAACAGTGTACGTCTCTCTGTGTGTATTTATTTATTTATAAAATTTCTATACCGCTTTATATTTTTGATAAAAATCTCAAAGCGGTTTACAGCATATTAAATCAATTAAACAATAGCCGGGCGATGTCCCTTCGGCTTCATAAGGAGCCTCTTGAGTAGGGCTGGTGAGTGTGGGCCTCGCCCCCTAGGCCAGATGGACAGGGCCTTGCAGGGAGCCGCCTTCACACTCACAGGTGGGCAATGGATATTTATATATATGAAAAAGCAACAGAACATGACAAATAAGTCTTTTGCATAACTGGCAACAATCCAAAGAGGCATATCTTATGTGGAGTATGGCTTCCTACTGTGAAGGAAACTTCTACTGATCTGCTTAAAATTACTCTAAAGATGACCAGCCTGCATTTCAATATGTTGGAACAGGTGAACTCTGCATTGCCCTAGTGCAGACACAAAAATTGTTGAGGTTTTTTTTTTTGGTTGCCATATTTAAGAGGTAAACATACAGAACTGCTTGCACACACAAAACGTATATATATTTAAAAACCCAAAATCGCGAACAATTGCTTTAAAATGTATAATTCCCCCTGGATGGGTATAGAGGACCCCCCAAAGAGGATATTTCCGGGAATTCCTGGATGTATGGCAACACTATGCCTGCATGGCCGGAGGGTTGCTCTCTTCCAGTAAGTGAGGTGGTGGTTGTGATGATCTCAAAACTCTGAAGTTGTCAATTTGGCACATTAGTAGCATAGTGGTCAGTTCAGAGCAGACCAAACAAGTTCCTATGGGCAGCTGCAGAGATTCCATGGGGAGGAAAGCAGTGTGAATGGCAACGGACCACACTGCACGATGAGTATGTTATGTGGGGCCAGCTCACTTCTAAGGGCATAAATACACATTTTGGCAAGCACAGTATCTTCCTCCTTCTCTGAGCCATCCTTCCCTTCCTCATCACAATTTGTTGGCATGGATTTGTCCATTGTACAGGAACATGCCCGCATGTTGCCAGTCCTCTATGCCAACTTCTCCACAAGAGTGTCTGTTCACCTCCCTCCCTTTTAACTCTTGCAAGTCTGGTTCTGGTCCCGAAAGTCAGGCCAAATCTGCAGCAGCTCCTCTGGCCTGTAATAATGCACCACCACCACCTTGGAGAACTTGCACTTCTCATACTTGACTTTGAACGGGTTGAAGAGACCCAAGGGGCTGTTTGTCATGCTGATGCCCAGCTCATACAGGCAGATTCCCATGAAGACATCTTCCATGTTAATGACCTTGATAGTCTTTGCTACCTGGTAGATCTTCTTGGCCAGATCCCCAGAGAACACATACCCTGAGCCTGCGCAGAAGGGCGGGTAGGTCTCATTGAGGTACACCTCCCGTGGCACATACCACTTGGAGGCCTTGTCACGCACTGGCTTTGCGTTCCTGTAGATGTACCCTGTCATGTAGTTCTTCTTGGGTGGCAGGTGAGGCTGCAGCAGCTGGGACACCATATAGTTCACATTGAGAAAGATGTCACTGTCTGCCTTCACCGCGTAGGTGGCATTGGGGCAGAACTTGCTTATCCACTCCATGCCCATCAGAGTCTTGAGGGTAAGGTTGTTGTAGGTATCCAGGAAGTCCTGCTGAATAATGTCTCTGTGGATGGAACTCTCCTCTTCCAAAAGGGCCTGGAGCGGGTATCCAAATTTTGGGTGGACACCCGTCAGAAAGAGACGAAGAATGGAAACCCCAGGCACTGAGCTCTTGTTGCCCCACGTCTGCCGGATGGCCTGCCTTGTGGGAAAATGCTGGGGCTCAGTTATCACCAGCAGGATCAAGAAAGGGCTCCTCTCCCGGCATTTGTTTGGCTCGTTGAGAAGGAACTTATAATCAGTGGAATAGACAACCTCCAAGGGATGCCGCGTGGCCACTGGTGGTGGTGGGGAAATCAGAACAGAGGGCTTGGTCTCCCTTGTCCTCTCCAGCGCAGATTCCCATTCAAATCCTATTGCACTCTTATCATTGCCTGTGGAATCAGGGCCGCGCTTGAGCTTGATGTGGTGTGGCGAGAAAAGAGACTCCAATTCTTTCATCGCAACAAGTAGGAAAAGCAAAATAGAGCAGAAGAGGACCACACTGGGAAAATTCTGCAGCTGGGTTATCAGCATCTTCCTGGTACCTTTCATACTTTTGGTGGGCAGGAAGAGGACACTTGTGGACTGTATGTGGGTGGGGGAGAGATCGTGTACAGCTCTGTCCCTTTTCCAAATACAACCTGCAAAAGAGAAGCCCAGTGAAAGGGAGATGAATGTTGTTCTCTGTCTGTCTGTCTGTCTGTCTGTCTGTCTGTCTGTCTGTCTGTCTGTCTGTCTGTCTGTCTGTCTGTCTCTGTGTGTGTACGCACACGAGGGAAGCTTTTGGGATGACTGAGCGCACACAGAATCTGCCAACTGCTGACACACTCAAGAACTGCCCATAATACCTGCCTTCTTGCCCTTGCTATCTGTTTCTGGAAGGAAAATATGCACTCCCAGGGATTGGCATTATTTGCTCAACCCATCTATTTACAGATCCATTGGAATCCGAATGAAGTGTTATGTGAGTTTGTAGGTACCAGACTCCTGAACTCTTAGATGCAGTAAGGGGCTCTGTCTGAGACATCAAATGGATGGGGCCCCTCCCTGAGCTAGAAAGACAAAGTTAAAATTTTGGGGGCTGTGGTATGAACTGGAGGAAAAGCTGCAGGCTGGAAAGGCACAGAGGCAGAGCATGATGTTTGATTTCTGCTGGGATCCACAGCTGTGGCTACGGGAGAAACAATAACTTATTAGGGTGATTATGCTCCAGCCCTCTCCAGCATAGGCTCAGGTTGTATATATGTTTGTGTAAATTAACCATATAAAGACCACACAGTCTCCACTGTGCTTCGCTTCTAAAAGGAAACACAAACTCTGGGTAAAGTGACCAGCTGGGGGTGTGCCAGGGTGTCTGGCAAGCTGCAAGGTTTGCACTGATGGAACAATTGCCATTGTGCTACATGGAATTCTTCCCTGTATTTCCAAATTAGGCCATAAACTTTGGAATTTACCGAAAGAGCAGCAGCATAAACAAAAATTCAGCAAGTGCAGGAGGCAAATTTAGCAATACAGGTAGTCTAAATCTCAACATGTTTAGAGCGCTAAGTCCTTCATCTGAAACAGGAATAGCTTACTTGTTGTACATGTGGTGCTAAAATGGCAGACTTTAAACACGTTTGGTGGAATATTTTAATTTTTGCTAAATTCTATCTCAGAATCTTATGACAGCTATATTCATTTTTGTGTCTCTTTCTCAGATGATGGGTTGGATCCAACCGTGGTAATACTCAGAGTAGACTCATTTAAATTAATGGATGTGACCAAATTAGGCCCATTCATTTCAGTGAGTATACTCTATGTAGAACTTGGTTGAACACAACCCTAATCTTGTTGAAACTTACAGGGATAAGGATTTCTGTTTTGGGTGTGTTGTTGTTGGCTAAGCTATAAACCGCGGTTTGTACAAGAGTGTATGGCATATTGCCCTTATGGAAAATTTGACTTACAAATGAAGGCTGGCAAGAACAAAGAACAAAGATACCTTTGTGGGAGATTGGTGGTGCTTCATTTCATTTAAGAGTTTTCCAGAAAACCAAAGATCAGTTCTAAAGGTTTATACTAACTTAATAATAAGAAGAATGTGTTTTACAGATGTGTATAAGTGGGATGTATGGGTTGTTAGGGGAGGGGTAGTATCACGTCATGCTCCTTCTGGGATAGTTTGTCCACCTTTGGTCCCCACCCTGCATTCAGGGTGGGTTCCTAGAAGCTATCAGCATGTGACAGCAGCCACACACCCGGGAAAAGACTTTGATTGCTGGCTAAACCAGGTGAGGGCTGTTGATGGGTCTCAAACCCTCAGTGACTTAGGTACTTTCCTTGCATGTGAATACAGGCAGCCCACCTAGAAGAAGGAAAACTCTGATCCTAAACCTCCACTGCATTGTGGGATCTCTTCAGGAGAATCTGAAGAGATGTGATGCTACATGTGATGCTAAAATGGCAGACTTTATATATGTTTGGTGGAATTGTTTAATTATTGCTAAATTATCTGTCTCCTGAGAAATCTCTATGTGGGACAAGAAGCTACAGGTAGAACTGGATATGGAACAGCTGATTGGTTAAAAATTGGGAAAGGAGTACCCCAAGGCAGTATATTGTCTCCCTGCTTATTCAACTTATATGCAGAATTCATCATGTGAAAGGCTGGACTGTATGAATCCCAAGCTGGAATTAAGATTGCCGGAAGAAGTAACAACCTCAGATATGCAGATGACACAAATTTGATGGCAAAAAGTGAGGAGATATTAAAGAACCTCTTAATGAGGATGAAAGGAGAGCGCAAAATATGGTCTGAACCTCAACATCAAAAAAACCTAAAATCGTGGCAACTGGTCCCATCAGCTCCTGGGAAATATGGACTGGTAGATTCCCCTGAACCACCTGGGCTGCTTTAACAGGCTTATCTTCTATTTTATACAGCCCAATTTTTATCTTTGCATGGCCACATACCTGTGTTCCATTCTTTACTAGACAACCATCCTGTGTGAACTGAACACCATACCCTGCATTAATCAAACAGATTACAGACAACAAACAGTAGTCCAAACTGCTGACAGAGTCTCTGGTAGGGGAGTGTTCAAACATACACCTTCTGGGGACCATTCTTAATTCTACTTGCACTGGCAGAGCCTGAAAGTGTATTAGCACAGTGGTTCTACCATCCTTGTGCTGGCGGAGCCGCTATGTTGGTGACTTAAAGGTGTGGAGGTGGAGGCATGGTGGAGTTGGCACAGAGCTCAGTCATGGAGTTACACTTGCTTAGGGCTTGCTCCCTCCCCCTGCCTTGTTGGCATAAAGCTACAAAAGGTCAGGTACCCGTTGGAACATTCCCTTTGAAATCAATGGGCTGCTCTCCTCTCCATCTCCATTGGAGGACAGGAGTCCAAATAGTAACAGTGCAATCAATCTCCACCTCCCCACCCCTTTCCCTTTTCTTTTTGGTTAATATCAACCCTGATGAACTTGGAAGCTTGCTCATTACTTTCAATCCATCTTAATAAAGGAGCTATGCTGCTGTTGCTCTTTGGGTTTTATCTCGTGGACCACCATGGACCAGTAGGTGCGCCTATATTGCTCTCAGATTCACAGTGATCCATATGTTCCCCTTCTCTAGTTCTGTCCTTCATGTTATTTGTTTAAAAGGTTGGTTTATTTGCAGCTCAATAAACTAGAGACGCTCCTTCTGCTTTAGAAACTTATTAACCCTATTGTTAAATATAATTTTTGATAAACTATTTCCTTATAGGTCTTAATTATTTGCGAACTTTCTGCTGATTTTTTTTTGTTTGCTGCCCTTGCCCTTCTCCGGACTTCAATTTTGGCTCCAGTACAGATTGAGCTGGCTTGCCTTTTCTGCTTCTGCACCAGAAGAAGCAACAGCTTTCTGCTGAATATGGATAAATGGTCCAGGCAGACCTATTGTGCTTGTTTTGGGTGGTTCCACCTTGCACTGAAGCAGAATGGGTAAAAGATCTGGTTTTAGCTGGGTAACAGAGTAGGAGCAGGGAGCCCCGCAATGAAATCTCTGCATGTATTTCAGAAAGTGAAAATCCGGACACAAATGTTGTTGAGTTGCTGTGCCACTTCCAATAGCAGTTGCTATACGTCCAGAAGATACAGGAGCAAGTGTTTTGAAAAGAGGCTCTCTTGGTATTCCAAAGTGGACTTTAGCTGCAGTGGTGTAGCAGCATTTCCTGGTGCCCGGGGCCATGGAGGGTGAATGGAGCTTGTTGTGCCAGCCCAACTCTCACCAGCAGCACCAAGTGGGACTGTGCTGCACAGCTTGTCTGCCTGTGCAGGGGGGGAGCCCAGCTGGTTGATGCAGCCCTTGAAGGGCAAATTCCCCCAATGCCTGTGGAGAGGAGTGCCAGACCAGGCCACTCTGGGGTTACCCCTTGCCTGCCTCCCTGTGTGCCAGCTCACTATCCAAGCAAGGCGTGAGTGAGCAGCCATTCAGCGAGGCAGGCCAGGGATGCGACAGTGAGACCATCCTGGAATTAGGAGCCCAGAGACCCTCAGCAGCAGGCAGGGCGAGACTGGGATCCCTGAATGGGGATGCCTGGTTTGCACCCCCTCAAAATTGTGCAGCCAGGGCCATGCCCCCCAAGCCTCCCCCCACACTACACCTCGGTTTAGCTGACCAGGCTCTTAAAAGGTATCAGCATCACCAGTTGCTATTGATATTTCTTTGCCTGAATCCAACACATCACCTGACCCTTCTTACTGCTTCCATCTGGGTCCTGCAGTTTGCACCGTTGCGTTTTGCACATGAGAGGGAGAAGGAAGACACAACAGTCAGCACTTCAGGGAGTGAAAAAGGCTATCTTGGTCCCCAGCTATTTGCAGCTTCCCCCTGTGCATAGTTTTACACTGCGAGCTCCTTGGGGCAGCTACCTGTATTTTTCGGACCATAACACGCACTTTTTCCATCCTAAAACAGAAGGGGAAATGTTGCTGCATGTTATGGAGCGAAGGCAAGGACAGCAGCGGATCCCTCGAGCGGAGGGATGTATCTGCTGCCAGAGCCATAGCTCTCAGCCGTAGGGGAGCAAGGAGCAGCCCAATATCGGGCTTTTCCCGCTGCCTCCACGGCCTCCACCAGCGGCAGAAGGTGTGTGTGGGGGGGTGACGAGCAGCCTGAAATTGGGCTTTTCCCACTCCCCCCAGGGCCCCCCGGCAAAAGGTGCGGGGGCGAGAAGCAGCCCGAAATTGTGGCAAACAAGATGGAAGGGGTACTGGGTCGCTCAGCTACTTTAACGAGAGAGAGAGAGCTCTCAAAAGATCACCCTGATTGGGGCATTGGGGAAGCGCAGCTCAGCTGCTTTAACGTGTGTGTGTGTGTGTGAGAGAGAGAGAGAGAGAGAGAGAGAGAGAGATCAAAAGATCACGCTGCTTAGGGCATTGGGCACGCCCATCTTAGCCATAGAGGCTAGTGGCGCGGTGAACCATGGCGCTGGGCACTGGAGGGCGCTGGACGCCGCCAAGTGAGCGCAGGGTTCCAGCAGTCTGGCCAGGACTGTGCTCCACGAGCTGAGAGGCTGCGCCGTGTCTCTCTCCTTCTCCAAGGACTCCGCGCCACACCTCCTCCTTTCCCCCGCACTGGGCTCCGCTCAGTCGAGCTTTGCCACCAGCGCGCGCACAGCGCCCAAGCGGCTCTTGCTGGTCCCGCTCAGCTGCTTTGAAGTGTGTGGTACGTCAACACACTCAGCCCTTGAGTATATTCAACACCCCCACCCCTTTATTTGATTCAACACCCCCCTACAAATACACACACACACAGCCCCTGAGTTTATTCAAATCCCCCACCCCTTTATTTGATTCAACACCCCCTACAAATACACACACACACACACACACACACACAGCCCCTGAGTTTATTCAAATCCCCCACCCCTTTATTTGATTCAACACCCCCTACAAATACACACACACACACACACAGCCCTTGAGTTTATTCAAATCTCCCACCCCTTTATTTGATTCAACAACCCCTACAAATACACACACACACACCTTGACTTGATTCAACACTCCCTTTATTTGATTCAAAACACACATACCCCTACAAACACACACATCCACACCTTCACTTGATTCAACACCCAGGAGAGCAAGCCCAAGCTTGCTCTGAATGTGAGAGGCTTTTGTATATGAGGCAGCAAAAGCAGCAAAAGATACATGCATTTGGGACCTTCTGGAGTGCATCTCTCCCCCCTCATTAGAGAATAATAACTGGGACTAGCAGTCAAAAGTCACAGATCAGAGACTAAATCCAGCACTAAATCCCACACTGTGCCAGCCTCCTCACTGCTCTGCTGGCAGCCTCCCCTTTCCCATGAAGCCCCGGGAAGGTTTGGGAGCGGTGGCAGGCTGTTCACTGTTGCCCCACGCTCAGAATATTTTTTTCCTTGTTTTCCTGCTCTAAAAACTAGGTGCGTGTTACGGTCCGGTGTGTGCTATGGTCCACGAAATACGGTACCTTTGTATTTGCTTCTTATGCACCATGCATTAGTTAACAGCCCCCCAAAAGTTACTAGGCCACATAATAAACACATAAATAAATTACTAGGCTGGCTTTTTACTTGGAGGGGAGTGGGGCAGATGAAGCATTTCATCCCATCTGTACCAAACCCGAGTAAAAATGTGGTTAGCAACCAGAACAGGGTTGCCATACATCCAGAATTTCCTGGACATACCCGGAATACTGCAGTTGGAAGCAGTGTCCGGGCAGAAATTTAAAATTCGGACGTTTGACAAGCCACATCGGCAGCGTCGTTTTTGGCGATTTTGCTTTTATAAGCTCAAAAATGTCGGGGTTTTTTTTTTGCAATTTTGCCAAAAAGCTCCACAAACAACTTCACCTCAACAAAAACTTAACAACCTTTCCCTCCCCCCAAAAAATCAACAACTGCCCTGCCCCCCAAAAAGCCACTTCAGCAACTTTTGTGTCCTGCTTTCACTGTTTGAAATATGGCAACCTTAGACTAGGTCTCCTCCAGAGCCAGTATAAAAACACAAGGGGCTGCCATACGAGAGACAGAGTGCTCTGCTCCCAGCAGCCCCCAGCCCACTCGGCTGCATACACTTCCTTGTCACCCTTGGTGACCAAGCAAATGGTTAAATAAATACAAGCCTGCTCAATGAAACACCTTTGCCATCATCAATTTCAATGAAATCTCATTCAGTGCTCCAGGTATTTGTTCTCTCCCTCCTTGAGGGACCTCTTAGTGGTGCCTTTCTACCCCTCTCCCATTCTCTTCTCTAAGGTGCCTTTTGCCGCATCTCAGGTGAGCACTTACCTGCCCGAGGTGCTTTTCACTCAAGGTCGCCACCTGCCTTTGACAGAATACTCTGGCTGAATGTCAGCTGCAATTTACCTTTCCCCGGGGAGGGTGGGGCACAAGAGGAAGGGATAATGTCTACGCCATCCAGCTAAAACAGAGGAAAGGGAGCAGGGACTCTGCTTCCAGAGAGTCTTTTATCCAGGACCATTGAAGCACCTGGAAGGAGCTGCATGCCAATCCCATGCTGAATCTCTCTCTCTCTCTCTCTCTCTCACACACACACACCAAAAAAGAACATGCCCCTCAAAGCCAAACACAAGAACAAAATGAAAGGGATGAATTTATACATTTATATAAATGTATTTTATATAAACAATTGTTTTATATAAATGCCAATGGGTGTTAACATAATGCTTACCCTCCATCATTTCTCCAAATAGGGATGCCCTGTTCATTTATTTATTTATTTATTAGATCTGCCTTGCCTGAATCCAGCTTGCTCTTCTGCAAGGATAGCCTCAGCGTCAAGCTAGTTGATTAATTTGTAGTAAAGGTATTTTGCATATAGCTTACTGAGTACAGTGGTACCTCTACTTACAAATTTAATGCATTCCAAACGCACATCTGTAAGTCAAAAAATTCTGTAAGTCGAATCCCATAGGAATTCATTGGGAGAAAAAATTCGTAAGTCGAAGCAACCCTATCTAAAAATCCGTAAGTAGAAAAAATCCTATCTAAACCACATCCAAGATGGCAGATGGAGCTCCGTTCGTAAGTAGAAACATTTGTAAGTAGAGTTATTCGTAAGCAGAGGTACCACTGTATTGGTAAAAGACTAATAGGTCTATAACTGGCCGGGTCTGATGTAGGGCCCTTTTTGAATATTGGCATGATTACCGCGACAGCCCAGCTGTCGGAGAGTAAGCCTGGTGAATCAATGTGAGAGAATACTGTTGCCAGCAGGGGGCCCACCATCTGATATGGGACTGCAGGAGTTCTGGAGGGAAGTAATCAATGCCTGGGTGGGGCTTTGTTGTTTTTTAGCTGTATGATTAGATTTTCTACCTCCACTGTAGATACTGGAGGCCAGTCCGGTAGATCTTCTGGCAATACGGCTGGGTTATTATGCTGAGCTGCCTGATTGTGATAAAGTGATTGAGAATATCGAGTCCACTCTCGAGGTTCAACGGTACAAATGGGTCCGTTGCGTTCCTAGTAATATTAGTAAGCCTAATATGGTACGCCAGAAACAGGGTGTATCTTTCTCGTATGATGTCTTTACAAAACTGTGCCAGGTGATTCTCTTGGCTTTTTGTCTTTTCTCCTTTATTAATTTTTGTATATCCGTCTAAGAGAGACGTATGCAGCAAATAAATGAGGCGCCCCAGTAGTCCTGTATTTACGATTAACTCCCCTCAAGTGTCTCTTTGTCTGCACTCGGAGTCAAACCAGCTGGCTAATTCCGTTACCCTCTTTGTGGCAGTGTTTTGTATCACAGTTGTTAGGTGTAGTTTCAGCCTTTCTGTCAGTGTCTTGAAGAGCTCCAAGGCGTCAGCCGCGGAATTGGCCGAAGCGATGGCAGTATGGATGTTCTTTAGCTCCACTGATTGAAGGAGGTGAGTTAAGTCTGCATTAAGTACAGTGGAACCTCGGTTTATGAATTTTCGGTTTATGAACGCCGCGGACCCATCTGGAACGGATTAATTCATTTTCCATTACTTTCAATGGGAAAGTTCGCTTCAGTTTATGAACGCTTCAGTTTATGAACAGACTTCCGGAACCAATTACACCCATGCTTCGGGTTAAGTACGCTTCAGGTTGAGTACTGTGCGGACCAGTCTGGAACGGATTAATCCACTTTCCATTACTTTCAATGGGAAAGTTCACTTCAGTTTATGAACATTTCAGTTTAAGTACTCCGCGGACCTGTCTGGAACGGATTAATCCACTTTCCATTACTTTTAATGGGAAAGTTTGCTTCAGTTTATGAACGCTTCAGTTTAAGTATTCCGCGGACTGTCTGGAATGGATTAATCCACTTTCCATTACTTTCAATGGGAAAGTTCGCTTCAGTTTATGAACGCTTCAGTTTATGAACAGAACCTTCCGGAACCAATTGTGTTCATAAACTGAGGTACCACTATATGGGGAACCATTTGATTCTTTTAGGTGCAGATAACGTACGTAACCTAAACAAGTACGTAACCCGAACAAGCGCGAAAGCGCGCTTCTGCGCAAAGGGGAAGGGGGAGGAGCGGACAACCCAAAAAGTATGTAACCCAAACAAGCGTGAAAGCGTGCTTCTGTGCATGCGCAGACTGCGTGCACAGTGGAAAATACTTCTGGGTTTGCGGAGTGCACAACCCGAAAGTACGTATCCCGAAGCAAACATAACCTGAGGTATGACTGTATTGTGGGTTAGCAATGGAATTGTTGAAGAGCGGGCCTGCAAGTGCTAGAGTTAAGGGAAGGTGGTCCCTCTCAGTGTTATGTACCACTTGAAACTCCGTGATGAACTTATATGCAAATCTTGAAATTAGGATGTACTCTATGACACTACTGCCAAACTTTGTGAAGTGAGTATGTTCCCCAGGGTGATCCTCCTCTTTATTGCCATTTAGTATCAGCTGCTCCCTCTGTTTTGCGGCCAGGGCTAAACAAAGCCCCGAGTACTATATTTTTCGGACCATAACACACAGTTTTTCCCTCCTAAAACAGAAGGGGGGAAGTTGCTGCGTGCTATGGAGCGAAGGCAGCCAATTTCCTGCTGTCTGCTCCTTTCCCTTCACCATTGCTGTCGGCAAAGTGCCTCTTTCCCGCTGTCCGCTCCTCCCCCTTCACCGTTGCTGTCAGAAGTAAATGCTTCCATTTTCAAACGTGCCTCAGAAGTCAAATGGCTTCTGCTGCATTTTTTAAAAATTTTCTCCATTGACTTTGCAGACTGCAAAGGCTGCAACCTTTGTGCCTCAGTTGTTGAACGTTTCGGAAGTTGAACGGTCTTCCAAAATGGATTGTGTTTAACAACCAAGCTACCACTGTACTTAACTGCTTGGCTCAGGGGTCGCATAACTCCATACCCTCCAACAGTTCTCCAATGAAGGGTTCCGGTTTCGCTCGCAGGGAAAATGGCTGACCCTTGTTCCACCTCTCCGACCTTCATGGGGAATTTGGTGGCTGCTAGGGGAGTAATAGCAGTCTCCCCACCCACCCCGGGTCTTGACAGGGGGCCCTCTGGCCCGCGAATGCCCCTTAACCCACCCCGACTTTTCACGGGGGGGGGGGGCCTCCCTATGCGAGCGAGATCTCCATGATTAAAAAAGATAATTGGAATTAAATTCATGGACATGCTTCAAAAGAAGGGGGAGAAGATACTGCCAAGGAATTTTCAGCTGCTGAGCGTGAGGAGTTGAGGGAGTATTTCATCTAGAAGAAAGATTGATTGAGATGGAACGAAAAGGGAAGTGAATTTTTTAAATTTATTTTTATATACGTTAAGAGACACTTATCACCTTCCTGGATGCACTGTCCTGGTATTTGGAACAAATGAGAAATAGAAACGACCTGTGTGATTATTGGACTTTATATAATTAAAGGATTGCTATTAACTATGTTCTTAGAAGCTGTTTGCATAAAGCTGTTGGAGCGGAGGGCCTCCCCAATCGGGTATGTTGTTGGAGGGTGCCTGGAGCTGTCGGGTGGATTTACAAGGAGCGACGCACTTTGAATTTGAACAGCGGTCTGAAGCAGAGTGCAGCTAAAGGGCAAGGAGAGCCATAAATCTGTCAAGAGTTTGTGCATAATGGGAAGCGGCTGTGCCTTGCCTGAAAAAGCTGTAATTTTTGCGATAAGAAGGTGGAAAAAGATCTGAGTCTTGCAAGATGGCACTGGTCTGCGCTGGACGACCGACGTGGCAGGAGAGGCACTCCAGACAAAGAGAGATTTATGGGGAGGTCGGACTGAATAAAATTCACACAGAAGAATATGTATTAAATTTTGTTTGATGCTTATCTCAGCAGCTGTGGAAAAATTGAAAGAAAGAAAACATCTAGAGGGACTGTTGGGAAAGATCAGGACTATTACAGACTTTGAGTGAAGATTTGGACGTTAGAATAAAGACGGCAGTGTGCACAGTTATCAGGAATCCCCAAATTTTGAAGCATGGGAACTCATTTTTTTATGATTTGACATAACATTTGGTTTAATTGATATGTATTTGTATAATCTGAAATAATGGATGTGATATAATTGTGTTTTAATTGGAAAATTAATAAATAGATTTTTTTAAAAACAAAACAGTTCTCCAATGAAAATAGGGACGTCCCAAATAAACGTGGGACATTCCAGGATCAAATCAGAAACCAGGGTGGCTTCTGTAAATCAGTCCCTCCATATTTCCTGCCTGAGGCAGCTGCCTCACTCTTTTTTCATGACAGGGCCAGCCTTGATTACTGTTGAGTCAGATGTGCAAAATACAACAAAGGGATAAATAAGCCCACCCATTTATCCCCCCCCCCCCGTAGATTTTATTAAAGCTTAAAAGAACATACAGTGGTACCTCGACTTATGAAGACGATCCGTTCTGCGGCCATCTTCATAAGTCTAAGTCATCGGATGTCAAAGTGCCACTTCTGCGCATGCGCCGACCGTGCGTATTGCTTTGCACAGGTCGCGTGCGGCGAAAAGACTTCCGGGGTTGTCGACTTCGGAAGTTGAAACCTTCAGAAGTCTAATCGTTCGGATGTCGAGGTATGACTGTATACAAATGTTAATATCAACTACAAAATAAATTTTTACAATGCATAAAAGCATGAAAAACCCAATCTAAATAAAAACAAAAATAAAGGAAGAAAGAAAAAGAAGAAGAAAAGAGAGAGACTGAAGGGGAGGGATTCTGATTCTTCGTCTGTCAGCTATATATATATATATATATATATATATATATAAATAAATTCAAAACATGCACTCCAAGGTAACCCCCAACTATTCCACTTATAAAACAATATTTTATTCAGTCCACAAAGCCAGATATCACTAATTCAAGCCCACCAACTTCTGGCTAGAATAAGTTCTTTATAATGGGGAACTTTACTTCATAAGGTATCCATTCTGAAGGAAATCAGCCCTGAGTGCTCACTGGAAGGACAGATCCTGAAGCTGAGGCTCCAATACTTTGGCCACCTCATGAGAAGAGAAGACTCCCTGGAAAAGATTGTTGGGAAAGATTGAGGGCACAAAGAGGAGGGGACGACAGAGGACGAGATGGTTGAAGTCGGACAGTGTTCTCCAAGCTACTAACATGAGTCTGACCAAATTGTGGGAGGCAGTGGAAGACAGGAGTGCCTGGTGTGCTCTGGTCCATGGGGTCACGAAGAGTCGGACACGACTGAACAACAAATTACTTCATAATTTTGTTGTGAACCAAATCCCTCCCCCATCATTTAGTGCTGATTCTGGCTTGAAATACATTGGGACATATCAGTCACACACCCCAGGCCTATTTTGCACACCTTTCTCAATTATTTTTTGAATCCGTACTAGTCTGCAAAACACTGCAGCATTCTTAGAGACCTTTGGAGGGTATTCATCTAAGTTAGGGGTCACCAACCTTAGGCCCATGGGCCGGACGTGGGCCATGGAGGTCGTTTGACCGGCCCATGGGCTGCCCCTGAACTGAGTTGCGTGCTCACGCGCTGCGCTAAACCAGTGCATCGCGGTGCGGAGACTCGCTTCTGTGGCACCAAAAATCACGTCTGTGCAGATGCAGTACCAGAAATTGTGGGCACGCACATGAACCGGCCCACGGAGGGATCTGGCCCAGGCAAGAAGAAGAAGAGTTTGGATTTGATATCCTGCTTTATCACTACCCTAAGGAGTCACAAAGCGGCTAACAATCTCCTTTCTCCCTTCCTCCCCCACAACAAACACTCTGTGAGGTGAGTGAGGCTGAGAGACTTCAGAGAAGTGTGACTAGCCTAAGGAGTGCCTGGTGTGCTCTGGTCCATGGGGTCACGAAGAGTAGGACACAACTAAACAACAAATTACTTCATAAGTTTGTTGTGAGCCAAATCCCTTCCCCCTCATTTAGGGCTTATTCTGGCTTGAAATGCATATGGGCTCATCAGTCAGCTCATCAGTCATTGATGCCACTTTGGGACAATATACAGGCATGCCCATCTCCTTTAGCCTTGATCCGCAAGTCACCCCCATCAAGCTAAAGCCACACCGGGTTCCATTTGCTCTCAAGGCAAAGGTGGACGAACAACTGGACATGCTCATCGCACAAGGCGTTTTGGAGCCAGTTGACCACGCCAAGTGGGAGACCCCCATCGTCACGCCTGTCAAGCAAGACGGATCGGTGAGAATATGTGCAGACTACAAGTGCACGATCAACAAGGCACTTCAGCAGCAAGCTTATCCGGTTCCTGTCGTCCACCACCTGCTGCATTCCCTGGGTGAGGGCAAGGTCTTCGCTAAACTGGACCTTGCCCAAGCCTATCAACAATTGCCTGTCGATGATGCCACTGCGGAAGCTCAGACAATCGTCACCCACTGAGGGACGTTCCGGTGCCGTCGGTTGCAGTTCGGGGTGAGTGTGGCTCCTGGCATCTTTCAAAGCCTTATGGAGCGCCTCCTGCAGGGGCTTCTGGGCGTGGTTCCGTACTTTCATGACATATTGGTATCCGCAGACTCAAACCAACAGCTGTTTGAGTGCCTCTGCGCCGTGCTGACCAGGTTTCAGGAGGCTGGGCTCAAGGTGAAGAAGGAAAAGTGCCAGATCACCGTTCCACAAGTGGAGTTCCTGGACTACCTTATCAATGCCTCCGGTCTTCACCCGACTGAATCCAAGTTCCGGGCCATTTAGCAGGCCCCGATCCCGAAGAACAAAACGGAGTTGCAAGCGTTCCTGGGACTGCTGAACTTCTACAACATGTTCCTGCCCCACAAAGCAACGCTAGCGGAGCCTCTCCGCCGACTCCTCAGCACGAAGACACCGTGGTCCTGGGGTCATTGAGAAACAGCAGCCTTCAACGCAGTCAAGGCCCTGCTCTCACATGGGCGTAGGCAGGGGGCAGGAGGGGGCAGCTGCCCCCCCCCTAGAAGCAAAAAAATTAATATATTTTACAGACCATAACCAGCACTTTTCCCCTCCAAAAACTGAAGTGGAAAAGGCTTTGCTTTAGCAAGAGCAGCTAAGTCTCCGCTTGCTGGGGGGGGGGGGGACGACACAGCAGTAACAAAAACACATCAAATAAATAAAGCAAAGTGGCTACCAGTAGTTAAGCAGTTAAGCATATATCCCCAGGCAAGATTTGATAGCTGACCATTTCACCCTATTGTTCTTAAGTGGGACTTGTTAATGAGCATTCAGGAGCATTAAGAGTTCTATTGGCGATTTAATGAGGGTGCAGACTCGGAGGATTCAATTTGACTAAGGTGGCTCTGCAAGGCTAAAAGGAAGTGAATAAGAAAGGGGGGGCTGTAACTTTGACAGTGATGTTTATAAAAAGCATTGGTGTTCCAGTCTGCCCCTCCTCCTGCATCTGTATACTGTAAATCAGGGGTGGTCACCTCCCAAGAGACTCTGATCTACTCAGAGTTTAAAACTGGGGGTGATCTACCCCCTTTTGGGGGGTTCAGGTCAAAGCTGTTGAGTTTTTTTTTAAAGGAAGGGAAGCCCTGTTTTGGGGGGTTTAGGTCAAACTTGTTGAGCTTCTTTTAGGAGGGAGGGAGGCCCATTTTTGTTTAGGGCTTCAGGTCATAGTTCAATTTTTTTGAGGGAGAAGGAAAATTTTGGGTGAGCTTTTTTTAGGGGTGTCAGTGACCTACCAGTGATCTACCACAGACATCCAGTGATCTACTGGTAGATCACAATCTACCTGTTGGACGTGCCTGCTGTAAATCAAGCAGAGAGAAAGCTGCTTACAAGGCTTCTGTACATGCAGAGTTCCAGCATCACAGCGTCACCCAGAGGCACCCACAAATATGAGTTATCCCTCTCTCTATTTCTTCCTTCCTTCCCTCCCTCTTCCATCCTTAATAAAATACGGGGGGGGGGCAGATAAGCCCCACATAGAAAGCCCATCAACATGGGGGGATGACTCTTTCAAATACAGTATTTACCAGTAATTGGGGGGGGGAGAGGCACCTAGGCCTCTAGGAGTTGGCTGCTATGCCTAGGAGTAGGACAATTCAAGAAAGCAGAACGATGCATATGGTATAGTAATATATCAATAGAATCGTAGAATTGTAGTCGGAAGGGACCACAAGGGTCATCTAGTCCAACCCGCTGCAATGCATGATTTTTTTCCTAAGGTGGGGCTTGAACCATGGTTGAAATATTATGCTGATATGCAGCAACGCCTCGGAGCTGTCGGAGCTGCGGCCATGCCTTGCCCCGCCCTCGCCCGCCCTTCCACCCCCTCTCGCCTGCCCGACCCTCCTGTCCTCTTGCTGCAGAGTTCCAGCATCACAGCGTCATCCAGAGACACCCACAAATATGAGTTATCTCTCTATTTCTTCCTTCCTTCCCTCCCTCTTCCATCCTTAATAAAATACGGGGGGGCAGATAAGCCCCACATAGAAAGCCCATCAACATGGGGGGATGACTCTTTCAAATACGGTATTTACCAGTAATTGGGGGGGGGCACCTAGGCCTCTAGGAGTTGGATGCTATGCCTAGGAGTAGGACAATTCAAGAAAGCAGAATGATGCATATGCTATGGTAATATATCAATAGAATCATAGAATTGTAGTCAGAAGGGACCACAAGGGTCATCTAGTCCAACCTCCTGCAATGCAGGATTTTTTTCCTAAGGTGGGGCTTGAACCATGGTTGAAATATTATGCTGATATGCAGCAACGCCTCGGAGCCGTCGTGGCTGCGGCCGTGTCTTGCCTCGCCCTCGCCCGCCCTGCCACCCCCTCTCGCCTGCCCGACCCTCCCATCCTCTCCAGCCAAGCAGGGTAGCCGCCAACGCTACCAGCCCCAGAAGCACAAGGTGGCCGCTGCTGCCACCGCCACGATGTCATCAGGCCCGTTGGCCCTTTAACCCCGCCCACTTTGTGGCCCCTCCCCTTCTGTGCCTTGGCCCCGCCCCTGAACGACCATGGCTTGCCCCCCCCCCCTAGTTTTGATCCTGGCTACGCCCCTGTGCTCTCATCAGACAGTGTGCTGGTATAGTACAGTGAAGCCAGGCCGCTGGTCCTCTCCTGTGATGCCTCACCTTTTGGCATTGGCGCTGTCCTCAGTCACCGTTTTCCAGACGGAAGGGAGGCACTGCTCGCCTACGTCTCCAGGACGCTAGCTCCGGCCGAATGAAATGACAGCCAGCTGGACAAAGAGGCCCTGGGGCTTGTGGCTGGATTGAAGAAGTTTCATGAATACCTCTACGGCAGAACCTTTGACCTCATCACCGACCACAAGCCGCTCCTGGGCCTCCTCGCTGGTGATAGACCAACCCACCGGTTCTCTCGCCTCACATGCTGCGATGGACTGTCTTTCTGGCAGCATACCGCTACCAACTCATCCACTGCCCAGGAAAATCGCTGGGCCACGCTGACGCTCTTAGTCGGTGCCCTCTTCCAATGCTTGTGGAAGACCCAGCTCCAGCGCCATTGATCCTCTTGATTGAAGACCTTCCAGCAGCTCCGACTGGTGGTGGTTGAAGGTCAGAGGCCGAGCCTCCTAGGGCTAGACTGGTTTGATGCCCTTGGCCTGGAAGTCACCGGCATCAACTGCATCACTGATGCAGAGACTGAGGGCCTAATCAAAGAATTTGCCGAGGTTTTTGATGGCACTTTATTCGGAAGCCAGAACAGAACTGAACTGCATTGCCAAGCTGGCATGCTTTTATAGAGGCTGGCTCAAACAATGTATCAAACATAATTCAAAGTTCCCTCCTAGAGTTCCCTCCTAAAACAACTGTCAAGGACCTGAGGGAAAACTATATACACTAATACATAACAGGCTATATTTGGCTACAGAATACCTTTAACACAAAAGGAAGATATTATGAGTTCTGTATCATAACGGGCTGAGAGTTCCATAGTTTGAAGTGAAGAAGTACAAACTTTATTTTATCTGTCCTAAATCTTACAACATTCAGCTTCATTGAACGTCCACAAGTTCAAGTGTTATTAGAGAGGGAGAAAAGGCTTTCTCAATCTGCTTTCTCTATGCTATGCATAATTTTTATAAACTGCTGGAAGGAGCAGGTCTACAGCTTGAGAGTACTTCTGAATTAGACCCTGTCACTGAGGAGCAATCACAATTGGTAAAACGTGGAATAAAAAGGAAGAAACCTTGCAAGAATTGACATCTTCACTGTGGTGATGCATCCAAGGCATGAGAGATTTAGAGTCTCCCTAGTTTTCATTTTCTGTTTGCTCTGCCAGAGCAACAGAGCAAAATTTATTTTCTTTACTGATACATGTTCCCAAATACTTTAGTTATCAAAGGGAAACGTTGAAGCTAGCAAAGTTGCAAACCAGATCTTGCTTCATTAGTCTAATTCTCTCCAAACGTCAGGCATCATTTCCTCTGGGTTAGACAATAAAAGCACAATTTCATGTGAGAACAAAGTGATCATGTGGACTTTAACCTTGTATATCAACACTCCAAAACTTTACATCACGTTTTATTGGTGCTTTATGTTTTATTGGCCTTGCAGGGAGGAGCCTTCACGCCTCACAGCCGGGCGATGTTGCTCCGGCCTCATGAAGGCAGCCCTGTTTAGGGAAGTTTTTAATGACTGATGTTTTAATGTATTTTTAACCGTCTCTTGGAAGCCGTTCAGAGTGGCTGGGGAAACCCAGCCAGATGGGCGAGGTAGAAATAATAAATATTATTATTATTATTATTATTATTATTATTATTATTGGCCTCTTCAGTAGGGCTGGTGAGTCTGGGCCTCGCCCCCTAGGCCAGGTGGAAAGGGCATTGCAGGGAGCGGCCTTTACGCCTCACAGTAGTGCGATGTTGGCAGTCATCATGCCTCACTGCCAGCCGATGTTCCTCTGGCCTCATGAGTAGCCTCTTCAGTAGAACAGAGCAACAGGAGCTCACCCCTTCATGTGTATTCAAATTGCCAACCTTCTGATTGGCAAGCCCAAGAGGCTCAATGGTTTAGACCACAGCGCCTCACACGTTCCTTTTCTAGACCTGATGGGAACCAGCAGCCAGAATTGCCAGGCAAATACCTTCTGTTGTCTCTATCCCAGAGGAGGTGCCTGCCTCAATTGTATCTCAATTGTATCTATCTATCTATCTATCTATCTATCTATCTATCTATCTATCGATCTATCATCTATCTATCTATCTATCTATCTATCTATCTATCTAATCTAACTGTGTTGCAATCTCTCAATACACTATGGAGACTCCTCTGCAACAAATAAATTGGAACAGCCCAATGATTGTCTGTTCTGTCTCACGAGCTCCATTATCAGTTGCATATCAAAGGGATAGGCTTACCTTGCTCCCCACCCCCAATATGTTATTCAAGTTGGCATCCCCGCCCCCTTGGTCACCCTAATATGAGATCCAAATGTCACCTCCCCTCTCCTTCCTGCCCTCATCCATTAGACTGGTCCTGTTTGTCGGTAGCCCAGCATTGCCAAGGTGAGAGAACCTTTGTTTGTCATGTGTTTGTCATGACTATGGCATCAAGCTGGAGCAGAGGGTAAGTTACCAAGGAAGCATTAGGACAATCCCCACATGCTTGACATGAGTGCTCCTCACCAAAATTGTAATAATTTAGACCAGTGTTTCCCAAACTTGGGTCTCCAGCTGTTTTTGGACTACAGCTCCCATCAATCCCTGACCCCTGGTCCTGCTAGCTAGGGATGATGGGTGTTGTAGAGGCTTGCTGGTTTAGAGGCGTGTTGTGGGCAATACATAGCCACATGCCTACTATCCTCCACAAATTTGAAGCGCTGGAAGTGATCTGGAGTCGCAAACATTTGTTCCAGGAAAGATACCACCAAGGGGTTCTGCAACCTCCCATCTACAATAAACTAAAAAGCCCCCAGTGTTGTAACCTTTTCTCATGGGGAAGTTGCTCCAATTCCTTGCTCATTTTGGTTGTCCATTTCTGATTCCCTCCCTACCTGCTAGCTCTGCAGTATACTTTATACTGAGATTCCTGCATTGCAGGGGGTTGGACTAGATGGCTCTTGGGGTCCCTTCCAACTCTACGATTCTTTGAGGGGAGACAACCAGTACTGTACGCAGTATTCCAAGTGTGCTTTTTGCAACACAAATTTGTATAGCAATATTATGATATTGGCATTTTAGTTTTCATGCCCTTTCCTAATGATCCACAACATGGAATTCTCCTGTTTCACAGTTGTATCTAAGTATTCCATAATGTCTTTATTTTTTAAGAAAAACACAAAAATCCCTTCCTGCAAACCCTAAGAGTCTATTGTTCAGAGAAAAATAATAAGCCACCCCAATCTCCGAGTCCAGGGATCTTGGCATGCCTTACACAGGGTCTGTGCTCCCTTTTGGACAATTATTTATTTACGCATATATGCAGCCTGAGTCTACATTGGAGGGATTCCTAGCAATCACATCTCAGGAGGGACTTGTTTGTTTGCTTGATGCTACAGAAGCGCAGCACTGGATTCAATGGCAGCCACACAGTCCTATCTGTGTCTCTTTGAAAACAGCTTGAAGAAAACAATTTTCCTTCAGCCTACATCATCCAAGGTGAAATCCTCAACCTTTTCTTTCCCTGCCCACTAATATTCATAAGCTAAAGGTAAAGGTAAAGGGACCTCTGACCATTAGGTCCAGCCGTGACCGACTCTGGGGTTGCGCGCTCATCTCGCATTATTGGCCGAGGGAGCCAGCGTACAGCTTCCAGGTCATGTGGCCAGCATGACAAAGCCGCTTCTGCCGAACCAGAGCAGCACACGGAAACGCCGTTTACCTTCCTGCTGTAGTGGTACCTATTTATCTACTTGCACTTTGACGTGCTTTTGTACTGCTAGGTTGGCAGGAGAACTGCTAGGTTGGCAGGCTAGGTTGCATAAGCTGGAGAAACCCAACTCCTCTCCTTGATGACTTCCCTGATGAGTTGATGTCTGGGCTTAAGGGCTTATCTCCCCAGGATGCCCAGGTCCAGAAAAACCAGGTTGGCGCACATGTTTACACAGCTGAATCAAATATTTGTCAGATCATCTTAATTCTCAAAGTACTGATCAAACATCATGATGGCGCTGTTTTTGTTGCCCCCCCCCCTTTGTTCTCCAGCTCCTTCTCACGCTACAGCTTGTCTTGTCTCCATTGTGGAAACGAGGATCCTTTTTTTGTTTTTTGTTCCTGGTAGCCGGAGATTGATTTTTAACCCTTTCTGTGCTGTTTTCTTCTGGTGCTTTGGCAGATGATGATTGGGTGTAACAGCGTTCATTTTTTAACCCGTTCTGTGCTGGTTTTTTGGCGCTTTGGCAGACTATGTCACTGCTGCGTGTTAGTTCCAGCAAAGGTATTATTCGTCATTTATTCGTCTTCTCTTAATCTGTGCACTTGTAATTAAAAACAAAAACAGTTTTCCTTCTGTCTATGTCATCAAGCTGAAAACCTAAACCTTTTCTTTCCCTGCCAGCTAACACAGATATATTGAGGAGGAGCTTCACACCCCTGTTTCACAACAGCCTCACCCTGTTTCACAAAGGCTTAGCCCTTATTAATGACTTCCCTGATGAGTTGATCACTGGACTTAACAGCTCTGACAATACCTGGGGAATGAGGAAGAACAAGAAACCAAAATGTATGATTAGCTCCAAATACTTTCCAAATCTTCTCCAGTATGCTCCTGGTGCAGGCATTCAGATAGTATCGTAAAAGTATCTCCAAGCTTCTTTTTCTAATAGCAAGGATTTGCTTAACTCAAAATCCCTTCCTCTTGTCATCATCCACATCTTCCTAGTTATGGGGGCCAAGATGCTGGTCCATCTCTCCCTCCACAGTAAAAGTGGGGCTGGAGGAGTCCCAAATACCTGGCTTACATTTTGCTTGCACCCAGGGGCCACCCTGGAGGGGAGTGACACTCGCCGCGCCCCCCACAAGCGAGCAGATAGCCGCCACCTGGTAAAAAGCCACGCTCGGCGGCTGGCTGCTCGCTCACTTGCTCGGCCGGCTCGCGCTTTGCTTCTTCCTGCTCAAGTGGAGGCAAGGGGTGGGCAAACTGCAAGCAAGCCGCGGAGCGGCCGCCGCCCCGCCATTGCCCACCCCTCGCCCAGGAACAAGCAAAGCGCACGTCGAGCAGGTGAGCGATCAAGCTGCGGAGCGAGGCTTTTTACAGGGCGGTAGGGCAACGGTGCCTCGCAAGCCGCCCGGTAAAAAACCTCGCTCCATGGCTTGCTCACAGTTTGCCAACCGCCGGCACTCTAGTGGTGCTCATGTGCTGTACAGAGCGACGCTGTGCATGCGCCATACAGAGCGGGTTGCCGCTCCGGGTGCCCGAGCGTCTAGCTACGCCGTTGCTTACACCAGGCTACCGATCCAATCAACAACACCAAAAACTCTGCATTTTCGCTTGCCAACAGGAAAAAGATATTCAAAAAGGTGGCTCTTTGTTTTGTAGCAGGAAATTTACATTGGCCTATTTAGAAATTCTTGTAGCTGGTTGCTGTAATTTTTGTATTTATTATTTTCCTTGTTCTCCACCCCCCCCCCGCCCCCCACCCCAAATAACTTATGTGAAATCTTGCCTGGAGAACTTAAACACTTGCCACTTGGGTGGTATTTGGGTTTGTCCCAAATAAAAGTTTTGCTGAACTGTGGATTTTGACATTTTTACTGTGTATTTCCCTGTTTAGGGAAGTTTTTAATGTTCTATTTTTTATATGTTTTTAATATTCTGTTAGGTACCACCCAGAGTGTCTGGGGAAACCCAGTCAGATGGGCAGGGTATATATAATAAATTATTATATTATGTTATTATTATTATTTTTTATAATTGTTTCTTTTATAATTGTGTTGGCATGGATGGCCCTTGTTAGGGCCTAAAACATGATGCTTCAATTAAGAGGATCAACAAAAATGTTTTAATTCTATCAGTGTTGAATTGTCTTTTAATTATTGTGGGTCTCTGCCCCCCTCCCAATCATGTTTTCAGCTATTCTGATTTTTATCTGTAAGCTTTTGTTGGCGTTTCTTGGTGCTGCACAGGCTGGGGCAACCTTTCCCAGGCCAATTTGGTCAGTGTGGCATCTTCCAAGGATGGGTAGACCTCCCGGTAGGCAACTCCAGGCAGTGCAGTGACTTTCCCCAGGCCGCTGTGTGGGAATGGATGTTGGGGGGAGGGGCAGAGAAGTGTTGTAAGAACGCTTAGGTCTCAAATATAGAATAAATGTTCATAAATGTACAAGACAAACACATACATGAGTATATAAACCACGTGTCTGAAATAGTACAGGAGAGCAATCCTGAAATCATTTATCCTGCGTATTCCCCGTCTTACCTTAATGGCACATGTCAATTTATAATTAATAGCTATATCTCACACCTCTTCTCCCATCTTATATTCTGCTTGCCTCTTCCACTTCTTAGCTATCATAATTCGTGCGGCTGTCAATAAATTGGTTGGACTGCACTGGGGCCTTGCAGGCACTGGGTCTCGGCTTGCGCGGGAAGGGCCCCTACCCCAGGGTGTCCATGACCGTGCTGCAAATGTGCTACCGCCAAGCAGCACACAAGAGTCCTCCTCCTCCTCCTCTTCCTCCTCCTCCCTCCTCGCAGGCTCTCTGCTCCCGCTTCTTCCCACCCCTTCGCTTTTCCTCCCCCCTTCTCAGAGCAAGGCGTCAACAAGGCGTCCTGCCCTGCACCTTGCCCCGATTGGAGCAGCGAGTCTCAGGAAGGGTCGCCATTGGCTGCCGGTTCGCGTCAAATCAGCCACAGGAGGGGAGGCCTGAGGTTAATAGTAATAATAATAGTAATAATCTGGGCTTCGGATTGGCCAGCATCATGGAAGTCTGAGCATGCTCGAAGCATGTAGTCCGGGGGGGGGGGTCGCAAAAAAAGGCACTCAAAAAGGGGTGGTGGTGATCGCACTGGTCCAAGCGGCAATTGCTAAACCATTCATGGGCCGGATCCAGCCCACAGACTGTAGTTTGCCGACGCCGGTTCCACCCCACTGTAAATTGATAAGACTGCTACCTCTGGACTTTTGGTCAGCTTTAATTCTGCGATTTCTATTATCTCCTTAAACACCCTTTGCCAGGAATATTGTACATATTTACACACACACACACACACACACACCCCACATGTAAACATACCGGTAATTCCTGGTTTCCTGTGTTATAAGAATTCTAAGGTCTTATATATATATCTAAAAAATGTTCATAAATGTCATAGCTGCCAAGTTTTCCCTTTTCTCGCGAGGAAGCCTATTCAGCATAAGGGAAAATCCCTTAAAAAAAGGGATAACTTGGCAGCTATGATAAATGTACAAGACAAACACATACATGAGTATATAAACCATGTGTCTGAAATAGTACAGGAGAACAATCCTGAAGCCATTTTGACTCTCAAATATTTCTCTGCAAGGAGAAAGGCAATAGGAAAAGCTTCCCAGTTGCCTTTGGACTGTGCATAATAGGCTGCATGGAGGAACCATCAGTAAAAGGCTGGTGAAATTGATCCCAGGGGCACAGTAGAAGACAGAGCTACCGCTTTACAGGCCCAAAATATATGTAAGAGGTCTACTTCACACCCACGCTGCCATGGCATGCTGTAAATGCAGTTCACAGCCGTTTCTGATGAGCTTTCTCAGCATTTTCCTCCCAAAAGGTTCATTTGGGTTCTTATTAACAAAAATCAGCAATGTGTGTTATGCGTTTTGGGGGCAACACCAATAACTGGCAGAAGCCGAAAGAAGTTTCAGTTAGTGAAAATGTTGTTGCAGACTGACGATTTCATTATATCTGTGACCTGGAACATATTCCCACCCAGAGTCTATTTTGGGGTGGCCTCAGCGTATACGAGAAACCTGGCAACTGGCTTTCTTATATATTAAGAGCTAATACAGTCACACCTCGGTTTAAGCACACCTCGGTTTGAGTATTTTCAGTTTAAATACAGTTTAAGGACCTGTCTGGAATGGATGAATCCACTTTCCATTACTTTCAATGGGAAAGTTTGCTTCAGGTTAAGTAAGCTTCAGGTTAAGTACGGACTTCCGGAACCAATTGCACACATATGTCGGGTTAAGTACGCTTCAGGTTGAGTACTCCGCAGACCCGTCTGGAACGGATTAATCCACTTTCCATTACTTTCAATGGGAAAGTTCACTTCAGGTTAAGTACAGGCTTCCGGAACCAATTGTGTTTGTAAACCAAGGTACCACTGTAAAACACTTCTCAGATTGTATCATCGTAATCACAGCATCATTTTAGACACTACTTTTCTCCCACTTAGCGGCCTGCAAAGCAACTTACAATAAAATGACACAAATAATACTAAAAAACCCCCAATATAGATATATAAATAAATCAGTTTAATAAAAATTATAATAAAACAAAAGACATAGATTATGTGAATTAAATAGGGAACAACGGGGTTTTTCTTACACAGGCACTTAAGTCTCTGGCCATAATTATTAGACAAGTGAAAAAGGCATTCAGTCAAAAAGATCAAGCCTGTTCTTGGGATCCCCAACATAGCTCCATGGGCACTACAAGGTCAAACAATACCCCCCTGACCCTACCAATTTTTAACGATGAACTAGGCTCTTTTGGCTTAGGGGAGGGTTGACTGATACGTGCTGCCTGCTTTCTAATGTTTTTTATTTGTTTTACAGGGTGTACCGGTAGGTGTTGGGGGTGTTATGGGCATTCCCAGTTCTTCCATGAAGTGGGTTCAGTGAATCCCACTTTGCTGGAGCATAACAAAATTTAGGACTTGTATAACAATACTTTTTCTGAATGCTATCCCCTGGTTAAGGATTTACCTTTTCCCTCCTTTTAAGCCTTATCTCATCCTTCAAAGAGAACAGGGAATGGTTGTGTTAACATCTTTATGGTAATTCATGTATAAATAAAGCTGTGTTGTGTGTTGGGAGAACCTCTTTGAAAACAGACACTGTATGCGTTTGTGCATACTGTATATATATTTATATATATGAAAAAGCAACAGAAGATGACAAATAAGTCTTTTGCATAACTGGCAACAATCCAAAGAGGCATGTCCTATGTGGAGTATGGCTTCCTACTGTGAAGGAAACTTCTACTGATCTGCTTAAAATTACTCTAAAGATGACCAGGCTGCATTTCAATATGTTGGAACAGGTGAACTCTGCATTGTCCTAGTGTAGGGTTTTGCAGACACAAAAATTGTTGGGGTTTTTTTTGGTTGCCATATTTAAGAGGTAAACATACAGAACTGCTTGCACACAAAAAGTGTATATATATATTTTTTAAAAAACCCAAAATCGTGAACAATTGCTTTAAAATGTATAATTACCCCTGAATGGGAATGTGGGACCCCCGAAGAGGATATTTCTGGGAATTCCTGGATGTATGGCAACCCTATGCCTGGAGCCACACATGCATTGTCAATTTGGCACATTAGTAGCACAGTGGTCAGTTAAGAGCAGACCAAACAAGTTGCTATGGGCAGCTGCAGAGATTCTATGGGGAGGAGAGCAGTGTGAATGGCAACAAACCACACTGCACGATGAGCATGTTATGTGGGGCCAGATCTCTTCTGAGGGCATAAATACAGATTTCGACAAGCACAGAATCTTCCTTCTTCTCTGAGCCATCCTTCCCTTCCTCACCGCAATTTGTTGGCATGGATTTGTCCATTGTACAGGAACATGCCCGCATGTTGCCAGTCCTCTATGCCAACTTCTCCACAAGAGGATGTGTGTCTGTTCACCTCCCTCCCTTTTAACTCTTGCAAGTCTGGTTCTGGTCCCGAAGGTCTGGCCAAATCTGCAGCAGCTCCTCTGGCCCGTAGCCATGCACAACCACCATCTTGGAGAACTTGCACTTCTCATACTTGACTCTGAACATGTTGAAGAAACCCCAGGGGCTGTTTGTCATGCTGATGCCCAGCTCATACAGGCAGATTCCCATGAAGGCATCTTCCATGTTAATGACCTTGATGGTTTTTGCTACCTGGTAGATCTTCTTGGCCAGATCCCCAGAGAACACATACCCTGCACCTGCGCAGTAGGGTGGGTAGGTCTCATTGGGGTACACCTCCCGTGGCATATACCACTTGGAGGCCTTGTCACGCAGTGGCTTTGTTTTCCAGTAGATGTACCCTGTCATGTAGTTCTTCTTGGGTGGCAGGTGAGGCTGCAGCAGCTGGGATACCATGTAGTTCACATTGAGAAAGATGTCACTGTCTGCCTTCACCGCGTAGGTGGCATTGGGGCAGAACTTGCTTATCCACTCCATGCCCATCAGAGTCTTGAGGGTAAGGTTGTTGTAGGTATCCAGGAAGTCCTGCTGAATAATGTCTCTGTGGATGGAACTCTCCTCTTCCAAAAGGGCCTGGAGTGGGTATCCAAATTTTGGGTGGACACCCGTCAGAAAGAGACGAAGAATGGAAACCCCAGGCACCAAGCTCTCGTTGCCCCACGTCTGTCGGATGGCCTGCCTTGTGGGAAAATGCTGGGGCTCAGTTATCACCAGCAGGATCAAGAAAGGGCTCCTCTCCCGACATTTGTTTGGCTCGTTGAGAAGGAACTTATAATCAGTGGAATAGACAACCTCCAAGGGATGCCGCGTGGCCACTGGTGGTGGTGGGGGAATCAGACCAGAAGGCTTGGTCTCCTTTGTTCTCTCCAGTGTAGATTCCCATTCAAATCCTATTGCACTCTTTTGATTGCCTGCGAAATCCGGGCTGCCCTTGAGCTTGGTGTCATGTGTCTCAAGAGACTCCCATTTGTTCTTTGCAACAAGTAGGAAAAGGACAATAGAGCAGAAGAGGACCACATTGGGCAAATTCTGCACCTGCGTCATGAGCACCTTCCTGGCACCTTCCATACTTTCAGTGGGCAGGAAGAGGACACTTGTGGACTGTATGCGGGTGGGGGAGAGATCCTGTACAGCTCTGTCCCTTTTCCAAAGACAACCTGCAAAAGAAAAGCCCAGTGAAAGGGAGGTGAATTATGTTCTCTCTTTCTCTGTGTGTGTGGATGCACACGAGGGGAACTTTTGGGATAAGGCTGGGTGCATGGAGAATCAGTCTGCCAACTGCCGAAACACTCAAGACCTGCCCATAATACTTGACTTCTTGCCCTTGCAATCTGTTTCTGGAAGGAAAAGATGCACTCTCAGGGATTGGCATTATTTACTCAACCCATCTATTTACAGATTCCATCTTAATAAAGGAGCTGTGCTGCTTTCGCTATTTGGGATTTATCTCGTGCGCCGCCATGGACCAATAGGTGTGCCTGTATTGCTCTCAGATTCATAGTGATTCAGATATTCCCCTTTTCTATTTCTGTTCTTCATGTTATTTGTTTAAAAGGTGGTTTCTTTGCAGCTCAATACACTGGAGACTCTCCAGAGACTTAATCCTATTGTTAAATATAATTTTTAATAAACTATTTCCTTAAAGGTCTTAATTACTTGCGAACATTTTGCTGAGATTGTTTTTTTTGCTGCCCTTGCCCTTCTCTGGACTTCAATCTTGGCTCCAGTACAGATTGAGCTGGCTTGCCTTTTCTGCTTCTGCACCAGAAGAAGCAACAGCTTTCTGCTGAATATGGATAAATGGTCCAGGCAGACCTATTGTGCTTGTTTTGGGTGGTTCCACCTTGCACTGAAGCAGAATGGTGGAAGATCTGATTTTAGCTGGGTAACAGAGTAGGAGCAGGGAGCCCCGCAATGAATTCTCTGCACGTATTTCAGAAAGTGAAAATTTGGACACAAAAGTTGTTGAGTTGTTGTGCCACTTCCAATAGCAGTTGCTGTACATCCAGAAGATACAGGAGCAAGTGTTTTGAAAAGAGGCTCTCTTGGTATTCCAAAGTGGGCTTTAGCTGCAGTGGTGTAGCAGCGTTTGCTGGTGCCCGGGGCCATGGAGGGTGAACGGAGCCTGTTGTGCCAGCCCAACCCTCACCAGCAGCACCAAGTGGAACTGTGCTGCACAGCTTGCCTGCCAGTGCAGGAGGGAGCCCAGATGGTCGATGCATCGCTTGATGGGCAAATTCCCCTGATGCCCATGGAGAGGAGTGCCAGACCAGGCCACTCTGGGGTCACCCCTTGCCCGCCTCCCTATGTGCCAGCTCACTATCCAAGCAAGGTGTGAGTGAGCAGCCATTCAGCGAGGCAGGCCAGGGATGTGACAGTGAGACCATCCTGGAATTAGGAGCCCAGAGACCCTCAGCAGCAGGCAGGGCGAGACTGGGATCCCTGAATGGGGGTGCCTGGTTTGTGCCCCCTCAAAATTGTGCAGCCAGGGCCATGCCCCCCCCCCTAAGCCTCCCTCCACACTACACCTCTGTTTAGCTGAACAGGCTCTTAAAAGGTATCAGCATCACCAGTTGCTATTGATATTTCTTTGCCTGAATCCAACACATCACCTGACCCTTCTTACTGCTTCCATCTGGGTCCTGCAGTTTGCACTGTTGTGTTTTGCACATGAGAGGGAGAAGGAAGACACAACAGTCAGCACTTCAGGGAGTGAAAAAGGCTATCTTGGTCCCCAGCTATTTGCAGCTTCCCCCTGTGCATACTTTTACACTGTGAGCTTGTGAGGAGTAACAAGTAACCAAAGAGTTAACTGTGTTCTGTATAGCACCTGACCACTGAGGAATATCATGTTACAGAATGTACCAGAAGTGTTTCTGTATGTATTGGTTGGTTGGTTTCGTTTCTGCCTGGGAGACGGTCGCAAGATGTCTGCGCTCTCACCAGGTTGTTTGTTATTTTCTCTCTAGAATAAACTTAAGTAGTTATTAGAACACTTTGGACTCTGTGTGTTCTTAAGAGGCTTTTTATCCAACGGCTATACAAGCTTTCGCTGTGTGAGAAGAAGAAGAACTCTGCTGTGTGTGTTTTACTGCCAGCCCGGATCTACGGAAGCAGAGAAGCGCTAGAGGAAGCGTGCTGGGCAGATTAGTGGCTCCTAATTGAGTCATAAACAACTCAACGGAGCCCTATACCCGTCACAGGTTATGGGAGATAAGAGGTCCTGAACCTAATCAATCACCAAAGCGATAAAAGGTGATTGCAGCTGTAAAAGCCTTGGAGAAAGCCGGTG
Organism: Zootoca vivipara; assembly: GCF_963506605.1. Lineage (NCBI taxonomy): Eukaryota > Metazoa > Chordata > Lepidosauria > Squamata > Lacertidae > Zootoca > Zootoca vivipara. Next base: position 31,450,603 of record NC_083291.1, on the reverse strand, counting down.
TAAAGAGCTAGCTGGGAGAAACCTGTTGTTTTGCAGTCGGCAATTAACAGATGCACTTGCTAGCAGAAAGACCCTGTACCAGAAGGCTGGGATCCGCAGTCTACCCGGAGGAGCAACGTCAGCTATTCTGAGTGAGTACACAGACACGGAGCCCGGGGGTGGACAAGATGGCGGAGCAGCTACAGGAGTCATTTGTCGTGCCGTTCCAGAGGTTGAATGGCGACAACTATGCAGAGTGGAGAGAAAGGGCCAGAATGTGGTTGCTAGGAAAGGATTTATGGACTTGTGTGTTAAATCCTCCAACCCCTGTCGCTGATAATTCAGCAGCTGAAGCACAGAGGTTTGCAGCAGAAACCAGGAAAGACAATAAGGCTCTATGTGCCATTGCCATGAGCTGTGATGCTACGCAACAGCCCTATGTGCAAAATGCTGAAAATGCCAAGGAAGCCTGGGACAGTTTGGAAAGGGTCCATCAGAGAAAAACAGCTGGAGCTAAGCTGCATGCTATGAGGCATCTCTTTGAGTTGAGACTGAGACCAGGGCAACCCATTAAGGAGCACATTGCCAATGTGATTGATGCATTCCATAAGCTGCAGCGGCATGAGCTTGTGTTCAAAGAGAAGGAAAAAGTTTATATTTTGCTGTCTAGTTTGGGAAACGCCTATGAACATTTGTGTTTAACATTTGAGTCCATGCCTGAACCTGAACTCACGATTGCTTACGTTTCTGGGCGTTTGGCGGATGAGGAACTGAGACGCCAGAAAGAATCGGCTGAGAAGGGGGGCCATGGGCGCAGAGAAGCCAGTGGGGGTGCAGTAAAAAGCACTGAGGAATCCACTGTGAGTGCGTGCGCAACAAGGCTTTGCTATCGGTGCCAGCAGCCTGGGCACGTAGCGAGATTTTGCCCAGCTCCGGAAGCAGCCAAGGTCACTCAGCCAGGTGCCAGGCAACCCAGCGGACGTGGTCGTGGGACCAGCCAGCAGCGCCGAGGCAGAGGACGTGGGAAAACTCCAGATAAGCCTGTCAGCCATCTTTCTGCTGCCTTAGCAACGGTCAGAAACAGAGGACAGGACAGTTTCACTTTTATTATCGACTCAGGCAGCAGCCATCATCTTGTACCGCCTTCAGGACAGATCCTGAACTGCAGGCCACTTGAAGATGAAAAAAGCCTGCATCTTGCTGATGGTTCTTCTGGAACAATTAAAAGCAAGGGTGTTTTTTATATGCAATGCTTAGACACTAACCTTGATGTTTATGTTGTACCAGGCATGGAGAATGGTCTTTTAAGTGTGTCTTGCTTATTGCGTGAGGGCTTTGAAATAAGTTTTGCCAATGGTGTTTGCAAAATTGCCAGAGATGGGGCTGAGCTGGTAAGCGTTACTGTTGGGTCTGATGGTCTGTTTGTCCTAGATGGGAGGGGGCAAGCAGGTGGAAGTAACACTGGTGATGCTCAGGCTAAAAGTGCCAATACCCCAAAGGGCACAGAGGGCGCTATCCATAAGGATTGTATTCATGCTTGGCACAGGAAATATTGTCATATGTCTTTTCCTTATGTGAAAAAAGCCCCTGATTTTGTCAAAGGTTGCAGGTTCAAGCCATGTCAAAAACACCTGCAATGCCGCGCGTGTGCGAAAGCGAAGACGAAGAGATGCTCTTATCCTAGGTCTGAGAGGAAGAGCACAAAACCATTTCAGTTAGTGCACTTGGATATTTCTGGGCCTATGTCAACGTTAAGTTTAGGTGGTTCAAAATATGTTTTGTGTCTTCTGGATGATTTCAGCCATTTTTCCTGGGTCATAACACTGAAAGAGAAGGGGGAGGCTGCCAGAGTGATACAGGAGTGGGTAGCCGAAGTAGAACTACAGTTCTCCGTCACTGTCCAGTGTTTTCAGAGTGACAGGGCAGGAGAGTTTTTGAGTGCAGAACTACAAGTGTTTTTCCGCAGCAAGGGAATTAGGCACAGAAAAACCGCTCCTTTTAGTCCACAGGAGAATGGTTTAGCTGAAAGGAAATTTAGAACGCTGTCTGAACTGGTGGAGGCAACGTTGTTTGATGCAGGACTACCCCAGAAGTTTTGGGGTGAATGCTATAAATTTGTGAATTATTGTTCAAATCGCGCTTTTAATTCAGTTGTGGACAACACACCCTACTACATGTTGTATGGCAAAGTTCCGAAGGTGCACTATTTCAGAACTTTTGGGTGTGAGGCTTGGGTTCTAATTCCAAAGCAGAAGCGCAGAAAGGGGGGATCAAGATCCAGAAAAATGATCTTCTGTGGTTACGAACCAAACTCAAAGGCTTGGAGGTTTGTACCAGCAGAGGGGGACCAAACCCGCGTTCACATTAGCAGGAGTGCTACGTTCTGTGAACAAGAGGGCTGGAGACGCATTCATGCTAACCCCGAAGTTCTTCTTGACTGGTCTTCAGGTTTTGACCAGGAAGAGGAAACTCAGGTAGCTGATGCTGGAGTTCCAGGTGCTGCAGGACCAGATCCAGGTCAGGTAGATGGTCCAAGTGGTGTAGCTCCTAGGGAAGTGAAGCAAGTAGTCAGAAGCACACCGACTTCACCCCAGGTCAAGCCTGGGAAGTACAGCAAACGTGGTAGGTCACCCACTTCACCCAAAGCAAGCCCAGAGGGGGCTGCAAAGCGTAGTAGGTCTCTTGACAGTGCTGCTAGTCCGAGAGAGCCACAGTCAGAGACAAGCAGTTCGGATTTAGAGGGGGAAGATGTGGGACCAAGGCGTTCAAAACGCACCACGAAAGGTAAACCACCTGAAAGGTTTTCAGCTGTCAATGTATGGGCGAACCTAGCAGTGTGTGAGCCTGAAAGCTTTGAAGAGGTGCAACAGTTGTCAGTGGAGGAAGCTAGGAAGTGGAAAGTTGCAATGGAGAAAGAGTTGAACTCCATGCAATCTCTTGGTGTGTATAGCCTAACACAGTTGCCAGAAGGGAAGAAAGCAGTCAGTTGTAGGTGGGTCTACAGGCTGAAACCCACAGTGACTGGAGAGCCTCAGTACAAGGCTAGATTAGTGGCTAGAGGTTTTACTCAGAAGAAAGGAATCCACTACACAGATGTCTTTAGTCCGACTTCGAGATCGGAATCTTTCAGGATGCTTTTAGCAACTGCAGCGCAGAGAGACCTAGTGGTCAACCACTTTGATGTGGACACCGCTTATTTGAACTCTGACCTCCAGGAGGAGTTGTACATGTTGCCTCCTCCAGGGTTTGAGAGTGACGTGCCAGGTCAGGTGTGGAAGCTGCACAAGTCGATCTACGGTCTGAAGCAATCCGCTAAAAATTGGAATTCATGTCTTGATTCTGTTTTGAAGAGCCTAGGTTTCAGGAAGAGTCTAGCTGACAGTTGTCTGTATCTCAGAGGTGAAGGAGAACAGCAGGAACTGTTGCTTGTCTATGTTGATGACTTGATCTGCTTAGCAAAGAGCCAGATGCAAGTGCAGAAGTTTGCAAAAGAGCTAGGCAAGAGATTCAAACTCAAGAATCTAGGTGCAGTGAATGTTTATCTAGGTGTGCAGATAGACAGAACTGAGGGTGGAAGTTTCTTGCTCAGTCAGAAAGGCAAGATTGAACATTTGCTTGAGAAGTTCAGAATGTCTGATTGTAAAGGGGTCAGAACACCCATGGAGACAAACTTTGTGAAAGAGTCACAAGTGAAGGACAAAGTAGCGTTTGAGAGTCCTGAAGTGTTTCAGTCAGCGCTAGGGAGTCTGTTGTATTTGTCACAATGGAGCAGACCAGATATTGCTTTTGCAGTCAATTTGCTCAGTAGAGAAGCATCGAAACCTAGTGTGCATGCTTGGAATGGCATTAAGAGAGTGCTTAGGTATTTGCAGGAGACCAAAGAGTATTGTTTGGAGATGTCAGCGCAAGGTGAGCCACAACTCACTTGTTTTGCAGATGCTGATTGGGCCAATCAGGAGGACAGGAAGTCAGTGACTGGTTTGGTAGTCAAGTTTGGAAATGCCCTGATTGGTTGGCGGTCGCGCAGGCAAAGCCTAATAGCAATGTCTTCCACGGAAGCTGAAGTCTGTGCGTTGTCTGCGACATGCACTGAATTGGAGTACTACAGATGTTTGGTCCAGGAAATCTGGGGTGATTGTAGCCAGCCCATCACTGTTTGGGGCGACAATCAACCATCTTTGAGACTGGCGGAGTCTGGACAGTTCAAGGCCAGAACCAAACACTTAGACATCCGCTTCCGAAACGTATGTCAGAGCATACAGGTAGGCTTGGTGAAGTTGAGGTATTGTCCAAGCCAAGAGAACCTAGCAGATGGGTTCACAAAACCCTTGAGTTTCCAACGGCATGGGGAATTCTGTGAAGGGTTGGTTTTGGGGTAAGTTTGGATACTCGCTATCCCCAGTGTTCAGGTGAGAGGGGGTGTGAGGAGTAACAAGTAACCAAAGAGTTAACTGTGTTCTGTATAGCACCTGACCACTGAGGAATATCATGTTACAGAATGTACCAGAAGTGTTTCTGTATGTATTGGTTGGTTGGTTTCGTTTCTGCCTGGGAGACGGTCGCAAGATGTCTGCGCTCTCACCAGGTTGTTTGTTATTTTCTCTCTAGAATAAACTTAAGTAGTTATTAGAACACTTTGGACTCTGTGTGTTCTTAAGAGGCTTTTTATCCAACGGCTATACAAGCTTTCGCTGTGTGAGAAGAAGAAGAACTCTGCTGTGTGTGTTTTACTGCCAGCCCGGATCTACGGAAGCAGAGAAGCGCTAGAGGAAGCGTGCTGGGCAGATTAGTGGCTCCTAATTGAGTCATAAACAACTCAACGGAGCCCTATACCCGTCACAGAGCTCCTTGGAGCAGCTACCTGTATTTTTCGGACCATAACACCCACTTTTTCCATCCTAAAACAGAAGGGGAAATGTTGCTGCATGTTATGGAGCGAAGGCAAGGACGGCAGCGGATCCGTCGAGCAGAGGGAAGCATCTGCTGCCAGAGCCACAGCTCACAGCCGTAGGGGAGTAAGGAGCAGCCCAATATCGGGCTTTCCCCGCTGCCTCCACAGCCTCCGCCAGCGGCAAAAGGTGTGTGTGTGGGGGGGTGACGAACAGCCTGAAATTGGTCTTTTCCCGCTCCCTCCAGGGCCCCCCCGCCAGCGGCAGAAGGTGGGGGGTGAGAAGCAGCCCGAAATTGTGGCAAACAAGATGGAAGGGGTACTGGGTCGCTCAGCTACTTTAACGAGAGAGAGAGAGAGAGAGAGAGAGAGAGATCTCTCAAAAGATCACCCTGATTGGGGCATTGGGGAAGTGCAGCTCAGCTGCTTTAACGTGTGTGTGTGGTGTGTGGGTGTGTGGGTGTGAGAGAGAGAGAGAGAGGGAGAGAGAGAGGGGGAGAGAGAGAGAGAGAGAGATCTCAAAAGATCACGCTGCTTAGGGCATTGGGCACGCCCATCTTAGCCATAGAGGCTAGTGGCGCGGTGAACCATGGCGCTGGGCACTGGAGGGCGCTGGACGCCGCCAAGTGAGCGCAGGGTTCCAGCAGTCTGGCCAGGACTGTGCTCCACGAGCTGAGAGGCTGCGCCGTGTCTCTCTCCTTCTCCAAGGACTCCGCGCTGCACCTCCTCCTTTCCCCCGCACTGGGCTCCGCTCAGTCGAGCTTCGCCACCAGCGCGTGCACAGCGCCCAAGCGGCTCTTGCTGGTCCAACTCAGCTGCTTTGAAGTGCGTGGCACGTCAACACACACAGCCCTTGAGTTTATTCAACACCCCCACCCCTTTATTTGATTCAACAGCCCCCTACAAACACACACACACACACACACACACACACACACACACACACACACAGAGCCCTTGAGTTTATTCAAATCCCCCACCCCTTTATTTGATTCAGCATCCCCCTACATATACACACACACACACCTTGACTTGATTCAACACTCCCTTTATTTGATTCAAAACACACATACCCCTACAAACACACACATCCACACCTTCACTTGATTCAACACCCAGGAGAGCAAGCCCAAGCTTGCTCTGAATGTGAGAGGCTTTTGTATATGAGGCAGCAAAAGCAGCAAAAGATACATGCATTTGGGACCTTATGGAGTGCATCTCTCCCCCCTCATTAGAGAATAATAACTGGGATAGCAGTCAAAAGTCACAGATCAGAGACTAAATCCAGCACTAAATCCCACACTGTGCCAGCCTTCTCACTGCTCTGCCGGGAGACTCCCCTTTCCCATGAAGCCCCGGGAAGGTTTGGGAGCGGTGGCAGGCTGTTCACTGTTGCCCCACGCTCAGAATATTTTTTCCCTTGTTTTCCTGCTCTAAAAACTAGGTGCGTGTTACGGTCCGGTGTGTGTTATGATCCACGAAATACGGTACCTTTGTATTTGCTTCTTATGCACCATGCATTAGTTAACAGCCCCCCAAAAGTTACTAGGCCACATAATAAACACATAAATAAATTACCAGGCTGGCTTTTTACTTGGAGGGGAGTGGGGCAGATGAAGCATTTCATCCCATCTGTACCAAACCCGAGTAAAAATGTGGTTAGCAACCAGAACAGGGTTGCCATACATCCAGAATTTCCTGGACATACCCGGAATACTGCAGTTGGAAGCAGTGTCCGGGCAGAAATTTAAAATTCGGACGTTTGACAAGCCACGTCGGCAGCGTCGTTTTTGGCGATTTTGCTTTTATAAGCTCAAAAATGTCGGGTTTTTTTTTTTTTTTTGCAATTTTGCCAAAAAGCTCCACAAACATACCTGGAATACTGCAGTTGGAAGCAGTGTCCGGGCAGAAATTTAAAATTCGGACATATGACAAGCCACATCGGCAGCGTCGTTTTTGCTTTTTAAAAGCTCAACTTCCCCTCAACAAAAACTTAACACCTTTCCCTCCCCCAAAAATTCAACAACTTTTGTGTCCTGCTTTCACTGTTTGAAATATGGCAACCTTAGACTAGGTCTCCTCCAGAGCCAGTATAAAAACACAAGGGGCTGCCATACGAGAGACAGAGTGCTCTGCTCCCAGCAGCCCCCAGCCCACTCGGCTGCATACACTTCCTTGTCACCCTTGGTGACCAAGCAAATGGTTAAATAAATACAAGCCTGCTCAATGAAACACCTTTGCCACCATCAATTTCAATGAAATCTCATGCAGTGCTCCGGGTATTTGTTCTCTCCCTTCTTGAGGGACCTCTTAGTGGTGCCTTTCTACCCCTCTCCCATTCTCTTCTCTGAGGTGCCTTTTGCGGCATCTCAGGTGAGCACTTACCTGCCCGAGGTGCTGTTCACTCAAGGTCGCCACCTGCCTTTGACAGAATCTCTGGCTGCATATCAGCTGCAATTTACCTTTCCCCGGGGAGAGTGGGGCACAAGAGGAAGGGACAACGCCTACGTCATCCAAATAAAACGGAGAGGAGGGAGCAGGTACTCTTTGAAGCACCTGGAAGGACTCACCACCTGCCTGCCAATCCCATGCTGAATCTCACAAACGCACACCAAAAACAGAAGAGCTTGCCCCTCAGAACCCAAAGCCAAACACAAGAACAAGATGAAAGGGATAAATTTGTTTTATATAAATGTGCTAGCTGTACCCAGCCACCCGTTGCTGTGGCTCAGTCATGGGCCTCCTCCACTCAGCTTTCCTGTTCCCCACCCCAGCCACAGGACGCCGAGACACCCCTGTCTCTGGTCCCCCCGCTGTGTGACATCTTCCTCCCGCGTGACGGCACCCAGCACCCCGAGCGCTCTCTATCTCCCTCTCGCACGCGTCTTCTGGCAAATCCCTGCACCCCGTCCCCATCCATTCATCCTCTCATAAGGCATGGGCCTCATCCACTCAGCGCCCCCGTTCCTCACCCCAGCCCCGTACCACACCCCGGACGTCATGACACCTCTCTCTCTCTCTGTGGTCCCTCCTGTCCCTCTGGTCATCTCTGGTCATCTTCCATCCAGCTCTCTCTGCTCATCTCTGGTCTTCTTCCTCCCGTATGATGGCACCCATCAACCCAACCCCTCTCTCTCTTCCATCCGCACACCCCATGTGCATCGTGGGCCTGGCCTGCTCCCCTGGCTGTGCTATGCTGTGCAATGCCATGCTATCGTGATGTCATAGGTAGTCTGCAGCCAATGGCAGCAGCTGAGGCATCCTCAGCTGTGCTGCTTTGACGTTTTTCTACAAAACATGTTCTAACTTCTCGCAGGTGTCCAATCTAAGTATATACAAAGACTCCCGTCCCGTATTCGCATGCAACGTTGTGTCCAAATTTCACTGCAATCGTTCAAGTGCTTTCGGAGTTAGCTGGATGCGTACGAACGGGGACTTTTTACATTTTTATATACAGTGGTGCCTCGCTAGACAAAATTAATTCGTTCCACGGTGTCACAGTGGCCGGAGTAGGCTACTTCAGAGTAACGACGCTACGCAGCTCTGCATTTTATTCTTTTATTGGTGCTGCGTATTTACAGTGCTAAAGTCATTGCTATTTACACAGAGTGATGTGTTCAGTCGGTATCAGAACCTCCGAATGACTTTTGGCGCGTCTTTCCCCAGCACAAAAGCCTCGGAAGACCCATCCTCTTGCCCCTCCTCTTTCTGCGTAATTCTGGCGTTGGAGGGATGGGTCTCCCCCCCTTACTTGCCCCTTCCTGTCCCACCTGGGACCCTGGCTCCGCTACCTTGCCTGAGCCTCGGACCCGACTTCCTGCTTCCCCACTGGAATCAGAGCTCCCTCTGCTTTCCCCTGTGGTCAGTGCTGGGCTTGAACTCAGGAGGGGAGGGACTTCGCGATATCCCCTGTCCCTCACATCCACCCCCCTTCCAAGCTCCCCTTCTCCCCTCCCCAGGTCCCCCCCAGGTGTCGGTGACGACTGGAAACCTAGGAACTCAGTGCTTTCCGAGCCCGTTGGTGTGAACACCTCCGCCCAGTCCTGCGAGGCCCCCCCTTCCGCCTGGGAGGACTGGAATCCCAAAAAGTCCGTGGCGTCTGAGCTGGTGGGGGTAAAAATGTGCTGCCAATCTGCTTCTGCCTCTGACTGAGTGGATCTTGGTGACACCCATACCTCGTCTCCCGAGTCCTCAAACTCCGCCTCCCAGCGCCATGGTGAGCTGCTCTCCCGTGCCTCCTCCTCCTCCCCCTCCCTTTCCATGTGCCAGGGCTTGGGTCTGTGGGGAAAGAGGGCGTGAAATTCTTCCACCAAGAATTCCTCCTGTATCTGAGTGGCGGGGACCCATTCATTCTGGGAGGGCGGAGCGTCCTCCCATGCCATGAGGTACTCCAGGCCCCCCACCCCCCTCCGTGAATCAAGGATGGCCGTGGCTTCATTGAGTTGCTCCCTGCCTCCCCTCTCCCCCCCTCCCTCGGGGGTGTGTTCGCTGTCTCGGAGCCTGCTGCTTTCCCTGTACGGCGACAGCAGCGATCTATGAAACACTGGATGCACCCTCATGTCCTCTGGCAGTGCCAGCCTGTATGCCACCGGGTTGACCTGTTGCGTGACTGTGAAGGGGCCCAGCCTTCTGGGCGCCAGCTTTTTGCACCTCCCTCTGGTGGGCAGGCCCTCCGAGGACAACCAAACCTTGTCCCCCACCCTGATGACCTCCCCTTGTCGCCTGTGGCGATCTGCCTCCCTTTTGTACGCTTCCTTGGCCCTCTCCAAGTGTTCTCTGAGCTGCTGGTGCACCGTCTCCAGTTCCTCTGCCCAATCCTCAGCCTGTGGGCCCTCCTCCTCCTCCTCCCCCTCCCTCTCTGGGAAAGATCTGAGGTCGCGCCCGTAATTGGCCTTAAAGGGCGACACCCCTGTGGAGACGTGCACCGCATTGTTGTAGGCAAATTCTGCCAGTGGCAGTCTATCCACCCAGTCTGTTTGCCGCTGGCTGACGTAGCATCTCAGGTACTGCTGCAGAATGGCGTTGACTCTCTCCGCCTGTCCGTTGGTCTGCGGGTGTCTAGCTGTCGACAAGCTGACCTCCACCTGCAGGAGGTTCATGAGCCGCCTCCAGAACCTGGAAACAAATTGGCGGCCTCTATCCGAAATAACCCTTAAAGGTAATCCATGCAGTCTGAACACGTGGTCCACAAACAGTTTGGCTGTCTCTTCTGCCGAGACCGCCCTGGCACACGGTATAAAGTGGCACATTTTGGACATGAGGTCCACCACCACCAACACTGCGGTCTTGCCCCTGGAAGAAGGCAGATCTGTGATGAAGTCCATGGACACCACTTCCCACGGCCTGTGTGGGGTGGCTAAGGGCTCCAGCAAGCCTGGTGGCGCTGCTCTGACCACCTTTGCCCGCTGGCAGGTGTCACAGCCCCGTACATAGTCTCGAACATCTTCCCGCACCCCTGGCCACCAGAAGTGTCTCATGACTAGGTGGGCGGTTTTGTCCCTTCCAAAATGACCCGCCGTTGGGTTGTCGTGCATCTGCTTGAGGACCGTACGTCTAAGCTGGGTGGTGGGCAGGTAGAGTGCACCCTTGTAGAAAAGCAGCCCCCTGCGTTCTGCAAAGTCTTTAGCCTGCTCCCTCCCCCCTCTCAGTTCTCTGAAGATGCGGTTGGCAAATTCATCCGCTGCCGTCAGTGCTGTGAGTTCTGCCTCGCTCACCACTGCTGCTCCGCAGGACCATGCTGACGGGGGGAAGATGTGCCTGGGTGCTGGTGGCGCCTCCTCCTCCATGTACTCTGGCTTGCGGGAGAGGGCATCCGCCCTGACATTCTGCTCTCCCGGGATGTAGTGGATGGAGAAGTTGAAGTTCGAGAAGAACTCTGCCCACCGTATCTGCCGCTGGTTGAGCACCCTGGCAGTTCTCCAGAACTCCAGGTTCTTGTGGTCTGTGCACACCTGGATGGGGTGCTTTGCGCCCACCAGGAAGTGTCGCCAGTGCTGGAACGCAGCGTAGATCGCAAGAAGTTCCCTATCAAACACTGTGTAGTTGCGTTCAGGCTGTGTCAGCTTCCTGGAGAAGAAGGCACAGGGTCTCCACTCCCTGTTGGCGTCCAGTTGCAACAAAATGGCGCCCACAGCTTTTTCAGAAGCATCTGTCTCAATGCGTAGGGGCGCGTCCTGCACCACATGGAACAGGTTCTGGTCTGAGGCGAACACTCTCTTGAGGCTTTCGAACGCTGCTTGCGCCTCTGGTGTCCACCTGAACTTCTGCTTGCCTCTCAGGCAGTCCGTGATGGGAGCCGTAACGCGAGAGAAGTTCTTGATGAACTTCCTGTAGAAGTTAGCGAAGCCTAGTAGGCGTTGTGCATCTTTGCGCGTCCTGGGGCTGTGCCAGTCCAGGATGGCCTGCACCTTGTCCTTGTCCATCGCCAGCCCCTTGTCTGACAGCTTGTAGCCCAGGAAGTCCACCTCTTTGGTGTGAAACTTGCACTTCTCCAGCTTCACATACAGGTGGTTCTCCTTCAGGCGCTGCAACACCTCTCTGACATCTTTCACATGCTGCACTGGGTCATTCGAGTAGATAAGGATGTCATCTAGGAAGACCAAGCATTTCCTGAAGAGGAGGGACCCCAGGACGTGGTGCATGAAGGCCTGGAAGCATGCTGAGCCCCCTTGCAAACCGAAGGGCATCACCAGATATTCAAAAGAGCCCAGAGGCGTGAACATCGTGGTTTTCCATTCATCTCCTTCCCGGATCCTGATCAAGTTGTACGCCCCCCTTAGGTCCAGCTTGGTGAAAATCTTGCCCCTGCGTGCCGCTGTCAGGAGATCATCCACTCTGGGCATGGGGAAAGCCACTGGCTCTGTCACTGAATTCAGTCGTCTGAAATCCACCACAAGACGGCGCTGTTGCGTGTCTTTCTTGTCCACCCAGAAGACCGGGCTGCCCCCTGCTGCCTTGCTTTCCCTTATGAACCCCCGCTTGAGGTTCTTGTCGATGAAAGCGCGCAGATCCTCCAGCTCCTGGTCTGACATGGCGTACAGCTTGGCTGGGGGTATCGTCGCCCCTGGCACCAGGTTGATCTGGCAGTCAAAAGGCCTGTGCGGGGGTAGGTGGTCGGACTCCGCTTCGCTGAAGACCTCCTGCAGGTCCCAGTACTGCTTGGGTATCGCCTCACCCCCTTTGATATGCATGGTGGCCACCGTGGCTATCGGAGGCCCCTCCCCTGGTTGGTGCTGCATGCAATGTTCCAGACAAAAGTCCGACCCAAACGTGATGCACCTCTGGTGCCAACTGATGGAGGGGTCGTGGCGCGCCAGCCAGCTCATGCCCAAAACGATGGGGGGGTCTGAGATGGTGGTGACGTTGAACGCCAGTGTCTCTGAGTGCCTTCCCACCGTCATTCTCATGGGGGGGGTTTGATGTGTGATGGCCCCTCCCAGCAGCTCCCTGCCGTCAATGGTTGCCACGTGCAGAGGAAAATCTAACTGCAAAAGCTGGATTTGGTGCTCTTCTGCAAAGCTTCTTGAGAAGAAGTTGGCGGACGCCCCACTGTCAATTAGGGCGAGGACCGTCAGGGGATAGCCATTTGGGAGCGTTAGCGTCACTTCTAAAACCACTCCTGCTCTGGGAGGGGTGGGCTGGCTCTGCTCCTCTCTGTGTGGGTGGGCGGGCTGGGGCTGTTGTCTGCTGACTGTGCCTGGCTGCTGCCCCTTGTCTCCTGCAGCCAGGCTTTCCCGTTTCCCTGCTGTGGTGCTGCGTCAGTGGGGGAGGGCACCACCGTTCCCGCCTTTCCTTGCCACTCCCTGCGATGTGGGCAGTCTCTGACGAGATGCTGGGGTGAGTTGCAGAGAAAGCAATTCCCGCCCCTTCCCTCCTTGCGTCTTGGCGCCGCTGGGGTTTGAAAAGCCCGCGCGCGCGCGCTATCAATCTGCATGGGCTCCTGGTCCTGGCTGGCTCCAGGCGTGGCTTGAAAGGGTTGTTGAGGGAGTGGCTTCTCTTGCGACCGTGGGAACCAAGCCCGCTTTGCGCGCGTCGCCTGCTTGTCGTTCCACCGGGATTCCTGTCTCACCCCCACCGCCAGAGCCGCTTTGCTCAGCTGATCCATAGTACTGGGCTTTGGACCTCTCGAGAGTTCATCCTTCACCTCCTCGTGCAAACCCAAGTAAAACGCAGCTTGCATAGGAGGCGACTCCAAAACCCACCCCAGTCTGTGCACCAGCATGGTGAATTTCGCCCAATATGCGCGAACTGTCATATTTCCTTGGCGTAAATTATGCAGTTCCTCCTTAGTCTGGTCCAAATGACAATCGGACGAATACATCGTCCTCAAACCTTCTAGAAATTGTTGGACATTTTTCATGCAAGGATTCTTGGTTGCGATTAACGGTCTTAGCCACTCCCTGGCTGCTCCGGTTAGATGTTCCACAATAAACGCTACTCTGTGCTCATCATCGGGGAACTCATTCTGGTGCAACTCAAGAGCATACACGATCTCAGTCTCAAAGCCATGATATTCCCTCGGGTCTCCATTGAACTTGCTTACAAGGGTCCCTGCTCTCCTTCCTGGCAGCACTTGGACTTGGGGAGCCCCTCCCGCCTTGTCTTTCTCTGCATCTAGCTTGCTTTGGAGGTCTACCGCCACCGCCCTTAATTGCTGCTCTCTTTCCTGAAGCGCTCTCACCTGTTCCACAAGTTGTAGCCGTTCTTCCTGGACCTTCTTAGTCTCTTCTTTTGCTGCCTTTAATTCTCCCTGTGCCTGCAGATGCAGCTTCTGCAGCTCCTCTTGCGCTTGTTCAGCGAGCTGCCGCCATTTCTCCGCCTCTGGCACGCTCATCCCGGCAACTCCAAAGTAGCCCAAAAAAGATTCGGAGGTTGCTGTCACAATGGCCGGAGTAGGCTACTTCAGAGTAACGACGCTACGCAGCTCTGCATTTTATTCTTTTATTGGTGCTGCGTATTTACAGTGCTAAAGTCATTGCTATTTACACAGAGTGATGTGTTCAGTCGGTATCAGAACCTCCGAATGACTTTTGGCGCGTCTTTCCCCAGCACAAAAGCCTCGGAAGACCCATCCTCTTGCCCCTCCTCTTTCTGCGTAATTCTGGCGTTGGAGGGATGGGTCTCCCCCCCTTACTTGCCCCTTCCTGTCCCACCTGGGACCCTGGCTCCGCTACCTTGCCTGAGCCTCGGACCCGACTTCCTGCTTCCCCACTGGAATCAGAGCTCCCTCTGCTTTCCCCTGTGGTCAGTGCTGGGCTTGAACTCAGGAGGGGAGGGACTTCGCGATATCCCCTGTCCCTCACACACGGGTAAATTCGTTTAACGACTTTTTCGTCTAGCGAATCGCGGTTTCCCATAGGAATGCATTGAAAATCAATTAATGCGTTCCTATGGGCAAAAAAGGTCACATTAAAGCCAAATTTGGTTTTCAAAGTGTTTATAAAGTGCACTTTAAAGGGATACATGCTGCACAGGGCATGTCAGAAATTTAAAGTGCCAAGAATTTAAAGTGCAAAACTTTATAAACATGGCAAAAAAACATTTAAAAACATTTAAAAAAAAGGAAACATGAGGCAGCACCTACCCAGAGCTGCGGAGAGTCTCTCTGAAGACGCTGTTCAAGTGGTAGAACTGGTTGAAGGCACTGAAGAGCAGGATGCAACAGTCTCAGGCTGGCTAGCCTCAGGAGCAGCAGGTTCCTCTTCCACTCTTGGCTTCTTCGTGATGAACCTGTCCATGGACTGCTGCTTCTGCCGCCTTTTCAGCATCCCTCTGAAAGAGGACATGACCCTTGTATCAAAAGTGTTTGCAAGGTCATGTGCCAGGCTCTTGTCTGGGTGGTGTTGGCGTGCAAACCTCTGCACGCTTTCCCACTGTCAATAGATGTCCTTCAGTTCCGTGGAGGACACGTGCTCCTCAACCTCCGCCTCTTCCTCTTCCAAAGGGGTCTGGGTCTCCTCCTGCGTAGCCTCTGCCTGCAGTTTGACCAGCTCCTGGGTGCTCAGCTCCTGCTCTTGGTCATGCTCCTCCAGCAGCTCGCAGACGTCCTCCGCTGTGACCTCAAGGCCAATGTCCCTCCCCAATGAAACAATGTCCTCCAGCACTGTTGTCTCTGGTGCAGACGCAGAAGCATCAGTGTCTCTTTTTGCCACACAGTCTGGCCACAGCTTGTGCCAAGCGGAGTTCAGGACTCTCTGGCTGACCCCGTCCCAGGCCGTGACGATCATCCTCACGCAGCTGGCGGTGTCGAAGTGGTTCTTTCAGAAATTGCGCAGGGTGAGGTTGGTGGTATCGGTCACCTCGAAGCAGCACCTGAAAAGCTCCTTGGTGTAGAGCTTCTTAAAGTTGGCGATGACCTGCTGATCCATTGGCTGCAGAAGTGGGGTGGTGTTAGGCGGCAGGAACATGATCTTGATGAAGCGGAAGTCCGGCAGCAAGTCGTCTTCAAGGCCTGGAGGATGAGCTGGAGCATTGTCCATCAGAAGCACGGCCTTCAGTGGCAGGTCCTTGTCCAGCAGGTACTGCTTGACAGCAGGGCCAAAAACCAGATTGACCCACTCCACCAAGAGGACGCGTGTGACCCAAGCCTTACTGTTGGATCGCCACAGCACTCTCAGCTTGCCTTTGTCGATCTTGTGTTTCTTGAAGGCCCGTGGGTTCTCTGACTGGTACACCAGCATGGGCTTGATCTTCAGGTCACCGCTGGCGTTGGCACAGAAGAGGAGGGTCAGACGGTCCTTCATGGGCTTGTGGCCAGGCAGCTTGGCCTCTATGCAAACCCCTATGCAACCAAAGCAGAGCTAAAAAGGCACATTTTACCAACAAACCCCTATGCAACCAAAGCAGAGCTAAAAAGGCACAGTTTTACCAACAAACCCCTATGCAACCAAAGCAGAGCTAAAAAGGCACATTTTACCAACAAACCCCTATGCAACCAAAGCAGAGCTAAAAAGGCACAGTTTTACCAACAAACCCCTATGCAACCAAAGCAGAGCTAAAAAGGCACATTTTTTTTTTACAAAAAAACCCTATGCAACCAAAGCAGAGCTAACAAGGCACATTTTTACCAACAAACCCCAATGCAACCACAGCAGAGCTAAAAAGGCACATTTTCAACAAAAAAACCCAATGCAACCACAGCAGAGCTAAAATGGCAGACTTTTGGCCCAAAACCCCCATGCAACCAAACCAGAGCCAAAAAGGCACTAAAAAACATTAAACAGTTTTTTCAAAAAAGTTTTTAAAAAGTTTTTAAAAGTTATGAAAAGTTGAAATAAACTTACCTTAAGTGCTGAAAAGCTGGAAACCTTGTACTGCACACTGTAGAAATCCTCCAAAAAGTTTTTCTCCTCTCTCTCTCTCTCTCTCTCCTCGAAGTCAATCCTGGAACTGCCCTCGAGAAGTGAGCCCAGGGTGCATTGGGGAGGCTTTCTAAAGCCCCAAACACAATGCCCCCTGGGTATTGGGCCGTTTTTCCGTTAAAAAAAAAACCGGGGGGAAAGGCGGGAAAACCCGGGGGGAAAATAAGGGACAAAATTCGTCTAGCGAGTCGCAGCCGGGGGGGGAAAACCATTCTTTAAGTGATGCAACCTCCGCTCGAAAAAACCTTTCGTTAAGCGAAAATTTTGTTAAGCAGGGCATTCGTTAAGCGAGGCACCACTGTACTGTATATAGATTTTATATAAATGATTGTTTTATATATATTATATACATGTGTCATTGGGTGTTAAATAATGCATACCCTCCATCATTTCTTCTGTTCTAAGCAAAAATCTGCTCTTATTCCCTTATGGGGTACACAAGAGCCTTATTGGGTTCTCCATCGGTCGGAGAATATATAACAGAGGCCAACCAGAGAAGTTTGAGAAGCAAAGTCTTTATTTGCTGTTGCAACAGGGTCCTTCCCCTCACGCAGGAGAACAAGGAAGGAACCCAGAACAAAAGAGACCCTCCACTTTTATCAGTTTCCCCATCACCAATAAACGCCCCCAATACATCATTCCTACATCACAGCTATGTAATCAATACCTCACAAAAAAGGAGGGTTCAAGGTAGAAATCTGAGCACTTTTGACACCTCTCCTAGTCCTCCTATCACCCCTCCCAGGTGTGAATTCCTAAACACAAAGAGAAATTAACATTTTCATAAGAGTTGATCACTGTCTTTTGTTCAGAGGAGTCTTCCATTGTGAATGAGATACCATTGACAGGGAATTATGGCTCCCAAGTTGCTAGTCATGTGGAAATGTGCGCATATGCTGATCCTTAAGCCTTCCTTAAGGCAGGGTTGAGTCCAAGCGGGAGGGGTGCAGGGGTGCGGGTCTCTGGAGTGGAGCAGAGGTGAAGAAGGTGGTGTTGCGAGGGATTCTGGGTAACTGCAGCTGTCAGATTCGGTCACCCCTCTCTGTTCATTAATAATGGTGTCCTGATCCCCCCCCTATAATTTTCTATAACACTCCAAATAGGGATGCTTTGTTTGTTATTACTATACTATTTATACCCTGCTCTGGGTGGTTTCCAACATATAAAAATTATAACAAAACATTAAACATTTAAAAAGTTCCCACTTCCGAGTGTCCACAACATGGCAGGCGGACCGCAAACCTGGCGGCTATGTCATATTCGGCTTTGTGGAGTGAAGGGGAAGAGTGCGAGGGTGACGCGCCTCCCCAGAAAACCCCAAGAGGAGCATTGGGGTGTCCCGGGGTCCTGCGGCTCACTGATGGCACTGCGGTGAAAGGAACAGGTGGGGGGGGGGGAGCCGAAGGTGCTGGTGAGCTAGGCATCAGCACAGCTCCACAGAAGCAAAGCCTCTGACCCAGTCACAATCCAGCATACTGTGCCGATGGGAAGGTGAGGAAATATTAAGGAATTAATTAATTTGGCTAATTTTGGCAAGAAAATGTGAGTGAAAAAAAGGAAGTCCGCTCCTATTACTGGTGTATAGGCACAAAATATATGCAAGTAATGTGTGGGTGAAATTTACATTGGAAGATAAGTTAACTAATGAACAATTAGGATTAAAAGACTGCACCCAGCTTCTGTTGAACTTGGACATAGCACACGGTGAGATTGAACTTGACTTAAAATGGAGGTTAAACCTGAGAAGATTATAAGGTTATGAGTGAATTTCCCTTCTGGGGGAAAGAGACTGGACTGACTCTCTGGAAACTATCTCACTTCTGTGAAAGAGTTTCAGGATCTATTTGACTGTTGAAGATGTTCAGCTCAATGGAATTACAATTATGTACTTGCTTTATTGAAAGACACCAGCTGGTTAAAAATCAAGACTAAAAGAAGAGGACTATCTATTGCTAATATTGGACTAAATTAGACTCAAAATAAAAGTTACAATATATATTAATCATATATAATAAAATTATTTTGATGTCAATGTATGTAAAGATTTGAAAATATAATTGCAAAAATTTGTAATTGCGAGTAATGTGGGAGGCGGGGAGGGAGTAGGCTGGAAGTACTGGCTTTCTCTTCTTATCTTAGTGGAATGTCCTTGACAAAGTACTGATAAGGTTAAAAATAATACTCTTTGTGGTGGGAAAGGACTTTTTGTTTTGAAATTAAATGTCCCAAAGTCGGACATCTATGAGCATATCTGTCACTGCACTTTCATTTGAAGTGCTGCAACTCAGCAACCTAAACAGAGGAAGATGGAAACATTGTCTGCATTCCCTGTTTAGCATCATTATTTGCTGCTGAAGATGTTGCAGGAAGCTTTTCACACATTGTGACAGACTCAAAAGCTCCTTGAGGAAAAGAAACATTGGCAGTCATGGAAGAGAGTAAATGTGCTCCCACCTGTTTTTCAGCTATTCCACCCTAGCCGTTACTGCCACAGATTTTGTTGATCCTAAGGAGAGGTTTCTCTGATCCCAAGCCATTGCTTTAGATTTGGGGGAGGAGGTTGCAGAGTCAATGGTCACACATGCAATTATACAACACCTGGAGGGCCACAAGTTCTCCACTGAAGTTTTAGATGTTCTGTTGCACTTTTTTCTTTATAAACATGATGGAATATTGCTGTTGAGCTGTGTGCAATGTAATTTTTAAAATTGAAACTATATTTTCTATATTTTCAGCCATTTTGAAGGGCATACTGCCAAAAAAGCAGCTTTTTGGGTTTAACTTTAACTAAATCTCTTAGCTTGCATTTGCATCAGCTCTAGTCAGCATTACCCTTTCCTGTTTTCCAGTAAAAGAAAAGGCAAAAGTGTCAAGGTACTCAAAATGCCTGATTTTGCCACTAGGTGTTGCTATGGCATCAGAAGCTGAAAATGCCCTCCATCAACTCACTTCAGTTTGTTTTGGATGCCTCCATTTTTTAGCCTTTGCCTCCTCTGCACCAACGAACGTGGCCAAGTATGGCCAAATAAAACAAGGCACTGTTCTAAAACCAAAGTCCTACATTCCTTTATTGTGAGAGAAAATATGGGAAGATGAGGTTGCATTGCATGTATTTAAAGCACAGATGGAGAACTTCTGATCCTTCAGGTGCTGGACTGTTCCATCATCCCTAACCATTGGCCATGCTGGCTGGAGATTATGGAAGCTTGAGCCCAACAACATATTGGAGGGCATGGACAGGTTTTCCATCTCAGACTTACAGCTTTGCTACTGTTGCAATGCGCATAAGAGAGCCCACAAAGAAATCATAATTTTGAGCAGGGATTTGAAGGAAGACAGCTGAGAAAAGTAGTTCCAAGTGTAGGAGGTGGAAGAATATTGATTTATATGAGCATATTGATTTATGCTTATACTTATAAACACCAGCTCCAACTCCTTGAACGATTCCATCAACGGTGTCTCAGAAAAATTTTACACATCACTTGGGAAGACAGGCGAACTAATGTCAGTGTAGTGGAAGAAGCAAAGATCACCAGTGTTGAAGCAATGATTCTTCAACATCAACTTCGTTGGACTGGTCATGTTGTGCGGATGCCTGATGATCATCTTCCAAAGCAACTACTCTATTCTGAACTTAAAAATGGAAAGCGTAATGTTGCTGATCAACAAAAGAGGTATAAAGACTGTCTCAAGGGAATTCTAAAAAAATGTAGTATAAACACTGACAACTGGGAAACACTGGCCTGCGAGCGCTCCAGTTGGAAAACAGCCTTTACCAAAGGTGTCATGGGTTTTGAAGACGCTTGAACTCAGGACGAAATGTGCTAAGAGGAAGGCACGCTTGGCAAATCCATACCATGATCAACTCCTGCCTGGAAACCTATGTCCCCACTGTGGAAGGACGTGTGGATCCAGAATTGGCCTCCACAGTCACTTACGGACCCATTGTTAAAACTGTGTTTATGGAAGACAATCTTACTCGGCTAAGAGTGATCGCCAAAGAAGAAGAGAATTGATTTATATGAGCAGCAAGTCTTTTGGCCAAAAGGTGGAGCCCATAAGCCACTATATGGTGGCAATTGAATTGGTAGGCATGGAGGAAAACATCAGTGGAGACGACCATGGAAAAAGATGTGAAACCCAGCAACCCAGACTCAGGAAACCTGATTATTGCAGTTAGTCAGCACACTGGGATGGTAAACCATGGCTTGTTCCTAGGTGTTTGTTTGTTTGTTTTTAAACAATCGATGTTTCGATGTACAGTGGTACCTCGGTTTTCGAACAGCTTAGTTCATGAACAACTTGGAGCCCAAACGGTGCAAAATCAGAAATAGGTGTTCCAGTTTTGGAACTTTTTATCGGAAGCTGAACGTGCTCCGTTTTGAGTCCCCCTGTGTTTACTGTTGCACTGCTAATTTGCGTCCCCCCATTGTAATTCAAGCTTTCTGTTTCCGATTGCAGTGTTCTGCGGTGAGGTTTGGAGCTTATGGTTGGTGCTTTTGTTTTTGCTACTTATTTTGCGTTTTTTGTTTTGAGGCTGTTTCTGTTAACTTTTTGTGTGACAGTGTGGATCCCAGTTCAGCTACTGATTGATTGATTGATTGATTGTGTGACTGTAGAAATGGATAAAAGCCCCCCATTCAAACAATGACTAACATCAGTGCAGGTAAGAAAAAGATTTAATTTTAATTGTTATCATCTACAATACAGTTTTATTTATTTTATAGTACACTACATTGTTTAATAATTTCATTTTATGGATCCATGGTCTTGTTAGTAAAATTCATGTTAAACTGCTGTTTTAGGGGTTGGAACGGATTAATCTGTTTTGCATTACTTTCTATGGGAAAGCGTGCCTTGGTTTTGGAACGCTTTGGTTTTGGAACAGACGTCCGGAACGGATTAAGTTTGAGAACCAAGGTACCACTGTAATGGGAAGCTTGATTTATTCATAAACAAAAGCAGAAGCTTTCAGTGGCCTCCCCTCACTCTCAGAAGGAAGAAGAGGCAAAAGGCACATCCAAGATCAAGCTTTGTTCTCATAACTTAATCTGAGGATCCACTCAATGCCAGTGCATACCAGGTCAATCACTGGCCAATACGGTACTGCTAATTGCAGTGCCGGATTTAGGGCAGCATGTGCAGTATCCCTGTACAGGGCACTGAGCCGAGGAGGTGCAAAATCACCATCATCATTATCATCATCATAAAACAAACCTATATACCCTGTAGTTTTTTTTAATCTATCTATCTATCTTGACTGTGTTGCGATCTCTCAATACACTATTGAGCGGAGATGGTATTGTCGCACATAGATTTAGACATGGAGACTCCTCTGCAACAAATAAATTGGAACAGCCCAATGATTGTCTGTTCTGTCTCACGAGCTCCATTATCAGTTGCATATCAAAGGGATAGGCTTACCTTGCTCCCCACCCCCAATATTTTATTCAAGTTGGCATCCCCGCCCCCTTGGTCACCCTAATATGAGATCCAAATGTCGCCTCCCCTCTCCTTCCTGCCCTCATCCATTAGACTGGTCCTGTTTGTCGGTAGCCCAGCATTGCCAAGGTGAGAGAACCTTTGTTTGTCATGTGTTTGTCATGACTCTATGGCATCAAGCTGGAGCAGAGGGTAAGTTACCAAGGAAGCATTAGGACAATCCCCACATGCTTGACATGAGTGCTCCTCACCAAAATTGTAATGATTTAGACCAGTGTTTCCCAAACTTGGGTCTCCAGCTGTTTTTGGACTACAGCTCCCATCAATCCCTGACCCCTGGTCCTGCTAGCTAGGGATGATGGGTGTTGTAGAGGTTTGCTGGTTTAGAGGCTTGTTGTGGGCAATACATAGCCACATGCCTACTATCCTCCACAAATTTGTGGGGTCTGATTATCATGCGTGGGGTGGATGTGGTTGCAGAATGAAGCGCTGGAAGTGATCTAGAGTCGCAAACCTTTGTTCCAGGAAAGATGCCACCAAGGGGTTCTGCAACTAAAAGCCCCCAGTGTTGTAACCTTTTCTCATGGGGAAGTTACTCCAATTCCTTGCTCATTTTGGTGGTCCATTTCAGATTCCCTCCCTACTCCCTAGCTCTGCAGTATACTTTATACTGAGATTCCTGCATTGCAGGGGGTTGGACTAGATGGCTCTTGGGGTCCCTTCCAACTCTACGATTCTATGAGGTGAGGCAACCAGTACTGTACGCAGTATTCCAAGTGTGCTTTTTGCAACACAAATTTGTATAGCAATATTATGATACTGGCATTTTAGTTTGCATGCCCTTTCCTAATGATCCACAACATGGAATTCTCCTGTTTCACAGTTGTATCTAAGTATTCCATAATGTCTTTATTTTTTAAGAAAAACACAAAAATCCCTTCCTGCAAACCCTAAGAGTCTATTGTTCAGAGAAAAATAATAAGCCACCCCAATCTCCGAGTCCAGGGATCTTGGCATGCCTTACACAGGGTCTGTGCTCCCTTTTGGACAATTATTTATTTACGCATATATGCAGCCTGAGTCTACATTGGAGGGATTCCTAGCAATCACATCTCAGGAGGGACTTGTTTGTTTGCTTGATGCTACAGAAGCGCAGCACTGGATTCAATGGCAGCCACACAGTCCTATCTGTGTCTCTTTGAAAACAGCTTGAAGAAAACAATTTTCCTTCAGCCTACATCATCCAAGGTGAAACCCTCAACCTTTTCTTTCCCTGCCCACTAATATTCATAAGGTAAAGGTAAAGGTAAAGGGACCCCTGACCATTAGGTCCAGTTGTGACCGACTCTGGGGTTGCGCGCTCATCTCGCATTATTGGCCGAGGGAGCCAGCATACAGCTTCCAGGTCATGGGGCCAGCATGACAAAGCTGCTTCTGGCGAACCAGAGCAGCACACGGAAACGCCGTTTACCTTCCCGCTGTAGTGGTACCTATTTATCTACTTGCACTTTGATGTGCTTTTGAACTGCTAGGTTGGCAGGAGAACTGCTAGGTTGGCAGGCTAGGTTGCATAAGCTGGAGAAGCCCAACTCCTCTCTGTCAATTGATGACTTCCCTGATGAATTGGTGACTGGGCTTAAGGGCTTATCTCCCCAGGATGCCCAGGTCCAGAAAAACCAGGTTGGTGCACATGTTTACACAGCTGAATCAAATGTTTGTCAGCTCACCTTAATTCTGAAAGTACTGATCAAACACCATCACTCAGGAATCTAGAAGGGATCAGGGCACCCACAACCCCATAAGGTCAACCTCTTCCCAAGGCACACACCTGACCCAGATGTGCCAACAGAAAGGGAGGGGGGACCACAACTTTCCTGTAAAAAGAAATAACAGAAAAAGTTAGTAGAGGCATTTAGAACAAATCAAAGCAGATCATAATACAATACTTTTAGCCCAACCCAGCAATTTCCAGTTCCTCGGGAATTCTCCAGGCTTCCTCCTTCCTCGTTCTTTGTGCATAGTTCAGTCAGAGCTGAATCTCAAAGGTAGCTTTCAAACACACCAACAGTTAACAGAGCAAATTCTTCTTTTTAAAAAATTGCATTTAATAGTAAAAAAAAATCATAAACACGCAAAACAGTACTGTGCTACAAAATCCATTGCTAAGACCAGCAGAAAAAGTAGAGTCTCAGATACCAGACTCAAACCTCTGCCCTGCTCCCCTGGCGGGCAGCTGCTTGCACTCGTCACAAGCACACTCTCCAACATTTCTCCGTTGAAAATAGAGACGAGATGTCCTATTCCATAATAATAATTTTATTATTTATACCCTGCCCATCTGACTGGGTTGACCCAGCCCCTCTGGGCAGCTTCCAGCATATATAAAAACATAATAAAACAAGCATTTAAAAACATCCCTCTACCGGGCTGCCTTCAAATGTCTTCTACTGTATAGTTACCTATCTCCTTGGCTCGGGGGTTGCATAACTCCATACCCTCCAATATTTCATCAATGAAAATAGGGATGTCCTAAGGAAAAGCACAATATTCTGGGATCACATCAGAAACCGGGACAGCTTAGGTAAATCTGGGATTGTCCCTGGAAAATAAGGACACTTGGAGGGGCTGCTGGGGGTCCTCTCGATCTTTCTGCATCCTGGCCCAGTCCATCCACAGCCCCAAACCACAGATCAAAGTCCTGCCTCTAGTCCCTGTCAGGGGGCACCTTCTTCGGAGTCCATTGGCCCAGGGCTCCCCCTGGCTTAATCCCAACTTATCTGAAGTGCTTCATGGGACCCAAGCAAGGCAGGTAAGCCTCCCATGGACCAATTCAAGAATATTTGAAGTTCATTTTTTTTATAAATCCTATATTAGATTAATATATAGTTAACTACGACAACGATTTCCCTCTTTTTTCTAATATACACAATATCTTCTTGTTGTTGATCTCTTTTGCTTTTGACATGGGTATTATTTCTTGTTTCTTCTTTTTTGTGTGTGTCTTCTCTTACTCTGTGCACTTGTAATTAAAAACAAAAACAGTTTTCCTTCTGTCTATGTCACCCAAGCTGAAACCCTACCTTTTCTTTCCCTGCCATCTAACAGACATATATATCAAGGAGGAGCCTCACCCCACCCTGTTTCACACAGGCTTGGCCCTTATTAATGACTTCCCTGATGAGTTGATCACTGGACTTAACCGCTCCGGCAATACGTGGGGAATGAGGAAGAAATTCTTGTAGCTGGTTGCTGTAATTTTTGTATTTATTATTTTCCTTGTTCTCCCCACCCCCCACCCCAAATAACCTATGCAAACACTTGCCACTTGGGTGGTATTTGGGTTTGTCCTAAATAAAGGTTCTGCTGAACTGCAGATTTTGACATTTTTACTATGTATTTCCCTGTTTAGGGAATTTTTAAATGTTTGATGTTTTAGGGATGCGCACGTGCACACGCCTTACCTCCCTCCTTCCCTTGGAGACAGAGCGGCTGAGATACCTCCACTCGCCGCTTTCAGACAGAGCGGGTTGGGCTGCGCTGGGGAGGGGGTGCCTTGCCAGCGCTGGGTCTTGGCTTGCGCGGAGGGTCCACAGCCACCCCACCGTGCTGCTAATGTGTCACCACCGAGCAGCACAGAAGAGTCCTCCTCCTCCTCCTCTTCCTCCTCCTCCCTCCTCGCAGGCTCTCTGCTCCCGCTTCTTCCCGCCTATTCGCTTTTCCTTCTCCCTTCTCAGAGCTAGACATCAACAAGGCTTCCTGCCCTGCGCCTTGCCCCGACTGTAGCAGCGAGTCTTGGGAAGGGTCACCATTGGCTGCCGGCTCACATCAAACCAGCCAGTGGAGGGGAGGCCTGAGGTTGCTAGGCTTCAGATTGGCCAGCATTGTGGTCTGAGCAACCTCGGGGCATGCTGGCAGATGTAGTCCGGGGGGGGGGGGAACGCAAGAAAATGGCACTCAAAAAGGGGGGGGGGATAACGATCGCACTGATCCAAGCTGCAATTGCAGAGCCGTTTGTGGGCCGGATCCAGCCCGCGGACCGTAGTTTGCCAACCTCTGTTCTGTTGTTGTTTAGTCGTTTAGTCGTGTCCGACTCTTCGTGACCCCATGGACCATAGCACGCCAGGCACTCCTGTCTTGCACTGCCTCCGTAGTTTGGTCAAACTCATGTTCGTAGCTTCGAGAACACTGTCCAACCATCTTGTCCTCTGTCGTCCCCTTCTCCTAGTGCCCTCCATCTTTCCCAACATCAGGGTCTTTTCCAAGGATTCTTCTCTTCTCATGAGGTGGCCAAAGTATTGGAGCCTCAGCTTCACGATCTGTCCTTCCAGGGAGCACTCAGGGCTGATTTCCTTAAGAATGGATAGGTTTGATCTTCTAGCAGTCCATGGGACTCTCAAGAGTCTCCTCCAGCACCATAATTCAAAAGCATCAATTCTTCGGCGATCAGCCTTCTTTATGGTCCAGCTCTCACTTCCATACATCACTACTGGGAAAACCATAGCTTTAACTATACGGACCTTTGTCGGCAAGGTGATGTCTCTGCTTTTTAAGATGCTGTCTAGGTTTGTCATTGCTTTTCTCCCAAGAAGCAGGCGTCTTTTAATTTCGTGACTGCTGTCACCATCTGCAGTGATCAAGGAGCCCAAGAAAGTAAAATATCTCACTGCCTCCATTTCTTCCCCTTCTATTTGCCAGGAGGTGATGGGACCAGTGGCCATGATCTTGGTTTTTTTGATGTTGAGCTTCAGACCATATTTTGCGCTCTCCTCTTTCACCCTCATTAAAAGGTTCTTTAATTCCTCCTCACTTTCTGCCATCAAGGTTGTGTCATCTGCATATCTGAGGTTGTTGATATTTCTTCCGGCAATCTTAATTCCTGCTTGGGATTCATCTAGTCCAGCCTTTCGCATGATGAATTCTGCATATAAGTTAAATAAGCAGGGAGACAATATACAACCTTGTCGTACTCCTTTCCCAATTTTGAACCAATCAGTTGTTCCATATCCAGTTCTAACTGTAGCTTCTTGTCCCACATAGAGATTTCTCAGGAGACAGATGAGGTGATCAGGCACTCCCATTTCTTTAAGAACTTGCCATAGTTTGCTGTGGTCGACACAGTCAAAGGCTTTTGCATAGTCAATGAAGCAGAAGTAGACGGTTTTCTGGAACTCTCTAGCTTTCTCCATAATCCAGCGCATGTTTGCTATTTGGTCTCTGGTTCCTCTGCCCTTTCGAAATCCAGCTTGCACTTCTGGGAGTTCTCGGTCCACATACTGCCTAAGCCTGCCTTGTAGAATTTTAAGCATAACCTTGCTGGCGTGTGAAATGAGCGCAATTGTGCGGTAGTTGGAGCATTATTTGGCACTGCCCTTCTTTGGAATTGGGATGTAGACTGATCTTCTCCAATCCTCTGGCCATTGCTGAGTTTTCCAAACTTGCTGGCATATTGGGTGTAGCACCTTAACAGCATCATCTTTTAAAATTTTAAATAGTTCAGCTGGAATATCATCACTTCCACTGGCTTTGTTATTAGCAGTGCTTTCTAAGGCCCATTTGACTTCACTCTCCAAGATGTCTGGCTCAAGGTCAGCAACCACACTACCTGGGGTGTACGAGACCTCCATATCTTTCTGGTATAATTCCTCTGTGTATTCTTGCCACCTCTTCTTGATGTCTTCTGCTTCTGTTAGGTCCTTACCACTTTTGTCCTTGATTATGGTAATCTTTGTACGAAATGTTCCTTTCATATCTCCAATTTTCTTGAACAGATCTCTGGTTTTCCCCATTCTATTGTTTTCCTCTATTTCTTTGCATTGCTCATTTAAGAAGACCCTCTTATCTCTCCTTGCTGTTTTTTGGAAATCTGCATTCAGTTTCCTGTATCTTTCCCTATCTCCCTTGCATTTTGCTTGCCTCCTCTCCTCCGCTATTCGTAAGGCCTCGTTGGACAGCCATTTTGCCTTCTTGCATTTCCTTTTCCTTGGGATGGTTTTCGTTGCTGCCTCCTGTATAATGTTACGAGCCTCCATCCATAGTTCTTCAGGCACTCTGTCCACCAAATCTAAATCCTTAAACCTGTTCCTCACTTCCACTGTGTATTCATAAGGGATTTGATTCAGATTGTATCTTACTGGCCCAGTGGTTTTTCCTACTTTCTTCAGTTTAAGCTGGAATTTTGCTATAAGAAGCTGATGATCTGAGTTACAGTCAGCTCCAGGTCTTGTTTTTGCTGACTGTATAGAGCTTCTCCATCTTTGGCTGCAGAGAATATAATCAATCTGATTTCGATGCTGCCCATTTGGTGATATCCATGTGTAGAGTCGTCTCTTGTGTTGTTGGAAAAGAGTGTTTGTGATGACCAGCTTGTTCTCTTGACAGAACTCTATTAGCCTTTGCCCTGCTTCGTTTTGAACTCCAAGGCCAAACTTGCCAGTTGTTCCTTTTATCTCTTGATTCCCTACTTTAGCATTCCAATCCCCTGTAATGAGAAGAACATCCTTCTTTGGTGTCATTTCTAGAAGGTGTTGTAGGTCTTCATAGAATTGGTCAATTTCACTTTCTTCAGCACCGGTAGTTGGTGCATAAACTTGGATTACTGTGATGTTAAAAGGTCTGCCTTGGATTCGTATCGAGATCATTCTGTCATTTTTGAGATTGCATCCCATTACAGCTTTTGCCACTCTTTTGTTGACTATGAGGGCCACTCCATTTCTTCTACAGGATTCTTGCCCACAGTAGTAGATATGATAGTCACCCGAACTGAATTCACCCATTCCCTTCCATTTTAGTTCACTGATGCCCAGGATGTCGATATTTATTCTTGTCATCTCATTTTTGACCACATCCAGCTTACCTCTATTCATGGTTCTTACATTCCAGGTTCCTATGCAATATTTTTCTTTACAGCATCGGACTTTCCTTTTGCTTCCAGGCATATCCGCAACTGAGCGTCCTTTCGGCTTTGGCCCAGCCGCTTCATCAGCTCTGAATCTACTTGTACTTGTCCTCCGCTCTTCCTCAGTAGCATGTTGGACGCCTTCCGACCTGAGGGGCTCATCTTCCAGCGTCATAACTTTTATATGCCTGTTGTCTTTGTCCATGGAGTTTTCTTGGCAGGGATACTGGAGTGGCTTGCCAGTTCCTTCTCCAGGTGGATCACGTTTAGTCAAAACTCTCCACTATGACCTGTCCATCTTGGGTGGCCCTGCATGGCATAGCTCATAGCTTCTCTGAGTTATTCAAGCCCCTTCGCCACGACAAGGCATTGATCCATGAAGGGGACCTCTGTTCTACCCCATCGTAAATTGATAGTAATGCTACCTCTGGACTTTTGGTCAGCTTTAATCCCGTGATTTCTGTTATCTCCTTAAACACCCTTTGCCAGGAAAATTGTACATATTTACACCCCCACATGTGAACATAATTCCTGATTTCCTGTGTTTTAGGAATTCTAAAGTGTGTGTGTGTGTGTGTGTAATAAATGTTCATATCTAATAAATGTTCATAAATGTACAAGACAAACACATACATGAGTATACAGTGGAACCTCGGTTTATGAACACCTCGGTTTATGAATTTTCGGTTTATGAACGCCACGGACCCATCTGGAACAGATTAATTCACTTTCCATTACTTTTAATGGGAAAGTTGGCTTCAGTTTATGAACGCTTCAGTTTATGAACAGACTTCCGGAACCAATTACACCCATGTTTCAGTTTATGAACGCTTCAGTTTAAGTACTTCACGGACCCGTCTGGAACGGATTAATCCACTTTCCATTACTTTCAATGGAAAAGTTCGCTTCAGTTTATGAACGGTTACTCCGCGGACCGTCTGGAACGGATTAATCCACTTTCCATTACTTTCAATGGAAAAGTTCGCTTCATTTTATGAACAGTTACTCCGCGGACCATCTGGAACGGATTAATCCACTTTCCATTACTTTCAATGGGAAAGTTCGCTTCAGTTTATGAACGCTTCAGTTTATGAACAGACTTCCAGAACCAATTGTGTTCATAAACTGAGGTGCCACTGTATAAACCATGTGTCTGAAATAGTACAGGAGAACAATCCTAAAGCCTTTTTGACTCTCAAATATTTCTCTGCAAGGAGGAAGGCAATAGGAAAAGCTTTCCAGTTGTCTTTGGACTGTAGGGGCTTACACCTCCCTTTTCAAAAAAAGTCTGGCAAGTATCTGTTAAACTGAGCAAACTATCAATATGTGTAAGAAATTCAGGAACTGAAGCATTCTCCAAGGAATTGTCAGGCTACCCAGAAAATGCAACCAAGTAAGGCATTATCAGGTACCCTGGGAGGCAGGAGAGAAGCAACACTCTCAAATTTCTGCCGGAGACCGCCTCCTTCTGTGATGTATGTATGATGTTTTGGGGGGTAGTCTTGGGCTATTTCAAAAGTCTTTATAGGGACTTGCAACAGTTTATTTCTTTTAATAAAGATCAGGCTTAGTAGCTGCTTTGCTTCTCAATATACTCTTGTTGGCCTGTGTTATTTTCTCCTACTGATAGGGAACCTGCTTAAGGAGGCATCCCCAAACTGCGGCCCTCCAGATGTTTTGGCCTACAACTCCCATGAACCAACCCTAGAGTTCCTTGTGCATAATAGGCTGCATGGAGGAACCATCAGTGAAAGGCTGGTGAAATTGATCCCAGGGGCACAGTAGAAGACAGGGCTACTGCTTTATAGGCCAAAATATATATTAGAGCAGGCATTCCCAAACTCGGCCCTCCAGATGTTTTGGGACTACAACTCCCATCATCCCTAGCTAACAGGACCAGTGGTCAGGGATGATGGGAATTGTAATCCCAAAACATCTGGAGGGCCGAGTTTGGGGGTGCCTGTGTTAGAGGTCTACTTCACACCCACACTGCCATGGCATGCTGTAAATGCAGTTCCCAGCCGTTTCTGATAAGCTTTCTCAGCATTTTCCTCCCAAAAGGTTCATTTGGGTTCTTATTAACAAAAATCAGCAACATGTGTTATGGGTTTTTTGGGCAACACCAATAACTGGCAGAAGCCGAAAGAAGTTTCAGTAAGTGAAAATGTTGTTGGAGATTGATGATTTCATTATATATGTGACCTGGAACATATTCCCACCTGGAGTCTATTTTGGGTGGCCTCAGGGTATACGAGAAACCTGGCAAGTGGCTTTCTTATATATTGTTGTTTAGTCGTGTCCGACTCTTCATGGACCAGAGCACGCCAGGCACTTCTGTCTTCCACTGCCTCCCGCAGTTTGGTGAGACTCATGTTGGTAGCTTCAAGAACACTGTCCAACCATCTCATCCTCTGTCATCCCCTTCTCCTTGTGCCCTCCATCTTTCCCAACATCAGGGTTTTTCCCAGGGAGTCTTCTCTTCCCATGAGGTGGCCAAAGTATTGTCCTTCCAGTGAGCACTCTTATATATTAAGAGTTGCTGTGCGTTAGTCTGTGAAATGGAGGGTAATAGCCCCCCTTCATATCCTCCTGAGCCTCAGAGTCCCCCTGAGTCGAGGCGAGTCCCGCCCCGTTTCCCAGCGTGGTGGGCGGGTGGGCGCCGCGTGGCTGTCAAAGGCGCTGCTGCGCGGCAGGCGGGCAGGCAGGCGCAGCGCGGCTGCCGTGGGAGCGGCTCCCGTGGGCGCAGCTGCGCGGCGCAGCGGCCAGCCAGCGGGTGGGCGCAGCTCGCGGCGCCCTCCTGGCGGGCCGGCGCCGTGGTGCCGTGTGCCACCCAGCCTGCACATAGGGCCGGCCCTGCATGAGGTGGCCAAAGTATTGGAGCCTCAGCTTCAGGATCTGTCCTTCCAGTGAGCACTCTTATGTAATTCTAGCTGGCCCTGCACGCGTTGCTATGTGTTAGTCTGTGAAATGGAGGGTAATAGCCCCCCTTCAGATCCTCCTAAGCCTCAGAGTCCCCCTGAGTCGAGGCGAGATACTGTGGAGAGGGCAGGTTTCATCCCTGTGTCTCCCCCCACCCTGTTCTGACCCATTATGTATCCCTGCTCCCTATTGGGCCCTCAATTCCCCCCCAGGCAGGCCCCTACCGCCACTTGGCAATGTTCAGCCTAGTTGCTGGAAAAGGCCTGTTTTCAGTTGAAACAAAATAAAAATATTTTTTTATTTTGTTTTGACTACGTCAGACCAACACGGCTACCTACCTGTTTTCAGTTGGTTTGGTCTTCAACAACTTTGCCAGATGTATGTATGTGAATGGTGGATCTCGTGGTGGAGGCGGGGTTTGTGGGTGTGGCACATTGTTGTGGCTAATCCCTGTGACTGCCCCCATGTGTCCTGATCCATGATCTATTCTGTTTGTCCCCCCCCCTCTCTGTGACTGGCGTATCTCATGACGATTTGAAGGATGGTGTTTATTTTTCTCTTGTGGTTATTTGGTGGGGGATTTTGGGGGGGTAGTGGTGGTAAATTGTAAAGTAAAAACCCCTTGCAGTGCCCCCAAGTGCGTTGCTTTGGGTTATCCCCCCCCCGGACCTAGTGGGGGCCTGGCAGGGGCCTACGTAAAACAGAGGCCGTGCTGCGGCCTGTGATCCATGCGCTTGTCCTCTCCCCCCGCCCCGGGCCTAGTGGGGGCTTGGCAGGGGCCTACATAAAACAAAGGCCATGCTGCGACCTGCGATCCGGGCGCTCGCCCTCTTTCCCCCCCCCCAGGCCTAGTGGGGGCCTAGGAGCCTGGCAGGGGCCTAGGGGTCTGATAATGGCTGCCTTGGTGGTTTCAGTTGCTTGGTTGATGGTGTCATTTGGTTTGTGGGTGTGGCTTAGATTTCACAGGAAGGGAGGGTATGGAGGAGGGTATAACGCCACTTGAGGGCGCTGTTTGACTTGGTGGAAAACCACGTTTCTACCTGCCCAGATGCGAAATTTGAGGGATTTTTGTTCCCAACAACGCTTGGGGAGTGGCCTGGATTGTTGTGTCAAAATTTCAGGACGATCGGTCAAGTGGTTACGGAGAAAAGTGGAACACGCACTTTCACGATTTTTACATTTTTATATATATAGAAGAGCGAATAAAACACTTCTCAGATTGTATCATCGTAATCACAGCATCATTTTAGACACTACCTTTCTCCCACTTAGCGGCCCGCAAAGCAACTTAAAATAAAGAAACAGAAACAATACTAAAAAAAAATTTATATAGATATATAAATAAATCAGTTTAATAAACTTCATAATAAAACAAAAGACATATATTATATGAATTAAATAGGGAACAACGGGGTTTTTCTTACACAGGCACTTAACTCTCTGGCCAAAATTATATGATAAGTGAAAAAGGCATTCAGTCAAAAAGATCAAGTCTGTTCTTGGGATCCCCAACATAGCTCCATGGGCACTACAAGGTCCATCAATACCTCCCTGCCCCTACCAATTTTTAACGATGAACTAGGCTCTTTTGGCTTAGGGGAGGGTTGGATGATATATGCTGCCTGCTTTCTAATGTTTTTAATTTGTTTTGCGGGGTGTAGGTGTTTTAGGGTTGGGGGGGGTGTTATGGGCATTCCCAGTTCTTCTTCCATGAAGTGTGTTCAGTGAATCCCACTTTGCTGGAGCATGACAAAATTTAGGACTTGTATAACGATACTTTAATTACTTTTTCTGAATGCTATCCCCTGGTTTAGGATTCACCTTTTCCCTCCTTTTAAGCCTTATCTCATCCTTCAAAGAGAACAGGGAATGGTTGTGTTAACGTATTTATGGTAATTCATGTATAAATAAAGCTGTGTTGTGTGTTGGGAGAACCTTTTTGAAAACAGACACTGTATGTGTTTGTGCATATATATATTTATATATATATGAAAAAGCAACAGAAGACGGCAAATAAGTCTTTTGCACAACTGGCAACAATCCAAAGAGGCATATCCTATGTGGAGTATGGCTTCCTACTGTGAAGGATACTTCTACTGATCTGTTTTAAATTACTCTAAAGATGACCAGGCTGCATTTCAATATGTTTAAACAGGTGAACTCTGCATTGCCCTAGTGTAAGGTTTTGCAGGCACAAAAATTGTTGAGGTTTTTTTTTGGGGGGGGGTTGCTATATTTCAAGAGGTAAACATACAGAACTGCTTGCACACACAAAAAATTGTGTGTGTGTGTATGTGTATATATATATATATATATATATATATATATATATATATATATATATATATGGACTTCCGGTCTGGAGCCATTGTTGATCGGCGGGGGAAACCTTGGCCTCCAAGGTCCCCAGCGACTCGGGGGTGCTTGGGCGATGCGGCCCCCCGGAGAACCCCCGGATCGTGCTTTCCGGGAACGTGGACACCCAGCAGAGCTCCATAGAGTCCAGCTCGCTGCCCGGTAAGCCCCCTTGTTAGGGGCGACAAGAGCAGACGGAGTGGGACGGAGCCTTGGGTTGATTCGCTTCCTCTGAGGTGCAAAGCTCCATGCCGGCCACAATTGTGCGACAGATGCCTCTAAAGAATTAATTTGGACTTGTGAACAAACCTTTTGATTGGGTTAAAAGAAGAATTTAGACTTGGGAGGGGAATTTAAAAGAAAACGGAGGTAGTTCCCCCACCACCACCGAGATACGAACACGCAGTTACCGAGCCTGCAGCCATTAAGCTGGAACGGGACTCTGAATTTCTTTAAAAATCAAGCTGGACCCCTTCCCTGAGGTGGCGGAGCCAAGGGAAGGTGATTTTAATTTTTGTTGATATCTGCAAAAATTGGAAGTGTGTATTAACGAGCCCTCCGGTAACCTGGGGGCAGGAAACTGGAAGCCTTGACTAGCCACCATTGTGATGTCAGAGGCTAGGGAAGTTTTTGATTATGGTGGACTCTTGAATCCTTAAAGAAGCTTTAATCAATGGACTGAATAGGATTGGAGTTTTAAGAGACTTTGAAGCGGAAAGGAGAACTGGATTTTTTATAAATTGGACAAAGGAACCAGTTCAGTAGGTAGTTAGGAAGAGGAATGTAAAAAATATTGTACAGTATATTCTCTGGCACAGCAGCCTACATGCCACATTGTAACATGAGAAGACAAAGGATACAGACAGTCAAAACAATAAATCATGAATTGAATAAGAATTGGATACAAAGTATATGGGAACAAGTTCAAGAAGTGGTGGTAGAATTGCAAGAGTATAAAAGACTTACAAAGTTATGGATTGAAACCCAACATCAACTTCTCCCCAAAGACAATTTTGAGCCACAGGGCTGAGGTTGTAGAAGATAAGAACATTAAAGTATTAAAGGAGGAAGACCAAGAAGAGCAACAGATTTTGAATGAAGAGCAATCTGTGAGAGAGGCTGCACAGGACATATACTACAAACAGGGAGCTCCAATGCAAGAGAAAACCCAGGACCCTGCTCTTCCAGTGGGAGAGGGAGAGCAGGTTCTTGGTAAAGACAATCAAGTGGTGGCAAAAGACAAAGATGTGTCCTGGATTCGAACCTCCCTAGTGAGAGAGGGGAGGCAAGAACCAGGCGAAGGACAAAATATATGGGGGGACAAGAAAAAGGAAGAATTGGAGTGGGGATGGGATAAGGAATGGGAACAGCAGAAGGATGGGTGGAGAGAGGGGGGTGGGCTGGAGTGGTCAGGAGACGGAGTGGGTTGAATGCTATAAGGCAATGTAATTAAGGGACGGATTAAATGGTCTGAAACTGGAATGTATGAAGGAGCTGATCGGGAAATCCAGGGTACTGTCATCCAGGGGAAGGAGTTTTTTTTTTAGAAATTGTAATAGGTTAGAAATGAGGTATTAGATTTGGTAAGATAGAATATTTTTAGAGAAAAATAATAGGCCAAGGGGAGTATTTAGAGGGAATATTTTTTCTTTAAATTGGATTAAAGATTTTTATTTAAGTTATTATCCTAAGATTTAAATTGATAGCTATGGTTTTGTTTAATTGTGAAAATTGCCAAGGTGGGGTATAAATAGACTCGGGAAGGGAGGAACGGGGAAGTCGAAGTTATGACAAAGTTATTAAAGTGAGATTGGTTTTTGTGTTTTTCAATTTTTTCCCTAGTTTTTCCTTTTTTCCTTTCTTTTTTAAAAAATTGTTTTTGATGAATTTTTTATTGTATTATGATATGATGCAATGATCTGTAGTTTTAAGCTGAAAATTTTAATAAATATGTTTGGGGGGAAATGTATATATATTTTAAAAAAACCAAAATCCCGAACAATTGCTTTAAAATGTATAATTCCCCCTGGATGGGCATGTAGGACACCCCCAAAGAGGATATTACCGGGAATTCCTGGATGTATGGCAACCCTACGCCTGGAGCCACACCTGCATGGCCGGAGGGTTGCTCTCTCCCAGTAGGTGAGGTGGTGGTTTTGATGATCTCAAAACTCTGAAG
This sequence comes from Zootoca vivipara, assembly GCF_963506605.1. NCBI lineage: Eukaryota > Metazoa > Chordata > Lepidosauria > Squamata > Lacertidae > Zootoca > Zootoca vivipara. Next base: position 31,414,586 of record NC_083291.1, on the reverse strand, counting down.
TTGTCAGTTTGGCACATTAGTAGCAGAGTGGTCAGTTCAGAGGCCAAACAAGTTGCTATGGGCAGCTGCAGAGATTCTATGGGGAGGAAAGCAGTGTGAATGGCAACGGACCACACTGCACGATGAGTATGTTATGTGGGGCAAGCTCGCTTCTGAGGGCATAAATACACATTTTGACAAGCACAGAATCTTCCTTCTTCTCTGAGCCATCCTCCCCTTCCTCACCGCAATTTGTTGGCATGGATTTGTCCATTGTACAGGAACATGCCCGCATGTTGCCAGTCCTCTATGCCAACTTCTCCACAAGAGGATGTGTGTCTGTTCACCTCCCTCCCTTTTAACTCTTGCAAGTCTGGTTCTGGTCCTGAAAGTCAGGCCAAATCTGCAGCAGCTCCTCTGGCCCATAATGATGCACCACCACCACCTTGGAGAACTTGCACTTCTCATACTTGACTTTGTATACATTGAAGAGACCCCAGGGGCTGTTTGTCACGCTGATGCCCAGCTCATACAGGCAGATTCCCATGAAGGCATCTTCCATGTTAATGACCTTGATGGTCTTTGCCACCTGGTAGATCTTCTTGGCCAGATCCCCAGAGAACACATACCCTGGGCCTGCGCAGTAGGGCGGGTAGGTCTCATTGGAGTACACCTCCCGTGGCACATACCACTTGTAGGCCTTGTCACGCAGTGGCTTTGTTTTCCAGTAGATGTACCCTGTCATGTAGTTCTTCTTGGGTGGCAGGTGAGGCTGCAGCAGCTGGGATACCATGTAGTTCACATTGAGAAAGATGTCACTGTCTGCCTTCACCGCGTAGGTGGCATTGGGGCAGAACTTGCTTACCCACTCCATGCCCATCAGAGTCTTCAGGGTAAGGTTGTTGTAGGTATCCAGGAAGTCCTGCTGAATAATGTCTCTGTGGATGGAACTCTCCTCTTCCAAAAGGGCTTGGAGCGGGTATCCAAATTTTGGGTGGACACCCGTCAGAAAGAGACGAAAAATGGAAACCCCAGGCACCGAGCTCTCATTGCCCCATGTCTGCCGGATGGCCTGCCTTGTGGGAAAATGCTGGGGCTCAGTTATCACTAGCAGGATTAAGAAAGGGCTCCTCTCCTGGCATTTGTTTGGCTCGTTGAGAAGGAACCTATAATCAGTGGAATAGACAACCTCCAAGGGATGCCGCGTGGCCACTGGTGGTGGTGGGGAAAACAGACCAGAGGGCTTGGTCTCCTTTGTCTTCTCCAGTGCAGATTCCCATTCAAATACCATGGCACTTTTACGATTGCCTGCGGAATTTGGGCTGCCCTTGAGCTTGATGTTGGACGGCAAGGAAAGCGTACCGAGGGACTCCCATTCGTTCTTCGCAACAAGTAGGAAAAGGAAAACAGAGCAGGAGATGAAGAGGACCACGGTGGGCAAATTCTGTAGCTGGCTTGTGAGCATCTTCCTTGCACCTTCCATACTTCTGGTGGGCAGGAGGAGGGCACTTGCAGACTGTATGCGGGTGGGGGAGGGATTCTGGTCAGCTGTGTCCTGTTTCCAAAGACAACCTGCAAAAGAAAAGCCGAGTGAAAGGGAGGTGAATTCTGTTCTCTCTCTCTCTCTCTCTCTCTCTCTCTCTCTTTCTCTCTCTTTCTCTCTCTGTGTGTGTGTGAGGCAAACCTTTGGTATAAGTCTGGGTGCATGGAGAATCAGTGTGCCAACTGTCGACACGCTCAAGACCTGCCCATAATACCTGCCTTCTTGCCCTTGCAATCTGTTTCTGGAAGGAAAAGATGCACTCTCTGTGGTGGCATTATGTACTCAACCCATCTTTTTACAGATCCATTGTATTCCAAATAAAGTGTTATATGAGTTTGCGGGTGCCAGACTCATGAATTCCTGGATGCAGTAAGTATTAAAACACCAGCTTCCTGATGAGGTAATTACCTGGGTGATGAACCATTAAAGGAAAATAAAGGGAAGGGGCTCTGTCTGAGACAGCAAATGGGTGGGCCCCCTCCCCCAGCCTCCCCAAGCTAGAAAGACAAAGTCAAAGTTTTGGGGGCTGTGGTGTGAACTAGAGGAAAAGCTGCAGGCTTGAAAGGCACAGAGGCAGGGCATGATGTTTGATTTCTGCTGGGATCCACAGCTGTGGCTACGGGAGAAACAATAATTATTGGGGTAATTATGCTCCAGCCCTCTCCAGCATAGGCTCAGGTTGTATATATGTTTGTGTAAATTAACCATATAAAGACCACAAAGTCTCCACTGTGCTTCACTTCTAAAAGGAAACACAAACTCTGGGTAAAGTGACCAGCTGGGGGTGTGCCAGGGTGTCTGGCAAGTTGAAAGGCTTGCACTGATGGAACAATTGCCACTGTGCTACATGGAATTTTTCCCTGTATTTCCAAATTAGGCCATAAAATTAGGAATTCACTGAAAGAGCAGCAGCATAAACAAAAATTCAGCAAGTGCAGGAGGCAAATTTAGCAATACAGGTAGTCTAAATCTCAAAATGTTTAGAGTGCTAAGTCCTTCATCTGAAACAGGAATCGCTTACTTGTTGTACATGTGATGCTAAAATGGCAGACTTTATACACGTTTGGTGGAATATTTTAATTTTTGCTAAATTCTATCTCAGAATCTTATGACAGCTATATTCATTTTTGTGTCTCTCTCAGATGATGGGTTGGATCCAACCGTGGTAATACTCAGAGTAGACTCATTTAAATTAATGGATGTGACTAACTCAGGCCCATTCATTTCAGTGGGTATACTCTATGTAGAACAGTGATGGCGAACCTATGACACGCGTGTCAGATGTGACACGCAGAGCCCTCACTGCTGGCACATGCCCCATCGGCCCATTCACGCTGCTGTTGTTGGTTTCCCCCCATTTGTTCTCCCGCTCCTCCTACAGCTTGCCTCCGCTAGAGCTTGTCTCCGCTGTTAAAACCCGGATTCTGTTGTTGTTGTTGTTGTTGTTGTTGTTGTTGTTGTTGTTGTTGCTGCTGCTAGCCAGAGATTGGTTTTTTAACCCTTTCTGTGCTGTTTCTTTCCTGGTGCTTTGGCAGACTATGGTTGGGTGTAACAGCATTCATTTTTAACCCGTTCTGTGTTGGTTTTTTTGGCGTTTTGGCAGACTATGTCGGTGCTGCGTGTTAGTTCCAGTGAAGGTATTATTCGTCATATATTTCTGTTCTCTTCCCCCCCCCCAAAAAAAGCACAGCAGCTTTGGGGCATCCCCCCCAAAAAAGCAAAGCAACTTTTGCACCCCCCCCCAAAAAAACCTCCAAAACTTTGGCCAGCAGCTCCCCAAAAAAATCTCAACAACTCTGGGCACTTTGTGATAAATAAGGGTTTTTTGGTTTGGTTAGGTTAAATAATTAGTTTTTGGTTTATTAAATACAGTTATATATTACAATTATACATTTTTGTTATTTAAACAATAAATATCGCGAAATTATGGTTTTTTTCTCGAAGTGACACACCACCCGAGTTATGCTCAGTTTTTTGGTGAATTTTGACACACCAAGTTCAAAAGGTTGCCCATCACTGATGTAGAACTTGGTTGAACACAACCCTAATCTTGTTGAAACTTACAGGGATAAGGATCTCTGTTTTCGGTGTGTTGTTGTTGGTTATGCTAGAAACCACAGTTTGTACAAGACAGTATGGCATATTGCCCTTATGGAAAACTTACAAATGAAGGCTGGCAATAACAAAGAACAAAGAACAAAGATACCTTTGTGGGAGACTGGTGGCGCTTCATTTCATTTAAGAGTTTTCCGGAAAACCAAAGATCAGTTCCAAAGGTTTATACTAACTTAATAGTAATAAGAATAGTTACAGGTAGGTAGCCATGTTGGTCTGACGTAGTCGAAACAAAATAAAAAAATTCCTTCCAGCAGCACCTTAAAGACCACCAAGTTTTTTTATTTTGGTACGAGCTTTCGTGTGCATGCACACTTCTTCAGATACACTGAAATAGAAGTCCCCAGACGCTTATATGTAAAGAAAGGGTGGGGAGGGGTATCACTCAGAAGGGTGCTGGAAATGGGTGATTGACTGACTGATAGCTGTTGACGACTGTAAATGACTGCAAATGGTCTTGCATGAAAAAGCAAGGGGTGAGATGGCTGAAGATCGCTTTATCATGTATAATGAGATAAGAATCCAATGTCTCTGTTCAAACCAGGTCTCTCCATGGTTTTAAGCTTGGTGATAAGTTGCAATTCAGCAACTTCTCTTTCCAGTCTATTTCTGAAATTCTTTCTGAAATATTTCTGAAATTCAGCCCTCTCACCCCTTGCTTTTTCATGCAAGACCATTTGCATGACTTCTATTTCAGTGTATCTGAAGAAGTGTGCATGCACACGAAAGCTCGTACCAAAATTAAAAACTTAGTTGGTCTTTAAGGTGCTGCTGGAAGGAATAATAAGAATGTGTTATACAGATGTGTATAAGTGGGATGTATGGGTTGTTAGGGGAGGGGTAGTACCACGTCATGCTCCTTCTGGGATAGTTTGTCCACCTTTGGTCCCCACCCTGCATTCAGGGTGGGTTCCTAGAAGCTATCAGCATGTGACAGCAGCCACACACCCGGGAAAAGTCTTTGATTGCTGGCTAAACCAGGTGAGGGCTGTTGATGGGTCTCAAACCCTCAGTGACTTAGGTACTTTCCTTGCATGTGAATACAGGCAGCCCACCTAGGAGAAGGAAAACTCTGATCCTAAACCTCCACTGCATTGTGGGATCTCTTCAGGAGAAGAAAAGGCTAAGGAGTAAACCCTACACAAATCCCAAGTGGAATCCCTAACGTGGTTGGATGGTGCCTTGTATGTCTCCTTCCAGCAACTCCTGCCGCCAAGCTGGTGCCAAAGGTCTTGCTCTGCTTTCACATCAGCAAGGCCGAGAGGAGGGTCTTGTTGTCTGGGCAGCTCAGGACCTCCATATACCGTGCCCAGGCTTGCGCCCCAGGGAGGTCACTTCGGTGATGCTAATGCAGTGGTTTGACTTCACCCCCAGAGGAGCACTCCATTGTCTCTCAAGACAGACGGATGCCAACAACTGTTAAAAGTCGTAGTGTATGTAGGGCAGGCATACAGGGGCGTACCCAGGATCAAAATTAGGGGGGGCAAGGGGCGGGAGGAGAGGGGCCACAGTGGGAATGTGGGCGGGGCTACATTGCCTGCGCCGCCCAGCTCTTCCGAGGAGGCAGCCCCAGGCTCCCGCTCCCGGCGCAAAGCTCCAGAGGCGCACGGGGAACGCGAGCCTGTGGCTGCCTCCTCCGCTTACGTTTCCCGCTCCCGCTTAGCGCTCCTCCGCTTACGCTCCCCGCGCCCCTCTGGAGCTTCGCGTCGGGAGCGGGAGCCTGGGGCTGCCACGCTGCGCCCCTCAGCCTTTTGCTTCTAGGGGGGGCAATTGCCCCCTCCTGCCCCCCCTGCCCACGCCCATGCAGGCATAGGCAACCTTGGCTCTCCAGATGTTTTGGAAGTACAACTCCCATGATCCCTAGCTAACAGGGCCAGTGGTCAGGGATCATGGGAGTTGTAGTTCCAAAACATCTGGAGAGCCAAGGTTGTCTATGCCTGATGTAGGGGAATACAGGTTTCCATAATGTATTTTGGGGAGTCTCTGGGGATATTTTAAAAAAGCAGAGGGGAACTCTTAACTACAAAGCTCTGATAACAAAAGAATATGCCCTTTTACCCTTCAGTGGCTACTTAAAATATAGAGTATTTGCAAATGTAAGTAAATTAATTTAAATGACAAAATTTACTGAAGGGCTCAACCAGTACAAATCTCAAATTTAACCTGGGCCTAGGTGACTCTGGAATGTGAAAAGTGTGTGTGCGTGCACCAATATTAATATTTGTTCTCTTTGTTCTTTTATCATGTCCAGTAGCTTTATCTGAGCAGTATATGATAAATATAAAAGGTCTGTTGCACTGCTGCCATCAGCTTTTCGCTAAACATTAAGTGCAATGTTCATAGTATGATGATTGACTCAGCAACCACAGGATCCTGGAGTTCTGAGGCAGGATCCTGGAACGTCAAAGATAACTAAGGAAGCTGAAGCAGCTGCAGAATCTCTGACCTCTCCTGCCCTGCAGTTACAGGAAACCAAGATTCCAGAAGAAGGTCAGGTGGGGACAGATCCTTTTCTTCTTTTTCCCGTCACTTACTCAGCCTCCATTAAAAAGCACTTTGCCTGCCTATGGCAAGCTGCAATCACAATAGCAGCGGTTGTTGGGATTTTTGTACACCAATCTGCTCAAGCAGTGAGGAATGGTATGGATTTCCTTGAGGAAAATGAATGACCTGGGAGGAAAGTGACCAGCCCAAGATAACATCGTCATAGGTATTTACCCAAGGAAGAGAAAGACACCTGTAGGGTAAAGGTTTGCAATTTGGTGATGAAGAATTTAAGAATGAATGAAAGCCACAAATCAGTCATGGTTACGCAGAAATTGTGTACAGTGGATCACTGCCAATGTCACTTAAAGGAGCCACGTAATAGTTCTACGCATGGCAGGGCAGGAGGAAAGGAAGCTCAGAGGGGACTTTAAGCAAACTGGAACCAGTGCCTGTCTGGTTCTGTAAAAGGTAAATGTAAAGGGACCCCTGACCATTAGGTCCAGTCGTGACTGACTCTGGGGTTGCGGCACTCACCTCACATTATTGGCCGAGGGAGCCGGCGTACAGCTTCCAGGTCATGTGGCAAGCATGACAAAGCCGCTTCTGGAGAACCAGAGCAGCACACGGAAACGCCATTTACCTTCCCGCTGTAGCAGTACCTATTTATCTACTTGCACTTTGAGTGCTTTCGAACTGCTAGGTTGGCAGGAGCTGGGACCGAGCAACGGGAGCTCACCCCGTCACGGGGACTCGAACTGCCGACCTTCTGATCGGCAAGCCCTGGGCTCTATAGTTTAACCCACAGCGCCACCCGCGTCCCTATCTGATTCTGTCCCTCTGCACAAACATGGAATGCCCCCCTCCAAGCACAATTCAAAGTGTTGGTGCTGACCTTTAAACGGCCTCGGCCCAGTATACCTGAAGGAGCATCTCCACCCCCATCGTTCATCTAAGGCACTGAGGTCCAGCTCCAAGGGCCTTCTTGCGGTTCCCTCCCTGCGAGAAGTGAAGCTACAGAGAACCAGGCAGAGGTCCTTCTTGGCAGTGGTGCCTGCCTTGTGGAATCCGATCAGATGTCAAGGAAATAAACAACTATCTGACTTTTAGAAGATATCTGAAGACAGCCCTGTTTAGGGAAGTTTTTAATGTTTGATGTTTTATCGTGTTTTTAATATGCGTGGGGTTTAAATAATATATTATTATTATTATTATTATTATTATTATTATTATTATTATTATTATTAATGCCCCTGCTGGATGAAAGAGCCATCTGCAGATGGAGGGACACAACCCAATATCTCTTCTTGTACAATCATTATCTTGACACACACCTTCTGAGTGGGAAGAGGACCATTCTTAATTCCCCTTGCGCCGGTAGAGCCTGAAAATGTATTAGCACAGTGGTTCTACCATCGTTGTGCTGGTGGAGCCCCTATGTTGGTGGCTCAAAGGAGTGGAGATGGAGACATGGTGGTGTTGGAGCAGAGCATGGCCACGGAGTTACGCTTGCTCAGAACATGCGCCCTTCCCCTGCCTTGTTGGCGTAAAGCTACAGAAGGTCTGGTACCCGTTGGAACATTCCCTTTGAAATCAATGGGCTGGTCTCCTCTCCATCTCCATTGGAGGACAGGAGTCTAACTAACGCGAGCACCAATCACAGCGCAGTGCCAGGAATGTAGAAGACCAACCAGGGGACACAGGGATTGATGGCCGCAGGAGAGGGGAGGCCATGCCACTTTGCCTCAGAGTCCATGGGAACTCAAGTGGACAGGCACCTTGAAGAAGAGCCAAGGTAACAACAAATAGGCGAGGGGGGGGGGATAACACTTGGCTGCTTCTTCTTTTTGGCTTCTCCAAACCACTGCAGCTCTGTTTAAAATAATAGACTCATAGAATCATGGAGTTGGAAGGGACCACAAGCATCATCTATTCTAGTCCAACCCCCTGCAATGCTATCCTCTCACTTGACACCTGCTTGGTTTTCCTGGTCAGCATCATTTCCCCAAGCACCCCTTTCCTTGACCTGCTTTTCCTCTGGTTGGGCTCTGGGAGAAGCCAACATAAAAAGGCAGCTGGGCGATGGTAGCTTTTTTGGGAAAGGGCATGTAGGCATGGTTCATCACTCTCTTCTTGCCCAATGCTTCCCCCCTTTCATTTGCCCCTTTCGCACTATACTTGTTTGGCGTGGCCTGCGATCTGACCCATGGCATTGGTCATCTAGCCTGGCACCCACTTGGGCAGAGGAGAGAGAGAAGAGAAGATGTGGAGAAGGGGTCTTGCTCCAAGATGCATTCAGTAAACCCCCTGGCCCTTCATATTCAGGCCATGTGAGGGCAAACTGGCTACCATATGCTTCACTTTGGGCTGCCCAGAATAATCAGCCAGGAGGTTTATATGGGCAACAGGAGCCCTTGATTCTCTGGGATCTGACTTCTGGTTCAATTTGCATTGCTGGACTGGTCAACGATAGGGCTGGGAGGTACCTCAGACTTATCATCTTGCCCCCATTCTTCTTTCCCATTAAGCTGGATCTCAGGAACTGTAGGCTTTTATTATTTCAAAGGAAAAGCAGTCATGATCCCTTCCAGCTCTACAGTTCTCTGGGACTATTATTCTACTGCAACCTCTGAGGCCATTTTGCAAAGTGCACAGCCTAACCAAATCAAGTGTGAAGAAAGCATCCTTTGTTCCCTCTTAGGACTATTGCCTAGTCAGTGGTAGATCTGGGGGTCTCAAATTTCCGCGGTGCCGTGTGTGATGCCAGTTTGGTGTCCCCTGCTTCTCAAGGCTCCATGCCCAGGGTGGCCGAACCCCTAAATCTGCTGCTGGCCTAGTAACAGTTCAATCACACACACACCCTTTCCGCTTTCTTTTTGGTTAACGTCCACCCTGAAGAAGAATTCTGATGAACTTGGAAGCTTGCTCATTACTTTCAATCCATCTTAATAAAGGAGCTATGCTGCTGTCACTCTTGTGGGCTGCCATGGACCAATGGGTGTGCCTGTACTGCTCTCAGATTCACAGTGATTCATATGTTCCCCTTCCCTAGTTCTGTCCTTTATGTTATTTGTTTAAAAGGTTTCTTGGCAGCTCAATAAACTGGAGACTCTCCTCTTGCTTTAGAAACTTGTTAACCCTGTTGTTAAATATAGTTTTTGATAAACTATTTCCTTAAAGGTCTTAATTACTTGCGAGCATTTTGCTGAGATTTTTTTTTGCTGCCCTCCCCTCGCCCCTTTCCAGACATCAATCTTGGCTCCAGTACAGGTTGAGCTGGCTTGCCTTTATTGCAGAAGAAGCAACAGCTGGACAATAAATCTAAGCCAACCGCCACATGCCCCATCAGGCCTCATTGTATTTCATTTCTGTTGCTGCAGCTGCAGCTTTCAGCTGAATATGGTCCAGGCATACCTATTGTGCTTGTTTCGGGTGGTTCCACCTTGCACTGAAGCAAAATGGTGAAAAATCTGATTTTAGCTGGGTAACAGTAGGAGCAGGGAGCCCCGCAATGAAATCTCTGCACGTATTTCAGAAAGTTAAAATATGGACACAAAAGTTGTTGAGTTGTTGTGCCAGTTCCAATAGCAGTTGCTATACGTCCAGAAGATACAGGAGCAAGTGTTTTCTGCACTGAAGCAGAATGGTGAAAAATCTGATTTTAGCCAGGTTTTGAATTATGGTGCTGGAGGAGACTCTTGAGAGTCCCATGGACGGCAAGAAGATCAAACCTATCCATTCTGAAGGAAATCAGCCCTAAGTGCTCACTGGAAGGACAGATCGTGAAGCTGAGGCTCCAATACTTTGGCCACCTCATGAGAAGAGAAGACTCCCTGGAAAAGACCCTGATGTTGGGAAAGATTGAGGGCACTAGGAGAAGGGGACGACAGAGGACGAGATTGTTCAACAGTGTCCTCGAAGCTACGAACATGAGTCTGACCAAACTGCGGGAGGCAGTGCAAGACAGGAGTGCCTGGCGTGCTATGGTCCATGGGGTCACGAAGAGTCGGACATGACTAAACGACTAAACAACAACAACAACAACAACAGAGTAGGAACAGGGAGCCCCACAATGAAATCTCTGCACATATTTCAGAAAGTGAAAATCCAGAAACAAAAGTTGTTGAGTTGTTGAGCCACTTCTGATAGGGGTTGCCATATGTCCAGATTTCCCCAGACATTTCAGGGATTTCTGCCAGGACGCTGTTCCCAACAGCTGAATCCCTGGTATGTGCAGGAAATTCTGGAGGTATGGAAACCCTCCCTAGCACAAGCCTCACACACTCTGAGTTAGGCAACAATGTGGAATCAATCACTTTCTCCCCTTTCTTTCCCTGTTTTGTGTGCTTGCAAGGGTAAACTTTATTATTATTATTTAATACAGCTGCATTGTGGAAGATCTCTTCTGCACAAGTGAGCTGTTTTAAAATTTATTTTTAAAATTTCAGGAACCTGCATCTTTTTCTGTTGGCCAGCAGAAGGAAGATAGAAAGGGTGTGTGTGTTTGTCTGTCTGTCTGTCTGTTTGTGGGGGGGGGGGTCCACAGAAACGGCATCAGACACACACACCCCAATGTGATTTTTGTGTTGGGTTTACTTCCCATTTTTGGATTTTCCCTGTTGAAAATCCATTGACTGCCAGTTGGATGGGGGAAATGTCATATGCATGGCACCCAAAATACCAACCACACTAAACTCCCTTGTGGATGAGCCCCTCGTGAAAGGCATAAGAAAGCAATGACACCCTCTAAAATGTTGAGCCTATTAATAGCTGACATCTTGGTTCCGCTCCTCTAATATTAGGAACCCAAGTTCTTTCAGAACTCGCCTCTATGCATCCCTGGCTCAATAAACAGGCTTGACACGATTATCTGAAAGGTTATACACCCGTGTGCCGCTTAGAAATAAAGGAGCACTTGGGGCTTCGATTTTTAGCACTGCCTTTCAAGAGATCACTAACTACGGCACCTTACAGCTTGTATAAATTGCAAAAAACAGTTTAATGAGATGAGGAAGGGATTACCACCAGAAAGAAACTGAATACTAGGAGTTCAAAGCTAGGGTGGTCATTTGAAAAGGGTTACAGGAAGAAAGGTTCAGTGATGTTGCTTTAAAATAAAACAGACTGGTAAACCATTCAGCAAAGGAAAGGGAGAGGTTTTTTTACAATGAAGATACAGGAGCAAGTGTTTTGAAAAGTGGACTTTAGCTGCAGTGGTGTAGCAGTGATTGCTGGTGCCCGGGGCTATGGAGGGTAAACGGAGCCTGTTGTGCCAGCCCAGCCCTCACCAGCAGCACCAAGTGGGACTGGGCTGCACTGCCTGCCTGCCTGTGCAGGGGGGAGCCCAGCCGGTCGATGCAGCCCTTGATGGGCAAATTCCCCTGATGCCCATGGAGAGAAGTGCCAGACCAGGGCATTCTGGGGTCACCCCTTGCCCACCTCCCTATGTCCATGCCTGTGCCAGCTCACTGGCCAAGCGAGGAGCGAGTGAGCACTGTTGTCCAGGCAGCCATTCAGCGAGGGGGTCAGGGATGTGACAGTGAGACCACCCTGGAATTAGGAGCCCAGAGACCCCCAGCAGCAGGCAGGGCGAGACTGGGATCCCTGAATGGGGATGCCTGGTTTGCGCCTCCTCAAAATTGTGCTGCCAGGGCCATGCCTTCCCCCACACTACACTTCTGTTTAGCTGACCAGGCTCTTAAAAGGTATCAGCATCGCCAGTTGCTATTGATTTTTTTATGCCCAAATCCTACAAACTACTGGACCCTTCTTACTGCTTCCATCGTGTGGCATCACCACACCATCTGGGTCCAGCAGTTTGCACTGTTGTGTTTTGCACATGAGAGGGAGAAGGAAGACACAACAGTAGCACTTCAGGGAGTGGAAAAGGCTAGCTTGGTCCCCAGCTTCTATCTATTTGCAGCTTTCCCTTGTGCATACTTTTACACCGTGAGCTCCTTGAGGCAGTTACCTTTGCATTTGCTTCTTATGCACCATGCATTAGTTAACAGCCCCCCAAAAGTTACTAGGCCACATAATGAACACATAAATAAATTACTAGGATGGCTTTTTACTTGGAGGGGAGCAGGACAGATGAAACATTTCATCCCATCTGTACCAAACCCAAGTAAAAATGTGGTTAGCAACCAGAACAGGGTTGCCATACATCCAGAATTTCCTGGACATACCCAGCATACTGCAGTTGGAAGCAGTGTCCAGGCAGAAATTTTTTTATATATTTTTTTAATTTTTTTTGGATTTTACATAAAGAAAAAAGAAAAAAGAAAAGACAAAAATTTTAAGATAAAGTACAAAAATATGGAACAATATCATCACATCTTATTTCTTCAATGTTCTTCACTTATCCTTCTTACCATTCTTTTATAGTTAACTCATAACATTTCCAAAATCTTAACTGAACATCATAAAAATACATCTTGGCTATCTTATTTATAGATAATTCTTAATCATTTTATATAAAAGAGTGAAGAAAAAATGGAAAGAAAAGACCCATATAAATAATAAAAAGACATAATCATATTTTTTCAATTTCAAATCTAGACATTTCGGACTTCCTCATTCCCCCTTCTTGAGTTCTTTATAATTCACTAATTATTGCAGTTTCCAACTCTAAGATTACATTCTTTCTTCCAAATTGTAACTTCTTTTTAACCATTTACCCTTCATACCTCTCCTTACCTTTATTACCCGATGTTCTCTACCCTTTTACCCAAAATTATTCAAACTTAAGATCTTTTACCCCCTTTTTATTCCCACCCTCAAAACCAAATCTACCCCCTTTCCTTGGAATCGGTGTCTCCAGAGATTTCAGCCAGCTCCTTGATACTTTCCGATTTCAAACCATGTTTTATCAACCAAAAAAATTTTACACAATTCCCCCTCACCCCACTCCTGCTCTGTCCCAATCTAAATTTTGCTGACCCTTTCCAGGCAGAAATTTAAAATCCGGATGTATCACAAGCCATGTTGGCAGTGTCATTTTTGGAGATTTTGCTTTTAAAAGGCTCAAAAACATCATATTTTTTTGCTATTTTGCAAAAAAACAACAACAACCAACAAACAATTTCCCCCTCAAAAACTCAACAACTTTGCCCTCCCCCCCAAAAAACACTTCAACAACTTTTGTGTCCTGATTTTCACTGTTTGAAAGATGGCAACCTTAAACTAGGTCTTTCCCACAGTCAGTATAAAAACACAAGGGGCTGCCATATGAGAGACAGTGCTCAGCCCCCAGCAGTCATTTGTGTTTTTCATTTGGTTTTGTAAGAACTTTATTTACCGTACTTTCTGTATGGTACGGGGTGTAAAGCGTGTCTTTTTCCTTTTCCTTTTGTTTGTTCTCTCTATTTCTGTAATAATTCAATAAAATTTTTTTTTTGAAAAACAAAAAACAAGGAAAAAACCCACAAGGGGCTGCCATATGAGAGACAGAGTGCTCTGCTCCCAGCAGCCCCCAGCCCACTTGCCTGCATACACTTCCTTGTCACCCTTGGTGACCAAACAAATGGTTAAATAAATACAAGCCTGCTCAATGAAACACCTTTGCCATCATCAATTTCAAGGAAATCTCATTCAGTGCTCCAGGTATTTGTTCTCTACCTCCTTGAGGGACCTCTTAGTGGTGCCTTTCTACCCCTCTCCCATTCTCTTCTCTGAGGTGCCTTTTGCGGCATCTCAGGTGAGCACTTACCTGCCCGAGGTGCTGTTCACTCAAGGTCGCCACCTGCCTTTGACAGAATACTCTGGCTGCATGTCAGCTGCAATTTACCTTTCCCCGGGGAGGGTGGGGCACAAGAGGAAGGGACAACGCCTACGTCATCCAGATAAAACAGAGAGGAGGGAGCAGGTACTCTGCTTCCAGAGAGTCTTTTTTCCAGGACCATTGAAGCACCTGGAAGGACTCACCACCTGCATGCCAATCCCATGCTGAATCTCTCTCTCTCTCTCTCTCTCTCTCTCTCTCTCTCTCTCTCTCTCTCTCTCACACACACACACACACACACACACAAGAACATGCCCCACACATCCCAAAGCCAAACACAAGAACAAGATGAAAGGGATGAATTTATTTTATATAAATGCATACCCTCCATCATTTCTCCAAATAGGGATGCCCTATTCATTCATTTATTTAATTATTATTATTATTATTATTATTATTATTATTATTTTCTGTTTATACCATGCTCTGTGTGGCTTCCAAATAATAATAATAATAATAATAATAATAATAATAATAATATAACATTAAACATTCAAAAACTTCCCTGTACTGGGCTTCCTTCAGGTGTCTTCTAAAGGCTGTCAGTTACGGTGGTACCTCGGTTTTCGAGCGTCTCGGAAGCAGAATGTTTCGGTTTTCGAAAGCCAAAAACTCAGAAGTAAATGCTTCCATTTTCGAACACACCTCGGAAGTCAAACGGCTTCTGCTGTGTTTTTTTATTTTCTCCATTGACTTTGCAGACCACGAAGTCTGCAACCATTGCGCCTCAGTTGTCGACCGTTTCAGAAGTTGAACGGTCTTCCAAAATGGATTGTGTTTAACAACCAAGCTACCACTGTACTTAACTGCTTGGCTCAGGGGTCGCATAACTCCATACCCTCCAACAGTTCTCCAATGAAGGGTTCCGGTTTTGCTCGCAGGGAAAATGGCTGACCCTTGTTCCATGGATTACGTTCGACAACCGAGCTACCACTGTACTTATCTCATTGGCTCAGGGGTCACATAACTCCATACCCTCCAACATTTCTCCAATGAAAATAGGGGTGTCCCAAGGAAAAGTGGGACATTGCAAGATCAAATCAGAAACTGGGATGGCTTCTGTAAATCTGGTTCTGTCCCTGGAAAATATGGACATAGCTGAGGGTCTGCATAATGCTGTATACCAAAGCAATCATAATATGAAATATGAAACACTCCAAACAAGTTGTGCTTGAAAAGACCATGATAGGTAACAGAACTGGAGGTGCCCATTATCCAGCAGCAAAACAAATATGACATTATCCAAGCAATGAAAATTTCCCGTGAAAATCAAGGGGCTTTTCTGCCTTCTTCCACTTCATGTATAAAAGCTCAGCAGACCACTGAATCTGATTTACGGTAAACATGCTCCATTGCTCCTTGAGGTCAGTGGCCTAGTTTAGTGGGTGCGGCCCAGTGTACAAACAGAGAGAGCTTTCTCCACTGACAGTCCCTCCATATTTCCCGCCTGAGGCAGCTGCCTCACTCTTTCCTCATGGCAGAGCCGGCCTTGATTACTGTTGAGTGCAGTTTACAACAAAGGGATAAATAAGCCCACCCATCTATTTCCCCCCCAGTAGATTTTATTAAAGCTTAAAAGAACATATACAAATGTCAATATCAACTACAAAATAACTTTTTACAATGCAAAAAAAGCATGAAAAACCCTAACCTAAATAAAAACAAAAATAAAGGAAGAAGAAAGAAAAAGAAGAAAAAGAGAGAGAGAGTGTGAAGGGGAGGGATTCTGATTCTTTGTCTGTCAGCTATATATATAAAAATATTCAAAACATGCGCTCCAAGGTAACCCCCAACTATTCCACTTATAAAACAATATTGTATTCACTCCACAAACCCAGATACCACAAATTCAAGCCCACCAACTTCCGGCGAGAATAAGTTCTTTATAATGGGGAACTTTACTTCATAAGCTATCCATTCTTAAGGAAATCAGCCCTGAGTGCTCACTGGAAGGAAAATTCCTGAAGCTGAGGCTCCAATACTTTGGCTACCTCATGAGAAGAGAAGACTTCCTGGAAAAGACCTTGATGTTGGAGAAGGGGATAACAGAGGACGAGATAGTCGGACAGTGTTTTCAAAGCTACTAACATGAGTTTGACCAAACTGCGGGAGGCAGTGGAAGACAGGAGTGCCTGGCGTGCTCTGGTCCATGGGGCCACGAATAGTCGGGCACGACTAAACAACAACAACATTTTTTTTTAACCAGAACAAAAACTGGGGGGGGGGAGAATTACAGGGGGAGATTGCCCAGAGTTGTTGAGCTTCTTTTGGGCGGGAGTCTCCAACACAAAAGGAAGCAATTATGAGTCCTGTATACCGTAATTCAAGTTCAAGTGTTATTAGAGAGGGAGAAAAGGTTTTCTCAATCTGCTTTCTCTATGCTATGCATAATTTTTATAAACTGCTGGAAGGAGCAGGTCTACAGCTTGAGGGTACTTCTGAATTGGACCCTGTCACTGAGGAGCAATCACAATTGGTAAAACTTGGAATAAAAAGGAAGAAACCTTGCAAGAATTGACATCTTCACTGTGGTGATGCATCCAAGGCATGAGAGATTTAGATTCCCCTAGTTTTCATTTTCTGTTTGCTCTGCCAGAGCAACAGAGCAAAATTTATTTTCTTTACAGATACATGTTCCCAAATACTTTAGTTATCAAAGGGAAACGTTGAAGCTAGCTAAGTTGCAAACCAGATTTTGCTTCATTAATCTTCAGACCAGCCGCATTTCCATATCTCTCTGTTGTTGTTGTTGTTTAGTCGTTTAGTCGTGTCCGACTCTTCGTGACCCCATGGACCATAGCACGCCAGGCACTCCTGTCTTGCACTGCCTCCCGCAGTTTGGTCAAACTCATGTTCGTAGCTTCGAGAACACTGTCCAACCATCTTGTCCTCTGTCGTCCCCTTCTCCTAGTGCCCTCAATCTTTCCCAACATCAGGGTCTTTTCCAAGGATTCTTCTCTTCTCATGAGGTGGCCAAAGTATTGGAGCCTCAGCTTCACGATCTGTCCTTCCAGTGAGCACTCAGGGCTGATTTCCTTCAGAATGGATAGGTTTGATCTTCTTGCAGTCCATGGGACTCTCAAGAGTCTCCTCCAGCACCATAATTCAAAAGCATCAATTCTTTGGCGATCAGCCTTCTTTATGGTCCAGCTCTCACTTCCATACATCACTACTGGGAAAACCATAGCTTTAACTATACGGACCTTTGTCGGCAAGGTGATGTCTCTGCTTTTTAAGATGCTGTCTAGGTTTGTCATTGCTTTTCTTCCAAGAAGCAGGCGTCTTTTAATTTCGTGACTGCTGTCACCATCTGCAGTGATGAAGGAGCCCAAGAAAGTAAAATCTCTCACTGCCTCCATTTCTTCCCCTTCTATTTGCCAGGAGGTGATGGGACCAGTGGCCATGATCTTGGTTTTTTTGATGTTGAGCTTCAGACCATATTTTGCGCTCTCCTCTTTCACCCTCATTAAAAGGTTCTTTAATTCCTCCTCACTTTCTGCCATCAAGGTTGTGTCATCTGCATATCTGAGGTTGTTGATATTTCTTCCAGCAATCTTAATTCCGGCTTGGGATTCATCTAGTCCAGCCTTTCGCATGATGAATTCTGCATATAAGTTAAATAAGCAGGGAGACAATATACAACCTTGTCGTACTCCTTTCCCAATTTTGAACCAATCAGTTGTTCCATATCCAGTTCTAACTGTAGCTTCTTGTCCCACATAGAGATTTCTCAGGAGACAGATGAGGTGATCAGGCACTCCCATTTCTTTAAGAACTTGCCATAGTTTGCTGTGGTCGACACAGTCAAAGGCTTTTGCATAGTCAATGAAGCAGAAGTAGACGTTTTTCTGGAACTCTCTAGCTTTCTCCATAATCCAGCGCATGTTTGCTATTTGGTCTCTGGTTCCTCTGCCCTTTCGGAATCCAGCTTGCACTTCTGGGAGTTCTCGGTCCACATACTGCCTAAGCCTGCCTTGTAGAATTTTAAGCATAACCTTGCTAGCGTGTGAAATGAGCGCAATTGTGCGGTAGTTGCAGCATTCTTTGGCACTGCCATTCTTTGGAATTGGGATGTAGACTGATCTTCTCCAATCCTCTGGCCATTGCTGAGTTTTCCAAACTTGCTGGCATATTGGGTGTAGCACCTTAACAGCATCATCTTTTAAAATTTTAAACAGTTCAGCTGGAATATCATCACTTCCACTGGCCTTGTTATTAGCAGTGCTTTCTAAGGCCCATTTGACTTCACTCTCCAAGATGTCTGGCTCAAGGTCAGCAACCACACTACCTGAGGTGTACGAGACCTCCATATCTTTCTGGTATAATTCCTCTGTGTATTCTTGCCACCTCTTCTTGATGTCTTCTGCTTCTGTTAGGTCCTTACCACTTTTGTCCTTGATTATGGTAATCTTTGTACGAAATGTTCCTTTCATATCTCCAATTTTCTTGAACAGATCTCTGGATTTCCCCATTCTATTGTTTTCCTCTATTTCTTTGCATTGCTCATTTAAGAAGACCCTCTTGTCTCTCCTTGCTGTTTTTTGGAAATCTGCATTCAGTTTCCTGTATCTTTCCCTATCTCCCTTGCATTTTGCTTGCCTCCTCTCCTCCGCTATTTGTAAGGCCTCGTTAGACAGCCATTTTGCTTTCTTGCATTTCCTTTTCCTTGGGATGGTTTTCGTTGCTGCCTCCTGTATAATGTTACGAGCCTCCATCCATAGTTCTTCAGGCACTCTGTCCACCAAATCTAAATCTTTAAACCTGTTCCTCACTTCCACTGTGTATTCATAAGGTATTTGATTCAGATTGTATCTTACTGGCCCAGTGGTTTTTCCTACTTTCTTCAGTTTAAGCTGGAATTTTGCTATAAGAAGCTGATGATCTGAGTTACAGTCAGCTCCAGGTCTTGTTTTTGCTGACTGTATAGAGCTTCTCCATCTTTGGCTGCAGAGAATATAATCAATCTGATTTCGATGCTGTCCATTTGGTGATATCCATGTGTAGAGTCGTCTCTTGTGTTGTTGGAAGAGAGTGTTTGTGATGACCAGCTTGTTCTCTTGACAGAACTCTATTAGCCTTTGCCCTGCTTCATTTTGAACTCCAAGGCCAAACTTGCCAGTTGTTCCTTTTATCTCTTGATTCCCTACTTTAGCATTCCAGTCCCCTGTAATGAGAAGAACATCCTTCTTTGGTGTCATTTCTAGAAGGTGTTGTAGGTCTTCATAGAATTGGTCAATTTCACTTTCTTCAGCACCGGTAGTTGGTGCATAAACTTGGATTACTGTGATGTTAAAAGGTCTGCCTTGGATTCGTATTGAGATCATTCTGTCATTTTTGAGATTGCATCCCATTACAGCTTTTGCCACTCTTTTGTTGACTATGAGGGCCACTCCATTTCTGCTACAGGATTCTTGCCCACAGTAGTAGATATGATAGTCATCCGAACTGAATTCGCCCATTCCCTTCCATTTTAGTTCACTGATGCCCAGGATGTCAATATTTATTCTTGTCATCTCATTTTTGACCACATCCAGCTTACCGCCATTCATGGTTCTTACATTCCAGGTTCCTATGCAATATTTTTCTTTACAGCATCGGACTTTCCTTTCGCTTCCAGGCATATCCGCAACTGAGCGTCCTTTCGGCTTTGGCCCAGCCGCTTCATCAGCGCTGAATCTACTTGTACTTGTCCTCCGCTCTTCCTCAGTAGCATGTTGGACGCCTTCCGACCTGAGGGGCTCATCTTCCAGCGTCATAACTTTTATATGCCTGTTGTCTTTGTCCATGGAGTTTTCTTGGCAGGGATACTGGAGTGGCTTGCCAGTTCCTTCTCCAGGTGGATCACGTTTAGTCAAAACTCTCCACTATGACCTGTCCATCTTGGGTGGCCCTGCATGGCATAGCTCATAGCTTCTCTGAGTTATTCAAGCCCCTTCGCCACGACAAGGCATTGATCCATGAAGGGGCCATATCTCTCTAATGCTCCCCAAACTTCAGGCATAATTCCCTCTGGGTTAGACAATAAAAGCACAATTTCATGTGAGAACAAAGTGATCGTGTGAACTTTAACCTTGTATATCACCACTCCCAAACTTTCCATTGTGTTTTATTGATGCTGTTAAGCGTTCGATGGAAAGAGCAAATAACAGTGGATAAACTTGCTTCATTCCTAGTCACCCTTTTCATTTATACTTTAGCCAAAAAATGAAAAGTTCATACTGATGAAAAACTGTGTCAATAAACCACTTACCAACGTTACGTTTTAATGCCAAAGCCTTTACACATTCAGTTCTGCCCTGTTGCAGCATAAGTCTCTATAGGACTGCCGCTCTTGCTGTATTCTTTTAAAGGGCAACATCCGTGAGTGGCTTCTTTCCAGAACATTCAAACTGTCATGAGCTTGGGGTGGGGAAGTTGGCTCCATGGCGAGACCCTCCTAACCCCTGGATCCAGCAAGTGTTAAAAGCTAAACCAGGCTTGCTTTCTGTGTTGAGGTTGATGAACCATTAAGGGAAACAAAGGAAAGTGGATCCGTGTGAGACAGCAAATGAGTGGGGCACCACCTCTCTCAGCTGGCTTGTGGGACTGGGTGGTAGTTAGAAAAAGTCGACCAGAGATGAATGGCTGATGAAGATGATGGACTACCCCAAAATGGTGAAAATGACCAGAAAAATAAAAAACCAGGAAGAGAAGAACTTTAAGAAATAATGGGGGAAATTTAAAATGTACTTAAGAGATCACTGTAAACAACTACCGGTAAAAACTTTGGCAGGATTTGAATAATGCTTGTAATGTATGGAAAACTATGGTAAAAATGGCTTCCCGGGCCCCTGGAGACAAGCCTTGACTGGCTGGCCGTTGCTCCACCCCCTGGGATGGCCGCCAAGGCTACATGGCTCCCTGGTTTGAATCAGCCAATCGGTGGTGGCCTGGGGGGTGGAGCCAGAGGCCAGGTAAGGATGCTCCTGCTGACGAAGCCCTCACAGTCGTTTTTAGAGCGTCACCCACCCAACCCTCGCTCTAACGGTTTATGGTTGTCGCAGGTTAATCTTTTGCTTTTCAGATCTGCGGGCGTTGCTGCGGTCGCACGATGGTGGCTGTTTCCTAGAGCCGGGAAGGAATTTCCATGTTCTGCAGGTTTTGCCTTCCCCGTAGCAATTGTCACAACTTTGGCAGTTTTAGGCCTGGGGCAGTATTCTTTAATCCATCAACAGAATGGAGGGGCAGTGTGGTTAAGTACCCATCACGCGGCCATGTTAGCAAGGCCCCGTTAGAGAGGGTTTTGCTGTGAGACACATGAGTGCTCAGTGTATGGTCAGACTGGGGAGATCTGGGGGTCTGTAAGAGCCCCCTTTAATGAGACATTGGGGTTCTGTTAATACCCTTAGCTCACAAAAGCTCCCTTTTGTTCATAAAAGACACAAACAGCCAAGTTGCTGCTTTGTTGCTGGAGACACCAAAGATAAGATAGTACGGCAGTTGGGAAGGACTGTGTCCAATGGGCGTTCGCCAACAACCCTCTGCAGATGTTTTGGGGCTTCTAATTGGACTATGTGTGTATTCTTTGTGTGTAAAGTCTTAGAGGACAACACCTAGGGTTCAGCTTTTATGAAATATCCCACTAAATCAGTTGGTTTGCACAAACTAATAAATGCTGGCCTCTCCTCTCAGTCTCCTGTGTCTCATTGGCAAGATCCAGGAAGAGCAGGTTTTTACTTGCAACAAAACTCCCAGTCCAGCTGCGCAAACGTCCATTTTGCAGTGTCCCCCATATTGCCTACCTGCCCCTGTTCAGCCTCAGTCCCCAATTGGGGGCTCGGAGGGATACACGCCCAATGCCTAAGCCAAGGTTTCCTACCTCTGAAATTCAATAAAGTTGTGGCCAACTTTTAATTCCATAACAACTGTGTTGTGTCTTGTTTAATATGGGCCTGGCGACTGGGGGCGAGGGGGTCTGCAACTGGGCATGCAAAGTGGCAAGCTAGAGAGAGAGGGTGAGAGCCCTGTTTGATTTCTGTTTGAATCCAAGGCTGCTGCCGTGGGAGAAACAAGAACTTTTTGGGGTATTCATACTGTGAACCCGTCAATCGCAGGCTCATGTTGTATATATGCGTAAATAAATATATCCTAAAGAAACCCCAGTCTCCTCTGTGCCTCTTTTCCACAAGGAAAGACGAACCCTAGGTAAGCACGCCTGGAACCCCTGGACTCTCGCACTGTTCAGAGACTGGGGTGGCATGCAACAATATAGAAATGTAGAGTTGAAAGGGTCTTCTAGTCCAACCCCCTGCAATGCAGGAATCTCAACTGATCTCAACAGATGGATATCCAACCTCTGCTTAAAAACCTCCAACGAAAGAGAGTCCACAACCTTTCCACTGTCAAACAGCTCTCACTGTCAGAAAGCTATTTCTGATGTTCCTTTCTTGTAACATGAAGCCATGGGTTCGGGTTCTGCCCCCCAGAGCAGGAGAAAACAAGCTTGCTCCACCTTCCATGTGACAGCCTTTTAGATACTGGAAGGTGACTATCATCTATCCTCTCAGCCTCCTGTTTTTCAGGCTAAACATACCCAGCGCCTTCAACTGTTCCTCATAAGGCTTGGTTGCCAGACCCTTGATCATCTTGGTTGCCTTCCTCTGCACATGTTCCAGCTTGTCAACACCCTTCTTAAATTGTGGTGCTCAGAATTGAGCACAGTATTCCAGGCATGGTCTGACCAAGGCAGAAAATTATTATTTTATTTGATGCAGCTTCTTATTTATTTATTTGCTGTTGCATCACACCATTGACTCATGTTAAGCTTGTAGTCCACTAAGACCCCTAGAGACTTTTCATATGTACTGCTAGTAAGCCAGGTGTCCCCATCTTATATTTGTGCATCTGGTTCTTCCTGCCTAAGTGCAGAACTTTACTTGAATTGTAGTAATTGAAGTGCTGCTGAACAAAAGTATTTTATATGGGTACTGCGTCATTCCAAATGTTTGCCCAGTAGTAGCAGTGCTACGTCATCTGCAAACATGGTTTTGTAGACTCTACCCCGTATCTCAAAACCACTGATATTCTTCAATGATATTAATACAGGCTGTAAGAGTTGCGAAAGTAAGTGACGTTCCTGAACTCCGTGTTTGATTTAAAATAAACCTGAACCTATGCCAGGTTATTTCAGAGAGGAAACCAAGCCAAAATGATTGCTTAACCAAGGAACAGCTTTCTTGTAAAAAGTTTGGTACAGCAGCATGAATCAATTACAAGCCTGGTAGATGAAGGGAATGCTGTGCATATAGCCTATCTTGATTTCAGCAAGGCCTTTGACAAGATGCCCCATGATATTCATGTAAAGAATGCGGGCTAGACAATGCTACCATTCAGTGGATTTGTAACTGGCTGACTGACCGAACCCAAAGGGTGCTCATCAATGGCGGCTCTTCATCCTGGAGAGAAGTAACTAGTGGGGTGCCACAGGGTTCTGTCTTGGGCCCAGTCTTATTCAACATCTTTATCAATGACTTGGATGGTGGGCTTGAGGGCATCCTGAGCAAGTTTGCAGATGACACCAAATTGGGAGGGGTGGCTAATACCCCAGAGGACAGGATCACACTTCAAAATGACCTTAACAGATTAGACAACTGGGCCAAAGCAAACAAGATGAATTTTAACAGGGAGAAATGTAAAGTACTACATGTGGGCAAAAATTAATAATGAAAGGCACAAATACAGGATGGGTGACACCTGGCTTGAGAGCAGTACATGTGAAAAGGATCTAGGAGTCTTGGTAGACCACAAACTTGACATGAGTCAACAGTGTGATGCAGCAGCTAAAAAAGCCAATGCAATTCTGGGCTGCATCAATAGTAGTATAGCATCTAGATCAAGGGAAGTAATAGTATCACTGCATCCTGCTCTGGTCAGACCTCACCTGGAATACTGTGTCCAGTTCTGGGCACCACAGTTCAAGAAGGATACTGACAAGCTGGAACGTGTCCAGAGGAGGGCAACCAAAATGCTCAGAGGCCTGGAAACAATGCCTTATGAGGAACGCTTAGGGAGCTGGGTATGTTTAGCCTGGAGAAGAGAAGGTTAAGGGGTGATATTATAGCCATGTTCAAATATATAAAAGGATGTCATATAGAAGAGGAATAAAATAAAAAAATTCCTTCAGTAGCACCTTAAAGACCAACTAAGTTTTTATTTTGGTATGAGCTTTCGTGTGCATGCACACTTCTTCAGATACCTGGATGCACACGAAAGCTCATACCAAAATAAAAACTTAGTTGGTCTTTAAGGTGCTACTGAAGGAATTTTTTTATTTTACTTCGACCCAGACCAACACGGCTACCTACCTGTATATAGAAGAGGGTGAAAAGTTGTTTTCTGCTGCTCCAGAGAAGCGGACACAGAGCAATGGATTCAAGCTACAAGAAAGAAGATTCCACCTAAACATTAGGAAGAACTTCCTGACAGTAAAGAGCTGTTTGACAGTGGAACTTGCTGCCAAGGAGTGTGGTCGAGTCTCCTTCTTTGGAGGTCTTTAAGCGGAAGCTTGACACCCATCTGTCAGGAATGCTTTGATGGTGTTTCCTGCTTGGCAGGGGGTTGGACTGGATGGCCCTTGTGGCCTCTTCCAACTCTATGATTCTATGAATCACTGCCTCAGTTGGAGACACTGCCACAGTAGAACAGTTAACTTTACACCAATTCTCCCCTCTCTTACTTTCTGTCCTTACTATAGTGCTACCAGCTGGGGTGGGGAGTGGGCTATATGCCAAAACCCTTCTAACTCTTGCAGGGCCGGCTCTAGGTAGACCCCTGGTGGCGCGATGTGTTAGGGCGCCGGGCCGGTAGGCAGCGCAGAAATCATGCTGCGCCCTGCAAGGGCGGGGGCACCGGAGCGATCTCCGCCCCTCAGCACCAGGGCGCGCGACCTGCTCGAGACTGCCCTGAACTCTTGGGTCCAGTAAGGGTGAAAGTCTAAGGAGGATCCAAATTCCTGGAATAACCAAGCTAGCTTCCTGGTGTGATAATGGTTATCTAAATATGGACTGTTAAGGTAAATAAAGGAAGTGGCTTGGCGCCAGAAGGCAGATGGGAGCCCTCCACACACACCTCAATTTGTTGGTTGTTAGAAAGACAAAAGACAGAGTTGAGAGTTGTGTGTATGTGAGCAAGAAGTTGGAAGCAAAGCTGCAGTCTGGGAAGCCAGATTCATGTAGGTAGCAGTCGGAATAAATAAAAATAAAATTATCCAGTAGCACCTTAGAGACCAACTAAGTTTGTTCTGGGTATAAGCTTTTGTGTGCATTCACACTTCTTCAGAAGCCAGAGAGAGAGCCATGCCCGATTTCTGCTGGAATCCAAGGCTGCGGCTAGGGAAAAAGCAAGACCCTTGTGAGGCATTAATGCTGTGAAGCCCTCTATCGTAGGTTCAGGTGCTATATATAAACCATATAGCATAAAGACACCACAATATCCACTGTGCCTCATTTCCAAAAGGAAACATGAACCCTAGGAAGGTGCCTGGACCCCTGGAAACTTGCACCACTTGGAGATTGGGGTGGCTTGTAACAATATGCATCCCATGCTGGAAATTAAAAAAAAAAATGCCTGGTTATCCATAGTCCTGAAAAAAACAAAAAAAAGGTTCCTCACAACCTGAACACAGAAACCAAAGCATATTGCGTGTTCTTTAAATGGATGATATAATTTGGAACTTTGGACCCACCATGCCAAATACTGGGTGAAGTCACACCAAAGTCACGTTTTGGTTCAACATCTCGTTTTGAAACGGGGTCTGAAGACCAAGCAGCGATGTAGACTGCCCCCCCTCTCCACCCAGGGCACCCTCAGGCCAAATTTGGTGATATCCAAAGTGTGGGGCGAATCTGTCTAAAGACGTCCAACATCACGCCAAAGTGACCATTTGGTCTGCCGCCTTGATGATTCAAAATGGCACCCAACGTCCAAACAGGGCCACCTCCTCGCATGTTATCGCCACCAGACTTGGCATGAGGATTCCTGAGGCAGGGCAGCAGACTATCGTCATTTGGACACTGTGGCAGCTTCAGGCTGGCATAGCAATTTGCCTCCCTGCCATGCGCACAAGGGCTGCAGATGCAGGAATGGTCCCACTGCTCTGTTAAGCCTCACCAGACAACAGCAGCCAAAGTCACAAAAACCTACGCCGTAATGATTGTTTTCATTCCCCCCTCCATTTTTTATTTTGAGAAGTAATAATAATAAATAAATAAGAATAAAAATGTGCACCCCACCCCTTGAGACCATTCCATTGTAACTATCCAACCTCCCAAAATTTCAACACTTCTTGTGATGGTTTGACCCCTTTACATCTTAACAGTACAAATTCTACAAACACCTTGCATATCTCCTCAAAATCATTTCTCCTGCGTATTCCCCGTCTTACCTTAAAGGCACATTTCAATTTATAATTAATAGCTATATCTCACACCTCTTTATACCATTCTCCCATTTTATATTCTGTTTGCCCCTTCCCCTTCCTAGCTACAGTACAATAATTCGTGCAGCTGTCAACAAATTTGTGAGCAAGTCCTTCATAGCCTGCAAACCTTCCACACCATCGTAAATTGCTAATAATGCCACCTCTGAACTTTCGGTCAGCTTTAATCCAGTCATAAATTTAATCCAGCGTAAATTGATAATAATGCTACCTCAACTTTTGGTCAGCTTTAATCCATTGATTTCCGTTATCTCCTTAAACACCCTTTGCCAGATAAATTGTACATATTTGCACCCCCACCACGCGTGAGCATAATTCCCGGTTTCCTGGCATCCCCTCCAACATAACACCAAATATTTCCTGTTTATTTGATTTAATCTGACTGGTGTTAAATACTATCTCCAAGCTAATTTGTAATAATTTTCTTTTATTCTTTTTTTTATAATAATTTTTATTAATTTTTACAAACAAAACTAAACAGACTACACAAACATACAATATAACACTGTCCCTTCGTTTTCCCTCCACCCACTGGTTCACCTCTGCCACCAGTGAAACCCGTGTGCTTTGAGAATCAAAGGGGTCCATTGTAAGTTGGGTTTGGCCTCCCCCCTCCCTCCTCCCCCCTCAACCCCCCCCCCCTGCCACTGAGAGGACGGGAATGGAGGAGCTCTGAGGATTGGTTTCCCCCAACTCGTTCATAAGCATATTTAAACAAATACAAACATAACAATAACAATAATAGGGGAGAATTTTAACTCCCCAATTCTTATTATCTTAACCTTATACTTGTGACTTCCTCGGTGGTCTTCCTCTTGGTTTTCCTTAAACAGAATCTAAAGTTTATGGCGGGTTTTCTATTTCAGTTTAGAATCCTTTTCTTATAATATTAACTCAACCCTCCTCCTTTTCCATGCTGCCCTCCCACAGGCCCCCTCCTGCCACAAGAGGGAACTGTGAGGCACAGCATTTCCAAGGTTCCATTATATCCCCTCCTCACCCCTCTGAGCACTCCCTGCCACTGAGTATCTCAGAGTAAGGAAAGGAGAGTAGGCAGCTTTCTGCCTAAACCTAACTTAACTTACAAAAAATTTCATTAACTTAAATTCTTTCCTAAGCCATTCTTATAATTCCCTTCAGAAAGCACAACTTTTTCCATTCATTTTTACACCCCATCTCCTCTCCCTAAGTCTTTTCCCCCAATTGGATCAGCATTTCCGTTAACAAGCCAAAATTTCAAAAACCGTCTTTC
Organism: Zootoca vivipara; assembly: GCF_963506605.1. Classification (NCBI taxonomy): domain Eukaryota; kingdom Metazoa; phylum Chordata; class Lepidosauria; order Squamata; family Lacertidae; genus Zootoca; species Zootoca vivipara. Next base: position 31,386,955 of record NC_083291.1, on the reverse strand, counting down.
AGAAACTAAAAACAAATCTTTTAACTAAAATATTCACCCCACACCCATTCTTTCCCATATCCGTCTCCAGGCCCTTGTCCCCCCCTGCCCCTGTCTTTCCCATTCCTCCCTGACATCACCCCAAATTTCAACCCCTCCAGGATCTTCAAGTCCATTAATCCTCAAATTCCTTTGCTTCTCATTTTCTTGCTCTGTTTGATTTTCTTCCTTTTGAAGTCCATGCTTTGCTTCATCCCAAACATATTTTTTATAGTCCAAGTCCTCTTTAAGGTTTTCGTCTAATTGTTCCTCCTGACATCCAAATTCAGTCTCCACAGTCTCCAAAATCAAATTTTCCTCTAAATCCTGGACTTGGGCTTCGTCCTCAACTGCTGGTAGATTGGGATGTTGCCGTTCCTTATAGATATCTTCCCATATTTGTAGATAGTTTAGCACAGCCTCCTGGAAGGCTCGAGAGTACTTTGTTTTCATATTTCTCCTAACCGCAGACAAACAGGAGGTGGAGAACAAAGGGGTGCTGGAAAATTCCTCTCTCAGACGGTCGACTCCATTTTGGCTGTTCTTTTCCTTTGTCTTTTAACTCAGTCACCACTCCATTCTTAATTCCAATATTGAATAGTTCTATCACATTTTCAGTCAATTTTTACTGATCACAACAATGCATTAAATCCACCCGATCTTTTGACAGCTTGACAGCTTTTGACAGCTGTCAAAGCACTCTCCCCCTTAATAATGCTGTACCTCAAGGGGTGCCGGGCTCGGGAGTTGAGAAGGTTCCAAAAAAGTCTTTCTTTCTCTCGGGTCCACAGTCCCAAATGCCTTTTGTCGTTCAGCTTAAGATTATTTAAAGCGCCTCCCAGTTTTCCATTAGGAAGAGACCGACTTCCGTTTCTTTAAAGCCTCTCCTATTTTTCCAATTAACGAATTTGAAGTCCGTAATCGTAATTCCACTTACTTTTTGGAAGTTTCAATTTATTCGGAAGAATCTGCCGCTTGCCGGGTCAGGACTTGGAGCTTCACTTCACGGAGGTAAGATATAGCCCAAAATGGCTCCCGCGGTTCCACCCCGCCGGCTCTCGATCGCTCTATTGAGCTCTCGGGCAGCGGGGGATCCGCAAAAAACGGAGCAACCGCTGGGCGCGTGAGTCACCGGGACTCTCTACCCGGTGTTTTTACGGGGAATCCGCTCGCTCTGCGGACTTCCCCCCCCCCTCCGAGAAGCCAGGGACATCGGCGCGCGAGGTCCCTGCGTCCTTCTCTCCGCCGCGACAGACCGGAAGAATTTTCTTTTATTCTTATAGACATTTTCAATGTATGATTCTCCCATGTTTCCCCCCAGCTTTGACTATCTGTCTTATTGTCTCCTTTTCCCACACCTTTTAATTGATCTTCTTGATCCTCCATTTCTACTAATACTTTATAAATTTCACTACTTTCCACTTTTATAACTGTATTTTTTTTCTTTATCTCCCCCTTTTATAATCAATTTTTTTCAAATTTTGTATATTCTTTGCAGTTCTTGTTTCCCCTTAACCACTTCTTTGTCCATTGCTCCAGTTGTATACAGTTAAACCAAGTTATTTTACTTCCTGTTAGAGCTTCTCTTATTTGTTCTTTGCTTCTCATTTTCACCACCCAATCTTTTATTTTAAGAATTTTCTTCTCTTTTGCTTCTTTTTCCATTTCCTTTTTAAAAATTTACTGGGAAGGCTTCTATCATCACCACTGGAGTTAGTGGGGAATTTGCTGGTTGGTCCACCTGTTTTCTGGGGTTTATACCATCTTCTTTTATTAATTGTAGGTTTCTTGTTGTTTTGGTTTTTAAGGTTGCACAAGACGACTCTTTTATGTTGAAATAAAGTTACTATTAAATGTTTTAAAGGATTATAATTACCCAAGCTTGGTTTCCTTTCACATCTCCCCATTCTATTATAAATAAACCCAATTCTTTTCTTCTTCTTTTTTAATTTAAATTAGCTACAGATTATACCCTTTTGTTATGGACCCTGCAGACCAAAGCTACTACTAACCCTTAAGATACCTCCTATCTAGAATTTGTTGCAGACCACGTTATAGCCACGCTCGGCTTCAGTGAACACACAATTCAGCATCTACTGACCTCTGCTGGCATGCAAAGGAACTCAGACAACACAAACCTAGGTTAAGAGTAGCAAGTATCAATTATACAACAAGCGTAACCGGCTGCTGTAATCAAACACTAATTTATAAACATATAACGCAGAATAACTTCAATCACTAATTTATAAACGTATAACGCAGAATAACTTAAATAACACAACCATAAACGTCATATCACTCGTGATTCATCAGTTCAATGTATTCAGTCATATGCTGTAGTTCATATTGGGTACCCATATGACATATTAATTGGTTCAAAAGTACTGTACTTCCAAATGGATGTATAATACAGGTACTTGAGGTTTTTTTTGTTGTTCACCGCTACCAGGATGTCAGTTAGCAGTTATTCCACAGAATGGATAGTCCAAGCTTTTGGATACTTTTTGCTTTCGGATACTCCCTTGCCACCTTCATATACAGTGGTACCTCTACTTATGAATAACTCTACTTACGAATGTTTCTACTTACGAATGGAGCTCCGTCCGCCATCTTGGATGCGGTTTAGATTGGATTTTTTCTACTTACAAATTTTTAGATAGGGTTGCTTCGACTTACGATTTTTTTCTCCCAATGCATTCCTATGGGATTCTACTTACAATTTTTTTCTACTTACGAATGTGCGTTCGGAACGCATTAAATTCGTAAGTAGAGGTACCACTGTATACGTCTCGTCTTCACCTGGATGCTCCGCTTCACCTGGATGCTCGGCGCTTGGAAAATCCATTCTGTGGAATAACCGCTGACATCGTCAGACACAGCATATTCCAAACTATATATATTCCTGGTAGCGGTGAACAACAACAAAAATCTCAAGTATTACACATCCATTTGGAAGTACTTTTGAACCAATTTATATGTCATATGGATACCCAATATGAACTACAGCACATGACTGAATACATTGAACTGATGTTGGATTGAATCACGAGTGATATGACGTTTATGGTTGTGCTATTTAAGTTATTCTGCGTTATACGTTTATAAATTAGTGATTGAAGTTATTCCGCGTTATATGTTTATAAATTAAGTGTTTGATTACAGCAGCCGGTTACGCTTGTTGTATAATTGGCATGCAAAGGAAAGCATCTGCCAAGGCCAGTGACCATGGCATCATCTCCATTGCAATTTGGACATTCCCACTTAGGGTCCAGAAGCAAATGGCCAGCAGCACCCCCAAGGATAAACTCCATCACTTCCCCATGGATCTTATCCACACTCACCTATAAGCTGAAGCACAAGCCTAGCAGTGGAGTTGCTCCAAAAGGTGGCATGGCTGGATGTCCTGGGAGTATTTGGTGGCTAAGCAGGAAATGCAAATGGTGTCTTACTTCCCACCCCTGTGGAAAGCCAATACTGCCCCCTTGCCAATAATTAGCTATTTGCTATCCTAGAACAGCACGCCAAAAATATACTGCCCAATGCAGGCTGTCTCACCATGCAGGCTGGCATGGGACTGCATCAACCTCCTGGTATAGGCAAGATGTTAATGACTACAATTAAATGGGGGGTAACCTGATTATTAATGTCTCATTTGTACATAAGTCACACTGCTGTTTGACTTTGATATATTTGTGGCAAATAACATTCAAGATTCGAGGTCGCTGCCCCAAAACTGGGAAGAATGTTCATTAAAGATAATATGGTGGACTGTAAAGAGATGGTTGGCGATGAAATAAAATACAAACGGAAACACATCAGTTTCTTTAAGATATATATTTATAAATTGGTTAACACTGTCTTTTAAAGGTGTATCTATGCACTTTCTGTATAGTATGGATAGGACGCATATATTTTTTAGTTATGGTCGAAATGACGATTGTCGCAACAACAAAAAAATTGAGTTGAATTAACACAAATCATCCAGCTGCCTTCAGTCTTCAAAACAGGGAGACCTGGATTTTGGGGTTGTACAAAAACGTGGAGGGAACAAACGAAGAATGATCAAGCTTCCGGCACAATTAAGGCCCCAAAGCACAGCTGAGGGCAGAAAATGTCCCCAGGTAAAGCAGTTTTAAATAATAGCATGGCCTAAATCACCTGTGATTAGAATTTGACTTGAGAGATGAAACACTGGGGGCAGGGTATCAATACTGCCACACTTGCCTGCACATGCAAGGCTAGCCAACCTTGTCAAGTTCCAGCTCCATCTGTCCAGGAAGAGGAGATAATACTGGAAACTGAGAAACTTATGAGAAATCCCAGCCCTGATGACTTGATTGTGGCCCAAGTTCACCCAGTGAGCTTCATAGCTGAGTGAGGATAAAAACCCTGGTATCCCAGGCCCAGCCTGACTTTCTAACCACTACACCACACTGACTTATTTATGCTCCTCCCCTTTTGCCCCACACATCCTTTCCTCTGATTCTGTACTGTTCCTTGTCAAACAAACAAGCAGAGAATAAAAACTTTAAGGATGCACACAGTTTTGTGTTGTAGACTTTTATTTGGGCACAGAACAGGAATTGCTTCTCCAAGAATCTGCGTAACGTGGACAGCTCTGCTCAATCTGCCAGCTCCACAAACATATTTTCACGATTCAGAGGAATCATGTAAAAATGCAAATAAAAAATAGGATTTTTCACATACTAAAAATATAAAAATAAGGAACTTTCAAGGTAGCTCCAGTTTAACCATGAAGACTCTGCATTGAAGATTTTGACCATTGCAATAAAAACCGCCGGCTCCTCGGATTCTTCCCAAGCACTCCTTGAATAGAAAGAGGTATTCAGTGCTGCAAACACCTAGAGCACTGCTCTCAAAAGAAAACTGGCACAGCTATGAGACCTGGATCCAGGGGACAGATGCTGGGCTCCAAGTTGGATTTTGCTTGCTTGGTGACACTGGCAGCACAATTGTATCCCTCTCACTCCAGGATGATTCCAACAGAGGCCAGAGCATCTATGGCCCACTGTGGGTAGCTGCTGAAACTGCCATACATGGTCTTCATGAAGTCCTGAACAAACTGTGGGAACCTCTGTTCAATGATACTCTCCCGGATTGAATGCATCAGGTTCAGCTGAGAAGGGGGGGAAAGACAGAGCCGCCATCTCTTTAGCAGATGCGTTTCAAACACCATGCATGCAAACATGAGCACAACTAGTCCCATGGAAGGCCCAACCACAATCAACAGGGGGAAACATAGAACAACAACAACAACGATGACGACAACATTTAAACTCAGGGACTGAAGGCTGAAGAGCTACCCCACAGCCTAATTCATCAGTTTCCCCAGCGTCTTAGAGATTCTTTCCCACCACCTACAAATGGTGCCAGGTTTTACTGCCTAATAGAAGAAAGCCTTGAGGCTACTAAAGGTGCAGAAGATGGACCAACCTGGTATGCAATATTATGCACAGTAACATGGTGCATGGCAGCTGTGTCGCTCCGGAAGAGAGCATTCAAGAATGCTCGGCTGTACCTGTCAAGAGACAAAATAAGGAACAAGAGAATGCTCTTGTGAGCCAAGGCCTAAGGAAGGTAACCAACACACCAATGCTAGGAAGAATAAGAGGAAATCACCGTGTCTTTTCCTACCAAAGTAAAAGCCAAGGTGTCACTAGCTAACAGCTACCCACTTTGCAGTGAGTATGTGGAGGTCAATTCTGGATCCACACGTCCTTCCACAGTGGGGAAATAGGTTTCTGGGTGGGAGGTGATCATAATGAGGGTTTGCCAAGCATGCCTTCCTCTTAGCACATTTCTCCCTTCTGTCCTGAGTTCGAACGTTTTCAAAGCCCATGGCACCTTTGGTAAAGGCTGTTCTCCAATTGGAGCACTCTCAGGCCAGTGTTTCCCAGTTGTCTGTGTTTATACTACATTTTTAAAGATGTGCCTTGATGTGTCTTTAAACCTCTTTTGTTGGCCACCAGCATTATGCTTTCCATTGTTAAGTTTGGAATAGAGTAGTTGCTTTGGAAGATGACAATCAGGCATCCGCACAACATGATCAGTCCAACAAAGTTGATGTTGAAGAATCATTGTTTTGACACTGGTGATCTTTGCTTCTTCCAGTACACTGGCATTAGTTCACCTGTCTTCCCAAGTGATATAATCTTATATTGTCTGTACTGGTTTACTTACACAACTGGTCATGGGCCAATGACTCCCGCACCCATTCCTCCCATCCCTGTCAACCCAATGCCTGAGGATGACTGATCTACTCAGAGTTGCACTAACAAAACTCAGCAAGATAAGAAAGCTGCAGCACAGATATATTTTCTACGACTCTGTTTCCCTGACTCCGCCTTTAAAAGTATACCTCAGGCCCCCAGCAATACATGAAAAATGGTCTGCCTTCCAACTAAGAAATCTGTCTTTGCAAAGGGCAAATCTGTGAGTTTTTTGTTTTTTCTAAACCACCATCCCCGAAGCTCACCAACCTCTGGCATGTGGGGCAATCACAGTTCTCATCAATGGGGCGAAAATCCTTGGCATATTGCTTGTTCTTCAGCTGCAGGGAGCCCCAGGGGACCAAAGCTGAACCAAAGCGCTGGAAGTTGAAAGTGCAAAGACATCAGCAGCCAGGAGATTCAGGGGAACACAAACAGCACTCTTCAGTTTTTCCAGGTTTAGTGGGGGTTTCAAATCACTTCACTGCTTTGAATAATGCTCCCACCCCAGGTTATATGTTCTTCCACCGTGTGGTGAAGTGGCCCTCCTCCTCCCCCACCCTCTTGCCAGTGGGCCCACTAGCAGTTTCCCCCACAGCCGACACAGCTACTTACTGCAGTCCTCGTAGGGAAGACACAGTCAAACATATCGCAGCCCAGAGCCACACACACCACCAGGTCTGTAGCATAACTTCATGAGAAATGGAGAGAGACACATCAGGTGATGAAGATGCTGCAAGTGTATCCACCCACTGTCTATGACACAGCCTGGCCCAACCAAGAATGCTCAGCCTTCTAATGGCAGAGCTGGGAACATTTTCGTGGTAAGCTTGTGCCCAGAAATTGTCATGGTGAGCACAACCGCCAAGGGGACTGACTTGAAATGGTCAAGTCATTCTGGTTGAAGGAGGAGAAAGAGGGATGGTTGTAATGGTTTGAGAATATAGAACAGGCAATGACCATTTTGCAAAGGGAATCGGTTCCCAGCGCATTGGCAGAGCACATGATGCTTTGCCTGAAGTGTGGCATTTGCTCCTACCCCACTCCCATGAGATAGCGAGGCTTGTTCCTGGGGAGATGATTCGTACTGAGATCTACCATCCTCCAGAAGTGATCTTTGGCTTCACCACCACTCAGGCCCCCAATGGCAAAGCCCGGCACGTCTCGTTTAGTCATTTCTAGCCGAGAGGGAGGGGAAGAGAGAAACAGAGAGACAGAGAGAGGGGAAAGGGAGATGGCTGTAAGAACTGTGAACTTCTACTTCTAGGGAAGCATCATCCTAAGGAAACTCAGACAAGAATGCCAACAGACCACTCCTCTTTAGAGTTGTTGCTGTGAATGTCTGAAGTATTATTTATTTACCAACAACCTCGAACCCAGTGCTGCTCAGGAATTCTGTACCGTTTTGAAAAGTTCAATCCACCATCTTGATTCAAAATGGTCTCCAATTGTATCGAAACATAGGCAAAAACCTGTTCCTTGATCTCAAGACCATGATGCAAAATCAAGTTACAATGTCTGAAAAGGTACCCAAATGTACAGTGAACAGACAAAAAACCTTTCCAAAATAGTAGATTCTCAGCTTGGGAAATAAGCCACAAATCCACGATCTTCTTCCTTTTCCAAATGCATGACAAAAGTATAAAAGCAGTTCTTGGAATTGTATTTGTAGAAAATTATCCTAGCTTGAGGCTATTATAATAGGAATAAGGAATACTACGTAAGAACCCTTCTGCAATTCTCCTGGTGTCTTTTTAGGCTTTTATAAGCAAAGCAACTGATCATTCTTAGGAGGAAAGGCCATATTTAATATTTCCTCTTCCATTTCTTACTGTTAACACCACACCAGAACCAAAATAGCCTAAACAAGCATCTGAGCTATTTTGTCATGAATTTACAATCTTTCTGGGTAAGATTGTTCACCACTGCGAGTGAAACTTTACTTAACTAGTCGATCAATTAATGTTTGCAACTCTGGTTTGCAACTTTAGCAATCAGTGACTGAAGCTTTACAAATTGCATTGGTAGACTTGTGGCCAGAAACTGAAAAACTTCAGGGCTGGGAAACAGATATGAATTTCAGCAAAACTCTCTTTGGTCTGGTCTTGCCCTCAAATATGAATAGCTTCAAACTGGGACCAGAGGTTGCTTGTGGACAAAACCCATACAAAATAATAATAATAATACTGGTAATAATAATAATAATAATAATAATAATAATAATAATAATTTACCTTCCAGACACTTAGATCGGAGGGAAGGATCCAGTCCACCCTGGATAATAGCAAATAAATTCTGCTGGCCAGGCTTGGTATGTGCTGCAATACATCTGTCCAGCCAGCGAATGGACCTGCAACAGACAGATCCCTTGGTCAGTAAAGAAAAGGTAGCATTTGTCATATCGTTCCACAGTCAGACATTACGTTACTCAGGGAGTTGCAAATGTAGGTGCATCAAACTTCCAGCATTAGTCATTCCAGAGGAGGCACCACAACTCATTCTTTCTTATCACCCCTCAAGCATGCACTCCAAGTTGGCAGCTCAGCAGAGAGGCAATGAGCCATGCTGACTTGAAATCCCACAATCTGGACTTGTAGTCTTATCCTTGGATAAGTGCAGTAGTTGATTTTGGGGGGCGGGGAGGGATACAGGACTTAACCTAGCACAAATTTGGCATTAACTCAGATGACTTCTACCTGTGCAAGATGATGTTTGTGTTTAAAACAAATTAAGAGTAGCTTCTCCAGTCATATGACATTTGTATAATTTCATCTGCTCATGCTAAACATACAGAATTGAGATGCTTCACTGGTAGTAAACAAAGATTCCATGCCTAGAAAAACAAGGCAGGCCAGTAAGCATCACAGAAGTCAATGGCGCAGAGAAGCCGAGTTGGGATCAAAAGGCAGATCGACACAAGACACAAAGCAAACCTGAACATGGCTTCTTCTACCCGGGGGCCGCTAACCGTGCTGCTGACTACATCATCTAACTGCATCATGATGTCAGAGCCTAAGAAAGAAAAATGCAATGTATGTCAGCAAAAGCACATAAGATCAGTCCACACCACAGATTTCAAATTTATTTATTTAAAAAAAGGTATTCTCTCAATTTTTTGCCCTAAAGCCTAATTAAAATATATAACACAGAAGTAGCATAGAGTCGGCTATCCCACTGTACTTTTACTAAAAATAAGCAAGCTCACCTCAGTTAACATTGGCAGAGGCAGGCATCTCTAAGACATTACAGTAGTGAAAATTTCATAATATTGTAAACTTGATCGCTTCTTAATACTCAAAGAAACTAAGGTACTTTTTTTAAGGAAAGCCAATTGTATACAAATTGTTTTTTTAATTTCAACGAATTTAAAAATAATTCAGGAATTTAGGATCTTTTTTCATCTACTTCTATTTCAGAAAAGTCTTGATTAGATGTTAAAATTCTGAAAATCAATGCAAGCGGCTCTACGTTTTGCTAACTGAAAAGCCTGCCTCCCTCCCTCTCTCTCCCACCAGATTTTTAAAAACCCTCTATATGGTATGGTGCTGTTCTATAGAAGTGGGATGAAGTTAACCATAATAGTTGTTTTTTTCCAGATCTCTGCTCCACTTTCTGACCTCCACTCAGTAGTAAATGCCAGGATGGAGCTAAAGAAGGCACTCAGAATAATCTCATTATTTACAATTTACGGATTTCTGGGCTCTTTAGGTGAATTTTAATAGCCCATTGTGGATTATTCCCCAAAGTTACTCAGGTCACAAAATGCTTTCATCTCATTGGTGCCTCATTTGAGATCTTCAGTCAAGATTCACCATTAACTCAAACAGAAGGGTCACCACCAGAGTAACTGGTTGCCTCACTCTGAAGTTCTATGTCTGTCTATGTGGAATTTCAAAGCAGGGAAACAGCTGTGGCAAGAGAAGAAACGTCTGTGGTATGAAGCACCAGTCAATTCAGCAGTTGGCATTATGCAAGACAGAAGAGTTACCAAGAGCATTTTGTATTTCAATGGATTTCTCTGGAGTCAGCAGAATCTCCTTGCCATCATAAGGGGAACGGAAGCACACTCCCTCCTCTGTCACCTTAGACAGCTCCACCAGAGAGACCATCTGGAACCCACCGCTGTCCTGCAGGAAAACAGTGACACCATGAACAGACCTGAAATAAGCAAAATTATTCTGTTCTGGTGCTCTGCTCCCATAATTGCCAGAAGAGCAAAGTGTTCATTTGACTACAGAGGCCTAAGAACTGGGGTGGATTAAAGAAAAAACCCTTTGTGCTTCAGCTATAGTTATTTTGCGTTCTGAACTTCTGTGTTTGAACACCTCCTTTCAACACTCCAGCTGCAACTGGTACACTCACTTCTATTCCTGGTGAGGTGAACAGTTCAAAACAATTTGTGCAAAGCCACACAGAGAATCTGTGGCAGAAAAAGAGTCACTGCTTTCTCCCAACAAGAATCTCAGGCAGCAGCATATATTGCTCACTAGAAGAATGAATAAGTGAACAACATTCCTTTTCTCTCAATCTCTCCAGTTACGGAAAATTTTCAAAATGAAAGTGTATCTGCTTTGCTGTGTTCTAAACTAACATTCAACTGAGCAGTGAGACTCTCCCATGTGCTTCAAGTGTTTCTGTAACACATGTGCCCCAGCTCCCACAATGCCTAGATTCCTGCCATCTCTCATAAGCCATGGCTTCTTATTTTTGCCAACAGCCGATGGTTGGTTTTCCAGTGGCAAGTGCTTTAATTAGTTCCTTCAATACTCACCGTGAGCAGGTTTCGTGACCAGTTCATAAAGCCATGGAGCCCATTGGCTTTTTGGATAAGCTCTGGTCCCTAGAACAGGATAAAAGGTTATAATCAGTGCCTAACATAGCTAGTGCCAAAGACCCCCACCACTGATGCCAGGCATCGAAACTTTCCTCTCATAATCTGGCATATGACCAAGCTAAAAACAGCAACAGCACAAGGTCAGACCCTTAACATTCAGACAATGTGCCTGCAGCAATATTCAGCGCAGGATGCTCCCAACAAAAGGGCACATAGGGGAGAACAAACCAAAATACATGAGAGATGCTGTAATGCATTGGCTATCAGACTACACCATGAACCAGAAAGTGTTTGGTTGGAATATCACATCTGCTTTTCTTTCTCTCTTTGTAGCTACCCATCTGCAATGTGTAGATATCATCTAACAGGGCTGTTGAAGGAATACAATAAGACCAAGTGTGTGAAGTATTTTTGAAATCTAAAATACCATGTAAATATTAATTATCTTCCTTCTTATTTGTTCTGCGAGAACTTCTTCTCTTTTGGCTTGTTCCAACCCTGGAATCTCACTTGCCTGGCTTCCAAGGAGAGCAGGAACCACCTCAGCAAACACCCCTCAGTATTCTGTAGTGGATTTCTTAAAAACCCATATTGTGGTCAAGCTTGCTCAAAAGGTTTGTCTTTTGGGGCTCTGATTACTTAATACTAAGAGAAAGACACGCTCAAAGCTATTCCTGTATTGAATGAAGCACTGTGTTCGCTGATTAACAGAGTGTCAAAGAAATAAGAAAAAATGAGAGGGCATCTCTTTTGACCAGATATCTGGGTTCAGATAAAAACCATTTTTGAATTTGGAATAGCTTCCTGGACAGAAATGATAACTACCCATAGAAATAAAAGACTTCAAGAAAGCTGTGGCTAGACACCAGCACGTCTGTCCCCGTATAAAAGGCAGCAGCAGAGAACAAAATTCATTCTCTTTTTAATCCAAGTATTCTTTTGTGTGAAACTTTTAAATTTAAACTTCTAAAAAACAACCCTACCTATGCAGATTTCCAATGCTCATGCATTATTGCAAGACTGTGGGGAGCTGAAGTTCAACAGTTCACAACAACCCTGCAATATAGTCCCATGTTTATATCAATATTGCAAATCAAAGCTGGGACTGTACAAGGCTGGCCTGGATTTTGAAGCCAAAAACTTCCCAAACAAAAAACATCTCTCAGGCTTTAGGAACAGCCAACCTACTTAAAATTTCCAGGCTCCTCTATTCAGTCTGGTGGAAATTTGCAGACTTAAAAACATTTGCAGATTTAAAAACATCCATCCCTCTGGCAGTTGTCAACCTCTGGGACAAGTAACTTTTTAAATATTCATCTCGGCCCAGACAGAAACAACCAAAATTCTCCTCCTCCTCCTCATTTGACCCTCTACTTGTGTTACATATCAACTTAAACCACTCCAATAATTTCTATGACAGCATAGAATAGCAACTAATAAAATGAATTTCAATAGTGACAAATGTAAGGTTCTATACTTAGGCAACAAGAACCAGCTGCTGCACAAATATAAGATGGGGGACACCTGGCTTGCCAGTACTGAAAGGACCTAGGGCTCTTAGTAAAACACAAGCTTAACATGAGTCAACAGTGTGATGCCGCAGAAAAAAACACTAATGCTATTGTAAGGCTTCATCAACAGAAGCATACCGTTGTGTCAGGATCAAGGGAAGTAATAGTACCTTTCTATTCTGCCTTTGCCAGACCACATCTGGAGTACTGAGTCCAGTTCTGGGTGCCATAGTTTAAGAAGGATATTGACAAGCTGGAATGTAAGCAAATGAGGGCAACCAAGATGATAAATAGGGTGTGGAAACCAAGCCTTATGGGGATCGGTTGAAGGAGCTGGGTATGTTTAGCGGAGACCAAGCGGAGTTATGAAAACCACCTTCAGCTGCCTAAGGGCTGTCCTATGGAAGATAGAGCAAGCTTGTTTTCTTCTGCTCTGGAGGCTAGAACCCGAACTAATGGTTTCAAATTATAAAAAAGGAGATTCTGACTGAACATCAGAAAGAACTTTCTGACAGTCATGAGCTGCTAGACAGTGGAACGGACTCCCGCAGGGGGTAGTAGACTCTCATTCTTTGGAGGTTTTTAAGCAGAGACTGGATGGGCACCTGTCTTCTATGATTAAGCTAAGATTCCTGCGTTGCAGGAGGTTGGACTAGAGGACCTTGGGGTCCCTTCTAACTCTACAATTCCACAGTCCTCTGTTATCAGCAACTGTTACGGCCTTGTGTTTGTCATTCCGTTAATGCACTTACAAAATATTTGTTTTGAAACTCTTAATCCTAATAAACTGCTCAGGACTGCAATATCTCAAGGACCGCCTCTTTCCATATGAACCTACCCAGACCCTGAGATCATCTTCTGAGGCCATCCTTCTCGTGTGCCTCCTTCCTTGAAAGGTTTAGAGGGTGGCAACATGAGAACGGGCCTTCTCTGCAGTGGCTCCCCGTCTGTGGAATGCTCTCCCCAGGGAAGTTCGCCTGGCGCCTTCAATATACACCTTTAGGCGTCGGGCAAAAAAAACGTTCCTTTTTAACGAGGCCTTTGGTTGACCTGATGGACATCCTATACTGCCTTTTAAAATGTGGCTCTTTGGAGGGGGCGTTATTGGGTTATTGTTTTTATTTTTATTTTATATACTGTATTGTGATCTTTTCTGTGAACCGCCCTGAGACCTCTGGGTATAGGGCGGTATATAAATTCAATAATAAATAAATAAATAAGTATTTTTTTTAATTTAAAAAACCCCAGATATTACAACCACTATAACTGAACTGAATATTGGGCTTCTTCCGCCCTGAAAATAGGATGGGGTGGGGGGGACTTCCACTGAGAGTAGGAAACGTCCCCGCCATCTTTAGTAGAAATAAATGGCAAATCAAGCAAAATAAAAAAATTCCTTCAGTAGCACCTTAAAGACCAACTAAGTTTTTATTTTGGTATGAGCTTTCGTGTGCATGCACACTTCTTCAGATACACTTGAAAAAAAGTTTTTTTCAAGTGTATCTGAAGAAGTGTGCATGCACACGAATCTTTTTTTCAAGTGTATCTGAAGTGTGCATGCACACGAAAGCTCATACCAAAATAAAAACTTAGTTGGTCTTTAAGGTGCTACTGAAGGAATTTTTTTATTTTGCTTCGACTCAGACCAACACGGCTACCTACTTGTAACTGGCAAATCAAGTTTGGGGGGTGGGGGGGTTGTCTTACTCACGGGGCGCATGCCCAGATGGTAGGTGTTCCCCAAGCACAGGCGGCACCCAAGCGCGTCCAGCTGCGTCGCGGTGAGGCCCTTCATGGTTCCCTGAGTACCGACTGGCATGAAGACCGGGCAGTTGACGGAGCCATGCGGCAGCCGCAGCTCGCAAGCGCGGGCCTTGCTTCGCCCGCATTCCGCCACCACGCGCAGCGACAGGGCCGGCGCCGCCGCCATAGCAACCGAGCCGCCCTCTCCCCGCGCCAACGTGGCCTGTCACGTGATACGGCGTTGTGAGGGGCGGGGCTAAAAGATGGGTTTTTAACCCTTCTACGTACCCCGACGTCTATCTATAGCGATACAGTACAAAGGTTTTCGGTTTTGGAGGGGCCCGACGCTGTTCATTGGACTCGTCAAGGCGCCCGCCCATTGACGCCGGATCGTTATTGGCCGTGCCTGCATTAATGCCCATAGAGATACGAAAACAGAGGGTAGAGGTGCCTGTGGCAGCAAAAAAACAACAACGAACAGGCCCGATTGCTATCTTTAGATTGGCAAATATTTTTGGTATATAAACATATAAATAAGAGGAACGAAAATAAGAACCGCTAAAAACATAGAATGTACAATATACTATATATATATATGTGTGTGTGTGTGTGTGTGTGTGTCCTATTATCATTATAATAATCGCTTAAAACATACAGTACTGTATAATATATAATCTATTAAATTATACAGTATTATTAGTTAATTGATTTTATTAATTATATTAAATGTTAAATAATATATGCATAATCAATAATAATAGTAATAATAATTTATTATTTATACCTTGCCCATCTGACTGGGTTTCTACGCAAACCATACAAAAAATTACTGTACCAGCCCTTTCAAAGATGACAAAACAGAATGCAAATTTGTAAGCCGGTTTGTGATTCATTTGCATGAAACGTGGCACAGAAATAGAATCAATCAATTTGCATAGAATTTGCTTACATATGCATATTGATGCATTACTATAATTTACTGTACATGGAAATACCCTACATCTCACTAACGTGGAGGGAGATGTGAACAGTTGACTTATATTTTGAACAGCAAGAAAAAGGACACATTTGCTGACTTCTACTTTTAACTATGGATCGCTATGACAGCTCTCATTTTATGTACCCATGAAAAAGAGGACGTGTCCTGGAAAAAAAGAGGACATATGGCAAACCTAGATACCTGCTCAGTTTGCCATCTAGCTGCTGGTGATGGGCAATTTCAAGGCCTCCGCTCTCCTTGTTTAAGCTTCTTTACCTTTTAACCAAACTTAGACTGAACAGCTCTTCAAACAGAGGATTGTTCTTTGGCAGCTCTTCAAAGAGAAAACTGGAAAATAGAGCACACAAGCCATCCGACTAAGAGTGTGCCCCTAATAATAATAATAATAATTTATTAATTTATCATTATCATGTTCTGTATGCACAGTTTTTCATCTAGGCAAGCAAGAGGCACTCAGAGTTACATTTCAGACAGGAGGGAAGAGTGTAAAGCAGGACTGGTGAGAGGTGTGCCTGGGAAGAGTCCCGAGGGCCAAGTAGAGGCATGGAGGGCCACATTCCCCACTCACCAGCCCTGAGGTCACCACCCCTGATTTATATGAATCCAACCATCTGAGTGACCTTGTGAAAGTGACATGTAGAATAGCCCCCCCCAAAAAAAACTTTCCTGAACAGTGGGAATATCTGAAATCTTGAGAAAGTATTGTAGGCAGCGCCACAACATTGCTGCTATGCAGGTAACAGTAGTCACAAAATGGCTGCTGTGGGGCTGTGGCCAATTACAAAATTTACTACTGTGACAGAGACCTTATTCTACACAAGGGAGTCATTTCCCCATGAAACTGAGTATCAGAAAGAGGCTGGCTAAGCCCAAATAATAAAACATCAATTTCACGGAAAGTGAACTGCTCTGCTATCCATTTCATTGCTGCTTTAACATAAGAACACTGATTTCACCTAATGTTTTGGAGAGGGTAAATTTTTAGCAAAGTGCACAAAAGTAAGTCAAACGTTATGCAGATGTTGTGGTAATACAGCATTGGTTTCCAAAATCTTGGAATGGTGTCGGGGGTGGGGTTATTGGTTTGTTTTGTTGTTTTATGATGTATTTTGTCTTCTCATTTTGTTGTTGTTGTGAACAGCCCTGGGATCATTGAACATTAACAGAGATATTTAAGAATCAACACACACACCCTTCTCTCTGACTATTTTGTGTTTTCTGTTTGTTTGATTTTCAATATTACTACTTCTGTGTCATGTGTTTCTCTTATCTCTCTCCCACCATAGCTGCCAAGTTATCCCTTTTTTAAAGGGATTTCCCCTTATGCTGAATAGGTTTCCTCGTGAGAAAAGGGAAAACTTGGCAGCTATGTCTCCCACCCACCTTGGTAATACATATGGTAGCTGCTCCATCCGCATAGCAGCTATGTATCTCCACTCCCATTATAATTGGCATATAGGACGGCTTGGTGAGTGTACGTAATGGAAAATAAGAAGGAAATAATGACTCAGCTGTATCCAACAATGTAACTGCACAAGTGGAACAACTTCCACTAGTGCAGCAGGGGAATTTATCCCACCTGTGCATCACGTCCAAAATCTGCTCCGGGGTCCTCCCCACTTTGTGGCAAATTTGGTGGGTGTGTTGGTGGTGCCCAGCGACTGGGGAGTTTCTATTTAGCAAGCAGAAATTGTTCTCCTTGTGCAATGTCTTGGTTGCATTCAGCCCACTTAGCGCCCTGCACAAGAGTCAACACAGAACAAAGCTTGGAAACTTATTGATTTGTCAGAAATGTATGCTCAGCTTGAAGGCTTTTTGTGGATGACAAACTTTCAGAAACAAACCAACAATCAATCAAAGAAACAAAAACACATTGCCTTATGATACTTACAAAAGATTGTCACAGAAAATGGGAATGGAGTTGTCTGAGTTTAAAGAGAAATATTATTATTGTGGTTGATTATGATAAATGATATATGCAAATGCTTTTGTCTCAGGTTGTCACAAGTAAATCAGTAACTGAACACAGCAAAACTATATTTATCTGAGGGTTTTACAAGAGAGCGAGCAACCACACCCTTTCATCTGCTCATTAAATTTCAGAATGCTTGCAAATAAATGGACTTTGCTTGCACTGTATCAGGTCCATTCTTATCTCAGTTCATAATATGTTATACTGTACTGTAAAGAGGAGTCTGAATAAATCTACTTGAGAGGTTGCAGCCATTACTGGAATGCATATGTTCCACATGTTCCACATACCACACCAGTCCCATATTTTGTGCCTGTTTGCTCTGTGTTTTTTCATCATTTCTTTTTTAAAGGTGATGATGATACACATTTTGTTATTGTGCTATTTACTACTGCTTGCACTGTTTTGTAGCTTCACTGTAGTATCACTGTCATAAAACATCTATTACTATTTTTTTGCAAGTTTGCTATCCTCCTTTACCATAACCTTTCATCAGTCTCATTTCTGACTCTCCATTTTGTGGCTATCAGCAAGCAGTGGAAAAGGCAGGCATTTATAGCATGACCCATTGCAAATGCATAAATGCAGAAACAAAGATGTATAGTTGTGTTGCCATGCAATTGTTAAGTACCACAGAGTCCTTTTCATATTTTTATTCCACTACCCTCCACCCCGTGCTGTGGTGCAGCTGTGCAGTGCGTTCTTTTGAAAATGTTCAATTGTAGCTGTGGGGAGCACGAGATAAAGAACACAGTGGGAGACAGAATGTGGATCGGAAGGTCGCCCAGAATGAAAGCAGGCACCCCCTTTTATTGTAAAGTTTCAGAACTGTCAATGATTAACTAGAGGTGCATCCTTCATCCAATGACAAGTGGTCAACTCCAAAAGAGGTGGTGTCCTTGCATAGGTCACATCCTGCCAACACCCCAAAACTCCGCCATAGAGGAAGTGCCTGGTCCTCACATACTCCTCAGACCTCGCCCTGTCACATGGTGTGACAAATTGAAGCACTTTTAAAATGTTTATTTCTGCCCGGCTGGCAAAGAGTTAACCCACCTCCAGCCTGACTGACTTAGAACTCTGATGGGGGCGGGACTGTGCCCGGTTTGAAAGGAGGGAGTGTCGGTTTGGTGAGTTAGGAGGGAGAGGGAGGAAGGTGTGGTGTGGTGTTATGAGGTGGCTTGTATGAAGACAGTGAAGAGGCTAGGAAAACTTAAAGTTAAATGTTTGACTGAGTTTATTTTGTACAACTGGAACAAAGCTAATTAATAAATGACACGTTAAAGAATCACTTATGTTTTTAACACAATAAAACTTCATCTCTGTTTTTGCCAAAAAGAGGTCCGTCTTTATTTTTCCAGCGAGGTACCAGGACTCACAGCCGTGGTGACTCAAGAGAGGGCAAAACTCACCTCAGGCAGGGAGGTGGCAGTTTGTGTCCTGAAGTTACACGGAGGAGGCTTAGAAGGGTAACCTGAGGTGCCAAGGAGTTGCCAGAGTGCATAGGGCAAACTTCTGCAGTGGGGAATCCAACTGAGGGAGACCCTTTACTGGAGGCAAGAGGTTATTCCGTGGGACAGCCTAGAGTTCCTTAAGGTACCAGGTCACGCAGGCTGGAAGGTTCTCCTTACTTAGAAACCCATTAGTAAAAGGGGTTTATTTTTGAGGCGGCAGGAGAAGAGGGTGGGTGTTTTCCCCTCTGGATTCCTGTGTTGCTGTGATAGTAAGAGAGAGTGGGACCCGGGTTGTCACACATGGCTACTCCTTAAACATCCCCCTCCTCTCAATCTTGTGATCCTTGGGGTTTTTCCACCACTCTGCCATTTTCCCATCGTCTTCTTCCTAACCTGGGTCTGACCCTTCAGGCTTGAACCAGCCTCCCCTGTTCTAACCTGCTCTAACTGGTTCCATCAGGATCCTCCCAACTCTGGCCAGCCCAGTAGTGACCTGCTGCCCTCTAATGTCCGCCTGACCCAACTAGTGGATGCGTGTTTGTGCATACTGACGTACAGGAAGGTTTGCCAGCACTGTACGTTGTGTTGATAGATGAGGGTTTTGATAGCTAGCTTTTATCTGATGCGGTTTGCCAGCATCAATCTAAAATCACTGCTACATGTAGCTGCTGTAGCAATGATTGTGGCGTCTCATGAAGGGACCATAGGATATTGGGTGGCAGGGGTGCAGGGCCGTCTTGAGCAGATCGCGCGCCCTGGTGCTGAGGGGCGGAGATCGCTCCGCCGCCCGCCCCGCCCTCGCAGGTTGCAATTGGTTTCCGCGCGGCGCCTGCTTTGCCAGGTCGGCGCCCAGCTTGCCAGCCCCCCGCCGTGGTGCACTGCGCCACCGGGGGTCTATGTAGAGCCGGCCCTGCAGGGGTGGTGATAAGACATAACTTTTAATGGGGAAATGTTTAAGAACCAGACCATGTATCTCAGTACCATTGTTACAACCACAACTGATAAAAAGTGTGCTCCTCTCCTCTATATTGCGCAGCAAAAAGGCCTGTTATCCTGGGGATAGAAGCAGCCCCAGTGTACCTGCATTTGTCCCTGGACCCCTAATTGGGAACCACTGGTCTAGAGAAACGACAGAGATCTGTAGAACGGTAAAAGATGTATGAAAAAAACCTAAGAATGCTGATATGCCTACAGCAGCTGCAGAAAGGAAAAAAATAAACTACTGTAGTGAGAATTCAGGGGTTGTGGATAATTGAATTCTTGTGACTATATGAAGGCAGAGTGATAAAACAACTTACCGGTATTAGGTAATATAATGTAAAATACTGTAACAGCAAAAAATTGAAACTGTTTAGTAGCAATTTTGAGATAACTTGTAAGAACTGTACCGTTTTAAACTGACTTTTAATATGTTACAAAATTTGCAGTAGCAAATATAACAAATTATGTCAGTGGCAAGTTGTATAGGAACACATATGGGTTAAAGTGCAACTGGATGGGAATGCTTTCCTGGTCCTGAACCTGTGATTACTCATGAGGACTGGAAGCACTGCACTTATTTGGAACTCTTGATCTTATCCCCCATCCCTGCTGCCATCAAGTATTGATCACAGTACTCACTTCCTGCTGAGTGTGCCTGTAGCACTTGAGCAGGCATCCCCAAACTTCGGGCCTCCAGATGTTTTGGACTACAATTCCCACCATCCCTGACCACTGGTCCTGCTAGCTAGGGATCATGGGAGTTGTAGGCCAAAACATCTGGAGGGCCGCAGTTTGGGGGTGCCTGCACTTGAGTGTGACAGTACAATCCTATGCACACTAACATGGGAGTAAGGTCTACTCCCTGGTGCCACATTGTTTTTATTGTAATTATCTGCATGTTTTTAAATAGGTGTTAGGGTATATAGCAGCCATGTCCAACTGATCGATCGTGATCTACTGGTCGATCGCGGGGCGTCCCTGGTCGATCCCTGTCGATCGCGTGATCCTGGTTTATCTCCCTCCCAAAAAAGCTCAATAACTCTGGCTCCCCCCAAAAGCTCAACAACTTGGGGTAGATCACTGCCAGTTATTTTATAGTGGGAGTAGATCACAGTCTCTTGGGAGTTGAACATGCCTGGTATACATAGAATCAAAAATTGTAGAGTTGGAAGGAAGCTTGGGGGGTCATCTAGTCCAACCCCCTGCAATGCAGGAATCCTTTGCCCAACATGGGGCAAATAAATACAGTATGTAGCAATGGCAACACAGTGGAATTTACTACTGAGTAAATAAGAACAGAATTGCACTGAATCTGATTATTCTCTTGCAAGGTTCTACAATGTTGCAGCCTTTAATGCTCGTAGCTGAGTGGAAACTTTCTGAATCACAGGATATCTTGAATTGACAAGAATACTTTTTTAAAAAGAAAAGAAAATTCGGAAAATTCTGGTTTGGTTTGGTTTTAAAAAAAGCATTGCAAATGAAAATGCACAAATTCCTCCCAATATCCCCTCCTTAGCTGGAGCCACCAGAAAGGTCGTCTTCTTCTCTTCTTCTTCTTTGGCAACCACTCGTATCCAAGTAAGATTGTCTTCCATAAACACGGTTTTAACAATGGGTCCGTAAGTGACTGTGGAGGCCAATTCTGGATCCACACGTCCTTCCACAGTGGGGACATTGGTTTCCGGGTGGGAGTTGATCACGATGTGGATTTGCCAAGCGTGCCTTTCTCTTACCGTAGCACGTTTCTCCCTTGCGTCCTAAGATAAAATGTTTTCAAAGCCCATGACACCTTTGGTAAAGGCTGTTCTCCAACTGGAGCGCTCGCAGGCCAGAATAGAATAATGTCTGCCAGGTAAAATCATTTCTCCCTGGAAGGTGTGAAAAAGATTTGAGGATCTGCGATTTCTGTAGAGATAAGAGAAAGCTGAGGTAACTTTCATTCTGTTTTAGTATTTTAATTTTTGTATGTTTTAAAGTACAGTATGGCTGTAAAACATTCCCCCCCCCCGGCTTTATTGTTTTATCCGCTTTTGAGGTTTTCTTCACTCAACCGGTATATACATTTTACGAAATGAATGAATGAATGAATGAATTTGAGCAGGGACCAATAATTGTTTAGCGGCAAAAGAAGGACCGAGGCAGAAAAATACACATTTCATCTCATTGTTCACGTCCCTTAAAAAGGAAGAAGAAAAGTTCTCTTTACTGGAGCGATTGGCTTATTCACAGAGTGTGACGCAAGCACTGGCCAATAAAAAGCGAATGTAGTGTGGCGGGTGGTCCGCTTCTTTTGACAGCTTATTCGTTTATTTAAGTGATGGACAGGAAAAACGACCAGTAAAAAGAAAAGAAAAAAGCAACTAATGAGCTGCGGGGCGGGGACCGAGCTCCTCAGGTCGCCATTGGTTGTGAGGAGAGCAGAGGCGGGCACCGAATGACAGGGAAGACTACCCAGTTAGAACGCCGACCGGAAATGGGCGGAGCGGGCCGACGCTTCCCCTACCACTGCCCACGGGCGACAGTTTCGCTTTTCTTATTGGCCCTGACCGACGAGTGACAGGCCCTCCGAGCAATAGCCGGCAACGGCCGGCAGAAATAGGGCGGGGCGGGGCGTCGCCTCTCCGAGGCCGGATGAGGAGAATCCGAGGGGGGAAGTTTTGGTGGTTGTTGCCTGGGGTTGTGAGAGGAAGCGGGGAGGTGCGCGCGGGGGGGAGGAGGAGGAGGAGGGGACCTGTCCCCCTCCCACCTTAGGCCGTTGCTATGGGCAACCGAGGAATGGAGGAGCTCATCCCGCTGGTGAACAAGCTGCAGGACGCCTTCAGCTCTATCGGGCAGAGCTGCCATCTCGACCTGCCGCAGATCGCCGTGGTGGGCGGCCAGAGCGCGGGCAAGAGCTCCGTCCTCGAGAACTTCGTCGGCCGGTCAGTCCGTCAGTGAATCGTGCGTGTGGGGGGGGGGCGTTGCGGGGAGGAAGAGAGGGAAACGCAAACAGCGCAAGGGAGGTTCCCTTAGGCAGACCCGCGGCGCGCAGCGCAGTTTGCGGAAATGAGTTCCGAGAATGCCGGGCTCGCGCTCTCCTCAGCCCGCTTCTGCCGTAGAGGCGGCCTCGGCCCGGGAAGAGCCGCCCGCTCGCCCGCCAAAAACTAGCCCCTCTCCGCGGGTGCGGCGAAGGGGGAAAGGGCCTCTTCCCCGCTCCGCGACCCCTCTCTGCCCCATGGAGCCGAAAGGGGTCGCGCGCGTGCCTGGCCCTTGTGAAAGGCGGCTTTGCGACTGGGGCCATGATGGCCGGCGTGTGGGCCACCTGCCTTCTCGCCTCCCGCTCTGCTGGGCGAGTGTGGGGAGGGGTTGTACCCCCGAATCCTCGCGCTGCCCTCCCCCCAACCTTTCCGGGTTGTCCCGGGTCAACTCTGTCGCCTGTGCTCCGGTGACCTCTATGGGGGAGCTTGCCTGCTCTTGATGGGGTTATACTCCCTCTGAAGGAGCAGAAACAAAATAAAAAAATTCCTTCCAGTAGTACTTTAGAGACCAACTAAGTTTGTCATTGGTATGAGTTTTCGTGTGCATGCACACTTATTCAGATTTTTAAAATTTTGTTTCTACTGCGGCAGACCAACAGGGCTACCTACCTGTAACTAGAACTCTGAAGGAGCAGGTACACAGCTCGGGGGTATTTCTGGATCTTTTGCTGTCGCTTGAGACTCAGGTGGCATCAGTGCGTTCCATCAGCTTCGGCTGGTGGCCTAGCTGTGCCCCTGGATCTGGACAGGGGTAGTCTAACTTCTGTCGTCTATGCTCTGGTAACCTCCAAGTTAGATTACCGCAATGTGTCACACGTAGGGCTGCCAATGAAGACTGTCTGGAAACTTCAGCTGGTGCAGAATTCGGCGGCCAGGTTGCTCATCGGGGCAAGACTGTTTGAGCATATTACATTGATCCTGACCCAACTGCAGTGGCTGCCAATTAGTTTCCCAATTCAAAGTGCTGGTTTTGACCTATGAAGCCTTAAACAATTCAGGAATGCAATACCCCAAGGACCACCTCTTCCCATATGATCCTACCTGGACCCTGCAACCATATGAGGTCATTCTTTGTGTGCCTCCCAACACGAGAATGGACCTTTTTTGCAGTGGCTCCCCATTTATGGAATGATCTCTCCAGGGAAGCTTGCCTGGTACAATTGTTACATATTTTAGGTGCCGGAGCAAAAACTTTCTTCTTCTACCAAGCCTTTGGCAAATTAAACAATCTATGGCCTTTTAAACTGTGGATGGGAGGTATGTTGTTTGTTACTATGTGTTATAATATAAATACACACACACACACACTCCCCTGTGATCTTTGGTTGAAATGTATATAAATATAATAAGTAAAATAATAAGATAAACTGCAGGGTGGTACTTGAAACGGGCAGAACAATCTTGGTGGTTCTGCTCTTGTTGCCATTATAATTATTATTGTTGTTTACCTGCCCTTCATAGGGTCGGAGGGCTGGTTAAAAACAATAGCAACAAATTTACAACTTAGCATCTTTCCTAGGAGATCTTTACCTGATTTGTAACATCCATCAGCCCCTCTTGCATGAAAACCCATCAGATTCCAGGTTTCTTTGGGGGTATTGCTAAATGTAAAAAATCTCAAGCTGCTAGACAGCTTATGACTTGTAAGGGTGGGGGAGGTTACACCTGGCTTTCTGCTTTCTGTGTAATGGTCTCACAGATAAGGATGTAAAACAGTATTATGTCGGCCTTCTACTTGTGCACTTTTGTGCCATAAAGAACAGTTAGCAATAAGTCTCGCAGACTACATCTTTGCTTTCTGCTATTGCTTAGTTTTACACACAGCTAACAAGTTTCCCTCTTTTGCTCTTGCATAATATATTTGGAATTCAGAACATGAATGTTGTTCCTTATTTTTGTGTGCAAGATACATAAAAGTGATCCATAATTTCAGAAATAAATGCACAACATCTTATTAACCACTAGCTAAGCCATTACATACCGGTAGTAGGCCTGCTATGGCCTGGGATGTAATGGATTTATTTTAGCAAAGCCATATACTCTGTACCTTAGGTTGCACTGAGCCGTGCCATTTGGGTTAAATGTTCTGTCCTGTGCTCTGTCTCACAGCTGTCTTGATAGGATAGTTATTTGAAGAACAGAATTACTTTGCTCAATAAGCCACTTTTTCTTAAAGACTCAGAGTAATCTGTAACATAAAATATAAAATGAAATATGGAAAATAAAACATGTCATCAAAAACAACTATTTGACAGCTGATTCCTCATTCCATGTCCCTGAGCATTTATTAATCCACTGCCGATTGCACACCCTATGGATGTCGCATGGCATGGTGCAGTCAAATAGACTACTGTGCCAGACAGTCTGTTACACAAAATGTTCTAAGCAAAATCACCTCTAAGCAGTAGACTTGTTAGTCTGTTGCAGCAAACAACACCATTTCAATGTACCACAAACCACAAACAGGTCTGTTGTGATGTAATATTCTACTCTAGACATTTTTACCTATCCTTGAAACATGTTTCCATGGTACTTGAGGATTAGTAGTGACAATGACAGTTGACTTTTAACCCCTGATAAGGAGCAGAGCAGCCTAGGCTAAGAAAGAGTTTTTTTTATGCTTATCTTTGCTACCCTGCCCAACATATAATGGGTGTTTTGCTTGCATTAAATATTAGTGACTGATAGCTCCATGTACAAATTCATAGTGTATATTTTTGCTCAATAGCATTTCTGTAACAAATAAGTTAAGATATACCTTCTCATATGATGATACCAATAGTAATGACTGTGATTTGTTTTGTCCTGCAACTAATTTTGATGTGCAATATCTACCTGAGGACCCAGAGATAACCCTCCTCACACCTTGGAGGATTCTAACTTTGAAACTTTATGATAAACAAATTTCTGCCTTGGGGGTTCTTAGCTGCTTTTCATCTGCTTTGTCTTTACAGTTTGCCATTTAGGAATTGCTTTGAATTGTGATTAGGGAGCTATATCTCAGGGGTTGTTTTCCCCTCACTCCCATTCATATGTAGATAATAATAATAATAATAATAATAAAATGTCTAGTAGCACCTTAGAGACCAACTAAGTATGTTCTGGGTATAAGCTTTTGTGTGCATGCACACTTCCTTCAGATACCTGCATGCACACTTCTTAGTTGGTCTCTAACATGCTACTGGACATTTTTATTTATTTATTTCAACTGCATCAGACCAACATGGCTACCTACCTGAATATGTAGAAAATGTTACCAAAATGTGATTGTGACAGAAAGGGAGCACACATTGGTCTGAATGTGCTTGGTGAACACTGATTTGAACTGCCTTAAGTGGTGGTGGGGAATTTCTGCCCAGGGCGTCCAGGCTTCTCTAGCCAGATTGAACACTCCCTCCTAGGCCATCTCTCCCCAATCCATGTCTCCAGTCCCCTCCCTAATGCTGTTATGCATTTTCCTTGAGTGTTTTGCTTGTCCAGAATGTGTCCTTGAGGTATGATAATTACTCTTGTTTGCCTTGATGTAGGTGCATGTGTAGAAACCTGGCTTTAGTATGGATGAGTGTAGCATAATGTAAAAATTACATACATTGCCCTCCTACTTTTGCATTTTGCCCATGAGGAAATGCAGTGATCAAACTATTTTAAACATTTTTCAGTGCAATTGGTGTTTTAATATACTGTACTGTATGTCAATCACTACCAATAACTAAACAGCTATAATCCTGGGTGTATATTTTGATCCAGTAGTGAATTCCTTGCCATAATCATTGCACATAACACATTTTATATTGACATGAGACCAGTATCTGGTTTTCTGGAAGATGTGAAGCAAGCATCTGAACCTACCTGAGTCTTTAGAAAACCAGCTTGGTGTGAATTTTTATCACAGAGTTCACCACATGTACTCTTCTGTGAACAGTTGTGAGGGATGCAGCCTAATGGGTGAGATTGCATTTATTAATGCTGTATTTCAACAGTGAAGCCAAAAACTGCAATAACTAATCTGCAGTCAGATTCATGAAGGTGGAACATGAAGTCAGAGAAGTAGAACAAAGCCTCAAATCCCCACCTGCTTTTGAAAAAGTACATCTACTCAGATATGTCTTCCCTCTCCTGCAATAAAACATTTCAGTTTACTAAAGTCATTTCAGTTTACTAAAGCTATTGTATGTGGTAGCTTAGGTTATCCTTTACCCAAGCATGTTCATAACACGTGTTGTAACTAATGGAAATTTCTGGTGGTTGCAGGCTTGGGTTGTCTTGATGTTTCCATGAATAGGTGTCATTGTCAGAGTGTATATTGATGCTGACAAACAGGAGAGCCTCTTCTGCTTTCAGTTGATATGATGCAACACAGTTAGAGATCTGGGAAAATGTATTGCAAAAAGGGACTATAACATGGTACGGGATACTTTTGGGGCCTCTGTAGTGCTTTCCCCATACATATCTGAATCCAAATTTTAAGTGTGCGCTAAATTTACATAACGTTTTCTTGTCTATACTCTTGCCGCAAAAGTTCTTATTCCTATTACTCCTTGCTAGTGACCTTTTTGCTGGAGGTTTTCCCAAAAGTTCAATACAGCTTGTGACATACAAATTAAAAACAATGGGGAAACACAATAAAACAATTGAATAGGGTCAACAAGAATATGTTATTCTAGGAAGCAGGTCATTACTAGTAAGTAGCATTGTTGATACAACTGTCAACAATGGAAAATCATTCTTTTGTATTTTAAGTGCCCTGCTAATATTCTGTGGTTGGTTGTTTAAAGTAAAATGGTAGCCAGGAGGATGGGAAGCTTGGCCTTGTGGACTAACTGGCTTTCAGCCTCCATGAAGTTTTTCCATTTTGTAGAATGCAATTTGTTGGATGCTGAATGCATTGGACAACAAATACATAGCAAATGTTTTGAATTTTCAAAGAGAATGTCTTCATAGAATCTTCATCTTAAAAGTGTCAGACCTCAGTTTTTTTCCAGCAGGTTTTGTAATGGTTTTATCTGGAAGCTACTGCTGACAAGTGTTTCGTCACTTCCTTTCTTTTTGTCTATCATGCAGAAAATTGTTCCTTGATAACAGTCTGATGTTGTTGGTTTGCTTTTTTACTTAAGTGACTGGGTAGGACGTATAAATCATCATGTGGTTGTACCTTAGGACTTGGCTGTAGACCAGGTGGTGGAACCCTTTTCTACCCAGGGCCATATTCCCTGCTGGGCAGCCTTCCAAGGGCCATGTACTGATGGTGGCAGGCCAAAGACAAAACAACAAATGTGAATTGTTTTTACACTAGGCTTCTTCATGCTCTCCTAACATTTCATCCAGACAAGAGGCATTTTCAGAGTTCAAGGACACATTCCAGCCAATGATGGGTGTGATTTGGGGAGACTTTTGAGAGAGGCCTGGAGGGCCATATGTGGCCCTTACATCTGAGGTCCTCCACCCCTCCTATAGATAGTAGATTTTATGGTGTGTTCTCGGTGGAAGCGGGAAGCATGTGTAGTGATGTGTAGCAGTCCATAGATTTCCAATGTAAACCAGTATCATTATATATCTACATAACAGTGTTCAGGAAGTGTCCCTGTTGCATGGGCCGGTGATGAATCATTGAACCAATGATGATTACAGAGGCTGTAACTAGCGGCTGGGGCATAAGATTAATGGTACCATTATGGTAATTGCCATTTTGAGACAGTGCACATTTTCTTTAATTCAGGGGTGGCAAATCTACAACTGCTTCCATTGACTCAGCAACCCTTTCCCTAATAAGACATCCCTTTCTTTCCCTCTCAACTTACCCTGCAAAAACCATGTTGTCATTTTCTGACATGGTGGCATTGCATGAAGGTCTGTGCTCTACTAGCAGTGGTGTCATCCCTGAGGAAAAAGAGATGATTTTGAAGCTTAAGTTGAGAGCTTTGCTTTTTATTTGCAGTGCTGCACTTGGTCACATCCACATCACTGCTATGCAGCTTTTAGAAGGTTAGCTAAACTTCACTGTGACTTCGAGCTGAAAACAGTGAACCACTCATGCTGTACACAGTCAGCAGTGCTATTACTTGATACCGCTTTAGCAGATGATTACTGCTTAAGACTTGGCACCTTCATATGTAATCTTTTAAGAGCCTAGTTGCTACAGATAAAACTTGTAAATCGTGTTTGTGTTCATGCTTTGGTGTCTAGATCAGAGCTGTTAGTATTTCATGTTTCTTAGGTCATAGATACACCATTGGTATAACTCTGCATAAGGCAGTTTCGTATGTTCAATTTCTTAAGTGGATTGGTCACTTCCTCTAGGAAATGGAACTGCATAATAAGCAATAATTGTGTGTGATAGGGTGGCAAGTGCTGCTAGGGCAGACTAGTCAGGAATTCTTATGGCTGAGAAAAACTGTTCACTGTTCTTCAGAACATTTTTGCCAGTGCCAGATGTTCCCTTTTGTCTATTTGTATGAGAAAGTTCACCTATTTATTTACATTGCCACGCTTGCTGTGTTCTTTCAATTAGTGTGCCAGCTCTCATAACATCAAAATGCACCTACCCCGATAGGCTGCAGAGTGTTGTGATATCATCCTATAAAAACTATTCTGTGATTTGGCTAGGATTGCCAGGTAGCTAAAGGAAGAAGCAGGAACCAGGTGAGAGAGAAATAAACTTGTGGTAAAGCATCAGCAGTTACAGAATAATGGTTCCACTGGGCCAAAAAAGATGAATATTTGAGTTTTTGGCAAACATTACTGTACTTCCCAGAATGACATTTCTGTGGCTAGTGACTGCCGGCTGAGCACAATGCTGCACAGCCCACCAGCAGAGACCTCTACAGCACATTTGTGCTCTAACAGCACATTTGTGCACCACAAGAAGATGCCTCTGTCCATCCTTGGATAGGAACAGACAGTCCAAGGGATTTGAGTCAGAGCTTTGGCCAACTTTTGAAGATGCTTATCTAAGTCAATGTAAGTAGGGATAACCTAAGTTTCAATTTCAGTCAATTTAGCTCTTCATGGTTCTATTGTATTACTTTATTCCATGGGTAGGCAAACTAAGGCCCTGGGGCCGGATCCAGCCCAATCGCCTTCTAAATCCGGCCTGCGGACAGTCAGCGTGTTTTTACATGAGTAGAATATGTCCTTTTATTTAAAATGCATCTCTGAGTTATTTGTGGGGCATAGGAATTCATTCATTTTCCCCCAAAATATAGTCCGGCCCCCCACAAGGTCTGAGGGGCAGTGGACTGGGCCCCTGCTGAAAAAGTTTGCTGACCCCTGCATTCCCTTCTTCATCACATTGTATGGTGGAGCTCAGCCCTGTTATACGTAGTATGCTTGATGTCAGGATAGAACTGGTGATATGAGAAATGCTGGGCAGGTATTTAGCCTGCGTGCCACCATCTAGCGCTGGCTGAAGGAAAGGATAGCTAGGAGACCAGGTCTTGCTGACTACAGGCTGTCTTTGCCACTGTTTTGTCTTACCACCTTTCCTAGAGCCAGGTCTGACACCTGGGCCCAAGTTCTTTTTTCATCACAACACCCAGTGCCTCGGGATCAGATGTAATCTTTCAACCAAACTGCAGCTTAGTGGTATTAGCTTACACATGGTCACACGGAGGGTTACTGCTTCCCCGGTCTGTCTTTGTCTAGGAAGGGTACAAATCCCCACCAAGGATCCCTGAAGTAGTGAATTCCCAAGAGTCTATAAATCATGCCTGCATTGGACTAGATGACCCCTGGGATCCCTGCCAATTTTATGATTTGGGGTGTGTGTGTGGTATATCTAGAATCTCTCGGACTTTTGTACCCAGGTTTTGGTAGTGACTAAGGTTACTTTGCTGGGTTGAGGCTGGGGTGTCAACTATGTTGGTTCTTGGAAGCATGAGATCATGGCACGTACACTGTGGGTTCATCTTATTTGGATCCCTGCAACACGGATTATGTGGGGCTTGCCTTTGTATTTGGAAACTACAGCTGATTAAGAATACTGCAGAAAGGCTTATGGCTAGGGCCAGTTATGAGGAGCATGTGAATGAATCATTGGCAACAACAGCTAGATTAGCTGGTGGTCTTAATTATTTTGAAATGTGCCACTACAAATATTGAGTTGCTTTGCATGTACTTGCCTCATGGAGCCATTTCAGTAGTGGAACTTCGGGTGAGGAAATGACCCTTTGACAAGTTTGCTCAACTGAAGTTTTCTAGAGATAAGTGGAACCTGCAACGAATTGCAAACACATTTAGGAGGCCAGCCAACTATGCCCTCTTTCTCCCCCCCCCCCAACACCAGTCAGTAAGCATTCTATGCCCACTGAGTATATTACATCCTTGTTGGGCCTACTTTTGTTTTTATCCCACATCAATAACTTCTGTTTTTCTCCCCCAAGTTTATTTTATACTTTTAAGAGTCTTGGGGTTTCTTAAGCCTGTTAAGTGTATTGAAACCTTCCTTATCTGCATGGATGGTGACATTTTTGGCTATGTAAGGTGCCAGGCTCAGAAAATGAGTTTGTTATAGGATAACACTCCTGTTTGGTGCTCTGAGTGAAACGCCCTTGGCTTGTCAACGCTGCCATTTGTGTTTACTGCAGTGACAGCCTGGCTTCAGTGCTACATACAGCTTTGTTTATTTCTTATTTTCAGCGTGCTTCCTTCTATATCCATGAAATAGCCACTTGTTAAAGCCACTGCATAATTAGTGCCTTGAAGCTTTGTTGAATACATATGTATTTCAGCATTCTCCTTCATGACCAAACCAAGTTACCCTTTGACCTCCATTGAAGTTGTCTGTCAGTAATATTGTAAGGCTCAATTGTTTCGGCATTATGCAACAGAGGACTCTTGGCCTCTTCCTCTGACTCACTGTGGTTGTACTTCCTGTCTTGTAATGTATGCCCTTTGGTGTCCGCTTGCTAAAAGCTTGTCTCTTTTTATCAAATGGTTTCCAGTAGGACTGCAAGTTTTAATTAGCAGATCAATCAATTAAAGTTTGATAGGGGAAGGAAGAACAGGTGTTTGTGAGTATGAATAGAGTATGTATGTGTTTAAGTGTGTAGGGTGGAAGGGAGATGCTTGTCCTGGCCCCACCTTCCACAGCGCCTAGTCCAACCCATTGCAATGAAGGAATCTTTTTGCCCAGCGTGGGGCTCAAACCCATAACCCTGAGACTAAGAGAGTCGTGCTGAGCCTGCTCTTGTTTTAAATGGATGCCGTTTTTACCAGAAGGACTGTGAACTGTTGTGGAAATCATGTTTTTAGGACAGCAACAACTAGAGTTTTTTTCGGAGGAGCTTGGTACAAGGGATGTATGTGTCCTAGGCTGTCAAAGATGGCTTTTAAAAGAACTGCTTCTGCTGTTGTGGCAGATGCTCTGTTGGATGCTTTTCAGTATGGCACCTGGTCCATGGCCTCCACTGTGGTTGCCCAGAGAAACATCTCGTTGAGACAGTGGCTCATTGATTCTAGTTTGGAAGCACACTTGGCCGGTCTCCTTTTCTCAGGGGCAAGGATGATGACGACGACAACGATAATGATGATGATGATGATGATAATAATAATAATAATAATAATAATAATAATTTTTTTTTATTTATATGCCACTCATCTGACTAGGTTGCCCTAGCCACTCTAAGTGGCTCCCAACAAAATATTAAAAGCACAATAAAACATCAAACATTAAAAACTTCCCCTACACTTTTTGAGAGTCTTTGCAGGTTCACTGGGTGGAAAGAAGAACTAAAACCAAGGTACTGCCTTCTGCTAAAATAGATGAATGCAAGGGATGACAGTCTTTCTTTTTTTCATCCCCCCCATGCAGCTTCCCCAGTCCACCTAAATGAGAGCCTTGGTTGAGAGTTTCCAAGTGACTGGAGAAGACCGCTGTTGTGACTGAAGCAACTAAGATGTTTTTCCTTGTACATAATGTTGAAATAATTGATTTCTATACAGACTGCTGTTAAGTATGCAGTCGTTCTCAGAGAGAAGACCTGTATAAAGCTGCTCTAAAGTTTAATATCTTGATAATGGGGTGGCTCGTTGGAGGGTCTGCTTGGTACTAGTTCTTCAGACTGCAGATCTGTGCGCTATAGCTTCCATCATGGTGTCCTGTTGTGCCAGAAGCAGTTTAGTCATGCTAGCCGCATGACCTGGAAAGCTGTCTGTGGACAAATGCTGGCTCCCTAAGCCTGAAAGCGTTGATGAACGCCACATCCCATAGTTGAATTTGACTGGCCTTAACCGTCCAGGGGTCCTTTACCCTTACTAAGCTAACAACTCTGAAGGTTAAATGGGATTGTAAAATAAAAAAATTAAAGTAATATAATAAAGTATCAACAAAATATTATTTGCTTATTATTAATAATAATAGCCAGAAACCAAGCAGCATAGTCTGTCTACACAGATATGTATTTGGTTGCCTTTTGAAACCCAACACAACTGATGCATTCCTACAAAGCACCAGATTTGCTAACCCACATCAGATCACAGAGAAACATATTTGTACCTACAAGCCACCTTCTTTTACAACTAGCTGTCAGCTATCTCTGCTTTTATGTTTCTCGGTCTCTATTGTAAAATTTCCATTTCTTACCCACACGCACCATCAGCCCCCTTCCCTTAGGTGGCAGAGGCGTACCATCTTTTCCAATCTTTGATGGGTTTCTCCTTCCAGACATGCCAGAGAGATCTCTTTATATTTCCCAACCATTTGTCACCATTAAATAAAACATTGCCAGACATTCCTGGCCACCAATAAGCATTTTTCTTTTAGCTTGAATGAAACCAAGAATTATCAGAACATTCCACAAAAACCTAAATTAAGTTTGGATTACTTGGGATTTCATGACAAAGGGACATTGCCCAGTCAGTGTAATAGTACTGTGGTTTGCACCTTGTGGCAAGCCAGGCTATGGTTTATCATGAACAAACACAAATGCTAATACAGTATTGTGCCCACCCTGTTCCTCTCCCCCCCCCCAAAGCAGGGAGAAAATGAACTGGAGTGCCAGCTTAACATTATAAACCAGTGCTTGTGGTTTGTTTGTTTTTCCAAGAAGATGACTTACCACAGCCATCACCAACTTGGTTATGTTGGATTTCTGGAAGAAGAAGAAGAAGAAAAGAATTGGAAACTTTTCTGTAGCTGCAAATTAATTGAGATCTGATTTACCAAGTTTATTGAATTGCTGTTTCCTTGTAAATGTTTAAAGATTTATTTTGATTAGTGTGAAATTTATACACTGCTTGTTTGAAAAAACAGCAACCTCAAAGCAGCTTACAAAAGATAAAATAGTAAAACTGAGAAAAATGCACAGCCATACTTAAACATAAGGCAAAGTAAGTTAAAATACTAAAATAAAATACTTAGTAAAGAAAGCTAAAATATATTAAGGGGGGAAATTAGTAAGGTGTACTTAGTAAGGTGTACTTAGTGTGATTTAAATGTTATATTCAAACACACAGCTTTACTTAGAATTTTTTATTGGATTACTTGAAAATATTTGGAGAAATGACAACTCTGTAGCATCTACTTCCTTTACTTTTAGATTTAAATATAATTTTAGGATGCCTGGATTGCTATGTGCATTAACAAAAATCAGCTTCCTGGGGATAGCCATCTGAGAAATTAATTACAGCCTGATTTAAACTGTTATTATTGTATCCATTCTAGTTCACAAGTTTGATGGTGGCTATGCTTTCATGTCTCAGTAAATCTTAATTACCGTACCACGAATATGTAAATGGAGCAAAAAAACACAACCCATGACTAGTGCTGCATCTGGGGATCACAGTTTGTTTTGCTACAAATGAAATGAAACAAACCATGATCCTCAGTTCAGAAGTAATGCTAAGCCAAGGCTCATGGTTTGTTGCACCCACTCATGCTAGGGAAGGATCTAAGTGGGAGTGATTTGTGCATTTATTTTGCACTTACTTTGATGTGCTGACTGAGCAAATTTATATCCATTCATTGCTGCCGAATAATTTTAGGAAATTATGCATTTTTAAAAGTGCCTTCACTAACTAGGATCCCATGCTCATGGTCAAATGAAGATCATACATCATAGAACCTTTTCAGTCTTGGTTCCTGTTTCCTATGAAAACGGTAGTCTCGTCAGCATGACTAGAAAGCAACAGGAACATGTCTTTTTAGGTAACAAAGTCTCTCACAATGGATCTGCATAGGACACTATGCACTCAGTGGGAGAGGATTGGGAGTGACTCCCAAGGCAAGTTGCCAAGTGCTTTGTTCTTGTTTTTGTAATTGGAGAGTCTATTATCTAGGGGAAATGTCTCAAAACACTTTGGGGTTTAGAGCAAAATATGCTTTCATGGGGCCTTAACGGGTTCTGTGTTCTGAATTCATGGGTGTAACAACAAGAA
Organism: Zootoca vivipara; assembly: GCF_963506605.1. NCBI lineage: Eukaryota > Metazoa > Chordata > Lepidosauria > Squamata > Lacertidae > Zootoca > Zootoca vivipara. The sequence goes on along the minus strand of NC_083291.1, from coordinate 31,351,820 downwards.
AACTGCACTGGTCCATTCAGCATTCATTTATTTGTACAGGGCTGTCATAGCCTATGTTTTCTCCAGTTTGGAGTGCAAGGTGGCTAACAGATGCAACATAATTTAAAACCACTGCTTTATTAGGACACGAAAGACCAGCAGGGAATAATGACTAAAATCAAATGTTTTTGATTTCTTTATCCTGCATTTTTAAAAACCTCTTCAGATTTGAGTGTGTGTGGATTTTGGGAGGCTTCAACAAACTGAGCTGCAGTTACACAAAAAGCAAGAGGTTTTAAGATTGGGAAATGGTGGGAATGGGAGATTGAATGCAGCCCAGACGTTTTCAAAGCATTGTGTAAGTAGCGTTCTGCTAGCTAGGAAGACAAACATTTCCAGAGCTTTGGGGCATGTACTTCTTGATAAACACATGGATTCTTAGTCTCTCCCCCCCCCCACAAGAGTATCAAATCTATTTTATTAACATATTAAGAGCTTAATTTCAGTGTAGGAAAAAAAGATGGATTTATGATAATGTTTTAATAGCATCACAGGTGTTTGGGGAGTATTTCTATGACTCATGTATATAGGGGCAGCTGTTGGCTGAGGTGGCAGGAGAAAATTGAGTTTGTTTGCATACCACAAAAGGAAGGCAGGAAATAGAAAGCCTGGTGTTTGTACGCTTGTGCCTTTTTTGTATGTTTACAAACAATTGAGGACTTGTCCAAAATTCTGTCCCAGCATCCATTTAGAAATCTGTATGTATCTAATTTGGTAAAGTTGCTAGGAATTCTCAATTGCTACCAGAGACTTCTGAAAGTCTTTCCATGTCTATCAGATATCTCAAGGTCTCACGTAGACCTTCCAGATCCACTTGCTTCATCCAAGAAAGCTCTTTATGCTTCTGAGCCTCCATGTACTAGCTATATAGTTAAGGAAGCAGCAGCAATTGCACCAACTCTTAATATTTGCTAATTTAAAATATAAATCTAAGCACAAACTGTCATTAACAGTGGAAACAATGAACAACATGTTGAACTGTACAGTATTTATCATTATCATTCCCATACATCAGGGTGGCCATCTTGATGTTCTTGAGATACTTTTGGACTCCACTTCCCATCAACCCCAGCCAGCATGACCGATAGTCAAGGATTATGGGACCTGTAGTTCACCAACATATGGAGGACGCCACATTGACGATTTCATAAAACTGTCATTGTCTTCCTTTCTATGTTATTACAAAATGTGCCAGCTTTCTCATTGAGGTGGCCATTAGATCCTGTGGACATAATTTTGGAACAGTGCGCTGTTCCAGAATAGGATTTTAAAAGTACTGTTTGTCAGTCCTCATAATTGCAGTATCTTTTTTATGCCATTGAAGTAACATTATCTTGTAAAATTACTCTGCAGGGATTTCCTGCCTCGTGGATCTGGAATTGTTACCAGGCGTCCCCTCATTCTTCAGCTTATCTTTTCTAAAACAGGTATGTGGTTTTTTCCATTGTATTTGAAGAGTGACCCAAGTCCTTGTGTAAATGCTGATATGTCCGTGTGCGGTTTCTTCTTTGACTGTGACTATTCTAGAATGCAGAAATCTTTATTTGCTCTGGTTAACTAGCATTGTTTATGTCTTCGTGGGACTATATTTCAGTGTTCTTAACATGTTTCCAAGCCAGTGTCTTTATTAAGTCATTTATTATGCTTTGGTAAAAAAAAAAAAGGACATGCTTTTTCTGAATACGTTGACTTGACTTGTAAAACAAATGTGGATAATGAATCAATCAATTTTGTAAAGTACTGTATTAGAATTGTATTCTGAGTGAGGAGAGGCTGTGTTCAAGCTGAACCAGTGCCTGGCTGTACTTATGGGCCAATAAGCTGAAACTCAATCCTCCTAAGACAGAAATTGCGAGTGAGTAGTTTCCAGGTCTAAGAATTAGAAACTTTGCCTATTCTAGATGGGATTGCACTTCCTCTGAATGATTATTGGGGGGCAATGGGGTGATGAAGTAACCTGGGGATGTCATGCAGCAGTCAAGACTAAGCTGCTGCCTGGGCCACCCTGTTCAAAGGGATTGACCTAAGACAAACAGCAGCTACTTGGGTCATTGTGCTCAACAAACAGTGCATAGCACGACTATGATAGCATCTCTCCTCACGCTGCCCAGGGTTGGCTGCTCAGTTCATCATTCGCAGGAACTGCGCTGAACACCTTGGCACCACCTACCTGAGCCAGTGTGCTAAGCAAAACCAACTTGCAGCACAGCAGTAGCAGCCTCCCCTTTCTGCCCTTTCTTGTGCACTGTCTGCCTAGCTTGGTGGAGGTGCACAGGAGCAACTCTGGCGGTCTATTGAAGGTTGTCTGTGGGGTTTTTAAAGAGCTTTCTTAGGGTTATGACCGTCATACACGTTGAACAACAGAACATCATGTGTCATGGGGTGGTGATAGGCCCTCTTGAGAGACCAAGCATCTAGTAGTTGCCAACCATTTGGGGCTTTTGGGTGCACATTTGCAAACTGGGCAAATCGTCCTGGGCATCTTGCACATCCCACAAGCAAGCACACTCCTTATTGTACTGGCTTATTGTACTGGCTTCGGCAGAAGTGCTTCTTTCAAGCCAAGTTTCAGCAGGGAAAGGAGAAGGGGAAGGGACCATGTGGGCACCATGGAGGACCTCTCTGGGCACATCCCTTGGGACCAAAGCAGCAGCACATTGGTAACATAACCCAGTAAACGGGCAATAAATATTTGCATAATTTAGAAAATATAGTGTGTCTCCCCCTCCCCTCACATTTTCATCTCACAAAATAAAACTGCTGAGCATACAGTGCAGCCCTACTAAATTAGGCCTGCAATATAAAGCATTTGGTATAGTTAAAAGCGGTTTTCAGTGACAGCTCCTGAGTTGAGCCCTCAAAAGGTGTTCCAGAGGTGTGAATTCCAATCTGACAAAGTGTTTTCTCTTTTTCAGAATATGCAGAATTTTTGCACTGCAAGTCTAAGAAGTTTACAGATTTTGATGAAGTCCGACAGGAGATTGAAGCGGAGACAGACAGGGTTACAGGAACAAATAAAGGCATCTCTCCTGTTCCCATTAACCTGAGGGTGTATTCACCACATGGTAGGTGTGGTTTTGTGCTCTGGATGAACCTTTTAAAAGCAGATATTACTGGACTGAATACATATATTTGAGGGCTACTGGACTACTAAAGTATCCTGGACTGGAAATATCCAGTAAAAAGGAAAGTTATGGCTTTATGTGGTACTTGGGGAGTAAGAGTCTGTATATAGCTTGAGCTGTAGGAGGATGTGAAGGCATTAGATGCATTATCATGGTTAAAAAAGGCTTTGGGGTCTTACAGTTGTGAGGATAACTAGCTAGATCTCCCTAATGGCTTCCCTCCATCCTTGTATAAAAAGACTTTGGCAAAGTTCCTTGAGGTCACAAAGCAAAACCTGATGACCTTCTCAAAAGGAAGTTCTTAACACTGTGCTCATTTTTCTTTTCAGTATTGAATCTGACTTTGATTGACCTTCCGGGTATCACTAAGGTGCCAGTGGGTGACCAACCCCAGGACATTGAGTACCAGATAAAAGATATGATTTTGCAATTCATCAGCAGAGATAGTAGCCTGATTCTTGCTGTGACTCCAGCCAACATGGATTTGGCCAACTCAGATGCTCTCAAAATGGCCAAAGAAGTTGACCCACAAGGTAAAAAAAAAAAATCTTCATTTCCCCCCCCCCTTTCACCTGTTGCACTGATCAATTCCACACAATTCCATGGCAGAATACTGTAGGGTCTCCAAAATCTCACTCTGAGCTTCTCAGCTGAAATAATTGGGAATCCCCAAATCATTCTAGGTAGAATAGTCCAGGGCCAGCCCTATGGCCAGGCTGGGTGGCGCACGGCACCACGGCGCCGGCCCGCCAGGGGGGCGCCGCGAGCTGCTCCCGCCTGCTGGCCGGCCGGCCCGCCACACAGCTGCGCCCACGGCAACCGCACTGTGCCTGCCTGCCTGCCCGCCGTGCAGCAGCACCTGTGGCAGCCGCGCTGCGCCCGCCCACCGCTCTGGGAAACAGGGTGGGGTGTCGCCAGAGGGATCCATTGCACCACGGCGCCAGGGGTGCTTAAGACGGCCCTGAGTGCCGATGTGCTTTTTCTGTGGCCCTGTGCCAGATACCTTTCTCTGCTAAAATGCTGGTCTTTAAAATGAATTTTCTAGAGGATCCTGGGAACAGAATGATAGTAGCAGAAACCATAAGATTAGGACAACTGGAACTTAAAATTGCAGGGCAGAACAAGATGGAATAATTCATGTCCTTGGTGGCAATAATTAATTATGTGCATTAAAAAGAAGATGCCTTAATTCCTAAGAACTACAGGTGTCTAAAATCTTGGCCTAATCTGGCAGCTGCCCTGTATCTATCCAATATTACTTATGAATCTCATAGATGGGCCTTTTCCAGAGCCCGATTTGATGCGATGCCTTCAGCTGTGTTACACAGCAAATTCTTGCGTATACCAATTGAAGAGTGCTTTTGTCCATGCATGTCCAACAAGGTGGAATCTGTTATTCACATTCTTTTATTCTGTGAATTCTGTAGTGAAGAACGATCGCGACTCATTTTACCCTTATTATCAAAATTCACACCCTTGCAATATTATCTGGAATTTCCCCCCGAAACATTACGCAATTTCCTTCTGGAAGATTCTTTGAGCTCAGTATCCTATGCTGTGGCCAAATTTTGCACCTTAGCTATTAAACGTAAATCTCTTTTATTGAATAACATATTATAACAATTTGTCCTGCCCTCCGATGATGATATTGCTGCTACAGCTCTTAGTTAAATCTCTTATTTTATGGTGTTTTATTCCGCTGGACCTGTATCTTAAGTATTGTATATTAGTATATTGACTGTTAAAACCCCATATCAGTCGTTTTAATGGTTTATGTAGAGAATTATGCAGAATTTCTGGTTTGATATGCTGGCTGTTTGCTGTAATAAACATTGACTACTGACTGATTCTGTGCATTATGAAGTAAAATAAAGAAATCAAGAGCTTTACAAAAGCCTTAATCACTCTGATGTGCAAAGTTGTGGTGCCAAGCTTATCATTTATTATAATATGTATTATAGCTCCTGATAACTTGTTTGATCTCTCACCTGAATATTTGGATCATCTGTTGATCAGCCGTTCTGTTTCCCCCCCCTCAGGCTTACGGACTATTGGGGTAATAACCAAACTAGACCTGATGGATGAAGGCACTGATGCAAGAGATGTTCTGGAGAACAAACTTCTACCTCTGCGGAGAGGTAGAAAGCTATTAAAACTTATAACTGATGGGTATTTGTGTGAATGAACTCAAGTACTGTAGCATTGGTCAGATTCATAGACTTGAATAAAATGAGTGTTTGCCAATCAGGCTTAAAGGAAGGAAGTACCTGGGCTCCAAACCACCATGCAGTGTGCATTTAATGTGCACTCTGGGTAAGAAGAAGCAAATGAAAGTAGCTAGTTTTGAAGTCTGCTTGCTGTTTGTCTTGTCCCTTTGTCATCCAGAGCATTTCTAAAGCACTCAGGTGTACAGGGCTACTGGCAATCAGCTTTCTTTTATTCCTAGCATCTATGGGTGCAAAGTGTCAGCAGGATGCATATGGGACGTGATCTGCGACCAAGCTTCATGACAAAGCTTGTCATTTGACATGAAGTTATCAGATTCTTTCTTCCACCCCCTCTTTGGGCAGGAAGCGGTCAGTGGTTGGAGCCATATATTTTCGTATACCTGTTGAAAACTTCCAATTTGCACAGTAGAAGGGACCTTAGTGATGATCCTAGCTGAGTGTTGTGCATTTAGAGCCAATTTGTGACCCTGGTGAATTGTGATCCTGTAGTTTTTAGATTAGACTAGATTAGATTTCTTTATTGTCATTGTGTAATTACAATGAAATTAGATGCTATCCCATAAAAACAACAACACAAAACACATTTTCAGCCACACATTCACTGTAATGGAGCATGAGGTGAGACAGGTATTGAGGATAGCGAATCCGAGGAAGGCTGCTGGACCTGATGGTATCACAGGAAGGGTGTTGAGGGGCTGTGCAGATCAATTGGTGAAGGTCTTTACTAAGATCTTCAACGTCACATTTAACATGCTGATAGAACATTGGGAGCACAGTCTTACGTTTAGCATGGTTGAAATCCCCAGCAATGATGTGCACAGCTTTCGAATACTTGTCTTGCTGGCTGCTGATAAAGCTCTGCAGAGACCTCATAGCTAAGTTGGCAACTGGAACGTACACACCAGTTAACATAACAGCTGTGAACTCTCTAGGGAGATAGATTTTAACTTGATTAACTTTGTCCAGATTTGATCTCTGTATAAGTCTGTATAGTGTATAGTAGGAGATGACTCATCTCACCAGCATGAGCTCAGAGTCTGACAAGAGTGGGTTCTTGATTACCCCTTCAATGAATGTGCTTGCTATGCTGCTCAATATCACAGTTCTGCATTTGAAATAAACGGTGCAAAATAGGCACATTCTCATCTTTTTTATTTGGGCTGTACCACATGGATTTCTGTAAATTTCTGAGTCACAGTGCTTTCATGTACTAAGGAAGACAACTTGTGACATCAGGGTGTGAGGCCAAGTTCCATGGGAAAGAACTATGCTGAGTGTAAAAATTCCAGCCAATGGCTGTTGAATGTCCCACTTTATCTCTGCATGGCTTCTTGTCTTTTCAATTAAAATAGGAGCAATAGGCCCTTCTTAATTTTAAGTGTGGATTGTTGTAGAAGCTAGGATTCCCCACTTCTTTTGTACCATTACAACTATGTGGCTTTCTGCAGTGGTTGCCCTGTTGTGTCCTAGCTGCTTTCTCTGCATTTGTACTGGGCTCCTGTGCAGAACTATAAGGCAAAAAACTAATATATGGAGCTGTCCACTCATAGGCTACATTGGAGTTGTGAACCGGAGCCAGAAGGATATTGATGGTAAGAAGGACATCAGAGCAGCATTGGCAGCTGAGCGCAAGTTCTTCCTTTCCCATCCTGCTTACAGACACATGGCAGACCGCATGGGAACCCCGCACTTGCAGAAGCTGCTCAACCAGGTAGGCTGTTCCTGCGGCATCCTGGCTCTTTTGCCTGGCTCTTTAATATTGCCTGAACATCACTGTTTCCCCTTAAACCTTGTGGAGGTGTTACATTATGGAGGAAGGTGGCTGGCACCTTTCACCCCAAATGTGATTCTCTCCCCATACTTTTTCTTACCGAAAAAATAATCTGCTATTCTTCATTTTATAGCTGGTTTAAACATTTCAAAGAAACAGGGGAGAGCAGAAATGAGGGTCTTTGGTTTTTAGCTTATTTCTTTTTCAGGTATCAGCTTGTTGCTGACATGAAATATGTATGTAGTCATGCTAATCTCCCATCATATACAGTTATATCCGTGGAATTGTTCCAGATGAATATGGATTAAACTTGTTGAAGCAGGAAAAGACCTGTAGATGGTTTCCATAAGCCAGTGCCTGTTTTGGAAGGGTTGAAAGGGCTATGCTGGGAGCAGCCAAGTTTTCTTTTAACTTTGTTTATCCCTAGCAAGGGCAACAAGGAAAGGATTTTGGTGCTAGAAAGAAGGATAAGGTGTTCACCTAGGTGGTGGGCCTGCAGTTTTGTTAGGCTGAGATGGGGATTTAGGCATTCTTGGGTCATATACCAAAGAATCACAGCCTACAGCTGTTTAGAGCTCCATCACACCACAAAGGGGCAGCTGATGGATAAGAATTTTGTTAAATACTGGAATTTTGTTAACTAGAGATAATTGAGAACAAAAGCAATAGGGATTCATCTTGGACATATCATATATGGAGAATGGGAAGCCGGTTTTGGAAAATTGTATTAAATTGAATTAATTTGGCAATGATTTGGAAAATCAATAAAAATAATTGGCAAAAAACAACAACAGTTCCATCACACCACAACTCACCCCTGATCAAGAGCTAGACAGCCCTCAACCTAGCTGACTTGAAAGGGAAAGCTGCTTTTGTTCAGCACTAAGCAACACTACTTATAATGATGTTGATATGAAATGATTGCTCTCTTTTTTCCATAGCAATTGACAAACCATATCCGGGAGACTCTGCCATCACTGCGTAGCAAACTCCAGAGCCAGCTTTTGTCCCTTGAAAAAGAAGTGGAGGAATACAAGAACTTCCGCCCTGATGACCCTACGCGGAAAACGAAAGCCTTGCTTCAGTAGGTCAAATCTGAATTGAGCTGTGCCTCTCACATGGGGAGCTTCCTTCCTTTGTTGTGTTGTGCTTTCAGAGGCTAGCTTTCATCTTGAGAAGCATGAAAGCATAGGGTGGTATCCAACTAAGTTTTACTCAGAGCAGACCTGTTGAAATTAATGGACCTAACTAGTCATGCTTATTAATTTCAGTGAGTTTACCCTGGGTAAAACTTAGTTGAATATCTGTGTTGTGGCAAACATCCAGTGTGCTTCCTCTGTTCATTTTTTACTTATAAGGCATCATTTATGTGAAAGTTGCAGTTCACAATGTTGCATAAGGAAAAAAAGTATGCATAGCAGAGAGCATCCTTTTGGATGTATAGGATACACAAATTACATGTGACTTTTGCATTCTTTTACATTCCACATTTGGTCGTAAAGTGCATGTGGAGGGGTATTTTTGTGTAGCATGGTTGTGGAGCAGCAAATCCTTTTTGAAACATTGTCCATAGTTTGAACTTGATCATCTTGGCAAGATTGGTGGCCAAAGTTCGAGTATTTTAACATCTTACATTTTTATAATGGAATATATTATGATCAAATCTATTGTTTTTCAGCCTAATTGCATGTTTTGATTTTTCTAAGCAGTTTTCAGATGGCAGCATAAAAAGTTTTATTGTTGTGATAATGATAGTGTAGTGTGTGCCGAAGTAGTGTACCAAATAAAGTCATCTCCTACTATGTGTTTTTTAAAAGCTTCCTGGCAAAGAATTAGATTTCATATGTACATGCCAAAAGAAGTTGATCAAGTAAAAAGTGTTACTTTTCACTCTGCATTCCCGATTGACTGATAATGGCTTCTGCTCACTCAACAGACTGTGGCATTACTGGTATATAAACTTATATATAAAATTGGTTTTAATTTATATCTGCGTAGGATGGTCCAACAGTTTGCTGTGGACTTTGAGAAGCGGATTGAAGGTTCCGGGGACCAAGTAGACACGTTAGAACTATCAGGCGGAGCCCGAATAAACCGCATCTTCCACGAAAGGTTCCCTTTTGAACTTGTCAAGGTAAAAGACATTCCCTTTTGAACTTGTCAAGGTAAAAGACATGGGATTTTACCTCCTGGGGTGATTTGCAAGTTGCTGCTGGAGGACATTCCTGATAGAGACAATGTCCCCTACTGGAAGGATCAGGCAGGTTCCTCTTTGCCACCTCTCCTGGGGGAAGAGTCATCCCTCTCTTGAGACTGATTTCTGTTGGTGACAGTTGGACCTTTCTTTTCTCTGCAAAAAAGTATTCTCATCTATAGCCTTTTTAGTGTTTACTTTGTGCCAGTTTGTGAGTTTGGTGATTAAGTATGGTGTTTATGAAGGCTATAGCTGTGCATATGAGAGTACTGCTGTATTTTCAACCCACTGTTGGCAATCAGTAAGACACATTTCCCCTGCATAGGAGTGTACTGTTGCTTGCTGGGGAAGAGCAAAGCCACAGGTGTCTGCTTTCGGCTGATGATCCAGACCGCTTTGGAAGATCTTATCTAATCATCCAAAGTTAAAAAGGCACAAGAACTGTTGCTTAGCTGCTCTGGTGCTGGCGGTCACCACTGTTGTGTGTTAAATGGCCTTGTCTTGTCTGTAGGTTTGAGGTCTGGAGAACAGTTGACTACTCCCTTGTAGTAGGAAAAATGTAGCAACAGACACTAGCAGGAATAGCAATCTTAAGGTTAAAAAACAGTTAAGTTCCTGGGAAAATTAAGTACCCCACCCACCCACCCCATCAATCGACAGAGTGTTCTGTTTACCAGTGAGTAGTCAATTGACATTTCACATAGATGTCAGTTTTGTCCCATTGTGAAATGCAGGGGCTCTACTCGCAGTAGACCAAGACAGAACTTGCCCTTCGGGTTGGATCACAGGAGATGCATGATCCAGGATGCACTCCTACTGAGGAGAATGGTCCTCAGCAAGTACACTTTTCTTGGCTACTATATAATTTGTATCCTGGATCTTTGCATAAGTTCTCTCTAAGGTGTTTGGTAAGTATGGCTTCTCTAAGGTGCGAGTGTCTGAAGAAGAAAGGAGGGCCCCTCTTTGTGATCAACCAGCAATTTTGTTTCTCCTGTTTCTACCAGCTTTAGCATTGGGGGCTTTTTGTCTTCTAGATGGAGTTTGATGAGAAGGATTTGAGACGAGAAATCAGCTATGCAATCAAAAACATCCATGGTGTAAGGCAAGTATAGGAACAGTAGCTGATTCAATGCAGCACAGTGTTATCTTGTTCTCCACTGATAAACTGTATGTAATGATAACTATCTGGGATGCTAAGGCAAGCTGGGAGTTGGTCTGAGATCCCTTCTACTGATGGTGGTTCCTGTTCTGCCCAAGTCAAAAGGAAGAATGTCACTGAGAAGATGAAAGGAAACAGAATGATGATCACCCTGTCACTGTGCCTGGTACTTTACTAAGCCTAAAGGGAGGACCCTTCTTCTGCTTGGAGGAATTTGAGTGAGAGGCAGTGAAAGAGAAAGTCCAGGGCTGTACATCAATTTGCAAATACTTCTAGCACAACTCATTTATCAGACAAAAGAGCACAGCATTTCTGATTGGTGGCTTTTGCTTCCCCTCCCCTCCAGTTTCAGCACCCTTTATTTCACTTTGTTTATGGATGCAACAATGGGAGACATGTTTTTGAGATACCTTGGGCTTCTTCTGTGCATAGCTAAACTTGAACTCTTGTTAGGACTAAAGACTTTTAATGCCCATATGGAATGGGCTCAGGATAGGATGTATAGGCCAGGAGTTTCTGTAGTTCTGTTGAAGAATGAACAGTTCCATTTAGACACTATCCTTTTGGGGCAATAGCACACAAGATCCATTGCTTCAAGTACAATCAACTTCTATTTATCTCCACCCCCCTCCCAGTATCCTGTATCTGTAATGTCTTTACCCTGGCCAGCTTTTATTCCATCCTTTTTCTTGTCAATGTCCTTAGTTTCTTAACTATTATGTGGGTGGGTGGGGGTGTTCTTTTGTCTAATTTTTGTCGCGATTTCCTTTCTTGCCTATCTGCCTCCTGTCTCACATTTTGATCTAGAATAAAAAGCTTCTTAGAAAGAAGAAACCCTCTGTAAACACCTACAGTTTAGAATTCAGTTTGCAAAAATGTCTTTCTGTAGCAAAGACTAGAGTCCATTCCCCTCTTTTGTCTCATCAACATTTTTTTCCATTTTCTGATGCCCTTATTCCACCTTTTGAACTTTATTATTTAAATGGGAGAGGGCTTGATGCAGTGGAAGGTTTTAACAGTTGCGGGAGGGAATTGTGTTCTAGAATGTTGCCAGTCTTTAAACCTGTTCTCTTTCCCCTCCTTGTTTTTCTTCTCTGCCATGTCTTGCCTTCCTTTCTCCTGCGTGTGGATGACTAGGACGGGGCTGTTCACACCAGACTTGGCATTTGAGGCCATTGTGAAAAAACAGTTGGTGAAGCTGAAAGAGCCTTGTCTGAAATGTGTCGACCTGGTTATTCAGGAGTTAATCAATACATTTAGACAGTGTACCAGTAAGGTATTGAACTAGCTGGAGGCAGCCTGGCCCTTACTGAGTGGGCTGGGGAAACCTGCCAAAACTGCACTGTTCTAATCTGCTCAACTTGCCTAACACAACCTCCAAGAAGAGCTACAAGCATCTTCTAAAATCCTGATTGGCTGGTGTTAAAATGGGATTGGGGTTTATTCTGCAGGGGAGACTATCAAGTTTCGTAGGCTTTTACAAAAATGTGAAGCTGTCTTACAACATGGTCCAGATTACAGTCTTGAAATTGTGGCTCACTGCAAGCAGGATTGGTCTGTGCTTTAAGCTTCTCCTGCTTTTATCCTCTGCCTGCAAACAGAAGCTGCTGTTAGCTCTCTGGAGGTTGCCTAGGTCTGTGGGTAGATTCTTCTTGGATCTTGGCCCTTCTCTAAGTGCACGGCTTCTTGATCTGCCATTTAAACCGCTCCCTCAGGTTTTTTGCAAAGTCATGGCTGTTAGAAGGTCATGCGGCTGTTTGGGCAAATTAGCTTCAAATGCACTGATTGGCATAATGAACCATTTCCAGTCTAAAGGCCATCTGTTGGGAATTCGTTTCACTGTTTCAGTGTGGTTGTCCCATCTACATGCATATTGAAAAACTGACCTGTCAAAGAGCTAGCTTCTCCCCTGCTTAATTTGCTGAAATTGACAGCAGGGCGTACAAACTGAGGCTCCAGGATCATGCTGCCTGATTGTGTGCCCTCTGGACAAGAACTTTGATTTTCAGCAGAGTAGCAAAGGTGCTGCCCTTAAGAGCGGTTTACATTGCTTGCTTGTTACAGTGGTGTATGCTGTAGGACTCTGGGTCCGTTTCTGACAAAGCAGTTGTGTGCTTTTGTTGTTATGTGAAGAAGCCAGCACTTGCTCTCCAAGGTCCTTCAAATCCCCACTATCCTGATGCAGCAGAATCTGCATCTCTCTTCTGCCCCACAAGGTATCTGAGTTTGGGCTGCTTTCTTGAATTCAGATTCCAAAGGATTTTGTAAAGGAGTCATTCCCCAAAGAAGGGCTCCTAGTCTGAACAGCAACTGATGAAGCAGGGGACAGGGAAGTGGCAGAACTGTGAAACAGGGAACAATTTTGGACACCATCACAAGAGAGGATTGACCCTAAATCCAGGTTTTTCAAGACCTGAGGGTCACTTGCAAGGGAAAATGTCATTCCTTGCAGGTGAAATGAGCCAGTGAAACAGAAATGAACGGTTAAATGCTGATTGCTGAGGCAGGCATCATTCTTATGTATATGACCAGTCTCTGTTGACTGTACCACTTCAGATGATGGGATACTCCTTATTACATTTCCCCCTTATAGAGAAGTAGCATGCTAGAGAGAAGGGTGCTAGGCTTTCAGTTTTCCTGACAAGTTAGTAGAGATACTGTTTTTATGTATGGAGGAATATTGATTCATGTGAGCCCCATTCCTAGTATAGCCCAGGCACAAGTTGACTACAACAGTCACATTGTGGAATTCTAGCATCTTAGGCTGAAAGCTTCAGTGGAGGTGCTAATTATACCAGGTTGCAAGGTTACTAACATGTTAATTGAAAATAGCAACCATCACCAAATACTGTAAGTGTACTTCTCCCTCCTTCCATCTGCTAACAGATGCCTGCCAAGTACTGTTTCGGAACATGGAAGACTAGTGCAATGGTAGCCAACCTTTTTGCCACGTTTGCCACAAATGGGAGTTTTGATTGTAGTCAAACATGATGGCGAGCAGGCTGCAGAGTAGCACTAGAGGTGGGCAGAGCGTGCCTGACTTGACATAGCCTGACCCTGAGGCCTTTCTGCCTCACTTTAGGAGTGCCACAAATTACTTGTGGCATCCTTGCTATATTAGCCATTCATACTCTAGAATCAAACGGGGAACAGTAAGAAGCAAGCATGACCTGTTTTTTCAGTCTTGGGGAGCTATGAAAAACAAAACCGGTTTCCATCCACTTTGCCAAGCACACTCATACTGCAAGGGGCAGGCAGGATCCCTTTGTAGAAGTACCTGAAGCTAATTTGAACCCTGCTGAGCAGCTCAGCTCCTGGAAGGGAGTAGTTCCTTGTCAAGAGTTTGGCAATGCAAGAAGGATCTTCCTGAGGAAGTGCTGCTGCTTTTTCCTTTGCACATTACTAACTTTTTGAATCTCTTTCTCCCCTCTCTGTCACTTTTTTTTATTTTCCTGCTTTTCTTCGGAATCTCTCCTTTCTGTTCGCGCTTTCTGCATGGTGCAGGACGGGGCTCTTCACACCTGACATGGCTTTTGAAGCTATAGTGAAAAAACAGATTATAAAGCTCAAAGAGCCCAGTTTGAAGTGTGTTGATCTGGTGGTCTCAGAGCTGGCCATGGTCATTAAAAAGTGTGCAGAGAAGGTAATGAGTCTCTACTCTTTTTATTTCCCCTCCCCATCTCCCTGTCACCTGGAATATGGCTACTTGCGGTTCTCAGCTAAAAGGAAGTTTGAATGCTTTCAGTGAGGGCAGTCTGTGCCTGAGCAGAGCCAGGGCCACAGCAGCTGCCATCCTTTTTTCATTATTTGAATACTACTTTTATGTTTCATGAAATTATCAAAGCAGTTTACATCTCAGTAGAAATCACTTAATTGTATAAAAAGACAAAAATAATAATAATTGGTGGGCAGCTACATCCTCTCTGAGGATGTCCATCAGACTGTTGAATTGTCCAGTTTGGCTTCACAGCAGCGTCCCACAGAGACATTGCACTGGTGTTGCTTGGACCATAGCAGCTGTAGTTGAACATGCTTTGAAAAGTGGCTAAATCTCAGGAGCGCTTCCTGTAATACAAGGTTATGCTTTTCAGCTGCTCTGTGCCAAAAGAAGCTTGTTTCAGCGCTAAAGCATGAAAAGAGCTCTGACATTTATCTGTTCTAAGAGTATCTTGGCAATATGTAATCAGCACCTTCCACAGTGACTTGTGGGTAGCCCTATCATTTAATCAAAAAGAAAGCAACTCTCATTCTTTTTCCTGTGACACTAAGAAGCCAGTCTCATGTGTTCCTTCTGCTAAACTCCATAGAGGTCTTGGGCTGTTTCCCAAACAAAAGCCATGGGGAGCATAGGGTGCACATCAAACACCCAGAAAAACGTTTTGTATCTTTATTGAACTGGAAAAATGAAAACCCACCCCAAACCCCTCTTACTTTGTGCTTTAGCCCTGTCCCAGTGGTAAAATTGAGAGATAGCCCAGCCTCTTCTCTTCTGTTCTCTATACGTGTGTCTATACTTGATGCTTAAGACTGCAGTGATCTGATCTCTTCTCTGCTTGTTCTCAGCTTGGTTCTTACCCTAGGCTTCGAGAAGAAACAGAAAGAATTGTTACGACATACATCAGAGAACGAGAAGGGAAAACTAAGGACCAGGTGAGCAGGTTTTTTGTTTACTCGCCAAATAACCTCTGGGCTGACTGAGAATAGCAGAATCAGAATCTACAATGGCTTTCTCAACTGACAATCACAGCAAAATGAACCCCTTCTTTGCTCATCTTTCTCAGGGTTTCCATTGAGCTGGAATTGTTTGTTATAGCAGTGCAGAAAGTACCGAGCTCTTGTGTGGCTATGCATAGGAAGATGATCAAGGCAAAGTCACAGGCTAAGTGTGCAGAAGAGTAGTCTAAATGGGCTCTTTCTCATGATGTTATCATGCAGCTGAGCTGGTTTTGTCTTCTCTCCAGATTCTCCTGCTGATTGACATAGAGCTGTCCTACATCAACACTAACCACGAAGACTTCATTGGATTTGCCAAGTGAGTATCTGCTATCAAATAAACACCAAGATATGCTTGGCTCGCATGTCACACTAAACCGCAGTTATATGTTTAACTATGGTCTAATGTGGATGGGCAGTGTGGAGTTATATACTATTCTAAGTCGCCGCTCAGTGAATAGCAAGCCAATGCTTGTAGTTTGCTGTTTCTAGCATGGAGTCTAGAAGAAGCATAGCAGCATGCATTAGTACACTGCTCATTCATTGCAAATCATAGTTAACTAGAGTTGCCCTCACCCCTTACGCAGGGGTTCTGTTCTGCGTCCCCACGTGCGTAAGGGGAAATCGTGTAACGGGAGCACCCTCTAAACACCCTTCAAGCTCCCTCTCTGCTGCTCTCTCTCCTTTCCTTATGAAAATTACTATATCCAAAAAGGTGCTACTGAAGGAATTTTTTAATTTTATATCCAAAAACATCCACAACTAGAATTGAAGCTGTGGCTGGCTGGAGGATGTGCGGGAAATTGGCTGCTTCTGTGCTACCACTCACATCAGCTGTTAGGCAGGGAAGCTGAGCAGCGTTAACAAAGCCTTGCTGTGCCTCCAATCTTTGGGCTTCCTCCACTCTCATTGACTTTGGGCTCCGGGGAGCGTCTCCTCATGAGCCATGAGGACTCTCCAGCTCTCTCCTGGCAGGGTTTGAATTAAATTATTTATTTCCCGGTGCTGTGCATATACAGTTGCACGTAAATCTGTTGTTGGTGGGGGGCGCTCCTGTATGTATTATGGTTTAACATTGCATGTGAATCAGGCCACTGGGAAACATTATATGGCCCAAATATTACTGCTGATGTAGGAAATGAGGAGATTATTAAATGAGGAGAGCCAGTGTGGTGTAGTGGTTAAGAGCGGTAGACTCCTAATCTGGGGAACCGGGTTCGTGTCTCCGCTCCTCCACATGCAGCTGCTGGGTGACCTTGGGCTAGTCACACTTCTTTGAAGTCTCTCAGCCCCACCCACATCACAGGGTGTCTGTTGTGGGGGAGGAGGGGAAAGGAGATTGTTAGCCGCTTTGAGACTCCTTCGGGTAGTGATAAAGCGGGATATCAAATCATAGCTGCCAAGTTCTCCCTTTTTTAAAGGGAAATTCCCTTATGCTGAATAGGCTTCCTCGTGAGAAAAGGGAAAACTTGGCAGCTATGTATCAAATCTAAACTCTTCTTCTTCTTTTTTGGCCAAGCAGAAAAGAGCATCTTGTGATTGGATGACTGCCTGGTAGTACAGATCTCGTGACTTGGGTTAACCAAAATCAAATAACTAGAAGCTGAAACTAGTCATATGTTGTTGAGATCAAACTTCCATTTTGGAGAAGTTAATGAACTTTAATCTCAAATGCTTGAGTGAAAAGATAACAGTGAGTGAGATGTGTGTGTGAGAGAGAGGGAGGGACAAAACATATGTTTGGCTTTCCTTTGTGACCTATCCTATTTTCAAGGCTCGGATCAAGCAACTCGGGTGCTTTTTTTAAAAAAGCCAGTTAAATGAAAACAATCTTTATCACTTACAATGACTTTACCCTGCCCTATCACAAAGACATGTCTAACTAGCAAAAGCCAGCCAAAATAGGAAGGTCTTATGCCACTTCAGAAATACTATTTGGCAAGTCTCCCAGGAAAGTGCACAATGCAGCCTATGGGAATGCCTCTGTGTATTGAGTAGCCTGGTGTTCTGCACTACTAATATTGAGGGTAACCTCATGTGAGCTATTGTAAGTTGTGTTGGGACATAGGAAAGGAGAATTGCTTGTAGGCATGTAGGGCTCCAGGGCTTTGTAGGATAAAAACACTTTGCATGGTGCTCTGAGGGACATAGGGAGTTATGGAAGATGATGGAGGACTGATGCTGTGATGAATTTTGAAGTAAGCAATTGCAGTCCCTTGGTATAGCACATTACAGTAATCTTAGGCTTTCAAATTCAAAAATAATGGTTGCAGAATCTAAATATGGCAAAAGGGAGTGCATATTTTTTTCCCATGTGGAAAGCACGCTTGACTTAGAAGTCCAATCTGGACTTCAACATGCAGCAGCCAATTCAGAAGCCCCTTGGGTTCTGGTGATTACTTTTTAAAAAATTTCCATCTTGTCACCTCTGATGCATACAGGTCTTTAGATAAAGGACTCAAGGGTGGGTACCCTTCAACACTGATGACAATATATATCAGTTGTCTGCAGTTACCCTGACTTTCCCCGGTACTATTTTTATCCAGCTGTTGCGCACCCTTTCTAGTTAGCTTTTCTGCTTCTGCTTTTTTCCATTAGATCTTACTTGTTTCTTCATGGCTTGCCACATTGTACATTTACATTTGGTTCCCCTGAGTCTGTGCCTCCTTTTCCTCTGTGACTGGACAGACACTTCCAGTTTTTAAAGGAAGTGTCTTGCTTTTTCTAGCCTCCTTGACTCTTTAGACATGTTGGGATCTAGTTTTGACAGGTTTATGTGCTTTCTAATATGCGGGGTGTTTGGATTGATCCTGTTTAAAGCAATTTTAAACTCCAGCTTCCCAAAGAATTAGACCTTCCTAGTGATACATTTTAGTCTTTTAAATTCTCATTCATAACTTTCCCACTAGTTGAGAATGTAAGTGTGTTGATAGCATTACATCTAATAAATGAATCATCCCAAATCAAAATGCCAGTAACCATTGTGAACATTACTTTACAACCATTTTGTTGTCAAATGAGCCTCACCAACTAGGGAAATGACCAAAATGTTCCTGCAGATTATCTCACCTGCAGATGATTAGTAATCTCTCCCTATAGTTCTACAGTACTTGTCTTGGAGGTGGCAATGTTTCTTAAAAAGCTATTTTGGTGGTCATGAACTTACTGCTTACCTAAATCCTAGGACCCAGTATCTTTTGACTGTTTCCCAGTGCCATTCTAGTAGCTGACTCCTGATTTCTCTATAGTGGTCTGTCTACATATCTTTCTATTCACAGCCTTCATAACAAAACAGAGCACATACCATTCACAAATTATGTATACTTTTAATGATGTACTTGCAAATGATCAGATCTTCCACGAGTGACTCCCAAGAAATAGGGTTACACAAAGTTATGGCTACATTTATGTGGGGTGGCATTTAATTTCTTCAGTGTGGTATCCTGGTGCCTTAGGGTTATAATTTCCCACACTATTACAGGAACAGCCATCATGGGATTGAGACCTTTCCCCCTATATCCCTAGAAATCTCCACTAGGTGCCTTTGTCAGTCTTTTCCTGTTCCTCAAGCTCACCACTGTAGTTCTAGTGGCTAAATAACCTGCTTGTTCTTTAAGATTCAGAAGCTTATTGCAGTGTGCACACCCACAGCCTCTGCAGAGAATGGACACTTCTATATATGATGCTTAGTGGAAAAATTAGGACAATTATTGGATGACTTAGAAACACCGTAAAAAATGCATTTTAAGAAATGCTGTTTGGCATCAGCCCAGCAAGCAGCTCAGGCATAGTGTCCTGTTCACATACTCCTTCCATTCCCCATCTCTCTCTCTCTCCCTCTCGTGTAATTTGTGTGCAGTCTATTTATGTATCCTTTCACACTTAATTTACAGTTCCTTCTTTTTCCTTCATCTCACGTTTTTCTCTCTCTTTGACTCACCTCGCTCTTCCCTCTGGATGCCTCAAACCTCTCCCAAATCTCCCCAGCTGTTACACTGAGCAGCGCATGGTGGCTGGGTGCGTATCTGCCTGTGAGAGTTTATCCTTATTAGGTCTAGAGTGTAGCTTGTCTAACCCTTTGGAGAACTTGTTGAAGGGGCTGTATGAAGACACTGGTGAGGATTGGTTCCAATGGCAAGTGCCCCTCACCCTCTGGCAAGCAGAGTGGCCGGTAGTGTGTAGGTCCTCTCACTTGAAATTTAATTTGTGCTGCAGATCAGACAAAGTAAGCAACAGCAGGAATTTCTTTTGAGAAGAAATTCAAAAGAGTGGAAGAGATTCTTTCCTTTTTCTGGGTGGCACAATCCAGAAATAACCTTTCCCTTTCCTAAGCCTTTTGCATGTCTGAGTCAACTAGGGAGAAGAGAGAGGCATAGTGGTAAGCATAGTAATGGTTGGCTAGTAGGATATATCAACATTATGGAGCCCTGAGTGGCTAGCCTTGGAACACATAGTAAATGTGCATGTTCTGTGTACATGTGCATGTAACTGGTAGGAGGCAAGCTGCATCCAGCCAGCAGAGGACCCCAGAATTATTCCACTAATTAGTTGTGAAAATTGACAATCCCGCAAGACAGTCTAACATCCCATTGATTGAAACACACTAGGGTGTTCTCTCCATATGCTACCAGGCAGGTTCTTTCAAGTAAAGATTCACTGGGGCCTGGAGTGTTCTGCTTCCTCCCTAAAGTAGTATGCAGTCACAGGTTCAAGGCCCTGTCTCCCTCTGGTTTAGATCTGAAGTGGGATGTTTCGGAACCACTGCGAATGTATAGAGTGTCTTTGTGGTGGAGAAATCTGTCGTATGGCATGTATCACTTCAGCTCCATTGCTGGTGAACTTTCTCCTTCAAGGGTTGGCATTTTCCTATCTGCATCTCTAATTTTGCTTGAATTGAACAGGAATGAATGTGTTGGTGATTCTGTGTATCTAACATGCAAGTTTACCTTTTTTCACACCCAGTAGGCATGCTTAATGTAAAACCATCTCTTTTCTTTCAGTGCACAGCAAAGGAGCACCCAAGCAAATAAGAAAAGAGCAATCCCAAATCAGGTACTGATGCATGTCTCCTTCCTTTAGCCAACTAGTGTCAGCATACTAAGTCCAGCCTGTTGGGCACACTGTGTATTTGCGCAGAGTTGAACAGGCTTGTGAGCATGGCATAGTTTTAAAAGAAGAAGTGCCACAAGCCTTGCCTTATGTCATTTGAAGAGAGAAAATGACTTTGAGCTGGCCACAAGCTGCAGAAAGTACAGTGCCTCCACCAAAATAAATCATTTATCCTTCAGTTGTGACCACAAATCTATGCCAATATGAACACAAGTAGAAGAGAGAAACTTCAAGGCAGAAGAATGAAATGATGAATGAACTTTTTCAGTCTTGAGTCCCTTCTGTTTCTGAGCAGCAAAACTTGAGCAAAGGAATGGAAACAAAATTGGTGCATAAAGTTAGTCTCTATATAATGTATCTGCGTATGTTAATTCTTGTTTGGAAAGACTGTAATGAAACATTAACACTGAAAAATTATAATTAATTGCATGTAACTTTTTTCTTTTACTGTTTTTTTTCTGCTTTCCCTTTTTTCCCAACCATTTTTGTGCTTCCTGCTTCTCCCTTCCCCTTCTACTTTCATTATTTGATTTTCTTCACTGTTCTGTCCCCTCATCCTGCTTTTCCTTATTTTACCTGCACCACTAATTTTGCCAACCTGTAAAGGGTGAGATACTGGTAAGTACCTGTATAATGTGCTAGTGACTGATATGTAAAATTTGGTGATGGAGACTTCCTTGCCCAGCAAAAGTAAAGGTCCCCAAGTTGGGTAACTTCTTTGCCTCAAAGTGCACTTAATTGTACAGAAAAGCAAGCAACTTCAAATGGCATTCCAGGAGATCCAGGCATGGGAACCATCTTTCTAAATTTAGTTGCTACTGTTGAATTATTGGGCTTATCAAGTGGGCAATGAATGAAACTGTAAGTAGAAAAGGTAGCTTTCTGAACCTTTCATTTTAGCCTGAGGTGTTTTGATTTTAGCTCCAACCCTCCTTGGATCAGAAATCAGGTGGGACATTGTTCTTATTTAATATCTCATCTTCATGCCTTTTCTTCAAGCTGGCATATACGGTTGAAGGAAGATACACTTAGTTGGAGTCTAGTGACACTCAGGCAACTGAGACTTGTGAGTCTTAGCTGTAAAAGTAAGCACGAGGCTGCCATACTTGGGTATGACACCCCACCATACCAACAGAGCGCAATGGAAGGATAAAGGTGCCAGTAAACCTTGGCTGGTAACCGCAGCATTCTGAGCTCCTACTCTGTCTGTTAGCATCCTGGTTATTTCCCCCCTTGAGACCTTGTGTTCTTCCTACCTGGTGAGACTCAAGTGGCCAGCATCGTGTATTGCACCATGTTCTTCATCTACACCCATATGCCCAGCTTGGTCAGCAATTGTCACAAACGTATTCCATGTTAGTTTTCATCTTGATGTGTTCATAAAGTTAAAGGGGCCCCTGACCATCAGGTCCAGTCGTGACCGACTCTGGGGTTGCGGCGCTCATCTCGCTCTATAGGCCGAGGAAGCCGGCGTTTGTCCGCAGACAGCTTCCGGGTCATGTGGCCAGCATGACAAAGCTGCTTCTGGTGAACCAGAGCAGCGCAAGGAAACGCTGGTTTACCTTCCCGCCGGAGCGGTCCCTATTTATCTACTTGCACTTCGATGTGCTTTCAAACTGCTAGGTGGGCAGGAGCTAGGACCGAGCAAAACGGGAGCTCACCCCGTTGCAGGGATTCGAACCGCCGACCTTCTGATCAGCAAGCCCTAGACTCTGTGGTTTAACCCACAGCGCCACCTGTTCATATCTCCATCTAAAATCTCAGCTGCTGCTGCCTTCTCTTTAATTACTGAGGCACAGAGAGATTTGTTTGCCCTATCCTTACTTTGTGGCCCTTTCCCTTGTCTGGTGAGACAAATGTTGCTCTATGCTTTTCCTTTAAGTGCACTAGAGTCTAAGAAATGTGGGTGGATCGGTAGCTCCATGATTAAACAAACTGATACTGCCCTTTGAACTCAAAGTCCCTGAAGGATGTGTTGTGGATGGGAATCTTGGAGTTGGAAATCATATGGTTACATTGCTTACTCTACAAGAAAATGGAATCGCCAGAAACTTTTGGATGTAAGTGAGAAGAGCAGTTCTTAATAAAACAGATGCAGAGGTGCTCCTCCGCTCATTCTGTCCTGGGAATAATTTTCGCATGTACTTGGTGCAAGAATATTGCACTATGTACTATTGTACATATGTGACATATATGCTAGTTTTGATGCATATGTGTTCACTTTGCTCAGATTGGAGGTGTGGGAGGTTTGCTATTCAAGTGCTATTTTTACTGGACAAGGAATCTCTCAATTCCATATTCTGACCCAGTGGACTAGAATGCTGAGAGAGTTTAAAATAGTGGCATAGCATTCCCCTGGAATCCCAGGCATCCTGTCAGTTCTCATCATTATATCCTGTGTTTCAAAGAGTCTGAAAGTGCTGACGCATCCATTTTCATGATATTCTAAGGATAACTCTGCAGACCTCAGAGCAGTAATTCTCAAATAGTGTGCTGCAAGTAATTAGAGGTTCATATGAACGCAAATCAGCCTTCCATGGAGAATGCTTCCCCTGTGCCTGCATGAGCTACAGTTTCTGACCAGGAAGCAACCTGTGAACAGTAACTCATTCTAGATGGACTCCTTTGAAGGCAATTAATTCTTACTCCTACACTCCAAATTTTAATTTGGCAAACCTATCGAGAGTTTGAGAAACACTGCCATAACACCTCCTGAGGGTCTGCCTATTTGCCATGTCTCCAATTCCAATGCAATCCCTGGTCTTCCAATTCCCAATCTTCAATCCCTGGCTTTGAAAATGTGGTTTGTGCTTCAGTAAGAGGAAGGTGGAGATCTGACTGGCTGGGCTGTGTTTGATTTTACTAAAAGTAGAAGATGAAACTTACTTTTCAGGCAACACTTTGGATCGAACTCATCCACCTGCGTTTGAGAGGCAGTTTGGAGCTTTAAGTGAACATTATGTGCTTCTTTCCTCAGCTTCTTGTAGGCCTGTCTGGGTGGTGGTGGTAAAATAGCAGGCTAAAGAATAAGGAGATCGATTCCCAAGAACATATTTTTTTGTCCATACTGCCCAAAACTTGCTCTGCTGCACACTTTTTGCCCCCAACTTGCCCTCTAACTCAACATAGCTCTTTAAAAACACCAATTTAGACAAGTCTCTTTTCTCAAATTGGCGGCAGAATTGGCTTCTCTTGGGCTGGTGCCCCTTGACTGGGCTCCTCAAACTCTTTTTCGGGCTCTGGTTTCTTCTTGCACATCTGTGTCAAGGTCTCTCCCCCTCTCTACTGCCTTCTGGCCACTCTTTGCCTCCATTCTTTTAAAAGCTAATTATATTTAAAATGTGACTGACTTCTGATCCTGAATCTTTTTAATTAAGAGAAATGCTTCACAGAGAGGAAAATCTGACCTGACTCCCTTTCCTATGTCTGGACTTGACAACACCTTCTATTCCTCTGCTGCCAAGTTCATTTGAATTAAAATAATTGTTTGCAACAGCCCATGCCCACCAGTGCTCCACTCCTTCTGTGTGTCTGCCACCTTGGTATTTATGTTGGCAAGAAGCTGAGCAGGTCTGAAAAGATGAGGATGCCTAATTGATATATATTTCTTCACCCTCATGCTTTTTCAGTGCTGGTTTTGAAAGCTTAAGCACAGGCCAAGCCAAATTCTCTGTCCCTTTCCAGAGCTGCTCAGCAATCCTACCTCTAACATCTGTAGCTTTCGTATCTAACAGTTGAATCATCATCATTAGGTTTGCTCTCTTTCTCCAAAGTATACTTTAGCCTGGCTATATTTAAATGACTTAACATATAGACTACTTCCTTTCCAGTCTGCTCATTACTAATATTTATGGTGGTACTAACTTGGGTAGAAAACGTTTTACATGTTTTGCTGTTTGGGCCTCCTTCTGGAAGGAAAAGTATAGTACAGACATAAAAACGAATAAATGAATGAAACTCTTGAGTGATGAACAACCTTGACAGAGCAAAGTGTGTTTGTTGCTGTGTCTTTCCTCCAAAGGCCCACACAGGAGGTGGGATGTTGATCAGGTATCCTAAAGAGATACTTTTCATCCTAGCAGAGAGAGAAATTAAAACTCATCTGTTTTGTGTTGGGTTTAAATTAAAGCAGCTAGCTGAAGTATCTAGCGTGCTCAAGGTTATTGCAGGCTTGGTGAGTCTTGCAGGATACTCCCAGCAGCCCATCGAGCACCATAAAAATCTACAGGTCTTGGCTATTTCCCCATGAAATTAAGAGCGGTTCTGTCCAGTTGCTTGGCTGTAAATGATCGTTCTTTGCTTAAATGTACACAGCTACTCAGATGTTCAATGCATAGTTCCGAGGGCAAGCGGTTTCTGCAAGCCATATTAAGTGAATTGATGCTGGCCATTCCTTGTGAACAGAGGTGTTAAAACTCAGGGCTGAACAGCGGGCTAGATCCCGGACCTAGGACTGGCTTGCCAATTGCTTTGCTGCCTTTTATTCCAATAAATTTATAATGAGTTCAATGACTTGGCACCAGCATATTCAGTGGAAGGGGTAAAATCCTTCCAACATTGGAGATTTGGTTGTTGGGCAGATTTTGGGATGCCTTACAGGCAACGCTACCGTAGGTGTTGCTTTTGGTTTGTGCTAGGCAATTAGAATTCCTAGCGTGCCATGGTGGCTAGACTAGTACATTCCAATGTGGAAGTACTCGCTCAAGTTAACACAACTGTTTAAAATATGGTGCTCGTTGGGCAAGTATTGACTTAATCTGTTTGCTGGATTCTTTTATTCTGAGCTCTTCAGAGCAGTGGTTTTCAGACTTCCTTTCTCCAGGGCATCCTTTCCACATCATTTGTCTGAGGAGATCCAATGTGCTATGGAAGATTCTAGGGTACATGCTAAGCAAGGATGGGCTTGTGCGATCTATTCTATTTTTTACTGAAACCCAGTAGTCTGCCAATCAGAGCTTGGGTGCAGAGTAGTGGCTAGTGAGCAGTTGGAGTTTGATACATAATAGTGACTCAGTGGGTGAAGCGAATTGTCTACTACACCCTGTGAGTCATACACTGGGATAGCTTGCATTGTCTGCCTCTGAATTACAACAGATCAGGGGTTCTGACACACTACTCTAATACTGTCCTAGCAGAGCTGCACAAAGACTTATTTAAAAGCAACCATTTAATACATGTATGTTGTATTATTATTATTTATTTGATTGCTTACATTCCCTTCACTATAAGGTCCCAGTGCAGATCACAGCAATGTAGTATTAAAGCCAGTTCAAACAGCTCTAGGTAAAAGAAATACAGGCTGAGCGAGATTTCCAGCCATGCCAATGATACTTTTACTTGCAGTTTTGCTTACTATAGTTATTGTTGATGATGAGGATATTAAAATGCTGGGTGGCTTTCAACAAATGAAAACACAGTAAGACATCAAACATTAAAAAAATTCCTGTACATGGCTGCCTTCAGATGTCTTCTAAAATTTGTTGTTTGTTATAGTGAAAACTATTGGAAATCAAACAATTGCTGATGTATCGTAAATGGTTCAGATCTACTAGTAGACACCTGGCTACATGTTTGCACAGAGTACTAATCATAGGCCTATTGGGTGTCCTCGTTGCTATTGAAACATGCTTTGTCTGGCTGTCCTTTGCAGGAAAGACTGGAAGTGATGGGCAAGCTGCCTTTCAAAGTAGCTTGTCTACCACTGTTCATCACTTTTCATCAGGGAAAGCTTATGAAAAACTCCAGAACTCCCTGCAACGCTCCCTGCAACACTAAATGAAAACCACTACTTTAGAGAGAGGAGAGGATGCAAATTTAACTAATTAACATAAACATTTATTGTTGTTGCCCAATTTGAAAAGCCAAGCCTTGGAGCTTCCTTCAGGGTAAAGGAATGCCGTCGTCCTAGAGCCAAATGTCTTGAGGACAAATTATCCCACCAAGAGGCAGACAAGCATCAGTACTGACATTTCAACCGTTAACCTCGTTTACGTTTTCATTTTGTGATTTGTTGGTTAGCCAGGCTGTAGCAAAGAACTGGTTCCATTTTGCTCGTAGCTCTGGCAGAGTCACTTGTGAGACTGGTGTGACTTCATCAGGTGGGGAGCTGCCCCTTCAGGCAAACTGAGAGTGTGTCATTAGTGTGAAATGCAAGATGAACTGAGTGGTTGTTTGCAAATAGGAGTAAAGGTGGTTGGAAACAACTGGCTGCTGGAAGAGTTGTGGCCTGCACAAATCAGTGCAGCTTTGTTCAGGAGACTCCTATTTTATCCTCTTAAGTTTCACTAGATCTGCGGCTGCTTTGTAAGTTGCAGACATGGATACTTGAGGGTTGCCACCAACATACTCTGGCTCCTGCCTGCATGTTTTGACAGGGTTATTGTGAATACTGTAAGCTGATGGGTTTCATGCCATATTTATGAGGGACCTCATAGACATCTATAAGCAATGTTTTTGCTGTAAAGAGAAGGAGCTCCTGTCCTGTTTTTATTTCTGGCAATACCCGTTCATCTGTCAGTGAGTATTGGACTGCTACACAAAGTTCCTTTCCTGATTTTACCTCCTGCTGCCTAGCGCTAGTCATGGCATGTTTAAAATTCTGCTTTACAGGTTTATCATTTGAATCTAGCATTCTCTAGATTTAATTTTGGGTACACTAAGTGTCAGTGGGTGCTTTAGGGTTGCTTATTGGTGAGAATGGTTCATTGCTTAACATTGATCACATGGTGGAATTTTGCAATCATGAGCCAGGCTGCTATTTCAGAGGCAAACAAAAGTCCACGTGTAACAGTAACGCTGTAGGTGGAAATCTTCAGAGGGCTTTGGGTCTTGCCAACAACACCCTGGTGCTGTAAACTGAAGGTTTAATGCTTTCCCTGTTCAGTTTCACAGAGTCATAGAATGGTATAGGTGGAAGTGACCCCTGAGGGTCATCTAGTCCAACCCCCTGCAATACAGAAATCACAGCTAAAGAATCCCAGATGGATGGCCATCCAACTTCTGCATAAAAACCTCCCACTCCCTGCGACTTTCTTCCTCCAATATCCTTCTTTTTTTCATGAGACATGGGACCCCATCATCCTCCACTGGGCCCTCCAAGCTGCTAACTTTGGAAGCAGGCCTTTCCTCCCCTGTTGATTGCC
The DNA here is from genome assembly GCF_963506605.1 of Zootoca vivipara. Lineage (NCBI taxonomy): Eukaryota > Metazoa > Chordata > Lepidosauria > Squamata > Lacertidae > Zootoca > Zootoca vivipara. The sequence goes on along the minus strand of NC_083291.1, from coordinate 31,324,340 downwards.
ATGAGGGCTAGAATCTTAAACCATTGCACCAAATCTCTTGAACATAAAGCAATCCCATCCATCTTTTGTTTCCCAAGATAGCCTGTAACCTGTTCTTCCTTCCTCACCTACTCCTTGATTTCCTCCAGGTCATCCGGCGAGGCTGGCTGACTATCAACAACATTAGCATCATGAAAGGTGGCTCCAAGGAGTATTGGTTCGTCCTGACGGCAGAAAGTTTGTCTTGGTACAAGGATGAAGAGGTGGGTAATCATGCATGCCATATTGTCACAGTGAGAAGTCACCTGGGTGGCATTGTACTATAGATACTCAGATTGAGTCCTTGAAATCACACACATGGAAATATGGGCTATTGTCTACACCTCTAAAACTGCCCACTTGCCAGCAAGGATGCCATGCAAAAGTAAATTTGTAAAATGGTAAAAAGTCCCCTTGTGCACAAGCCTTGTTCTGTAAACAACCTGGCAGCAAAGTGCCTTGCAGCAGTCCATGTTTATGGCATGAGCTGCCGTGGGCAAGGGTTTGTGTGGACCATGATAATATATTGAGGGTGTGATCATAGAGACAAAGGAGGAGCTGCAATGCATTGTAATGGTGGTGAGGAGGAAAATATTTTGTCCTTCCCTTTCCGCCCCTGTCCCTTCCTTCCCACCTGCCCATTTGCCTCCATTGCCCTCTTCCCCTTCCCAACTCTCTGCTAACTTTTCTTTCACCACCTTTACCTTCTCCACTGAGCTCAGGGCAAAGGTTGGCTGAATAGGGGGAGACTGATGAAAATGAAGTTATCATTAACTGATGATTATTAAATTAATTAAACTGATGATCATTACACTATCATTATCTGATGTATGTGAGTTACGTTGCCAAAAGGGCACCCAGTGGGAAGGTATCGGCAGGCTTGGGGAAATTCCAAAGTTAGAAGTAAAAAAAAAAGTTTTCAGGAAGAAACCAGGGTGGGGGTGGGGTGGTGTTTCCCCAGCCCAATGAGGACTAAGCATGTTCAGTGGCCAGTGAATACCAATTGACTGGGGAATGTGGGTGGTTGAAATGTAGTACAGCATTGTGAAAGAGGATATGACTGGCTGGCTAGAACTCTTAAAGAGGAGTGGTGCACATTACAACATTTGTTTCCTATCTGTTTAGGAGAACCAATTTTGAGACAGGGAAGTGGTCTTCCTTGATGCTGGCAATAACTTCCAGGAGTCTTGGCTCCAAGTTTATCACAACCAGATTCCATATAGGACTGGCTTCTGTGTTATGACTTGCGCAGAAGGGAGAATCTCTAGCAAGTGATCCTTTTTTCTCGGGGTTGGTGGTTCTACTGCCAGGTTTTCCTTCCACATAGCTATTTAGTGGCTGAAGAGCCTTGTTCTGTAAGAAGTGGCAACTGGATACACTTTCTGGAATTCCCTACCCAGACTGGAGTGCCGCAGACTGCAGGAAGGAATGCTTTGCCTCCCCTTGTCCCTGCTTAGTTTTGGTGCGGGGAAAGAGGTTGGGCATTTCATGACTATTTCCTTCATCTAGGGTTGCCATATTTCAGAAAGTAAAATTCCTGACACTTGCAAAGTTGTTGAACTTTTCTTAGGAAGACCCCAAAATTCCTGAAGTATGGCAAGCCTAACTTCACCTTTCTTAGCTTTGGGAGCAGTGGGAGGTAGTATATTTTTTGTTGCTTTCCCCTCTTTTCTCCAGACTCAGATTCGGGGAATGCTTTCCTTTCTGTTTCTTTCTACCAATGCTAGATCCCAAATAAGGACGAAGGGATGCATTCAAGCTTGGGGGAAACTTCCTGTTTTCAGCAGAAGGTGGATTTGCACAGTGCTACTGGTAGTTGTCTGGCCCATATATCAGTCACAAACCCACCTCCGCTAGTAAATTGTTTGAGTTGATAAACATGCAGAGTGCTTTTGCAAATAAAAACAAGGTGCCCTACCCATTTGAGCCATGGAAGTGGGCACAAACAGGAAGAGACACTCAGAATTCAGAATGGAGGCTGTTCATTTGTCATTAAAGGAGCAAAAGAGGGAAGGGAGTCACTTCACTCAGAAAAGCCCACACCAATTCCTGTTTCAGATACATATGTATGCACGTTGAGATGCACTGCCCACCCCACCCTTGCCCCCCTCAGTTGTGTGTGCCTCACAATTTGGTTTCTTGGAAACAAAACAACACTGGGTGTTGCAAATTGGAATTATGCTTTATGAACGGGAGGTGACTCGAGTATTGAGTAGGGGCCATCCCATATTCCAAAGGTATCCCCGAGTGCATCTCTCACCTTTCCCTAGTGTCATATTACAGAAAGCAAAATAGTTGCAATTTGGGATATCTTGGAAGCCTCAGTAAAGCCTGCCTTCCATCCCTGACACTGGGTGGCCTGGTCTTTGCCTGTGCACTCCATCTCCAGGCCAGGTCTTTTCAGTATTTAAACTCTACATCTACATAGGTAAAGGTAAAGGGACCCCTGACCATTAGGTCCAGTCGTGACCGACTCTGGGGTTGCGCGCTCATCTCGCATTATTGGCCGAGGGAGCCGGCGTATAGCTTCCAGGTCATGTGGCCAGCATGACAAAGCCGCTTCTGGCAAACCAGAGCAGCACATGGAAACGCCGTTTACCTTCCCGCTGTAGCGGTTCCTATTTATCTACTTGCATTTTGACGTGCTTTCGAACTGCTAGGTTGGCAGGAGCTGGGACCAAGCAACAGGAGCTCACCCCGTCACAGGGATTCGAACCGCCGACCTTCTGATCAGCAAGCCCTAGGCTCAGTGGTTTAACCACAGCGCCACCTTGCATATCTTGATCACAGACCTTCCATTTTGCTTAATATAAACAATGAGTACACCAGGCAAGCCTGTAGGGGGAGAGCACCCATAATTAGGGCACTGACTTGTGTGCAGTTGGATCCAGAGTCAGGTAAGCGACATTGCAGGCTCTGGGCTCTGGTGGGAGTCAATTTAGTAGGCCAGGTTGATACAAATACAGTTGTACCTCGGCTCCCAAACGCCTTGGGAGTCGAATGTTCTGGCTCCCGAACGATCGAAAATTGGAAGTGAGTGTTCCGGTTTTCTAACGTTCTTTTGGAAGCTGAACATCCGATGGGGCTTCTGTGGCTTCCGATTGGCTGCAGGAGCTTCCCGCAGCCAATCAGAAGCCACGTTTTGGAAGTCGAATGGACTTCCAGAACAGATTCTGTTCGACTTGTGAGGTACAACTGTACTGGGATTGTGGGATCTATACCATGGGAGGCATGATGTTTGACTTCAAGGAATCTTGGACTGCATTATATCACCTTTGTAAACAATTCTCTGGCAGCTTCTTGCTGCACCCTCTTTCCACCTTCTGTGGCCTGAGATGAAGAAGTATCTTGTTGCACTCTAAAATATTTATGGTACTGTATATGCTTTTGTGAGCTACAGTTCACGTCATCAGATGCTTGAAGTGTTATATTGAGTTACAGGTATATATATATATACATATATGATTTAGGGGAATTCTAAACAGTGAGGTGAGATGGAAATGAAATATAGAAAAATACAGGCAGCGACTTAGCCTCTACCTGAGAAGAAATGGACAAAGAGCACTTTGTTCTTTCTTCTTGCTACAATAGACAGACATGGCTACCTCTCTCCAAATAGAACAGAGTAGTGCAGTTAAACAAAGGTTGATGTTTTTAAAAAATTGCTAGGTAGCTACGTTTTTGCTTTTTCTTCTGCATCTTGGTTATTGTAGAGTACCACTGATGTGCCAGCTTTAAAATTTTATTGCTTTTGGCAATTTGGTTAAGCAGGAGTTCTCCCCCCTCCCCCAGTCTATCTGCCTTGGTGGTATGCTTTCCTTTTCCTAACTACTGAACTCTTTGATTTGCTTTTAAACGGTTCGTGTTCTGCTCTTGGTGCATACATGAGCCTTTGTAGTTTGGAAATTCCCTGCTAGATTGCATGCTTCAGCTGGGGACATGGATTCTGTAATTTTTTCAAACTTCATGTCAGCTTCAACTATCAGCAAATGTACTGCAACATCCAATGTAGCTGCACTTCTGAGTACGTAGTTGGAGAAATGCAGACTCTGGAGGCATGAAAGAAACAGATAACTACCCCCCTATTAAGAGGGAAGGAACTCGCCTGAAAATGTATTTATTTGTTGTGTGGGGGTTTTCTTAGACCTTCTGTGCCATTTCTTGGAAATTTGAAGTTAGAGCACTCGCCTTATCTTCTGTGCCATGTAAATAGCGAACATATTCTACAGTCTCGCATACAGTGTTGTGCTTTCACCCACTTCCCTTTGGTCTTTCAGCCCCAATCCTTTTCTTCTTCTTCTGCAGATTGGGGCAGCAATGGAGATGGGCTCAGTGGTATGTCCTTGTTTGGAAGCGCTAAACTTTTAATTCTGACTGCCAGCCTCTGTGCTCTAAAGCTTAAGGAAATATTTGCAAATCTTATGCATGTTTAACCAAAAGTAAAAGCAACAAGTGGAGCTTAACCTTCTCCTTTTGCTTGCTGGCTTGTGTGCCTTCTCGTGATACAGATATTTGTCCCAATAGCCTCCTTCACCCAATTTTAGGTCCCTCTCCATGTGTTCTCCATCTCCCTTGTGACCCCACCCCTCCCATTTGCAGCTGTCCACTGCTAACATGTACCAATCTCCCCCCTTGTCACCATTCAGTGGCCCAGAACTCTTGTGGTGTGCTCTGCAACAGGGCATAAGCTGTTGTTCTGTGAGAAACATGGGCATGGGCTGCTTCCCTTGCATGGTGCCATGCCGTGTCAGGAATAGGCATGTGAACTAATTGGGGTCTCTGGCATGATATGTGTATGTTAGACTTATTTTGCTGACCCATACTTGTTTTCTCCTGTGGCTGTTGCTCCACTCAGGTTGGCAGCAGTCCACCTTCTCCTTTTTCTGATTGCCTACAGCCCCCTGCCCCCTCATCCCATTGGACCCTGAGATATGGCTATGCTTTTTGTTCTCTTTCCGGGAAGAGAAGCCTTGGTCTGCCAGGTGGGCACTTCTTTGCCTGCAGATTGCCCTGGGGACTGACCAGTGATTCTTTAGGAGACTCTTCTGTCAACCTGGTGTCTTGTGTCACACCCACCCCACCCCATGCTGTGACATGCAGCCTATCACAACTACCGCACATAGACAATTTCCTGGAACTCAAATGAATACTTATAAGGAATGCAGGTGGTTTTGTGCAGTTTAATGGCCATGGCCCCCATGGTATCATGAGCTTTGGTGTTCCCTTGACCTGCAGAGGAAAAGGTTGGGGCTGAAAAACCAAAGAAAAGTGTGGGTGCATGGAAGATAAGTCATGAGCTAGCACAATAAGTGTGAGAGCGGGACATATTTACAGCTTACGTGGCGCAGAAGTTAAGGTGGACACCTTAACTTAGAATTTCTGTGTGTTTTGATGCATGAGTGAATTTGTAAACATCTCTTTGTAAACTTTTCTTTTCAAACAATAGGCTACTCAATCCTGGAAAATTAATTAATAGCCTGACTGCTTAGGTGTGACATCGAAAATATTCAACGGTGCGTCTTCTGGAATGAAGATTGATCAGTGGAACTTAAAAATATGAAAGAATTCATTTACACATTTTAACTACCGTATAAAGCATTTTAATACACTTCTTAAATACAAAGTTTGCTTTGCCTGTCTTTTGTCGGCGATCTTAAAGAATGCCAATGTGGGCACTGATCACTGACAGGCAAGCTATATATTTAAAACAGCCAACAGTGAGTTCAGCTACATTCAGCAAATCTCAGCAAAAGTTGGTGTGTTTGGATTACCGTGCCCTCCCCCCCCCCAATCTTTTCCGGAGAACAATAAACCTCATGGGTTTGTGTAGAGCTGGCTACATCTTAAGGCAGACATTACAGGGAGAGTGTAGCGGTCTTTTGTTTTGGTGCCCATACTTAGCTTTTGTTTAACTGCAACTAGTGTACGTGCAGTCTTTAGAAATGGACTCCTGTTTGGAAGCAAGTCAGTACTTCCACCCTTGCAATTTTGTTCTTTTCTGCTATTTCACCCTACCCTTGGGGAGAATATTTCAAGTTTTAAAGACCGCTTGCCTGGTAGAACTTGGTGCTTTTGACTACCTGGTGGCAGCAGGCTCAGTTGAACTACTGCAGTGCAAAACAGACATGTATTTCTTGAGCCGTTTTGTTCCCCTGCCAAGGTATTCTTTTGTGCTCACAGTCCACAGCCACCCACGCCTCAAAGCTAGCCAGACCCCATATCTCATTTAATTTCCAAGCAAGGCTACAGGCAGATATTACCTTCAACAGGGGTGCTGCACAAGCAGAGGTTGTTTCCCTAAAATAAAAAGTAAAACAGGTTGATCAAATAAAAATAATAATAAGTAAAAATCCCCTCTTCCAAATCACTGGCAAACCATTTACTGGGCAAGATGCCTCTCTGGGAGAGTTCTTGTCTGGAAGGTGACAACCGGCAGGCCCAGCATGAACAAAGCTCTCCAGCAGAGACAAAGCCTGGGAAACTAAACTGCCCGTTGAATTTATATCTATCTACTTCCCTAGAAAATTCCTCTTTAAAGCACACATTCCTGAAATAAGCAGGGGATTAAGAAGTTTGTTTAGTTATCAACGCAAGCTGCATTTAAAGCCCGACTCTCAAGTCATCCTGTCTTGTGACTGTCGAAGGAGGGCATAAACCCTTTATGCACGATTAGCCAACTTCTTTATAGGTCTAGGATCTCAGTAGCAGCAAAACTCAGAATAAAGTCGCTCCCCCAAAGCAGAAGCTTACCTGAACAGCCAACACCCCTGAAGTGATGCTTATCCAAACCCAGTCTAACCAATGTGCAGACTACTGTACACCTTTATAGCTTCCTGAACAGGTAGTCTGAACACTGGGCAGGCGGGGCTGGAATCCAGAAGCTTCTCTTCCATGAAATCCCGTTTTGTTCTCCTTTTGTAGGGTTTGTTAAGTAGAGCTGTTCCAGGGGAAAAAAACCTACTCTGACGTGGCAAAGTCTGCGGCTGAATCCAGTCTGGAAAATGGTTGGGGCTGTTCAGGAAATCATAGAGGGGGGGTGTGAGGTTTGTGGCCTCTGTATAAAGGAAAACGTCACTTTTGGGATTCTGCGTGTGCATGGAGGGAGGGAGGGAGGCAGGCAGGCAGGCAGGCAGCATCTGGCGCTATAAACAATTCCAGATGTGGGGTTTTTGCAGAGAGGCTGCTCTGTGTGACTCATATGGGGGGCCCCTCACCAGTGCTAGCCTGCAACTTGTTAAAGAAAGCAGGGTTCTACAGCAAAAAGATTGAGGGAGCCTGCTTTTTGCTTTTTCAAGTCCACTCTGTGCTACCTCTTCTTTCCCAACGTCCTGTATGGTGGATGTGGGGTTGCAATAGGTTTCCACTGGCAAAGCCCTGTCCTTTTTCTAGTAAATGTTTGAACGACAGTACTCTGAACATTTATACACTCAAAACAAGCAAGAACTGATTGCAGTAAGTGGCAGTAGCAAGAGCCTTATAAAAAAGAGAAGACTAGCTCTGACTTTTAAATAACATTTCTAATGTTAATTAATGATGGAATGAAGCATGCTGGGTTAACATACTTGTGGATTATAATAACCCTTATTAAGGGTTTATATGGGTAAAGTGTGTGAACTTTGAACCAGACTCTTTAGGCCTCAATTAAAAGCTTGAAGCCAGGTGTGGGCATGCCAAATCTAAAACAGTTTACATTTAATCATCGTTTTGGATGTCAAGCAAATATTGTAAGAGCAGATTTTCTTACTGGACTATTGAATGCCAGAACAAACCAACGTGTATGACGTTTTGGGCTTTTCACCCTTCTTTATCCTCATAGGAAAAGGAGAAGAAATACATGCTCCCTCTGGACAACCTAAAAATTAGAGATGTGGAAAAAGGCTTCATGTCCAACAAGCACGTATTTGGTATCTTCAACACAGAACAAAGGTAAGAGAAGTATGTCTCAGCGCTTTCTGATTCATGAGAAGCCATTTTAGGACCTTAGGCTGAATTCAAATCTGGTAAAACTGCTGTGCTGATCTGTCCTAAACCCCTAGCCTACCTGGCCACAAGTCAGTATGTCAGGTCTGAAGTTCAATCCATGCAAGCAAAGTCCAAGGGTCAGGAAACACAGTCCAGGGTCAAACCTAAAGCACACTTCAGGAGCATCCAAGCCAAGGTCTACCAACATAGGCAGTTGAGCAGACACAGCACCTCAGCTCTGCTTCCCTTTTGTTCTTTGCATGCTGATTGCAGCTTGATGAGGCATGTGATCCTCACCTGTTCTAAGCCTCCTCCAGCTTGATGAATCACACACCTCCCTCCCAGAGCTAGTGAGCCTCACCTGACCAGGTAGTAAGCTGGGCTGTGAGCCCTTGGCTGCCTTAGCCTCTTAGAGTGCCCCTCCTACTGCTCCCTATGCCTCAGAGCCTGTTGTGTTCAGGGAAACAGGGGTCCCTCTGGCTCTGGTGATGGGTCCTGCTGCTTTGGTTTCTGTGCACTGAGCCCCATCCCCTTGCCATCCTTCGTCACTGTATGAGTACTTTCTTCCCCATCCCTTGCTTGCCCCGGTGTGTTGCAGTCCTGGCTACACCCCTCACTGGGATCCTTTTCCTCCTCCCCATCATCCTGCCAGTTCATGACATGCTCTCACAGAAGGAGAGATACTTTGTCTGTTTCTTAACCCCCCCCCCTCACTGACACACATGAGAAGTGTGCTGCATGTTCTGTCCAGGCTTAGCAAGCCCTGAGGTCACATGTGCACCAGAGGTTGATGGTACTTGGGCGAATTGCTTGTTGCACACATCCTATTCAGAAAGACTTAATCTTGACACAGAAAAGTATTGGCTGACACTTCCTGCACTGCTGTCAGTTACCTTTAACACCTTTGCTCAGTGCCTGCTGAGTATTCAAGCTTAAACAGTTTGACTTTGCTCTCCTGTTCACATGATGTGATGGGGTTGGAGCTGTCTGAGCTAGGATTTTTCAAGGGACTGGATTGCGGTGGAAAGACTTGGCTCTTTAAAAGACGATATTGTAAAGTATCTTCCTTCTCTTGGCTCAGTGCGTGATTCACCACAAAATCTCCTTAAGAAAAGATATGGCAGGCATCTCTTACTAGGTCCAGCAGAAAGTAAAACCAAGGGAGGTGAGGAATAGCAAAGTGATGAAGGTCTTGAGCACAGTTAGAGAATCCTGGGCCACAGACAACAATAGGCCTGTTGGGCCTCCTAATTTGACCGGCAAGGCTGTTTCTTCCTAGGCACACCCACCTGCCACTCACCTGGTGACACGTGTGGGATAGTAAAGTCATGCTTGCAAAGGAATGGGCAGTCTTACAGTGCCCTCTTGAGTGTTCTGTTTTCAAGCACAGCATGCATGTGGTGCTGCTGGAACTTGGTGCTGCCCACAGCTCTGGCCAGGGCTCAGAACGGCAACTGTCAAATGTCACCAGCAGAGGGTTGGCCACAATTGCATCTGGCCTGCTAGCCAAAGTGGTTCCCCATGTCTGCTTTGGAGTGTATGCCCAAGACATTTAAGTGGAAGCAAAAAGCTAATGGAAACCATACTTCACTCAGTACAAGCAACTATTATGGGCACCATTTGGCTAAGTAGAACAGCACTCTAGTCCATCTGTTAGGTGTTCCTACAGTCTCACATTCTATCATGGCAATAGAGATTAGAACTTCAAAGTACTTAGAAAATAAAGGGGTGTGTGTGTGTGTGTGTGTATGTGTATGTGTATGTATATATATATATATATATATATATATATATATATATATACACACACACACACACACACACACACACCGTATATTCCGGCGTATAAGACGACTGGGCGTATAAGACGACCCCCAACTTTTCCAGTTAAAATATAGAGTTTGGGATATACTCGCTGTATTAATAAAACGACCCGGCGTATAAGACGACTCCCAACTTTTGAAAAGATTTTCCTGGGTTAAAAAGTAGTCTTATACGCAGGAATATACTGTGTGTGTGTGTGTGTGTGTGTGTGTGTGTGTGTGTGTGTGTATCCTTCCTATTACAGGATTCCTGTTGCCTGATGTGGACTTTCTTTCACTAGCCCAATGACATTTGTCCTTCTTCCACTCCTCTCTTTTCTCCTGCACCCCTAAACTAGGAATGTATACAAAGACCTGCGTCAGATTGAGCTTGCGTGTGACTCCCAGGAAGACGTGGACAGCTGGAAGGCCTCCTTCCTCCGTGCTGGTGTTTACCCTGAGAAAGACCAAGTAAACATTTTTCCCCTCATTCCTTCAGCAGGAAGAGGGGGTGGTGGGTGTGTTGAAGGCCCAATAGTGGTACTATTGTACCAAGGATCTCCTAGCAGCTGCTGTTGCCTCTGGCTGGGAGCTACTCTCACCAGTTAGAGGTTCCATCAAGTTGGGCACCGTACCTTTGACTGACGATAGTTTGCTGTCCAAACTCTTGGTAGGGTTTTCTTAGAAAAGAGAGAAAGTTGGTAGAAACTTCAGCTGTCTTCCACCCATACCCACCTCCTGAAGTTGTGTGGATAAGGCAGTGCCATTCTAGATGTGGAAAGTAGTATCTGTGTAAGAGCTGTGAAGGATTCAAGACGATGAGCCCAAAGCCCAGTGAGCAAAGCAGGAATCCCTTTGTGCTTCTCCCAAAGCTATACAGAAAACGGTCATCTCCAAAGACTTGTGAGGGAAGCTGGGCATGCTCAGCCTGGGGAAGAGAAAGCTGATGCAAAGCACAAATTTTGAGGTTCTGGGTCAGGTGTGCAAGAGGCTGCTGTGATTTTAGCTGTATCAGCAAGAGCAAACCATAATAGTATACAGTGCAAGAATTAAACCCAATAATAAGGAAATAATTGTCCATTGCCGGCGGAGGGTAGGGAGAGAACACTTTGAATTCTCATTAAATTGCCAGTCAGCTAATAAGCACTGCAGATCTGGGTTAGTCCAAACTAAACCCATGCTATGATTACTGGGATATTTGGGAAAGCTGAGATCAAATTATGACTTGAGGCAGGGCCGTCTTAAACGCCCCTGCTGCTGTGGTGCGCCGGATCTCTCCGGCGCCCTCCCACCCCGTTTCCCAGCGCGGTGGGCACAGCTGCGCGGTGGATCGGCGGATCGGCCGGCCAGCGGGCGGGCGCAGCTCGCGGCGCCTTTCTGGCGGGCCGGCGCCATGGTGCCCTGCGCCACTGGGGGTCTACCTAGAGCCGGGCCTGACTTGAGGGCCTGAACTGGTGCTCTCCCTGTGTTAATTCTTCCACAGGTCTAATGCTGTCCAATTGTCTTCTGTGCAGGTGGAGAATGAAGAGGGATCCCAGGAAAACACCTTTTCCATGGATCCTCAGCTAGAACGCCAAGTGGAAACTATCCGCAATCTTGTTGACTCGTATGTTGGGATCATCAACAAGTCGATCCGGGATCTTATGCCAAAGACAATAATGCACCTAATGATAAACAATGTAAGTTGTAGTTGGATATTTATTTGTTTATTGTCAGGGGCTAAGCAGACATTGTTCCGCCACTCTGCTGATGCACTCCTTCTTCTTCTTCTTCTTCTTCTTCTTCTTCTTCTTCTTCTTCTTCTTCTTCTTCTTCTTCTTCTTCTTCTTCTTCTTCTTCTTCTTCTTCTTCTTCAAACTTAACAGAGAATGTAAGGGGAAGGAAGATCAGGGGGAGAAGAATTGTTTAAAAAATATAATAGTAAATATAAAGTAAAAATAATACAGATAGTAACAGAAAAACACCATCAGGTCACATAATGGATAAATTTGCCAGCAAGGCATGCATCTTAAGTTAAACATATAAGCTCTCTAGATGTCCAAAATAGGTATCCACATAAAATTGGTATCTATATGAAATATCTTCAAATGTAGTCAGAGTCGTGAGATCCTCAGACCATTGTGTAATAAATGGTGGGGATTTATCCTTCCAGACTGAGTCTAAGTCCCTTAGCAAACATAAGGGTTTCAAAGTCCACTTGCCCTGCTGTTAATCCCCATGCTATAACACTTTAACAAGCTGTTCTCAGCTGTATACCTCTAACATCTGTCAGTATTAGACAACGCCTTCCCATAAAAACATTGTGGAGTACAGTACAGTAGTGGCAAAGGCAAGGGTGTCTCTCTCCCCCCCCCAATTGCTGGTAAAACTCATGACCACGGATAAGAAACTAGCCAGAATATACCATTTCCAGCCCCATCACATTTGGACAGCATCACCTCTTCTTTGTGCTTTTCTTCCCCCATCCTCACAGACCAAGGATTTCATCCACTCGGAGCTTCTGGCCTACCTGTACTCCTCCGCAGACCAAAACAGCTTGATGGAGGAGTCTGCAGACCAGGCGCAGCGCAGGGACGACATGCTGCGAATGTACCATGCCCTGAAGGAGGCCTTGAACATAATTGGAGACATTAGTACCAGCACCATTTCCACACCGGTTCCTCCTCCTGTGGATGACACATGGCTGCAGCCAGGGGCTAGTGGGCATAGGTGAGTTGGGGTGGTGGGTTATCTGCTTCTGGTGTGCTTTATTTTTTTGTTAGGCACATGGGATGGAAGCATAGAAACCAGCAAGGCCAGAAGTTTCAAGTGACCTACCTCCGGAACTCCAGGAAGAGCCCAGGCACCTGTATTTGGCCCGCCTACGATATGATTTTAATACTTAACGACAAACTTGAACCTTGATCTATGCTTGTTGGTAGCCTTAAATCTTCAGTTGTCATTCTGCAGGGTATTCATATAACTCTTGTACAGTAACAACAACAACAACAACAGCAACAGCAACAACAGCAACAATTTATTATTTATACCCCACCCATCTGGCTGGGTTTCCCCAGGCACTCTGGGCGGCTTCCAACAGAAGTATTAAAATACAATAATTTATTAAACATTAAAAGCTTCCCTAAACAGGGCTGCCTTCAGATGTCCTCTAAAAGTCTGGTAGAATGTGAAGCAGACAGTTCATACTTTAGTGTATGGGGTTTGGTGTTGAACCTGATTGCATTGGTTTCACTTTGCTGTCTTGAATGACACTAACTTACCTCCCCTGTCCTGGTGGTTTCTTTTTCTCTCTTTGGCAGCCCAACATCACAGCGCAGGCCTACTTCGACTGTGTTGCCACCAGGGAGACCGCCAGCAGTGAGGGGCCCTATGCCAGGCCCCCCCTTGATCCCAATGCCGGCCGCAGGCCCTTCCTCTTTTGTGGCACCACCCATTCCTTCACGCCCTGGACCGCAAAGTGCATTTGTTGCTAATAATGACCCTTTCTCAGCTCCTCCTCTGATTCCTTCACGACCAGCACGTGTTCCACCTGGCATCCCTCCAGGTGTGCCCAGGTAAGGCATCCTTCAGGTTCTCCTCTCTTTGCTGCTAGAGCAGATACTATAGCAGCAGCTCTAGAGGTGGGATGATGAACCTGTTGCTGCCTAGTTGTTGGGTTGTAGATCCCATCATCCCTGATCATTTGCCACGATGGCAGGGACTGATGGGAACTCGAGTCCAGCAGCATCTAGACTCGAGAGCTTATGAGTCTTAATTTCTTTAACCCTGTATAACAATTTCTCTATTATCAAAATGGAATGGGAGAATTCAGAACGGAAAACTGGAACATGGACCATGCAATACGTTAGCGTGGTACAAGTGCCTTAAAACAACTGCCTTAGAACAGAGGAAATATGTGAACGCAGGATCAGGTGTAACATTTCCCTTCAGGGCCAAAGTGCTGCTTCTGCATTTTTCTCTCTCCTTCTTTTTAAACTCAATAAAATAATATAATAAAAAAGTAACAAACAGAAGGGTTATCCAGAAAAGAGAAATAAAAATGGTAATATTTGTTACATCACATCACATTATGTTCTTCTTGAATTTCTAGCGACTTCCCATCACCCCATTATGTATCTACCACTTAGTCTATCTAGCGCACTGTTTATTTTTGTTTTCTTTTGTTAATTTTCATCAATATAATATTCTCTTACAATTTTCTATCATACTACAGAAGTCATTCTTGGCCTGCCACTGGCGTCATGTTATTACAGAATCCTTGATATATCTTTTGTACATGTCCCATTTCCTAGTAAATGTTTGATTCGTATGACCTCTCAGTTTTTCTGTCATTTTTGCCAACTTGGCATATTTACTTTGCCACTCCAGCTTTGACGGAATTTTCTGTCCTTTCTAATTCATATGTATGCAGCTACCGTGGCATACAAGAATATTTCTCTCGCATTTTTAGGGATGTCTTCTGGGCCTAGTATCCCCAGGAGGAAAGCCTCCGGGGGTTTTTTTATATAAAGGATACCTTAATCATTCTTTTGAGCTCATTATAAATTACTTCCCCAAATTCCTTCATTCTCTTACATGTCCATCACATATGTAACATTGAGCCTTCTGCTTCCCCCCATCTCCAGCATTTACCTGAAATGTCCTTGTACATTTTAGATAGTTTTAGTGGTGTCAAATACCAGTGGAATTGCATCTTCTTTCAAGGTGTAGCATGCAGTGAATTTCATGTTAACCTTCCATAGATTTTCCCAGGCAGTCATTGGGATGCTATAGCCAAAATCTTGGGCCCACTTGACCATTACAGATTTTACCTCCTCCTCCTTGACTGCTATATTTTGGAGAGAGTTTTCACTTTAGAGTTAATCAGGTTTTTTTCTAATCTGGAGGGTTCCGTCGCAAAGCCATTTCTTTTGTCTAATTTAAATACCTCATGAAGTTGGTGATACTGTAACCAACCTGACAAATGTTCTCTAATTTCTTTGAAGTTTTTTTAGCTTCAACTGGTTTTCTTCCTCTTTTAAAAATACTTTGTATATTGGCCAATTCCCTTTCATATTTTTTTCTCCACTGCTAATGCTTCAAGGGGAAATATCCACCATGGAGTTTTAGGTTTGAGCAGATCTTTGTATTTTGCCCAAACCATGTAGAGAAATTTCCTTATAATATGATTTAATTTTTTTGTGTGGATCTTTATCATAACCTAAGTAGGCATGCCAGCCATACTGGTTGTCATGTCCTTCCAGGTCTTAGAAGGCCTGTGTTCTGTAGTTTACACCATTCCCTGATCCAGGAGAGACAGGCTGCCTTGTAATATAATTTCAAATTTGGCAGGAAAAATCTTCCTCTTTCTTTGATATCAATTAATAGTTTATGTTTGATCCTGGGCTCCCCCCTCCTGCCAAATAAATTTAGAGATGTCTCATTGCCAATTTTTGAGGCAGCCTGTCACTCCAATCACAGGAATTGTCTGAAATAGGAAAAATATTTTTGGTAAAACATTCATTTTAATGGTGAATATTCTTCGCCAAAAAGATCAATTTATTCTGCTCCATATTTCTAAATTCCTTTTAATCTCAGTCCAGGTTTAAGCATGATTATCTTGCAATAAATTGATGTATTTTGGCGTAATCCATATTCTCAGATATTTTGCCTTTTGGCAGATCTTCAATTTTGAGGCTTTTTCTAGTTCATCTCTGTCCTTTGTTGTCAGATTATTGACCAAGAGCTTTGTTTTGGAACTGTTTAATTTGAATCCTGCTACCTGCCCAAAGTTCTTAATTATTTCTAATACCTTTAATAAACTTTCTTTTGGATTCTCTCTCATAATAATAAAATCATCAGCAAACACCTTTAGTTTATAAGCTTTCTCTCCTAGTGTTATTTCTTTTATGTTTTTGTCTTCCCTTATTTTTTTATTCAACACTTCCATTACCAAAATAAATATTAGTGGGGATAGCGGACATCCTTGCCTTGTCCCTTTTCTTATTACACAGTCTTCTGTAATGTTGCCATCTTGGCCCATAGATCAGCGTATATAGCCTCAATTCCTTTACAAAACTGTTCCCTGAACTCCATTTGTTGCATCATTCTTTTCATAAATCTCCATGAGATGTTGTCAAAGGCTTTCTCTGCGTCCACCAGCATTAGTACTGCTGGTTTGTCAATTCTGATTTCTAAATATTCCAACACGTTAATGACATTTATGATGTTATTTTGCATTAGGCGTCCAGGGAGAAAGCCGGCCTGGTCTTCGTGAATGATGTCTTTAAGAATCGTCTTTAATCTTTTCGAAAGTATGTCGGCAAATAATTTATAATCATTATTTAAAAGGGAGATTGGACGATAATTTGAAACAATTGTTAAATCAGTTCCCAGCTTTGGAATTAAGGTTATAAAGCTTTCTTTCCATGATTCCGGTAGTTTCCCAGTCTTTACTATGTCGTTCATTGTGTCCTTCAGTAGTTCAAATAGCAGTTCTTCTAGCTTTCTATAATAGTTTGCTGGTAGGCTGTCTGGGCCCGGGGCCTTCCCTGATTTCGCTTTTTTGATTGCCTGTTGAACTTCCAATGCAGTAATAGGAGAATTTAAGAGACCGAGTCTCTCCTTTGAGATCTTTGATAAATTGTTCTGCTCTAAGTATTCCTCAATTTTATCATGATTTTCTGTTCCTTCCCTGTATAAAAATTTACAAAGCTTCTATTAATTCCCTTTGGGTCGTCGGTTATCTTTTCTTCAATTTTAATTTTATTTGTTATCCTGTCATCCTGGGTTTTTTAACTGCCAAGCTGAGTTTGCCAGGTTTATTTGCAAATTCAAAGCATCTTAATTTTCCATTCAATCTCTTGGTTAATAATCATTGAAAATTATGTCTGGATCATTTTAATATTCTCTGGTTTCACCTCAGATCGTATAAATCTTTCACCATTTTTTCCTCGCCTTTGGTGCTCAAGAGTCATCCTGTTTCTTGAAACTGCATATTCTTCCTTGAGTAGAATGTTGCAGGCTTTGTAGTGTTGCAGGCTTTGTAGAGGAGGAAGCATTCTCCATTTCGAAGCTATAGGAGATTTAATGGAGTGTATAATGGGAATAATAATACACAACTGGACCTAATGGTCAGGGGTCCCTTTACCTTTTATTATGGGAATATGTCTAGTTTTGAACTAGAGACTCATCTAAGACAGCAGTGCTAGCAAGCAGACTGGTTTCTATAGCAAGTGCTGTGTTTATTCCTCAAAAGAACAGAAAAGATGCCGAATTTAGCTGCTTGAGAATTTCAAGTTTCATCTTGAAACTGCTAGCTCTTACATCTTCAGAGATGTGTGTATGTGAAAAATAAAGAGAGGAAAGACGGAGGAAAGCCTTGTAGCCACCTGTGTAGCCAGCTACCTCCACAAAGTTAGCAGAAGCAGAATAAACTGGGCAAAATTGTAGAAATCACACACATTTCTCTAATCTACACGCTCTCCAGAAGTTAGTCTTGTTGCAGAATTTGGTTTATCTTCACACAGGATTTTTTAATATAGAATAATAATAATAATAATAATAATAATAATAATAATAATAATTTATTTATACCCCGCCCATCTGGGCAGCTTCCAACAGAAAAATAAAACACAGTGATCTATTAAACATTAAAAGCCTCCCTAAACAGGGCTGCCTTCAGATGTCTTCTAAAAGTCTGGTAGTTGTTTTTCTCTTTGACATCTGATGGGAGGGCGTTCCACAGGGAAGGTGCCACCACCGAGAAGGCCCTCTGTCTAGTTCCCTGCAACTTGGCTTCTCGCAATGAGGGAACCGTCAGAAGGCCCTCGGTGCTGGACCTCCGTTTCCGGGCAGAACGATGGAGGTGGAAACGCTCTTTCAGGTATACTGGACCGAGGCCATTTAGGGCTTTAAAGGTCAGCACCAACACTTTGAACTGTGAAATAGAAATAGATTACACCCTGAATATTTTATTATATCAGTATATTGTGCAGTCTCAACATCATATGGTGTTTGGGGGGGTGGGGCAGTGACAGACGGAATACAGTGCCCTGGCACCAGTCATTGTGCTATTGAGCTGGCTTGTTCTCCAAAGGAGTTGTACAGTCCAATCTCTTGCATACCCTACATAATGTTCACCCAGAACCACACCTACAGTCAAGCGAATTGGATTTTGGTGTCTATCCAAGTCACCCCTACTAGTCATACCAAAGGCAGACCTCCCCCCCCCCAGGTGAAATATTGGGAGGTTGAGTGGTTCTAAGCTGTCTAAAGAATAGTAATAAATGATGGCTTCTGCCACTTCTATTTGTTGGCTAAATATGCCACAAAATGTACTATTCTGGACATAGAATTTCCCAGCTTAAGTGGAATAGTGGAGTGGGTATGAGAGTTGTGGGCATTAGCTTCATTTAACAATATTTCACAGTGACGTCTGTCCAGTTCTCCCTTTTCTGGTGTTCATTTCTCTCCATCTGTTTTGTTCTCTCTACAGCAGAAGACCCCCTGCAGCACCGAACCGGCCCACCATTATCAGGCCTGCTGAGCCCTCCTTATTAGATTAACTACAACCACTACCAGGGAGAGCTGTTGCTTGTTAACTATCTTGTGGAGAGAACTCATGCCTAATCTCTTGTGTAAAAGAGCTCTTTGCAATTGTGATCAACTGTAGCCAAGGCCCGTTTCCCGCTTCCTTCCTATCTTTTTCCCTCCAGTACCAGCCACCATGAGATGGGTGCTGTGGGTTGATTACTTGTAAATAGCTCTGAGAGGTCAAGCATTCCTTGTAGTAGTTCCCTCTCTGTCCTTGGGTCTTGGCTGGGGAGGGATTTGGTGACCTGAATCTTCTCTGGAAAATTGCAGGGGAGGGGTCGTTTCTTCACCCTCCTCTTGGTGGCCACACCAGACCCATTCCACATGGGAACATGGAGTATTCTGTTTTGTGGAGTTGTTTTGCACTTTGTTGAAAATACAGAAAGGATCCCCTAGTTGAGGGATTGGCAAGGGATTGCCTGTGAATGTGTGAAAGTGGCAAGTTTGCATTTCCACCAACACTTGTGCATTCAACACGTAGAATCTCCCTTCGCCATTCACATTAATTGGGTTTGTCCAACTCCTCAACCTCCCCACCCGGCTATGGATTTATTTGTATTATAATATATATATATATAATCCCCCCCCTCCCCACTTTGATTGCCTTTCCTTTCTCCCTATAAATTTCAATGCAAGATTTGATCAGTTTATTTCCATTTTATAACTTTGAAGGGGTAAAAAAACAAAACAAAATGATGGGACTGCAAAATAGCAAATTGCTTATAAATTCAATTCACTGAACTAGAGCAAGATTTTGCCAAGGAGAATAATTGGAAAGAAGGTGGCACTGGGTTGCTTTTAAGCCTCAGGTATAGAGTTGATTTGAATGCCACGCCACGCTCTGCACAACCAGTGTTCATGCTTAAACCGAGGCAGCTCAGCTGTAACCTAGATAAGCATGATTGGTGGTCCCTCCTGATTTGCACCAAGGAGGCATCCAGGTGCCCAGCGGCAGGGATGTCTTAGTCACTTGGAGCTGTAATACCAACTGGCTGTTCCCTGACTGGCTATGACCATTTGTTACCTGCCCAGTTCATATGGAGAAGTGTGTGTGTGTGTGTGTGTACCAGGGTTTCGAAGCGTTTTATCAGGATTGTGATCCTCTGCACGGGTTGTGGTCTCTGTTGGAAAGCCTTTCCCTCCCTAATCAGAAGAGTGACTTTGTCCCGTGTGCTTGAGATCAGCTGTACTGCAGCTTACCTCTGTGCCTCCAGGCTGAGGCAGATTCTTCGTGGCAAACTGTGTCCATAATAGATCTTACGACACTTGTGCCACAAGGTCCCACAGAAGCTTGTTAGCATCTGTGGTCTTTCAGAGTGGGGCGTTTTGTGTTCTTGGGTTGGCCGCTCCATCTGTAGAGCCTCAGAGTTTGGAGTAACGCTGGAGCCTTCTCAACAGCAGTAGTAAAGCACTCTGCCCTCCCTGGGCTGTGGTTGTATATATTTCTTACGAAAGACAGACTGTATTAATACTTGTATAAATTCTAGATTTTTTTAAAAGAGAAATCATCAGTTAAGCCCAGCCCTCATTATACAAGGCTATCAGGGATACCTCAGCCCTTCCGGAGATAAGATAAAAGGAACAGCCACACATACACCACCTGCCTTAAATGTTTCTTCCCTTCCTGCCTACCTGCAGCAGTAGCTTCTTGCTTCGTGTCCTGGAGGATATGACACTTCCATAGACGGTGCTAACTTTGTGCCTTTACTGCTTGAATTACATGCCGACTGCCCTAATAACCAGTGTTGCCTTCCTATAAATGTCCCTCTACTTCCAACGTCACTATCATGGACTTTTGACCCTCTCTTGCAGTGCATTTCATAACCTCCTGCCACCTCCTGCCCACTGGTCACTTCTCCAAAAGCTGGCATTTGCTTGGTAGCATGGACCTCTACTTTTAATTCATTGTGTTCATATTTGCTTCCTCTTGACTCTTCCTGTTACCATGTGTGAAGGGGCTGTGGGACCTTCTCTCCCTTCTTCTTTAGATGAAAAAAAAAGATCCCAACAGTTTGAGATAAGTGCCTCCATTATGTATCCTATTAATAAACTAAAATAAAGGGAAATTTTGCTGGTGGAAAATCTCTGGCAGCCAGTGGTGTTGGGGTTTGTGTGTGTTGTCTTTCATTGGCTCTCAAAATTTCTACTCTCAGGAGGTAGTGAGCAGAAGAAACTAAAGCTCAAATCGAATTTCCTTGAGGAGCTTCTGTGCACCAGCCTCCAACCCAAATGGCTGATTGTTTGGCCCTGCTCACTTTGACTTTTGAATGGGAGGCAGTCGTACAATATCTCAATAAAACAAGCTAAACATAACCCCAGCTAACAAGGCTTAAGGACATTTAGCTATGGCTAACATATTAATCCTATATTTTTACGGCTGCCCACAGCCACTGATTCCCTTACGTTTAGGTGCTGTTTAAGTGCCATTTCCTGCCCCTTTCTCAAGTGATCATGCTCGATGTGGTAACACAGTGCTTCATACACTTTCAGATATGGCTGTGTGCTGGTATCACAAAGGGCAAATGAAGTCTATTTACAGTAGGGGCAATGCTTTCTATTACTGGTCACACAGGGTGTCCTAGACCAGTGTTTTTCAACCACTGTTCCGCGGCACACTAGTGTGCCGCGAGATGTTGCCTGGTGTGCCGTGGGAGAATTACTTTATATATAGTCAATATAGGCACAGAGTTAAATTTTTTAACATTTACTAATGGTGGTGTGCCTCGTGATTTTTTTCATGAAACAAGTGTGCCTTTGCCCAAAAAAGGTTGAAAAACACTGTCCTAGACCATGAGGGATCACATACCGGTTAAACAGCATTCGGAGAAAAGGATTAACCCAGTTGCTTTTTTTTGAGTGCCCTCTCACCCAGAGGACAGGTACCCCTATAGCTCTCCTCCCTCTCAAATTAAAACAGGTGATCATGGAACAACCAAATACAAATGAGCAAGCTTTTGCAGACAGCCTTTGCAGGGCACATTGGGACATCTTTTTGCAGCTGCTGCCTGCTATAGTAGTTTCATCGTGGCCAGTCCCTGCAGAAAAATGTACCCTGTGGACAGGGGTGATCAGGCACTCAGAAGGGCTGTTACATGCTCAGCAATTGCACCTACCTGGGGAGGTCTCGAAACAAACACTGTACCAGTTAGAAGATCTTGTTGGCTAGCAATGAAGAATGCGTTCATACTGAAATACTTGCAAGGAGATCCATGCTGTCGAGTCTTGTGACAACTTCAGTTCTTGAGGAAAGGTACATACACCATACTTTATAAAGCACCTAAATAGCATGACCTATACGATTTGAACAAAATGCATAGTACTTTCATTAAATAAATAAATATTCCCCAGCCACTCTGAGCAGCTTCCAGCAAAATATTAAAAATACAATGATTCATCCAATATTGAAAGCTTCCCTAAACAGGGTTGCCTTCAGATGTCTTCCAAAAGTCTGATAGTTTTTTATTTCTCTGACATCTGATGGGAGGGTGTTCCACAGGGCGGGTGCCACTACCGAGAAGGCCCTCTGCCTGGCTCCCTGCAACTTCGCTTCTTGCAGGGAGGGAACTGCCAGAAGGCCCTCGGCTCTGGATCTCAGTGTCCAGGATTACATTATATAGCAATGATGAATAACTACAAGTATGTTCACTATACTTCTCTAAAGAATTAAAGCTTGCAGTTCATTATAATGCTGGAGTTATCTCTTGCAAACATGAAGAGCAGAATAATGAAGGATGAACAATCATCAGTCCACCTCAAGAATGATGTTCAAAGCTACCTGCTAGCTACAAAGTTAGGTTCAACCTTCACTGTTGCAGCCAGCATGTCTCAAGACTTCCCATAAGTGGTTGGCCACTGTGAGTGTAGAATGCAGGTCCCAGCAGCTAGCATATTTTGGTTTTACAACAAATGTGTTTTTCAATTCCGTCTCTTAAAGTTATTTACACTTTTTATGAATTGTTTTGTGTGCATCTGTCTTGTCACCATCGCTAATTTGGCTGTAAATCACATCACAGCATTCTATTACTATACAAGTCCATTTAGAGACAATTCAATTTTTTGGTTATGAAAATAGTTTAGTCAGCTAATTGTAAATTTGATGATTTAAAAAACAACAACCTGGTTTAAGATGAGAGTTAAGGCTGTCATATACTGGCTCATGCTCCACAAAGTTCAAATACTAGAAGTGGAGACTGATACCTTAACACAGGCATCCCCAAACTGCGGCCCTCCAGATGTTTTGGCCTACAACTCCCATGATCCCTAGCTAAGAGGACCAGTGGTTAGGGATGATGGGAATTGTAGTCCAAAACATCTGGAGGGCCGAAGTTTGGGGATGCCTGCCTTAACAGGTGTACCCTGTGGTCAGGAAGGTCACAAATTGTGCTTGCTTGCAACTTTCCATCAATGCCTCCACATTTTACCTTGGTTTTCCAGCTCCAAATCAAGATATTAGAGGGCGGGGGGGGGGGAGTGCCTGAAACCAGCAGAAGTGTCCCACCTTCTCCTTGTCTTGTTTTGACTTGTGAAGTATCTGGCCCCAACTCTGTTGCTAAAGGGATCATATTCTGACCTTGCTCATGCCTCTTTTAGGCTTACATCAATAACTGGTGGGATACATTAAAACAGTTGGAGACGGGGACCCTCTTTAAGCACCTTTTACAATCCTGCTGGTGCTTTTTGTGTCACTAAGTGACACAAGGGTTCAAACTTCATGCTATGGATTTTGTATTGCAACCTGAAGAATGAGAGAAAAAATAATACATTCGTTCCTGTAATGATGTTCCCACCAGTAGGTGTGCTGCAAGACATCAAAATGCTTTGGAATCCGGAGATGCTTGGGGCAGGAGAATAAAATGGGCCGAGTGGTTTGGCATCACGGTTTAAATGAAAAGAAAAGTGGGAAGGGTTCAGGGCCATCTTCCTGTGCTTACTACCTCTGGACAAGAAACACTCTCAAAAGGAAAAGTATGTTACCAATCTTCTTGTAACCCAAGACCAATGACAGATTCAGGAGAGGACAAGCTCCAATTCAAAGACCATTTATTGAAGCACAAGACAATGGCCTACACAATCTTAGAAAAAAGTCTTTTTATAGTGTGAGCGTACACGCAGCTGTTTCTTGCCGCCGGGAACCAGCTGATCTGGGATGCAGCTATGGGCACTGGCAGCATCCTGCCCTGAAGAGCAGCCAATGGAGTAGCGTTGAACAGTTCGCTTGGGCTAATGCACTGCCACGTCCAGGGAAATGTTAATGTACTAAGAATGAAAGGCTGTTTTGGAGTTGGGGGGGGGGTATCAACTACTCTTGAATGTTCAACTTTGATCTCCAGTGAATGTACCAGGAGTGTATTTCAGAAGTCCCTCCATAATGTCTATAGCAGGCACCCCCAAACTCGGCCCTCTATATGTTTTGGGACTACAACTCCCATCATCCCTAGCCACCAGGGCCTGTGGTCAGGGATGATGGGAACTGTAGTCCCAAAACATCTGGAGGGCCAAGTTTGGGGATGCCTGGTCTATAGTGAGGGCACAAAGTAAACTGTCAGGGCAGTGCTAAATTCTTCCTTTGCTCACTTGCTCTGCACAGCCCTCTCCCAGCCTGTCTCTACTAGTATTAGAGCTCAGCAGTCTGCTGGCGTACCTGTGGCAGGAAGAAGAGAAGATGCACCACCCACGCCCACTTTAAATGCAAATGTGCTTCAATCACAGCATATATAACAACACTAATCTGCCACCATTGCGTAAATTTAGGCCCAGGTTATACATGTGAAATTTCTTATATCCTAAATCCAGTAAGGAATTCCCATGGAGCAGAACATAAACAAGAATTCCACCAGATGTATTCAAGAGCTCATGTGCTCTGCAGGTCAGCCTTCTATAATCAGGAATTTACTTGTTCACAGTTCCTAACGTTTTTTTAAAGATACCTGAAGAGTTGGGTCTTGGAAAGGCAATAATTTCCTCCCAAGGGAATAAACTCGTCACATTCTGCTTGCTTTCTGCTGAAAATCGGAATGCTAGACCGGGACACGCTAGCGCCAAATGAGTGCAAAACCAGGCCTTTCCGCCCTTTGCAGATTGCTGACCACTGGGGTCTTTTTTTAGCAGTGCCAATACTCCTCATTTGAGGAAAATCAAATGCAGAAGCCAGGGTGGTAAAGATTACCAATGCCACTAGGAGAGTTTTCTTAATGCCCTTAAGTATTGTGGGGCTTCTTAGGGCAGGGAGATGTAAAAAGCAGAGGCTAGGAGCCTCTCAACAGCAGAAGTGGTCGGGGCGTTGCTGCTTCCAGCCAGGCCAGCAACTTTTGCTAAGGCACATGTTGATGAAGTCTTGACGCAGAATATCAAAGTTTTAAGGCCAAGAGGCAAACTCTGCTGCAAGCTGTAATACATTGAGAAGCACCTGCCCTTCATTGTAAACAGAGGAGCTATTGAAATGTATGAAGAACAGCTGTTTTTGCTTGTTGTGTACTGCCTAACAACTCCAATTCTTGCACTCCCTCACCCTGCTCTCAATTTCGGCAGGTTGTCACCATCACACAAGATGTGGGGGGTGTTCAATCCCCACCCCAAATCCCCCCCTTACCTTGGCTGTGATATTTTAACCCCTTCTGTGAAGAGACTCATGACAGAAATGGCAGCTACACTTGGGACAGTACTGAGCTTTGGCAATATGGGAGCTGGCATTTTTCTGGATACCTGCCCCGCGTAGGTAAAAATGGGGTGCCATTTCTCCTCCTGCTACGTCCAGACTCTCCTCTTGTCCTCAAAGAGGCTTTTCAACATGTACACCTGGAGAAATGACACCACCAGGAGCACCGTGAGATTGACGGCTGACCAGAAGTTGACTCGGCTCAGGTTGCTTTCCTGTAAATTGCGGTCTCGAGCTTCAAAGGCTCGCAGCAGGGCCTGCATCTGAATGCTTCTCTCCAAGCGACTCTTCATGGTTTCAATAGATTCCTGCAATGGTGAGAACAAAGGAGAACAGATATGTTTGGGGGCAAAGGAAACCATTGTAGCCAATCAAATTCAAATCACATGGAGTCATATTCTTCACCCAACAAATGATCAGGCACCATGTCTATTATTGTTAACAAAAAAAAAGTCATCGTGACCATCTGAACTCAAGCACAAGTATTTCAACATCCATTAAAGGCCATGAGGAATCACTGTGCATTCATGTACGGCAACCCCAGAGATACTCCTTACAGATCTGTACCTTCTCTTTGTGCTGACACAAATAATTTATCTGTTAAGATATTGAAAAACCTTTCCTGGCTGGATTAAAAAATTACTCCAGGCACCCCCAAACTTCGGCCCTCCAGATGTTTTGGACTACAACCCCCATCTTCCCTGACCACTGGTCCTGTTAGCTAGGAATCATGGGAGTTGTAGGCCAAAACATCTGGAGGGCCGCCGTTTGGGGATGCCTGAATTACTCCCTTCTGTTGCCTTTGCCGGCTCCCCCGTATGTACTATTCCAAAGCAGTGAAAATGCAGGTTTGCAATGACTGCCAAATCCTATTAAGAGTAACAGCTAGTTTCATTTCCTTCTTTAACCGGAGTACTAAGACACAAAGGCGGTAACAAGAAGACATCTGCTGTCTGCATTTCTGGTCTCAAAGTCCACGTGTACCAAAGTGCCTGGCAAGTACTGCTGCTACCAACAATGAGACCCAGAGCTGCTTAGCTTCAGCAAGGTGACTGCACATCATGTGCCTTCAGACCACACCCTGCGCACCATGAGTTGGATGCAGCATTTCCCCCTGATGTGCAGCTGAGGAGGAATTCTGTCAGATAAACTTTTTAAAAAACAAAACAAAAACAAACTAGATTCCTTGTTTAAAACAAATACTGCTCAGTTAAACAAGTCAGCTTTGTAACCTTACTACTTGAAATTGGCTAGTTGACCAACTTTCACTGTTAATTTTAACCAGGAGTCTTCCTTTAGCATTGCCCTTGAGCCAAGTCACCCTCTGGTTTTTATCTCGGAGAGCTGAAAAGATTTCTGTCATATAGGTAATGTAAAATAAAATAAATGGCTCTTGAAGCTGCTTTCTGAACACAATTTCTGGAACGCAGTGGAAGGGCTTTGATTAACAACTACCTCTAGTATTAACCCAAAATTACTCATGAGTCTATTTCAAGTTTATGTACCTATGTAGTTGACGGATTATTTAATTTCTATACGGCTTAATATATCAAAAATGTATCTATGTGGTGTACAAAAAACTGAAGGCATAACAGATTTTTTTTTAAAAGATCACGAAACTACAGTGTTACATATAAAAATGCTACCTTAATACAAAGTTATACACACAGACAGACACTAATCCACACAAGTGTGTCAATTACCATGTTCACCTCTTCAGCAAAGCCTAAATGGTAGTTCCCTTTGGGGCAAAGCCACAAATGTGTACAACGTCCTAATTTATTAATCCACTAACCACATATCTTTACAGTAACGATGGGAAGATCCATTCCACCCATAGGACTTGGGTTGAGAGGCTCTTTCCCACCCATCCCCATCAGGCATGGGGCTTTTGGAAAAGCGGAGTGAAGATCCAGGAAAGGAACTAATTGTTAGGCTCCTATTGTGGAGCATTTCTCCTGCATCAGCTAAATACAGTGGTGCCTCCCTTAACGAATGCCCTGCTTAACGAAATTTCCGCTTAATGAAAGGATTTTTCAAGCGGAGGTTGCCTCGCTAGACGAATTCGTTTTATGAAAAATTCGTCTAGCGAATCGCGGTTTCCCGGTTTCAATTAATGCGTTCCTATGGGCAAAAAAAATTCAAAAACATTTCAATGCATTCCTATGGGATTCGCTAGACGAATTTTTCGTTATAAGAAAAGACCTGTGGAACGAATTAAATTCGTCTAGCGAGGCACCACTGTACCTGGAAGCCCAGGCAGCAGCCGACCCCATCTGCTATTGGCTGACCCCATCTGCTTTGCCTGGCAATGTTATTCTGTGCACAGTTGCAGGAGACTGGAGCTACCCTGGTCTCTTTCCCATCAAATGCCACTGTTATTCTGCCTGACTCCACCACGTCTCAGCACTAGGCATTTCTCCTGCAGCCTCTTTGCCCACCTTAATGTCTTCTATCTTTATGTCGAGCATCTCTTCTGGTTCTGCCACTTCGGCCCAACTGTTCAAGTCCTCATCTTCCTGGGCGCTGTCAAAGATCAGTTCAAAGAACACCAACTTCTCCGATATAGTGCTGAAGGAGTTGTCAAAGCACAGCTTGTAATCCCCTCCCTCTGTAGGCTCAATGCTGAAAAATACCAACAAAGAGGGTGAGCGAAGGTCGGTGTGATGAAGGCAGATATAGCCTACAAAGTTGGACTAGCCAAAGTGCTTAAAATAATAATAATCAGATACACAAACTCTTCATACTTGTAAAAGCACCTGGACCATGGGCAAGCAATGGGTTTCTCGGGAGTATCCCAGTGGGTATGCGCGGGGGGGGCAGGGGGTGAAGAGCCCACTTCCCGCCCTCGCCACAGATGCTGCTGGAGTGACCCCACCACCACCACCCACCAGAGCCGAACAGCCGTGCAGGGCTGGCAGGGAGCAAAATACACCCCTGAAAAAACGCACCCGGAGCTATTGCCCCTCTGGCCCTCCCCACTCGGTGGTGAAGTCTCCTTCACTCCAAAGCATAAAAGCAGCATGACTCACGTGTGAACCCCGTCGGATCTCCGGTATTCATCAACCAGCAATCTGCCTGAAGGACTTTCCAAGGAGAAGTCAACGTCCAGCCCGGCTCCACCAATAACCTAAATGGCAATAGCAAGAGTTGGATGATGGAAAGAGCCACTATGCCCAGAAAAGCCACCAATGATACAAGAGAAGTGGCAAATGGCTGCAAATCTTTATTTGAATATCAAACAACCTGTTGGGGCTGAGCGACTTTTTTTTAAAACCCAGCCCGCTTTTCAAGACTGTTGTCAGGATAACTACGCTGGGCAACTGGGAAGGAAACAATAAAAATTTGACAAACAGCTTTTAAGAGGGATCTGCCAGATACATTGGCTGCTCAAACTGTCTCGAAAAGTTACAGGGTTTTGTTTTACTAAGTACCATTTCCCCTCTGAAGAACAAACATGCGAGTCATCCGGCTGCTGATAAATCCACACAGAAAGCACTACTAAAGGCTCCATGGCTCCCACCCAATTCGGATCAAAGCTGGTTTGGTAATGGTGCGGGGGGCGTGTAGGCGAAGTGCATAAAAATGCAGCGTTTCCTAAGAAAGAGATACGGATCGCGACTAACGTCCTCCTGGATGCAGAGCAAAGGGCAGCCTTGTGCGCGCACAGCCTCCGTCGCGGTAGCCAAGGGGGAACTCCACCTTCAGGGGCAGTCTATCCCCCGCTGTCTTCTGCCACCACCACCAGGGGCTGAGCAAAAAGAAGAGGGCCGGTTGCCCCCCCCATCCCCATGCGCCTGGTTTTGGGGCCGGATTGTGGACCCCTACCCAGCCTCACCTGGTACTCCAGCTCCATGGAGCCGTTGCCCGGCGCGCCCTGGTAGAAGCACTCCCTGCGACCGGCCGGCAGCAGGAAGGTGAATTCGGCGTCCTGCGGGGCGGGCGGCGGCGGGTGGGCCTGGCCGAGGACCCCTCGGGGCGCCCCCAGGAGCAACAGCGGCAGCCCTAGCGCAAGGGCTGCGGCCGCCGCCATCGTCGGGGTCCTTCCTGGCGCCGGAAGGAGAGCGGGGCCGGGCCGCCTCCTTGGAGAGGAAGAGGCGGCCGCGCTCGGGCAGGACGCCGGCGCCGGAGGGCGCGCACAGAGGAGCTGCAGCCTCGCGTTCCGACGGGGCCCGGGGGCGCATTTTTCTTTCTCTCTCCCTTCTCCTTATTCGTTGTTCGATTCGTCGTCCCTTTGTCTTGCTCAGGGCAACCCGAAGCGGCTGACCAGACAAACCGACGGGCAGGAAGCCGCGCGTAAAGGAGGCAACGTGGCTTGTGTTATCTGCTGCATGGAACCTTACAAAAATATTTTACAAAATATCTTACAAAATATCTTACAAAAAATATCTTACAAAAATATTTCCGGGGTCCTTGGCCAACATTGAATAGGGACGTTCTTTTCTTTCTTTCTTTCTTTCTTTCTTTCTTTCTTTCTTTCTTTCTTTCTTTCTTTCTTTCTTTGCTAAATTTGTATTATTATTTTTTCTGTTTTACATTTTAGAGTATTCATTTAAACAACCTTAAATCAATGGTTTCCCTTCTTCTCTTTCCGTGGTTCAGTTTACATACCATAAATCCCTGCATATTTTACATAAGCTGCTAAATTCAGTATTCCATTATTCCATCCATCACTGTTGTGGACCCCTACCCAGCCTCACCTGGTACTCCAGCTCCATGGAGCCGTTGCCCCGGTGTGCCCTGTTAGAAGCACTCCCTGCGCCCGGCTGGCAGCAGGAAGGTGAACTCGGCGTTCTGCGGGGCGGGCGGGCAGCGGCGGGTGGGCCTGGCCGAGGACCTCTCGGGGCGCCCCCACTGTTGAATTTATCTTAATACTGCCAGTGTTTTTAAATGTACACAGTTTTCAGCCATATATTCAATAAACATTTTCCAATCTTCTTTAAATGTATGTTCTTCTTGTTCTCTTATTCTATACATTGTTGTTGTTATACCACGACCATCTGACTGGCCTGCCCAAGCAATTCTATGAGTGGCTTCCAACATATATAAAGACATAACAAAACAATAAAACAACTACCTTCAGATGGTTACTTATCTCCTGGGTTCCGGGTGTTAGAAGAATTCAAAGGTCTCAAATATAGAATAAGTATTCATAAATGCACACATAACTAAATTTATAAGCTATGTGCCTGAAATAGTACAGGAGGGCAATCCTGAAGTCATTTTGACTCTCCCAATGACCTGAAATATTCCTCTGCAGTAAGGGAGGCAAATGGGGAAAGCCTTCCCATTTTCTTTTTGCTTACAAATCCAGCCATTAATGCCACATGGGAGGTATAGTTGTGCATTCTAACCAGTGCTGGATCTCTGCCCATGGCAGTCTATCTAATTGTCCACCCTGTTTCATTGTCACAGGGAGCACTCTGGGTTCTGCAGGGCTAGACAGGACACTCATTACAATGGGGTAGCTACTGTATTACAGTACAGTGGTACCTCGGTTTATGAACACAATTGGTTCTGGAAGTCTGTTCATAAACTGAAGCGAACTTTCCCATTGAAAGTAATGGAAAGTGGATTAATCTGTTCCAGATGGTCCGCGGAGTACTTACACTGAAGCGTTCATAAACTGAAGCGAACTTTCCCATTGAAAGTAATGGAAAGTGGATTAATCCGTTCCAGACGGGTCCGCAGAGTACTCAACCCGAAGCGTACTTAACCCGAAGCATGGATGAAATTGGTTCCGGAAGTCTGTTCATAAACTGAACCGTTCATAAACTGAAGTGAACTTTCCCATTGAAAGTAATGGAAAGTGAATTAATCCGTTCCAGATGGGTCTGCGGCGTTCGTAAACCGAAAATTCATAAACCAAGGTGTTCATAAACCAAGGTTCCACTGTAGTTACAAAGCAACCAAGTTTTGTGCATTTTTTGTGGCAATGGATTTGAGAGGGAAACAATAAAGTCATATTTGCAACAGGAAGTTGAAAGGTCTTGAAACTTTGGGCATATTGCAATTTCCTCCTTAGGTGGTGAAACTCCACATTAAGCAAATTGTCTTCTCTTTTTTTGTTCTTTCATATCTTGCAAGGAATTTGCAATGAACAGTTGGCTTTTTCCATCTCTGCTTACAAAAGATACAAAATGTTCCACAAAACCATGGATCTGAAAATTCTCTTTCTTCTGCTAGCTGGTATGTTTTCTGCTATATTTTTTTACGCCTTCTTTTGTGCAAGGACTTTCTGACGGCTACCCCAAAGGGACAGGGGGGAAAATGAAAGGAGGGGAAACTAACCAGGTGCTAGTTTGTACGGTAGGCAACTTACTGTCAATGTTACACAGATGTGGACTTTTGGAGTAGGCTTTGGCCTTACTAAACCATTGGGTGGGATTCTAAGAAGATCTGTTACAAAGAGGAGGGGTGAAGGTGAGGAAACATTCTTTGATGTTAAACAGTCTGCAATGCTCTTAAAAAAAAAAGATTAGAAGAGGGAACGGGGCTAAACGAAGACACGAGTCACAATTGTGGCCTAAACAACAAATTCATATCTGATAAGGAAAGAGGTCATAAGTAAACAAAGCAGGCTAGAATTTTTGATAGTGTTCTATAATATTCAATTTTGGATAGTGCCCTGTTGCACAGTTTCAGGGAATTTTTTTAGGTTTGTGTGCAAGAGCACAAAACCATGCATTACCATATCTAGTTATCATGTTTCATATGATTCCTGTTTATATAATTTTGATGATGATGATGTTTTGACCAAACATTAATGCAAAACATCAATACTTTTTCTTATATTTTTAAAAAACTTTCTAAATAACTAGTGTTTTATAAATATTAAAAAGCCATAGGGAAGGCTTTTCCCTAAGGCCAAAATTTGGATAGGTTCTTAAAACTATGTTAGAAGCACAAGAAGGGCAAAGTAGGTTTACTGCTCATTTCAGAAGCTGAGAAGCTTGCAAGCATAGTGTGAATTTTGCTCTGCGGCATTCACAACATAAGGGGAAGAAATACAAATTGGCCCCCAGGGGCCCAACAACATCATATGTAGCCAATTTTGTGGCGGAGCTGAACGGATTCTGCTGTGCAGTTTCATTATAGAATGGTTAGAATCGTATAATTGTAGAATTGGAAGGAACCATAGGTAAAGGGACCCCTGACCGTTAGGTCCAGTCGCGGATGACTCTGGGGTTGCGGCGCTCATCTCACTTTACTGGCCAAGGGAGCCAGCATACAGCTTCTGGGTTATGTGGCCAGCATGACTAAGCCACTTCTGACGAACCAGAGCAGTGTATGGAAATGCTGTTTACCTTCCCGCTGGAGCGGTACCTATTTATCTACTTGCACTTTGACATGCTTTCAAACTGCTAGGTTGACAGGAGCAGGGACCGAGCAACGGGAGCTCACCCCGCTGCGGGGATTCGAACCGCCAACCTTCTGATTGGCAAGCCCTAGGTTCTGTGGTTTCTATTCCAACCCCCTGTAATGCAGGAATCTCAGCTAAAGCATCCTTGACAGATGGACAACCTCTTCCTTAAAAACCTCCAAAGAAGGAGAACCCACCACCGTCTGCTGTCGAACAGCTCTTACTGCCAGAAATTTCTTCCTGATGTTTGGTCAGAATCTCCTTTCTTTTAACTTGAAGCCATAGATTCCAGTCTTACCATCCAGAGCAGGAGAAAACAAGCTTGCTCCATCCTCCACGTGACAGCCCTTGAAAAATGGTTCTCCTATTCTCTCTCAATCTTCTCTTATCCAGGCTAAACATACCTACTCCCTCAACCGCTTCTCATAAAGCTTGGTTTCCAGGCCCTTCATCAACTTGGTCACCCTCCTCTGCACACATTCCAGCATGACAATATCCTGCTTAAATTGTGGTGCCCAGAACGGGACGCAGGACTCCAGGTGGGGTCTATTGGTTTGCTGTACTGCTTCTCTAACTTGAAGACCTGAACAGAAAAGGAGGGCAAGCACAGGCCTCTCTGATGTAGTAATTGTTGGAAAGGAGAAGCTGCAGCATTCAGAGCAAAGGGTAGGAGAAAGGCTTGAGTGTCAGGCAAGTCATTTCCAAACATATTTTGCTAGCTGGCCCGGCCACGTGTTGCTGTGGCTCATCCCTGTGTTTCCCCCCACCCTGTCCCTATCCATGACGTATCCTGCTCCCCATCCCACCCCCAGCTCATCCCTGTGATATTTTCCCACCCTGTCCTGACCCATCACCTATTCCGTCCCCTCCTCCCCCCAACCACCCACCCATGTGAGTCCCCACCTCCATTCGGCCTAATTCGGCCTGGTCTGTAAAGGCGAGCCGAGGTGCTGTGGAGAGGGAAGGTTTTCTAGCTGCAGTACCAGTGTAGCCGCAAGGATTTCTAGCTGCAGTACCAGTGTAGCAGCCGCTAGAGGGTGCTGTTTTGCAACCTCTTCTGGCTTCTTTTTCCCAGCATGCACTTTTGGGTGAGTTGTGTGTTCTGAAACACAGGGTTTGGGGGGTTTTACGCTGCGCAGGTGTGACATCTGTCTACGCAAACAGTATATGCTGCCTCTCACAGAAGCATGGCATGTTGTGTGCAAATTTGAACGCTATCGGTCAAGCAGTTTCGGTGGAAAGTGGAAACACACCCACATGCCCCTTTTACATTTACATATATATAGATAGAAAAAATGTAGTGGGCAAATAAAGTGAAAGGATTGGAAAAAGAAGGGAAAAGAAATAGGTTTTTATCGATACATAAAAGTTGGGTTTTCTGAGCTTGGAGGCAGGGTGACAACAGAAGCTTGACAGGAAAAATATTGGGGCAGAGTGTTTTGCATAGCTGCCAACCCTCCCTTTTTCTAAGCCACAGCTGTCAACTTTCCCTTTTTTTTGCTGGAAATTCCCTTATTCCAGCACCGTTTCCCGCTGCTATCTTGGATTGTTAGATATACCGTAGACTGTCCCCGGGACAGGTGAGGCTGCTGAGCCCTTATTTTCAAATCCGAAAGTTGACAGCTATGGTACTGTTTTGATAATTATGTTATGTCCTCTAAAAAGGCTGGTTATTTCACAGTAAATGCCCAAGGTGGAAACAGCCTTAACTAGACAGCCAGTCTGAAAGCACAGGGGGGGAAACACCCCACCCCACCCACCTAGTCTAAGAACACCAGCTCTGAATTTTCTGAAAATTTGACCACAACTTATGGCTGGTTTTTTTTGTTGTTGTTGTTGTTGTTGTTGTTGTTGTTTTAAAAGATTTGAGAGCTCACAAAAACTGATCAAGACAAGGTGGACATCTATACCACATCTGCTGTAGAAAAGACTAGCATTGCTTAAGCAGATTCATCCTACTTGTACAATCACTTGACTGTGCCTTTTGAAAGTACAACCTCGTTACTGATAAAACTGCATTATTGATTTCTTTGAAACCTCACTCTTACCATTGTGCTGTTTCAGGCTCTTTGGTGGCTTCCAGCCTTCTTCCCTCTCCACTTATTTTTCTGGATATGCTTTCCGGCACACTCAACGAAGGAGACTCCATTAAGATTGCTTGTTTGGCACCCAGGCAGTACAAGGATGCCTTGTTTTATTTGTTCAAGGTGAGCCATGCGGATCCGCTGCAGGTTGTGCCTGCCGCAGAAGCACAGCACCAAGTTACTTTCCTTCTGGAGAACATCACTCGCAGTGATGGAGGGCAGTACAAGTGCCGGTTTGGCGTCTACAATGGAAGTGGGTTGAAACCGTCTGAGTTTAGCAACCTCCTTGAGATTACAGTGGAAGGTGAGTGCTATCAAAGCTAGATGAGCTCATTTTGGGGGATTGGTTGCACCCGCACTGCTTGCAAGCCATAACCCGCATCATACCCCGCTGTAGAGGCTACCCCAGAGCTTTCCAAACTGTGTGCCCTGACACGTTAGTGTGTCAGCTGCATAGCTGCCAAGTCTCCCGTTTTCCCCGGGAAATCCCTGTTTTTCCAGCTGTTCCTAGCTGAAAAAACAGGTTTTTTTGTTTTTCCCCGGTTTATTCTGGCACGGCAGCCATTTTGGAACTGGGCGGAGCATGCTCAGAAGCGACTTTTGATGCTGTTCTGCCCAGTTCCAAAATGGCTGCAGTGCGACTTCTGGCGCGGTGGCCATTTTGGAACTGGGCAAAGCAGCATCAAAAGTCACTTCTGAGCATGCTCCGCCCAGTTCCAAAATGGCGGCTGCGCTACTTCCGGTATGCTATTTCTGACATCAACTTGGCAGGTATGGTCAGCTACAGTGTTGTTTTGTTAAAGTATTTTTTATTAAAGATTTATTGAATTACAAAGGTGTGTGCAATGACTCTCATATTTTTACATGTATCATTTTTGCAAATCAGTTTCATTTGTTAAGACACTAAGAAGAAAGAGGGAAAACGAGGTAGGTAGGGGGTGGGAGGGTGGATGGGGGTGGGATTAGGTGACGATGTTTCTGTTTTGCTTAATATATGTAGGGCTTTATGTCAGCTTTGTTTGTGTAGGTTCTCCTTTATTCGCTTGTGGGTTTTTTGGTGGTGAGAGAGATTGGGGCTGGCCAAGGGTGTGGTTGTTCATTTGTGATTGGCTATGGTGGTCTTTGTTTTCATGTGTGAGTGGGGTGGGTGGGTGTTTTGGGTCAGGTTAGCCATACTGATTAGTATGCTGGCGGTAAATTTTTGTCATTATAAATGGACCAGAATGTGGTCTAAACCCCCCCCTTTAAATCCATATCAATGAAAAGAAAAGAACTCACCCTAAAACTCACCTGCAGGTGGTACCTAACACCAAGAAAGCTCGCGCTAATATGCCCAGGAACCTCACCAAAATGCTGGAGAGGATGCACCTCCACAGGTACATACCTCCACATGTGGTGGGAATGCCCCAAAATGCAATTATTTTGGGCAGCAACCATACGAGAAATATGTAAAATAACCGAACAAGTAATAGAAATTACCCCAGAATTGGCCCTACTAAACATCTTCCAAGATAATAATGCCCATTTATACCACAAAGACCTCATAACCCACCTACTTTCAGCAACCAGAAACGTCATAACCAGACATTGGAGAGACCTGTCAGGAGTAAGCATGGACCAATGGTACCAAATAGTATGGGAAACAGCCTTACTAGAAAAACTAACCAACAAGCTGAAACTGACACGGGGACAAATAGAAGAGGATGCCTTCACCACAGTATGGTTCCCCTTTATCACACACACAGCCCAACAAGCTGCAGTGTTTAGGTGTGTTGTGTGAACGCTCCCTGTGCTCCTCCCAGGGCTGGAAAGGGGTTAGTTCAGGCATCCCCAAACTGCGGCCCTCCAGATGTTTTGGCCTACAATTCCCATGATCCTTAGCTAACAGAACCAGTGGTCGGGGAAGATGGGAATTGTAGTCCAAAACATCTGGAGGGCTGAAGTTTGGGGATGCCTGGGTTAGTTTAACCTCCGGTTTGCTAGGAAAACTGAATGATGCATGTCTAAAAAGTGTCATCGGCATGAAAAGGTTGGAAAGCCCTGGTCTACATACTATGTTTTTTTTAAAAGGATTGAAGTTGTTGACCTTTTTAAAATGATTTTACTCCAAAGTTGTTGAGCTTTTTAAAGGATTTTACCCCAGGAAATAAACTGCCACAGGGGCTGGATTCAACTGACCAGCGGGCCCCCAAAATGGACTTTGGACACGCCTGGTTACTATACTGCACTGAAATGTTAAAATGCTTCTTTGCTTATTCTTGAATCTTCCCCCGCCACACTTTCCATCCTCTTCTGCCACATCAGTGTTGCGTGCCTCAGCCTTGGAAAGTCATTGCTATAGGGAAAAGGTTGGGAATATGTTCAGAGAATCACAGACTCTGCAGATGAGAGCTGGCTGACAGAGCCGAGAAGGGGCAGTTCGACCCCCACCCCTTCCCGAAGAAGACACTGCTAGCTCTCGAGAAGCGGGAGAGTTAGGAGGCAGCCCGAGTGTTGCTAGGCAATCAGCAGATAAGCAGAGGATTAAGAATGGGTCAAGTGAAAGTGGGGAGGGGGCAGTGGCGGAGCTTCATGCTCCGCCAGCGGGGGGTGGTGGAGGGCAGGCGCGCTGCCTCCAGGGACGTGCCGCGCATTTTGGGGGCGGTGTGCGCGTTTTTGGGGTAGGGCGTGCTGCCTGTAGGGGCGGGGCGCCCAGCACAGGCGTGGGGCAGCCACGATGGCGCCCCTAGGATTGTGCTGCCCGGGGCGGCACACCCTCGCTGCCTCCATCTTCCTACGCTACTGGGAGGGGGAAGGCCAGTCTCTCAGTCCCCGTTCTAGGAGACTGGATAAGATCAGAGGATAACGGAAGGGCAATAGGGGAAGAGCCGGAGTTTGGTGCCCTTCCTGCTGTGGGAGGGGCAAAGATTCAGACTGACCAACTATCGTCAAAGTGAGCAGGTGAGACACCGTGCTCTGGATGTGTGTGGTTTTTTTTGTAAATAAACATATATAAAACTGCCGGAGAGTCCTTACTTCTTATCGGGGCTTGCCTGCCTGCCTGAGATCATTACAATCCATGATTGAAAAAAGCCAGAGTATGTGGAAGCTGATGTACCAAATGTGCCCACAGAAAAACTGGATCTTTTAATTACCTGGAAGCACCCTTTGTTCTGTTCCTGGAGATCATTGTTTGGCTCTTGTAGGGGTGGGAAGATGACTGATTTTAGCAAACCACTTTTCTTTTACATTTATACATTCCTCTCAAAAAGGAAAAGCTGCCCGGTCATCTCTTTTTTTTTTCCTTTTTCTTTTTCAGCATCCAGCTTGACCACTTTTCCTCCAACAGCTCAGCCGAGATCTGATTCAAAAGGTAGGCGCTAAAGGGAAGATAAGCAGCGAGCGTTTGGGAAACATGTCAGAGAGCCCCTGGGGAAATGTTTGGGGAAAGATGCACGGAAGTGCAGCCGAAAGAAGGCCTTTTGGAGCCTACCTGGGGCAGGAAAGGGGGAGAGAAAGAGGACAAATACACACACACACATGCTCCACGCTCCAGAAAAGTAGATTTGTATTTTCTTGTTTTGTTCTCTTGCATTAACTGAAGCCGACTTGCTTCCTCCATTTCCAGGACCATTCTGGGTTCTCCCTGTTGTCCTGAGTGTGGTTGGAGTACTGCTTCTGGCTGTGATCCTGCTGGTGGCCGCGGTTGCATTGAGACGCTGTATGTGGAATTCAGAAAATGAATATGTCTAATCTTCCTGTTTAAGGGCACTGGCCAATAAGGATGATGCCTAGCCTAGGTTGGAGACCTCTAGGACTTTCCTACAGACCCTGTTTCACTTTGTGGCCTTTTGGTATATTACTTGACAAAGATTTTGCCAAAACAGTCCCTAACCGTGAGTGCATGATACGCAACGGTGATGGAAAACTGGATGAGGGGTTATACTACTAGACAACCTTTAGCTGTAAAATATCTGAAAGATTTATACTGTATTCTCTTTGCTCTGAAAGGTAATTACCATACTTGGAGGTAATTAAATGGAGAGTCCAGATGACATCATTATCAGCCCATTGCAGACCAATGTTTTTATTTAGTAATAATATACAGTATGAGCAGGAATAGCACTATTATAGCTTTCTAGGGCTAAAGGTAAAGGAACCCCTGACCATTAGGTCCAGTCGCGGACGACTCTGGGGTTGCATGCTCAACTCGCTCTATAGGCCGAGGGAGCCGGCGTTTGTCATTGGCCTTGAATTAATCAGTTACTGTTTTTATGCAGAGAGGCAGAATATTTTAATTACTGGTTTCCTCTTTGCAGCCAAAGAAATAACTATTTTTTTAAAAAGCACTGTTTTATTTAATTGCAACTGTGTGTTTAAAAAGAAAATGAATATTAGTATCATCCTCCTTATCCCTTGCTTCCTGTAACATCTCTCCTGGTTAAAAGCTTGCCACAAGATTGGGACATTTTGGTTGGTCCTAATAAAGATATCATTCAACTATAGATTTCTGAGGTTTTTTTCCTTATGGACCAACACTGCTACGGTACCTTGTCTGTGTATGCGTGTAGAATATGTGAATACTTATTTTTGCATCTTTTTTTCCTTTATTGTGTATTTTCCCCATATTTGTTTCATTTAAAAACAAATTTATATTTAAAAAAAACTTTAGCTGCAGGAAGAGACCAGTAATTAGCTCCCACTCCAGCAGTGAACAGGAACTGACTAATTAAGGAACAATTTTGCAATGCCATAGTTCCACTGAACGGAAGCTATTATAGGGACAGAAGATGCAAAGAGGAAGCTTCTAGTTAAAGGGGAAACTGAAGAGGACCTTTGCTGAATGGGACTTACTTCTGAGTAAATATTATAGCAGTGTTCTGGCCATGGGGCTAAGCATTACTAGATAATAAAGTTCTATTATTAATTGCCATGTAGAAACACAATTTTAAATCCACTTCCAGCCGATTATGGAAAGCAATGCCTCAGAAATGCTAAAGCAGGCATCCCCAAACTTCGGCCCTCCAGATGTTTTGGACTACAATTCCCATCTTCCCCAACCACTGTTAGCTAGGGATCATGGGGGTTGTAGGCCAAAACATCTGGAGGGCCACAGTTTGGGGGGGACGCCTGTGCTAAAGGATCCTATACTGTAGCAGGAAACACTAGGTACAGTTTCTTACTAGTGGGGATGTGCGGTCGGTGGACGTGGCAGACTAGGCCAGTCCCCCAAATGTTCCTGGTAAATCAGAGTATTTAAGTCTTAGAGTCTGGTGCCTCCTTCTAAAAGCCTGGGAAGCTTCTATCTTGCTTAGGAGGGAGGCATGATACTTCAAACAGGGTCCAATAGCCCTCCTGCGACCTTCCCCCAGCCTGACTGATTTTGGGAAGGAGGCAGGCATCTTCAGCATCCTATTAGAGGCATGGCTCCTCCTTCCCAAAGCCCGGGAAGCTTCTGTCCGGCTTAGGGAGGGAGGCAAAATGTTCACGTGTGTGACATTTCTCCACCCCGCCCCCATTGCCTTTGCAAGCTGGTGCCCTATCGGTTTGTTGTGGTCAATTTTAAACACAAATCCCCTAAACTTCTAAACCTTGAGTACATCTCTTATCCACTTATAGCTAGAGTTTATGAAGTAAAACATTTTCAAGTTTCAAAATATTTTCAAAGTTTGAGCAAACATTTTCAAAGTTACAACTCTTTCCTCCCAATATTTGCCATGTTTGAGTTGATCAGACTGCAAACATGGTTCTTCTACACAATTTTTTTTGAAGCAAGCTTGCTTCAAATTATTATTATTATTTTAAGATGGAAAACGTCCAGGAGGGAAGTAAGCACCACCTGGGCTTCCTTCCCACAGGGAGACTGAGGGGCACGGGTGCACCCATTTCTATCACAGCAACTGGGCTTTGGGTAAATCTACCAATGGAAATCTGGTCACTGTCCGAATGGGGGAAATGGACACTCTCCGAATGGGGAAATGGACACTCTCCAGAAAAGGGGAAATGGACACTCTCCGAAAAGGGGAAAATGGGTACCCTCCCGCACAGAAATTGACAGCAACCTCCCTGCCTCTTACAATGCTAATATTCTAAGTCCTACTGGACGCTTGCACAGTGCAATGCCAGATCGGAACTCAGAAGAAGAAAAGGAAGGAAATTAGCAGGTGCCCTTGCGTTCCCTGGTCAAAAGTCATCTCTAACAAAGATTGCTGTGGCAGGGGTGCGGCTGCACCTGGGAATTGTAGAGTTTGGGAGTTATAGTTCAGTGTGGATAAAAGAAGTGTTACCTTAATTTACGCCCTCCAACTGACTTGGTCGGCTGATAGAATTTAGAAGGAAAGGAAGAAGTCACAGACATCCGTAATCTGGGCCACTCTGAAGGATTTTGGGTGTTGTGAAAGATAAGTTGAAGTGTGAACTCACTCGCATATCCCAGTCTGGGTAACACTCCGAAGGGCTAGGGACATATGAGCAAGAAAGGGTTAGAGAAGGTACGGGTTTTAGGTATTTGATAGGAAAGTTTTAGAGAAATGGTTGCTGTAGATTGTAGCCCACCCCACTGTTGGTCCCTATTTATACTCACTTCCGCAAGTGCACTGACTTTATTCTCCGCAATTTTGCAGAATTGAAGAAAGGCAGAAGGACAAGGAAATAAAAATAAAAACTCCAATTCAGCCGGCTAGATCACCGTTGCTTTCCCTGGCCGGTCCTGCTGGAGATCCCAGTTAAAGCCAGGATTCAGGGTCCGCCGAGGAAGGATAAGTCCCCCTGCAAGAGGCTGGGTGCGCTTGGGCTCTCAGTCCCCGGCACCCTCAAAATCCCGGGTTACCAAGTCTCCTGCCTGGCTCGCCAAAAATGATATAAAAGTTAATAAGTTCCCTTAAAGGGAGATCAGCCTCATAAGGAGGACTGAAATCCTCTAAGGAGCAGAGTTACAGGGAACCAGGCAGAGGGCCTTTGGGGTAGTTGCACCCACTCTGTGTAATGCCCTCTCGGCAGATGTCAAACAGATAAACAGCTAGGTGATTTTTAGAAGACATCTGAAGGCAACCCTGTTTAGGGGAGTTTTTAGTGTAT
Organism: Zootoca vivipara; assembly: GCF_963506605.1. Taxonomy (NCBI): domain Eukaryota; kingdom Metazoa; phylum Chordata; class Lepidosauria; order Squamata; family Lacertidae; genus Zootoca; species Zootoca vivipara. Next base: position 31,282,826 of record NC_083291.1, on the reverse strand, counting down.
GATGTTGTATTGTGCTTTTACTATTTTTTTTGTTTGGAGCTGCCCAGAGTGGCTGGGGGAACCCAGTCAGATGGGGGGGGGATATAAAATTATTGTTGTTGCTAAAATTGCAGCCCTCAGCTGGACACAAGCAGTAGGGACTTTGTACCGTCAGAGTACCTAATAATGCCAGGATTGCATTTCCTTTTCTGATACTTCCCTTTTGTTTCTTCCCATTTTACTAGTTAAAGAGAGAAGAAAGAAGCAAAGGTGAGAGAAGGTCACCCCCACTTATGGACTTTCAAAAAAATCTCTGGTCGAGGTGAAACATTTCCGATGTGTCCTGAAAGTCGGGGGTGCAGCGGGGCAGACCTGTGCCTGGCTGGAGTAGGGAATTATCGGGGCAGAGGCAGAGAGTAGCTTTCCCCCTTGTGGATGTTTTCCCTGAGGGGCTTGCTTTGATGAAAGTTTTCCCCAGCTAAGGGGCGACTATCAAATAATTGTAGAGTTGGAAGGGACCCTGAGGATCATCCAGTCCAACCCGCTGCAATGCAGGAATATGCAGCTGTCCAGGGATCGAACCTGCAGGCTTGGCATTATCAGCACCATGCTCTAACCAACTGAGCTATCCAGGCACAATGGAAAAGCAGCATGGAACACAAAGGGGTTTTATTAAATTCTTGTCCTAGAAAGAGCTTATAGCGATCACCACGCACCATGCAGCAGAGGGCAGAGCTTGCTCTCGTTGAAATCCACTTGTCTATACAACGGACCCAGGAAATAGGGTCTTGTCCTTGTGCCTGAAAGGATAAATCAGACCTGATAAATTAGGATAAATTAGCCTGGCGGGAAACTAATGTAGGCAGTAACTCTCAGCAGCTTTTTTTTTTTGGGAGAGCTAACAAGTACTGCAGAATTGCAAAATATTCCCATTAGTTATACATATTTTATTTGCTTAGGGTACTGGACTCCTGCTGGACAGAAACAAGCTACCCCACTACAGGTATGTTGAATGTAAGTGCCAAGGACATGTGACAGCACATTTTCCGTGGCTCCTTCTGATTGCATTTGTGTATCAGAGGCAGGTGAAGCATCAGCCTAGAGAGTTCAGTGGTCACAAATACCACCTGAATGCTGAGCTTGGGACAAGACCCAGCAATGGGGTCAAGGATATCGGTTGTGCTCTTATTCCTGAGCAGGGCTCTGCAACTTTATATTCATTGGCACGCGAAAGAGAGGAGCCCATTCACTTAGCATCACAACCCAGATTTTGAAAGTGATGGCTTGCTTATCATTGGCAACGTATTATTTACACCAGGAACTGAAGAAATACAGGTGAAAAACGAGTCTGGCCCAGTTAAAAGCAAACAAAGCCAGGAACAGAGGAGGAAAGGACTGCTGCTCATGTTGGTGGCCCAATGCCCAGAAAAAGAAAGCTTTGCCTTAGCAAAACAAGTTCTCTCCAGCCCAAAGCCATACTCTACAAACAGGGGGAGATGTGGGCATACTGTGTTCCATTCCTATTACAGTCATACCGCTGGTTATGTTCGCTGCGGGTTGCGTACACCATGGGATACGAATGCGCCGAACCCGGAAGTAATGGAACGGGTTACTTCTGGCTTCGGCGATTTGCGCATGCGCAGAAGCATCGAATGACGTCACGCGCATGCGCAGAAGTGCTGAATCGCGCGGCGAGCATGCACAGATTCAGTGCTTCAGGTTGCGCACTGCTCAGGTTGTGAACGGGGCTCCGGAACGGATCCCGTTCGCATCCAGGGGTACCACTGTACTAGCATCTCTAGACTACTGTAAGAGAAATCTTGTTCCTACGTTATGTGGCTGTGCTGACAGTGAGTGGAAAGGTCCAGACTTCAGAGAGAAGGGAGGGACAGAATAACTTCTTAATTCATTTGTATTGAATGCTTTCCACCCTCTTTCCTTTTTTTCCCACCAAAAGAACAACCAATATTATACCCATCAGTTCACCGAAAAGGAATTAGAGTTGGTGTTGATAATCTTACAGCTACATGTCATAACTTCCTTGATTCTGTGTGATCCCACATGGTCAATGAAAATAAGATATTGCAAGTGCTGCTTGGTTGCTTTTAGATGTTAAGACATTTGTGTAACTAAAATTCATTCAGTTATCAAGTAACCTTGTTCACGCTGCTTCTTCCGCAGAGACATCATTTGATAACTCCGTGTACACTATTACAATGGTAAGTTGTTAACATGGGAGCCAGAAGTTGGAATCTAGTTGCTTTTAGGAATTGAGATCAGAGAGTCTGTGGGCTATTATAAAGCAGTCTCTCCATGGCTAGGAATAACCCTAAGGCAGTCACAAAAAGAGCTGGGTAGCAAGGATATATGTTATGGCATCCAGCGTATCACAAGAGAGAGAAATTTAATGGTGATTTGGCTGTTATGTAGAGCTCATCCTCATGGTTTAGCTCTCCCCATTCTAGCCTTTTTTGTCTCCTTAATTTATCTCCATCTTGGCATTTTTATCTCACAAGAAAACAGACCAGGAAGCTATAGAGAACCACGGTGCTGGGATCTCGTCAGCCACGAGTACAAGACTTTCATCCCGCTGCTCTATGGAAAAGCCAGATTTTGTTACTTTTGGAGGTTCAGAATGACCTTTCACTTGATCACACGGCCCAGGGTCTCTCTGATAATCTTCCTCCCTTACATCAATACCCTGCAAGTTGTTCCTCTCAGATCATTAACAGAAACAGAGTTCATTGAGCGTTTTTGGCCAGAGCCTCCTTTCTAAGTACTCTTCCACCACCAATCACACATGTGGAACATGGGTCATGTGGAGGTGGGGAAGATGCTGCACTGATTTAATTCATTTCTGGAATTCCTGATTTGGGAAAAGTGGGAACAATAAGGATGAAAATAGCTTTGAGAGTTCTTCAGCTCTGGGACTGTGGCAAGACTGGAAAGAGATGAATAAAAACTGGGTGACTTAATCTTCAAAAATAATGCCATTGCCTGCACATTTGCATGTTTGAGACAAAAAGAACTGTTTTTTTTTGTTTTTGTTTTTATTCTGCTGAAAACAGCAGCATTTGGATCACATATCCTCAGACTTCCTTTAAGTGCCTGCAACCGAATGTTTTGCTCTACCTTCCAAAAACACTGGGAAATTCAGAATAACTTTCCTGGATCAAAAGCAATAGTGCATTCTGGGGCACCTTAAAGACTAATGAACATATTTCTTGTGGCATAAGCTCTTCCTGAGAAGAAACTGGTACCTGCAGTGGCTTGCATAATATTTTGCAACTCTTCCTCTGCCGGGCCAGGCAAACTGGTCCATCAGGCAGGCTGGTCTTTCGGTCCAGCTAAGATGGTTACTACTGATCCTAAATTTGCATACATGTAAATTAGTCAATTGCCTTCCCTCAACAGGCAACAACATGAACAACACTCTGGGGTGGGGGGTGGCGGCGGTGGCAGGGGGGTATGCTCTGGATTTGGGTGAGAAAACACTGGAGATCGTGCTTCTCCCTACTGCCAGTCTGCTGCCATACCCTGTTGCAGCCCTTCTCAACCTGGGTCCCCAGACGTCGTTGGACTACAACTCCCGTCATCCCTAGTCCTGGTAGCTAGGGATGATGGGAGTTGTAGTCCAGCAGCCCCTGGGGACCCAAGGCCGCCCTGCTGCCTCGCTGCACCCTGCGCACAGGAATTGCCAGCAGTGGCTAAGGAACTCTGGGGACAAATTTGTGGAAGGTGTGCCTATCAATTGCTCCTGCCAACCTAGCAGCTCGAAAGCACGCCAGTGCAAGTAGATAAATAGGTACCACTGTGGCGGGAAGGTAAATGGCATTTCCATGCACTCTGGTTTCCGTCACAGTGTTCCGTTGCGCCAGAAGCGGTTTAGTCATGCTGGCCACATGACCCGGAAAGCTGTCTGTGGACAAACGCCGGCTTCCTCGGCCTGAAAGCAAGATGAGTGCCGCAACCCATAGTCGCCTTTGACTGGACTTAACCATCCAGCCGCCTTTCACCAGCCGCCACTGCAGTGTTTTACTTCCACTATTGCAGGCAGCCCACCTCTGAATGCGAGTTGTTGGGAGTTGTAGTTGGAGAGAGTACTCTTATGAGCAGATTCGGCTTGCAGGATTCCTGTATGCACCTGGTCGGCTGCTGTGAAAAGAGTTCTGGGCTAGATGGGCTTTTGGCTTAATCCAGCAGGGATTACTGTCCAGGGCTCCTCTGGGAGGAAGGGTGGGATATTAAATGAATAAATGCAAATGTTCTCAGACAGCATGCACTTCTTGAGAGAGTCACACAGAGAGGCAAATACACCTAACTGTCTCTCAGGATAATGATGATGATGATATATTTCTCCAGCCGCTCTGGGTGGCTCCCAACAGAATATTAAAAACACGATAGAACATCAGACATTAAAAACTTCCCTAAACAGGGCTGCCTTCAGGTGTCTTCTAAAAGTCAGATAGTTGTTTATTTCCTTGACATCTGATGAGAGGGCATTCCACAGGACGGATGCCACTACCGAGAAGGCCCTCTGCCTAGTTCCCGGTAGCTTCACTTCAGAAGGCCCTCGGAGCTGGACCTCAGTGAACGATGGGGGTGGAGATGCTCCCTCAGGTATACTGGGCCATGGCCGCTTAGGACTTTAAAGGTCAGCACCAACACTTATGCTCGGAAACATTAGAAGTCCTGAAGGTGTATAAGCATCTACAAAAAGTTGCTTCTTCTGCCCTAACACTGCCTCCGATTGAATCTAGCAAACCCTACAAAATCTCGACTTCCCACAGATACGGGAGAATAAATTTTCACATACTGTACACCCTCAGTTTAGCCTCCATTTCCCCCTTCATAGCCTTGCAGTCTGGATCAGACCTGAAGGACCTGTAAGCCTCAGGAAATACTGTAGACCCATTTCCTCCTACCAGGCTTGGTCCTCACATGTATACCTACCAAACCATAAAGAGAGCACCCTCATGAATCTCTCTTTCCCACAAAAATGTGGGAGTAAGACTGCCAGGCATGTCTTGTATTTGGCTGGTAAATTTCTGTTGTTGTGCAGAGCAAACCCATTTCCCCATCTATGCAACAGATAGTTCAACAGTCAGCATCTCTGTAAAGGTTTTTCGTTTTCGTTTTTTAACAGAAACATTTTAAATTCCTTTTCACTCTTACTGCTTTTATTAATCAGTTTTGTTTTCTGTTCTTCTGTTGCTTGCTTTAGTGGTAATCACTTAAATTAATTTTCAAAACCGGCTGGCTTTAAAAGACCCATTTTGTTTGTATGCATGGGGCCAGAAGCTGGAGATAACCTGAACCAGGAGATTAGACAGGGCAGGAAAGGACTGTACAGCTCACTTATAAATATGTAGCAAGGAGCTACACAGCTCTACTTCCCCATCTATAGAGCTGTGAGTCAGTCTTCTGGAGGGAAAATGAGCAAGCACGACAGGTAACACTTGCCCAAGCAGCAATCACCCACCATTCAAGTACAGCACTCTTCTAAAGATGTCTTAGATCTCTGTCCTCAAATCTCCCACAAGTATCCTGCCCCAGGACTTTGGAAACGGACACCACAACAGAGGGGCGAAGCAGAAGGGAGCAGTTTGTGGCCTTCCTTGTCCAAGAGTCAAAGCCCAACATTCTGCAAACTCCATTCAGACACCCCTCTTCAGCCAGAAAAGCTCCCTGAGGGGCTTACGAATTGATGAAAATAACTCAAGTCTCTGCCCAGAAAGACATGTCATAGAAGGGGGAAAGGATGCGGAGGGAGGAGGAAACAAAGGAAGCCCAAACACTGAAAACTTAGTATTCTACTACTTCTTCTTTGGCGATCACTCGTAGCCGAGTAAGGCTGTCTTCCATGAACATGGTTTTAATTTGAAGAAACAAAATAAAAAAATTCCTTCCAGTAGCACCTTAGAGACCAACTAAGTTTGTCATTGGTATGAGCAACATGCACACTTCAGATACACTGAAACAGAAGTCACCAGATCCCGACATATGGTGAGAGGGTGGGGAGGGGCCGGACTGTTTATGGCTGCATTTGGTCTTACAGGAAAAATTTACGACTGTTTACGACTGGTCCCATAGGAAAAGCAAGTGGTGAGATGGTTAAAGATAGCTTTATCGTGTATAATGAGATAAGAATCCAATGTCTTTATTTAGACCAGGTTTCTCCATTGTTTTAAGTTTGGTGATAAATTGCCGTTCAGCAACTTCTCTTTCCAGTCTATTTCTGAAATTATTTTGTAATAAGACAGCTACTTTGAGATCTTGTATAGAATGTCCTGGGAGATTGAAGTACATACACACAAAAGCTCATAGCAACAGCAAACTTAGTTGGTCTCTAAGGTGCTACTGGAAAGAATTTTTTTATTATGGTTTTAACAGTGAGTCCGTAAGTGATTGTGGAGGTCAATTCTGGATCCACACGTCCTTTCACAGTGGGGACATAGGTTTCTGGGTGGGAGTTGATCACAGTAAGGTTTTGCCAAACGTGTTTCCCTCTTAGCACATTTCTTCCTTTCGTCCTGAGTTTGAGCTTCTTCAAAGCCCATGGCACCTTTGATAAAGGCTGTTCTCCAATTGGAGAGCTCGCAAGCCAAGGTTCTTGGCCAGCGAAAGACATTTGACACCTGAGGCCAACCACAAAATGGCGGCCTCCTCACCCCGCAGGAAGAAGGGGTGGGTGAAGATCTGCAACAAGAACAAGGGGGGGGGATAAAGGGCTATATCTGGAACAGCGCCACCTATGTGCCAAGAGGCTGCTCTAGAGGCAGGATTGTGGGGGCTGACCAGGGGCGAAACTAGGCTTTATTTCACCCAGGTCAAAGATCCAGGTCTCTCCCCCCCCCCCTGCACATTTGTGTAATAACACACAAAGGCTGGGAGCATGGGAGGAGCCAAGGAGGGTGCAGGGAGGAGCAGCTGCCCCCCAAAATCAGTAAAAAGATATAGCTAACTGAGGTTCTGCTCCCCCTAATAAAATGCCCCCCAAAGGCCTGCCCCCCCCAACAAAAATACTGGCTACACCCATGGCTGGGAGCCTGAATGTTGCCCTTCTGTAGGCCTCACCTGGAGCAAAAAACCTGACTAGCCCCTACCATAGCTATGGCTCTGGGCACTGCCAAAAAGGAATCTCATCCAGCTTCTAAGGAGCATGCCATAGCCATTGCTGCCACTGGGGTAGCAGCCGGTGATGCATTCCTTGGAACCCATATCTGCTGCCCCTGTGGATCCTGCTGCCCAAGGCAGTTGCCTCACCTTGCCTCATGGGTGAGCCGGCCTTGACACCTTGACAAGGTTCTTATAGCAACCAGTTTGGATGGAAGTGGAGTTGCTTCACAGCAAAATTATTTCGGGATGCGGCACAACATTGCAGCATCCCGAAGCAAGGGACTCCACAAAAACTGGGCTGCAGGGACCGTGGAGATTCCTCTCTTTCCCAGTTTGTAGGCTGCAGCATCCAGTTTTGAATCCAGATAGAAGGTGCCATTATTATGGAGTGTTTCTGGATTTAAAATTCTATTTGTTTGCCTTGCTAGGAAGTGAGCGAGGTCTAGGACATCTGATGCCAAGAAAGGTGGCTCTGAGCTCTGGTGACAACAGCGGTGGTGACTCTGCGTTCTTCAGCTGTGCTCCTTCTTCCTCTGCATCTTAGTTTCCCTTTCCCGCGTAAAACCTACTTTTTCAACCTGTATGGTGGCAGAAGACGGACCAGGCAACTTGGCTGATGTATTTGGCTTCAGCATAATCTTTTGAAGCTGTTTTCTGTCTCAGTGAAAATGAGAAGCATATTCTGATGCACACAAACACCCCCAAAATTTTACACATCACTTGGTAAGACAGGTGAACTAATAACAGTGTACTGGAAGAAGCAAAGATCACCAGTGTTGAAGCAATGATTCATCAACATCAACTTCGTTGGACTGGTCATGTGCGGATGCCTGATGATCATCTTCCAAAGCAGCTACTCTATTCTGAACTTAAAAATGGAAAGCGTATTGCTGGTGGTCACTAAAAGAGGTTTAAAGTCTGTCTCAAGGCAAATCTTAAAAAATGTAGTATGGACACTGACAACTGGGAAACACTGGCCTGCGAGCGCTCCAGTTGGAGAACAGCCTTTATCAAAGGTGTCATGGGCTTCGAAGAAACTCTATCTCACGATGCAAGGGAGAAACGAGGAAGGCACGCTTGGCAAATCCACACCGTGATCAACTCCTGCCTGGAAACCAATGTCCCCACTGTGGAAGGACGTGTCTTCCCAAGTGATGTGTAAAAATTTTCGGAGACACCACTGATGGAATCAACCTGAAGGTCCCATTACAGCTGATGACAAGACTTCTCGAAAGAATTTGTTTAGGGAAGTTTTTAATGTTTAATGTTTCATTGTGTTTGTAATATTCTGTTGGGAGCCACCTAGAGTGGCTGTGGCAACCCAGTCAGAAGGGTGGCATGTAAATATAATAATAATAATAATAATAATAATAATAATAATAATAATAATAATAATCCCCCGGCTGCTGCCACCGCTTCTTTATGGCAGTGCAGTTTATTTGAAAAGCACTGCAAGGGAAAGAAACCTCTTTTGCGCTCCTAATTGCTTGACTACCGTAGTTTTTTAATATTTATATATGATTTTATTTTATTAATGAATAAAAGGTTTTTTATGATTGTTTCCTTTTCTATGTTTTTAGCTGTTCCCATTTTATCCACAAGCTGCCTTGAGTCCCTGTCAGGGAAAAGGGGGGGGGGGAATAAAGAAATCAATAACAACAACTACATCTGATCTGAAGAAGTGTGCATGCACACGAAAGCTCAAACCAAAATAAAAACTTAGTTGGTCTTTAAGGTGCTACTGAAGGATTTTCTTTATTTTGTAACAACTACAGAGTTTGCCATTTCAATGCATACCCACTCTGCTTTTGTTCCGCACATGCAGGATATAATAATAATAATAATAATAATAATAATAATAATAATAATAATAATAATAATAATAATAATAATAATAATAATTACTAGTTTGCCCATGAATTGCAATGCATGTCAACTGCATCCTTGCCCCTTACAATGCAGGATTTTGCCGCCGCGCTTGGGATCCGGAAATGCCGCGCACGATCGCTTCGGCCATTTAACCTCGCCTCTTTCCCTTTCTTCTCCCGCTTTTCCCCCCGCGGGCGCTGTCTCCGCTAGCGGCCGGCAGGGGTCGCCCTCCTCCTCCCTTGTCCCTCCCCGCTCCCCCGCCCGCCCATTGGCTCCTTCGCGGCGAGCTCCTTCCACCGCCGCCCGCACGGGGGCGCTGTCTCACTCCCTGACCGGCAGCGCTCAGGAGGCGCGGCTTCCGGCCTCTCCTCCTGCTCCTCCTCCTGCTCCTCGGCGCCTCTCGCAGCAGCAGCAGCAGCGGCGGCCGCTAGTCGGGCCTGGGATGCCAAGATGGCGTCGGCGGCGTCGGTGTCGGTCTTCCCCGGCGTGCGGCTCCTGACCATCGGCGACGCCAACGGCGAGATCCAGCGGCACCAGGAGCAGCAGGCGCTCCGCCTCGAGGCCCGCACCGGGCCCGACGCTGCCTGCCTCGCCCTCTATAGCCGTGAGTGGAGGCCCGCGGGGGCGAGAGACGGGGCAGGTGGCCGGGCGGGCGGGCGGGGGGAAGGGGCCTGCTCGGGCTGAGGGACGGGTGAATGAATGGAGGGATGGATGGATGGCTGGGGCGAGAAAGGGCCCGCGCCGGTGCCTCTGAGCATGTGGAGAGTGCCGCACCTCCGCCACGCTTCCAGTGACGGGGGCCGGCACTTCGGTCCCCCCGGAATGGCGCCGCCTCACTCTTCCTCCAGCTCTCCCCGTAGCAAGGAGGAAGAGGGTCAGCGAAGAAGTGCCTCAGGAACGGGGTTTGGATGAAAGGCCGACATTGGGATCCTGCCGCCCGAGGCAGTCGCCTTGCCTCGTGGGTGAGCCGGCCCTGCATCCCAGGGATAGTTTGCATGTTTTGTGCCACGATGGGCATCTGCTGAGGTGCAGGGCAGTGCTTTTTACCCCTAAACATTTTGTGAATCTTTGTACTTTTGTCCATTATTATATTAATTTATCACGATTTGAACTACAAAATGGTGATTTTCTTGAGTCAAAATGAGAGTACCCCTAAACATTTTTTTAGGGGAAAAAAGCGCTGGTGCTGGGCCAGGTAGACAGGTTTGAATTGTCCCGATACATCAGGGGTTATCCTTACGTTCTTAAGATGGGGCAGGCAGGCATCGTCCTTTGAAGGAATGGGCCAGGGTGACCGCTCATTATTCTCACCATCAATTGCATTTGTATCCCGCCTTTCCTTCAGAGAGCTCAAGACAGAGTACAGAAATTCTGCTCCTCCACATTTTACGCGCGCAATGACCCTGCAAGGTGGATTGTTGGGTTGAGAGGCAGTGGCTGGCCCAAGGTCACCCATTGAATTTTGTGGCCGAGTCCGGACCCTGGTCTCGCTTTCCAGGAATAGAGACTGGGAGTGGTAATCTTTACTCCTCCTTTGCAAGCAGGTGGGGTGGGAGGCTATCCCATGCCTATCCAGATTCCTGCCTGTTCCGTGCTGAGTGGCTGTCTGTGCTTCTTGCTCTTAAACACAAACTGACAGGTTTCTTGGAATACAGTACTTCACCTGCTGGATGAAGTGTTGCCTTGAAAGGCTTTCATAGTCTTATGTAAAACTTGCAGGGAGGTTAGTTGGTTCTTTAAAAAGAGTTGCAGATGTCTGTCTAGCCATCTGAAGTACCTTAACTAAACTAGTAGAAGTTGATTCCCCCCTTCCCCAAGCCATCCCTCAAATTATCATATCAATAATTGATTTCAAAAGAGTTGGGGGCACATAGTGGTTAAAGCTGCATGTGAAATATTTACTGTATTGTGATTCTAGAAGACAAAAAAGTAAATGGGTTGAAAGGCCAGGTAAGTAAAGATTTTAAAAGCGCTTTTTTTTTGGTCAATACATGAGATTAAAACTGGAACAGGGCCTTTTAAAATTCAGCTCCTGTGGAGAAGATCCTTAAGTTTGTTTCTGGCCTGGAAGCCAAACAGGTCCAAAATCTGACAGTTTTTATTTTTAACTGGGTTAAGAGGTTGTTTTGAATATCAGAAGAAAGTACCGTACTGTCAAGTCAGTCATCAAACTATAGAAGCATATGTAATGGGCTTCATTTGTCCTAGGTACAAATGGCATTTTAAGAGTGTTTTCATATACTGCTGGAATGGCTACTTGGAAGGATTCGCACCATTGTAATAACAATACTTAGTGACTGTATAGTACAGTACTTTAAAGTTTCTGTTCATTATCTCAGTAATCCAGTTCAGTAAAATAGACCAGTTTTAAAATTGCAGGTTGAGGCTGGGGTTGTCAAAGGTTGCCTAATGAGGTTATGTCTGCATAAGATCTGAATTGGATCTTCCTTAGTTCGCAGCTCCCAGTTTAAGCTACTCTGCAACACCACTGGCAGATTCCACTGCAGTTGTGACATCCTGATGCTGTGCTTTGTGTATGTTTAGTTAGCGAGGTCCTTCAAAGGGACCTGCTAATGTGTGCAGGATTGAAGTCCCAGGTTCCCAAGTAACAATGCAATGCTGAACCAGGTCTACTCAGAAGTAAGTACTATTCAATTCAATGGGGCTTCTAGGCAAGTGGGGTTAAGATTGCAGCCCAAGTCAGTCATACATAGCAGAGTAGTGCAAGTGGCTTTTAGCTTCTGGGACAGAAACACTTCTATCAAGTGTATCATTCTCTCTTTTTTTATCAGTAATTTTTATTATTTTCTCTTACATCAACTTAAACATAAACAAATAGAACACATAAACCATATTCACAAATCCCCAGGTTACAAATACAAGATAGGCAGTCCAATAAGTCCGTTCTGCCGAACTTGACTTCCCCTGTGCATTCGTTTTGGTTTTGTTCATTAAAATCTGATTAATGGGCTTTTTTCCCCTTCCATACAATATCTTTATATACAATCATTTCTTCTATGCATACATTATTTTTACAGTAGTAGGTGTTACATCATTCCTGTCAGTGTTTTTACCATTTTACAGTGCCTTTTGAGATATTCCAGAAATTTACTCCAATCCTTGTAAGTCATCAAGTGTATCATTCTCTGAATGATTGGTGGAAAGGATTCCTAGCATTAGGAAGAAAATGGGAAAGTGCAATGAAACTGGAGTATGTGGTTCAAGAGGGGACCAAATTGTTACCATGGAAGTTATCCAAAGATGTCATTCTAAAGGCTTTTAATGTGCTTGCATCAATGAAGGAAGGAGCAGGCTGCAGCCAATAGGTGTGCATATGTGACAACAGAATCAGCCTTGAAATTATTGGGCACGCTAGTAAAGTGTTCTGCATTTAGACCTGCAGAGAACATAGCCACTTACTAGGTTTAGCCAATAAGTGCCTCACAGAGTGGACGGTGTGTGCTGTTAGCTGTCATTCTTGCTTGATGATGATGCCTCTTCTGGAGACAACTGCAGGGAGACTTGAAAGACTTGAAGCTGTGGAAAGAAGCCACTGACTTTATTAGAATGAAAGCACCGCAATCCCGTGTGTTGCAACACAGTGCATCATGACTCCTCAGTAGGGTGACTACAACTCAGTGCTGGACTTGACAGGTTCAGAATATTTCATATAAAAAGGTAAAGGGGCCCCTGACCATCAGGTCCAGTCGTGTCCGACTCTGGGGTTGCGGCGCTCATCTCGCTCTATAGGCCGAGGGAGCCAGCGTTTGTCCGCAGACAGCTTCCGGGTCATGTGACCAGCATGACAAAGCTGCTTCTGGCGAACCAGAGCAGCGCACGGAAACGCAGTTTACCTTCCCGCCAGAGCGGTCCCTATTTATCTACTTGCACTTTTTTGATGTGCTTTCGAAGTGCTAGGTGGGCAGGAGCTGGGACCGAGCAACAGGAGCTCACCCCATTGCAGGGATTCGAACCGCCGACCTTCTGATCAGCAAGCCCTAGACCAGGGGTCCCCAGACTTACCGGTGTTCGGGCCGGTTCCCACCGCGCCGATCGCGTGGCGGGCCGGAGGACGGGGGAGCGCGCGCCTGTGTGGGCCGGCGGGCGGGGTAGTGCGCGCCTGTGCGCATGCGCACGGGCGCTTACTGGCGCAGCGGCGCGCTTCCAGGGTGGAAAAAGCGCCGAAAATCCGTTGTGCGCATGCGTATGGGCCTCCCCCGACCCGGAAGTGCACCAGAAATGACCTCTTCCGGGTCGGGAGAGGCCCATACGCATGCGCACAAAGGATTTTCGGCGCTTTTTTCCCGACCCGGAAGAGTGCTGCCGCGCTGTGCGCCGTAAGAGCGAGCGGCGGCGGCGGGCGGCAGGTGTCGTCGCGGGCCGGATTGGCAGGCCAATTGGGCCGCATCCGGCCCCCGGGCCGTAGTTTGGGGACCCCTGCCCTAGACTCTGTGGTTTAACCCACAGCACCACCTGGGTCCCTCATGCATCATGACTCCTCAGTAGGGTGACTACAACTCAGTGCTCGACTTGACAGGTTCAGAATATTTCATATACATGATCTCTAATCCTTTCTAGCTTGCATACCAAGTGAGCTCTTGTGTTGGGGGCCTGCAGTAGCAGGGTCAGGGGATACAACTGCAGTAGAACTGACCACTCTGTTGCCCAACAGGCACTTTGTTCAGGCTTAGTTGGCCTGATTAATGATGTGGAAATTTTGGTAAACTTCAACATACATGATGACTCTTTAGTGCTGGCTTAGGAGTTTATGGCCTCCATGACAATTGACCTGTTAACTGGTTGAAATTGAAACAAAAGCCCCCATGAAGACATACTTCTCTTGTGTTGCAGGGAACAGCAAAAAACACCAAGCTAATGTACGAGAACTGTCTCAGGGGAAGGTTGTGGGACTCAAGAGTGCAAATGCTGCCAAGTGAATAGGTTTTTGTCTTTCAAAAAGGCCTGGTTTCTTTTTTGCTTGACTCTGGAAGACTCATTGCAAGGTTGTCCAGGGGAATGGGGCCTACAAGACCCAACAATGGGTAGGCATTTTTCTAGTGCTTTTATTTTTCTGCAGAAAAATGACTGCTTCATAAGTTCATTAGTAACAATGAATGAATGCAATTGCAAATACAATATTAGGCAAGCATGGCAGTTTCAGTTTTTAGATTTATTTACTAAATGCAAGTAAAATAAATTGCAATAAATAGGCTGCTCTCTTTTGCAATAAAACTTTCTTTTGCAACTTACCCAAATTGCCATAGGGAAGTTACCCTAAATTGAATAGGGTCCCCCCCCATTAAAAACGTAACACCACTGATAAAACTAATCAGCTAAACACACAAAATTGCTTTTTCAGTAGATTACTCTCACCATCTTGAAGGAATTGTATAATTTTGACAAATCCAGTGTAGTGGTTGAGAATCTATAACTTCCCTTAGGTGTTCATCAGCTTTGCAGAATTGTTGCTAGTTTAGGTTAAATATGAGGAAAATATTTTGACACCTGCTTTCATGCACTAGTGTAACAAACTCATTGGTAGATGTGAATTTGCAGAGCAATTGTTTGTTGCTTTTGTTTAAAACATTTGAGAACTCAACATGGGTCCTCCTTAATCCTCTCTTTAGGCTACACATAGTCAGGTCTTTCCAGCTATCTTCTGAAACCCTTTCAGCTTTTCAAAATTCAGTTTGAAGGGAATCTAAAACTCCAGAGAAGGTTGTTGTTATCATTAATTAAATTTCTCTACTGGTTGGTATCTCTACTACCAGCACTGAGCAGTATGACAGCCATTTTAGAAGCAGCTGGCTCAAGGGGTTCAGCCTAAAACAGAAGTGATTTCTGCTACAGGAGGTGCTTTCTCTCGCAAGTGCCACTGTCTTGATCCCTGTTTTTGACCTCTTAACTAGGCATTTTTAGCGCCTACATTGTATTGGATATTGGACATGAGGCTCACAATACTTTACTTCAAATAACTCTTAGATTTGATGTTCTCTTCTAACAAGAGAGAGCACAAATAAATAAGATAATGTGCTATACTCTAGTGCTTGGTTTTAGTATGCTGAAACACTGCAATGTGCAACCTCCATTACCAGTATTTTCTTTTTATTAATATAGCTCTACTGATTTTTTTCTGTGAAGTATGCAAACAAATGCAAAATAAACAGCAAGTCATTTTGCATTAACCAAAACAAACACGAGCTTGGTGTCCACCAGCAAATTCTGGTATCACATAAAAAAGAAGAGAGTTTGATATTATCCCTCCAGACCCATTACCAGCATTCTTGAAATTATACCTTGTATACTTTCCCCATCTCACCTCTTGTAGAAGTTAATTGCTAGCTGACATTTAGACACACCTTGCAAACTGGACTCTTGGTAACTTAATGAATAGATACAAGTTATTTCTTTTCCTCAACAAGAAGATCTCCAGAATGGCTGCAGTCAAATATTTAAAAAACACACACATTAAAATATGTAAAAGAATAAAAGATGACAAAAATCTGAATTATATAAACAACTCAAGAATACATAAAAACTGGAAAGAGCATGGAATATAAACCTTCGAACCATGTCACAAAAGTGAATTCTTTAAGCCTTGTTGCTGTTCCAGGTTACCAGGAGGCAAAACTTCACTTGTCAAGCAGCAGCTTTCAGAACATTCTTCTAGAGCAGTGGTTCCCATTTGGATTATGTGGACCTGTTGGGTCTGCAGACCACTAATTGGGAGCCACTCTTCTAGGGTAAGTGACCTGATGCTTGGGCCTGTAGTTTCTCAGGTTAAATCTTAATGTTAAAAGCAAAGAAAGACCTCGGTCCATAGTGTATTGGTTGGCATGTGGGCAAACTACTAACCCGAAGTCTTGAGAAAGGGATGCTATAGCTTGTTTGTCAAGCAACAGTTTTCGCTATGTTGTCGTCCTATGCTTTCTCTTGCGACTTTGATTTCAAGGGATGCTCAGCAGATAATTTGAAGGGAAATTGACAACTCTTTCTTTCCAGGTTTCTTTCTAAGCCCTAACAAGTTTCTTGTTTTCCTTCTACCACTTACTTTACTTTACTTTTTTCTAATTACCAAAAGGAAAAATACCAGGTGAACTATTGGATCTTCTTTAAACAGTATTTCCTACCAAATTATGGCTTCTATCCAAACTAATTCTGTAAAACAGGGATTCCCAATGTCTTCTCAGGGCCACTCTGCTGACGGTAGTTCAGGGACTAGAAGTATATTTTTATACACAAACTGATCCCCTTACAGATGCCCTAAGCACAAACATAACACGTTGGCATAACCTAGTAGAAAGGACTTGACAGGGATTGGGCACCTACGACCCATCACAGCCATGACAACTGCATGCAAAATCTGAAAGAGATGTCACTGTCCTGACAGCCACCCAAAATATGTAAACAGAGGCTCTTACTTGTAAGTAAGTGACCCTTATTCAGGCAAGTAACAGGGCTCGTGATCATAGTGAAGTGTGGGGCACCTCTCATACCTTGAAAACATTTCCCTTATGAGTGAAAATACTGGGTCAACTTCTTACAATACCTTGATTAAAATATGGTAAAGCCAGCCCAGGACCTGATAAAATTGCTTTGGAATCTCAGTCCGGTCAGCCATATTTCCTTGTTTGTTTGGGGTTGAATGAAAGTGACAGCTGATTGATTTGACACTTCCTTTCTGGTTGGATGGGGCAAAGTTAGGAATGTGAGAGCTGGCTAGAGGTCCATTTACCATGTTCCTGGTAGTTTCAGAAAAGAAAGGAATGGTGTTTAGTAGCTCGATCTGATCACTGGAAAGTTTCTTCTAATGCCTGTCAGTTATCAGGCAAAGTTTCCAGTTGCTAACAAAATACGTTATGGCTGTATGCAGATGATAATCCTGCTTCACTATTTAAGCTAAGTGCTACTTGGAAATCCAGCAGCACTCAGATCCTTAGTATCCATTGATTATATATAGCTGAGGGAGCGTTTGTATAATTAAGGTGTGACCCTATTTTTAACATTCTGTTAGCTGAGTTTTCTATTAGTGAATACTAAGCTATTTAAAGTTCACAGAAATCAGATAAAATTGATATTTTTTCATTCACCTACCGGTACGAGAGTTTCAAAAAACGAAGGTACAGCCCTGAATTTCTCTTTCAGCAATATGGTAGTTGAATACCACAATATGGAGGTAAGATGATGAGAGCTTCACATATGATTGTCTTCAGACATGAACTGGAACTCAGATTTTTTCTTTTTCTTTTTTAGCTTTCTGATATATAGAGGGAGGGGGATTTCTGCCTTCATGATTTAAACATACATTTTCCACCTGATTTTTCTGAAATTTTGAACTTTTCTATCCACTTAAGAGATCCTCTATGTAAATTTCATACTGAGAAGACAGATTGTAGCAGATTTACAAGAAAAGTAAAGATAGTGAGTCCCCCGGTAGAAATTCAGCACAGCAGCAAGCAAGTGTAATAGAAACCCTGGCAGACATCCAGCAGGTACTACCTTCCAAATATGGAACTTGCCACATATGTAGCTAATGAACTTCAACTAGACAGGGACATAACGTTGCCTGATTGTTCCTTGTGAACATTATTGGTCTGGAGTTTAGCTCTAAATGACTGGGTAGTCATTAGACTAATGTGTGTTCCCCGCCCGTGCACTATTTAGTATTTAAGAAGTACAGTAAGGTTGGTAATTCTGTAGGAGCTATGACGCCTGGACAACTTAAATGTTTCTGCAGACTTTAGCTAAATTATGTTGTTTTTCACTGGGACTGTTTTAAGTAACGTTATATTACTTAACAGTATATAACAGGCCCTCTGTTGCCTAGCACAACTAAGGACTTAACCAGTTCTTCAGAGGAGAAGGGAATTTTCGGGACTGTATACCTCTTACACATTTGCATCGTAAGTAGCTGGGTTGTAGAACTTGTGTATGTGTCGCTGTAGCATACAAAGTTGGAAATGCAGAACTGGAAAAGCTAGAGAGCTAGTGTAGAGTGGTAGTGTCCAGACTGGACTGTAAAGATGGGAGACCTTGTGCAAATCTTGTTTCCGTCATGGGTTGCAAGGTAAAACATGTGAAATCCTTTGAATCCTCCAAAGCATCATATAAATGCTAAGTATTGGTGAGGATGCTGTTTCTGCTAAAAAGGAGGATATACGTGGATATTAGAGGGAAACAGAAAAGATTGGTGCCTGCTCTGAGCCCACAAGCTTGAATTATTATGTGTTTATATTTGTTAGCCAAGTAAATGGAGCAATAGCCAGAATCCAGCTCCGCCTGTAATGGTGGAGCCAAACCTGGGAAGAAATCAAGTACCTTATCCACTATTCAGTTATTGAATGAGATACAGATGTAATAGTTAAGGTACTTCATGTCATTTCATTTCACTTTGGTCCCAACTTGTGTGACCTACTACCTGGGCTCTGGATATTGCTTCCTTTACTTGGCTAACACATTAAACGCATATGTCTGAAGATGTTCAGACAGGCATCAGTCTTTTCTGTTTCCTTCTAGTTCCCAAGGTATCTCCTTTGAATTCAGTGCACCATACATTTGCTTCGCTATTCCTCTTGAAAGATAATGACTTGGCGTAGTAGAAAATTGAAGCTGAATCTCTTTGATCCATATACAACATAGATCCACTACACTACGCTGTCAGGTGGAGTAATCACTGCATAACTGCTATCAGTAAGGGAATTTTTGTTGTTGTGATACATTCATAGTTAGAATCCCTGTTATAATTGAATTCTACCCATTTAACTCATTGTAGTGGTCTCAGGGTCTATAAGCAAGAGTGAAAGCAATATGGTTGGCCGTAAAAAAACAACTGGTCATTTGATCAAGTATTTTTTTTACGTCTTTAGGTATTGCAATTAATTATTTTAGTAGAATTGTATTACTACAAAACCCAAGTTAAGTTGTGACCGAAATCCAGTGGAGAAATAGGTAAAGGTAAAGGGACCCCTGACCATTAGGTCCAGTCGTGACTGATTCTGGGGTTGCGCACTCAACTCGCATTATTGGCCGAGGGAGCCGGCGTATAGCTTCCAGGTCATGTGGCCAGCATGACAAAGCCATTTCTGGCGAACCAGAGCAGCACATGGAAACGCCGTTTACCTTCCCGCTGTAGCGGTTCCTATTTATCTACTTGCATTTTGATGTGCTTTCAAACTGCTAGGTTGGCCCTCTCTGTACATCTAGCATAAACACACTGCAAGTGTTTTAAGTAAAAATGAAACATTATGTAAAAAGCACTAGGGTAGTGTTGTGTGCACTAACATACCCTTTCTCCTTAGCTAGTACGCTTTGTACCTTTACAGCAAGATCCACAAAGAGCCTTGTGGCACCTAAAAGGGCTACTGGTTGTTGTTGTTGTTGTTGTTGTTGTTGTTGTTGTTGTTGTTGTTGTTGTTGTTGTTGTTGTCTAGTCATGTCCGACTCTTTGTGACCCCATGGACCAGAGCATGCCAGGCACTCCTGTCTTCCACTTTTGGTCAGTTTGGTCAGACTCATGTTGGTAGCTTTGAGAACACTGTCCAACCATCTTCTTGTGCCCTCCATCTTTCCAACATCAGGGTCTTTTCCAGGGAGTCTTCTCTTCTCATGAGGTGGCCAAAGTATTGGAGCCTCAGCTTCAGGAACTTCCTTCCAGTGAGCACTCAGGTCTGATTTCCTTAAGAATGGATACTGGTAGGTTTGATCTTATTGCAGTCCATGGGACTCTCAAGAGTCTTCTCCAGCACCGTAATTCAAAAGCATCAATTCTTCAGTGACCAGCCTTCTTCATGGTCCAGCTCTCACTTCCATACATCACTACTGGGAAAACCATAGCTTTAACTATACAGTGGTGCCTCGCTAGACGAAATTAATTCGTTCCACGGGTCTTTTCTTACAGCGAAAAATTCGTCTAGCGAATCCCATAGGAACGCATTGATATTTTTTTGAATTTTTTTTTTGCCCATAGGAACGCATTAATTGAATTTCAATGCATTCCTATGGGAAACCGCGATTCGCTAGACGAATTTTTCGTAAAACGCATTCGTCTAGCGAGGTAACCTCCGCTCGAAAAATCCTTTCGTTAAGCGGAAATTTCGTTAAGCAGGGCATTCGATAAGCGAGGCACCACTGTACGGACCTTTGTTGGCAAGGTGATGTCTCTGCTTTTTAAGATGCTGTCTAGGTTTGTCATCGCTTTTCTCCCAAGAAGCAGGCGTCTTTTAATATCGTAACTGCTGTTACCATCTGCTTTTTTGTGGACTAAAATTCCTTGGTGTTTCTCAAACTGTGGGTCGTACAAAAAGGAGCCCCCCCCTTCCCAGGACAAGTAGCCACCTTAAGAGACATGCTTACTTTCTTGCTTGCTCCATATATGCCCTACTTAAATCAGATTCAGAACATGATTACAGATTGCGTTTGAACTAAGTACAACCATGTTGGTTCTCCAGTGACATCCACACATTCCTGGTTGCTGGGATTGGCGTAGTGGTTTGTGACTCACCTAGCTACTAATCTTTATTTAGGGAAAGGATAATTGGGATGTAACAGAGTGGGTGAGGATCAGCCTTTGGTTTCATGGACTGTTCTGCTTGCAACTCTCTGGATTGCTTGGGAAAATGTTGCCTGAGCCATACCACAATATAAGGTGTCTGAGGCATACCACTACCAATGTAAGACAAGTTGAAATCATTTTATTTCGTTTCACAGCAGTCATGGAGATGAGCCTAAATGTTGGGAAATGTAAAATCTAAATTGGCCATATTTGGATTGCTTATCCTTATTCCAGATGCTTCTCCTGTTTTGTGAACAATCATCACATAGTAACATAAACAGTCTTTGATTTTTCCTCTTCTGTATTTAAGCCTGGCACTTGCTGGAAATACACTGAGAAAGTACCTAAGGAAGAATGTGTTCCAATACAGCAACTTTGCAGTACTAGCAGTGGAGCTTAGCGTAGATAAAATATTGGGAGGTGGGTGAGACACAAGCTGCACCCTTGGAATAAGCCTGCTATTGGAAGAAAGCTGGACTCTGGAGTGGAAGCAAGGCAAGCGTCTCATCTCATGAATCCAGCTCTGATGTGACAAGCTCTGGCGGCCTTTTTGAATTCACCAAGCATTCAGCCCTTTTGTGCTCAGTGTATGGAAGCCCAGAGCACATCTGCTGTGCCCCTTTTATCACTCACAAAGAACTTGGAGGCCCAGCTTGACAGCTTAATTAATGTGCATGAGAGACATTTACATTGAATAGCTTTCAAAAGCAGAATCTTGAAAAGGCAGGGCTCTCTTCTAGGATCTGAATTGTGTTCTTTGCAAGGCACACAACTGCTCTGGGATTTTTTATCCCCTCCCTGTCTTGGACTAACCCTTGCCTTTCCAGTCGATTTCAGTCTGTGGCATTGTTCATATCCTATCCTGGCTGCTTGTGTCTTCAGGAGACCAAGCCTCATTGTGTTAATTTTACTACATTGTGCAGTAAAATGACTCCAACTGAGCTCATGGCCTTGTCTCTGACCTGTCATTGAATTGCCAGCTCTTGGTGTTGCAGGGAGATTGCTTGGTGGAACTCTTGATTTGTTCCCTCTTCATCTCCATCCTGTCCTCTCGATTTTTGTCGCAGCGCAACATGCCATAATCTGTCCAGGGGGATGAGCAGAGCTTTAGAATAAAAAGCAAACAAACAAAAGGGGGAAAAACTCAAAATTGTCAGGTCTCTCTCAGAACTCTTAGTATAAAAATTGCACAATGTATTTACACTTCAATTTGCACTGGTTGTTGCATTCATTTATTATACAGGAGCGAAGAGGGCAGTTTGATGCTCGGGATAAACTAAAATAAATTACAAGAGTGCCCACTGGAGTTACTAGAAGGATGCTGTGTTTGTATTCTGTGCCATTCTGTGCTTGTATTCTGAATGCTTACCTAGTGAATGCTTGCCTGTGGGGCAATCTGAGGTTGTGACTGTGAATGTGTGTGGTGCCCACAGCCTGGTGCTCCTTTCCAGTGGAGGAAATGAATGTTCATTTCCAGGAAGCACTCTTTTTTTTACTATAGGAATGACTGAGATTGATGTAGTCCCAGGGTTATATTATTTAGAAACCCCAGCAATTGTTCTTTAAGGAAAGTGTAGCTGTGTTTGATCTTGCCACTTGAGTAACCACTTCTATTCAACCTCATATTAAAAGGAGAGAGCCTTCTTTTCTAAACCACTCAGGGTAGGATTCTGGGCCTTCTATGGTATAGTATTTTGAGCTTTTGAATTCTAGATGAGCCTTGAAATATTAGAATGGAATTTGGTACATTGCTCAAGGCCCAGTTTAAAAGAACGAACCCATCCTGATCCCTGCACCCATTTCCCTGTCGGGTGGGGGGATGGAGTGCATGCTGAAAAGATGCGAGACAGAAAGCAGCGTGCTGTCTTTTGATGACTCAAGCATGCCCCTTTTTATTCTGGAGTGTTCTGAACACTATTGAGCATTTGGAATATGAACCCTAGTTTAACCCAGCACCTGTCTTCAAAAGGAAGGGAATGCAAGATGCATTGCATCATGATATGTTTCAATGTATATTTAGGTAAAGGTAAAGGTACCCGTGACCGTTGGGTCCATTCACAGACGACTCTGGGGTTGCGGCGCTCATCTCACTTTACTGGCCAAGGGAGCCGGCATACAGCTTCCAAGTCATGTGGCCAGCATGACTAAGCCGCTTCTGGCGAACCAGAGCAGCGCATGGAAACGCCGTTTACCTTCCCACTGGAGCAGTACCTATTTATCTACTTGCACTGGCACTGGCATGCTTTCAAACTGCTAGGTGGGCAGGAGCTGAGACCGATCAAACGGGAGCTCACCCCGTCACGGGGATTTGAACCGCCGACCTTCTGATTGGCAAGCCCTAGGCTCAGTGGTTTAGACCACAGCGCCACCTGCGTCCCCTAACATATATTTAGACCCTGTCAAGTAAACTTTCCAGGTCATGGGAAAATGTTGTTCTTTCTAGTAACTACCAGCCCTTGTTTCTGGGAAATTCTGATAGTTTTCAAGTTTTATGTGTGAACAAAATAGAAATTTCACAGTTGCACACCTAAATTGGCAATGATTCAGTAGGGTAAAAAGGCATGTAGGCCTTTACTACTGGCTTTCAATTGCATTCCAGGCTTGTGTTATATGACACTGCTGAGCTATTGCATTTATTCTCACTGATTCCTGAACTATATTTATGAAATCTTAGTCAGATTTCTTTGAATACTGCATATAAGACAGCTTGCTCTGTCACAAGAGTGCTGTCATAAAAATAACAGGACATTTAGCTAAAACCAACACCAACATTTGCTGAATCAGTTGAGTTTTCTCTTCCTGCTTTGTTGTGAATTCAGTTGTGGTTCTGCAACATGCTTGGTGGTCATGGATGTAGCCTTCTGATAGTTACCAGGAACAGAGGTTCTCCATATGTTTTAAGGGTTTGGAGAGAGCCCTACTGGAGAAGGCACTCTGACATCAAAATAATTTCTTAGACACTCAGACATTATGATCCACAGCAGATGCAAACACTGATGAATAGATGCTGCAAGACAGAGGTGAGCCCTCTTCCTTTCCCCCCTTTCCTTTTGACAAGCCATCCTGGCTCAAAAGATGCTCAGGGCTGCTTTTCCTCAGGCCATGATTAAGTGGACTAGTGTCTGAATAGAGTATTGCAAAAACTGTTCAACTTAAACTCTTGACAGAATAAATTACTCTGCTTGTTAACCTTTGCTAGCATGCGATTAACTTGTTCAACCCACAGTGCACCCTGAATGGATTGTTAAGATGCTTACGGTAGGAAGAGTTTAGATAGATTAACTTGGAATCTACAGTGGGTTATTTATTTTATCTTGTTTATATAAGATTAATTAGTATTAGGGGCTAGGCACTGTTCTCCAAAATTTCTCATAGCTGATGCATATCTTTTTCCTGAATTAATATTGAGAACACATTTTACAGCCTCAACAGTTTACCTTTAAGAGTGCAAGAGTAAGAACTACCTACTTTTAGAGGATCCCACTGTGATGTTGCTCTATAAGGTATATACCGGTAGCCATTGAAACCATTGTGCTAAACATATGTGAAAAAGCAAATCATGAATATAGGTAGTTAGGACAGACAACGTATACTTTTGCGAACATCCTTATACATTATCATTTGAAAACTAAATGTGACAAATACCTTAAACTTTCAGTTTCCATTCAATGGCTGAAACAGCTTTCACAAATATCTAACTAGCTGCCTAACTGGCACCTTAAGGAGGGCTGAATATGAGAGAAGATTGCTGACAAACTACAGCTTGAGAATTGAGCAATACATCTGCCAGGGAGATAATATAATTTACCATGTGGGAAAAGTTTCTCATGAATGGACAAGAATAAGAGATTAAAAAAAAATAGGTTGGAGGAATTCCCTCAGTGTAGCATATATGCAAAACAAAGAAAACGGAATAAAGCAATTGCAAACTTTGCACATGCTAGGCACTGAGTGCATGAAAGGTAAATGAAGCAAAAGCCTGTCACTGGTTAGGGTTCAGTTTCCCTATAATCCAAACCAAAAAAACCTTGACTGCATATGAACTTCCTTCAAAATGACCCACCAAAGGGGACTGTGGGGCAATAACTAATAGAAAGATGGTTGATGTGAACTAGCAGATGCCTACTCACCTTACTGAATATCTGTAGGGAATGGCTACAGGTAGTGAGGCATTTCTTTGCTGTAATGAAGATTAGGAAGTTCCTGAAATTCAGGTTCTTGCTTCTGCAGAAGTCCCTGTTCTGCTGAAGTCACAAATCTGCTCCAGAGGGCTAGAGGAAACCCCACAACAGATTTAGGGTGTGTGTGGTGGAGGGTGGGGAGAGAGTTCAGTTACACAAGTGTAAATCCTTGTGCTGCTCGAATGAGATATTTGGATATTTGCCCTTGTGTCCCATCTTTTAGGAGACAATGTTTTCAGCATTTGATAGAGTCACTGATTCTATTTTCTTCTTTCCTTCCTTCCTTTCTCTCCACAGAAGATGACGTTTGCGTGTTCAAGTGTTCTGTGTCGAAGGAGACGGAATGCAGTCGAGTGGGCAAGCAGTCTTTCATTATTACACTGGGGTGTAATAGTGTCCTTATACAGTTCGCAACGCCAAGTGGTATGTACCACCAGATTTGTGTTTGATTTACGTACATCTGCTGCTCAAGGGGCTGTGAAACTCCAGATTGCTTCCTTAAAAAACAACTTCAGAAGAAAATAACCTTGCTGGTTTCAAGATAGCACCAGATACATTTTATATGGGTAGCCTTCTGACTTGCAATGGGTGATACGTAGTCTCTGACATGCTCGTTGCTGAGGCTGTGAAGCTGTATGCAGTCAGAGGGTTAGATACTGCGTTAATAGCCCACATGGGTTCAACACAGCATATGAGACGATTGCCCCTCTCCTTTCGCTGCCATCCTAATCTCCATCCCCCAGGAAGTGTGTCGCCTGTCAGTTCTCCAAGTTCTGTGTTGGATCTGAACAGTGGACATTTGAATACTAAACAGGCTGTGTTTGACTTTTCTTTTAGACTTCTGCTCATTTTATAATATCTTGAAAAACTGTCGGGGCCACAACACTGAGCAGTCTGTGTTCAGTGAGCGTACAGAAGAGTCTTCTGCTGTGCAGTACTTTCAGGTAGGTGGGTGAGTTCAACAGCTGATGCTTTTTTCTGGTGTGTTTGTGGAGTCACCGTAAGTTCCTTGTGTTCATTTCCCAATGTATGTTTCTTGCAAACTGGAGATTTTTAAAGCTCCCTATTGGTAAATAAGGGGCTTCTGCTAATTGAGTGTGTATGCTTGTTTGGTAAAAAGGTAAAGGGTAAAGGGACCCCTGACCATTAGGTCCAGTCGTGACCAACTCTGGGGTTGCGCGCTCATCTCGCATTATTGGCCGAGGGAGCCGGCGTATAGCTTCCAGGTCATGTGGCTAGCATGACAAAGCTGCTTCTGGCGAACCAGAGCAGCACACGGAAACACCGTTTACCTTCCCGCTGTAGCGGTTCCTATTTATCTACTTGCATTTTGATGTGCTTCCGAACTGCTAGGTTGGCAGGAGCTGGGACCAAGCAACGGGAGCTCACCCCGTCACAGGGATTTGAACCGCTGACCTTCTGATCAGCAAGCCCTAGGCTCAGTGGTTTAACCCACAGTGCTACCTGTGTCCCATATGCTTGTTTGGTACTCACTCATTAACTTTTTCAGCTGTTGAGGTAGGGATTTGGGGAGGAGGCTTGGAAATCTGGGAAACAAAGCAAAAGTTGTATGTTAAGGGCTGAATGACAGGAAGATGAGCAGAACTTTGTCTACTGGAATCCTCCATAGATTCTCGGTGTGCTATAAAGCATTCAAAAGAACTGGCCAAATTGTGGGCACAGCTTTCTCCAAAATCATGAGGTCATGGGCCTTAATTGCAATTGTGCAGATTGCTGGATGCATGTTCTGGTCATTGTCAGAAACTGGGGCAGTGTAGTGTCAAGAGTAGTTCTGCAAACTAAAATTACCAGGGCTTGTACACAGGCAATATATGTGCATTTAATATTTCCAAGTGGCTTACACAGCACTGCCACATGGAGAGAGAGTGAGTGCAAGAAGTGAGTTCTTCTGGTGGCAATTACGCGTAAACTATGCTATCGTTTGGGATACTGAATGCCTATATCAAGTGAGGTGCTTCTTTCTTTGAGTTACATGTTTACCGGCTTTAGCAGAGGCTTTTTGTTTCCCTTTAGTTTTATGGATACTTATCTCAGCAGCAAAATATGATGCA
Source organism: Zootoca vivipara (assembly GCF_963506605.1). Classification (NCBI taxonomy): domain Eukaryota; kingdom Metazoa; phylum Chordata; class Lepidosauria; order Squamata; family Lacertidae; genus Zootoca; species Zootoca vivipara. Next base: position 31,256,055 of record NC_083291.1, on the reverse strand, counting down.
GGATTATGTCAGAACAGGCACGTACCAGCGAGCAATCCTGCAGAACCACAGTGACTTTAAAGACAAGGTAAGGGGGTGGAGTCTATTGGCACTTTTTGAGTGCATCCTGTATTTGTGATGCAAGCAGTACAGGCTCCTCCTAATAATCCTGTGTTTGTAAAAGGCAAGACCAAATGTCTGCAAGTTTCACACCCAGGCTGCACTTCTTCTGTGTTCAAAATAAATGTTATCTATTTCGCATATTTGAAAAGTGGAAAACATCTGAGCATTTGAAAAGCAGATTATAACAATTAAATTTTAAAATAGATGTGGCCTCACACCCATGGCAAGGGTCCTGAACTGGATCCTAAGAAATTCTGTCTGTACACCTCTGCTGGGCATTGGAATTCCAGGGTCAGTGAAGAAATGTTGACTAGACCAGGTCAGGTCATAGAATGAAGTCTTATGCTTAAATGCTTCTAGGGCTGGTTTGTTCTCTAATATGAGGACACTGCCACTTAAAATCTGGGCACTGGAACTGCCTCCTTCAAAGATGGAAATATTCCACACTTTAGAATTTTGCAGTTGGTTTGGTTAGATTTTGTGTTACATTCTAACTTCCTGTTATACAAATATTTAATGCATTTACAAAGTCGTTTGGGGGGGAGGGAGAACTTGCTTATGCTTAGTGACTTGACTATATGTCTTGTCTATTCACTTTCCCCACCAGATTGTATTAGATGTTGGCTGTGGTTCTGGCATCCTGTCGTTTTTTGCAGCACAGGCTGGAGCAAGAAAAATCTATGCAGTGGAAGCCAGTACAATGGCTCAACATGCAGAGGTCAGTGATGTTTCAAGGCTTATGGAAAAGCCTCTGGGGATCCACCCATACTTAGGTCACAAATGCTGACATTTTGCAGCTGACAGGACAGTTTCCCTTCTCTTCCTTGTGCTGCTCTAGCCTTATGAAGAGAAAGTGGTGTTGATTTAGGCACTGAGAAGAAGCTAGGCTTCGGTGCAAGGGTGGAACTAATCTTTCCCCCCATACAATCAGTTTGCTTGTGTGCATTTTATATGACGATCTGGCTCAAGATTATCTCGAAGGTCAGGATGGGGAGAAGTCCAGAGGAAGGTTTTTGAGCACATGTATGAAATTAACTTTGGACCAGCCTAACCTACTTGACAATCTGGTTGTGAATATATTGTAGGGAACATCCCATGTTTATAGTACTGAGTCTTTGGGAGGCATTTCCAAATTTTCCACATTTCCAATTTTTCTCCACAACCACTTTGTGAAGGTGGGATTGTTATTTCTGACTTAGCATTGGAAGTGATGTCTTATTGGAACAGGGCTAAACCCAAATTAGGCTGATTCTGCACATGTCTAAAATCCTGGTCTAATAATAATAATAATAATATATTAATTATACCCCATCCATCTGGCTGGGTTTCCCCAGCCACTCTGGGTGGCTTCCAACAGAAAAATAAAACACAGTGATCTATTAACTCTAGTTCATTACTTCCCCTGTGCCATTTTTATCCTTGCTGCAAGTTTGCAGATGTTGCATTCTGTTCCAAGGAAGATACTCTGTATCCCTTTAAGCTGCTCAACAGAGTTATTTTGAACTATTTTAGCATTTAGGAATGCTATTGTATTTTGCACACATGGCAGGAACCTGCATCCCTTCTGATGCACTAGACCAGGGGTCCCCAAACTACGGCCCCCGGGCCGGATGCGGCCCAATCGGCCTTCCAATCCGGCCCGCGACGACCCCCGCCGCCCGCTGCCGCCGCCCGCTCTCACGGCGCGCGGCGCAGCGGCGATCTGAAAAATCGGCAAAAAATCGCCGAAAATCCTTTGTGCGCATGCGTACGGGCCTCTCCCGACCCGGAAGAGGTCATTTCTGGTGCACTTCCGGGTCGGGGGAGGCCCATACGCATGCGCACAAGCGATTTTCGCCGATTTTTTTTCTGCCCGTGTGCGTGTGCGCATGCGCACGGGCGAGCACTCCCCCGCCCTCCGGCCCGCTGCGCGCGCACTCCCCTGCAGTCCGGCCCACCGCGCGGTCGGCGCGGCGGGCACCGGCCCGCCGCTCCGTAAGTCTGGGGACCCCTGCACTAGACTGAAGGGATAGCTCAGTCAGTAGAGCATGAGGCTCTTAATCCCAGGGGATTGAAGCCCCACGTTGGGCAAAAGATTCCTGCATCGCAGGGGGTTGCACTAAATGACCCTCGGGGTCCCTTCCAACTCTACAGTTCTATGGTTCTACTTTTTGCTGTTATTTAAAGGAGAGAATGGCAAATTGTTCACATGCACATCCTTCAACTGAGGGCTGATTCAGACTTCCATTTGCTCCAGGCACAGGTGGCGCTTTAAAGCTCCATGTCTGAGCATTGGTGGGTTTTTGTTTTTTTGTCCTGGCACTTTCCCTGGGAAAGCCCACATTTTGCCTGAAACGAAAAACCCTATTGCCGTTTGCTCCGATTCAGCAGTAAAACATGGGTTTTCCCAGGGAAAGTACTGGGACAAAAGAGCACACGGTTGGATACAGAGCTTTAAATCCTGGACAAATGGAAGTGTGCATGAGCTCACAGATACTACATATGTATTTTGTATCGGGATATCTCTACCCAAGTTTATAACATATATATAAGATGCCAGGTGTCTGAAACTGGGGAATCCTATCATGGGGTCCCAAGTAGAAGAAGAGTTTGGATTTGATATTCTGAAGGAGTCTCAAAGCGGCTCACAATCTCCTTTCCCTTCCTCCCCCACAACAAACACCCTGTGAGGTGAGTGGGGCTGAGAGACTTCAAAGAAGTGCGACTAGCCCAAGGTCACCCAGCAGCTGCATGTGGAGGAGCGGAGACGCGAACCCGGTTCCCCAGATTATGAGTCTACCACTCTTAACCACTACACCACACTGGCTCTCCTGTACATGCTGTCAGTGCATTAAGTGCCCTGTACATGCTGTCAGTGTTTGAAACTCCCATTGTTCTAGGCGCATTTTGTGACAGGGAATTTCATTAGCGCGAGCAGTTTCTGAGCTCTGGTTGCAGTACCTTGCCTAAGATTTCAGAGTAAAACTGCAGAGTGGAAGAAAAGGAGGACCTTTTCCTGCCTCCCCACTTCCAGCTACTCCCTGAAGACTAGAGAAGAGACCCTCTTAAGAATATTGGTGGGTGGGCAGGGGAAGGGCTAGACCATATGAAAAGTGAACATAATATTTTAACTGCCGTTCATTCATTTTCAGCTTTGTATTCTTGTTATTAAAAAGTGTGCCCAGACATTCTGTTGCTGCACCCATAACCTAGGTTTAAGGTGCCATTTAGCTCCTAGCTTTTATATCTCAGTTTCTAACACTGCACACTGTGGCAGCTATCTGGAACTGCCAAAAGATTGTACTGCAGCTTCCGGTACCAGTCCAGCAGGGAGCAGATGACAAAAAAGAATCAACAAAGCAGCTGATTCTGGCCTGACATCTCAGTGTGAGGAATTCATTGCTTAAGTTCAAGATGAACTGTTTAGCCACATGCTGAACTTGTTTCCATGTCCTTGGTCCTGACAATGACATAAGCAGCAGCCCTGAGTATCTGCCTACCTGTCTGGGATAATATTGTTTTTGGTATACTGTTAGAGAAGCCCTTAAAAGCATCCACCCCTTTCTCACAACAGATATCTAAGGACCAAACAGGTGGGGGAATTTCTGTGAGTGATCGCTCTCTTTCTGTTTCCCTCCCATGATTTCCTCCTGAACAGGTTTTAGTAAAGAGTAATAACCTCACTGACCGGATCGTGGTCATTCCTGGGAAGGTAGAGGAGGTCTCACTTCCAGAACAGGTGGACATCATTATCTCTGAGCCAATGGGGTACATGCTTTTCAATGAACGTATGCTGGAGAGCTATCTGCATGCCAAGAAGTATTTAAAGCCCAGTGGTAAGTGACTTTTGCGCCCGTGGTGCAGTGATAGGGTATGGCTGGGCAGAAAGGCTTTTGTCAAGGCTTCTTCTGGCACACTAAGCCAAAATGGCATTGGGTTACTCAATAAGCAAGTGGTGCTTCATAATATTTTAATATGAAGGGAGTGCATTTTAATACGGAAATAATCTTGCAGGCTGCAGGAGGTGACCCTACTCTGTTTTGCTCAATGTGGCTCTCTGTCTGCCTTAGATGCTGGTGAAGGAAGAGTTGGGGATGACCTGGTTTCCTGTTCATGGTTTAAACAGGGGTTCACTCACCTTTTGATGCTAGTATAAAGTAGAGGTGGGCCAAAGAGTGAAGGATTAGGAAGCCATGCGAAGCTTCTGTATGCCAGTGTTTATAGCAGGGGCTAGGATCAAAAAGCCTTTGGTTTAAGAGAAAGCTGTTCCAAATCCACTCATGCAGCAGAGAGCATGAAAATTGGCGGGTTAAGGCACCTGCCTCAATTTCTGCGGTTTGTAAGCACTAAACATGTTTTGCCATCTTGCATGTGGTGCTCACTTACAGCATAGGCTTCATGCACTCAAGTCTTTTCTGTTAGTCTTTCAGGCCTGATTCTCTTGTTTTGAAGGCTGGGGCAGCAGTGAATCTGGCGTTAGTGGTGTTAAGTCAATAATTTAATAAGATACATACCGTAGTTGTTTAAGGGCAGGACAGAATTCTGCAAAATAAAATTTGCATGCAAAGCCTCAAATCCCTTAATTCTCACAACCGGTCCCTTGCAAAGCTTATCTTACAAAAACTTGATCCTTTGTTGTAATTTCTAAGCTTTTTAAAGTTCCGACAGCATAGTATGTATCCAGTCCTGTGCATTGCAGGGTGGAGGGATGTTGAAGCCCTACCCTTCCTGTAATGTACTGTGGATTGGCTTTAGTGGACTGCGGGGAGCAAAGCAAAGGTGCACATTGAGACCTGAAACTTCTCTACAGTGTGTGTGTATGGGAAGGAGTGTGTGCGTGTGGCGGGAGGGAGTTTCCCCCCAACCCCAATCCATCTTGAGGAAGAGGAATTTGGTTTGGATGGTGCCTAACGGCACACATCCACCAAGCCCAATTTCCTCCACTTTGCCCCACCAGACTAAAGGGAAGCAAGCGGCAGGCTCCACTATGCCGATGCAGCTCTTCCCTCTCCAAGCAGGCTTCAGTAGCACAACGGAGCGTTCACTAGGTAAGTCGCCCACAATTCTCTCTTCATTGAGTAAAATGGAAACGTTTTAACTTAGCAAGTTTCAATCTTCACAATGGATTTTTCGAAACCAACAAGGGGCGCCCCCTAGCAACGTAAACAACTTCCAAAAACAACATCTAAGTAGCCAGAAGCAAAGGGCCTTTGTTTCTGTATCCAAATTCCTAAGCTGCTCAAACTCACCCTTTTACATGTGTTTTTAACATTCAACTAACTTGTACACCTGAGCTAAAAAAAGAACACCCCCCCCCCAATAAGACATATCATAAATCAATCCTACAAGGAACTTGTGGGACCTACAAGATGGTGTTGCGGTGTATTACTCTTTCCTTTTTTGATCCTGAGGGCCATGTGGAATGGGGGACTGGAGCCAGTGATAAGTGGGGTTTGGATCCAATCTTCCCTAAAGCAGGCACAGCTTTCCCTTCTCTTGTGCGCTCTCTCTCTCACTTTTCCCTCCCCCTATTCTCAGAGCATCAGGGTGGGAGGAGGGAGGTTTCAACCTTTCCTTCCAGCATGTTGAGATCCCATTGTGTGAGCTCTTTGGCACCAGTCAACTGCTGGGAGTGAAGAGGGAGCCTCTGGGCTGCGGGCTGCATGGGTTTCCCATATGTGCCCTAGAGCAGTTGTTCCCAACTGGTGGTGCATGCCGTGTAACCCACCCAGGGATTCCGTGGTGCCATTCACAAAACAAAAACTACCATAGAGATAGGAAAATTTTCAAAAGCTTGGCTTTTGAAAAACAGGGGGATCCACAATTGGGAACCACTGCCCTACATCAAGTGTGGGCAGACTTCAGGTTTGACCGATCTACCTTGTGGGTTTTTTTTACTTGATTCCCAAAGTTTGTCCATTCGAGCTAGATACAAAAAAACATGCTGTTAGAATTGAACAACAAGATCCATCTGAGCACATTCAGATCCTGGGAATTTGTTTTCAGTATTATTATTATTATTATTATTATTATTATTATTATTATTATTATTATTAAAATTTCCATACCACCCTTCATCTGAGGATCACAGGGAGGCTTAGAATATAAAAACACAAAAATACATAACCTAGTAACAAACTAAAACAATGCCACCCCCCTCTCCAGTACATGAACTAAACAGACCTCTTGGTGATTTAGCACAAAAGTTACTCCAGTTTAGCGTTCTTCATTTTGGCCACTGGTAAGGTAAGACCTTATAGGCTCCCTTGGCCTATAGAGCGAGATGAGCGCGCAACCCCAGAGTTGTCCGCGACTGGACCTAACGGTCAGGGGTACCTTTACCTTTAATGTAAAACAACTGGGAGTCAGGAACGCTTGCTAATGTATTGCAAATCACCCAGTGATCTTCTGCCCACCCCTGCCCTCAAACGCTGCAGTTCAGGGTCCAGCCAGCCTGTAGTAGGAGCCTCCTAGTGTTGGTTCTCTATAGCACTATAGAGGGGTAAGGTTTATGGCTAGCTTCCTGTTCTAAACCTGAGCATCTGAGTTGTATTAGCTGGGGTGGCAGTGGCTCTGGAGAGAGTGAAAGGGAAATGGCTTTCTCCATTCCTTCCTTCTGAAATGTCCCCATATAGACAGGGAGAAGAAGAGTTCTATTCACTGCATAGCACCAATGGGTGCCCCCTGCTCCCAACGCTACCTCTGTCCAGTGAGCTTCAGCAGGCTAGTTTCCTCTCTCTTTCCTCTGCCTCCCATTTTCCTCCCTTTTTACTCAGTTGACATCCTAACATTCTGTGTTTCAGCTGTTTCCAATCCACCAGCCATTTTCTCACCTCTTCTGGTGGGCACCATAACTGCTCTCAGGCATAAGCTGCACATAGCTGCCAAGTTATCCCTTTTTTTAAGGGATTTTCCCTTATGCTGAATAGGCTTCCTCGCGAGATAAGGGAAAACTTGGCAGCTATGAAGCTGCATTGATAAGCACTCAGTCTGCCCCATTTCTAGTTCAAAATGGCAAAATCCAGGTTATTTACATAGTGGGGCAACAGCATGTCATGGTCCTTCCACCCTGCTCCCCAAAAAGCAAAAAAGACAGGAGTTCTTGTTGCTGTTCAGTGCAAATCTGGAAGTTCACTCTTCAGATAATGAGTTACTATTTTCTTACCTCTAAGCCATCAGTCCCAGAGGCACACAGGTGCTTGTTGTGCACTTTGACTTAAAAAAATATAATTATGTTTAATTTACAAATTAAGTTGCTCAGGTGTATTGTATCCACTGCCTTTTTCTTGGATGACCCCATTTTGCTTCCAGACTGATCTTCTGCACTCAACCAGCCAATTTTGCTACTAGAAGGAATTGCAACATTTTCATGCTTTATAATAGTAGGACAATTAAAAGTGGTCACGCCTTATAGAGACGCTCCCTCTATTGGTTCTGTAATTAGCAAGGCATCATTGCTGGTGTTCATCAGAAGCTTGGTAGAGGCCGAAGGATGATGCTGACAATGAAAGCATTCCCCATAAAAACAGTAGATCAAATAAAAACCAGTTTTAAAGAGGAGAAGCTATGCGGAAAGTGAATAATAAATGCACCGCGAGGAACAACCGCCATCATTTGAAACAGACACATCTTCAATGGGCTCCTGGTGAGGTGATACAGTGGGGCAGTGGTCAGAATTGAACTCAATCAATTCTGTGGGAAGGTTTTGCCTGAGGTGCTGTTGATTTCCTTCAAATGCTTATGGCAGTGACTCAAGGTGCAGCAGAGTATTAAGGAAATTAGTGGTTTGAAGGCATTCATGGTGCCAGTTTAAATAAATCAAGATTTGATTAAATAAATCAAGAACAGATTTATTATTAATGACAGTTTTGTTTTGTAAATCTCACTCTACGCTTACCTGCTGCTCCTCCTATCTCTTTTAACTTGTTTTTATTTTACTGTCTTCCCAATTTCTTTTTCTTTTTAACCTGATCAATCCTAGCTGCCATTCTGTCTGATTTTTAACCTGTTCGTTAATTTCTTTCCAGATCCCCCCTCCAAATCCTGAAGTTATCCACATTGGGGTTTTTCTTTGTTAAAATTGGAAGGGGACCATAAGTATATTTCTATAAATAAATAAACAAACTATGTCCATCTTCCATTCAATTTCAGGAAATATGTTTCCAACCATTGGGGATGTCCACTTAGCACCATTCACAGATGAGCAGCTCTACATGGAACAATTCACAAAAGCTAACTTTTGGTAAGCCACTTTTCCTAGGAAGCAATACTCTCAGCCCAGTTCCACAACTGCTGCAGTTTATCCGGCAGAAAACTAGCTGCTCATGTAACAAACTGCAGTGTTGATCTGTGCCAGACAGACTCAGGTTGGGGTAAACCTTAGCAGTCCGATCTTTCCTAGTCTCCTAGATAGCAATGAAGAACCTCCATGGTCCTCTGCAGTGTAACTGCTATCTTTCTAGTATAGGTTCTTTGGGAGGAGACTAATATTTGAAACCTCACATTGGTGCATCCTTGGATACCCAGACCCTCCCAAGTCACCCAGCCTGCTGTGTTTTGACTTGCAGGTATCAGCCATCCTTCCATGGGGTAGACTTGTCAGCACTTCGGGGTGCAGCAGTAGATGAATATTTCAGGCAGCCTGTTGTGGTAAGTCTGTCCTATAACGCTGACATGTTGCGGCAAAAGTTGACATTCTTCCTGATGGTGGGAGCATGGTGAGGGGAAAGGATGAAATGTGATTGAAAGCTGTCTCTAGTCCTCGGAGCCTTCCTAAGGGAGCTTCTGTCTGAAGAAATGGGTGGGGGGATTTTCCAGCTTTTGGAGTCTATTTATCGAAGCCTGTGTGTGTTCATTAGAGACTAATACCATGTGCTAGCTTGGTTACTTGCTCACAGGTAGCACAACCAGTAATCAGCCCAGTTGATGAGAACCCACAAGCTTCCAGCCTCCTCTTGATGGCTTGAACACCTGTTATACTTTAATTTTAAAAACCATAGTGCACCTGACATGAGCATTTTTTCTTATATAGAGAGCCATCAGTTTTATGGCTTTGCTGTTAGACACATTTACACAAAGATGAGATTGGGTGGCCTGTAACTTCTCCCAGGTCTGATTTCTTCAAATGGAGCAAGTAAACGCCAGGGAACTGGTGCTGCCATTTGAAGGAAGTGATGAGCATTGGGGGGGGGGTAGAGTGTCTTGGTCAGGGGTCAGCAAACTTTTTCAGCAGGGGGCCGGTCCACTGTCCCTCAGACCTTGTGGGGGGCTGGACTATATTTTTTTGGGGGGGGGGAAATGAACGAATTCCTATGCCCCACAAATAACCCAGAGATGCATTTTAAATAAAAGGATACATTCTACTCATGTAAAAACACCAGGCAGACCCCACAAATAACCCAGAGGTGCATTTTAAATAAAAGGACACATTCCACTCATGTAAAAACATGCTGATTCCCGGACTGTCTGCGGGCCGGATTGAGAAGGCGATTGGGCCGCATCTGGCCCCCGGGCCTTAGTTTGGTCTTGGTTCATGCCACTGTTTTGCATGGAACAGAGCAAGGCTGGCAACCACGATGCTCATCTCCGCTTCCCTCATAGGGTGGCAGGGAAGACAGGCATTGTTCTGTTGTATGGCATAATATTCACAAGCATCTTCTGGTCCTCAGTGTAAGTTAGTAGTCTGTTGTCTGTCTTCTTTACATTTGTCTGGGAGTGGAAGTGGGTGGAGAGGAGCTCAGACTTGTAGTTTTCCACTTCCTGACCCAACCAGAGGTTTTCATTTATGTGCTTTTCTTCCCAAGGACACCTTTGATATCAGGATTCTAATGGCCAAATCTGTTAAATACACAGTGAACTTCTTAGACGCCAAAGAAGCGGATTTGCACAGGTATGTTATCCCCTTTATAGGAGACCAGAGGGATAATCCAGTCTGGCTCCCAACTGTCTGTTACACAGGGGTGGGAGAAGCCAAAGTTATACTGTTTCTGTCTTTAAAAAGGAAAAGAAAAAAAAGAAATTGTGTCTGCGGTACATGCCAGTGTATGAATCTTCATGATTGTATTGTTACTGTTGTGTGGCAGAGAAAGATGAAAGTAGCCTGGCAGTCTTTTCTGAGCCATATTTTGGTCCTGCATAGGAGCCCAGTCTTCTTCCCTTGACCCTTTAACCAATTAAGGTTTGCTAGAAACAGTCTGGGGGCTTGATGCATGCTTTGCTTGCAGGAGACCTCAGACTTAGGGGTCAGGATAAACAAAAATGGGCTGAGTTGGTATAAGAGAGTTCCAAGCTCAAGAGGGCCAACATTTAAGAACTGTTTGTGTTGACTTCCTGTTCTTTGTGTTTTCTGCCATCCATCACTCTGCTTGTTGAGGTTTCAGGCCGTGCCTGCTGAGGCTATTGATGGTTCATTCAAAAAATTACAACCTGTTTTTGAGGGCACACTGTCCAACCAAAGGAATTTAAAGTAAGGTTTTAAAATAAATCAAAATAGCAACAGTTTAACCATTAACTTAAAACCACCAGCAGCTAAAATTCTTCTAGCATAGTAAATAAATCAATAAAAACCTCTCCAGAGTTTTCCCAAAAATCAGCAGTGACAAAGCCATATATATACACTGTATATTCCTGCATATAAGACTACTTTTTTAACCCAGGAAAATCTTCTCAAAAGTTGGGGGTCGTCTTATATGCCGGGTTGTATTTCTTATACGGTGGGTATATCCCAAATTCTGTATTTTAACTGGAAAAGTTGGGGGTCGTCTTATTCGCCCAGTCGTCTTATACGCCGGAATATACGGGTATTTCTCTGGGAGTTTCAAACATGGAGAACGCTCAGTCTCTGGTTCCCAACAGTCTAACCATTCTTACAAGTTGGTTAGAGAGCAGGGCCTCTGGTCTTAATTCTGGGACTGGCTCATGGGGAGTCCCTTGTTTTGCCACTTCCTATACAGAAATACAAAGTCAAAAAACCTTCCTCAATGGAATGGAATCTTGTCTTAACGATTTCCCACCCACATCCAGGTTGGGCTTGTTTCCAGAAGAAGGCTGTTGAGCAATGACAAGATACAATCGTCTAGTGTAGAATGACTATGCATAGTACTTGCATGTCCCAAGTCTGTATCAGTGGGGTGGGTCTTATCTTTTGACCTCCTGAAAATGTGAACGTCCAAAATTTATATTCAGGTTAGAATGAAAAAAAAGCCAAAAAAAAGTACCCTTAAGAAAGCAGCCACATGCTATTGATTAGTGCAGCTGGAGAAAGTGGGAGCCACAGCCTGATAAGACCCAACTTAAAGGAAGGTCTTAGGTGACCTCCATATGAGACAGAGGCAGTCTCAGACCTCCAGCTACATGCATACATACATGCACAGCAGGTGGCACTGTGGTCTAAACCACTGAGCCTCTTGGGCTTGCTCCCGTTGAGCTCCCGTTGCTCTATCCCAGCTCCTGCCAGCCTAGCAGCTCAAAAGCACGCCAGTGCAAGTAGATAAATAGGTACCACTGTGGTGGGAAGGTAAAGGGCGTTTCCATGCGCTCTGGCTTCTGTCACAGTGTTCCGTTGCCCCAGAAGCGGTTTAGTCATGCTGGCCACATGACTTGGAAAGCTGTCTGTGGACAAATACCAGCTCCCTCTGCCTGAAAAGCGAGATGAGCACCACGGGACTGCGAGGGAGAGGGTGAATTCACGTGGCATCTCCTCTTGTTTTCCAGGATAGAAATCCCGTTCAAATTCCACATGCTGCATTCAGGTCTAGTCCATGGGTTGGCTTTCTGGTTTGACGTAGCCTTCATCGGTTCAATGTAAGTGGTGGCAAAAGTGCTCTTTCCTCCCATCAGAACTTGGATTTTATAAAACAGATAACTGATTATCACTCCTACACTGCAGTAAACTGGCAAGTTCAAATTAAATTATCTTTTGACTTGTGTCCTTCGGTAGATGAATGTAAATATGTTTGTTTAACATGGCAGCAGGGAAACGTGTTTTTTTAAAAAAACAACCCTCGGGATAGTAAATGGAAGCTTGCACTTCTTCCCAACGCTAGATTTGCTCTTGGCTGTACAGTTTGATGGAGCGAGTGCTTGCTTGCCAATTCTGATTTTGTTTCTTTATTTAATTCCAAGACCAGTTAAGGTACTGCTTGGTTTTAAAGCTCTTAATTTTTAAAACCCTGACTATCTTGGGAGAATGCTGCCTCCCATGTGAGATTATCTAATGAGGTCCTATTGCAGGGACTACCTTTTTATGGATGCCATATTAGTTTCAAAACATAACTAAATTGTTTCTGTAATTGTCTCAACGCACAAGAAAGAACTCCCTTGGGATATCTGCTTGTCTTGCTGTGTCACTGTTTTGCAAGCAGACTAAGGTGGCCCTGTTCTATTGGGTGTTTTGGAGGAGATACTCTCTTATTACACTGTTTTTTATAGTATTTTAGCTGTGTTTGTGTGTTTTGTGATTGAATTTTATAGTGCTTTGAGAATTGTTGTTTTCAGCAACCACTAGTCAACAAAAGTGACTGTAACAATTAGATGGAAAGCATATCTTCAGTTTCCTGTTACTGCTAACATAACAGAACCAAAATATCCTCAAAAAGTAACAAGTCTTCTATTAATTGTGGCCTTTCTAATTAAAGTTGGCCTTCGCTCATTAATCAAGTGAAGCTTCAGCTGGTTAAAATTTAAGCAATTTAAAATTGATTTAAGCACTAATAAAAGTTGACTAAAAGGACTGGACTGTAACACTAACCATTAAAAGCAAGATGAAGCAGGAAGGTCTTGACAGGTGCTTCCAAAATTTGCACCTGCCACCAAAGTGAACTTTCAAGAGGGACTGACTTGAAGAGGAAAAGCAGGAGCCTTGGTTTCTCTGTGGAGAGTGAAAACAGATTGGTCTATGACAAGCCAGACCGGAGTGCAGCTACTTTGCAGCTGGGGATATGCTGGCAGTTGGGAAACAGAGCAATCTGAGAGGGGTAGGATGTGGATTTGTGAAAACTCAACTCCTTGTGTCTAAACATGACTTCCTTGCCTCTCTCCTTCTGCTAGAATGACCGTTTGGCTTTCAACCGCTCCGACAGAGCCTCTAACCCACTGGTACCAAGTCCGGTGCCTCTTTCAGTCTCCACTTTTTGCTAAGGCTGGTGACACCCTCTCAGGGACATGCCTGCTCATCGCAAACAAGAGGTAAGCCGAGAGGGGCCATCTCAGCCACATGGAAAAATAATCCCTCTTGCAGCTAGGTCAGATTCTGCAGCGGCAGTGTCGTCTAGGGTGTTGTGTGCTGGACTTGAACCAGAGAAAGAGGAGTTCAAAGCTATGTGCCAGGCTGATTAAGTTGTTACCAGGGTGGGGGAAAATTGATGATTTAAAACATATTTTAAAAAAAATCTGATTACTTTGGATATAAATCGGATTTTTTGATTTAAATCGGATTTTTAAAATAAAATGCTTTTGGAGGAAAAATATTTCTAAAGCTAGTTTTCTATTTAAGTTACATTATAGTCCAAAGGCTATTCATCAGGAAAGAAGGATTTGTTTTAAGTTTTTCATGTGCGTTAAAACTCAGTCTCGATTTTTTTTGGGGGGTGAAAAATGTGTAACTACGTCAGTTAACAAACATGGATACATATGCTATAATGTTATTGTTTTAGCTAAATAAATTGTTTAAATTGTTATTAAGGAAATGATTATTTTTTGCCTTCCAATAAAGTTGTCCAAATATAAACTGTTAACTCATTAAACCTCACAATAATTTCATAATTATCTGTCTATGTATTTATACTAGTATAACCAAATCAGTAATTTTTGATATAACTGTAAAAACTACTCTGAAAATTTTTTATTCCAAAAATGAAGCCTTCATCTGGTTGTAATTAAGATTTACCAGCAAGAATGAGTCTTTCTGTAAAAAAAATGATTTAAATCAAGTCTTACTGACTAGTGATTTAAATCGTTATTTTAAATCAAATTCACCCTGGTTGTTACCTTTTCAACAATAAATAGGGATAATAGTTACTTTCCCAACAGGAAGATGCAACTTAGTTCTGGGCTTGTGTAACTTGAATCCAAGCTCAGCCTTCTTGGCTGCTAGCTTTTTTTGGGGACTGTCCTCCCTTTCCATAACCCACTTCGGTCACAGCTGCCTTTTTGGTGTTTCACTCTGCTTCATAGAACCCAGCAGGATGAGCAAGCCCATTGCACTCCTGACATTTTGGGATTTGCCCCAACTTCTCCTGTGAAAGAGGACTCACACTATGAAAGAGACTGAGTTTTAGGCCTTATCTGAGTCCAGTTACACTCCTTCATGCCTGGCGACTTATTGCCATTGCGAAGATTTCTGAAAGTATAGAATCAGGGAGGCCTGCAGTTAAGATGGAGAGGCTTATGTATCCAATCATGCTGGTGGCTGCCCCAAATTATCCTTTTTGGTGATGGCCCCCCCAGTTCTGAAATCACTTCAGTGTGATATATCCTGGAAACATGCTCTCTTAAATGAGCTATTAAGACATTTCTCTTCAGACAAACTGCTGCTAAGTTGTTGTTTTTAATGTTGGCAATGTTTTATCATTGTCACTATAATTTTATTTACACTGTAATATTTTAGCTCTAACCCGCTTAAGGAACAACTGTTGAAAAGTAGGCTAAAGATAAAAAAATTAAGATATCCCTCGTCCAGGTAGAACTGGCAGAGCAGAAGGTGAGCTGGCTTTGTTTGAGCTTTGAAGCTTCTGCAACACTTGGGAAGTGTATGTTGCCGGACTTCCTGCCGGTGTCTCCATTTCCTTTTCCAATAAGCAAGATTCTCTCACCCTCCTGTAGAGTCCTGGTCCCCATTAGAAATGGCCCTGCTGAATTGTCAGAAGGAACTGGAGAGTCCTTTACCAGTATCTCTTCCCCTTCTCTTTCAGGCAAAGTTACGACATCAGTATTGTTGCTCAAGTTGATCAGACAGGCTCCAAGTCCAGCAACCTCCTTGACCTGAAAAACCCATTTTTCAGGTATGTCATAGTGAATCCCACAAGGGTTTTTTCCACCTCTGTAATAAAGTTGTGGGTTTTTTTAAAATGTCCGCTTGTGTGAGTGAGGATGCAGTGTGTTTGAGGAACTGCTTTTCAGGGAACTACTTCTGCCTAACTCAAAAGCAAGTCTTGACTGAGCAGACTGGGAGGGGAAGCAGGCTAACTCTCCCTGATTGAATCGTTTTGCTTTCGTGACCTGTGTTGGGAGGGATCGGGGGCTGGGTTGGAAAGACACTCAGCAATTTCAGGCAAAGGGGGTAGGAAAGGAGCAGAATTGCGTTCCTTTCTTACCAGTATAGTCAGATAGCTTTTTGCTGGCGAGAGGAAAGCAAGGGGGACAGAAAGATGCATATTCTTTCCTATTCCTCCTCTATCTTCTGAGGTGAGCCCCCCAATAGTATGAATAAATGTGAACCACTAGAATGTGGGTCCTTTCAGCAAGGCCAAGAGTATAAGAAGCCCCCCCCCCCGGATTATCTCACATATCATCTCACCCAGTATCTGGGTTTCCCTCAGTGGCCAGCCAGATTTTGAATAACTTTCCATCTTCCACAAACCAAGCTACTTCACTGCTCACTGCTTTTTTGATGAGAAGAGGGGACACGGGTGGCGCTGTGGGTTAAACCACAGAGCCTAGGGCTTGCCGATCAGAAGGTTGGCGGTTCGAATCCCCGCAACGGGGTGAGCTCCCGTTGCTCGGCCCCAGCTCCTGCCAACCTAGCAGTTTGAAAGCACCTCTAAAGTGTAAGTAGATAAATAGGTACTGCTCTGGCAGGAAGGTAAACGGCGTTTCCGTGCGCTGCTCTGGTTCACAAGAAGCGACTTAGTCATGCTGGCCACATGGACCTGGAAGCTGTACGCTGGCTCTCTCGGCCTATAGAGCAAGATGAGTGCTGCAACCCCAGAGTCGGTCACGACTGGACCTAATGGTCCAGACCTAACCTTTACCTTCATGAGAAGGGAGACATCTCCTCATTGGGGTCCTGGTTTGTTGTGAATCAGATTCTACTGCCTTAAAATATTCACATCTAGTTAGTCCTTGTTTTTATTTCCAACAACATCTTGCTAATTTATGTTGTGATCTACCTTGAGTGGGTGAGGAAAGGTTAGTGTGCAGATATTTTAAATACATTTGCTCCTGGCCAGTGACTGCTGGAGCCCTAGAAATCCGGTGGCATAGTTGCCTCTCTGCATCTTGCATTTTGGACAGAGGAGCCCTTAAAACGGTGGCAAGCAGAATAGTTGCTCTTGCTTTTTCCTGGTGGGATGTGATGGCAAAATCTCTGTGTTGTACAACATGCATTGCCACCACTTCTCGAATACTTGGTTTAGTTTGAGAAGGTGGCTAAGCTGTGGCTTTCCAGATGATGTTGAATTACAACTCCTATAATCCCTCATCACTGACCCATACTGTGTTCGGATGATGGGGTGGCACTTCGTGGGCTGTCCTTGGATTTAAGTGTGGCAGAGGAATTCTGGCACCAGCTTCTTAACAACAATAGCTTTTTGGAGACACAGTATTGTAGAAAGGGTTTGGGGTTTTTTTATGTGTCCTGCCATGTGTGTGTTCAAATTTTCAAAGTGCTTCAAGCTCTACCCTGCAAGAAAGTGAAAGTAACAGGAACAGCATTGCTGCAATAGGAAACTGAACATTTTGGCATGATTGTCATGGCTATTGGGCAGTGCTCAATATGTCTCTCTCTCTGTGTGTGTGATAGAGATATTCTGTATTTTACTACTTGAAACATCAGTTCTATATCTGCATAAACATTCAGGTAAGCTATTCCCCTGCCTCCTCTTTTTAAAGATGAAAGCAGAATTTTGCTTTGGTGTGTGTTCTTCTCTTAAACCAAAGGTGGATGCTTTTTTTAAAATCCTAGAATGCATTTGAATGCATATGGAAATGTCATATACTTTCCTTCAGTGGTCTCTTGGCCCCACAGTATTAGCTTCTCTCTCTATGCCAGTTTGTGTAACCCACTTCATGGATTCCACAAAAGCTTGTGCCGCAATAAATTTATTTTGCTTTTAAGTTGCCACAAGATTCTCCTGCTCCTCTGGATGATGGCTGGAAATGGCTCACTATGTCTAGAATGATGAGCCACTGGGGCGCTTTGATCTCCAGTGTATTGATGTTGGCGCTGGTGTTTGTGTGTGTGAGTGAGGGTGTGTGTGTCTGCCTTCCAGGTACACAGGTACAACTCCTTCACCCCCGCCAGGCTCGCACTACACCTCTCCTTCAGAGAACATGTGGAACACAGGTGGCGCCTACAACATGAGCACAGGGATGGCTGTTGCTGGTACTGTACCTTCTTCACTGTCACTCCTGGGCAAAGCTGATGGGTCATCTATGTTCCTCAGTCATTTTTGGGTCTAGGCAGTCAGGACAACAGCCAGGAGTGCTGGATGCCACAGGGCTAGAGCTTTGCCTTCGATTTGAAGGTTCACTGCATGGTTTTTGCTGTAAAGCTTTCTCATACAGTAACATGAGGGCCTGCGGCAAGCAATCTGCTTTTGTTTGCAGCCGTATCTTCGTCCACTTCTGGTGGTTCAAAGTCCTTTCTGCAGCGGAGCATAGGAACATCTTAGACCCATGTAATCAAAACTGAGCAGTCTGCAGAGGCAAGCATTGCAAGTGGGAGGATTTTCTAGCTAATGTCACGGAGTTTAGATGTTGAGTAGCTATGGGGTGATGAAGAGCAAATTTTCTCCTCCAGGGGCGAGCCCTATCGGCACTGTGTCCATAGCATTAATCAAGCAAATCATTTGCAACTAGAACAGTATTTCTTGGGATGTGGCAACTGCCTTTCTGTCTCTCTGTAGAGTTGGCACATGTGTGATGCAGAATACCATACTTCTATATAATCACTATCCTTACAAGAACCTTGGGGTGTTGGTGCCGCTGCCCTTATCTTCCTGCTGGTGGTTATGCAGTAGATCATTGTGTGGCATGTACACCCTCAGTCTGTTGGAGATTATCTCAGACCAGAAAGAAGCTGGCTCCCTTGCCCCGAGCTCACACATGAAGATGCTCGTACTTACACAGCAGACATGAATTTTCCTTCTCCAGTTGACCGTTTTGAGGTTGACTACTATTCCCCTTTGGTGACTGGAGCACTGAGACTGAGGAGTACCTGTTGCGCTGGTGCTGTCAACATTTTTCTGTTTGTGTTTCTTGCTGTCACCTGCAGACAGCTGCCTGTAACCCCTCAGCAGCTTGCTCAATGTTTTGTCTCATTCTGCTGAGCCCCTGATGCCGTAACCTTTTAGCACTCGTAAAGCTAAGCAGATGTGGATGAGAGATTGCTGGGAGCCCTGTGTCTGCTGCTTTTTTCAAGGAAGAGTGGACGTGGAGTGTGATTAATATAAATCTCCTATTGTCCCTGGGGGTACAGCAACCTGGTGTATGTTTGATGTCTACCCAGCTTCTGTTGGGAGAAAATTTCCCTTTCCCCCGACCATCCTCCTGTTGGGCTCCTCTCCGCTGGCCACTGCTGTTCACCCCCTTTGTACCTGTCTGAGTTGTGTTGGCCAACACCTTTGTCCCCACTCCCAGGCACAGCAAGTGCTGTAGCCTCCATCAGTTGCTGAGATGGTTCCAACAAGGCTGCCAGCCTTCCTCGACCAGAGAAAATCCAGATTCCATCCACTTCTGTTCAGCTAGTTCTCAAGCAGCAACTCCTTCCTCCTCCAAAGGCAATTTTGGCAAGGCATCTCTTTCTCAGGCAACCCAGCCAGACATATAGAAGGGAAGAGAGAACTTCCAAGTACTGTGGAGTGGAGTGAGGAAGCCCCTCTCTTACTTTTCTGTAAGAACCAGATTATGGCCCAGCCTCACTGCGTTTGCCCAGGAGAGCTTCTGCATGAAAAACCCTATCCCTGCCTGGAACAGCCTGCCCCCTTTTGAAAATCAGCTTATGGGAGGAGGGGTGGTGCAGTGTGTGTGGCCTGGAGAGGCTCATGCGTCTGTAACACTTACCATGTAATGGCCTCTCCTGCCACAACGGTGCTGGGCAGGATGCTTGAAGGTCTAGGTGTGTGTGTCTTGGTTAGTGCCTTCCTCGTTTCTCACCCTCTTCCCTTCTACCCCGTGCTGCAGGGATGCCCACAGCCTATGATCTCAGCAGCGTGATTGCTGGTGGCACCAATGTTGGCCACAACAACCTTATTCCTCTAGGTGAGTTTATCTGCAATGTGGAGCAGATTATATCTAAATGGGAGGATCCTAGGAAACATGAGAGTCAGTGGCTGAGATGAAGGCCCCAGGTCTCAGATCTCCTGAGCACCCAATCTTTTGGGCTTTACTCCTGGCTCAGAGGTCATGAGGAGATCCTTTGCCCTACGTCATCCAAGTACTGGGCTTGTGAATGTTCAACAGGGTATACATGCCTTTGGCCACATAATTATCTTCCTGCTCATTGTCCTTGAGTTTAGCGTGTGCATTAAGCCCAACTGCAGGAGAAGAGTGTCCCTGCTGGTTCTAAGAAGTTGGGTTGAATAATTAGAATTTTGGGTTCAGTTCCAGTTCCAGTTCATTTGTATTTCTCTGGTTCAGACACTTAAGTTTTACAAAATGTTTTAAAATAGAACTCATAAGACTATCATGACTCATTTGCTTACAGTGTAATTCCTATGAAGAGTACGCTTGACATTTAACATTATTATTTGTTCTTAAAACTGTTGCCTGCACTGCTATTCCTCAAAACTCATCAGCCATGTTTGATTCCTGATGGAACAGAAAGGTGCCCTCTCTGTGTTGGGTTATATGCTCAAATAGTTTGAACTGTGCCAGCTTCCAAAAGCAGAAGCAACAAGAGAGATTCAGTAGAAGCCATACTTGATATTCTTCAGGCCTAGTCTGTGCTGTAGTGCAAACACATGGGTTTGGGGGCCTGTGCAGAGCCAGTTTCAGGAACAAGTTAGAGAACTAGCTTGAGAATTGGGGCCTGCTCCTTGTCCCCTTGAAAAGAAGCTAACAAGGGATGTGCAGCAGAGGGTGAGGTGGGAACTTTGCAACTGCCACATAGATGTCAAGTGTAAATCACAAAGAAAAGGCACCTGCAGTGGGGAAGGAAGGCAGATTGTGTGACTGCACGGATAGCAGTTGTTATAGTTAAGCAACCTGCACCACTAATTGTGATCTCTGTGCATTCACACATGCATAACTGGCAAGCTGACATCCCTGAAGGTGGGTGTCAATGTTCTTATAAAAACAGAATGCCGAACAGCCTTGCCACAGTTGACTGCTGGGATCATTGATGGGATGGTCATGATGCAGTCCTCTGTGGGACACCTTGCTTTTGAGCATCAGGAGACCCATTATCAGTAGATAGTAGGCTTTACCCTCCCTGCAATCTTGGCTCCGAGTACTGTACTTTGTTTTCTCATAGGAATGAATGGCAAACGATTACCTTTATGGGCAAAGACACCAATTGGCATACTCTGGACACCACTGGGTGGGGCAGATAAAAACTACTCCATGCCCCTTGTGGCAAACGTGTCTACTCCCATCTGTATCCCCATCCTGGCTTGTTTGTGAATATGAAGGAACTAAGGAAGTTATGAGAAGGTGTGGGCAGGCTTAGCTAAACAAGTGCTGGCATTATACTTAAGCAATAGACATGTACCTGCCCCAGGAAGCTTGCACAATAAATGGTGATGGAAGGGGGAGAATGAATGAGAATGTCAGTCACAGCCGGTTCATCATTGGAATATGAAACTTTAGAAATTTAGCCATGCACACTTTATTTAAATTTGCTGTTTCTTTGCCCTGAGAGAAGTGGTTTGGGGTCAAAGTACGTAAATGCAGAACAACCAAGCTTAGAATCTCCCTTCCTGTCTCTCTTGGCCTACTTCTCTAGACCTGAAGTGGGTGCATTATAGGTTTTTTTCACCACTTCAGCCCTAGAGAGGTTGGCCAAGAGAGACAGGAAGCAGGATTCTGGGATTGGCACGTCTGCATTTACTATGTAACTAGTTAAGCTACTTCTCTCAGACCTCAATAATTGAGATACTCATTTTGAACTGGTTATGGTTTGGGGTGGCTCAGGTTGAGTCCAAGGCATCTTAGGCTCGGGTAGTTCTGGCGTCACGAATCAAAATGCCTCTGAATTTGAGATCATACTTGTTTGGAGGCCCAGGTGTTTTATCTCTGCTGAGTAGTTAGCAGCCAGAGGCAGAGTGGGAGAAGCAGTCAGAGAGTGGGATTCACTATGTTTACAGCCTGTTTTTGAGATGCTGTTGGGAATGGTCCATCTGTGGTGCATGCTTACAGCTTGGGAGGTGGGGGTTAAGGTAAAGTGAAGTAGCCTAGCGCAGATTGAACATGTCTGTGTTTTTCCTCCTCCTTTTTCTTCTTCCTGAGCAGCCAACACTGGGATTGTCAATCACACCCATTCCCGGATGGGATCCATCATGAGTACAGGGATTGTTCAAGGTAAACCTGGTCTGGGCTTTCTTGGGAGTTGAGGGGAAAGGATGTGTGTGCCTCTGTTGAGCCTTCTCCTCTTTGGGGGTTTGAGCTGGTACTTCTTTGGGAACGAGAAAGGTCAAACTGGGCTGCCGTGTTAATTGCGGAATGCAGTCAAACCTCGGTTGTCGAATGTAATTCGTTCTGGAAGATGGTTTGACTTCCAAAACATTTGACAACAGAGGCTCGGCTTCCGATTGGTTGCAAGAGCTTCTTGCACTCAAGCAGAAGCCACATTGGATGTTTGGGTTCTGAAAAATGTTCAAAAACCAGAGCATTTCCTTCCGGGTTTTTGGCATTCAGGAACAGAGCTGTTAAGGTTTGATTGTACTGTATCACCCCTGAAGCTTAAACTTGATACCCCCAAAATGCCAGTGATGTGAACACTAAACATTTATCGCATCCCATTTTGGCATCCAATTACTCTGCTTCATGATGGGTGAATTAATTGCTGAATTGGGTAGGTGAAGAGATTGACTTGGCTTATTGTGACAGAGGTTTCCCTAAACCAGCGTTTCTCAACCGCTGTTCCGCGGCACACTAGTGTGCCGCGAGACGCTGGCTGGTGTGCCGCGACGTGCGGCGACGAGAAGGGCGATTTGCATTGTCACGTGCCTGGCGGCTGCCAATAGGCAGCACTAACCCGCCGGAAAGGAAGCCGGCCGGGTCACGACGCGGAGCGAGCGCAGCTCTCAACAGCCACCACCATGGGAGGGTGGTTTTAGACAAACTTAAAGAAGCTGGCTGGATGAGCTCAACCTGAAACTTGCTGAGCAAAGGATTGTGCTGGCAGAGAAATCAGCGGCTTGTGAAGCCTTATTACAGTAGATTGCAACCAACACAGCAATTGGCAAGTGTTTCTTACAGTCATAATTATATAGTCAATATAGGGCGGCACAGAGTTAAATTTTTTAACTTTTTTAATGGTGGTGTGCCTCGTGATTTTTTTCATGGAACAAGTGTGCCTTGGCCCAAAAAAGGTTGAGAAACACTGCCCTAAACAAGCATTCACCGTCTTAGATGCATGGACCGAGAAGCTAGTGGGCTATATTGTGACAGCTTCAGTCTCCTATCAACTTCAGTAAGCTATTGCCTACAAAATTTCATGCCATAGCACTTTGCCTCTTGTTCCTGCAGTGTGTGGTTGCCCAAGGTGGTTGAATTTCATTTTTCAACCGTGTATGCAGATAACACTCAAAAGTGAGGAGAATCTGAATTTATATTGAAACCTGTCAGTTCAGAGTTGCTTTAGCTCCCTCATAGAGGTTCTCAGTATATATAAAAAAAGTTAGTGGTCTAGTGCTCAGTATTTTTATTTCTGCTAGAAACCCGACTTGATTCCTTACATATGAGACTTCTGAACTCTTTTCTTTTTTCCCCTGCAGGTTCATCTAGTGGTCAAAGTGGAGGAACATCAAGTGCTCACTATCCTGTCAACAGTCAGTTCACTATGGGAGGCCCGGCCATTTCCATGGCATCTCCCATGTCCATCACAACCAACACAATGCATTATGGGAGCTAAGAGACCCTCACCCCTGATCCTCTGAACTGACAGCACCAGGAAACCAAATGAAGAAGAAAAAAAACCCGCCCTGCCCACCTGCCTTCTGCACCTCAGTTTGGCAATTGCTTCTCTGGATTTCTTCTACCCCCTGCCTCCCTCCCACCCCCATCCCCCCCCACCCCAAATTAGGCTTGCCAGAGATGTTCTGACCATTGTACAATAGAAGACACCCCCCACTTGTTCTTTGATAGCAGACTTGTACACTTTTTTTATGAAATGTTGGAAACTTCAACTTGCTCAACCATGACTGAGTTCCTGCGCTCACTGTGTCTTACAACCAATCATGTTGCTAATGGTATCATTCTTCAACTCTTCCATGACTGATCAGCATTAGGCACAGGTTGTAGAGCAAAGCTGCAACAGGGCTTCTCAGCAGTACTGTGGACAGCCCAGCGGCAGTGCCAGTAACCTGAGCCTTCATCCTTGCTCCCAGTGTTTTGAACGAAGGGGCTGCAGCTGGCTGTAGAGTGGGCACAGGCGAAAATCCAGCTGCACATCCTTTCATCTACGCGTTGGTTTCTTTCACCCAACCTCCGGGTTCGTTGCTTTGCTAAGACTTAGGAGGAGGAAGTGTGTTTCCTGTCGTGAGGGAAAAGCAAAACGCCAACAAGCCAGGGTCCTGGCTGGCTTTGCGAGGAGTTCCGGCAACTTACTGCTGTAGATCTTGGGCTTCCGGAAGAACATCTGAGATGAGATGGACTGTTGTGCCACGAGTATCTTATCAGCCGGTCTGATGATTGCCTGTCTCGGGGGGGGGGGGGGGAATCTCGATGTAGCATCAAAGGGTTAAAAAAATTTAAAACATGAATGTACCAAAAAGAAAAAAAAGGTTGCTGGCTGGAAGTGAACAGTTTGTGTATCAGTTTCCTGTTGCTCAGCTCATCTTGACGGCTATGCCCAGTTCTGGCTCCATTTCCACCCTGTTTTCTAGGCTGTTGCAGCTGCTGTCTCTAGTCCATTTTTTCTCTTCAGCTGGGCAGGCAGTGGGTACTGGGTGCCAAGTGGCTTAGTATATAGACTTGCCTGCTCCCTGCAGTAGCCACCAGGGACTCTTAGAGTAGATGGTTCTGGCATCTGTTATGGAAGCCCCTTTGTAGTCTTTGTATGTGTAACCTGTAACCATTAATGGTATTTTCTTTCTAATTTTCCTTTCAGAGCCACCAGTTGGCATGTTCGAAAGGAATTGGCAGGGACCCGTTTTATGGAGGGGGGGGGAAGTGTGTTTTACTTAGGCAGTTTCCTTTGGCTCCCAACAGGGGCTTGGTGGGCTGAATTTGGGGGGGAGGGAGGAGGGGGTCTTGTGCAGAAGCTCCATAGTGGATGAATTGTGGGGTCTACACAGTCAATTGTTAGGTCTGGCTGATCAATGATTTTGTGACTATTGAATAAAACTGGGAGGGTTTTGAAGACTTGTTTACAGTGGCTGGTTTCCCCCACCTCAGGTTTTGATGTGACTCCACAAAGCTCATTTCCCTTTCGCTCACATCTTCAAAAGACAAGCCTCTATTTTTGACATACAGTTAAGAGACTCTCACTCTGTACAAAGGCTGCCTTTAGGACCTCAGACAAAGGACCTTTGTACCTTTGGGTACAAAATCCTTGATGAGGAAACCCAGCAGTTTCCCACCCATGCCATTAGGTGTTTCTTTCTACCAGATTTTCGGTCACCCTCTTTCACTGTCAAAGACAGCATGTTACATGGATACTTTTGCTGATCCTGTGTATGTGGCCACAGAGGATGACAGTGTTGGCTGGAAAAAAAGCTTGGAAAGAGCCACACTCCTCTTAAAAGGCAGTTTTATTTAAATTAGCTTTCCATAGAAAACAAAATCAAGTAGCTAAACTAAATCAAAGTAATCTGCAGTGCTCAACCTCCCTATCATTCAAGCTTCCCTCCAAAGAAGCTCTTATTCTATTCCTGATAATCTACCCTTACTCACCGAGGATCTAAATAGTCTCAGCCATCTGCTGATTCTGTTACATCCCGCCGTTACCAAAGATTTAACCGGAAGGGGAACAATAGAGAATCACTCCATGAAATCGCTTTCTGCAGCCCTGTCAGGACCTCAGGCCCATCCTGTGATGAAGGAACAAAAGGCAGCTGCATCTATCCCATGTAACGTTTTGTGATGTTAACAGCCAGGCCTTTAAATTTGTTTCCAAAAGTGAGGCTCTTTGCAAATCGGGCACCTTAGTGACATGGCTGGCTGAAGTAGGACGACAAAAGCCTTGAAATGGTGAGGTGATGCTGCTTGGTCCCTGTTCCAGCTCAGGTGTCTCCTTGCCTCTTGAATGACTGTGCACTTTCCTTCGCCCATGGGCTTTCCCTGAGGCCAGACATTCATGATGAAAGTGTCTGCAACAGAGATTGGTACAGTTGTAGGTCTTGTAAGCAGGGCATGCACTAAGGGAGGAAGATGAGAGATGCCAACCCCTTGTTACGTCTCCCAGAAGCACGTTAGTTCCTATGCTTCCATTGGTAGGGGGTGGGGATCGTGGAGCAGTGGGTGCTTTGACAAAGAATATTTGACACCCAGCAGCATTTTTAGCATCTGTTGCATGCCATACGGGGTGGCCAGAAGTTCTTACCAGCTGCCTTTCAAATGTGCGTATTGGAGTGGTTGGCTGGGTGAGGCGGTGTGCTTCTGCCGAAATGAGCAGCTGGCGTGGGATGAGAAGGTGTGCCGGTTGCATTCTGGAAGAAATACAGCTTCAAAGAGAAGAAAATAAATCAGCTGTAGAAATCAAGCAGGCTTGCCTTCCTCCACCTATAGTCAATAAGTTAATTTGAAAACTCAGTGACTGCACTTTGAAGAATACTCTGGTTTAATCAAAACCTGAATGCAAACAAGCAAGAGCAAAACCTGTGTGTCTAAAACTGAATACATGACCTGTGGCAAATTATTTTTGGGCTACTTTTCTGCTACCAAGTTAACGGCAAAACAAGGTCCTATATTAAGGGCCGGAGATGCCATATATTCTCTAGAGTAGCCCACTGGATGTGCCTGCTTCCTTGTTCTGCAAGTTGCTTAGGGAGCAAGCATTACCATTTCCCGTTTCACAGAGAAACTGGTCAGTACCTGTTTCTTCAAGGCTTAGACGTGCCAAAAATACATAGATTTGTCAGCCGGGGGGGGGGGGATCAGGTTTGGAAACATTGTGTAACACTTTTTCTTGTTACCATCCTAATCCAGTTTGGGAAATGGCAGAAGTATAAATAATACACCATTCTCTAGAGCACAAAGTTTTCTTTTAAGAAGCTGAAGTTTCCTAGGGTAGCATAGTGAGACTGTAAATCTGTACATTTGCAATCGGCATGTACTAATAATTGAAATGTAAGTGGGAAAACTGGATTCACTTTAGCTGGGTAATTTAATCCACCCCACCCCACGTTAGGCTGGATATCCAGCTATAACTGTTTCCCTATTTATTAGACGAGAGCTTTGTACAGGATGTCCAAGCAAGCCCTGGGGCATGTGCGTAAGAACAATAATCCACATCCTTGTTGGATCTTGGCTGTGGAGTTTGTATTGACACTACCAAGGTGGGGCCAAAGAGTTTGCTTAAGAGTTCTCATTTAAGTTCAGTGTTGCAGGCAGAATGTGATTAATCCAGAGCACATTGCACTCCTCTGTCTCAGCCTACGGTGCAGTGTCATTTCCAAACCTTGAAATGCATGCATGTGAAAAGTCCACACTGTAACGCCAACTGTATTTTTATAACATGCCTAAAACTATATGAAAACACAAGACAAAAGTGAAGGGAGTTTAACAAAGGAAAAAATGGATTGGGGGGGGGGGAAGGCTAGCTGCAAAACAGCTCACTTATTTTTATAGGCTTCGAGGTTTAAAAATATAAAACGAAAAGACAGCAAAAAGCAGATAAACCAAGCTTTTAAGGAATGTTAGAATATTAATACTAATATTTATTAACATTTGCCTCTCTTCAAAACCCTAAGTATTCTCAAAGCAGCTCACAATCAAGGGAGTATAAAATGTTTAAAAACACATTGAAATCCTACAAATTAAAACTAAAAATGTGAAACTAGCAAAAAAACAAATCATCACAGACAGCCAACAATCCCATTACTACACTGAGTGTAGTATTCAATTAAAAACCACCCCAGTTTTCTCGGGTGGACTTAAAATATCTTTAGGGCCTGCTTAAGACGAGGAGAGAGCAAAACGTATCTCCCTCAGGGAGGGAGTTCCCTAGCTGAGAACCATATTTTGCACCCTCCAGCCTGGATAGAAATGTGTCACATAAATCCAAGTCCCACCCACCACCAGCATGCAGCCTTCATACAGAGAAAAAAGCCCCTCCGCCCCCCCAGCTCTGGTTTGCAGGTACACCAGCGGAAGAACCAAATGGTTCTCAAAGTGAGAGCAATCGTTACTCCTCCATTCACCCCAGGATGCCGTCGCAAGCGGAGGTCTTTTTGCACCAGAAATGTCCTTCCCATTACATCTGGCAACATTTCCCCCACCCCTGGTGGTCCAACCAGTCTGAAGAAAAGTTCTGATGAGCTCAAAGTCTTGATCCTGACCAACATTTAGTTGGGCCTTAAAAGTGCTGGAACAGTTGCTAGAAAGGTTTCAGTGGTAAATCGCAGCCTGTTGTTTCTTACTTTAATCAAATTCCTGTTCCGTTCCTCGTAATTTTGGGCACAATGAGCACTAGGATAGAATTACTTTATCTATACAGTGGAACCTGAGAAGCCAAACACCTGTAAACTCGAACCTTTCGGCTCGCAAACGATCAAAAACCGGAAGTGATCGTTCCGGTTTTTGAATGATTTTTGGAAGCCGAACGTCTGGCGTGGCTTCCGATTGACTGCAGGATGCTCCTGCAGCCAATCAGAAGCCATGCCTTGGAAGACGAACATTTTGGAAGTTGAACCGACTTCTGGAACAGATTTCGTTCGACTTCCAAGGTACGTCTGTACTCCCACTATGCAATGTTTACATCATATTCTAACGATTTTTTCAGGGGTCTAGTATAAAGCTACCTCAAATATTGTAAGATCAGAGCAGATTTTGTCAACATGTTGCCCTCCAGACAACTCCCAGCCTGCATGACCAGGTAGGCAAGGTTTAGGGATGTTCATAATACTAAATTGCCACAGGGTACCCAAAATTATACAGTAAAATCATGCAACAACATCATCATGTTTCTAAAGTCCCTCAGAGTTTTATTAAAAGTGTGTGTGTGTGTGTTAAAAAGTGCCTTCCTGTTTCCAGCCCCGAGTACTTTTGCTGCTGTAAAATCTCTGCAACTTCTGAGGCTAAAAACTCATTTGAAATATCTGACTTTCTAGCGGCTGCAATCGTACACAGCTTATTTCCCTCTACTTTTCCTTCCCCTCTCGGCACAAGTAGCATTTTGCTCTCCAAACCTTGCCCTATCTTAATGGGAAGAGAAGAAAACATACCTTGCAACCAATAGCCAGAAGGACATGGAGAGAAATGACGACAGCCAACAGAGCACAAGCTGCCAGCCTGGTGTCTGAGCGGATAACTGGCCAGAAGGTAAGAACCAGAACTGAGCCAGAGAGACCCACGGCAAAGATGAGCAGCAGCCACTGCAGCCAGGATATAGGAATCAGCCACAGCATCTGTGAATGAAGGCGGTTGAGTTTTAATTCAGGTCCCTTTTGCTGAAATCCTGCTGCACAAAACTAGCAGTGCTTGAGGAATGTGTGAATGTCTGGAGGCGGTTGGAGAATGGATGGCGGCTAACAGATTGAGGCTGAATCCTGAGAAGCCGGAAGTACAGTTTTGGGGGACAAAGGGTCAGTGGGTATGGGGGAATCCCTGGTCCTGAATGGGGTAAGTGTGTCCCTGAAAGACCAGATGCGCAGCCTGTGAGTCATTTTGGACTCACAGCTGTCCATGGAAGTGCAGGTCAATTCTGTGTCCAGGGCAGCTGTCTACCAGCTCCGTCTGGTACGCAGGCTTGAGACCCTACCTGCCCGCAGACTGTCTCGCCAGAGTGGTGCATGCTCTAGTTATCTCCCACTTGGGACTACTGCAGTGAAGGTGACCCGGAAACTACAATTAATCCAGAATGCGGCAGCTAGACTGGTGACGGACTGGCCGCCGAGACCACATAACACCGGTCCTGAAAGACCTACATTGGCTCCCACAATTTCTGAGCACAGTGTTTGTGCTGACCTTTAAAGTCCTAAGCAGCCTCGGCCCAGTATACCTGAAGGAGCGTCTCCAACCCCAATGTTCAACCCGGACACTGAGGTCCAGCTCCAAGGGCCT
This sequence comes from Zootoca vivipara, assembly GCF_963506605.1. Lineage (NCBI taxonomy): Eukaryota > Metazoa > Chordata > Lepidosauria > Squamata > Lacertidae > Zootoca > Zootoca vivipara. The sequence goes on along the minus strand of NC_083291.1, from coordinate 31,226,652 downwards.
TCTGGTGGTTGCCTCACTGCAAGAAGTGTGGTTACAGACAGAGGGCCTTCTCAGTAGTGGCACCAGCCCTGTGGAACGCCCTCCCATCAGATGTCAAGGAAATAAAAAACTATCTAACCTTTAGAAGACATCAGAAGGCAACCCTGTTTAGGGAAGTTTTTAATGTTTTATCATGTTTTGAATATTCTGTTGGGAGCCGCCCAGAGTAGCTGGGGAAACCCAGCCAGACGGGCAGGGAGTGAGTGAATGAATGAATAATAATAATAATGGAAAGCACAATGGAGCAGGACTTTGTGAGTACTTTCTACCGGAATATTATGCTCTGCAAACTAAAAAGGAACGACATATGAACCAGTCTTCTCCCTGCCACTCCATTTGCCTTACTCACCGCAGTGGGGATGTACACAAATAGGGAATAACCATAGACGCACACCATCTCCAGGAAGGTGTAGGAGTCCACATGGACCTGGACCCCCTTTCGCCACTGCAGATAGCCCCACAGGGCAAGGGGTACCAGCCAGGCATAGCAGTAGATAATTATTCCGGCAATGGACACTATAGAAAAGGAAAAGAATATTAAGAGCAGCATTTGCTCCAAGGCAAAAACACTGGGAGGGTCAAGAACCAGGGCTTACCCTCCCAGGAACAAGCCTCTACATATTTGCCTTCTGCCTGCCCTTCTCCCGCAGAAGCTCCTTAGCATAACTTAGTCATAAAATGAATGGAAGCTTTAAAAGTAGTTCTGTTATGATAGTAAACCCAAGAGGGAGGGAGGGAGGGAGGGAGGGAAGGGTGTATGTGTGTATGCGCGCACACACACATGCACAAAACTTCCTTCCTTCCCTCCCTCTTGTGTTTACTTATCATAACTGAGAACTACTGTACTTTTAAAGCTTCCATTCATTTTATGACTAAGTTATGCTAAGGAGCTTCTGCTCCTCTGCGAGAAGTTAAGGGTATCTGGGAGCCAAAATTTAGGCATTCTGAATACTGTCCATTTACCCATCTCACACATCCTCAGTAGGAAAGAAAGGAGTCATTACTACAACTCTTGTTTCCTGCTTCTTTGTAGGCCGCATGCCACCTTGCTCAAAAGCTTTTGCAGGTAACGTGCAACTTATTTTTTACCTCCCCCCCAAAAAAAACTCTAATTTGCCCATTCTTTGTGTGCCTTCAACAATACCCAATATATAAAAGGGGTATGATTGCATTCAACCGCTTGACACTCTGTCCAGAAAGCTTAAATTGCAAGAGACGCTCCCCCGTCAACCCCTCACCTTTGTGGAACTGGGGGCTGCCCTTTTTCTCCTGGAAGCTGGACAAGTTGCCGCTGATAGCCAGCGTGAAGACCAATGTGGCACAGATCCAGAACGGTCCTGTGAGAGGCAGAAATACAACATTAGAAGACCCAAAAAAAGACGGGCAGAGGAGACTTCCTGTCTCGGCACGGGGCAAAGAATGGAGCCGACTGTGAACTCATTTACCATATACAGAATAAGGAAGCAACTAAAGAGCTGAGGGTCCGGGGAGGTTTCTCAGCACATCACTGGAGGCTACCTGGTAGAGCATGCCTGAGAGGGAAATCTACATTCCCCAAGCACAAACCTTGGACACACAAAAGTGTAACACATTGTTAGGCTATCAGTCCATCTAGCCCAGCCTCCCTGCCCCAACCTTCTGTTCTCCAGATGTTTTGTGCTTAACACCCATCATCCCAGCAAGCTTGGCCCAAGGGTCAAGGGTGATAGGAGCTATAGTCCAAATAATCTGTAAGAAAGAATCAGAATCAATGAAGAGTCTTCTTCGACATCAACTTCATTTCGACTGGTCATGTTGTTCGGATGCCAGATTAACAAAGCAACTACTCTATTCCGAACTTTAAAAAAATGGAAAGCGTAATGCTGGTGGTCAACAAAAGAGGTTTAAAGGCTCTCTCAAGGCAAATTTTAAAAGTGTACTATAAACACCAACAACTGGGAAACACTGGCCTGCGAGCGCTACAATTGGAGAACAGCCTTTACCAAAGGTGTCATGGGCTTTGAAGACACTCGAACTCAGGACCCAAGGGAAAAACGTGCTAAGAGGAAGGCACACCTGGCAAATCCACACTGTGATCAACTCCCACCCGCAAACCAATGTCCCCACTATGGAAGGACGTGTGGATCCAGAATTGGCCTCCACAGTCACTTACGGACTCACTGTTAAAACCGTGTTCATGGAAGACAATCTTACTCGGCTACGAGTGATCGCCAAAGAAGAAGAATAATCTGTAGGGCACCAAGCTGGGGAAGTCTGATCTAGTCCTAATTCCCATGGCTTTTACCGGCCCAGCTCTTAGACATCCATTGACTGATGATGCCCGGGGTAGACCTGGGACCTTCCACTTGTGCAAGGTATGTACGTAGGGATGACAGAGCAAGGAAATGAAGGCTGCACTTCTGGAAGATGACCAGCAAGCTTCACCTCCCCCCCCCCCCGCCTGCTTAATCAGGACTTGCTTCTCAGGATGCTGAGCAATCTGCATTCTCTGTCTTGGACATAATAATAATAATAGTAATAGTAATAATATTAATAATAATTTATTATTTATACCCCGCCCATCTGGCCGGGTTTCCCCAGCCACTCTGGGCGGCTTCCAACAGAAAAATAAAACACAGTAATCTATTAAACATTAAAAGCCTCCCTGAACAGGGCTGCCTTCAGATGTCTTCTAAAAGTCTGGTAGTTGTTTTACTCTTTGACATCTGTTGGGAGGGCGTTCCACAGGGCAGGCGCCACCACCGAGAAGGCCCTCTGCCTAGTTCCCTGCAACTTGGCTTCTCGCAACGAGGGAACCGCCAGAAGGCCCTCGGTGCTGGACCTCAGTGTCCGGGCAGAACGATGGGGGTGGAGACGCTCCTTCAGGTATACTGGACCGAGGCCATTTAGGGCTTTAAAGGTCAGCACCAACACTTTGAATTGTGCTCGGAAACGTACTGGGAGCCAATGTAGATCTTTCAAGACCGGTGTTATGTGGTCTTGGCAGTCGCTCCCAGTCACCAGTCTAGCTGCCGCATTCTGGATTAGTTGTAGTTTCCGAGTCACCTTCAAAGGTAGCCCCACGTAGAGCGCATTGCAGTAGTCCAAGCGGGAGATAACTAGCAACATAGTATGCTACATCACAGTTTACAGTTCAATCCAGACTTTGCAAAGCGGGAGGCAGTGCTCTGCATCAGCCTGAGCTTCTCTGTACTCACCATACAGGTCAGGGTTATTCCGTAGATGGTGCCATACAAAGTTTTTCCCTGGCAGTGGAAGCAGCGACCCCTTTATCCTGTCCAACACCTGATAAACAAGAAATAGGCCTTGCGTCACCAAAATGGACCCCTTGGGGATGTGCAGGAATGCAGGGCTTTTTGCTTCCCGTCTCAGGTGGTGCAGGGACTACTAGAAATATTGTACAGGCATTTCTATGCCTTGCACTAGATAGACCGCATTGTCAGGGTATGATAATAAATAATAATAATTTTTTATTTATACCCTGCCCTTCCCGGTTTAAAAACCGGGCTAAGGGCGGTTAACAGCAAATATAAAACATTGATTAAAATGCAACTTTAAAAACAGCATAAAATACAACATAAATGCAGCATTAATGTCAATAAAATTCAAAAATTCAGGGTCATTTGGGGGAGGGGAAAACAGTTCAGTAAACATCAAGTGATTGTCAGGGCTAACTGGCCAAGTTGGTCCTGCTAGGGCCAGCAAGGAGACCAGGGAAGAGTTTAACCCAGAAGGGTTCCTTCATAGAAAAAGGGAATGGAGGATCAGGCTAATTCAAATTGAAGGCCAGGCGGAATAGCTCTGTCTTACAGGCCCTGCGGAAGGAGATCAAGTCCTGCAGGGCCCTAGTCTCGTGGCACAGAGCATTTCACCAGGTCGGAGCCATCACTGAAAAAGCCCTGGCCCTAGTGGAGGATAATCTGGCTTCTTTAGGCCCGGGACCCTTAAGCTATTATTATTCAGGGACTTTAGGGTCCTCTGTGGGACATACCAGAAGAGGCGGTCCCATAAGTACGGGGGTCCTAGGCCACATAGGGCTTTAAAGGTCAAAACCAGCACCTTCAACCTGACCTGATACGCCACCGGGAGCCAGAGCAGCCAGTAGAGGACTGGGTAAATATGCTCCCATGGCAAGGAGCCTCGCTGCAGCATTCTGCACCTGCTGGAGAAGACTGATAATATGTTTGCTCAACGCCAAGCAAGCAAGCTTGTGAATTATGAGTTATTCTAACTGCATGGTTAGGAAATCTCCATTCCCATAGTCAGAACATCACCGCTGTGAATTTCAGCTCCTGAAAATATCAGTCGATCAGGAAGATCTTCAATTTGTAGCCAACAAAATAACGGTAATTCAGCCACAGCAGATCCTGGAGCCAAATTAGGCTCAAAGCACAATACAAATGTGCCAGCCATGAGGTTGTGCCTCCAGCTATGAAACAGAACTGGACCTTATGGATCATCTAGCCCAGTGGTGGCCAAACCTGGCCCTCCAGCTGTTTTGGGATTACAATTCCCATCATTCTACATTCCCATCATTACTACATTCCCTCATCTTGTCAAGTGTGGCTGATTCTTGGCTGCGCCTATGAAGCTAGAACTACACGGGTAGTACCCTTACCTGGTATGTGTCAACATCGAAGAAAGCCTGGTAATATTCAAAGGTCCAGAAACTGGATTGCTTCTTCTGGGAACTCAAGAGCTGCAGGGATGAGAATGCAGGTTACTGCTTTGCCCTTGGCCAGGAAAGATATTTTGGGTGAGACAAAGCAACCCCTGGGGCTCTTGTGAAGATAGAACTCCTGACCTCGTGCCCTAAGCATTCTTACATTAAAAAATAAAAGAAAAAGAGGCAGAGTGCTTCACTCCAAATAATGACCCAAGGAAAAGACCTCTTTCTTTCATGGACGCTTCCCCTCCCAGTTGTGTGTGTTAAGAGGTGGGGGTGAAACTTAGGGGACTGTAATGACTGGGGAACATTATTTTTATGGAAATTCTTCACACAAGGAACAATAGGAATTTCGGCTGCTCAAGCGTGAATTAGTCAGGTAGGGTGACACAGCAAAGTGCTCTGTGTGTGTGTGTGTGTGTGTGTGTGTGTGTGTGTAGGCATTGTGTTGTTATTTATTGTCTTTCTTACCCACCCTTCACAATAAGGTTCCAGGGTGGGTTACAGCATATTTTAAAAAAACACCACACAGTAGATTTAAAACATCAACAAACAAAAAGCACACCTATTACCTAAAAAACACTAATTCCATACAACACGTTACAGGCGGGACCCAAAACCAAATTCTTCCCTTCTCAAAGCAAACAATGGAAGCCAGACAAACTTCTGTGGAAAGGAAGGTCCACATTCTTGGAACTACCACCAAGAACATGGGTAGGCAAACTAAGGCCCGGGGGCCGGATCCAGCCCAATAGCCTTCTAAATCTGGCGCGGGAATCAGCGTGTTTTTACAGGAGCAGAATGTGTGCTTTTATTTAAAATGCATTTCTGGGTTATTTGTGGGGCATAGGAATTCATTCATCCCCGCCCCTCAATATATATAGTCCAGCCCACCACATGAGGGGGGACTGGGGACTGGTCCCCTGCTGAAAAGGTTTGCTGACCCCTGACCAAGAAGGTAATCTCAGAAGCTCCCCCAAACCTGTAAGAGCGGCAGGACTACCAGGAAGGCCTCCTCTGCTGATCTTAAGCCTCAAGCTGGTCCACACAGGGAATGAGGCATTCTTTCAGTTATTTGGAGCCCCACCCCCTTATCTAGGCTTTCAACACAAATGTGAGGGAGCACCTTAAATTGGACTGGGAAGCTATTAGGGAACCAATGCAACTGCTACAGACCAGGTGTTATATGCCAGGGGTGGCCACTCACAGAGTTAAAAACTGGCAGTGATCTACCCCCTTTTTGGGGGCTCAGGTCAAAGTTGCTAAGCTTTTTTTTAAGAAGTCCTGTGTGAGTGTCTGGAGGCGGTTGGAGGTCGGATGGCGGCTAACAGATTGAGGTTGAATCCTGATAAGACAGAAGTACTGTTTTGGGGGACAGGAGGCGGGCAGGTGTGGAGGACTCCCTGGTCCTGAATGGGGTAACTGTGCCCCTGAAGGACCAGGTGCGCAGCCTGGGAGTCATTTTGGACTCACAGCTGTCCATGGAGGCGCAGGTCAATTCTGTGTCCAGGGCAGCTGTCTATCAGCTCCATCTGGTACGCAGGCTGAGACCCTACCTGCCCGCGGACTGTCTCGCCAGAGTGGTGCATGCTCTAGTTATCTCTCACTTGGACTACTGCAATGCGCTTTACGGGGGCTACCTTTGAAAGTGACTTGGAAACTACAACTAATCCAGAATGCGGCAGCTAGACTGGTGACTGGGAGCGGCCGCCGAGACCACATAACACCGGTCTTGAAAGACCTACATTGGCTCCCAGTACGTTTCCGAGCACAATTCAAAGTGTTGGTGCTGCCTTTAAAGCCCTAAACGGCCTCGGTCCAGTATACTTGAAGGAGCGTCTCCACCTACATCGTTCTGCCCGGACACTGAGGTCCAGTGCCGAGGGCCTTCTGGCTGTTCCCTCGCTGCAAGAAGCCAAGTTACAGGGAACCAGGCAGAGGGCCTTCTCGGTAGTGGCAGCCGCCCTGTGGAACGCCCTGCCACCAGATGTCAAAGAGAAAAACAACTACCAGACTTTTAGAGGACATCTGAAGGCAGCCCTGTTTAGGGAAGCTTTTAATGTTTAATAAATTGTTGTATTTTAATACTTCTGTTGGAAGCCGCCCAGAGTGGCTGGGGAAACCCAGCCAGATGGGCAGGGTATAAATAAATAATAATAATAATTATTATTATTACTATTATTATTATAGTGGTACCTCGGTTTACGACGACGATTCATTCTGGGGAGCCGGTCGCTCCCTGAGTTTGTTGCTCGCTGAAGGCATGTTTCTGCGCATGCGCGAAGCGCTGATAGAGTGCTTCTGCACATGCGCGAGCTGGGCAGATTGCTTCTGCGCATCCGCAGAATCCGGATGTAAATACTTCCGGGTCCGCGTCGGTCGCTCTCCAAGTTCGTCGTAAACGGAGGCAGTCGCAAACCGAGGTTCCAATGTATAATAAAATCATGAGCTTTTTTAAGTTGAACCAAAGTTGTTGAGCTTCTTTGGGGGGAGCCAGTGATCTACCAGTAATCTACCAGGGACATCCAGTGATCTACCGGTAGATCACGATCTACCTGTTGGACATGCCTGTTATATGCATTCTATGCCTCCTATCCTCCTTATCTATGTAAATCGCTGTGCTTTAAAAGCTCCCATTTGATCAGTTATCTCCTTTCCACTCTCTTCCAGGTCCATAGGAAGTAGCCCCTTGGCTAGGCTTATGTTTCCTTCCTGCCGCAAAGCAGCTACTTCTCCAGCTAGCTATAAATCAACATGCAGGACAGAATTTGAAACAGCAGCACCTCTGTTTTATCATCCTCCTCTTCTGCCTCACGCTCCTCATTGTAGCCGGAAGACATGTTTACGGTTGTGTGGCTTTGCCGCTCACTGATGCTAGGAGTGGTGGCATCCGCGTTCTCAGCCAGCAAATCTATGGCTTCGTCGAATTCTGCAGAAAATAAAATACGCCAGGCAGTCAGGACAGAAATACAAGCACAATCAGATTTTGCTCTACAGCCCCTGTAGCTCAAAGCTAGGATAGGACTTCCATAGCGTGACACTCAATGAAAGCAGTTTTGCAGGTGAGCAGAAGTAGATTTTTGCTTTGCCTATTGCAGAGCTGCCAAGTTATTTGTCTGGAAGAAATTGTTAGCCAAGCCAGTCACTGCACCATTTTCTCATCTGGTGCTTAAAATCCCAGGATGCCACGAACAGAGGAGGTGAAAAAACCTGGACAGCTTTATCCTCTAGTTTTAACATACTTTGTTTTGCTTTATTACATTTATATCCCAGCGTACATAGTTCTCCCTCACCCTCTTTTTATTTTCACAACAACCCTAGGCTGGGAGTGAGCGACTTGCCCAGGGTGACCCAGGCTAAGTGGGGATTTGAACCCTGGTCTCCCAGGTCCTAGGCTGGCACTCTAACCATCACACCACACTGGCGTTTCAGGTACAATTTCATGTGAATGTGGTACCAGAGGCAATATTTGAAATTCTGAAAGAACAGGTATAGGACCCCACTGTTTGGTGAGCAGAACTTCTGCATTTCTCCCTCCTTGCTTCAACCTGTTTTTTTTTGGGGGGGGGGTTCCCCCCAAGAAAAGCTCAACAACTTTAAGGGTGTCCTGGTTTCTACTTTTTGAAACATGGCAGCCCTAGCTTAAGGTAGAAACAAAACTTGGATACGTCCAAAGAACTTGTGTTTCCTTGAGAAATCAAGGTAGGCTTACCTACCTTCAGAGGCAGCCAGAGCAATCTACACCAAAGAAAAATCAGCACACACGTACCCCCCAAAAACCCAGCCTGCTTACAACATGGGTTTTTTTTTTTGCACTATGCAAAAAAAATCTCCACAGGTATAAAAACTGTTCATTATATTCTCCTGAGAGATGCTGTATATGATGGTTTGTGGGCTGGGAAATCCCCAGTTCAGGTCCCACCACAGCTACTCCTATGCATGATTACTCAGAAATAATCCCATTGTGTTTCCATGGGGATTACTCCCTACTATGTGTTTAGGATTACTTTTGAACAGACATGCATAGGCTTCCACTGTAAATCCCATTGCCTTCAATGGATTCTGCTCCCATTACAAGGTTCAATCTTTGCTCCTTCAACCCTCTTTTAACAGCAGGCAAGTGCTCAGCACTTATGTGGTGGGTACTCTCCAAGAGCCAGAGTTCAAAATTAGCAGGGCGCCAGGCACATTTTGCGACTAAAGTTTCTGCATTTGCAAACACCTCCACAAGTCTGGGTGCTGTTTTTTTTGCACCTGGCTGACACTCGAGGATTACTGAAATGTAGGTGCTCTGAAGCCTTGAGATAGACAATATGTTAAGGAGTTTAACAATAAAGAGTAGAATGTTTTGAAAACTGAAGTATGGTAGCAATATTTTTATTGTAAACACCAAATGAAACACGTATTAACAATTTTCGCTTAAAAATGTGACATTAACTATCTGTCACTTATGTGAATTGCTTATCACTTAGTACATGCTTATCAAAATAATAAATAAAGTGTTGTCAAACCACACACCCACACACCCAGTGGTGACTAGACAGCCAATTTTGGCTCCCACAACCCAAGTCCCAGAAGCCATTTGGCTGCTAGCTTTTCGATCCCAGTTTCTAACACTGCCAAGAGCTGTAGACTGACTATTCCTGGTACAGAACACTAATGAGATAGGAAAGGTAGATAATCCAACAAAGGTTATGCTCTTGTAAGTGGGACATGTATGAACATGGAAGTTTTGAGGTGGGTAGAGAAAGCACACTGCACAGCCCGGTGCCCAAAGCTTGACACAATCCAGAACTCACTCAGGGGAATTAAAACACTCACCGTGAAACTTGAGCTCATCTGGGGCAGCCATGATGTAACTGGATTATCCTGGAAAAGAAAACAAACTGCGTTGACAGAACATCAAAGAGCTTTGAAGCACCTTAAAGACTGAAACTTCTTCAGATGCATGAAGCGTAATCATAAACTGGCAGGTGCATATATTATAGACATACAGATGTGTACATTTAAATGGTTGGGTTGCGATGTATGGACAGGAGGCAGTTAAAGGCAGCTTCAAAACAGGCGTGTTTTGAAACCTGTGGCTCTCTGTATGTTGCTGGACTCTTATCAGACCCAGGCCAGCACAACCAACAGTCAGGGACGTTGGCAGTTAGAATCCTAGAACTGTAGAGTTGGAAGGGATCCTGAGAGTCATCTAGCTCAACCCTCTGCAATGCAGGAATCTCAACTAGATCATCCAGGGCAGGTGGCCACCCAACTGCTGCTTAAAAACCTCCAAGGAAGGAGAGTCCGCCGCCTTCCAAGGGAGTCCTTTCCACCGTTGAACAGCTCCTAGTTGTAGTCCGACAACATCTAGGGTAGGGGGCAGAGACACCGCTAGCCCTCTGACTTAAAAACAGCTGGAGTGAAACCAGGGCCAGATTTAGGTTTGATGAGGCCCTAAGCAACTGAAGGTAATGGGGCCCTTTCTATGTCCAGCTGTCCTTTGTCAACAACAAACGGTCACTGTTTTTTTGTGTTGAATATATGCTATATGGTAATTTATGGACCTAATAGGTATCTAAAGCCATTTGCACATAACAAAATATGTATTTTATCAAAGTAATTGATATAGAAATGAGCACACCAGTGATATTTTAGGGAGCAGCCCAGCAGGCAGGGCCCATTACTTACATCATAGGAGCCTACACAACATGTAGGTTTTATTTTATTTGCTTTTTATCTTATATTTTTGGAAATGTACATCCAGTTTTTTCCCTTTAATTTTTTGGGGGCTCCCCAAGAGAGTGGGGCCCTAAGCTATAGCTTGTTTAGCTTATATGTAAATCCGGCACTGGTTGCAAAAAGGTTCCCAGCTGCTGCAGCTCAAATGCTGGCAGTAAGCTTCCTAGTGGCGTAGAGATAAAACACCCGGCGCATTTTGCAAAGCTAAGCAGGGTCTGGTATAGGGTGGGGGGTGGGGGAACTGGCGTCGAGAATCCTGCCTCGTAGGGGGTTGGCCTAGATGACTCTTGGGGGTCCCCCTCTACCTCTAGGATATTCCAGGAAGCACTTCTCCTCCCTCTGCCATGGCGAACCTGCGCCACGGAAAGAAACAGCCCTGGGCCCTGAGCATTACAGTCCCTTGTCCAATTTTTTTTTTGGGGGGAAGCACTCTGCACATGCTCAGAGACCGGGCGTGCTTTCCAGGCCTGAGAGAGAGAGCACAGGTTGGCCTCTTGCCACTCGGAGGCTGCGACACCCCCCCCCCCAACCTTAGCCCACCCTTGGCGGCCAGAAGCCCCTTACCCGGGCGAGGAGGGGCTTAGCAGGCAAGAGCCCACCCCCGAGGGTCCCTCAGCGGCGGCGGGGGGGTGTGGGGAGAAGGCCGGCCAGCCTCACCAGGAGCTCAGAGGAGCCTCGGACGGCGACGAGGGCGCAGCTTCCAGCGAGGCACCGCCGCCGCCCCTTCGCGGCTTCCGGCGCGCGTCAAAAGTGCCCCTGGCGCTCATAGACTCGGAAATACAGCGATTGGAGGCCCCGTCGTGGGTCGCGTGACGGGATTTCCACACAGACACGGGTACTTTGGGGGCTGCACTTGTAATTTCGCCTGCGATGGCGGAAACCCGTTAAAGGGAAGCAACCCGGCGGGACTTCAAACCGCGCGTGTTTTTCTGCTCGGAGGCAGAAGCAAGAAAGCAGGGCAGGCTTGTGAAATGTCCGAAGAATCCCAGATTTGGGGAGTTGGAAGGAACCCCCGAGGGTCATCTAGCCCAACCCTCTGCAATGCAGGAATCTTCACTAATTCTCGCCTTTTTCCTATTAGCCGCTTCGAGGTGTTTTGTTTGCTTTTTTTTAACAACCAAGCGGCGTCAAGATGTTATGAAGTAAATCAATAATTTTACACACACACACACACACACACACACACACACACACACACACACAAACACCGCCCTTCGTCCTAAGATCACACGGCGGTTTGCTGTATAAACTACACAGCGAACAACAACAACAAAAAGAGCTAGTCTACATATTTCCTATCTCTATGAGCTCCCGCTCCTCGCCTTCTCTTCCTTCTTCCGGTCTCCGCTGGGCTGGTCCGTCGCGCTTTAGCGTCCGGCTTCGCGGTCCTTTCAGAAAAGGCCGGCGATGGCGGATCCTCCGAGCCCGGAGAAGAGGCGCCTTTGGGGGCGGTTCCGCACCGGCCGCATAGGTGAGGCGAGCGGGTGGCTGGAGGGGAGGCCCGAGCTCGAGCCCTGAGCGGCGCCTGCTTCCTCAGACCTCACCCCGAGAGATGGGCGGGGAGGGAGGGAAGGGTTCGCCGCCGCCCCTCTGCATGCTTCCCTGGGAGAAGGAGGTGGCGGCGGGGGGGGTGCCCTTCTGTGGCGCGCTTTGCCTCGGCCCGGGGCCGCCTCCTTTTCCTTCCTCCCTGCGTGGAGCTCACGCAGCTCCAGGTTCCTCTTAACCAGAGTCAGGCTTGCGGAACTCTCTCCCACAGGCCTTAAAAGAAGATTAGAGACAATCAAGGAGCAGCGCCGGATTAAAGGCGGTGCTGGCTGTTCTCCCGCACAGAGTGCTGAGACCGGGGGGGGGGAACACACACACAAAATGACCGCAATAACAATCCCAGTAATCATAATAAAACATATATTCATATAGGTACCTATTCAAAGTCGTGAAGCGTGCTAAATTTTGGGCCGGTTCAGGGTTCACTATATGACCTGCATGGCATGGAGGAGCATCAGCGCTCAGGGGGTCTGCACTGGTTGCTGATCTGCTACCGAGCCGGGTTCAATGTGTTGCTATTAGCATATAAAATCCATAACAAATTGGAGCCGCATTACCCGCGAGATCTCCTTACCCCACAGGTGTCCGCTCATGCATTTCAGTCAGCGGAACTGGCACTCCTTCAAGGTGCCACGTAATGCCTGTTCTACATTTGGAAGAATGCGGTTGTTCAGCGTGGCAGCACCTGTGCTTTGGCTGCCTATTGAGATCACTGTACTTTATTATTATTATTATTATTTTGCACGTGCTAAAAACATTCTGTTTAGACACCCAGGTGGTTAGAAAGTCAAAGCAACTCACCTCTTTTATTACCTCTGTTTCTGCATGTTTTAAAGTAGGGTTGTGAATTTTTCTCAATTTTACTGTATTGTCTTTTCGCAAAGTGAGGGTTTTTACAATCAAGATGTGTATAAACCTTACAAAATAAATACATAAATAAAACAACCACAAGGCTATCAGCCAAGGCTACTAACTATGCCCATGCAGCAGAGGCCTGGAGTGGGAGCCCCCAGTTGGCTGGGGGGCATGGGGTGCTCTTGCCATGACAGCATGAGACCAGCAGGCCCCTGATGGGCTCCTCTGGCCAGCTTAGCCCACCGAGTCACAATGGCTATGCTGTACCTCCACCATTTGCTGGAAACCTTGGCAGGGGATAGTTGTTGTTCTGCTCAAATCCTAGTCACTGGTTTCCCACAAAAGGCATCTGGTTTAGCTACTGTGAGAACAGGATGCAGGACTAGATGAGCCATTGGCCTGATCCAGCAGGCTCTTCTTCTGTTTTTACCTTCCCTATTTTCTTCTTTCCCTCCCCTCCCCCGGCAGCTTCGTGGTGCAAGAGCCTCCTGCACGACTATGCCGAAGCCTGCAAAGAGGTTGTTCTGGGTGTCAGGCAGCGGCCGGGGAAAGCTGGGCTCTACCTCTCGCTGCTGGCCGGAGCAGTGGGCTGCAGCCTCCACAGCCCCTGTGAGTCTTCCTTCGAGGCCAGCCTCCTGGAAGCCTCGGGCACCCTCCTCCTGCTCTCGCCCTGGACCCGCAGCAGCAGCTCGGAAGGTCATGTACAGCGGCTGACGAAGCTGAGGAACCGAGGCCAGCTGCGCTTCCAGAGCCTGCTCTTCTTCGCCCTCATGTACGAGGCTCCTTTTGATGCAGGAGCAGATCTCTACCAGGTGCACTGCAAGTACCTGAAGCCACGCTGGATGGAGGTTCCCAGCCAAGTCCTCGATGTGGGCTTCTGGGGGCGCTGGTGGGTTCTGCACTCCAAAATGCGGGATCCGGACATTAATGAGGAGGAATTTCAACACCTGCCAGAGCATCTCAGGACAATTTCTTTCCATAACCTCCATTCGGAAGCCAACGAGAAACTTTTTGATGAGAAATACAAGCCTGTTGTCCTGACAGAGGAGCAGATCCAGCAAACAGAAAGGGAGAGTCATGGAAATCGACATCATTGATGTGCCTTGGTGGCTGTAGTTTATCATCTCCCTTTGGAGATGGTGGAACAAAGAAAAAGATCCGTTAGGAACATGGTCTGTTTTCTTCTAGGATCCTGATTTTCACTGTATTGTTCATGTAGACTCAGGCAGGTATGGTGAATAAATGAGTAAAAAAAGAAGAAGCACCCATTCTCTTGAATTTTTCTTTGATTCCCTCTCCCTTTCAGTTCTTCACATTTAAATTCTCAGGAGCTGTACCTCCACAGGAGCTCTGTCCAAAGCTTATTCTGAAGATGTACAGTATAGGGTTTGTTATTCTCTTGACTTTTCTCCAAGCCTTCCCTTTCCTACAGTATATGCACTTGAATAATTATTTTGTGATACTGTTAGTGAGAAGCTGGGAGATCTTCAGTTATTATAGTGCTGCCTAGCTTAATATTTTGTGGAAATCTTCCATCTGAGGTGAAAAATAGTTCCTAGCATCTTCCCATGTGTGTCTGTTCAGAGGTAAGCCCCACTGAGTTCATTAGGGTTTACTGTTAAGTACCTTTGTATACTCGGGTGGCACTGTGGTCTAAACCACAGAGCCTAGGGCTTGCCGATCGGAAGGTCCTTGATTCGAATCCCCGCCCTGCTCCTGCCAACCTAGCAGTTCGAAAGCACGTCAAAGTGCAAGTAGATAAATAGGTACCGCTCCGGCGTGAAGGTAAACGGCGTTTCCGTGCGCTGCTCTGGTTCGCCAGAAGCGGCTTAGTCATGCTGGCCACATGACCCGGAAGCTGTACGCCGGCTCCCTCGGCCAGTAAAGTGAGATCAGTGCCGTGACTGGACCTAACGGTCAGGGGTCCTTTTGCCTTTGCCTTTACCTTTACCTTTTTATAGGGTTACAGTCTTCAATTTTGCTGTTGAATTTGGGGGTGGAGGGTCAAATGGAAAACTTATCAGAAGCGGAATGGGAGAGCCCTAACAGATGTGTTAGTATTTTTTTTTTAAATTTGTGTTCATCTCTGCATTCTCATGAGCTCCTGTAAGCTGGGCAGTCCATTGACAGCAGCAAATAACAAAAGAGCTGGTGCAATTGCATTAAGTGCAGTGGAGAGAAAAGTCTTAGAATGCAGGAATCTCAGCTAAAGTATCCATAACAGATGATCACCCAACCTCTGCTTAGAAACCTCCAAGGAAGGAGAGTCCACCACCTTTCATTGGTTCCGTCCACCAGATGGCAGCGAACGGGGAGTGGGAAGAAAGAGGCAGTAGGTACAGGATTTTGTCACCAGGTGGCAGAAGCAGAGTGGCTGGCAAGGGAGTAGGGAGTTTAAAGCAAGGCTCAGTTGTCAAGGGGGATCCAGACTCTCCATTGTTTAATAACAGCAACAATAAAAAGGCCTTTTCCTCTTCTAAACTGTGCACCTTTCTAAGGCTGGTCTATTTTTGTAAAAGAGGTGATGGGGATTTTCCCCACCTCAATTTCTATTCCTATTTTTAGTGCACTATGCACACACAATTATTCCTTATTTCAGTGAGGGTCCCTGTGGTTAGAAGAGTGTGGGGTTGCAAACTAATAAAGTCATGCTTTTACTGCAAAACTATATGCACTGAGGCTAGTTTGGATTTCCACCCCAAAATACTCTTGAGATGCAGCAAAGTTCAAGTTACTAGTAAATTGCCCCTTTGGATCTCTCAGCCCAAATTCAGTGCTCAGCTTGAATCTAGAAGCCTTCTGTTCCACAGAAGTGCACACATGTTGCTCTTTTAAATGTGTTGCATTTTAAATCAATCACATTGTTGATACAAAATAATACTGGTTTAGAGAAAGGCAATGGATCTTGTCCTCTTTGTTTTTGATGGGGTGGGGGCACTTTTGCCCTTTCACAGTTGGGCTATATTCCTGCATTTCTCTGTTATGTTCTATGAGCAACTCTCACTTCCACACAGCGAGAAGACACAAAAAAAACAACAAAAAAACGGGGGGGATTCATCTAAGTAGGTAAAGCTGGAGGTCCTGACTGGGGGGCAGGGGGCGAGCATATTTGTGTACGTGATGGTGTAGTTCAGTTCACCAGATGGTGTAGTTCAGTTCACCAGAAGCTGTAATTGCAGGATTTTGTCACCAGGTGAAGGTAAGCAAAACCCCGCCCACCTGAGGGGAGGGGTTTTCTTTACAGCATAATATTTTGCGTTGCAGGTAAGCGGGCGCTGCTGCGGTCATAAGATGGTTGCTGTATTCAGAACCGGGAAGGAATTTCCCCTGCATTGGCAGGTTTCGCCTTCCCCACAACAATTCGTCACAACTTTGGTGGTTTTTTTTAGGCCTTGGCAAGGTTTCCTTTTGTCTATCTTCAAGTTGGGAGGGATGCAATCAGGCTCCCTTCCCATGCGGCGGCATTGCAGGGGCCCATTTAAAAGGGCTAAAATCGGGAGTCCCTGGCCCTGGAGCGGCGGCTTGTA
This sequence comes from Zootoca vivipara, assembly GCF_963506605.1. Taxonomy (NCBI): domain Eukaryota; kingdom Metazoa; phylum Chordata; class Lepidosauria; order Squamata; family Lacertidae; genus Zootoca; species Zootoca vivipara. The sequence continues at coordinate 31,210,293 of NC_083291.1, read as the reverse complement.
GGTCAAACTCCTGGATGGGGTTAGTGGGAGGGCATGCTGTGTAAGTTTGCGCTTTACAGTCCCGTCTCACTGGCCTCATCAGCCTGCATATCCTCAGCCAGACGGGTTGAGAGCGTTACCTGCCAAGGCCTGGGCCAAGTTTCCCACTCCTGAAATTCAATAAAGCAGTGGCCAGTTTTAATCCATACTCTTGACTCTTGACTCTTTATTGGGGAAGCGGGTGGGCACCACAGACAGGATTTAGCGCTTGTGCACGCAATTTAGTCCATTTGGGAAAATAAGAATTGATAACGAGAGCCATCGATATACAGTAATAGAAAACAAAAGGAAGTCCTAATTACTGGGATTTGGAAACAGTGTTTTTTTCTGTTTCAGGATAATAGTTTTTTTTTTACAAGCTACACTCTTGCATATGTGAAATACTGTACTGTAGGGTGTGCATCTCTCGAATCCTACCCTAACAGACTCAAGCAGCTATAACGTGCTCTCACTGTGTCCCTCTCTTTGCTGTAGTAATATACTATATCCATTCACTGGCGATGATGTGCCCTGCACTGCATTGAAAGCATAGCGGTTTACCAGTGAATTACCATGGAAGGTTGTCTTGCGTTAGGATTCTAAATGGCAGCTGCTAACTGTTGCACTGTATGCAGCTACCATTTGGAATCTTAACGCAAGACAACCTTCAGTACTGCTAGTGCTTCCTAGACACGACACAGTAGGAGGGGGAAGGGGGAATGAAGAGGAGGAACATAATCATTTTTTACCAAGGGCTGAATTCCCTCAAGAGTAGCCTGCTGATCGGTTGGCATGATAGTGGAACCACAGGCTTCTGACTTGACTAATCTGCAATAAAGACCACCCTGCTTCAATTTCAACTAGGGCTCTGTCAGATAAGAATTCCCAGTCCTATGCAATTTTACTAGAATTATAGGGTTGCTCTCAATTATATATGCAGAATAATAATAATAATAATAATATAATAATACCTAAAGGAGCGTCTCCAACCCCATCATTCTGCCTGGACACTGAGGTCCAGTGCCGAGGGCCTTCTGGCAGTTCCCACGTTGCGAGAAGCCAAGTAGCAGGGAACCAGGCAGAGAGGGCCTTCTCAGTAGTGGCGCCCGCCCTGTGGAACGCCCTCCCATCAGATGTCAAAGAGAAAAACAGCTATCAGATTTTTAGAAGACATCTGAAGGCAACCCTGTTTAGAGAGGCTTTTAATCTTTAATCGATTATTTTATTCTTCTGTTGGAAGCAACCCAGAGTGGCTGGGGAAACCCAGCCAGATGGGCGGGGTATAAATAATAAATTATTATTATTATTATTATTATTATTATTATTATTATTACTACTACTACTACATATATATACTGCAACAGAACTATAGTTGTAGAAATCAAGTGAAAGTAATTCCTTTCTGTTTTACACACACACACACACACACACACACACACCCCTGTGGCAGAAATTTATGAATCTGGAGAAACCCAGATTTCATATATAATAAAATGTTGCCTCTTTATTCTGTCAGATTGATTTCTACAAAATTCAGAAGACTGCATATTTCCCGGGGTGTCTCTGTGGTGAAGTTAGAGTGCGAACCTCTCTGGAATTTAATTTTTAGCACACATTTGATTGCAAGCAAGTTCTGTCTTAACTTACACACAATCCTTTAAAAAAACAACAACCCACAGGTGATAAAAGTATGATACCTTGGAAGCTCCCTGATGAAAGCTGGGAGGCTTTACCCCCTTCTGTGTGAGATAAGGATTAATTTTGACCCCTGATAGAGGGCTCTGTATTTTATTTCCCTTCTTCCTCCTATTTTTCTCTTTGTTTTCTTTCTTTTTTCTTTTATTTCCTTTTCCGTTTCTTCTCTATTTTTATTTGTATTAGTTTGGTTTTTATTGTGTGTTGAAAACTTTCAATGAAAATGCATATATAAAAAAGTGAGGTTTCTACACAAAGGTGGCTATATAATTTGCAGGTGTTTGCTCTTAGAGCTACCCTAGAATGGTGTTTCTTGTCACTTTTGCAAAGTACACTGCTCAGATTTTTTGAAATCATACTTGGCATTTATATCGTGTCTGAAGTTCCCTACATACATCATCATGTGGGCTCTTATATAAGAAGCTATATAGGTATTATCCCCATATTTTGGGGGTTGAGGGTGAGACAGAAAAGAGCAAAGTCTAAGCCCCCCCCCTAAGGTTATCTTGATGCCAAAGAAGGAGGGGAGCTTATTGGAGCTGAAACCCTGAAGTGATACATCCAACATTAAGGCAGGGATTTTGCCATTTATCATGTAAAATTTCATCCCTTAATGCAGGAGGGCAGAAAAGTGCCAAAGAATTAGCATAGACTGCCCTCTTGTTGACAACAAGGCAAGCAAGATGGCTGGCCATTCATTCAATCAACATCTTTGGTCCAAGGTTTCCTGAAAGAGCAGACAGAGCCAAAGGGGACAAATGCCCCCTCCTGGGCACTGGGAGAAGAAATGCAAAATTGTCTCCCCCTGCAGTGAAACAATTTGCACTGGGAGGTGAAAATTTCCTTGCAGAGTTTGGCTCTGGTTTGGTTTTGGGGGGTTCACAGTTAATTTTCCTCTTGCATATTGTAAGGTAGGGCAACATTGCCTGCAAAACTGCGACAATTTGTGGAGCAGGTGGGCAAGCGAAAGGAGCATTATTAGACTAAGAAGTTAAACTATTTTATTTTATTTATTGTACAATATATTTATATACCACTTGGCTGTACTAAAACCTCAAATCGGTTTACAAAAAAACCACAAACCCACCATCAAATTATCAGGGGAAACCAGTCGTGTTCTCTGCACAAGTAGCGCTCAGAAAGTGAGATAAAGTCACTACAGTAAACATCGCAATAGATAATAAAAAATAAAGCGTGAGGGTGCATGTTCAGATTTAAGAGGCCTTCCAATTCTCGCATTTACAGCTTGCCCAATTCTGGACATGCAGTTCTGTGACATTGAGCAATGCAGCAGCAGGAGAGGGGGAAGAGGCATTGCGTAGAACAATGGGATAGAATCATATACAGTGGTACCTTGGTTTAAGCACACAATTGGTTCCAGAAGTCTGTACTTAACCTGAAGCGAACTTTCCCATTGAAAGTGGATTAATCCGTGGAGTACTTAAACTGAAAGTACTCAAACCGAAGCGTACTTAAACCGAGGTATGACTGTACAGTATTTGTAGAAGGGGCCACAAGGCTCACGTAGTCCAACCCCCTGCAGTGCAGGAATATTTTGCCCAACGTGGAGCTTGAACCCACAACCCTGAAATTAAGAGTCTCACGCATTGCAGGGGGTTGGACTAGATGAACTTTGTGGTCCCTCCCAACTCTATATAATTCTATGCTCTGTTGACTGAGCTATCCCAGCAGGATGTGGGAGATTGACAAGTATGGGGAAATGTTGTCCTCCTGACCTTCTCTTTTGCAATGGTCATGTTCTCCTGCACTTCTCCAAAGATGGTTGGCTGGATAAAGTAACCTCTGACGGCAGCTGCAGTACCAGCAGAGCAACTGGGCTTCTTCCTTCTGTGCAGGACTAACGTATCCAAGGACCTTCTTCTACTGAGCCTCATCCAACTGAGGCTCCTATAGCGCTGCTTAGAAGGGAATGGACTCCTGAAACTATTTCTGTTCCTTCTCGCGCAAGAACGTTTGGCACGATTGTCCAGCCATGTTACTGAGGATACCTTTCAGCTTGTGAGGCCTGTGGAGGTGGATGAGGGTCCATCCCTGCTACCTGAAGTGAAATCTGATTGGTATTGTTGGCATCCATCTGTTTGAAGAGGCAATGGAGTGTGCCTCCATGGGTGAAGCCAATCCGCTGTGTTTAAACCACCAAACTGACCTCCCTAGGGTACAAGTCTGGGAAGATTGTGTGGAGGTCCTGGGCTGCCCAGACAACAAGATCCCCCTCTTGGCCTCGCTGTGATATTTTTCCTCTTTTCTTGGCTATGATGTTAGTTGCCATCCTAGTGGCTCTGGTCCTTTCTAGATAGTAGAATGAGGGTTAATGCGACATGTAGACAGTATGCAGTTCTGCTTTTCCTTTCCAACTATCTGTCCCACAAGACGCTCCTGATTAGGGAAAACATCCAGGCTTTTCTGAAACCTGCTTTGCTTCCAAAAAGTTTTCCCCATTGCTGTCCTGACACCCATATTAAGGTGCTTAATGGTAAAGGGCCCCTGACCATCAGGTCCAGTTGTGTCCGACTCTGGGGTTGCGGCGCTCATCTTGCTCTATAGGCCGAGGGAGCCGGCGTTTGTCCGCAGACAGTTTCCAGGTCATGTGGCCAGCATGACAAGGCTGTTTCTGGCGAACCAGAGCAGCACACGGAAACACCGTTTACCTTCCCGCTGGAGCGGTCCCTATTTATCTATTTGCACTTGGACGTGCTTTCAAACTGCTAGGTGGGCAGGACCTGGGACCAAGCAACGGGAGCTCACCCCATTGCAGGGATTCAAACCGCCAACCTTCTGATCAGCAAGCCCTAGACTCTGTGGTCATGTGGCCAGTGCTTAATACTAACACTTAATTGTACAGGGTATTGGTTTATTTGGCTTTGACACTACTCCCAAAACATTGATTGCCCTGGGTTTTAGTGCAGTAATGCTTCTGGTTGGGCACCATGAGGAAAGGATGCTAGACTAGACGAGCCTTTGGCCTGATACACTCCCAGCCTATAGACGTTACCCCAGAGAAGGCAACAAGCAGGACACTATTTTTAATTCTTATATTAAAAAAAAATCCCTTCCTGGCCCCCTAGAAGGTCTTAAGCTGAAGCTTGGGGTTGTTCTCACATCACGTTGCCTTCTCTCCACCACCCAAGTTGCCGACTCCTAAAGAAAACTTCCTTACTTTTCCCAATTGCTGTTGCCTATCCCACCTGCCTCATGTTAGGTTAGTTGTCATTATGTGTGTCCCCATGTATGTTCTTTAATGGCTCTGGTTGCATCTAGGTACAATTTCAGCTTTGACACCACTCCCAAAGCATACTACACCCAAAGCAAGGTGTATTTTTTTATTGTTGTCATTGAAAGATTTTCATGGATAACAAAGGTTTTTTCAAAACAAAATAAAAAAAATCCTTCCAGTAGCACCTTGTTTATTCGTTTAGTCGTGTCCGACTCTTCGTGACCCCATGGACCATAGCACGCCAGGCCAACTAAGTTTGTCATAGGTATGAGCTTTCGTGTGCATGCACACTTCTTCAGATACACTGAAACACACAAAGTGTGAATGCACACGAAAGCTCATACCTATGACAAACTTAGTTGGTCTCTAAGCTGCTACTGGAAGGGGTGTTTTTTTTTTTACTGCGTCAGACCAACACTGGCAGGTAAAGGTAAAGGGCCCCCTGACCATCAGGTCCAGTCATGTCAGACTCTGGGGTTGTGGCGCTCATCTCGCTCTATAGGCCGAGGGAGCCGGCGTTTGTTTGTGGCCAGCATTACAAAGCTGCTTCGCCGTTTACCTTCCCACTGGAGCGGTACCTATTTATCTACTTGCACTTTGACATACTTTCGAACTGCTAGGTTGGCAGGAGCTGGGACCAAGCAACGGGAGCTCACCCCATTGCAGGGATTCGAACCACCGACCTTCTGATCATCAAGCCCTAGATTCTGTGGTTTAACCCACAGCGCCACCTGGGTCCTACCTACCTACCTACCTGTAATCTTGTTTTCAGTTTACGAGAGTCCTATATGTATACACCGGTAGGAGTCCTATATATACCGGTAGGTCAGTAAAATTTGTTGTGACACATTGCTATCAAAGGCAGTGTGAGGTTGGGGGAGTGGAGAAAGATGTGGGGAGGGGTGAGAGAAAGAGGGGGGTGATTATTTTTCCTCCTTGCGCATAGTACATGTGCAGCATTCGGTTGCTAGCTTGTTTTGTTTGAGAGGCAGGGGGTTATGCAGTTGTCTTGTTGGGCTGTGTGTGCAATGAATGAGAGCCACACAGGGTGAAGGCATCCTTTGTCCTTCCCTGCACTCATTTCAATTTGTTGCTTAGCTTTTCTAGTGGGGTTGTATAATTCACCTTTCAGACTATTGCAAATAATTAAGCATAGCAGATATGCTTGCCCTTCCATTTATAAATATTTGGGAGGATGTAGCAGGGTAAAGGTAAAGGTAAAGGTAACCCTGACCATTAGGTCCAGTCATGGACGACTCTGGGGTTGCGGCGCTCATCTCGCTTTACTGGCCGAGGGAGCCAGCGTACAGCTTCCGGGTCATGTGGCCAGCATGACTTAGCCGCTTCTAGCGAACCAGAGCAGCGCATGGAAATGCAGTTAACCTTCCCACTGGAGCGATACCTATTTATCTACTTGCACTGCGTGCTTTCGAACTGCTAGGCTGGCAGGAGCTGGGACCAAGGAACAGGAGCTCACCCCGTTGTGGGGATTCGAACCGCGAAGGTCGGCAAGCCCTAGGCTCTGTGGTTTACAATAGACAATATGCTTCAGTGCTGGGAAGGATGCAATAGGCTTGTTTATGAGTGAGGGAAGGCTGCATTATTATTATTATTAGCATGAATATAACCAGTTTTAGGCCTCGTTTAACCTTAATCCAAGCTGCTCTGAGGGAAAAAAAAAGCTAAACAGAAACACAGTTATCAGGATGTACTTTTTACTAACCAATCATAACACCAATGCCTTGTGCAAATTAAAAATGAGACAGCAATATAGTAAACACTCTACGTTAACTAGAAAGCAGGTGTGTTCTGTATGCAAACACATGAACCACGAGAATATGAAACACTAAAAACATTTGGAAAGCCCATTAACTCTCCCCTCATTCCAAAAGAAAATCTAATCTAGGCAGTTAGGCTGCTGCTAAGCAGGTAGGTCCACAGTACGGCTGGATAGGAGGCAGAAGTTTCCTCCCCCTTCCAGTAATCACTACATAGTAAGACTTAAAAAGCAAGGCTGGTCAGAGGAAAAATAAACAGTGTCCTGCAGTGTCATATTAAAAAAAGCACACAAGCCGCCATCTTTTCTGGCAGCTACAGTAGATCCCCTATGACGATAGGTCTTGTCGTATTGGTTAAGGAAATTTTATTTTATAATAAAAATGGGGGGCATGTAATACTAAGTTCCAAGTTGGCCATCAGCAACCAAGCCCTAGCTAAGAGAGCCTTTGGCTAGAGCAGGGGTCCCCAAACTTATCTCGCCGAGGGCCGGTGCCCCCAGCGCTGATTGTGCTGCGGGCTGGAGCGTGCGGGAGTGTGCACCCATACGCGTGCGCACATGTGAATTCCAGCGCACTTTTGGGGGGACTTCCAAATTTTGAGCTCGAGGAAGTGATTCACACAGCAGGCAACCAAGGGGAAATTGGAGCACGGTTAATTCTAACATTTGCAGATTCCTCTTCGTGAAAATGGTTTTCCATACACATTGAGTGCCTTTTCCTGGAGCCAGCCAGGATGAACTGATGAAAGCAAAGTTCAGAGCCGCACACGCGTACACACACACACACACACACAGCCCCCCGAGTCAGAAGACAGTAATAAAACTGCCCATTTTCTGTTGTTTTTTTCAAGTGCCAAGATCCCTCACAGATGCCAATGAAGGAGGTGGGAAGATAGGAGTGGGACTCCTATTTACAGCAGGAGAACCTGAAGAGAGAGAAAGCAGTAAAAGAATGAGAGCCCTGGGTGGCGGGGAATTAGAGCTGCTCTGGTGTCCTTGAGTTTGCAAGAGTGTCTGTCTGATAATGTTGCAGGACAGAGGTTCCTGTTGCAGTGGCAGATACACTGGGAAAAGGATAGCCATCCTCCACTTTCACAGCAGCATACTCCAGGCTTGCAGAGAAACCGTGATAGAAGTTCATCTTTTGCTGGCTGATGTACCCAATTGCCTGTGGGCTATAACAGGGCCCAGCAGCCTTCCCAAAGAAGCCTCCGTCCTCTCCTCCCCCCATAACTGGACACAGACCCTGGGGGCTGCCGTAGATCTGGCTGTGATCACTGCTATAGTTCTGGTTGGTGACACCGACGGGATTGCTGACGTAGTTCTCATGGGCATTGGCCAATGAATGGATATTCCTAGCATCGTTTATGGCGTATCCTTGGTGATAGGTGGGGTTTATGTCCAGGTAACCGTTCTGTAAAGAGAAAAGTAGTGATGTTTCAACACACACCCAAATAGCAACGCTTAGCATTGAGACATCACCTGTGTTGGTGCTGACCTTTAAAGCCCTAAATGGCCTCGGCCCAGTATACCTGAAGGAGCGTTTCTACCCCCATCGTTCAGCCCGGACACTGAGATCCATCTCCGAGGTCCCTCTGGCGGTTCCCTGTCCGCGAGAAGTGAGGTTGCAGGGAACCAAGCAGAGGGCCTTCTCGGTAGTGGCGCCTGCCCTGTGGAACGCCCTCCCACCAGATATCAAGGAAATAAACAACTATCTGACTTTTAGAAGACATCTGAAAGCAGCCCTGTTTAGGGAAGTTTTTGATGTTTTATAGTATCTTTAATATTCTGTTGGGAGCCGCCCAGAGTGTCTGGGGAAACCCAGCCAGATGGGCGGGGTATAATAAATTATTATTATTATTAAATTATTATCCATTATCTCAGCTGTCCTTCAGGCAACTTTAGAAGTTAGGAAAGGATAATTCCCATCTGGAGATTGAGGGTGGAGGCCAGTATGTGTGTGCCCGGTGCCATGTGCGTTCATGGCAGAGGATGTTTCAATGTAAGACAGACCCTTTTGCCCTAACTGAACGCCTACCTTTTTATATTAAATTATACTAAATTTTCTATTAAAATATTGTGCTGAACTATAAACGCTCCATAAGACCATCCATCCCAGCTCTGAAGGAATGTTTGTTTTCAAACTTACAGGTGAAACTCTGAAAATTAGAATATCATCAAAAAGTGCATCTATTTCAGTAATGCAACTTAAAAGGTGAAACCAAGATATGAGATAGATGCATGACATGCAAAGCAAGATATGTCAAGCCTTTATTTGTTGTAATTGCAATTATTTGTCGTTAGGCAGGTCAATTAAAAATGGAATGTAATTAATGAAATGTAATAGCGATGTTTATTTTTGTATTTTGTATTTGTTTTATTACTGTGGAATTTCCAAAAGAAAGCATTTGTAAAAATAAAAATAAAAAACAATAAGTTGCATTACTGAAATAAATGCACTTTTGACAATATTCTAATTTTCCGAGTTTCACCTGTATATACATGCCACATTAAAATAACGATTAAAAAATTGTGTGTAGGATGTCTTTACTGTGTGTCTGGTCTGTCTGAGACCACTGCGGGTGTAGTCCCAACAGACAGCCTAAGGTTTAAAATCTACCAGTTTGTTTAGTTATTTTCATGCCCCCAGAAGTGACACAGAAATAGGAGGAACAGATGGGTGAAAGTGGCTGGCTCTCCTGGACTTTTAGGAACAGGCCTTGTCATAGAATCAGAGAATCTTAGAGTTGGAAGGGACCCCCAAGAGTCATCTAATCCAACCCCCAGCAATGCAGGAATCTCAACTAAAGCATCCATGACAGCACTCATGGTGCTGAGGGGCACTATTTTGATCACATGTCCATGTCAGGATATCTGTCACCGCCCCTCCGCTCCTATGTAACAGACCTTCTCCCTCAACCAATATTTCAAAGCTCCAAGCTCCGTTGTCATACTGAGGCCTGCTTTGTATTTTCCCCCCCAGATACACATATGGGACGACAGTATACAGTCATACCTCAGTTTAAGTATGCCTCGGTTTGAGTATTTTCAGTTTAAGTACTCCGCGGACTCGTCTGGGACGGATTAATCCACTTTCCATTACTTTCAATGGGAAAGTCTGCTTCAGGTTAAGTACGCTTCAAGTACAGTACAGACTTCCGGAACCAATTGTGTACTTAAACAGAGGTAAAAAGGTAAAGGGACCCCTGACCATTAGGTCCAGTCGTGACCGACTCTGGGGTTGCGCGCTCATCTCGCATTATTGGCCAAGGGAGCCGGCGTATAGCTTCCAGGTCATGTGGCCAGCATGACAAAGCCGCTTCTGGCAAACCAGAGCAGCACATGGAAACGCCGTTTACCTTCCCGCTGTAGCAGTTCCTATTTATCTACTTGCATTTTAACGTGCTTTCGAACTGCTAGGTTGGCAGGAGCTGGGACCAAGCAACGGGAGCTCACAGGGATTCGAACCGCCGACCTTCTGATCAGCAAGCCCTAGGCTCAGTGGTTTAACCACAGCGTACTTAAAAAGAGGTACCACTGTACTATAAAGGCAGCACACTGGAGCATCTTAATGAGTCAGAAGCTGGAGAAGTTCTGCTCCATCTGATGGGCTGCCTTATTACCTGCGGTTGGCATATTCCTCTTCTCATCCACACAGCTTCCTTCTGGGTTCGTTTAAACTTCATCCGCTGATTTTGAAACCAGGTTTTTATCTGAAATACATAGTACAAGATAAGCAGCTTCCTTCATCCATAGTCAATCTATGCAAAGGTGTATTTGCATCACTCACAAAACACACACTTGGATCTTTACGTTGTCAGCCACGAAGGCAAAAAAAGCTCACCCAGTGAGCCTGTTTATACAACAGGCTTACAGGTGAAACTCGGAAAATTAGAATATCGTTGAAAAGTGCATTTATTTCAGTAATGCAAATTATTTTTTCTTTTTCTTTTAATTTTTACAAATGCTTTCTTTTGGAAATTCCACAGTAATAAAACAAATAGTTACAATAATACAAAAATAAACATTGCTATTACATTTCATTAATTACATTCCATTTATAATTGACCTGCCTAATGACAAATAATTGCAATTACAACAAATAAAGGCTTGACATATCTCGCTTTGCATGTCATGCATCTATCTCATATATTGATGTCACCTTTTAAGTTGCATTACTGAAATAAATGCACTTTTCGACTATATTCAAATTTTCCGAGTTTCACCTGTAGAATGAACTTGGCATTCCTTCTTCAAGAGATCTCTGGGAGTTCTGTACAGCTGAGTAGAGTTGGCCATTCCCTCCATTTCAATGTGCAGGTGGAGATTTGTGACCAAATTGGCACTACTTGCATGCAATTTCATTTTTAATTTGTATACCGCTTTTCTATATTACTATACACAAGACAGTATACAAGCAGAAGAAACAAAGATTGCACCTTATAACAATTTGATCCAATACAAAAATGTCTTAATAATAACAACATAACTTTAAAATAAACAACTTGCATCAGATTTAAGTAATATTCAATAACCCCTTAGAATACAATAGTACCCAATAAAATTAAATATCAGAAAACAGAAACAGCAAGTCACAGTGCATAAAATAGGAAGGACCTCAAAAACAGCCTAATGAGAACTGAAAGTGTGCCATGGAATTTTAACTAATCTGTTGTGATGGGGAAGCAAAAGATTAAATGACTAATCAAGATAACCCCGCACTGCAACATTTTGTTGCAGTTCAAACTTGTAGGTGTCTAATGGAAATTTCACCACCAGCACCAAACTAGAACTCCCAGGGAAGCTCAGAGAAGCCATGGCAGTTCACAAGGAAACAAATACAATTCTGCATGGTACCAAGAAAGAATAAAAGCAAGCTATGTAAGAAAGGAAGCTGTAGGAGGACAGAAAGAAGGAAGGCTCAAATAATCGCGGCACACACAGTCAGAAGTGCCTCCTGTGTGGCAGACAAATATTAAAGCTGGCTCTCCAGACAGAAACGGTACTGTTCTGCAGGACAGCTTATGCAAGAGCCGCCAGCAGTTAGAACTACTGGAATTCTGACTCTGGAAAGTCAAGTACTTGTACAACAAGAGCAAATCTTTAAATAAAAAATTCAGGCCAAAGGTCTCCCGGCCTGACCCTGCTTCTGCAAAACACTTACTTGTTTGTAGGTGAGTCCCAAGCCTGAAGCTAGTTCCCGGATCTGTTGTGGGCTGAGATATTTCTGCATCTGGAATTTGTGGTGCAAGATCTGCAGCTGCTTTTGAGAGAAAGCGGTCCGGGTCTTACCCTTCTTGCCCTCTTTACTTTTCTCCTTGCACCCCTTGGGAGTAGAAGTCAGATCTGGGGAGGGGGGTGGCTTGTTTGGGCTGGTTGCAGAATCTGGTGCATAATAAGTGAATATCCCAGAGCTGGAAGATCTTGGGGAGAGATCTAGGAATCAAGCAGAGACAGTATGCAAAGAATAAATAGGGCAGAACCAGGCTTAAAAAGCCAAAGTGCAAAACGTGTTTGATAAAAAAGTTTACATTGATTAAAAAAAAGCACACAAACTTTCTATATATGTATTGCAGAACCCTTGCATCAGGCAAGATCAAACTGTAGCTACTTCTTAGACCTCCTGTGATATTTGTAAGTTTGCACACTCTGAACAGAGAAACATAAAAAGAAACCTTCAATAGGCTGCAAATCCTAACTCCACCAACATGGGACTATACCCAGGTAAATTAAATAGCACTTACATCTGAGTAAACATTGCTAGGATTGCATTGCTCATCTCCAGGAACCAACAGACCACGCCCACCAATTAACAGTTATCCTTAGCATCACTAAGGGACCCAGGTGGCGCTGTGGTTAAACCACTGAGCCTAGGGCTTGCTGATCAGAAGGTCGGCGGTTCGAATCCCTGTGACGGGTGAGCTCCCGTTGCTTGGTCCCAGCTCCTGCCAACCTAGCAGTTCGAAAGCACGTCAAAATGCAAGTAGATAAATAGGAACCGCTACAGCGGGAAGGTAAACGGCGTTTCCATGTGCTGCTCTGGTTTGCCAGAAGCAGCTTTGTCATGCTGGCCACATGACCTGGAAGCTATACGTCGGCTCCCTCGGCCAATAATGTGAGATGAGCGCGCAACCCCAGAGTCGGTCACGACTGGACCTAATGGTCAGGGGTCCCTTTACCTTTACCTTTAGCATCACTAGACTGCAGAACACTAATGAACTAGATGTATGCAATGCTTTCATTCTTGCTTAAGGTTACAGGTAGGTAGCCGTGTTGGTCTGGGTCGAAGTAAAATAAAAAAATTCCTTCAGTAGCACCTTAAAGACCAACTAAGTTTTTATTTTGGTATGAGCTTTCGTGTGCATGCACGTGTGTATCTGAAGAAGTGTGCATGCACACGAAAGCTCATACCAAAATAAAAACTTAGTTGGTCTTTAAGGTGCTACTGAAGGAATTTTTTTATTCTTGCTTAAGACAATCATACCTTAAATGACTCTGCAAAACACTGTTTGGTCTGTAACTGGCTTGCAAAATGCTTCGGCAAAATTCACGCTCATAACAAGGGCAGGATTAACGACGAGTTGACACCCAGATCACGCTCACATTTCGAGTCCGCAAAATGTTGGGAACTGAACAATTTGTGCCCAGTAATAATAAAGGTAGCAATTTTCCGGTCATCTACACAACATAGGTTTAAAGCACAGGACTTCCCACAAAGAATCTCGGGAACTGTCCTTTACCTCTCAGAGAGCTACAATTCCTAGCACCCTTGGCGAACTACAGTTCCCAGGAGTCTTGGGGCGGGGAGGAGGAAAAAGCCATGCGTTTTAAATGTGCCGATTTGAGCTAGCCGATTTCTTTGGCTAGGCAGCGACTCCTACCACTGACCTCATTTTCCGATTGATCGCCCATTTTGCTCCCTAGTTGCGGGGCAGTTTCAAACCCAGACAATTGGTCCTTTAATACCTCTTCTCCACCAGGGGCTGGGCTTTTGCACTGGCCTGGAAATCCAGATCCATAACTTTTTTAGCCCAATTAGGTGCCGCGCACCTAACTTTGCATAGGATCCGACTGCGCACCTGCAACCTGTTCCTTGCGCAGTCAGCAAAATGTGCTCCCAAGGAAATATTTCTGTTTCTTTATCTACTGCGTTTCTATTCTGGTTTTCCTCCAAAGCGTTCTAGGTGGTGCACATGGCTGCCCCACAACCTCCCCATTTTATCCTTCAAAACAACCCTGTGAGGTAGGCAGGTTGGGCTGAGAGTCCGGGGATGAAGCCCAGCGAGTTCCATGGCTAAGTGAGCATCTGAACCCCGGTCTCCTACTGCCGTGCACACCGCCCAAGCCTATCATGGAAAAGGTCACAATCCAAACTCGGTTAAAGGACCCCCACCGAAATTATCATTATTATTATTACTTACTAAATTTGTAAGGCGCTTTATCTGGCCCAAGGCAACCCCAAGTAAGCTACTTCCGAACAAACAACCCCGCTTAGGTGCATTAAAACTAAGCGAGAAGGGAAATGCTCAACTTTTGCATCCAAAACCTTTGCATGTATATTTTCCTGTTTCACAGTTTGCGAATTCCAAGCTTTGCATTCGCTGCAAGAAGCTCCCAATGCTTGCTTAACTGAGAAACGGAATTCTGTAGATGCGGGGTTCCCCAAACTTGAGTCTCCAGCTGTTTCTTGGACTACAAGTCCCATCCTCCCTAGCTAGCAGGACCAATGGTCAGGGATGATGGGAACTGTACTCCAAGAACAGCTAGAGACCCATGTTTGGGGAAACTGGTGCAATGGAGTCAGCTTTTCTGGGTGAAGTGACTTTAAGAGGCTCAAGCAAAGAGGGCTGTAACCTTCTTTGCGCGTTTCCCTAGTTGATCCGCTTACCTGGGTTACTGCTGGGGTCCTTCCCTTCCGGGCAGCTAACAGCCTCGTGGGCAGGGAACCCCCCGGAGGAGCTCCCCGGCTCCATCTCCTCCTTCACCGAGGGCCAGTAGTAACCGTCGTAGCCCATGTCAGCGGCGGCCGCCGCCGCCACCCCTGTAGGGTAGACCCGGTAAGGGGCATTGAGGGCTAGCGGGAAGCTCATGAATGGAGGAGCCGGCGGGACCCTTCGGAAGCGTGGCTGGATCACCGAAGGGAGCGCGATCCCCTGGGGAATCTTTTATGGGCTGCAGGCAGGGCTTCCCCAGTCATTATCATGTTAAAACGGGGTCCAATTCGCTGGGCGGGGCTAGAGGGAGGAGCGGGAGATCGGAGGATGGAGACCCTCGTTCGCAATTTATTTCCTAACTTTTAAATATTGCTTCCAGTAGCATCTTAGAGACCAACTAAGTTTGTTATAGGTATGAGCTTTTGGCTGCGTCGGACCAACACGGCTACCTACCTGTAACTTTTAAATATTGATTGTTATTATTATAATTATTATTAGTTATTAAATTTGTATACTGCCCTAGACCCGCAGGTCTCAGGGCGGTTGCAAACATGAAACTACACCGTAAAAACACGAAATATATAAGAGAAATAAAAGCAAAAACAACCCAATAAACCCCCCCCTCCCCAACACATTTTTAAAAGGGCATTGAATGTCAATTTATTCAGTATTTTATTTATTAAGTTTGTATGTGTTTTAATTTGTTGGAAGCTGCCCAGAATGGCCAGAGCAACCAAGTCAAATGGGCATAATATAAATACATTATTATTATTTAGTCCATCTGTAGATCTCAGGGCAGTTTACAACATAATAATAGAAGATAAAAAATACATAATAAAAACTAGAACTAAAACAAACCAGTAACTTGTTTGTTTTAAACCCTCAAAGCAGTTATTATTCTTATATTAATTCAGATATACTGGGGGCAGATTAATCCAGGGAAGATCAGTCGATCAACAGCTATCAACGTAAACCAAGAGAGCTGAAGGGAGCCTCCATATATAGGGGCAGTATATCTCTAAGGATCAGGTGCTGGGAACAATCACTGGGGAAATGCCATTAGTTTCACACCTTTCCTTTAGTTTTCCAAAGGCATATGGCTGGCAGGCCAATTCTTATTTCTTTGAATGCAAGGCACCAAAGAAAAGCCCTTGTCTTCCAGGGGCTTGCTATCCAAATTTCAGCAGGGTGGGATGACGGCATGAAGAACGAAGAGGCTGGGAAGTGGAGTTACGGACAGGAGAGGAAAGAGAGCAATATTGCCTTTTCTACCTGCGAAAGGGAGGATGCAAACATTACCAAATAGCCATTGTGGGAAGTGGAGTTACGGACAGGAGAGGAAAGAGAGCAATATTGCCTTTTCTACCTGCGAAAGGGAGGATGCAAACATTACCAAATAGCCATTGTGGTTGTTGCTAAGATTGGGTTGGCACAGAAACCGGGATGGTGGGAAAGTGCTAAAAGGATGTGATGACAGGCTTGGTATCTAGGCACCTTTATCTTCCGTGTGCTTACTCAGAAGTAAGCCCGCTGAATTCAGAGGAGGCCAAGCAGAGGATCCGCAGCCTGAATGTGAGACCTGATGATGATACCTAGAGGTGGTGCTTAGGCTGCAGAAGAGCTGATTGAATCCCCAGCTCACCTGTGACCCTTGAGGAAGGACTTGTTGAGGAAGACCTTGCATTCCCACCCACAGCTCCTTGTCTCTAAAATGGGGATTGCCACTCAGAGGTGTCAATAAGCACCAAAAGGTGCAAAAAGCTATAAAGTTATTATATCTGGATGGGTATTTTAATGCAGCAGCTCCTAGTGTTGGGTGGGGACTGGGAAAAGTTCCATGGGGAGAGAGGATTTTTAACACACACATTTTATTGGAATTTCTCTCCCCCCTCTCTCTCCAAACAAGGAACTTCTAAATGTAGCATGAAGATTTGAGACCTCTCCCCCTCACTTCCACCTGCTTCCAATTAAAAGACTCAAGGCACAGGGGAGGAGCTCCAGGAAGAGGCAAAAATCTGCCTTCCACCACCTTCAGTTGATCCTTGGGCTCTGGTGAGTTTCCTTGAGGGCAACACAAATGCAAGGTTGCCCATGTGTGTTAGAACTATAGAATTGTAGAGTTGGGACCCCAAGGGTCATCTAGTCTAACCCCTTGCAATGTCTATGTGGAGTGGAATCATAGAATCATAGAGTTGGAAGAGACCACAAGGGCCATCCAGTCCAACCCCCTGCCAAGCAGGAAACACCAGCAAAGCATTCTTGACATATGGCTGTCAAGCCTCTGCTTAAAGACCTCCAAAGAAGGAGACTCCACCACACTTCTTGGCAGCAAATCCCACTGTCGAACAGCTCTTACTGTCAGGAAGTTCTTCCTAATGTTTAGGTAGAAGCTTCTTTCTTGTAGTTTGAATCCATTGCTCCGTGTCTGTTTCTCTGGAGCAGCAGAAAACAACCTTTCTCCCTCCTCTATATGACATCCTTTTATATATTTGAACATGGCTATCATATCACCCCTTAACCTTCTCTTCTCCAGGCTAAACATACCCAGCTCCCTAAGCCGTTCCTCATAAGGCATTGTTTCCAGGCCTTTGACCATTTTGGTTGCCCTCTTCTGGACACGTTCCAGCTTGTCGGTATCCTTCTTGAACTGTGGTGCCCAGAACTGGACACAGTACTCCAGGTGAGGTCTGACCAGAGCAGAGTACAGTGGTACTATTATTTCCCTTGATCTAGACGCTATACTCCTATTGATGCAGCCCAGAATTGCATTGGCTTTTTTAGCTGCTGCATCACACTGTTGACCCATGTCAAGTTTGGTCTACCAGGACTCCTAGATCCTTTTCACATGTATTGTAGGGGGCTGAACTGGGTTATCCTAAGGGGCAGAAGAAGGGTGGATGGAAGAGCAAGTTTGTGAAAGGCTCATCCCAGAGGCGGACTTTGGTCTTTCAAATTTCAGCGGCGCCCTCTGCGAGGCCATATTTTACCTCCCCACTGGACCTCTTGCCTTGTGGTCTGCACATGCACTATGTCACCATTGCAGAGCCCTGCTGTGCCCTCTTGGTTCGGCACCCAGTGCCAGGCTGCTCTGAATCTGGCTCGGCTCAGTCACTTCCCGTTATGGCCAATGGGCAAAATAGTAAAAGGTGGGGTTAAATGGCAGTGAAAGTGGAAAGGATGTGAAGTAATTAAATTAAAGCTCATCAGTAAGTGGTGGTGATACTATCATGACTAACAGTGCAATTCTTTGTATGTCTACTCAGAAGTAAGGCGTGGTATTCAACTAAATTCTAGCCCTTTAGTAGACCCATTGACATTAAATTAGCCATGTTTATTCGTTTCAATGGGTCTACTCTGAGTATAACTTAAGCTGTTCCATGTGTTTGCTTGGAACAGTAATACAGAAAAAGCCGATACCATTAGATTTGGCTAATGTTGCCTCTATTCAACTTGCCTAATTTGAGTTCTGATTGGTGTCCATTAATTACCTGAAAGAGCATCTCCACCTCCACCATCTAGTCAGGACACTAATGACCTTCTCTGAGGGTTTTCTGGTGGTTCCCTCACTGTGAGAAGTGAAGTTACAGGGAACCAGGCAGAGGGCCTTCCCCTTCTTGTGGAACGCCCTGCCATCAGATGTCAAGGAGATAAAGAACTATACAACTTTTAGAAGACATCTGAAAGCAGGGAAGTTTTTAATGTTTGACTTTTTTATGTTCTTATATGTGCTGGGAGCCACTGAGAGTTGCTGGGGAAACCCAGCCCTATAGGCAGGGTATAACAACACTACCACAAATTCATTTAATGGAACAACAACAACAACAACAACAACAACAACAACAACAACAACAACAACAACAACAACAACATATTTATACCCCACCCACCTGGCTGGGTTTCCCTAGACACTCTGGGCAGCTCCCAACAGAATATTAAAAACACGACAAAACATCAAGCATTAAAAACTTCCCTAAACAGGGCTGCCTTCAGATGTCTTCTAAAAGTCAGATAGCTGTTTATTTCCTTGACATCTGAAGTGAAGGCGTTCCACAGGGCAGGCGCCACTACCGAGAAGGCCCTCTGCCTGGTTCCCTGTAACCTCACTTCTCGCAATGAGGGAACTGCCAGAAGGTTCTTGGAGCCGGACCTCAGTGTCTGGGCTGAACAATGGGGGTAGAGATGCTCCTTCAGTGCATTGCTAAAAGTGGAAACATTTAAGTGGAAAAATACATAGATGGATTTCCCCCCTTGCCCATCTCACATTGCTGTCTATAACACTTGGAAGTCCCACAAATCTGTGGTGGAGAGAGTCATGACAGTGGCATGGATAGTTCTCACCTGGTCTGATGGACAGCCTTCAAAATAGCTTTATTCATCATTTGTGCAGCTTATGGGAGGAACCAAGCAAGTTCCTTCATCTGCATTTTTAAGGCAGCAGATCAAAATAAAAAAGTTGTTGCTTTTCTTAATCCCCCTTAATTTTAAGGAAGCCAGGTAATCCTTTCCCTGGATGAATACAATGACCAGGCCAAACCAGTCCTGGTGGGTTCTCCCATTGCTCTTCCCTGCAGCAGCCTTCCTGGAAAAGGAACATAGCTGCCAAGTTTTCCCTTTTCTCGCGAGGAAGCCTATTCAGCATAAGGGAAAATCCCTTAAAAAAGGGATAACTTGGCAGCTATGAAAGGAATATTTATGCATATGAACAGTTGCTTCCCAATTGCCCTTGGGGCTGTCAGGTCACCGAGAGGACAAGCTTCCCCTGCCATTAAAACCTCAGACTCCTGATTATCTGAACATGTAGAACCATTAAGGCTTTTGTTGGCTTTGGAGATGCAGGCTCAAAATCTAGCCTGGGGCACAAGACTGTGGCTGGGCAAGGTGTGAAAAGAGAGTGAAAGGGCAATGTACAGGTTGGCAGAGCAGCTAATGGGCAAGGGATGGAGCAACCTGCTCTTCCATGCCCCATTCCTGCCCTTTGCTTCAGTGCAGAGAGCCCTTTTATGGCATGAAAAGATATATAGATGTTGCCAAAGCACAGGGGAGGTAACATGTCTTGCAGAACGTGTTCCCTATCCACAGATTGCACAGCTCTTCATGGATGTGTTGTTATGTGAGTCATTTTGGAGGTGCAGGTAAATTCTGTGTCCAGGGCAGCTGTCTACTAGCTCCATTTGGAACGCAGGCTGAGACCCTACCTGCCTGCAGACTGTCTCCCTAGAGTGGTGCATGCTCTAGTTATCTCTCGCTTGGACTGCTGCAATGCGCTCTACGTGGGGCTACATTTGAAGGTGACCCGCAAACTACAACTAATCCAGAATGCGGCAGCTAGACTGGTGACTGAGAGTGGCCACCGAGACCATATAACATTGGTCCTGAAAGACCTACATTGGCTCACAGTACGTTTCCGAGCACAATTCAAAGTGTTGGTGTTGACCTTTAAAGCCCTAAACGGCCTTCGGCCCAGTATACCTGAAGGAGCGTCTCCACCCCCATTGTTTAGCCAAGACACTGAGGTCCAGCTCCGAGGGCCTTCTGGCGGTTCCCTCCCTGTGAGAAGTGAGGTTACAGGTAACCAGACAGAGGGTCTTCTCGGCAGTAGAACCCTCCCTGTGGAACACCCTCCCATTAGATGTCAAGGAAATAAACAACTATCTGACTTTTGGAAGACATCTGAAGGCAGCCCTGTTTAGGGAAGTTTTTAATGTTTGATCTTCTATTGTGCTTTCAATTCTGTTGGGAGCCGCCCACAGTTTCTTGGGAAACCCAGCCAGATGGGTGGGGTATAAATAAATTATTATTATTATTATTATTATTATTATTATTATTATTATTATTTCACTGTTAGCTTACCTTTGTAGTGAAAGGTTACAACATACTTTTTGCCAATTTCTGGATTTGTTTGTGGACCTTGTCGTCTATTACATACAGGTGAAACTTGGAAAATCAGAATATCATCGAAAAGTGCATTTATTTCAGTAATGCAACTTATTATTTTTTCTTTTTCTTTTAATTTTTACAAATGCTTTCTTTTGGAAATTCCACAGTAATATAACAAATAGTTACAATAATACAAAAATAAACATCACTATTACTTTTCATTAATTACATTCCATTTAAAATTGGAATGTATATACAGTTATTTGTCGCCTAACGACAAATAACTACAATTACAACAAATAAAGTCTTGACATATCTTGCTTTGCATGTCATGCATCTATCTCATATATTGGTTTCAGCTTTTAAGTTGCATTACTGAAATAATTACTGAAACTTTTCGACTATATTCTAATTTTCCGAGTCTCACCTTTATGTCCTTCCTGATACAGTTGATGATGAAGGAACTAGAACTTCTCTGATTATGTTTCCATAGGGCACCCAGCAGTAGTCATTCTTAGTTGGCCAAAAATATGTCGTTGAAGGACCAGGTGGATGCATGAACTGAACTTTAGCATCCCTTTCCTCTACACAGCTGTTTAGCAGAAGTGTTTTACACAATAAAATGAACAAGGGTTCCAAGACGTGTTTTGTTTTTATTAATTAATAAAACTTAATTTTTAAAATGTTTTTATAACCACCAAAAACACCCTTCTTATTTTTAAAACATAACAATTACATGGTTAGCCCATTCTACAAAAAAAAGTATGATACATGTGTTGTGGTTTGTGTGCTATAGCTTATCGAACCTACCAAGGTAGAAAAGGACTAAATTTCACTTTGAATGGTCAGTGACCCTTTTCCGTGGTGCTTAATACCATTTTTATACCTTATTTTGAAAGAGACAAAAAATAGCTTACTTTTGAGACCAAAATAAGCCCAATTGGTGGAAAAATAAGCGGAGCAGGAGGTTCCCTACTGGGAAGAGGTGCTGTGACCACTAGGCCTGAGCTGTTTTGGTTCCTTTGAATAAAGAATTAACTTCGCTGATACTGGGTGTTCTTTTGCTGACCTGCTCCTGACTCCCAGCTCCTGAAAGCAGTTCACAAGAGCCTAGTGCTTTGCAGCAATAACAGGCTCCATGATCTTTTTGCCAAAGGATCTTTTTTGCCATTCAGTACAGTTTCTTTAATGGAATCGGAGAACATTTCACAAAGTTCAGATATGGTTTCTACAAGGCTAAGTTCTGTCTCACTAACCTTTATTTGAGATTGTCAACAAGTATATAGATAGAGGCGATCCTATGGATATTGTATAAAGTCCCTACCCCCTTGAACGATTTGTTATCAAGCATTGCTACCTCCTTGCTCACTCCTACATATTTCAAGAATATAGTTTCCTCAGAGAGAAGTCCTGCTGATTTCAAAGGGACTTATCAAAGTAAGTGTGTGGAGGATTATAGCCTGATCCCTTTCAAATTCACTGTAGCAGATGAAATTAAATTGAAATTAAAGGTAAAATTAAAGTAACCAAGTACAATATTTTAACTTAAATTGAAAATGTTAAGTTACAGGTAGGTAGTCGTGTTGGTCTGAGTCGAAGCAAAATAAAAAAATTCCTTCAGTAGCACCTTTAAGACCAACTAAGTTTTTATTTTGGTATGAGCTTTCGTGTGCATGCACACGAAAGCTCATACCAAAATAAAAACTTAGTTGGTCTTAAAGGAGCTACTGAAGGAATTTTTTAATTTTGAAAATGTTAAGAAATCATAGTGAGGAAGAAATAGGATTCTCTGTTACATGTTTTTACTATGTTTCAAGCAGCTGAAATGGGCAAAGTGCTTGAATTGCACAATGTGACAGTAGGGTTAATTTAGCTTCTATGTAACAATGCAGTTTCTACGACCCAGAATGGCTATTGTATTTGTATTTGTTTAAAAACCAATAAAAGTTTGTGGTTTTTTAAAAAAATAAAAAACCCAGTGTAACCCTGTATGTTCAATGGAATGTACCCATTGGTACATATATACCCATATAGGGGGCTGCACTGCAAGTTGCTGTTATAAATTCCCAATGGTGTACAGCAGTAGATTGTATAATACAAACCCTACTGAGATGATTTTTAAAAGAAATTATGAACTATTATGTCACATGATTAATTTTAAGCAAGCTTGGCAATGAATTGGTCTTTTGCTTTGCATGCCTCAGATGTGCTTTATTTTGACAATAGTTACTATAAAGCTTAGCATTTATCTTATAAAGCAGGGGTCCCCAGAAGCCCGGGGACTCCAGAAAGCCTACCTGTTCAATATGGCTTGGGTAGGCAAACTAAGGCCCGGGTGCCAGATCCAGCCCAATCACCTTCTAAATCCGGCCCAGAGACGGTCCGGGAATCAGCATGTTTTTTACATGAGTAGAATGTGTCCTTTTATTTAAAATGCATCTCTGGGTTATTTGTGGGGCATAGGAATTCGTTCATATTTTTTTCAAAATATAGTCCGGCCCCCCACAAGGTCTGAGGGACAGTGGACCGGCCCCCTGCTGAAAAAGTTTGCTGACCCCTGCTATAAAGCATAGCATTTATATAGCACTTTCCCTACGTTTAAATTAAAATGTGATTACTTGCTTTATTTTTCCTCTAATTTCGATTTAATTCAATACATTGCAATGCGTTTGAAAGAGATCAGGCTGCATGCCTCTGCACACTTACTTGACAAAGTCCCTTTGAAATAAAGAGGACTTAAAGCAGGGGTCAGCAACCTTTTGCAGCTGTGGGCCAGTCCACTGTCCCTCAGACCATGTGGTGGGCCAGACTATATATATATATATATATATATATATATATATATATATATATATATATATATATATATATGTGTGTGTGTGTGTGTGTGTGTGTGTGTGTGTGTGTGTGTGTATATACATACATACATACATATATATATATATATATATATATATATAATTGGGGGGGGGGAAATGAACAAATTCTTATGCCCCACAAATAACCCAGAGATGCATTTTTAATAAAAGGACACATTCTATTCATGTAAAAACACGCTGATTCCCGGACCGTCCGTGGGCCGGATTGAGAAGGCAATTGAGACGCATCTGGCCCATGGGCCTTAGGTTGCCTACCCCTGACTTAAAGGGACCTCTGACCATTAGGTCCTGTCGTGACCGACTCTGGGGTTGCGGCGTTCATCTCACGTGATTGGCTGAGGGAGCTGGTGTGCAACTTCCAGGTCATGTGGCCAGCATGACAAAGCCGCTTCTGGTGAACCAGAGCAGCGCACGGAAATGCCGTTTACCTTCCCACCGGAGCGGTACCTATTTATCTACTTGTACTTTGGAGTGCTTTCGAACTGCTAGGTTGGCAGGAGCTGGGACCGAGCAACAGGAGCTCACCCCGTCGCAGGGATTTGAACCACCGACCTTCTGATCGGCAAGCCCTAGGCTCAAAAACTTAATTTTGAGTAAATGTGCATAAGATGGTGCCTTCATGCTGCATTCTTTTTCTCCACCGAATTCAGTGGCTACACTTCCAAACAAACAAGGATTCAGACTTCAACCTGCTGTCCTTTTCACCAGGTGGCTTTGGGCTTCTCACTCAAGTATACAAGTGAAACTCGGAAATTAGAATATTGTCCAAAAGTGCATTTATTTCAGTAATGCAGCTTAAAAGGTGAAACCAATATACGAGATAGATGCATGACATGCAAAGCAAGATATGTCAAGCCTTTATTTGTTGTAATTATTTGTCGTTAGGCGGGTCAAGAATGCTTTGATGGTGTTTCCTGTTTGGCAGGGGGTTGGACTGGATGGCCCTTGTGGTCTCTTCCAACTCTATGATTCTATGATTCAATGATTCTATGATTCAATTATAAATGGAATGTAATTAATGAAATGTATTAGCGATATTTATTTTTGTATTATTGTAACTGTTTGTTTTATTACTGTGGAATTTCCAAAAGAAAGCATTTGTAAAAATTAAAAGGAAAAGAAAAAAAATAATAAGTTGCATTACTGAGATAAATGCACTTTTCGACGATATTCTAATTTTCCGAGTTTCACCTGTGTAATAAAATTAAGATTCCCAATAATATAATAAGCCCCCCCCCCCCCGTGTTTTGTGGAACCCCACATCCCAGCCTGGGTTCTTCTGACCCAAGCATCATTCATAGCCAATTAGCAAGTACTTGAGCCTCAGGCTCCTTGGCCAAATAGCTCCTCTCCATCTGAATGGAGCTTTGGAAAAGTTCTCCACTGAGGAATGGAAGAGTTGGGGGAATGTCTGGGACTGAAGGAAGAAGACAGTTTACCTGCTTTTGTTGGAGGAGATAAAAAGATAAAGGGAGGGGAAGCCATGTAGAGAAGGCTGATCCTTGGCTTTCTGCTTTTGTTTTGTTTTGTTTTTTGTATTGACCTTGCTTATGTTTCTTTAACAGCTGCAAGGCAGGTAGAAGTTCATCTGGAGAGCAGTTTCCCCCATGCTTATTTTCTGCATGTTTATGTGCTGCTGCTGCTGCTGTGTAGACATTTTTTAATTGTAACTTGTATGTTTTGCTACACTGTTCCTTAAGGTGCCATCTATTGTCCTGGTTCTATGTTTTGATTGTAGTAGAAATAATAACAATAGCAATAACACTTTTTAAAAATGAATACATTTTATTAAGTTGCACCATTTTTAACATGCCTGTTGTCTTTGTCCATGGAGTTTTCTTGGCAGGGATACTGGAGTGGCTTGCCGGTTCCTTCTCCAGGTGGATCACGTTTGGTCAAAACATAACTTCTCTAAGTTATTTAAGCCCCTTCGCCACGACAAGGCAGTGATCCATGAAGGGGACAGCAGTCACGAAATTAAAAAACGCCTGCTTCTTGGGAGAAAAGCAATGACAAACCCAGTCAGCATCTTAAAAAGCAGAGACATCACCTTGCCGACAAAGGTCTGTATAGTTAAAGCTATGGTTTTCCCAGTAGTGATGTATGGAAGTGAGAGCTGGACCATAAAGAAGGCCGATCGCCGAAGAATTGATGCTTTTGAATTATGGTGCTGGAGGAGACTCTTGAGAGTCCCATGGACTGCAAGAAGATCAAACTTATCAATTCTGAAGGAAGTCAGCCCTGAGTGCTCACTGGAAGGACAGATCCTGAAGCTGAGGCTCCAATATTTTGGCCACCTCATGAGAAGAGAAGACTCCCTGGAAAAGACCCTGATGTTGGGAAAGATGGAGGGCACAAGGAGAAGGGAACGACAGATGGCTGGACAGTGTTCTTGAAGCTACAAACATGAGTTTGACCAAACTTTGGGAGGCAGTGGAAGACAGGAGTGCCTGGCGTGCTCTGGTCCATGGGGTCACGAGGAGTCGGACACAACTAAACGACTAAACAACAACAACATTTTTAACATATACAATCCAACACACAATTACATTTTTTCTCTTATTTTTGTGGACTTCCCAACCTGTTTTCCATGGAGTTGTTGTTTCTTCCCTTCTGCTGTACCTTATCTCCTCTCTGTTAAATCATAACCACAATAGGATAACCTCAATACTTCTGTTGCTCATAGCTGAAATCCTGCTTGCGAGTTCATCGTACTATAATACAGTATTTCTTTAAGTGGCCTGACAGCCATTCTTCCCTAAAATAATAACACTTGTATAGCACTTGCGAGTGTCCACTTGTATAGCACTTGCGAGTGTCCAAACTAGGTGAAGGAAGGTAGAAAATTTGAAAATAATCCTCCCATCAGATGTCAAGGAAATAAACAACTATCTGACTCCTATTTCAGTGTATCTGAAGAAGTGTGCATGTACACGAAAGCTCATACCAAAATAAAAACTTAGTTGGTCTTTAAGGTGCTACTGAAGGAATTTTTTTATTTGACTTTTAGAAGACACCTGAAGGCAGCCCTGTTTAGGGAAGTTTTTAATTTCTGATGTTTTATTGTATTTTTAATATTTTGTTGGAAGCCACCCAGAGTGGCTGGGGAAACCCAGCCAGCAGATGGGAGGGGTATAAATAAATAAATAAATTATTATTATTATTATTATTATTATTATTATTATTATTATTCCTTCTCGGTAGCGGCACCCACCCTGTGGAATGCCCTCCCACCAGAGGTCAAAGAGAATAACAATTACCAGACCTTTAGAAGGCATCTCAAGGCAGCCCTGTTTAGGGAAGCTTTTAATGTTTGATTGATTTCTGTATTTTAATATTTTTTTGGAAGCCGCCCAGAGTGGCTGGGGGAACCCGGCCAGATGGGCGGGGTATAAATAATACATTATTATTATTATTATTATTATTATTATTATTATTATTATTATTCCCATCAAGCCAATGTACTGCTGCCCTCTGTGGCCAGAAATGAATGGTCAATAAATAATCATATACAAATTTCTCTGGTAGTGCAAATCATAGAACCGTAGAGTTCGAAGGGACCCCAAGGGTCATCTAGTCCAACCCCCTGCAATGTAGGAAACCCAGCTAAAGCAACCATGATATGGCCCTGTGAGTTGTTTGTATTTGAAGTTACTTTGCTTAGCCCAGGCATCCCCAAACTGCGGCCCTCCAGATGTTTTGGCCTACAACTCCCATAATCCCTAGCTAACAGGACCAGTGGTCAGGGATGATGGGAATTGTAGTCCAAAACATCTGGAGGGCCGAAGTTTGGGGATGCCTGGCTTAGCCAGTGCTCCAAGCAGTTTCCTTGGAAGAAAATAATTGGGGAAAACAAAACCTGTATTAAAAACCTGTAGCTGCCTCTGAGGAACCCCATAAGTGGGACAGGGCGCCATTTCACTTTTGACAGCTGCTATCTGCAAGGGGGGGGGGGAGTGCAATGCACCCGCATGCCAGTAAACGGAGCACAATTCACTTCTGCATGCAGTTGAGCCCTGGATTGCGGTCAGAAGGGCAACTTAATTAGATTGACATTCGCTGCAACTTGAGGTGGCAAAAAGGCCTTCATTACAATCACATCAGAAAATTAGAATATCATCAAAAAGTGCATTTATTTCAGTAATGCAACTACTTATTATTTTTTCTTTTAATTTTTACAAATGCTTTCTTTTGGAAATTCCACAGTAATAAAACAAATAGTTACAATAATACAAAAATAAACATGGCTATTACATTTCATTAATTACATTCCATTTATAATTGACCCGTCTAACGACAAATAATTACAATTACAACAAATAAAGGCTTGACATATCTTACTTTGCATGTCATGCATCTATCTCATATCTTGGTTTCACCTTTTAATTTTTAAAAAATATATATTTATTGATTTTATAAAAACACGTCAAAAAAACAGAAAAAGAAACACAGAATATACACAACAAAACAAAACACCAACATTACAATAAAAAGAAATATCAAATCAATCTTATATCACCAATCTTAATCGACTTCCTCCATTCCCTCCCAACTACGCTTCATTATCTTACTTCCTTGTTGTTGTTTAGTCGTTTATTCCTGTCCGACTCTTCGTGACCCCATGGACCACAGCACGCCAGGCACTCCTGTCTTGCACTGCCTCCCGCAGTTTGGTCAAACTCATGTTCGTAGCCTCGAGAACACTGTCCAACCATCTTGTCCTCTGACGTCCCCTTCTCCTAGTGCCCTCAATCTTTCCCAACATCAGGGTCTTTTCCAAGGATTCTTCTCTTCTCATGAGGTGGCCAAAGTATTGGAGTCTCAGCTTCACGATCTGTCCTTCCAGGGAGCACTCAGGGCTGATTTCCTTCAGAATGGATAGGTTTGATCTTCTTGCAGTCCATGGGACTCTCAAGAGTCTCCTCCAGCACCACAATAAAAAAGCATCAATTCTTCGGCGATCAGCCTTCTTTATGGTCCAGCTCTCACTTCCATACATCACTACTGGGAAAACCATAGCTTTAACTATACGGACCTTTGTAGGCAAGGTGATGTCTCTGCTTTTTAAGATGTTGTCTAGGTTTGTCATTGCTTTTCTCCCAAGAAGCAGGCGTCTTTTAATTTCGTGACTGCTGTCACCATCTGCAGTAATCAAGGAGCCCAAGAAGGTGAAATCTCTCACTGCCTCCATTTCTTCCCCTTCTGTTTGCCAGGAGGTGATGGGACCAGTGGCCATGATCTTGGTTTTTTTGATGTTGAGCTTCAGACCATATTTTGCGCTCTCCTCTTTCACCCTCATTAAAAGGTTCTTTAATTCCTCCTCGCTTTCTGCCATCAAGGTTGTGTCATCTGCATAGCATATCTGAGGTTGTTGATATTTCTTCCGGCAATCTTAATTCCGGCTTGGGATTCATCATCTTACTTCCTTAGTACTTTCCAAATCTTAATTTTCAATCTTTTTATCAATTATCTATACCTACTTATACTCTTAATGACTTATCAATACTATAAATCTCTTATACTTATCTCGAAATACAATTCTATTCTAATAAATCTTAAAATTCAATACAATAATAACACTTAACTAAATCTTAATACATAATAAACTTAAGTAACACTCTTCTACAACCTCTTTTACTTCCAGATCTTTTGCTAAAAATTACTAATCTTACAGTTCTTTTCTAAATAAACTTTAAATTTCTTCCAATCTTCTTTCAC
This sequence comes from Zootoca vivipara, assembly GCF_963506605.1. Classification (NCBI taxonomy): domain Eukaryota; kingdom Metazoa; phylum Chordata; class Lepidosauria; order Squamata; family Lacertidae; genus Zootoca; species Zootoca vivipara. The sequence goes on along the minus strand of NC_083291.1, from coordinate 31,181,160 downwards.
TGATTCTTCCCCCTGGTCCTGGAGTCTCCCAGTCAGCTCGGACAGTTCCACAAATTCTTTCAGCTTCATCCGCCAGTCTTGGTTTCACCTTTTAAGTTGCATTACTGAAATAAATGCACTTTAGGACGATATTCTAATTTTCCGTGTTTCACCTGGAAATGTTGAGGCGGCCCAAACAGACCCAGGAGCAGACAGCGCCAGCAAAGAGGAGGACCTCACACACATTGCTGGGCCCTCTTGCGAGGTCTGTTCTCCTCCGGCCAGCTGTCAATAGCAGAGGATCTGCCAGGTTGTAAGGGAGTTTGGATGTGGCAGAACTGCACCCAGCCCATGCCATGGCACTTCCCTGTACTTGGGATGTCCCATATTGTGGCCTTTCCCTGACCCAATTGCTGGAGGATGTCTCAGCAGCCTGCTGGCCTGTCCATGGGCAAGAGGGTGAGTTCTTGCTGTTAAGGAGCACCTGCCAGGTCCTCTCTGCCGGAGGGTTCTTTTTTTTTTTTTTAAAAAAAAGGTTTTATTTATATTTTTCAAGTTTATACATTTCATTAGTTTTACAATCAATTTAACATTTCAAAGTTTGACTTCCTTCCCCCCCCCTTTTTTGGGGTTCCTTAAATTTATTTTTAAATATTTTCTACATTTCCAAATTCATTTAATTTGCTCATGTAATTATCTATAAATATATACTCTTATGAAACTGCAGGTTATTACAATAATCCTGCCAATGTTTTTATCTGTTTTTAATCTGTCCGTAAATATTCAATAATCCATTTCCATTATTTTATTACAATTTTTTTAAATTTTTTTATTAATGAATATTAAATCAATACAATGTGTCAATACTACAATTCATTCCCCCCTTCTTTTCCCCTTTCCTCCCACCCTCCCTGGACTTCCTTCAACTCCCATGTCTGATTTGTTCTTAGATATTGTTTCTGCATGTTATACAATTGTACATATCATTCCCCTAATGTTCACATTCTTCTAATATAATAAAAAAATTGTGCATGCTTATTCAAAACCTGCCAATGAATGTAATTCTCTTTGTTGTTTTTTCAAATACTTTGTAAATAATTCCCATTCTTCCTTGAATTCCCGATTGTCCTTTTCACCACTGGTTTGTATGTTAATTTTGCCAGTTCCGCATAATTCATCAATTTCTCTTGCCATTGTTCTTTCCTTGGTATTTCTTCCTTCTTCCACCCTTGTGCTAGCAATACTCTTGCCACAGTGGTGGCATACATAAATAGGTTCTTCATTTTCTTCGGCAGATCTTGTCCTAAAATTCCTAATAAAAAAGCTTCTGGTTTTTTAACAAAGGTCTTTTTAAACATTTTTTTCAATTCGTTATAAATCATTTCCCATTATTTTTTAACTTCTCTACATTCCCACCATATATGAAAAAAGGTCCCGTCTTTTTCTTTACATTTCCAACATATATTTGACCCAGTTTTATGCATTTTGACCATTTTAACTGGTGTAATATACCCTCTGTACATCATTTTCATATAGTTTTCTTTCACCAAAGAACAGTCTGTAAATTTCAGATTTACTTTCCACAACCTTTCCCAATCCTCAAATTGTATATTGTGTCCAAAGTCTTGTGCCCATTTAATCATAGCTGATTTGACCTCTTCATCTTTTGTTTTTCATTTTAACAAAATGCTGTAAGCCTTCTTCAAGAGTTTTCTATCCTCTTCTATAACCTCTTTTTGGAACCTGGAGATTGTGTAGCTAAACCCTTATTTGTTATCTTCCTTATACATCTCATTTAATTGTCTATAATGAAACCAACTCTGAACATAGCCTTTTATTTCATCATATTCTTTCAGTTTCCATTTACCTTCTATAACTCTATATATGTCGGCCACTTTTCCTTTTTACCAAGCGGTTTGAGCAGCGAAGCTTCAATTGGGGATAACCACAAGGTGTTTTTTTGCTCTATTAAATCTCTATATCTTTCCCAAACTCTCATTAGTGAGCTGCTAATTATATGATTGTAAAGTATTTTCTGCACCTTCCCATTCCCATACCAAATATATGTGTGCCAGCCATACCTGTTGTCATACCTGCTTCTTAATCTCTGGTTTCACCTCAGATCGTATAAATCTTTTGCCTTTTTTATCTTGATTTCTTATTCTTCCAGTAAGTTTCGCCATTTCTGCATATTCCATAAGTTTTTGTATCCATTCTTCCTTTGTTGGGACTTCTGCTCCTTTCCACTTTGGGGCAAGTAGCATTCTTGCTATTTTTAAAATTTTCTATACAATTTAGGTACTTCTGTCCTGATAACTCCCAAAAGAAAAGCTTCTGGTTTTTTTTGGTTTTTTTTACAAAAGTTATTTTGAACATCTTTTTCAATTAATTATATATCATTTCCCAGTAAGCTTTAACCTTTCTACAAGACTACCACATATGATAAAAAAACCTCCTTTCTCTTTACATTTCCAACAGTTGTTTGATTTAGAGTTATACATTTTTGCCAGTTTACTCAGTGTTAGATACCAACAATGTATCATTTTAATGTAATTTTCTCTTAAACCATAACATGCTGAAAATTTTATATCCATATTCCACAATCGTTCCCATGCTTCCATATCTATATTATGACTGATATCTATTGCCCAGTGTATCATTGAGGATTTTACTTGCTCATCCTTTGTCTCCCATTCCAATAATAGTTTATACATTTTAGACAATACTTTTAAATTACATTCCAACAGGTCTTTTGTGATATTTGTTCCCCAAACCCTCGTGTCCTATCTTTCTTAAATACTTTGTTCAAATGATGATATTGTAAGCATGCTGTTAATTTTCCACATAATTCCTTAAATTATTTTAATTTATACTCTCCTCCCTCTTGTTTATTAAATTTCTATAAGTTGTCCACTGCCAGAGGGTTCTTGCCTTATCCATACTTCCCCCAGTCCAGAGCATCGGAATGGGGTTTGGATCTCACTCTTAGGACTCAGTTTCAAGCACACTTAACTTTGGAATGAGCCCCATTGAACCCAGCAGTTCAAGGAAACAGCCATAGAGCTGAGTAACCCCGTTCACCATTCCTTTGTGAATGTGAGGAGGCTTCTAAGTATCAGGAAACCACAGGAGATTTGAGTGGATAATCTTTGCTGCTGTTTTGTGTGATATTTCCCTGTCTCCTGCCCATAACCAACAATGGACACGCTTAAAGGTAAAGGTAAAGGGATCCCTGACCATTAGGTGCGGTCACGGACGACTCTGGGGTTGCAGTGCTCATCTCACTCTACTGGCCGAGGGAGCCAGCGTACAGCTTCCAGGTCATGTGGCCAGCATGACTAAGTCACTTCTGGCAAACCAAAGCAGCACACGGAAATGCCATTTACCTTCCCGCTGGAGTGATACCTATTTATTTACTTGCACTTTGAGGTTCTTTCGAACTGCTAGATTGGCAGGAGCAGGGACCGAGCAACGGGAGCTCACTCCGTCATGGGGATTCGAACCGCCGACCTTCTGATCGGCAAGCCCTAGGCTCTTTGGTTTAACCCACAGCACCACCTGCGTCCCTGTGGACACGCTTACTTGCAAGTAAAACATGGAACTTTTACTATACAGTGGTACCGCGGGTTACAAACTTAATTCATTCCAGAGGTCTGCTCTTAACCTTAAACCGTTATTAACTAGAGGCGTGCTTTCGCTAATGGGGCCTCTTGTTGCCGCTGCTGCGAAATTTCCATTCTCATCCTGGGGCAAAGTTCTAAACCCGAGATATTTCTTCCAGGTTAGCAGAGTTTGTAACCCAAAGTGTTTGTAACCCGAAGCATTTGTAACCCGAGGTACCACTGTAGTTGGTCTAATAGTACCAACTCAGCAGCTAGGGAAGAGCAGAATCTAGTCCAGGCGTTCTTACAAGGCAAAGGTGTGAGGAAGTCGGGTTTGAGAGCAAGGACGAAGGTTCAGGAGTCTAAAATTCATAGCCAGATTTCCATGACGGCTTCTTGTTCCATTGAGTTTCACCATCTGCAGAAATTCCAGCAGGCGGATGCTCCACCTTGGGGGCTGAATCGCCTCCCCAACCTCCTGGGAAACAGCACTGGTCCCACACAACTCTCTAAACTTTCCCTCTCTGTCAGAGCAGGTTGCCACCCCTAAGCCATTCTCACCCTTCACAGGAGGGGAACGGGCACCCCCTAGTGGTGGCAAGGTGAGGGCTCACCAAGAAGGCTCTGTTGCAGAGTCTCTCCTCCCCCCCCCCACTTCTGAGCCCTTGCCCCCAAGTGCATCGCCCTCCTGGTGCAACAGACTGCTTGGAGGCAACCACGTCAGCTCTCTGTTTTGCTGCACATAGGCTGCCTGCACTTAAATGTCTCCTCCAGACCTTTGTGCTCAGTGCAGAAAAAGCTGGAGTTTGAGCTGATGAGGATGTTGCAGGCCTGGCTGGCATTTCTCCCTCCACAACCTCTGCATGCGTTGGCCTAGTATAGAACAGAGATCAGGCCAATCCCAATTTTAGCAGGAAATTCAGTTCAGTTTTCTGTTTTGACAAAGTTCACTAGGTGGACAGGGGAGGGAAAGAGGGAGCAATGGTCACCTGCCTCATGCGGGAGGTTATAGAGGAGAGTGGAATAAATTATTTGTCCAAAGGCTTGTGGCAAGAACGGCCTTTGTGCTTTTTGGCCAGTCACGCAGATAAGCTGAGAGCAGCTCCTTTGGTTACGTACTGTATAAGAAGAGCTATGATTTCTCCTGTCCTGGCCCCTTTAGTAAAGCTGGGGATTGCTTTTCTGTGATATACTGGCTGTGGATTAAAATAGTAGCTCCACATGGCACCTGTTTTAATAATAATAATAATAATAAACATTTTTGTTTCTACCTCGCCCATCTGACTGAGTTTCCCCAGCCACTCTCGGCGGCTCCCAACAGAATAAAACACAACAGAACATCAAACATTTAAAACTTCCCTAAATAGGGCTGCCTTCAGGTGTCTTCTAAAAGTCAGATAGCTGTTTATTTCCTTGACTTCTGATGGGAGGGCATTCCACAGGGAGGGCGCCGCTGCCGAGAAGGCCCCTCTGCCTGGTTCCCTGTAACTTCACTTCTCGCAGTGAGGGAACTGCCAGAAGGCCCTCGGAGCTGGACCTCAGTATCAGGGCTGAATGAGGGGTGTGTGTGGAGAGGCTCCTTCAGATATACTTTAAATAAAAGATTTAAAGGAAAAGTGTCCAAATGCAAGAGGCCATTGTTGAGTAGCAAAGATTGACATTTTCCTGGCTGTAATTTCTCTGCTCCAAAGCTGTGTCCTCCGTCTCATCTACAGTGGTACCTCTGGTTAAGAGCATACGGTAATTCGTTCCGGAGGTCCGTTCTTAACCTGGAACTGTTCTTAACCTGAAGCACCACTTTAGCTAATGGGGCCTCCCGCTGCCACCACACAATTTCTGTTCTCAACCAGAGGTACTATTTCTGGGTTATCGGAGTTTGTAACCTGAAGCGTTGGTTATCCGAGGTACCACTGTACTTCCTCCCACTTGGAGAACCAGTTAGATATCCCCTCACATAGATGCACTTGGTTTTTCTGTTCTACATTTCCTTCTCCTAAAGCAAAAAAGCACCAGGGTTCTCTGATATGTATTTCATGGAAGGTATCATAGTTTCGTAGAGTTGGAAGGGACCCTGAGGACAATTTAGTTAAACTCTCTGCAATGCAGGAAGATGCGGCTGTCGCATACGGGGATCAAACCTGCAACCATGGCGTTATCAGCACCATGCTGAAACCAGCTGAGCTGTGTCTGTTAAATAATCCAGCTGTTTGACGACTGGCAGGTCTTTCTTGTTCCCATATAAAAAAGTTCCTTCCATGGGCATACCCGGGGGGGGCAGCTGCCCCCCCTAGAAGCTAAAAAGGAAGGGGGAGGTATAAATTACAGCTCGCGCTGCGAGCTGTAGCATCACACTGTTTTTTTCCAGTTCAAAAAGTGGCCGGCGGGGAAAAGTGGTTGCGGAGAACCGTGTGACCTCTGCCTCCTCTCCGGGGGGGCGTGGACATCATAGCTAGCCAATCGCGCGAGGAGGCGGCACGCGTTACTGCCCCTTTCAACTCCCACCTGGCTCTTGAGCTGCTTCGGCTGGGAGGGGTGTGTGTGTGTGTGCGCGCTTCGCCACGGTCGCCTCCGCCACAGGATCGGGCTCCGGAACGACCGCTCCGCGCTGAGGAGGAATAGGCTAGCTAGAGGAGCCTGCTGCAGCGGTTTCTCTCGCCCTCTTCACCCTTGTACTTGCGGGCAGGTCGGCGGCAATCGGTGGTCGCAACTTGGCATTCGCAGCAGGAGCGGAGCGGAGTGAGTCTGAGGAGCGGTGGCAAGGGCGGGAGACGTTATGTTGTGTGCGAGGGAGAGTGCGCGCATGCGTTTCCTCCTCCCTGCCACCTTCGCCAGGCTCCTCTCCGCCTCTCTCTCGGTCTCTCTCTCGGGGTGACCACCCCCTCCCCTCCGGGGGGGCATGGACGTTGACCACGCCTCCTGGGGGATCCCAGCCACATCATCGCCAGCCAGCCAATCGGGTGGCGGGGGGGACGTGGCCGGGCCCCGTGGCTTGCCTCCCCCCCCCCAGTTTTGATCCTGGGTACGCCCATGGTTCCTTCTGAAATTTCAGATAAAGTGAACAGTTTCAGACTTTTCTAGGATATTAGAATGTAACATTTGCCTTTCTGGATCCAGATCCAAGCTGTTTCTAGTCCACCCCTGGTCATGTTCACACCTGATACTAAGCCACAAAGGTCAGTGATTAAAGGTAAAAGACCCCTGGACGGTTAAGTCCAGTCATAGGCGAATATGGGGTTGCAGCGCTCATCTCACTTTCAGACTGAGGGACAGGGGCGTACCCAGGATCAAAACTAGGGGGGGAGCAAGCCATGGTCGTTCAGGGGCGGGGCCAAGGCACGGGAGGGGCCACAAAGTGGGAATGTGGGCAGGGCTACAGGGCCAGCGGGCCCGACGACTCTGCGGCGGCGGCTGCTGCAGCCTCTAAATGAACCCCCTAAACTCCCACACACGAAATTCCTTTGCTCTGAAGCAGGGCTGTCTCTAGGCCCAGGTCCAGTGGTGCGGAGCGCCAGGGTGCCAGGCCACCAGGGGTGCCACTGCGCCCGCTGAGAGGCACGGCGGAGGCAGCCCCAGGCGCGCCTCTCAGCTGTTCAGCGGCTTCAGGCTGCTTTCCGGAGGCGCGTGGGCCTGGGGCCGCCTCCGCTGCGCACAGGGGCGTCACAACAGGGGGCGGGCAACACCCCCTGGCCCAGGGCCGGCCCTACACCCGGGCTGGGTTGCGCAGGGCTCCGGCCCTCCAGTGCCGGGAAACGGGGCGGGTGGGGGCACCAGAGGGATCCGTCACACCACGGCGCCAGGTATGCTTAAGACGGCCCTGCTCTGAAAACACCGCTCCCATCCATTTACGGCTAGCCACCCCCCTGAAAAACCCCTTTGGGCCCCGCTTTCCCTCCTCCAGGTTCCCCCGAAGCCTTGCCAGTTCCCACCCTATATATCTGGGATGGGGAAGGAGCTCAGAGGTCTGCTAGTCCTGGGGGGGTCACCCCCCCGTGGCCTGGGAGGATACTGGGGACCCCCCGCCAAGCTGAGACCCTCAAAGAAGAAGAAGAAGCTGCCACCGCTGCCTCCCCATCGCAAGGGAGCAAAAGATGGGAAAGGTGGGGTGGCGCAGCGCAGGCGAGCCCCCCCAGCTGCGATCTTACGGCGGCAGCAGCGGCTCCCCCGCCCTCAACGCCCCTCTCTCAGCAGGGGCAGCAAGGGAGAGCGGCTGGGGGGGGGCGCATTGCAAAGAAGGAAACAGCAGCCAATGCTCGGAGAGGGCAATGCACGCAGGGGGAGCGGAGAGCTGTGCCGCCCCCCAAGGCAGTTCCTTTCCTATTGCCAGGGGTGGGGGGAGGCGAGGAAGGGTCACTGCCGCTGGGCTACTCCTGCCGCCAGCAATCCGGTGCAAACGCCCTCACGCAGCTTCCTTGCAGCAGCCACGACCACCGCCTTCGGGCGCCGCCCCCCACTCCTCCTTTGCGGGCTTCTGCCCACCGAGGCTGAACTGGCTCCTGTCAGTGCACTTCCTCTCCCGGCCCAGGAGGAATCTCAGTAGCAACTCCTAACTCAGGGGGGGTAGGGGGGTGCGGAGGGGGGAAGGGGGCGATTCCCAGCCTGTGGCGCCGACGATCGCAGTGCAGCCTACCGGGAGGCAGACCGCGGCAGCAGCTGCAACCAATGCAGAAAGCCGCGTCTCCTTCACTTGCCAGTCCAGCAAAACTCTTAGGTAGGAGATGTTGCCGCCCGGCAGGGCTTTCCATTGTGAGGCGCGAAGGCTTTAGTGGGTGGGAATTGGTGCAAATGTAGGCAGGGTGGGCTGAGAGGAGGAGCCTCCGTCGAGGAGCCGCGGCACTAGCAGCGTTTCCTCCCCCCTCCCCTCCCATGTCAACAAGCGGGGCGCCTGCGCAGGGTATTTGCTTCCCTAGTCGGGCCCGTGGTTTGGCCTAGGGGGGGCAGCTGCACCCCCCTGCCCCATGCTGGGTACACCCATGCTGAGGGAGCTGGTGTTTGTCCACAGACAGCTTTCCGGGTCATGTGGCCTGCATGACTAAACCGCTTCTGGCGCAATGGAACACCGTGACGGAAATCAGAGCACACAGAAACACCGTTTACCTTCCCACCATACCAGTACCTATTTATCTACTTGCACTGGTGTGCTTTTGAACTGCTAGGTTGGCAGAAGCTGGGACAGAGCAATGGGAGCTCACCCCGTCGTGCTAATTTGAACTGTTGACCTTCTGGTGGCAAGTCCAAGAGGCTAAGTGGTTTAGACCACAGCACCCTAATCTTGTACACCCTAATCTCTGAGCAGTGCGAGATTCCAGGGGTTCCAGCTGCATATAACCAGGGTTCTTGTTTCCTTTTGAAAATGAGGCACAACAGAGACTGTGGTGTCTTTATGACATATGGTTTACACATATAGACAACCTGAGTGTATGATGGAGAGGCTCCAAGAGGATCCTGTTTCTCCCATAGTTGCAGCCTTGGATTCAAACAGAAATCAAACATTGTGCTCTGCTTCTTTGGCTTTCCAGTTTGCAGGGTTTTTTGTTGTTGTTGCATCCCCCTGCTAGCTTACATAACCCATAACTCTCTAAGCCCTAGTTCACATTGCTCCCTGACTCACTCTCTCTGTAGGTCACATCACTGACTCCCTAAACGCTGGTTTTATCTGTTGATCCCTTGACCCTTTGTTCTTTTAATGGCTCCATCTCCCAGGTGATTAATGACTCCATCTCCCAGGTGATTTCTACAACATAGGAAGGTAGTCTGGCTCAAATAGCTTTGTTTAGATTTTAGCACCTGCTGCATCCAGGGACCCACAAACTCATAATAGTATGGTATGGTGAAACAAGCCACAATCTTGAGCTCAGACTAAGGCTGTGTACACATGTCTGTTTACTCCAGCTAGTCCTGGTGTCTGAAGCTGATATCACCTACAATCCATCGCTATCCTGCAGTTCCTTGAGGACTACTGTTGCCCGATGTGTTTCTGTCAAACCAGCTTCCATCTGATTTGAAAACATAAGTCACGTTCATTTCAGAAAAGCTGCGGTGAGTTCATTGGAGACTGCCGTTGCATAGGAGTTGGTGGGTTTGGAAGGATGGGGGAAACAAAAAAGCAAGGTAAATTGGATGAAGACATCTGTACGTGCAAATTCAACTTGAAGGTGAGGAAAAACAACCTCACTTTGTTCTAAGCTGGCAATGTGTACAGAGCCTTGGTTTGTTTACCACAGGTCATCTACCTTTCTGGGTAAATTTGCAAACCAGAGAAAGTGTCTTGGGCCCCACACAACACTGCAGCCAACAACACACCACAAACTATTATTCTGGCCACCACAAAATGCTTCTTTTAAGCCTAGTTTCAGTGAAGGAATTGTGTGAGGCAGGCATCCCCAAACTTCGGCCCTCCAGATGTTTTGGACTATAATTCCCATCTTCCCCGACCACTGGTTCTGTTAGCTAGGGATCATGGGAGTTGTAGGCCAAAACATCTGGAGGGCCGCAGTTTGGGGATGCCTGGTGTGAGGCGAAATGCAGCCATGACAAGCTGCACCTGCAGAAATTCCTTCTTCTACACAACTGTCAAAGGTGCCCCGGGGGGGGGCTGTCCTGTTCTCCACCTGACCACCCTACTTTTGATCCCAACATTTATTTAATTTTATACCCTGCCTTTTCCCCTGACGGACTCAAGGCAGTTTACAGATAAAACTAAGAACTGCTAAAAACAACAACAATTTAAGCATAATTAAAACTATCTATCTATTGTATATGTAAAACCTATGAAAAATAGTTGCAATAAAAACAGCATGGCCCCAGCCCTTTCATTAAAATCAGTTCCCCAAAGCCTGTTGGAGAAAGGAAGTCTTCATCTGTCAGTGGAAGGACCTCAAGGAAGGAGCCAGTCTAGCTTCTCTAGGGAGGGAGTTTCTCAGCCTGGGAGCAGCCACCGAGGAGGCCCTCTCTCACGTCCCCACCAAGCATACCTGTGAGGGTGGCAGGACTGAAAGAAAGGCCTCCCCTGAACATCTCAGGACCTGGGCAGGTTCATGTGAGGGAATACGGCCTTTCTGATGGCTTCATAGGCCATAACCTTTGAACTGAGCCCGAAAACAAACCTGTAGACAATGGAGCTATTGTAACAGGAGAGCTGTCTGCTCCCTACAACTAGCCCTGGTCAACGATTTGGCTGCAGCTCTTTTCAAACTTTTCAAAATTCAGCCCCACACAGAGTGCATTTCAGTACAGTGGTGCTTCGGTTTTCGAACGTAATCTGTTCCGAAAGACTGTTCAACTTCCGAAATGTTTGAAAACTGAAGCATTTACTTCCGGAAAACTCAATACAGAAGCCACGTGGCACATTTGACTTCTGAAAAGCATTTGAAAACCGAAGCAGTTACTTCCAGGTTTCGCTGTTCAGAAAGCGAAACTTTCGGCTTCCGAAACGTTCGAAAACCGAGGTACCACTGTACTGTAAAGCAAACAGGATGCAATTAAAATGTGTTTTACTGCGACCAAATCAGACATCTCAAGGAACGGCTGCAGCTGCCACACTAGCAAATGCCCTCCTGGCTACCACAGACACCTGGGCATCTAGGAGCACACCCAAACAGCAAACTGTGTCTGCAGTGTGACCCCCCCCCCCATCCAGCGCAGACGCAATCCCTATTCCCTGTTCTGCCTTCCTACTATCGTTATTTCCTTGGAACCGTAGGAGCAGACTCCTAGGGGGCCAAGGCCCTTTTGCTCCCAGCCAATAAAATATTTGATGGGGCTGCCCCCGCCCCAAAAAAGTTGGTGGGCATTGCCATTCAAGTGGTGTGCATCTGTGATCGATTATGCAGGGCAGGGCTTTCCTGGCTCCACCAAATATTTTATTCAAGTTGGCACCCCTGCTTGGAACACTACCGTGTTTGTTCCATTTTAACTATACTGACCATCTGTTTCTGGATCCCCAACCAGCTTCCTGTCTGTCAGAAGACTGACCCTCAGTCTATCAACGCTAACTTTTCTATAGGTGCCTTCTGTGAGGGACTTTATCAAAGCTTTTTGAAACATCAATAAAGGATTGAACCTGAAGGCTTTACCTTGATGCCAATCTTGATATAGTGACTGGAAGTCACTGACCTATTGTACTTTCCAACTATGTTTAACTGACCTTCTCAGCAAGTATAAAGTTCACATCTCTAACTCTGTTCCAAGACATACAGGCACATAGATCCTGGGTCCTTATTTAAACTTCCATAAACAGCAGGCTGAGAGTAAATGTGCCTCATGTTACTGGTGATTTTTGTGGGATGAAATGCACAGCTCAGGAAGTTATGTCGAGGGCTGGGTTTTCCTGCACCCCAACATTTTTATCCCTTGATTTTGATTCCCAAACCGGAAATGTACCATACGTACTTTTCCATGTACAGTGGAACCTCGGTTTATGAACACCTCGGTTTACACATTTTCGGTTTACGAACACTGCGGACCCATCTGGAACGGATTAATTCACTTTCCATTACTTTCAATGGGAAAGTTCGCTTCAGTTTATGAACGCTTCAGTTTATGAACAGACTTCCGGAACCAATTACACCCATGCTTCGGGTTAAGTACGCTTCAGGCTGAGTACTCCGGGGACCCATCTGGAACGGATTAATCCACTTTCCATTACTTTCAATGGGAAAGTTCGCTTCAGTTTATGAACGCTTCAGTTTATGAACAGACTTCCAGAACCAATTGTGTTCATAAACCGAGGTACCACTGTATAACACATCCCCATGTATACGGTAAGATGCCCCCTATTTTGGGGGACTCAAATTTAAGAAAATAGGGGGAGATGGCACAAACATGTTGAGCTTTTTTTTGGGGGGGGGGCGGATTACCCAGGGTTGTTGAGCATTTTTTAGGGGGGAATGCTGACAATCGCTCACCCACATGCACTGCTAAATCCGCCTCTTGTCTGTCCCCATGCCAGCAGAAACTGCAAATTGCCGCAGTGCCGCCCAATCAACACCACCCACACAGCAACCAATAACATGCACAATAGCCGCTGACAGCCATGGTAGCAACCAATCAAACGTCCACCCTATGCACTACCCATGTATAAGACGAGCTCCACTTTTAAGCATGATTTTTATTGAAAAAACCCTAGTCTTATACACGGAAAAGTACGGTAGGTAGTTTTCAGGCAGATGTTCCCTTACATTCTGGAGTTGAAAGGACATAACATATTTCCAGGACAGCAATGTTGCCACGCAATCCCAGCCATGTTTATTCAGATGCAAGTCTTATATTTGCTGAAAAGCAAGTCTGCAAATTTAGGGTTACACTTCACAGATCTGATGAAATGGCTTGAGGTCCACAATAAAAACAGAGTAAAAACCCACCTTGCTTTTGGGTTGGGCTAGGCTCTTTGGGGAAACTAGGCTTTTTTTCTGCATCACTACTGAATTAATTCTGAAATTATACATCTGGTACCATAACCATATTTACTCAAGTCTAATGCACCATCAAATCTAAGGCACACCCAATTTTTCACAGCATAATTTGGCAAAAAAAGAGGTGTGCATTAGACTTGAGTAAATACCCACTTCATGCCTTGTCGTGGCGAAGGGGCTTGAATAACTCAGAGAAGCTATGAGCTATGCCATGCAGGGCCACCCAAGATGGACAGGTCATAGTGGAGAGTTTTGACTAAACGTGATCCACCTGGAGAAGGAACTGGCAAGCCACTCCAGTATCCCTGCCAAGAAAACTCACTGGAAGGACAGATCGTGAAGCTGAGGCTCCAATACTTTGGCCACCTCATGAGAAGAGAAGACTCCCTGGAAAAGACCCTGATGTTGGGAAAGATGGAGGGCACAAGGAGAAGGGGACGACAGAGGACGAGATGGTTGGACAGTGTTCTCGAAGCTACGAACATGAGTTTGACCAAACTGCGGCAGGCAGTGGAAGACAGGAGTGCCCGGTGTGCTATGGTCCATGGGGTCACGAAGAGTCGGACACGACTAAACGACTGAACAACAACAACAAATACCCACTTGGACATGGAGCTTTAAAGTTTGGACCTGTGCCTAAAAATGCAGCACAAAAGGAAGTAGGGATGAGCCCAAAGTCTCCCTGCTGAGGTGAAGTCACAGATAATCCACGAGTCTCTCTGCATGCTGCACTTTGCATGGCTCAATTCGGATGCATCTCAAGGTCAAACTGCATCAAATTTTTCGCAATGCCCTGCGGACAAGAAATTGTCGACTGTATCAGCTGCATTATGCTGCCTTGTCACATAGTCACAGTGGGGGCAGGAGACATTGGAGAGGACATTGATTACTTAGCAAAGTAAATACAGTAAATATGGGGGTGGACCCATGAAGGGATCTCTGGCAGGGTATTTAGATCTCTGCATCTCCAGTGCTGGGTGTCTGGAGAACTAGACTCTGCTGCCCATCACAGCTCAGCCATGGGGGCAGCCACACTCCTCTGGGCCTTGATGCTACTCTCACTCACAGCTCCAGCTATATCAGATCCGTAAGATTTTTATTTCCCCTTTCTCTTTGCTCGGCCAGTTTCATGATGGAATAGGAGTGCAGATGAGCACAAAAACTTATGCAGAAATGGCGAAACTTACCGGAAGAATCAGAAATCAAAATAACAAACTCTTTATAAAAGAATGGAAATGGTTTATTGAATATTTACAGATAAATTGTAAACAGATAAAAACATTAGCAGGATTATTGTAGCAACCTGCAGTTTTATAAGAGTATATATTTGCAGTAGATAATTAAACGAGTAACTTAAATGAATTTGGATATGCAGAAGATATGAAAAAATAAATTTAAGGAAACACCAGGAGGAGGGGGAGGGAAGTCAATTTTTGAAAGGTTAAATGGATTGTAAAATTTATGAAATGTATAAATTTGAAAAGTATAAATAGAAAACTAAAAAGAAAAAGAAAAAGGAATGCAGATGGGCACATGGAGCAGAGAGCAACAGTGATGAATGCCCTTTGCATATGTGGGTCGCATTGGCTCAGGTTATCTTCCGCACGGACACAGATTTTAGAGCACTTTCCGGCACCGGGTTTAAAGTGCCTTGTTGAATTGCTTTGAATGGAGAACCTCCAGTTATTCTGCTCCCAGGCATGCAGCTCTGTTTTATGCACGTTTAGGTAAAGGGACCCCTGACTGTTAGTTCCAGTCACAGACAACTCTGGGGTTGCGGTGCTCACCTCACTTTATTGGCTGAGGGAGCCAGTGTACAGCTTCCAGGTCATGTGGCCAGCATGACAAAGCCACTTCTGGCGAACCAGAGCAGCACACGGAAACGCCGTTTACCTTCCCGCTGGAGCAGTACCTATTTATCTACTTGCACTTGACATGCTTTTGAACTGCTAGGTTGGCAGGAGCTGGGACTGAGCAACGGGAGCTCACCCTGTTGTGGGGATTCGAACCGCCGACGTTCTGACCGGCAAGCCCTAGGCTCTGTGGTTTAACTCACAGCGCCACCCGCGTCCCTATGCACGTTTACTCAGAAACAATTTCCGTTGAATTAAATAGAAGTTTGCTTCTTGCTGGAGCGAATTCCATAGCTTAGCGGTGTGCTGTGGGGAGTTCTTTCTTTTGAATCTTGCAACATTCAGCTCCGTTGGGTTCTAGGAGAGAGGGAGAAAACCTTTTGCATGCCACACATAATCTAATATGCATCTATCATGTCCCTCCGCTTTACTCGCCATGTTTCTAAACTAATGTCCTGCCCCAATTCTGTGACTTTCCCTCATGCCTAACCTTTAAGCTGAGCCTGGATAGCTCAGGTGGTTAGAGCATGGTGCTGATAACACCAGGGTTGCAGGTTTGATCCCTGTATGGGACAGCTGCGTATTCCTGCATTTTGGGGAGTTAGTCTAGATGATCACCAGGGTCCCTTCCAACTCTAATTACAATTCTACAGTTTCACAGGGTTGCAGGCTTCCATTTCCTGGAGCGAGAGAGCCCTGGAAACTTACGGTGTCTTTGTAATATTGCTTTGTTGTAATATTGCCTTTTCTGCCACACCCTGCAGCTGCCCAGGAGAATTGCATCCCTCACCCAAGTTTTTTAGTTGAGGTTGTTTTGTTTGTTTGCTTCAGTTTATTGTTTGGTCAAAGGCCTTAGCAATTACTGAGTAATGTTTTTTTCCTCCCTGATAAGGGACTATAACTTAATTAAAATCTTGCCAGGGATACAATGACACTTGTACAGTAATGGAAAATGAACTTTGGTAACCACGATTATACAGTGGTGCCTCGCTTAACGAATGCCCTGCTTAACGAAATTTCCGCTTAACAAAAGGATTTTTCGAGCGGAGTTTGCCTCTCTGTATAACAAATGGATAGCTTTCCTAAGCAAGGAAAGCTAGTGGAATTTATGAATTTGGCTAAAATGACAGCAGCGATTAGGAATATCCCAAAGCAAAAATGTAAGGCAGAATGGAAATATGTAGAAGATTATTTAATTAAAGAAAATATAAATACAAATTTGGTGATATGCTTTGATTGAAATACATACAGAAAACATTTATATTTAAATTTTTCTTTGCTTTTCCTCAAATTTTCAATGAACAGGTTATGGACAAATAAGGTAGACTAATATACCTATAATAGATAATTATGTTAGAAAGTTATGTTAAAGCAATCAGGATAAGATAAATGAGGATAAGATAAAATCTAAAAAAAGGAAAGCGATGTTTAAACAATAGGAAGTCAATTTTTTAAATTTTTCTTGTGTTCTTTTTTTTCTTTTTGATATATTTGTACCTTATTCTTTCCTTGTATTTGATTTCTTTTGTAATTTTGTATTTTTAATTTTCTTTAGATTCCTTTCTTTGTATTATTTCTGGATTTCCTTTTGTAATTTTTAAAGTATGCAAATTATATATATATATATATATATATATATATATATATATATATATGACAAATGGATAATGGTAAAAGAAAAAGAATATATTTTCTTTAGAAATGGAACCCATGGAGGGAAGGGAGGAGGTCCGAAGGTTTGAAATAACGTTTTATTTTTATGATTTGGAATGGTTAAAGCTATGTATAAATTGATGTAAAACTAATAATTATTTTTTTTAAAAAAATAACTTGATTAAAATTGTCTGGATCCCACAGAGCAACTTTGCAAGAACTGCTAAAGTACAATTTCTCCAAAACTGTCAGGAAAGGCCTTACAGATAATAGGATTCCCCCCTCTCTTTTCTCTCGCAGCCGCTATCTGGTGGCCTTCCCAGCAATGATCCGCCATCCCAATATGGAAAAGTTTTGTGTGCAACTGATGTCCCTGTCGGAGAAGGCCCACCTGTCAGTGACGTTAGAGATGACGTTGCAGAACCACACCCTGCTGGAGATGGATGTGGAGAAGCCAGGGACCTACAAATGCATCAGCTTCCAGGCAAGTTTCATCCATTGCAAGCCACTCAGTAGAAGATGCTCTCGCTTCTTAGCTAGATAAGGGCAGCGGGTCACACAAGGCAGCACACTGGCTGTGGTAGAGATTGCCATCACTGCAGTGAATCCTTCCTGAGACTTAGTACAGCACATAGGTGCCAAGTCTCCTGTATTCCCTGGGAAACCCCCGTTTTTCCGGCTGTCCCCAGCCGAAAAAACAGATTTTTTTGTTTTTCTCTGGTTTATTCTGGCGCGACGGCCATTTTGGAACAGGGCAGAGCAGCATCAAAAGTCGCTTCTGAGCATGCTCTGCCCAGTTCCAAAATGGCGGCAGCGCTACTTCCGGTCTGCTACTTCCGGTCCAGTCCTTTATTTCTCAGGCCGGAACTTGGCAGGTATGGTACAGCACACCATGTGAGTTGGTACTGTGATCGTATAGCGCGAGTTGCCCCAGTCCAACCCATGTAAACCTATGGCAAGAAGTGGAGGCAGGGTAGGTGAGAGGTAATATTGCAGGGGCAACAGTTTATCTGTGGAAATAGTCATACCAGTGTCCGGTCGAGGGTCCAGCAATCAAATTAATAATAATAATAATAATAATAATAATAGTAATTGTTATTGTTATTGTTTTATTATTTATACCCTGCCCATCTGGCTGGGTTTCCCCAGCCACTCTGGGCGGCTTACAACACATTTAAAAATTGTAAAACATTAGACAGTTAAAATTTCCTGATACAGGAGATTTTCAGAAGTCTTCTAAAAGACAGATAGTTGTTCATTTCCTTGGCATCTGATGGGAGGGTGTTCCACAGGGCAGGAGCCACTACCGAGAAGGCTCTCTGTCTGATTCCCTGTAACCTCACTTGTCGCAGACCCTTGGAGCAGGACCTCAGTGTCCGGGCAGAATGATGGGGGTGGAAACACTCCTTCAGGTATACTGGACCGAGGCCATTTAGGGCTTTAAAGGTCAGCACCAACACTTTGAATTGGGCTTGGAAACGTACTGGGAGTGACAGGTTGCATTCATCCAAGCACTTTCCTGTCCACATCCTCTAGCCAAAACAGCTGATTCCCCCCCCCCTGAATATTATGCTATTATTGCAAGTAAGGTTGCAAATGCTTTTAACCCATGACAATTGTTATGAGCTCATCTGCCCACACAGATGTTTTACATGTCTTTAACTGCAACGGCTGTTAGAATGTTCCAGCTGTTTTAGGACGCTTAAAAAAATGTGAATGTGTTTGCTGTTTCAGGAGAAAGGATGGGATATAAATTCAATAAATGAAACATCAGTGTAAGTCATTTGGAGCAAACACCCACAGCCCGAAAGAGAAAGGAAGGGAAAAGCTCTGACTAGCCACCTGTGAATTCCTACGTAGTGAAGCCATCATCTATTTCTGCATTCAAAACAGATGTTGAAAATCTACACCCCTCAGCTTAGCTGTCGCTTATGTTTTTTAAATTGGAAGGAAGCGGGTTCGAGGGAAAGCAAATCAACCAGCAGTATTTCTCAGGAAATTACAGGCTTCAGATGTGTTGTGATAAATGTAGTGTTGTAAAGTTCATTAGTGGGTCGTAAATCCTTAGACCCACGCAGCCAATCTTCAATGGCTGTCCAGTACACTCCCCAGCTCGCTCTGCAAAGCTTCTTCTTGTTCGGACCCAGCATAGTTACAGCGCAGCTGGAACGATGGCAGCCTGTGCCTTCAATAAAACAGACTCAACTCCGTTGCTTCTAGGCTAACTCAACTTTATTATAGAAGCATAAAAGAAACAGCAAAACCAACAGAAGCTAGCTGCATGTTTGCAGTTCTTATCTCTAGCACTCTCTCATACACACTCGTGTCTGGTAGAAACTCATACTCAAAACCAAAACTGAACTCTGAAACAAAGGAAATTGCACGTATCACTTGTGGGCAGACACCCAGAGAATCAGAACACCTCCAGAGTGTTTTAACTCTGTGTTCACCAGAATCCCAACAAGATGGATTGCTGCTTGCGCCATGTATACTTTGTTTCAAACACTGGTAGCAAGAGCACGTTGGAGCCAGAGTAAATGGTAATTGTTACACATCCTAAGAACCACTTCCAGGCAAATAGGCAGGTTCCTGTTTACAAGCCTGTTATATGTGGATGTATTTATTGTGGACCAATCTGAATGTGTTCTGAGATCAAAAATAGCTGTGCGTACATTTAAAAATAAAACCAATACTGCCAAGTATTGTATTAGAATTTTATTGGGTGTTTTTTAAAATTAGATTGTGATCATATAATTAGGGTTCAATAGTTGTGATTCCTGCATTGCAGGGGGCTGGACTAGATGACCCTTGGCGTCCCTGCCAACTCTACAATTCTATGATTCTATGGCACAGGTGAAGTTCTGTGTGAATTTTATTTTTCTCCCCTCTTTTTCATCCACCAATCAGTTTCTCTCTCTTTAGGTCCCAGACTTTGTTCCCAAGAAGAAGTTGGACCAACACCAACTCGTAAGTCTTTGCTGCTGCTTCCAACCATTCCTTCATTCTGATCACTGGAAGGATTCGTGTAACGCAAGAGGGAGAGACTGTAGGAACAGCTCTGGAGGAAGACGGAAAAGGAGGGGGGGAGGAAATGGGGTGGCAGAGACAAAAATGGAAGAGCAAACCACAGTGTGGGGTGTGCAGAGAGGGAAACTGAAATATACTCAGAGTCCTGCAGTGATTTCATGCTCTTTATTGCAGCTTGTAAAACAGTGATTGAATTCCCCCCAAACCTCAGGCTTTTATATACATTATTTACACAATGAGTCCCGTCTGATTGGCTGATTCGGCTTCTCTCCTGGAGCCTGATTGGTCTTCTACTGCAGGCCAATCAGTTGCATTCTAGGATCCTACCTGCCTATTGTTCTAGGATCCAAGCTTACTACATAACAAAAACAAAGAAGGCTTTTGTCTTGTGTGTATATATAAATGGAAGTGTTTTTGATCTTGTTTCCCTATTTCCTAGGGGGAAGAGGGCCACAGTTTGGGATGGATGCTCTGGTATCTAATCCAGCTGCAAAATATACTTCTCTTCTCAGTCCTCCTGTAGTTGAAACAGTTTTTTCTCCTTTATATTGTGAAGGAAGAAGAATTGGCCAGTGTGCATGTCCTAATACGAGCTGGTGACAGCATCTTTGAGGAAAGGAAGAAGGTGCTAGTTCAGGCTGCTTATGTCAGGCATATTATAGAGCCAGACAAGCCCTTTTACAAGCCTGGAGAGACAGGTAGGCATGAGCACACCCTCCAACATTTCTCTGATGAAAATAGGGATGTCCTATTCCATAATAATATTACTAATAATTTTATTATTTATACCTCGACCATCTGACCGGGTTGCCCCAGGCACTCTGGGCATATAAACACATATAAAAACATAATAAAACATTAAACATTAAAAATACTTCCCTATACAGGGCTGCCTTCAGATATCTTCTAAAGATTGTGTACAGCAGTTACTTATCTCCTTAGCTCGGGGGTCACATAATCCATACCCTCCAACCTTTCTCTGATGAAAATAAGGATGTCCTAAGGAAAAGTGGGACATTCTGGGATCAAATCAGAAACGGGGCTGGCTTCTGTAAATCTGGGACCGTCCCTGGAAAATAGGGACACCTGAAGGGTCTGCATGAGTGGCCGGAAGAACCTGGAAGGTGACTGAAGCAGCTGTTTCATCTATTGGGGTGGGGTGATGTGAAACAATTACAATAAGCATTGTAAAAACTGCTGCTAAGCATAGCTGCCAAGTTTTCCCTTTTCTCGCGAGGAAGCCTATTCAGCATAAGGGAATTTCCCTTAAAAAAAGGGGGAACTTGGCAGCTATGCTGCTAAGCCACAGCAGAGCCCTGATCATCACACAAGCTAAATTAGCATAAGCAAAATCTATAGCAGGAAAAACAGAAGTGGAGGGGAAACGAAAGATTAGCACCTACTGTTCTTTTCTTTTTTTAAAAAAATATAGCAACATGAAGTAGTGGAGAATGAAACTCAGATAAGACACAGCATAAGACGGAATAACATCTACTCCAGTGATGGCGAACCTATGACATGCGTGTCAGATGTGACACACAGAGCCGTCACTGCTGGCACGCACCCCATCGCTCCCATCACTCTGTTGTTGTTGTCCCCTCCCCCATTTGTTCTCCCACTCCTCCTCACGCTACAGCTTGCCTCCGCTGTTAAAACCCGTTGTCAAAACCCGGATCCTGTTGTTGTTGTTGTTGTTGGTAGCCAGAGATTGGTTTTTTAACCCTTTCTGTGCTGTTTTTTCTGGCGCTTTGGCAGACGATGACTGGGTGTAACAGTGTTCATTTTTTAACCCGTTTTGTGCTGGTTTTTTGGGCGCTTTGGCAGACTATGTCAGTGCTGCGTGTTAGTTCCAGCGAAGGTATTATCCGTCATTTATTTCTGTTCTCTTCCCCCCCCCAAGCGCAGCATCTTTGGGGCATCCCCCCCAAAAGCAAAGCAACTTTTGCACCCCCCAAAAAAACCTCCAAAACTTTGGTCAGCAGCTCCCCCCCAAAAGCTCAACAACTCTGGGCACTTTGTGATAAATAAGGATTTTTTGGTTTGGTTTGGTTAAATAATTAGTTTTTGGTTTATTAAATACAGTTATATATTACAATTATACATTTTTGTTATTTAAACTATAAATATCGCAAAATTATGGTTTTTTTCCTCGAAGTAACACACCACCCGAGTTATGCTCGATTTTTGGGCGAATTTTGACACACCAAGCTCAAAAGGTTGCCCATCACTGATCTACTCTTTAAGAAATTCTTTTCAATAGCAAATAACATGCATGCATTTGCTTTTTTTAGTCAGGTTTCGCATTGTGAGGCTTGATGAAGAATTTAAGGCCCTGGATGAAATGGTGAGTATTACTCCCTGTATCCCAAGGAGCGAAGGCTTTCCATTCAACGTCTGTACAGAAACATTCATACCAGAAGGGGCTTGTCATTGCCTCTCTGGTCCAAGACATTATGGCATCTGAGGCCAAAATGGCGTCTCCTTCCCTACCAAGGAAGAAAGGGTGAGGGGAGATCTACAACAGGAACAATGGGGGGAGGGGGAGGAGAGAAAGATCAACATTGGGATCTGCTGTCCTGGTGGATTCTGTCACCTGAGGCAGTCGCCTCACCTTGCCTCATGGGTAGGCTGGCCTTGCTAGGGATGATGGGAATTGTAGTCCAAAACGTATGAAGGGCAGCAGGTCAGAGACGACTAGTTTACGCAAGGCAGATTCACTTGATCTAAATTATTTTGCTGGCTTTGCAGAATTTTTGGGGGAACTGGAGGTTACCCTATTCCTCACGAGGCTGATTTTGTGCTCTTTCTGAGTCTTCTCTCTCTCCTTCATTCTTTGCAGATCCCTTTGATACAGTTGAATGTAAGTACGGGTAATTGCCGTTTTAGGCGTGACCAATTGGTGCACAATCGTGCACACGCACACAGTGCCAAGTCCAGAAGTGACTTGGAAATGTCATAAAAGCTGTCACTAAAAGGGCGGGGCGAGGGTGGAATGGGGTGGAAAGGGGCATTACACTTTCACGCACGTGCGCACTGACCCAGAACGCAACCTCCATGCCTTTTGAGACTTCTTGGTATGTCTACACAATAAAATGTAAGATGTGGTTGAATCATAAATTACAAAATTTATATACAGACCCCAATAACTGTAGCTATACGAGAGACTGAGAATTATTTGTTAAAGTAACAAACCGTGCGGAAGTGCTGTATTTCACCACATCCAAGTCGCCACCCCGTAATAGTCACTCCCTCATTTTTCCGACCCCCAAAATGGTCCCAGAGCATTCCCCACATAATAGTTGCAGGGCTGTTTTCACTGCGCATGCTCTTACTGGCCGAAGGCAACAGGTGCAGGCGGGCAGGCAGGAAAGCAAGAGGGCAAAGTGAGGCACAAGAGAATCACAAGACTTGCCTCTTCCCACGAGATCTAAACTGTACGGTGGATACATTAAGGTTAGGCACGGAGAGTGCCGGATTTACGTATGAGCTAAACAAGCTGTAGCTTAGGGCCACACTCTCTTGGCCCCCCCCCCCCAAAAATTAAAGAAAAAAAACCTGGAAGTACTTGGATAAAATATATTTTTTGTTATGTGCAAATGGCTTTAGATACCTATTAGGTCCATAAATTACCATATAGCATATATTCAACACAAAAAACAGCGACAATTTGTTGTTGACAAAGGAAATTTGCCAAAATCTACACTACTGACATGGGCTGTCAAATGTTTCCAGGATATTTCAGCAGTTTCCTCTTTTAAAAAATAGTTTTTCTTAAGTTTTTCTAATTTGCATATCAAGATAATTATTTAGACAACCTTCAATCAATGACTTCCATTCTTCTCTTTCCATGGTTTATTTTGCACACCATATATCCCTGCATATTTTAACATGAGCTAAACCATTCACTAATCCATTCACCATCAAAACATATATACACTGTTGAATTTATCTTAATGCTACCAGTGTGGTGTAGTGGTTAAGAGCGGTAGACTCGTAATCTGGGGAACCGGGTTCGCATCTCCGCTCCTCCACATGCAGCTGCTGGGTGACCTTGGGCTCGTCACACTTCTCTGAAGTCTCTCAGCCCCACTCACCTCACAGAGTGTTTGTTGTGGGAGCGGAAGGGAAAGGAGATTGTTAGCCGCTTTGAGACTCCTTCGGGTAGTGATAAAGCGGGATATCAAATCCAAACTCCTCGTCCTCCTCCTCCTCCTCCTCTTCACCCAAATAATCAGTAAACATTTTCCAGTCTTCTTTAAATGTATATTCTTCTTGTTCTTTTATTCTATATGCTAAATCTGCAAGCTGCGCATATTCCATCAATTTAAGTTGATTAAATTCTTCTTTGATTGGGACCTCACTTGTTTTCTAACAGCACTGTTTCCAACAGCCAAATCCAGGCTGTGTCCAGGAAATTCTAGACATATGGCAACCCTACATGGTCACGCCTTGGAGGTTTTTTCCTGACACCAGGTTTTTCCTCATGCGATGGTTGCACCCCCACCCCCTTTTTGCAAAGGAAAAATCAGCACAAAAAATGTGACCATTATGTGGTGAAATACGGTATGCCATAGTGTGCCCTCCATGTTTTTTTTTGTTAGCAGAATGTATTATGCAACAATATTAAATAGCATCTTCCCTCTGTGAGACAGCTCTCTTGTCACTCCGTCACAGACCCCAGGAGATAAAAACCCTTCGCATGAGTTTTGCTTTCTGCCCCTTCGCAGAGGAGGGAGTGTCAGAAGCGGGTGCGATAGCAAATAATAATTCACAGTCCGTCATAGAGCTACAGATATTGGGATCTGGTGGGTAAAGGAATGGAGCTGATAAAGATTGCAGCAACAGAGTAATGGAAGGGAAGGGAAATGATTGCGGGTGCAAAAACAAGCAAGGTAGCAAACCCACGGCTAGGATATATTTTTTCCAAGCTCCACCTGCTGGTGTAGATGGCAAGCGGCAGAATATCAAGGGAGATGCTGCCTGAAAAGTACCATACTTTCCCGTGTATAAGACTAGGTTGTTTTTTTAACTTTAAAATAAGGTTTAAAATATGGGGGTGTCTTATACATGGATAATGCATATGCCCATTTTCTAAATCTGCGGTCCCAAAAGTAGGGGGCGTCTTTTACACAGATAAATACGGTATGTAGACTTTTGTGGGCCAATTGCACAGTGCTCTATTGGGGCACAGTCTCAGTATTGCTGATGACTTGCAGGCAAGTGAATGAACTATGGGAATGTTGAGGACAGTAGGAGATCATATATTGATTAATATTATCCTTCCTCATTCACGCTAGAGAGCTTGTTGCAGAGCACATTCCCATGTACATAGCAGGAAGCTAATGGATTGGATTCATGAGAATCACTTGAGTTAAGCAATCCAGTTTGGTTTGTCTGGGATTGGATTTGTTCCTGGTAAATCCCCTTTGGTTCCCTCTTAAAACAATAACGACACAGTAATCTTCTTTTAAAGTAATGATAAGGTTTATTCACATTCAGTCCACAGTGTGATCCTGAAGGCAGGCTTTAGCTTGTACTTATAGATACAGAGACACGTGTGGGTTCATGGGCGTACCCAGTGAGGGGCAGGAAAAAACAAACCAACCGTATTTTATGGACCATAACCCACACCTTTTCCCTCCGAAAACTGAAGGGAAAAAGTGGCTGCGGGTTATGGAAATCGGGCTGTTTTCGCCTCCTCCGCGGCTGCAGCCAGTGACAGGAACGTGGGATGGGGGAGGAGCAGCCTGAGCTGGGGGTGGCGGACGGGAGCTACATCCTTCCTTCCATCCTTCCTTCCCCCCTCTTTCTTTCTTCCTTTTTCTCCCTCCCTCCCTCCCTCCCTCCCTCTCTCTCTCTCTCTCTCTCTCTCTCTCTCTCTCTCTCTCTCTCTCTCTCTCTCTCTCTCCCTCCCTCCCTCCCTCCCTCCCTCCCTCTCTCTTCCCTCCCTCCCTCCTTCCTTCCCTCTCTCTTCCCTTCTCTTGCCCCCCCCCCCTAGTTTTGATCCTGGGTACGCCCCTGTGTGGGTTCATCCTCTTGTGAGGAATGAGCCCATGTGCTGCTGGCCGAGAGCCAGCACACTGCAAAAAGTATCAAGATAGTACAAGAGGAAGAGCATCAAGAGAAAGACGGCTGTGTGACCAGCCCTTTTACGGGGTCTCAGAAGGTCACGCCCATCTACCTGGTCACACACAGGGGGAGGATGCTCCAGACCAGGTGTGACAGGAAGTCCTCCTGGCTGGAGCAACATTCCCCCGTGTGTCCGCCTGGGCAAACAGGAAATGTTGTATTTGACTGCTTTTGTGATGTCCCACACAAACATCACAGTCCTTTTGGTCTTATCCCTGTGCCCAGGATCCTAAAGAGAACCGAATAGGCCAGTGGCTGGATGTGAAGCCTCAAAATGGCATTGTGGACCTGTCTTTTCCTCTGGCCTCTGAAGCAGCCGTGGGAATGTACTCCATACAAGTTGGAAGTTCACCTTTTGCGGAGATCGATAATTCAAGAAGAGATTTCTTGGTGGCAGAATATGGTGAGATTTCAAAGGGAGACCACTTTGGTTGCAGTGTGTGTGTGTGTGTGTGCGCACACACACACACATGTGCTAACAATAAAAGGAATACAGGCTATTACATTATTATTATTCCTTCCTTTCACTCTGTTTGGTTTAATATGTAGTGATAGGGATACAGTATTTTTTGTTATTTATTGAATTGACAGCATACCTGTCCTGGCTAGGAATCCTAGTTGCCTTAGATATTTGGATTTTTAAATTTTATTTTATTAAATAAAAAGTGAACCTCTCCCCCCCCCAAGCTCCTTAATTAGACTTCCATCTTAAAAACTGTTATTCCTAAATGTGAGTTGGCACACAAAAGATGGCGGTGTAAAATTGAAATGGCACTCAGTGCCATTGCTTGCCGTTTCTCCTCTCATTGCCACATGGGCAGAGAGATGAAGGGAGAAGTTCCCTTCACCAACATCTGTTTATAATCTGAACCCAGGATGTGAGCTACTGATGCAGGGATGCAGACTTTTTCCCATTCCCACACCACTTGCGGCAGACTTCAGTCGACCTTAGTGATGGTCTCCAAAGCTCTGGGAAACTCTGCCAAAGGCTTCTTTGGAATTGCCCCAGGGCAGAGGTTTTCAACCTTTCTGAGTCCACGGCTCCCTTGACCAACGACATTTTTCCCGCAGCACCAATGTGGGGCTCAGGAGCCCAGTTATGTTACCCCTTTCCTGCAGAGCTGGCAGCCTCTCACCCTTTTTCGAACACCCTCCCTTGGGGAGTGTACCCTCAGCCTCCTCTCCTCTCCCCTCTCCTTGGGAGCATAGCTGCCAAGTCTTCCGTTTTCCCCGGGAAATACCCGTTTTCCAGCTGTTCCTAACTGAAAAACCGGATTTTTTTTGTTTTTCCCCGGTTTATTCTGGCGCGGCGGCCATTTTGGAGCTGGGCGGAGCATGCTCAGAAGCGTTTTGATGCTGCTTTGCCCAGTTCCAAAATGGCGGCAGCGCTACTTCCGGTCTGCTATTTCTGGGCCGGTCCCTTATTTCTCTGGCAGGTATGCTTGGGAGTCCTCTGGTTCTGCCACCCCTGGTCTCTGAGCTGCCCCCACCCCCCCACCCCAAAGAGAGGTGCCTCCTCAGACTGACCCACAAATGCCTGGGATTTGTCTGCCCATTCCCAAAAACAAGGGCAGGTGGACTGGCTGGCTGGGCTCCCATGCCTGCCTGCTTGCTTGCTTGCTTACTCTGAGGCCATCTCAGCTCCCAGTAACCAGCACTCCCTGATCAGCCCCAGAGGCACCATTGGCCTGTGGAGCTTGTAGCCAGGGCTGCACAACAGTCGCACAAACCTTTGGGAGGCAGAGACGCAAGAAGGCATTAGAGGAGAGGGAGGGAAGGAAAGAAAGAGGGACAGAGGCCAGTGTTGCCCACAGCACCCCTGACCATCATTCAAGGCACCCCAGGGTTCCACGGCACGCTGGTTGAAACCCACTGCCCCAGGGCGCAAATGCGCAAGGTGGAATCTGTAGTGGGTTCAGGTTTTTTTTGTGTTGGACAGGCTTGTTACTCTCCCATCAGCCAAAGGACCAGTCATTGCTTTTCTCCTATATGCTATATGTGGGACCAGTTTACCTATAAGATCGCCTTACCCCACATATGCCAGCTTTAATTGGCAGATTTGGCAGTAGTGCAGGTGCCACACAATACCCCTTTTCTGCACTTGTAAAATAGTAGCCAAAATTGTGGAGACCTTTAGGGAAAAGTGTGTTTCCGAGGTTTGATGGCTCATAACACCTGGTTGGCTTTCTAAACACTCATGCTCATTGGCGGCATTCAAATGAAGGAAAACTACTGCATATCAACCTAAGAAAGTTGTACTTCCTTTTTCTGGTTATTTGGCTATAACTTTTGATAGAACACAGATAATTGAGCAAACTTTGTTGCATCACATTCTTCATTAAATTAGCTTTCCATTGACATATAATTTTATGATAAATGTAAAGGACCCCTGACAGTTAAGTCCAGTCGTGAACGACTCTCGGGTTGTGGCGCTCATCTCGCTTTACTGGCCGAGGGAGGTGACGTTTGTCCGCAGACAGTTTTTCCGGGTCATGTGGCCAGCATGACAAAGCTGCTTTCTGGCGAACCAGAGCAGCGCACAGAAATGCCGTTTACCTTCCTGCCGGAGTGGTACCTATTTATCTACTTGCACTTTGACGTGCTTTTGAACTGCTGGTTTGAATTTTTTGAATTTTATGATATTACTCCCAAAAAAAGTGGTGTCACGAGCCATCAAACCTCAGAAATACACTTTCCCCAAAAGGATTCCACAATTTTGGCCACTAGTGTAAGAGCTCAGCCGTTTAGTGTGGCTGCGCCTGGACTTTGGAACTCCCTGCCTATTGAGATCACTTGTGCTGACTGTGTCCCGAATAAAGTGCAGATGGGCAGTGACAGGTTCGGCTGTCCAAAAGGCACAGCACATGGCAAAACCACACCCCTTCCAACAGTTGAAAGAATAATGCAAGCACAATTTACATAACTGGAGAGCACATGGCTGTTCCGTTCCTTCCCAAAACAGTCAGATTCTGTGAGGTCTCAAAAGAGCCATGAGGGTCATAGGGAAAACAAAGGGTGAAATAATTTGGTGACCAGGTCATGTAAATGCCCCATAAGAAAGTGAATGAACAAAAAGTAATTTCAGAGCCCTATACTTACTTGTCCTGAGCAATGTTGAGTAAGCATCAGACACAGGTGAAACTTTAATCTCACCCGAAAGTGCCTTAAACCCAGTCCGTTAACACGTTTGAAGGAGTTTTTTTAAAATGCTCCTTCAAAAGCTTAGGAACGATTCCTGACTTTGAATTCAGAAATGTGAATTATTAGCACATATCATGCCAGTGCTAAGGGATTTGCACTTGTTGTCTATTAGCTACTGACCCAGTTTTAAGATCCTACTGCTTACATATAAAGCCCTAAACAGCTCTGGATCAGGATACCAGAAACACTCCCTTATCCTCCACTGCCCAGTGTGGGCATTTAAGATTGGGAAATGGAACCCGGATAGCTTTTCCATGGCCTGGATATTTTTGGCTTGGGGTAGCACGGGAGTGGGCTTTTTCACCGGTGACGCCACTGTTGTGAACTGCCTTCCCTGCTGAAATACGAGAAATCCCATCAGTACTGGCATTCTGCCGGTTCTTAAAGACACACCTGTATAGACAAGCATTCCTCTCAAGTTGAACTTCCTCATCTAATTGTTTTAATGGCTGTCTTAACTGTTTTAATTGCTGTGCTTTTTAATGGGCTTGCTTTGTTGTATGTTTTAGCTATGCATGCTTTACTGTTGGAATGGGTATATTGTGCATTTTAATAATAACTTTTTATTTATACCCCACACATCTGGCTGGGTTTCCCCAGCCACTCTGGGTGGCTTCCAATAGAAAAATGAAATAAAATAATCTATTAAACATTAAAAGCCTCCCTAAACAGGGCTGCATTCAGATGTCTTCTAAAAACCTGGTAGCTGTTTTTCTCTTTGACATCTGATGGGAGGGCGTTACACAGGGCGGGCGCCACCACCGAGAAGGCCCTCTGCCTGGTTCCCTGCAACTTGGCTTCTCGCAACGAGGGAACCGCCAGAAGGCCCTTGGTACTGGACCTCAGTGTCTGGGCAGAACGATGGGGGTGGAGATGCTCCTTCAGGTATACTGGACTGAGGCCATTTAGGGCTTTAAAGGTCAGCGCCAACACTTTGAACTGTGCTTGGAAACGTACTGGGAGCCAATGTAGATCTTAGAAGCCATTTTATCAGAGAAGCGGTATATAAATAATAAAAAAATAAAAAAATAAAAAGTGCAGGAGGAGCAGTGTTCAGTTTTGGTGATGTAGCTGCTGCATGTGAAAATTTTTATCCACTCACTTTCTTCTCTGTCTCTCTTCCTGACTCATTACAGTGCTGCCTAAATTTCAAGTTGAGATTGAGTTTCCGGAACTGGTCACCACAGCAGATGAAAATTTCCAGGTCAAAGTGTCTGGCAAGTAAGTAAAATTTCATGGTAAACAATGTTCCCATAATGGGACCTTTCCAGACCCAGTGCTACTGTGTTGACATGTTATAGGTAAGTAGCCGTCTTGGTCTGCCGTAGTCGAAACAAAATTAAAAAATTCCTTCCAGTACCACCTTAGAGACCAACTAAGTTTGTCATTGGTATGAGCTTTCGTGTGCAGGCGGTGAAGGTCCTGTGTGAGTGCCTGGAGGCGGTTGGAGGATGGATGGCGGCTAACAGATTGAGGTTGAATCCTGACAAGACAGAAGTACTGTTTGTGTGCATGCACACTTCTTCAGATACAGTGGTACCTCGCAAGACGAATGCCTCACACAACAAAAAACTCACAAAACGAAAGTGTTTTGCGCTGCGCGAGTGACTTGCAAGATGACGAGGTTTTCTATGGCCGCCGCTTTGTCTTGTGAAGTGGGGCCATAGAATGTAGCGTGGGAAGGAGGCAAAGGAAGAT
Organism: Zootoca vivipara; assembly: GCF_963506605.1. NCBI lineage: Eukaryota > Metazoa > Chordata > Lepidosauria > Squamata > Lacertidae > Zootoca > Zootoca vivipara. Next base: position 31,150,608 of record NC_083291.1, on the reverse strand, counting down.
CAGCTGTCAGTGCGGGAAGCTGACAGCTGATCTTCCTTTGCCTTCTTTCCACGCTACAGCTGGTTCCCCCGGGTTTGTCGTCACCTGCCTTGTCAAGCCCCAGTAAGCAGCGCCCGCCGTGCTTCGGCACTGGAGGACGGAGCCGAAGCGCGGCGGGTGCTGCTTGTCGGGGCTTGACAAGGCAGGCGGTGACAAGGGATCATTCTCCGATTCCCCGTCCGATGTCTGCTCTGTGGAGGCGTTGGGGGGGGAGAAGAGAAGTGGAGAGGAAGGGATCTTTACTCTCCGCTTCTCCCCCCCCCCCAAGCTGGGAAAGGCATCGGACGGGGGATCGGAGAAGCGCTTCTCCGAAGCCCTGTCCGATGCTCCCGGGTGTCTGCGGCATGGCGGCGGGGGGGGGGGGGGGAGAGAAGCGGAGAATAAGGATCCTTATTCTCCGCTTCTCCCCCCTGCCACCTCGCACACAGCTGGCATCGGCGGCAGCACTTGCTCTCTTGGCTCGGGGAAGGCAGGCAGGCAGGCAGGCAGGCAGCAACAGCCCCGGAGCCGATAGGAACCACCTGCCTGCCTGCCTTCCCCGAGCCCAGAGAGCAAGTGCTGCCGCTGCTGCCAGTCCCTCGGAGCCCACAGGAACGCATTGATTATGATTTTCAGGCATTTATTTTTGGAGAGAGGGTAAAACTATGGCTGTTAAATCAGAGTAGAACCAATATAAATTTCTCCCCTCTCATCCTCATTTTTGTACCTCTAAAAATGAAAATAAAATTATGTGGTATGGAGCCCAAACTTCCAATATTCCCCCCTCTGTATTAAAGTGGTTGTTTTGGCTCACTTCATGCTGTTTATGGAAGCAGCTGTTCATTTGCATTAATGCTCATCCCCTAGCTTTCTACATTCAGGGAACCCTTCCGCACACCAAATTGTCTTTCAGGGAATCCTTCTCTGCACATTGAGAATGGACTTCAGTGTGCCACAGAAAATTCTCGGACATTTTCTGGGGCAGCCACTTTGAGTTCCTATGGGGTGCTCTATGTACTTGCTATCATTCCACATGAGCTGAGTGCTCTGAGATCAAAGCTGGCTCTCTCCTGTGGTCAGCACATATAAAAAGGGAATTAACAATGGAGAACAACCTCTCTGCTGGTAGTGATAATTAGTGGCGTAGCGTAGTTTGCTAGCACCCGGGGCTACGTGGAGGGGATGTGTGGGAAACTAAAACATACTTTTTCATCTGTGTTTTTTTTTTTCTCTCTCTCTCTCTCCCCATCTCCCCCCACTCCCTCTCTCCTCTGTCACCTGTGCCTTAGGTACACATATGGGAAGCGTGTTCAAGGAAATGTGCAGCTCCGCTTCACTAGAGGATTATCGTTTTATTATCTTTGGCGTAATACAAATGAAACATTATCAGAAATTGCACATGAGTACACAGCCCAGGTGAGATAAATGGGAGGGGGCTGTCTTTGGACAGAAGGGAGGCTAGGATGCGTTATCTGCCCCTACCCTTTGGTTCAGAGACTGGAGGCCTCATCCTGTTGTGCTCGCCTTCCATTTCTCTACGTCCACGAAGAAGGTGGATGGAGAGGAGCGGAAACACCCAGCATTGTGCCAGATTGATCTATAGGGAGAATGCCTCAGTATCTTATTTTGTCCCTTTGGTAGTGAGCATTCAGTGCTCCTCATACAAAAATAGTCCCTATTTTGCTAGGTGTGGTTCACACCCCTAATCCTATGATTCTGTAACAGATGCAAGATGCTATTTCTGAAGGTGAGGACCATGATTAATGCAGCTTACGTATTACATATTGTAAATTGTAAACCGCCCTGTGATCCTCGGATGAAGTGCAGTACAGTATAGAAATTTAATTTAATTTAATACGTAATAATAATAATACCTACTAAGGATAGCTTTACCCATTACCAGAAATGCCAGGTTGTGCATCTCTTTTTTTTAAAAAAATAATTTTTAGAAAAAGAAAACACATACAAAGTATACAACATAAACTCTGTCCCTTCATTTTCCCTCCACCCACAAGCCCACCTCTGCCACCAGTGAGACCCATGGGTATTGGGGAACAAAGGGGTCCATTTTAAGCTGGGTTTGACCTCCCCCCTCCTTCCTCCCCCCTCATCCCCCCCCCTGCCACTGAGAGGACAAAGGCGGAGGATCTCTGGGGATTGGCTTATCCCCCAGCTATTTCTTCACTGTACTGGAAAAAAGAAAAACAAGGAAAAAAGGAAAAAAAAGCAAAAATATAAAAAGGGGAAAAAAAGGAAAGAAAAAAAAAGGAAAAAGGAAAAATATTAATGGCTTCCACGACTCTCCTCCTCCTGGATTTCCCAACCTCTTTACATAGTTATGGCGGGTTTTCTAATCCAATTCAGAATCTTATTCTTATAATATTAACACAATCCTCCTCCTTCTTCATGCTGTCCCCCTCTGAGCTCCCCCCTGCCACTGGGGTAGCCCGAGGAGTCCAGCAGTCAAAAGGTTCCATTTTTGTGTCTGGGTTTCCCTCCACCCTTCCCTCTCCCCTCAAGGCACCCCCTGCCACTGGGTACCAAGAGTAAGAAGGGGGAGACAGGCAGTTTTCCACCCAAACACCTCCTGATCACCAAAATTATTCAAAAACAAACTCTAAGCATATTTCCTCAGCCATTCTTTTTACTCTCTCCAGAAAGCTCTTAACCTTAAACTATAAAAATCTCTCCTCCCCCCCCAATGTCCCTCCTCCCAATTGGATCAGCATATCCTTTAACAGGCCAAGATTCCGACACCGTTGTTCATAAACAAAAAAAAAATACCTTAAACTAAAATTTTTACCCCACACCAATTCTTTCCCACATCCACTTCCAGACCTCTGCTCCTCCCTCTTTCTGCCTTTCCCTCCCTTCACTAACACCATTCAACATTTCAGTCTCTCCAGGATTTTCACTTCCATCAATCTTCTCTTCACTTTGCTTCTCCTTGTCGGCCTCATCTCTTTGTTCTGATCTTTGTTTTTCATCATCCAACACATATTTTTTATGGTCTGAATCAGTCTCCAAATTGTCCTCAAATTGTTGCTCCTCACACACAATCTCATAATCAAAATTGTCCTCTAAATCTTGCTCTTGCACCTCATTCTCCTTTTCTGTTGGATTGAAGCATTGCCTTTCCTTGTAGATATCTTCCCATGTTTGTAGATAGCCCAGCACAGCCTCCTGGAAAGCTCGAGAGAATTTTGTTTTCATAGTTCACTTGACCACAGGCAGACCAGAGATAAGGGCAGAAGGGTACTGGAAAATTCCTCTCTATCACGTTGTCGGCTCCATCTTGGCTGTTCTTATCCTTTGTCTTTAACCTCATCAGATTTCAAATTTACAGTCCACTTAAATCCTTTTAAATCCTTTTGAATCAATTTTTCCAATTCACAGGAATAAAATCGTCTTTCTTAGTCCTATAACAATTTGACAGCTTTTGACAGCTGTCAAAGCGTCCTCCCCCTTGTTGCTGCTGAACCTCAAGGGGCAACGACACCGGGGGCTGGGGAGGTTTGGAAAAGTCTTTCTTTCTCTCGGGTCCGCAATCTTGAAAGAAGTTTTCCCTTTTCGGCTTGGGAATATTTAATGCGCCTCCCGATTGTCCATTTGGAAGAGATCGGCTTCCGTTACTTTAGAATCTCTTCCTATCTTCAAATTTAAAAATTTTAAGATCCGAATGGAGATTTGACTTACTTTGAAGAAGTCTTTTATTTCCTTGGAAGAATCCGCCGCTTGCAGGCTGAGGACTCGGAGCTTCACTTCAAGGAGGTAAGATGAAACCCAAAAATGGCTCCCGCGACTCCACTCCGCTGGCTCTCGATTGCTCTACTGAGCTCTCGGGCAGCAGAGGATTCGCGTCCGGAGCAAACAGCTGGGCACTATGTCACCGGGACTCTCTACCCGGTGTTTTTTCGGGGAGTCCGCTCGCTCTGCGGACTTCCCCCCCCCTCCACGAAGCCAGGGACTTCGGAGCACGAAGTCCCTGCGTCCAACTTCACCAGCGCGACGAATCGGAAGCCAGGTTGTGCATCTCTTCTCTGCCCACCCTCCTCCTCCTCCTGCTATAACGTCTAGTTAAGAAAATGTATGCCTTGACGTGTCATCATCATTGCATCATGATGCTCCCCTGCAGTACTGTCTGCCTTGGGTCAGGCGGATGTGGCGAGAACAAGAGGCACAGCTGCTGCTTTCGGGGCAAATGAGCATTTTCCACAACAGAGCCTGATTCGTGCTTCTTGTTTTGCGTGGCTAGTACAAGTTTGAAAAACAAGGTGCAAGGCTAAGGCACACCAGATCTAGAAACAAAGCAACCAGGTTTTACTGCATGATGTCTTATGGGATGTTACCCTGGCTGCAGACAACCAGGGAGGGCGACTTTATTTATTTTCTTGTGTTGCATTTATATCCCATCACTATTTCTAATTGTCATACAACTAGTTGGCCCTGCCACGCATTGCTGTGGCTCAGTCTGTTAATTGGAGCCTCAGAGTCCCCCTTCAGACTCCCCTCACCTTCAGAGTCCCCCTGTTTTTACGTGTTCTGTTTTCACAGGCACATCCCTATGACTCCCCCCACCCTGTCCTGACCCATGACCCATCCTGGCCCCTCCTCCCCCCATCCCGGCTCATCCCTGTGATTGGCCCCACCCTGTCCCGACCCATGACCTATCCCACCCCTCCTCCCCCCACCCCCCAACCAGGCAAGCCCCCACCTCCACTCAGCCCAGTCTGGAAAGCTGAGCTGAGATGCTGTGGAGATGTAAGTTTTCCTAGGTGCAGTACCAGTGTAGCCGTCGCTAGAGGGCGCTGTTTTGCAACCTCTCCTGTGCTCCCAGCCATGCACTTTCGCCTGATTTGTGGGTTCTGGAACACGTGGTTTTGGGTTCTGGAACACGTGGTTTTACCTGGCCTGGGTGTGACATTTGTCTTTGAAAATGGTATGGGCTCGCTCTCGTAAGTCACATTTGAGTTTGTGTCAAAATTTGAACGCAATCGGTCAAGCAGTTTTGTTGAACATTGGAGATGAACACACACCCCCAGTTTACATTTATATATATAGATACACCCATTTTTTTGTATCTTTGGGTGAGTTCCCATGCTCTGAAGTCCAGGGAGTGATGATCTCACATTGCGCTGCATTCCTTAAATAATCCAGGTATTCCCAATAAAACATTCCCAATGTTGAGCCTTCACTTATTTTTAACAGCCTCTGAATTCATTTTGCAAGCGGATTAGTCCTATGTAGTTCTGTGCGAAATCAGTTTTTCTTCTTTATTTTCTTTATCTTCTTGCTGTGATCCAACATTTCTCTTCGGCGACCCTCACTTTGGAAAGTTTCCAACAATGCGCGGTACATTGCAGCCAGCGCCCCCTGCCCCCTCTTCCTTCCGGATGGGCAGCAGGTGTTGGGCGATAAGCAGGTGGAGATGCCTCCCCCGGCCCTGGGGTGGGGGTTTGGAAGTATAATTACTCCCATTTTATCCTCGAACTCCGCACAAAATGTAATGGATGTAATGGACGCAGCCTTTCGCCACGGCAGACAAACAGGAAGTCTCTAATGTACTTTCTTTTATTTCTATCTCCAGACAGATGAGACTGGCTTTGCTCATTTTACTATCAATGGGTCTGATTTAAATCTTTCCCACAACGGCTATAGGAAGTATGTCGAATTTGAGGCAGAACTGGAGGAGAAAGGAACAGGTACAAAGGAAATAACAAGAAATGGGAGCATTCTGTTTTCACCTTTGGCAAATCAGTCCACCCCACCCTCGAAAGTTTGGTTTGATTGCCTTGCCTTTCTGATTTTTTCCAGTCAACTGTTTTCAGGGCTTGGGTTCATTCCTGCATTTCATCTGATTTTTCAAGACACACGTCACCTGCTTTGCCGATACCTAGGGATCCTCTGCAGCTCACACAACAAACTGTGTCCTGGTGGTACAGTTTCCACAAGAGAAATGGCATTTCTCACAAGTAGTTATATCTAACTCAGTGAGCTGTGACACCAGTTTTTGTTTAAGAGAACTTGGAAGTGCTGGAAGCCTCCATGTAGACATGCTCATGAGAGTGATGTCCTTGTAGTTTTGTGTAAGGTCTAGTTAACAATGTGTCTAGAACTTTTGCTGAAATTTCAAACCTAGCGCTGTCCTTTTTGTAGCATTCCAGTTGCTGTACTAAACCAACCTGTCTGTTCTGTTCTCTATGCAGGAGTCACTCAGGCAGGACAGGGCAACTTGCCTATTGCCGTCAAGCAAGTCAATGTGGAGTTTAGCAAACTCAATTCATTCTACAAACAAGGTTTCCCATACATGGGAGAGGTAACATCCTATTCTTTCTGTTTAATAACAGAAGTCTTTAGGATAGATTTGCTCTTACAGTGGTACCTCGGTTTACAAACACAATTGGTTCCGGAAGTCTGTACTTAACCTGAAGTGTACTTAACCTGAAGTGTACTTAACCTGAAGCGAACTTTCCCATTGAAAGTAATGGAAAGTGGATTAATCCGTTCCAGATGGTCCGTGGAGTACTTAAACTGAAGCGTAGTTAACCTGAAGCGAACTTTCCCATTGAAAGTAATGGAAAGTGGATTAATCTGTTCCACTCGGGTCCGCGGAGTACTCAACCTTAAGCGTACTTAACCCGAAGTATGAGTGTAATTGGTTCTGGAAGTCTGTACTTAATCTGAAGCGTAGTTAACCTGAAGCGAACTTTCCCATTGAAAGTAATGGAAAGTGGATTAATCCGTTCCAGACAGGTCTGCGGAGTACTTAAACTGAAAATACTCAAACCAAGGTGTACTTAAACCGAGGTATGACTGTACTTTTTGAAGTAGGCACTGAAACAATACCTTTTTGTGACATAGCCCTCCTATGAAAGTTTACCTTCCCAGAAAATACATTGAAAAGCAGCCTCTCTCTGATGAAGTATCTTAGAACCATAGAACTGTAGAGTTGGAAGGGACCAGTGCTATTTTTCTAGAAAAAGAGGTGCTGGAACTCACTATGAATGTTCCCCTTTTTTTCTTATACAATCGTACCTTGGTTCTCGAACGGAATCCATTCCGGAAGTCCGTCCGACTTCCAATAACGTTCGAAAACCAAGGTGCAAACTTCTGATTGGCTGCAGTAGCTTCCTGCACTCAATTGGAAGCTGCGGAAGCCATGTCAGACATTTGGGTTCCAAAAAACATTCTCAAGCCAAAATGTTTGAGTTGCAAGGTGTTCGGGATCCAAGGTACGACTTTAATGGCAATGGCACCCATGTGAGAGGTGCCGGAACTGAGTTCTAGTGAGTTCTGGCTGGAAAAAAAGCCCTGGAAGGGACCCTGAGGGTTGTCTAAGTCAATCCCCTGCACTGCGGGAATCCTGGGATGTACTTGAACAACCTTTTTGTTAACAGCCAGACACACTGAGCCATTTCTCCACTGTAACCAGTGCCGGATTTACGTATAAGCGAAACAAGCTATAGCTTAGGGCCCCACTCTATTGGGCCCCCCAAAAACATTTAAAGAAAAAAACCCTGGATGTACTTTGATAAAATACATATTTTGTTATGTGCAAATGGCTTTAGTCCATAGGCGTCAACTTCCAGATAGGAAAATAAGGGAAAATAAAGGATCAGCGGCGGCATGGCACCAGAAGTCACTTGTACACATGTCTGGACATGCGCAGAAGCGACTTCCGGTGCCAGGCTGCCCGTGTCCACATGTCTGGGCACCAGAAATCGCTTCTGCGCATGCTCGGGCATGCACAGAGGCAATTTCCGAAGCCAAGTGAGCGAGCAGCCAGCTGGGAGCCGGGACATGGCCGCTGGCGCCGGCAGAAGCTGCAAATCCGGGGGATTTACGGGATATTTTTCAGTTTGGGATAACAGCGGGAAACGGATTTAAATCCGGGGGTTTCCCGTGGAAAACGGGAGACTTGACAGCTATGCTTTAGTCACCCATTAGGTCCATAAATTACCATATAGCATATATTCAACACAAAAAACAGCGACATTTTGTTGTTGTCAAAAGACAGCTGGGCATGTAAAGGGCCCCATTATCTTCTTTAATTCTTCACGGGGAGGAACTATTTGATATAAACAGCACTCTGCATGAAAACAAGGTAGTAATGTCAGACTTTACAACACTCAGGCTTTACAAACTCCAAAATAAATGTGTGAATCAGCCACACATGATGCCTCTTCCTTCATACAACAGTATGTTGCGGTAGGGAAGCAGAACAGGGAAGAGGGCTAGCAGCAGTGGCAGAATTTGGGCTTTCAGATTTCAGTGGTGCCCTGTACCATGCTAAAATTCAGCACCCCCTGCCCTATAGCATTGGTGGGATGCCCCTTGCAGCTACACTGGTTGCACTGCCCTAGAACTGCCTCTGCTGGCAGCAGAAATGACAGTCAGAACTCTTACAGTCCATGGCAGACAGACAGAGAGAATACCTGGAGGAGAGCATTCATACCCCGAGATAGCTCAGTCCCTCTCCTTATCCTTAGACATCGAGGGGCAATATCTGAATACAGTGGTACCTCGCAAGACGAATGCCCTGCAAGACGAATTATTCGCAAGGCGAATGTGTCTTGCGATTTGATGGTGACTCACAAGACGAATTCGTTTTGCGAAAAATTCGTCTTGCGAATCACGGTTTCCCATAGGAACGCATTGAAATTTAATTAATGTGTTCCTATGGGCAAAAAAAGAAATTTCAGTGCGTTCCTATGGGAAACCACGATTCACAAGACATTTTTTTTTGCAAAACGAATTGACTCACGGAACGAGTTAAATTCGTCTTGCGAGGCACCACTGTAGTGTTGCTGTGAGCTCTTGCCCACAGGAGTGAACAAACCCTTCAGCATACTGTATATATATATATATATTTTGTGTGCGAGAGCAGTTGGCTGTAAAGAAGTTAGGCGGTTGGCTTATTTCCCTTTTATTCATGCAGATGAAGGCTTCAGTCAGTGGTGTGCCTGTCAAGAACTGGACTCTCTATCTCACAGTTGACGTTGATGATGTGGAGACAACCACTTCCTATGTCACAGATGAGAATGGTGAAGTCTCCTTCTCTCTGGACACAACAAAGTGGCACGACATGGTTTCCTTAAGGGTGAGTTAAATATTTGGACACGTCTTAAGGAAGAGGTGGGTTGAGGAGGAGGTGCTTTTTTCCTGTGCATTTCCTCCCACCTTCCTTAGAGTTGCTTTTCCTACGGTTTTTTTTTTTGTACTTCTGCAACTTAGGGCTTGTCCACACTTCTGCTTATTCTGTGATGTCAATAAGCAGGGAGTTCATCATCATCATCATAATTTATTATTTATACCCCGCCCATAAATACAATAATCTATTGAACATTAAAAGCTTCCCTAAACAGGGCTGCCTTCAGATGTCCTCTAAAAGTCTGGTAGTTGTTTATCTCCTTGACCTCCGATGGGAGGGCGTTCTACAGGGCGGGTGCCACTACCGAGAAGCCCCTTTGCCTGGTTCCCTGTAACTTGGCTTCTCGCAGCGAGGGAACCGCCAGAAGGCCCTCGGTACTGGACCTCAGTGTCCGGGCTGAACGATGGGGGTGGAGACGCTCCTTCGGGCATACTGGACCGAGGCCGTTTAGGGCTTTAAAGGTCAGCACCAAAACTTTGAATTGTGCTCGGAAATGTACTGGGAGCCAATGTAGGTCTTTCAAGACCGGTGTTATGTGGTCTCGGTGGCTGCTCCCAGTCACCAGTCTAGCTAGTGCTCCCACACTAAAAGGTTGGTGTTTTGCAAATGTGGCATGAATACTGTGTGGCACATGTAACTATGCCAGTTGCACAGATCACAGCAGCTGAGTGAACATATATGAAACAGGATGATCTCACAGGGAAACTGGTTCCAAGCTTTTAATGGTTTCATTTACCAGCAGTAGAATCTTGAATGCCTTGGGGCACCCCTGTTCTAGCCATGGTACCTGAACTTTCCGTGACAAAGCTGGATCCAGAAGCACCGCAGTAAATCTGCTCCCTCGGGCAGAGTACAACCCCATCCAGGGTAGGCAATTGACCAATTTCTTGAGCATGGGAGCATTTGCGGTTTATATAGTTAGTGGGACATGGGTGGCGCTGTGGTCTAAACCACGAAGCCTCTTGCGCTTGCCGATCGGAAGGTCGGCGGTTCAAATCCCTGCAACGGAGTGAGCTCCCATTGCTCTGTCCCAGCTCCTGCCAACCTGGCAGTTCAAAAGCATGCCAGTGCAAGTAGATAAATAGGTACCGCTGCAGCGGGAAGGTAAACGGCGTTTCCATGCGCTCTGGTTTCCGTCATGGTGTTTTGTTGCACCAGAAGTGGTTTAGTTATGCTGGCCTCATGACCCGGAAAGCTGTCTGTGGACAAACGCCAGCTCCCTTGGCCTGAAAGCGAGATGAGCACCACAACCTCATAGTCACCTTTGACTGGACTTAACTGTCTTGGGGGGGGGTGTCTTTTACCTTTAACTTTTTTATAGTTACAGGATTTTCATAGGGAGCTAAGGAGTGTGTTGTAGTTGGAAACAAAGCAGCATGTCTGCCCCAAAACAGTGGCCAGGCACAGACAATATTGAAAGCAGGATCGTGTAGAACTACCTCAGTACCATTGCAAGCACAAATCGCCGCAATAAAAAGTCCTTGAAGAGATTGTTACTTTCTTCGCTGCGGTTCCCATGATTCTTAGCTGGGAGCCATGACAGTTACAAAGATGTGAAGACTGGTTTACATGTACTGTATAGTATATACTGTGTCCTAATGTTAGGTTCGCATGCCTTGTATTGCCACCCAGTGGTCTCCTGTTGATTGTCACCCCAAACACCCTAATTTAATTGTGATGCTTGCTGTTTTCTTTTTGCTCCATAGGGTAGATACACCCTTGAGAATGTGACCGGCAGTGAGATGTCGGAATCTGAAAGTTACAAGTGGCTGAAGCCCTTCTACTCTGAGAGCAATAGTTTCCTGGAGATACAGCATGTGGAGGAAAAGCTGCCCTGTGGAAAAGACCAGGAAGTCCTGGTGGATTACATCATAGACCGGAAAGAATTGGGCCCTGATGCTGACCATGTAGACTTCTATTATTTGGTGAGCATCTAGTGTAGGGATAGCCGAGGACTATATTATTTGGGGGCTAGAGCCAACAGTGAATCATAGAATCTTAGAGTTGGAAGGGACCCCAAGGGTCTAATCCAACCCCCTACAATGCAGGAATCTCAGCTAAAGCATCCATGACAGATGGCCATCAAACCTCTGTTTAAAAACCTCCAGGGAAGGAGAGTCCATCACCTCCCATGGGAGTCTGTGAATGAGGTACAGGGGCATAGTAGAGGGGGGCCGTGGCCCTGGGAGCAATTTTGTGAGGGGGCACAAACAGGCACCTCCCCAGCAGGCTCCTTCATTGGAGTCTGGCTCCACGTAAGAAGGAGCTGCGCCTAGGCTGCGGCAGTCGTGCCTGGCAGTAGCTCTGCCCCCAGGTCACGCCTGACCCAGGGTGTGTGTGTGTGGGAATGTTAATGGTGACAGGAGAACGCATGTAACGTTTATTAATATCCTTCCTAACTTGTGTTAGCAAGTACCTTTACTTAGCAGAGTGCATTCCCCTTTACACAGCACAGCAGGTAGCTGGTTGCAGGCTCGTGTGAGCCTCTGACTATTATACAATTCAGTCTGTCTCAGATTTAATTGTATGTTCCTGGTAAGTTCCCTTGGATCCCTCTTAAAAGAATAAAGACGCCACCATCTTATTTAAAGTCAACAAAAGAAGTTTACTTACAGTGGTTCACAGTTGGTTTCCTGAAGGCAGACTTAGTTACAAATATGTACATGTGGATCTACCCCATATGGGGGAATAATCCCAGTGACTGCAAGCCAGCAGTCCGGCAGTTCACACGATGAAAGGAAGATGGAGAAGAGAGAGAGGTGCGGCGTTACTTGTCCCCACTCTTCTCCTCCCCTGGACTGTGGCACACGGGAGGGTGCCCTCCATGCCTGCATGTCTCCGGCAGCACGGGCATATGCTCTGCCGCTGGTGAGGTATACCTCTCCTTCTTTCTCTCTCTTTCTCTCCTGCCCCTCTCCTTGCCACCTACATGAAATTAGACTGAGGGTATGCATCTTAAAAAGCAGAGACATCACCTTGCCGACAAAGGTCCGTATAGTTAAAGCTATGGTTTTCCCAGTGTAGTGATGTATGGAAGTGAGAGCTGGATCATAAAAAAGGCTGATCGCTGAAGAATTGATGCTTTTGAATTATGGTGCTGGAGGAGACTCTTGGGAGTCCCATGGACTGTGAGAAGATCAAACCTATCCATTCTTAAGGAAATCGGCCCTGAGTGCTCACTGGAAGGACAGATCCTGAAGCTGAGGCTCCAATACTTTGGCCACCTCATGAGAAGAGACCCTGATGTTGTGAAAGATTGAGGGAACAAGGAGAAAGGGACGACAGAGGATGAGATGGTTGGACAGTGTTCTCGAAGCTACCAACATGAGTTTGACCAAACTGTGGGAGGCAGTGGAAGACAGGAGTGCCTGGCATGCTCTGGTCCATGGGGTCACGAAGAGTCGGACATGACTAAACAACAACAACATGGACTGGGCTGTAGCTGGGCCACCCCCTTCTCATTCTTTGTGGACAGTGGAGAACTGTGTGTGAGAGAAAAGAATGAATGGCATATATGGAGGAATAATGGGTACATGCAAAAGCAAAGGGGAGTGCAAGAGGAAAGCCGAGGGAAAAATTGGAAGTACAATTAAATGATTAGTGAGGACAACACAATAGAAACAGTTGAAACGGAAAAATGAAAATGGTATAAAATAACAAGAAGATGGAAAAGGGCAGAATCGAGAATAGTATTTGTGTTTCACAGTGTACTGGTATTTCTCTTTCTCTCGCTCATTGTGAATCTGTTTGGATCCAAACAGCAGGGACCTTTCAGTGGCCTTTGCGGCTCCTGTATGGGTTGTCCGGCCATCAGCAGAGATAGGGCAGAAGCTGAGCTGAGATAGATCAGCCTCAGTGGTTTATTCCATCAGTGGCTTGTTGCGTGGAAAGCTTTGCTGAGATCTCAGATTAAAGTGAAGGGCTTCACACGCAACAGTTGCTGTTGTGCCTAGTGCGCAGAAGACAGGGAGCTGCAGGCTTTCCTGGTCATTGCCCCTGTTATGTACTGAGCTGAATCCTAGAACAATAGGATTCAGAATCAGCGGGAGCTACCCAATCCAACTCCAGGTGGAAGTGAATCCGCAACCTGATTGGCCTGCTGGAGCAGCCAATCAGGCGGCTGGCAGAAGTGAATCTGCTACCTGATTGGCCTGTAGGAGCAGCCAATCAGGCTGCAGGCAGAAGTCAATCCACAATATAATTGGCCCACAGGTGTAGCCCTGAAGTAGCCAATCACGCAAGGCCCATTGTGTAAATAATGTATATAAGCAGATGGTTTTGGGAAAAAAGCTATTCGTCTTCTCTTCTTCTCCTTGATGAATATGAGCTGAATAAAGAGCATGAAATTCACTCTCGACTCCGAGTATATATCAGCCCCCTTTTGCAACATTCGGAAGTAGCAAGTGAGGTTTCTATTAAGCTATAAGCCTTCTCTGCAGGGTGCTCCATGTCCCACATTTCTCTCTCTCTTTCCTGCATTCCTAGTACCAAAGAGGGTGGGGAGGCTTTTCCTTTTGCCCCTGGCCTAACAAACCATCTTCCTGCAGATTGTGTCCAAAGGGAAGCTTGTCTCCAGTGGACAGAAGACCGTTCCTGTTGGCCAGGATGAGAGTAAGTGAGAGATCTATCAGAGAAGTACCACACTTGGCCAAGCTGATAATGCTTGGTGGGCCTAATCTGTGTAGTCTGGTGTGTCTTTCAAGAATGAGGAGATGGCCACAAACTTTAGTAGCACCCAGGACATGGTATGAGAGTGTTGAACCAATTGGAGACACCACCGTGCCTGGTGGACCATCACCAAGCAATCCTAGCACAGTCACGTTCGACTTCAAAAGAGGAAACTTTCAAAATGTATTAACCACTCGGCTTTCATTACCCAGCTGTCTGTCTCCGCATCTGGTTCAGCACCTCAGATCGGGCCCAATCTGAACTGGGGGCCTTCCACCACGACCCCTAGTTTGATTCAGATGTGAAACCATAATTCAGATGTGAAACCATAATGCAGTTACCACAAGTGGGAGACTCTCACCTACACCATCTGCTTCCCCTGCGAACCGCGTGCTTCATGAGGGTTGCATGCAACTAACTTTTACCCACTGAAATGAATGGACCTAAGTTAGTCATAGCCCTTGATTGCAATGGATGTAAAAGTTAATTGAATACAACCCTTAGGGTTTAAAGCCCAGATTAAACAGGTGATTGCCTGGCTACCGTCCTCCCCTGTTTTTGACAGCCCCAACATTCAGGATTTGTCAGGAGTCAATGCACATCCGATGTGTGTGCATGCACGCACACGCACACACATACATATCCTGGGCACAACTTCTCGACGCTGAGCAGATTTAAATCTCTTGAATGACATGAATTTCATTCTAAAGTGCTTGTTGGCATAAGAGCCACAGTCAGTGTCTTCCAAGTAAGGCGAATTACCGTAGTGGACTGATAGACAGACCTAACGAGATGGAAGCAGAATTTTGTTTTTTTTTAAAAAAGAACTTGCTGTGTAGTGCAGAATGGAATTTGTTATCGGCAATAAATCAGTTATTAAGTAGAAGACATGAGGGCTAGAATACTTCTGCAATGCACAGGTGGGCTGGCTGCGTTTTGGGGTGGGTCTTCTTGATTTTCTTTGCTTTACCACCATCTAGCAAAAGGGATGTTGTTTTCTCATGTTGTAACACATGAATGCTCTCTCTCTAACCCCCCCTTCCCATCACCCTCCCTTTCCCCTGATCCAGCTCTGAAAGGCACCTTCTCCCTCACCTTGTCTACCAGCTCTGACCTGGCACCCACAGTCAGGCTGCTGCTGTACACTGTGTTTCTGGATGGCGAGGTGGCGGCCGACATGGATCAGTTCGAGATACAGAAGTGCTTCAAACATAAGGTTGGTAAGGAAGCAAGTGGGGCAGGGTGAGACCCTGCGTCCTGCAAATCTTCAGATCCTTTTTGCTGTTCACAATACCGTACTCGCTCTTTCTCCGCCATCCTCTGTGACATTCTTGCCCTGATGCTGCCTGTTATCCACTCTCGTCGCCGCAGGTTTCCTAGCTGACCATTCCTGTTTTGTTCGCATCCTTCCACAGGTGGCTTTGGACTTCTCTGCAGAAGAGGAGCTTCCAGGATCAAAAGTTGATCTGCAATTAGAGGCTGCCCCCGGTGCACTGTGCGCTCTCCGTGCTGTGGACAAGAGTGTCCTCCTGTTGGAAAATGAAACGCTGACACCAGATAAAGTAAGGAAGCTCATCCTTCTCAGTTATTATTATCATTAGTTTATTACTTTTTATTAAATTTGTCAGTCACATTATCTTGCCCAGGGCAACCCAAAGCAACTCACAACCAAACAAACAGACAGCAAACTCCACATAGATGCATTGGGGCTGCTTAATTAAATCAGTGTTCCTTCCCTATGCCCTATTCTTTTCTCTTCATTTTCAGGCTGACACATAGGAGCCATCTGCTAGGGGCTGAGGCAACTATGCCCAATAAAATTTTCACCCAATTCAGTGGTACCTCGACTTACAAATGCTTCGACTTCTGAAGGTTTCGACTTACGAAGTCGACAACCCTGGAAGTCTTTTCGCCGCATGCGTGTTTTGCACCTGCGCAGAAATGGCGCGCACGGTCCGTGCATGTGCAGAAGCACAAAATCGCGCTTCGCGCATGCGCAGAATGGGCGCTTCAACATCCGAAAACCTCGACTTACGAAGAGCGCCGCGGAACGAATCGCTTCGTAAGTCGAGGTACCACTGTAATTTTTTTGAGGGGGCCAGCCCTCCCCCAAGTTGATGGGCATTGATTCAAATGGTGTGCGTGCGCACCACCATGTCATGTGATCGATTCTGCGGGGCAGGGCTCCCCCTCCTGCCCCCAATATTTTATTCAAGTTGGCACTCCTGGACTGACTGATGGATAGTTGGTTTCATTATTTAGCTTCTGCCTTTTTCCTTCCATGTCACGAGCCACAGCAGAGGCCTTGGTTATGAATCTCAGCAGCCCTTCTGCCTTTGTAGCACTTTAGCAACCCTTCCTTCCATCCCTCCATCAATTCCTCGCCACGTCCCATCTTTCCATGCTTTCGTTATCTTTAAGGCCTTCCTTGATACAGTCCATGCTAAGAACCTCCCATTTTTTAAAATTGCATTACCCATGATATACTGTGGTGTGTAGCTTGACAGCACTGTCAGGGAGTGGGCAGAGGAGGAATGGTGGACACGGCCTCCCCAGCCTGACCCTTCCAGAGAAGAAGACAGTTCAGAATCAGAACAGGGCTTCGAGGAAGATCACAGCTCAGAGGCAGATGAGGGGAAAAGCTGGGAAATAATGGGAGAGGAGGAAGAAGAAGACCAGAGGGGGAACAGCTGAAGGACTCAGTGTCTTTAGAAAGCATTCCTGACCCCCCTTCCCAGAACATGACGGGCCTTGAAAGTAGGAGAGCAGAGGGCATGTCCCAGCACCCGTAGAGATAACTCATGAGGAAGTGAGAGGGGGTGGAGATTCACTCGGAGCAACACCATTATTCCAAGAGGTCACATTCCCAAGCCACTCTCAGTGAATATTGAATAAAAGCAGATGGTAAGGACTTTCTCTTGTCTTGTCCATTTCTGGCAACCTGCCGTGGGGGGTTGGTTTCCTCTGCTGCCTGACAAGCACATTATTAAGAAGGGAGATACAGTGTTGTATTCCATGCAGTGCGGTGCCTGAGCGGCGCAATTGCATTTACAAATGAAATGCTGATTCGCAGTGGCGTAGCGTGGGTTTCCAGCTCCCGGGGCGGTGCAGAGGGGGGTGGGTGGGAGGGAAACGGATGGAGTACGTCTGCGCATTCAACTGCTTAAAGCATCCGCATCACCCAGGAGATCGCAGCCATAGAGTCATTCCGTTGTCTGGAGATGTAACTTCCTAGTTTGCATGGAGAAGCCGTTTGCAATGGAGCCCAAGGACGGAAGCACGTGGCTATATTGAGGCAGCACCGTGTGTTGGAATTTTGCGCCCCAAACAAATTTTGCACCCAGGGCAACTGGCCCTGTGGCCTCCCTTTTGTCAGCAGACAAAAAGGGGCTTCCGTGTGGCCTGGGGCTCAACCTGTATGATTCAGCTTTATTGACACTGAATGCAGTTACATGTTTCCTCCCTTCCAACTCTCTGCTTTCAGGTGTTCGGGTTTTTTAGTCACGACCACATATATTTAACTTCTGGAAGAGGATTTCCCTATCGCTTGGAAGACTTTGACCCATATCCTTGCCTGCCTCCTCCGGCTCCCAGCCAAAAACAAAAGAGGGCCCTGAAGGTAGCCCCTTGGTATCAGAGTGAGGCCGATGTTTTTAGCTTGTTCAAGGTGAGTAGAATTTGCCCCCGAGTTTAGCTTCTCCGAAAGGTGCCTTGCTCATTTCCATGAGATGCATCTTACAGACCCTCCCAGTGCCCCTATTTTCCAGGGATGGCCCAGATTTAAAGAAACCACGTCTGATGGGTGGCCCATTGAAATCTGCTCTAGGAAAATGGGCAGGACTTCCTCCCCCCATTCAAACATAAAATATAATAATAAATTGTAGAATTCTCTGAATTTACGGACTTCCATCCTCCCCTCCCTGGAGTCCTCTTATAAACATTTCCACTGCATATCCTATCTTCCTCCCAATTCTCATACTACTCTATTTAAATCCATAGTTCTTTTCACATTGAAAGTTGTTATTTCAATCGTGCTAATGTTTTTAATTGTTTACAGTGTTCTCTCAAATATACAGTGGTACCTCCGGTTGCGGACGGGATCTGTTCAGGAGCTCCGGTCAGATCCTGAGCTTTCTGCAACCGGAGGTGCCTGTTCTGCGCATGCATGAGGCGTGGTAGAGCATTTCTGCGCATGCGCGTGTGGTAAAACCCGGAAAAATACTTCTGGGTTTACCGCATGCGTATCCCGAAGGAACGTAACCGGAGGTGAATGTAAGTAGAGGTAGCACTGTATTACAAACGTTTCCCAATCTTTATTGAAGTTTTTATCGTCCTGGTCCCTGATTTTTCCAATCATTTTGGCCACCTCTGCAGTCCATCAGTTTTGTTGTTCACTCTTCTTTTGTAGGTATTTTGTCTTTTTTCCATCTTTGGGCTAGGAGTATTTGGGCTGCCGTCGTCGCGTACATAAAAAGTCTTTTGTACTCCCTTTGTATCTCTGCACCTACAATTCCTAATAAAAAGGTTTCTGGGTTTTTTTTTAAAAAAAATGAAGGTTTTTTAATGAAGGTTTAATGAATGGGAGCCAGTGTGGTGTAGTGGTTAAGAGCAGTAGTCTCGTAATCTGGTGAACCGGGTTCGCTTCCCTGCGCCTCCACATGCAGCTGCTGGGTGACCTTGAGCTAGTCACACTTCTCTGAAGTCTCTCAGCCTCTCTCACCTCACAGAGTGCTTGTTGTGGGGGAGGAAGGGAAAGGAGATTGTTAGCCACTTTGAGACTCCTTCGGGTGGTGATAAAGTGGAATATCAAATCCAAACTCTTCTTCTTCAAACTCTTCTTATCGTAAACATCTTTTCCAACTCATTATATATCATTTCTCAATATGCTTTTATCTCCTTACAAGTCCACCACATATGATAAAAGGTGCCCTCTTTTTCTTTGCATTTCCAACACATATTTGAAGTATTCTTAATTATACATCTTTGCTAATTTACTGGGAGTCAAATACTCACACCTCACTTTTCCGCTCTCCTGGTTTTCCACAGCTTATGCGACTGAAAGTTTTCACCAACATGGACGTTAAAAAGCCTGTTTCCTGCGACCTGCCAGTAACAAGACGTTTGAAAAGTGGCCTTGAAACAGGTGAGAATCACAGTCATTTGCCTGTTTTGCTGCTGGAAAGTCCCCAAGTAGAGAAATCAGTTTTTCTTGTTTCTGCCTTTCAAGGCTTTTATCCCCACTGATCCTAAATCGCCTCATGACACCCCATCTCTTGAGTAAACGATTTCGTTGCTGGGTGCAGTGCATTGGATGAGACCTGGTAGCATCGCTGTATCACTGCCATCACAATCTCTCTCAGAAATTTGGCCACACTGCTGCGGATTCATCTTTACTGATGGACTTGGCATCTTTTTCGCCTATCCCCAGGCCTGTCCACAACTGTTCAGCACGAGAATGTGATTTCCCAGACGCCTCAGGCTGTTGATTCCACAGAAACCAAGAAGGAAGAGAAAGCTAAACCCAGGACACACTTCCCAGAGACCTGGGTCTGGGATTTAGTACCAGTGAAGTAAGTGAACCTTGCTAGGGAAGGACAATAACCGCTGAGATGATACTGGGATATCAGTAGCAGAGGTGGGGGTGAGGTGAACCCTTTGAGATCCAAGCTCTTCTTCAATGTAAGGATCAGACAGAATCATTTCCCACAGATCCCTGGCTGGACTAGCCGGCTTTCTCATAGCCTGGAGCCTGGTTTTCCCTTGGAAATGTAACTTCAGCCTTCAGAAAAACCAAAGCATAGTTTTCTTGTCACTGAGGGAGTGACCTCTCTTCCTGTTCTTCAGCGAGGAGGGGAAAGCAACTCATTCGGTCACCGCTCCGGACACGATCACCGAGTGGAACGCCGATGCCTTCTGTGTGGCTGACATTGGCTTCGGACTCGCCCAGCAAGCCAAGTTCCGAGTCTTCAAGCCGTTTTTTGTGGATCTGAGCCTGCCGTATTCTGTGGTCCGTGGGGAGACCTTGCTGCTAAAGTCCACTGTCTTCAATTACATGAAGGAATGTATCCAGGTTAGTGTCCACTGAGAACAAGCAAACAAGCTTCCCTTATATGTGTACCCAGAAAGAAAGGGATGGGAGGAACCCCACAAGATAGAGATGGAGGCTGGGAGGCTGGACCTCACCAGGGCCTTGTCCTCCCTACACCTGCACTCACCTGTCTCTCCCAAGGGACAGGTCAGTACTTTTCCCTCCTCCCCCCACCGCTCAGTGTTGGGGGGCAGCTTGCATTTCTTGCTGTGGATGAAGAAGCAGAAGCTCCACTTTGGATGTGGACAACAGAAAGCGCAAGGCAGCCCCATTCCTTTCATGGCAGAAGAGGTCCATAGAGCACATTCCCTCCCTGCCCCCCAGTCCTGGGAACCTGCAGTTTTCCTCCCACAGCAACCCCTGAGTGTGCTTTAAATGTGTGGTGTGTGCACAGCCCCATAGGCAACACAGCCTTATTGCTGCAAGAGACCAGAAGAGGCCAGATCTGCTGCCAAGGCCTAGGGATGCCCATCTGCTGGCCCCTTCATCTTCCCCACAGCCGCAATTCAGGCCACCAGGTGAAGAGCTTCATGAGGGGCTCACAGCCATGAGGGATTTGTGTGAGGAAGCCAAACCAACCACTCGTAATCCCAAGAGTTTCTGTAACTGGCTTAGAGGTCTTCCTATAAACTTTGTTGAGTGAATAAATCTTGCAAGTCTGACCTGATGCTAATATGGTGCCCCCAAAGCACGAGGAGACCCCACTCACCAAGGTCTTACTGGGAGCAGTCTACGCCCTACTCAACTTCCTGCTGTGGGTCACCCCTAGGCATGGAGGTCTGGCTCTCGCTCTTGGCATAGGCCCACCTCCTGCCCTGCCCATGCCTCTTCCCTGAATGCTTGCCCCTTGCCTTGGACTCACTGCGCTGCCTGCTTCACGAGGGTCATTTTGCTGCATCTCCCAGGTGAGAGTGAAGCTGCTGGAGTCGCAAGAGGTGGATGTGAAGCCATGCCCAGCCTGCCAGTTCAGCACCTGCCTCTGCGCTGAGGAAGCCCACACCTTCTCCTGGAATGTGACGGCGACTCAGCTGGGTGAGGTTGAGGCGCCTGAGCAGGTGGGAGGAGGCTTGTGGTGTTGAGACTGCCAATGGCATCTCTCTTTCTTCCCCAAAGACTTTGTCATCTGAGGACACTCGGCAGAACCAATGGATTCTTCTGTTTGGAAGTCAATCGGGCATTAAGTGGAATATTGAAAATAATAACAATGCCCCCTGCTGCATGTGCTACGGGTTTGTTTCCTCCCCAGCCAAGATGGTGTCCCTCCCCAATTTCTGCTAATGGCAGCTGTGCATCAGGGCACATTTGGGGACTGGGCTATGAAGGAGAGGTTGGGGGGTCCATCTCCATTCAAGAACCCCCTATGCTCCCACCTCTGTCCCTTACATCCGTCTGCAGACTGAAAGCACGGTGGGCATGTTGGCTGATGTGGGGCTGGACTGGTGCTCTGGCCCCCAAGCAGCCTCTTTCCCTCCCCCCGAGCTCTTGGCACTCATCATGGGTCTATGCCAATTTTGCCTTCCTTTAGGGCACGTCAAACTCTCCGTCACCGCCGAGGCAGAGGAGACGCATGAGCTGTGTGGCAATAAGATCTCCACCACGCCTGCACGAGGCCAGTCAGACACAATAGTCAAAACCCTGCTGGTCAAGGTCAGTGCCTACGTGGCCTTCAGCACCTGTGTCCAACTTTGGCTCACCGCTGTCAAGTGCCAGCAACTCATTCAGAACTCTGGGTCTCCCCTAAACAGGTGTTTTTTTTGGGGGGGGGGAATTGTATTCATTGGGTGCTGGGCAGAAGAGGGCTTTTGGATTTTTGCACAACCTCCCTGTTTCCATGTCTAAGGTGATGTCAGCCAGGGGCTGTGCTCAGTTGGAAGGCCTGGCAATTGCGAGAACTCTTACACGGAGCAAGGAAAAGGCAGAGATGGTAGAAGGAGATTATTCCCCTGAGAGAGCAGCCCCACTCACCATCCTGACTCTCTTTTCCTCCCACAGCCAGAAGGCGTCCTGGAAGAAGAGACCCACAATGTCTTCCTCTGCTCTTCAGGTGTGCTTAGGCTGCATCCCTTGCTCAGGGCAGCTTGGCTTGTGATGGGGCCCCAGAGAACGCAAGTTGGAAAGAAGATGAAGTATTGCTCTGGTTGTCATTGGGCTGGAGACGTGTCCCTTCCCTAGGGCAGTAGCAGGATGCAGAAGAGACCAAAGACACACACTCTGTCTCTCTGCTTGCTAAGGAGAGTAGGGATGGGATGGAGAGGGGGTGGAAAGGCAGCTGAGAGAACCGAGTGGCTAAAAACAGACTCACTGAGCTACCGGTAGCAAGCTCCTAGTCCCACTCCTAGTACAACTACAGATTATGACAACTTGGTTAGTGTATTCAACTGCATTAATTCCTGTTCTTCATCTCCTTTCAGGGGACCCAGTTCTGGATGAGGTTTCTCTAAAGCTGCCTGAAGCTGTTGTGGAGGGCTCTGGCCGAGCCACCGTCTCCTGCATTGGTGAGGAAATTTGCCCCCACATTTCTTCCCCATCTCTGGCCACATGAGAGATCTGGAGAGGAGACTTTTCTTCCCACTACATCATAATGCAAGCTACCTGTAAGGGGGACTCCCTACAGGGAGCCAGCCCCCATTATCCTAACGTCCAGCTCATCAAATACAGAGAGCACCAGTGGTTCTGAAGCAGCCAGAGGGGGAGGAAGGGACTCAGAGGGGGAGAGAAATCAGAGTGAGGAACAATGGGAAAGCTCGGGGGCGGAGGGATGCAAGCAGACGCTTGGGGAACCAACTGCTGAGGGAGGAAACTGAAAGGGCATTGCTCCTTCTGGCGCCAGAAATGAGGAGAGCACCGCAACGCAGGTCAAGGGGGCGGCGTTTTGGGGTGCCCAGTCTACTTTGCTGGCGTAGGAACAGAAGTACGCCATTGCCGGATTCTGATTCGGGATGAGAGGTCATGTTTTAAGCTGTCTCTACACTGTAAATAGATAGCACAATAAACTTCTTTGAAGACAAACTGGACTTAGGCGGAGTTACTCTAGAGTAGCCACGACGACCTTCTGACACTACCAAATTGTGCAATTCTGGCTGCCATTGATTCCTCTCCTCATATGGTCCACAGAGCAGGAGAAAACAAGCTTGCTCCATCTTCCATGTGACAGCTCTTTAAGGATCTGAAGATGACACCATACCTCCTCTCAGTCTTCTAAACATACCCAACTCCCACAACCTTTCCTCAAAAGACTTGGTTTCCAGATGATGATGGTGGTGGTAATAATAACAATCTTTTCAACATCTAGGGGACATTATGGGCACATCACTACAAAATATAGGCAGTTTTGTTCAGATGCCCCTGGGCTGCGGTGAGCAGAACTTGATGAAGTTTGTTCCTAATATTCACATACTCCGGTACTTGGAGAAGACCAACCAGGCAACCCCCACCCTCAAAGAGGAAGTAATAAAGTACACACAGAGTGGTGAGTAGGTCCTCTCTTCTCCTCGGAATGTGGCTTAAGCCAGGTGTTCATTGGCAAGAACTGTGCGAATAGTCTGGAAGATCACTGGCAGATTGAGAAGGGAAGTGGAGGAGACTGTTGTGAATTTGTTCATGCAAATTGAAGGTGCTCTTGGGAAGACATTGAAAGCCTTGGAGAAAGGAATTTCAATTTTACCTGTAGGACAGGCACCCCCCAAACTGCGGCCCCTCCAGATGTTTTGGCCTACAACTCCCATGATCCCTAGCTAACAGGACCAGTGGTCGAGGAAGATGGGAATTGTAGTCCAAAACATCTGGAGGGCAGAAGTTTGGGGATCCCTGCTGTAGGATGTGTTCATGATTGTTCTTCATAGATCCAAAAGTGTTTGCTGGGAGTGGAGATTTCATGGCGAATTGGCCCTCACAATCTGTTGTGTTTTTTGTGATTCTTTTCACCATTTGATAGGTACTGAAGTAGTCCTATAATTTCTGCAGCCCACAACCACTTTACACCTTGGCCCACTGTTTGTGTATACATATTTTATTGAAAGAATTTCAATTATAAAGAGGTAAAGTGATACAGACAAAAGAAAAACAAGGAAAGAGAAAAAGGGGGAAATGTGTAGCTGCTAGGTGCAGCTTTTGAGCTCCAGTTTGTTAAACATTGCTTTTGTTGCAAGAAGGAGTGAACAACACTCTGCACAGATGCAGCTTGTATAGTCATAACCATGATGGCTGCGTAATGTGAACTGGTGTTCTTATTGCAGATGTTAATATTATGCAGCTTGAAGCAACTGGATGAATAAAAAACTGACTCCTCTTGGAATAAATATTGTCCAGGCCCATAAATACGATTCAAAGTTTTATGAGCAGAACCTGTTCCAGACAGGTACAAAAACAAATAATGCTACCTCTAAGTAGTTGAATAGCATCATGTGCATGTCCAGTACAGGATTATCTTCCTACTGAATTGAAATAACTCAAAACAGACCTAAAATCAGATGTCTCTCTCTCCCCACAGCCTCTATTACTGCCTGGAGCTGTTTTCTCTTCATGAGCCCTATGTAGTATAAACAGCCAAATATAACCAGCCAAATCTTTCACTGCAAACGTCTCATAGACACTTAATACATTCATTCATATCTGGCCTCATTCATTCATATCGGGTGGAATTGTAAATCAATTAAGAAATATTGGGAAAATATTTATATAGAGTTAAAGAAAATTCTGAAATACTCTTTTTTTAAAATAATAATAATCCAGAATTGTTCTTGTTCGGGATATTAAGTGAGGAGATTAGGGAAGGGGACAAGTGTTTAATTATGTATGCAACCACATCCGCTAGACTTCTCATAGCAAAGAGTTGGAAAAGTGTACAAATTCCAAAGATGGAGGATTGGCAAATCAAATTAATAAGATATCAAAATATGGCAAGGAAAATAGGAGAAATCAAAGGGATATCTGAACACAAAGTCGATAAAGATTTGGAAAAATTCAATGATTATAAGAAGAAATTCGTGGAAAACGCCAACCTCTTAGCAGACAGGTGACGGGTTCAAGCAATATAAATAATCAAGATATAAAATATCCAAAAAGGTATACAAAAATTCTTTTGGGAAACCCATGTCGAAATAGAGGATAGGCTGGAAGTCACACAGGAGAGGGGTGGGTGGGGGTGTAGGGTGAAGGGTGAGAGGGAACTAATTATCTTGATTTGTTTGGTAGCTTTTTCTTTGTATTTTGTTGTATTATTATTTGTATATTTATTACCAATGTTGTTTTGGAAGTATATTTATTTTTATTTCTTTATTTCTTTTTTCTGTTGTATTATGAAAATTCAAAATAAAAATGTTTCTTTTAAAAAAAAGACACTTAATGCAGGGTTTGCCCTAACAAAACCTGATGGAGCCTTGCCTGGTGCGGCGCATGATGTATTTTCGGCACTGGAAGAATACATCTTTCTATTTTATTTTCCCAGGCCTTTATAGATGCTGAGCTGCCTATGTAACTGGTTTATGATCATCTTTCCACTGCTGCAGTCTTACATTGTTTTCTGTGCTGATTGTTGTTTTGTTTTAACTTCGTCGACCACTTAGTCAGGTGGTTTTTTTTTAAATAACCCCCCCCCCTGTAAATCCCTTAAATATATAAGCAGGTACAACAAACAGGGTCCCTCCCAGCATTGCCAGCACTACTTTTTCCTTCTCTCCTGCCAGGGTATCAGCGCCAGCTGCTCTACAAGCGCGATAACGGCTCTTACAGTGCCTTTGGGATGCGTGATGCTGAGGGGAATACTTGGTGAGTTAGCGGCAGAGCTAGAACCAGCCAGCCCAAGCTGTCAGGGTGGGCATTCAGGCTGAGCAATTTGCTATCATGAGCAATTGGAGAAGGAGGTGATACAATCAACCCTGCAGCCTGCGATCTGCCAGCCCTTGTTCCCAGTCAGCAATTTTTTTGGGTCCCAGGGTGCTGTTGCTTGTAAAAGAGGCACAAGCCTACAATCACTTGGTGTTGGGTGGGTGGTGGTCTTGGGCGTCCCTTTAGAGGCAAAATCAAACTACTACTACTTCTGGAATCAGGTGGAATGGGAATTAAAATTGAGGTTTAGTGTAGCATTTTATTGCACAGCATTGCCTAACCTTATGACCAACATGTTTCCATTATTAGTCATACCTCGGGTTAAGTACGCTTCAGGTTGAGTACTTTCAAGTTAAGTACTCCACGGACCCATCTGGAACGGATTAATCCACTTTCCATTACTTTCAATGAGAAAGTTCGCTTCAGATTAAGTACGCTTCAGGTTAAGTACGGACTTCAGGAACCAATTAAGTACTTATCCCGAGGTACCACTGTACATTGATTATTGCCTTCATTTTATGGATCAATGGTCTCATTAGACAGTAAAATTCGTGTTAAAGTGCTGATTTAGGGGGTGTTTTTCATCGTCTGGAATGTTTTAATCCACTTTCCGTTACTTTCAATGGGAAAGTTTGCTTCAGGTTAGGTACACTTCAGGTTAAGTACGGACTTCAGGAACCAATTAAGTACTTAACCTGAGGTACCACTGTATTATTATTATTTATTATTATTATTATTATTATTATTATTATTATTATTATTACATTTCTATACCACTTTATATTTTAAAGGAAAACATCTCCAAGCACTTTACAATACATTAACACATGAAACAAAACAATCCGGAATAAAACAATTTCAAGCTTCAAGGAAACTATTTCAGATCCTTCTCTAAGTGACATTTTTTTACCTATTTACATTGATTTACCTATTTAATTTAAGACAGTGCCATGCTGGAAGGAAGTCCCCATGCAACATCGGTTAGTAGCTTTCTCCTTACGGTTTCTGTCACTTTTGTTGTTTTCTGTTCAGTGCTGCAGGAGAAAAGCTGAGATGAAAAATAGTGGGGAATGACCACTTGTGTTTCAGAGGCTGAGTTGCCCCTCGTTTTTAAATTTATTCTTGCTTCAATCCCACAGGCTGACGGCTGCTGTGATTAAGGGTTTTGGCCATGCCAAGACTTATGTCTATGTTGATGAGAAGCATATTCAGGATTCTGTGCACTGGTTGGGGCAGCACCAACTTCCCAGTGGCTGCTTTGAGAGTGTGGGAAGGGTCTTCAACAATGCCATAAAGGTACCTTCACTGAGCATTCATTTGCTTGCAGGGAGGTTATACAACATTGGTTCAAGCAATTGTTATCCCACACTCCCCAATGTATTTTCCTGTTACTTTCCTGATCATAAAGGTATCGTGAAATAATATTGGGGGAAACTGGGTATTAAGAGTGCTAACATGAATCATATACCCCAGTTTCCCAGTGGCCCTTCAAAGTACACTTCACGCAGAGTTTATAGAAAAATAAAATACACAAACAGAAATTGACTTGGCTAAAATACACCACCAAGAGTTTAAAGACCAACCTAGCATGAAACCCCTGACTAACAGTATACCGTTTAAAGTATACGGAAGGAAAACAAAAGGTTGGCTTTCTCTAACAGAAAAACAAACTGACTTGGAAGAGACTTTAAACTAAAGATAAACGTTCTCTCTCCCAGAAACTTTACATACCCACATTCCAACCACTCCAAACCTCCCACCATACTCCCACACAACTCCTACACAAAATGCTTTCCAACAGAGCCTTATATACATGGAGTAGAGCAGGCATCCCCAAACTTCGGCCCTCCAGATGTTTTAGCCTACAATTCCCATCATCCCTGACCACTGGTCCTGTTAGCTAGGGATCATGGGAGTTGTAGGCCAAAACATCTGAAGGGCCGCAGTTTGGGGATGCCTGGAGTAGAGCCCACGCCTGTGAGCAATTAAACAGAAATTACCGGCACCTGTTTTTCTTAAACAGACAGTATTGACATTAGACCAGCTCAAAAGCAACTTTGATTATTCAAGAAACCCAACAAAAAGGTCCAATTTGGGGAGAGGTGGGGAGCAGCTTTGCTGTCTCGAATCTAATTCAATCACACAACTTCCCTTTTCTTTTATGTAATGGAATCCCACTCAAAACAGGGGGAGTTTGGAAGCACCCTGACTTTTCTCTTGTGTTCCCCCTGACATCCTTAGGGTGGCGTGGATGATGGGATTTCGCTGACAGCTTATGTTGCTGCCTCACTGCTGGAGCTCAACATGAAGGAGAATGTAAGTCCTTCCTTAGGCTTTCCACAAGTTTTTGTGACCTCCCCATCAATCCTTGCCACCTGTACAACTCTGACACTCAGGGCAGAACTACCAGCTCAGTATTTGCCAAACAACATGTGTGCAAGGGCAGGAGGAAATTATAAAGGGAAAAGGAGTAGTCAGGCAGAACAGAGAGTTGCTTAACCCTCCCCAACTTTTTTGATTACATATTACAGTGGTGCCTTGACTTACGAATTTAATCCATTCCGAAGGCACCTTCGTAGGTCGAAAAATTCGTACGTTGAAAAGCGCCATTGGAAACGCGATTTCCCATAGGAATGTATTGGAAAGGGAAAAATTCGTAAGTCGAAGCAAGCCCATCTAAAAATTCGTAAGTCGAAAAAACCCTATCTAAAACCGCCACGGTTTCTGTTCGGATGTCGGAAAAATTGTAAGCGCGCGGCCATTTGCCCCATTCGTAAGTCGAAAAAAATCAGTTGTCGAGTCGTTCGTAAGTCGAGGTACCACTGTATTTCATAGTTTATATATTATATCTACCCATATTGTCCATAGTACTTGTTACATTACAAGTGAGATTAAAATCCTGCTAATGTTTTCATCTGCTTACAGTGGTCTCCTAACAAAATAAAAAAAAATCCTTCCAGCAGCACCTTAAAGACCAACGAAGTTTTTTATTTTGGTATGAGCTTTCGTGTGCATGCACACTTCTCCAGAATAAAAAATAAAAAACTTAGTTGGTCTTTAAGGTGCTGCTGCATGGGCATAGGCAGGGGGGGTAGGAGGGGGCAATTGCCCCCCCTAGAAGCAGGGCCGCTGGCCAGCCTGCCCCGCTGCCCGCCCGGTGCCGTCTCCCTTCTCCCTGGCTGGCTGTGGAGCGGGCGGAGGGAAAACCAGGCAACCGCTTTGCGTGGCTCTGGGGCTTTCCCTCCACCTGCCCCGGCGATTGCAGAGGGGGAGGAGGGGATCGGAGCAGCCCGATTTCGGGCTGATCCTGGCTCCCCCTCGCCCCTGCCGATCGCGGAGGGGGAGAAGGGAGTCGGAGCAGCCCGATTTCGGGCTGATCCTGGCTCCCCCTCGCCCCTGCCGATCACGGAGGGGGAGGAGGGGATCGGAGCAGCAGATAATGGGCACAAAACTACCACATCTGCACCAGATGCGTAGTAAAATGCTACTCTTTGCTGAGTCATTTGTATGTGCTTTTGTTCAGCTTGTGTCGGGTGATGACTTTTTTACAACCTCATTTCCCTGTATCATAATTTGATGAGCTTTCATTAAAGATTAGATAAAATCTTACTTTCTAAGAGGTTTGATAAAAAAAATCTTACGCACAAAATGATTTTAAAAATTTTATTTATCAGTTTTTTGACATTTTTGAAGTCACTGTAAGCAGATATACCAGTAAAATTGAACCCAAGCTTTAGAGTCACATATATACAACATTATATAGGGTTATCAAACACACAAGGAAGCTTTTTTTAGCTGCAGTAACAGTTTAGACGCCGCTAGGGTCTGCTGGCTGAGTTTTGAGGTCCCCAAAAGGGGCTTTTACCTTGCGCAGGTGTGACATTTGTATACCCTATGTTGCTAAGAACACTCCCCATTGTGGAATGCGGTGTTGTGTCCAAATTTGATATGAAATATATATAGAATTGTTAATACAATTTTATGAAATGGTAAAACGGCATACAAAAAATTTAAAATGGTTTGTGCATGACCTTTTTAAATATTTCAGTGGAATATACCTCATTTTAGTCATTAATAGGCATAGGTTCATCCATTTGTGCTACAGGAAATAATTTTTGAGGAAAAAAAAATGAAAAAGTCATCACCTTAGTCCAGACACTGGAAGGAAATTCCTTGTAGCCTGGAAGTCTCTGCGAAAGAGGGCAGGAGTACATGATCTCCACCTTCTGTCCGTCTAAGAAACACCAAGGAGATGTCTGCCCTGATTGTTATACAGTGGTACCTCGGTTTTCGGACGTCTCCATTGCCGAACGTTTCGGTTTTTCGAACACTGAAAACCCGGAAGTAAATGCTTCCATTTTCGAACGCGCCTCGGAAGTCGAACGGCTTCTGCTGCATGTATCTGTTGTTTTTCACAATTTTCTCTATTGAATTGGCAGCCTGCCCTTTGCGCCTCAGTTTTTGAACATTTCGGAAGTCGAATGGTCTTCCGGAATGGATTACGTTCGAAAACCGAGGTTCCACTGTATGTCTTTCCACTATAGCTCTCATGGCCTCCCCTGGGGGAACTATTCTTTGGTGAGAAGACCCCTAGGGCCTCCTAAGAGAAGTGCAGTTCTCTTGGACCGGGATCATATCCCACTCAGCAACCTAACAGAGTCTTTTTAAAATTGTGTTAAAGCGTGCAATGGTAGATGATGCCTTGGGCTGCCTGAAGAGGAACTTGAGTTCTGTGGACAATGCCTACTCCAAGGCCTTGCTGGCTTACGTCTTCACGTTGTC
Source organism: Zootoca vivipara (assembly GCF_963506605.1). Classification (NCBI taxonomy): domain Eukaryota; kingdom Metazoa; phylum Chordata; class Lepidosauria; order Squamata; family Lacertidae; genus Zootoca; species Zootoca vivipara. The sequence continues at coordinate 31,120,075 of NC_083291.1, read as the reverse complement.
TGGGGACACAGAGATACGGCAGAACCTCCTGAAAGACTTGCACGAAGGGGCTGACAAAACAGGTAGGAGGGGTTCATTCAGAGCAAAGGAAGGCTGTGTTAACTGACCTAAACAAGGTTGTGCTCTTTCTCACCTTGGGCAGGATTTGATTTTGGTGGGGAACTAGCAGTGGGAGTGCAGTGCATGCAGAGAAGACAGGTGTGTGTACACACTCAGCCCTTGTTCCAGAGACGGCTGTTTTGCCACATCTGGAGTAGCAACTTTTTCTGCTTAGGATATTGGGGTAAATTCCCCAGTAGCTTCTATTATTTCTAAACAAGTTCCCCAGTAGCGTCTATTATTTCTAAACAAACATGTCAACTCAGGTGGTCCTTTGGTGACCCAGAATGAATTATCCACAATTACTGTGATGATGGAAGCATTTCAGAGTGCTTCATACGCTTCCAACTCTTCGTCTTGTTTTTCTGCAATGGCAGTCTTCTGAGACCTGCCACTATTATTCCCATTTTACAGATAGTAATATAAGCCATAACGTAGCCCTTTTCGGCCTCCTTACAAAGATATTGTTCTGCTGGCGTTTGGAACTAGACTCAAGGTGTGGTGTCCTGCCCAACATGACTCACTGCAGATAACAAGTCTGAATGACCTCTGGACCTAACTACATTTGATGCAACAACCTGGCTATCCCACCATAGCTGCCAAGTCTCCCATTTTTCGCGGGAAACCCCTGGATCCATTTCCCGCTGTTATCCCGAATAGAAAAAACCCCTGGAAATCCCCCCAGATTTCCTACCTGCCAGGGAGGCTCCATTTTGGGTGCCACTCTGCCCATGTCTGGGCACCGGAAATCGGGCAGAGTGGCACCAGAAGTTGCTTCTACGCATGTCCAGACATGCGTAGAAGCAACTTCCGGTGCCGCGCCACTGCTGATCCTGCATTTTTCAGCGGGAGACTTGGCAGCTAGCTATGAATCCCACTGCTTAGTTTTTTTTAAAGGACAGGAAGGTATAAGTCTTCTCTCCATAGCGGCAATCTCAGTAAAAATCACAACTGCATGCAGCTGTGGCAATTTGTGCCAGGAAAAACCTCCATTGGGGTCAACAGAAGCCTTTCCCCCAGTGTTGCTGTACTGTGTACAATACATGGAGAAGATTCAATATTTAGTGAGCTGGTGGCTGGAATGATTAGACTTTAAATCTCTGCTCCCATCCCTGGTGCCTGGAATGAATTATTATTACAGGAGTTGAAATAAGCCCACCTTCTTTTCTTTCCCATCTATAGATGGAATTGTATCCTTGTCAGATACAGAGACAACAGCCTACTATCTGCTGGCTCTCCTCAGCACACCAGAGGTGTCCACAGATGTCCTCAACCATGCCTCTGAAGTTGTGCCTTCTCTCACCAGCCTACAGCATCCTTATGGAGGCTTTTCATCTACACAGGTAGCGACAGCTGTTTCTCAGAGGAAGAAGTGTGGCAGGGTACCAAATTCTGGTATTTGGGCGTGCCGAATGCAGGGATGACTCCAGAACAAAAACTAGTTTGGGGCGGAGCAAAGAAATGGGAAGGATTAAAGGAGGAAAGATTTAATCAGTGCTGTCAACTTTCCCTTTTTATGCGGGAAATTCCCTTATTCCAGCGCCCTTTTTTTCATATCCGAAAGTTGACAGCACCATGTGTTGTTTAGTCGTTTAGTCGTGTCCGACTCTTCATGACCCCATGGACCATAGCACGCCAGGCACTCCTGTCTTCCACTGCCTCCCGCAGTTTGGTCAAACTCATGTTCGTAGCTTCGAGAACACTGTCCAACCATCTCATCCTCTGTCGTCCCCTTCTCCCCTTGTCTTTGTCTATGGAGGGATACTGGAGTGGCTTGCCAGTTCCTTCTCCAGGTGGATCACGTTTAGTCAAAACTCTCCACTATGACCTGTCCATCTTGGGTGGCCCTGCATGGCGTAGCTCATAGCTTCTCTGAGTTATTCAAACCCCTTCGCCACGACAAGGCATTGATCCATGAAGGGGGACAGCACCATAGGATTCCTTATTTGCAAATCCGAAGGTTGACAGCTATGGATTTAATCCACCTGAATATACTCTGCCAACAAGCTGGAGGAAGTATTTAAGGGGAGTGCCCACTGTCATCCCTGGGTATTCACCTTGAAATGCACATTCTAGCACAGGGCTGGTGTTGTAAGTGGAGTGAAAATTATTGGGCACTTGAAAGCCATCATTTGAGGCTTGCTGTGTTCAGTGGCTGCAGTGGTGTGGCAGGATGAGGGACAAAAGGAGTTATTGTTGATCAGATCTCAGTAAGTGTTAAAATTTGTCTCCTGGATCTCCACCCCTCCACCCAAGACGACTGTTTGCTTTCCCCAGGACACAGTGGTTGGCCTGCAGGCTTTATCCAGCTATGCAGCCTTGACCTATCGTGAGGCAGAAGATGTGAAGGTGCTGGTGAAATCCAGTGGGGGTTTCCAGCATGAATTCCATGTGGGCAAGAAGAACCGGCTGGTGTTGCAACAGGCCCCTCTCGCAGAGGTTCCTGGTCAATACAAGCTGGAGGTGTCTGGGAACGGCTGTGCCTATGTGCAGGTAAGCCATGGAAGTCACAGGGGCACAAACACCTTTGATCCACGGGGAGCAGGATAGAAGCAACAGACTGAGACACTTTTCAGATTGTCACAGAGGAGGGAGAGGCTGTGTGTGTGTGTGTGTGATCCTGAGCAGTCCTGAGAAAATGAAAAGAGCATTCGTGTTCATTGTGCTCCACAGCAGGCTGGGTAATATCCAATGAAACATACTGACTGTAGCAAGTTTGAAGGGAAAGGCAGTTCCTTAGTACAGATTTAGCAGGTGGGGGTTCTTGCCATGGGATGTTAATAATGTCAGTAACAGAAAGAATTAGATAAATAAATGGGAGCATAAATTGGTCAACAGTTAATAGCTAGGATAGGACAGAGTTCCTGGTGAAAACGACGTGATGGAACACTCATTGAGTGGCCCGTATTGTATATCATCATCACCAGCATCATCCGATTTTATTGGTCAGCCAAATAGGGGTTATAGCCCAAAACAAACAAACAAACAAACAAACAAACAAAAAACAGAGAGGTCTTAAAAACATATTACAGTGGTACCTTGGTTCTCAAACTTAATCTGTTCTGGAAGTCCGTTCCAAAACCAAAGCGTTGCAAAACCAAGGCGTACTTTCCCATAGAAAGTAATGCAAGACGGATTAATCTGTTCCAGACTTTTAAAAACAACCTCTAAAACAGCAATGTAACATGAATTTTACTCTCTAACGAGACAAGTGTTCCATAAAATGAAAGCCATAATCCATGTACTGTACTATAAAATAAAGAAATACAGTATTGTAGATGATAAAAATTTAAATTCTTTTCTTTTCTTACCTGCACTGATGATAGTCATTGTTTGGTTGGGGGGCTTGTATCCATTTCTGCAGCCAGTCACACAATCAAATCAATCCGTAGCTGAACTGGGTTCCACACAGTCACAAAAGCAAATTAACTGAAAAAGCCTCAAAAGCAAAAACACAAAATAAATAGCAAAAGCAAAAGCGCCAAACTTAATGCGTTCCGGAAGTCTGTTTGACTTCCGAAATGTTTGAAAACCAAGGCGCAGCTTCTGATTGGTGCAGGCACCCCAGAAAGACTAGCCGACCATCGCATCAGCTTCTGAAAAATGTTCAAAAACTTCTGGTTTTCGGGATTTGGGAACCAAGGTGTTTGGGTACCAAGGTACCAAGGTACCACTGTATAGCGCACAAGATGAAAACATTAGAATACACATCACAGAAGAAGATGCCAGAAATCAGCCCAGAATACAGCAATTTTCTTCTCCTGTGTAGACTACTCTTCGATACCACAAGGAGCCTCCACCGCCGGAAGCTTTTGCTCTGAGTGTAGAGACATCACCAGAGGAATGCAACCAGACCACCAGGAAATATTTTGATGTTCATGTACAAGTAAGGTACTGTACTTCTGCTAAGCTGCCTCTGGAGGGGCTCCAAAAATCACAACTCTGGTGAAGTTCTGCCTATTTGCAACGTATTTGAAAAATAAAACAAATCTGCCTCCTGTGTCATCCCATGCCAGAGTTCCCTTGGAGCGAGGTTCAGAAGCATGAGCTCTGTCTAGCTAATAGGGCTGCCCACTTGTTAAAATCCCTTTTGCTCGCAATGGAATGGAGACTTATAAGGGAAAGGGGGTGGGGGGAAAAGACTAGCAAAGGCTTTTGCAAGTCTTCTTGCTCTTCGCTTTTAAGCTTGAGAATTTGGAAGGGAAGAGGGGGGAGACTTGTGAAGAACAGGAATGGAAGCGGTAGTATGCATGCCTGAGGCCATATATCTTCTGAGGTCTGTTCCTTCAATTCAGGCCCCCTGAATTGAAGCAAGGGGAAGGCTCTGGAGTGATGGGCCCCTGCTTGCCAGCCACAGCCACCCAGATTGAGAAGAGCACTCAGCTCTGATGGCTGTAGCCACCATTTTGTCTCAGCAGCAAGTTAGGTAGTGAGTCTTATCAGCAATCACCTCAGAGTGGCCCTGCCTAGAGCGAGACAATTGATTAAACCCATCCTCCAGGCTGCTCACTTGTGAGGCATTGGGGAAGGAAGTTCACTACAGTGAACTTGGTTGTTGAACCTAATCCCTTCTGGGAGTCCGTTTGACTCCTGGAACCATTTGAAAACCAAGGTACGGCTTCCGATTGGCTGCAGGAGCTTCCTGCACTCAATTGGAAGCCACGGAAGCCATGTTCAGCTTCCAAACAGCATTCGAAAACCCGGACACTTCCTTCCGGGTTTTCAGTGTTCAGGAACCAAAACATACGAGTACCGAGGCGTTTGAGAACCAATGTACAACTGTAAAGGTAAAGGGATCCCTGACCCTTAGGTCCAGTTGTGACCGACTCTGGGGTTGCGGCGCTCATCTCACTTTATTGGCTGAGGGAGCCGGCATACAGCTTCCATGTGGCCAGCATGACTAAGCCGCTTCTGGTGAACCAGAGCAGCACATGGAAACGCCGTTTACCTTCCCGCTGTAGCGGTTCCTATTTATCCACTTGCACTTTGAGGTGCTTTCGAACTGCTAGGTTGGCAGGAGCTGGGTCTGAGCAATGGGAGCTCACCCTGTCACGGAGATTCGAACCGCCGACCTTCTGATCGGCAAGCCCTAGGCTCTGTGGTTTAACCCACAGCACCACCTGCGCTGTAGTACAACTGTACTGGACCCCAAATCTCCCAGATGATTTTTCAGCTGCCTCTCTTATGGAAACTCCTTTTCCTTTTCCCCGTTAGCTACACAGGGGAGCGCAATGAAACCAACATGGTCCTGATAGAGGTGAATATGCTGTCTGGGTATATCCCTGTGAAGAAGTCTGTGAAGCAGGTAAGACCATTTGGCTTGGTTTCTCCCCGCTCTTTCAGTAATCCTTTCGTTTTAGTTGTTTCGTCCCGCCACACTGCTGTGCAGAGCAGTTCGAAACAGCTTCTATAAGACAAATGCAAAATTAAGATCCACAAGCAACAGCAAGAACTGAAGAATGAAATTAAGATGTCCAAAAAACAGCTTAAGCTGTTCGCAGAGCATTTCAGGAGGGATCTTGGCTCCTGCGGGTCCATTTTCAGGAAGAGACACAAGCTCCAGGTTGCTTCAGCCATTCATCCATCTCTCTTCATCCCTCCTCCCTTGCCCAGCTCCCAGGGTCTAATTCTCAGACTCCATCCCCACTTGCCCAGCCTCCTCCTCCTGCACCAGCTGATCTCCAGTTGTCAGGCACATCCTTCTCCCCTGGTCCTTCCACATATTTCGTTCTCTTCTCTGCTCTCCTTTCTGAATCAGGCAATGAGGTGGACTGTCTCTGTGTATAGTTTTTTACAGGGCCGGCTCTACGGTCAGGGTGGGTGGCGCAGGCCCGCCCTGCCCGCCGCTCCGCTGTGCAGCAAGCCCGCCCGGTGCGCAGGAAAATGGGGCGGCGGGGGGCGGCGGAGGGATCCGTCGCACCATGGCGCCAGGGCACCAAAGGTGCTTAAGACGGCCCTGGTTTTTTATTAGGTTTTGTATTTTACAATTTAAAATTAAACAACCAGGTCCATCTTAAGCACATCCAGCGGCGTGGCGCAAAGGTCCCTCCGGCGCCCCCTCCCTTTCCCAAAATTTAGCCTGGGGCGGAGGGCGCCGTTGGGGCTGCCTGACTACAGCCCGCTGCCGGTGCTCTCGCTGCTGACCAGCGGCCCGAGGAGCAGGAGGCATATACTTTAAAATACAGTATATGGGAAGCACCTCCAAAGAAAGCTTGCCGTTACAAGGGGAGGAAAAAAGTGTGGGCCCACAGGGCTTCCCGCTCAAGCCTACAGGTTTCTGTTTTGGCAGAACTGTAGCGCCGCCGACGTGTGCACGCCCCTTCCCTGCTCGCCTCCTTACCGAGCTCTGTGAGGGTGCACGCGGCTGCAGCTGCTGCTACTAAGTGCCCAATTCCCGGCGCGCCAATGCTGGAGCACCCCTTGAGAGGCTGGCGCCCCGGCGCAATGAGCCACTAGTGACTAGCCCCTATGGGAAGGACGCCTCTGTAAACAACCTTAAAATGTCAATGACTTCCCTCCTTCTCTTTCCATGGTTCAATTTGCATACAGTCATACCTCATGTGACGTACGCTTCGGGTTGCGTACATTTCGGGTTACGTACGCGGCGGACCTGGAAGCGTTTACTTCCGGGTTTGCCGCGTGCGGATACGCAGAAGTGTTCTGCGCAGTTCACGCATGCGCAGAAGCGTGCTTTTTGCACTGTTCGGGTTACGTACTTTTTAGGTTACGAACTGCAACCCGGAACGGATCAGGTACATAACCCGAGGTACCACTGTATCATAAATCCCTGCATATTTTACATAAACTAAACCATTCGGTATTCCATCAATATATCCATCAAAACTTATTTACACTGTTGGATTCATCTTAATGCTGCCAACGTTTTCACAGGTCCCCCCCTTATATTCAGCAAACATTTTCCAGTCTTCTTTAAACGTATGTTCTTCTTGTTCCCTTATTCTATATGTTAAGTCCGCAAGCTGTGCATATTCCATCAGTTTAAGTTGCCATTCTTCTTTAGATGGAAACTTGCTCGTTTTCCATTTTGGGGCTAACAAAACACAGGCCGCAGTAACGGCATACATAAATAACCTTTTTTTTGACACCTGGGAATTTCCATCCCCAGCAAAAAGGACTCTGCTTTTTTTATAAGTACTTTTAAACTCCCCCCCCCAGTTCATTATAAATTATTTCCCAATACTCTTTTACAGGTCCACCACATATGTCTGGATGTGGAGAGGGCACATAGCTGCCAAGTATCCCGTATCCACCAGGAAAACCCCTTTTTTCTTACTGTTTCCCGGCGGTATCACGTTTGGCGATAAATCCCGGCATTCTCCCTTATATTCGCTTCTTCCCGGCGGCCATTTTTCTGGTGCCGCTTTGCCCTTCTATGGGCACCAGAAAATGGCGACGCCGGTGCCGGAAGTCGCTTCCGCGCATGACCGGAAGTTGTGTGACGCGACTTCCGGTGGCGCTTCGCCCTTCTATGGGCATCAGAAAATGGCGGCGCTGGCGCCAGAAGTCGCTTTTACGTGTTTCCGGTCATGCGCGGAAGCGACTTCCGGCGCTGGCGCCGCCATTTTCTGATGCCCATAGAAGGGCGAAGCGCCACCGGAAGTCGCGTCACGCAACTTCCGGTCATGCGCGCGCTGCCGATCCCGGATCTTTACGACCCGGACTTGGCAGCTATGAGAGGGCAGTGTGTTTGTACCACACTGTTTGCTTTTGCTTGCTTGCTTGACGTGTGTGTTTGTGTGCATCTGTTTTAGGTAAAACTGTATTACTATCCTCTCTTAACAAATCACATTCTTTCCTGATGTGCTGCTGCTGCACTACATGATATATAACATGGAATTTATGTACTAGTAACACCTATCTGATCAGCGCAATACTTCTTTGCTGGTCTTTGCAAGTCTTGTTGCAAATGAATGGAAGGGCATTGGCCTTGAACCCAGGCCCAAGAAGGCGAGTGTTTGGCCTTGTCCTTCTGAAGTTGGGATGGCGGAAGAAATGCCCAAAGCACAGATTTCCCACAGTATTCTGTGGCCCACTCCTCTACCCAAGTAGCCAATCCTGACAAAGATGTGGACAGAATTAAGGTGTCTGGTGACAATCTGCTGCTACGTGTCCACGCAATTTAAAGTGGCACTGAGCCCCTATTTTTCTAGGTGTGGGAAGTTCCACATTTCAAACAGTGCCCCGTTCCTGTATGAAGCATGTTATAAAGTGTCCCATTTACTTGACATGAGTCAACAGTGTGATGCAGCAGCTAAAAAAGCCAATGCAATTCTGGGCTGCATCAATAGGAGTATAGCATCTAGATCAAGGGAAGTAATAGTACCACTGTATTCTGCGCTGGTCCGACCTCACCTGGAGTACTGTGTCCAGTTCAGGGCACCACAGTTCAAGAAGGATACTGACAAGTTGCAACGTGTCCAGAGGAGGGCAACCAAAATGGTCAAAGGCCTGGAAACGATGCCTTATGAGGAACCGCTTAGGGAGCTGGGCATGTTTAGCCTGGAGAAGAGAAGGTTAAGGGGTGATATGATAGCCCTGTTCAAATATATTAAAGGATGCCATATAGAGGAGGGAGAAAGGTTGTTTTCTGCTGCTCCAGAGAAGCAGACATGGAGCAATGGATTCAAACTACAAGAAAGAAGATTCCACCTAAACATTAGGAAGAACTTCCTGACAGTAAGAGCTGTTCGGCAGTGGAATTTGCTGCCAAGGAGTGTGGTGGAGTCTCCTTCTTTGGAGGTCTTTAAGCGGAGGCTTGACAGCCATCTGTCAGGAATGCTTTGATGGTGTTTCCTGCTTGGCAGGGGGTTGGACTGGATGGCCCTTGTGGTCTCTTCCAACTCTATGATTCTACGATTCTACTCATATTTATCCTTCTTTTCTCTTTTGTATTTCTCTTTTGTATTTCTCTTTTGTATTTCATACAGTGGTACCTCGGTTTATGAACACAATTGGTTCCGGAAGTCTGTTCATAAACTGAAGCGTTCATAAACTGAAGCGAACTTTCCCATTGAAAGTAATGGAAAGTGGATTAATCCGTTCCAGACGGGTCCGCGGAGTACTTAAACTGAAGCGTTCATAAACTGAAACATGGGTGTAATTGGTTCCGGAAGTCTGTTCATAAACTGAAGCGTTCATAAACTGAAGCGAACTTTCCCATTAAAAGTAATGGAAAGTGAATTAATCCGTTCCAGATGGGTCCGCGGCGTTCATAAACCGAAAATTCATAAACCGAGGTGTTCATAAACCGAGGTTCCACTGTATCGTATTCTGCAGGGAGGTGTCTCAGAATGCTGAACCCTCTAGTCCAGGCACCCCCAAACTTCGGCCCTCCAGATGTTTTGGACTACAATCCCCATCATCCCTGACCACTGGTCCTGATAGCTAGGGATCATGGGAGTTGTAGGCCAAAACATCTGGAGGGCCACAGTGTGGGGATGCCTGCTCTAGTCATTTTCTGTGGGGATCTATAAAACTGTTGTCCTTGCTTTGTATGAGCCCACATTTTATGGGATGGCAGCCCATCAGTGGTGGCCTAGGGCTGCTGGCTTGATTTGTTCATTCACAGTGCCCATTTCTTCCATATTCTGACAGCTCCTAATGAAGCCCCTCGTCAAAAAGGTGGAATTTGAGCCTGACAAGATCCACATCTACCTGGATCAGGTGAGGCCTATTCAGGGGCGTACCCAGGATCAAAACTAGGGGGGGGCAAACCATGGTCATTCAAGGGCGGGGCCAAGGCATGGTAGGGGAGGGGCCACAAAGTGGGAATGTGGGCGGGGCTACGGAGCCCAGGTGAAACTGACTGCAGGAAGAAGTTTCATCCTGGGCACCGCCCTGGGGGAGAGTGTGCGTGTGCGGCCAGGGGCGTCGCAATCGGGGGCGGGGGGCCCGGGCTCCACTTTGTGGGGGGCAGCGTGACACCCCCTCACCACCTCCACTGATGGCTGCCCTGCCTGAGTAGGAGGAGTAGGGAGGGAGAGAGGGAGGGCTGGCTGAGCAACCGAGAAACTGCGCGCTCGAGTTGCCTCCGCTTCCCACAGACCCGGCGGGGGCGCGAGCTGAGGTCCGCCCTCCTTTCCCTCTGTCCCTCTCCAAGGGTAAGGCCTGGCTCTGCGGCTTAGAGCCCCTCCACCTTCTCCGCCTCCTGCTGTGAAGCCCCCTCCCCTTTCCGCGGCTTCTGCTGCCGCTGCAGCCCAAACAGAAGTGGTGGTGGCATCTGCTGCGCACTCCGAGGGCGCGCCAACCCGGGAGCTGCTAAGGCGCCGCGCCACCGTGGGCTATGGTTGCAGCCGCCCGGAGCGGCCCATGTGCAGCCCTCGGAGTCAGGGCCAGCGGGGTTGGGCACACCGTTGGTCCGCGGCCGGCAGGAGCAGTAAGTGGCGGCGCTGCCGGGGCTGGGCTGGTTAGGGACGTGGCTCCCGCGCTGCCCTGACGCTGGAGCTCGAGGAGGGGGAGGGAGAAACGGAGAGGAGGAAACCGCTTCACTGTCTCCATTGCTCCTCCTTTCCCTTCGCGCGGGTCCCTTCCTCCCAGCGGCATCGCTAGCCTTTATGTGCGTGGCGGACACCCCGCCCCCGGTGGGGTGCCTTCTGATTTGCCGCCCCGGGCAGCCAGAAAGCTAGTGACGCCGCTGTGCCTTGCTGAGCCGCTTCAGGCTCTTCTTGCGGGACCCCAAAGCATCTCCAGCTCAGCTGCAGCCACCGTGAAGCAGGACGATTTATTTTTATTTTTTTGCTTCTGGTGGGGCAGCTGCCCCCCCTGCCCCATGCTGGGTACGCCCATGGGCCTATTCTGATCTCTATCAGATTGACAAAGATCAGGAGTATGTAGAAGAGGTTCTGGGGTAATGCTCCACCTTTGAGTCAGGCAAGGAGGGCATGGAAGTAAAGTCCAAAGCAAAGCCTTCCCTAGATGGGAGACCTTTCCTTACTCCCTCTTTTTCCTTAAGCCAGAAGAAGTGTCCTGGGGAACTCAAGAGCTTGCCTATCAGAGGGCTCATCCACAGTTCTGCTTGCACCGTGCCTAGAAACTACAGTTCTGAGCAGTTTTCTGCTAATAATAATAATAATAATAATAATAATAATAATAATTTATTTATTTATATCCCACCCATCTGGCTGGGTTTCCCCAGCAACTCTTGGCGGCTCCCAACAGAATATTAAAAACACGATAAAACATCAAACATTAAAAATGTCCCTAAACAGGGCTGCCTTCAGGTGTCTTCTAAAAGTCAGATACCTGTAGTTGTTTATTTCCTTGGCATCTGATGGGAGGGTGTTCCACAGGGCAGGTGCCACTACTGAGAAGGCTCTGTGCCTGGTTTCCTGTAACCTCACGTCTTGCAGGGAGGGAACCGCCAGAAGGCCCTCAGAGCTTCAGAGCTGGACCTCAGTGTCCGGGATGAATGGTGGGGGTGGAGACGTGGATTCGTTCTAGGCTTGGATTCAAGCAGCTTTGTGCTTGCCCTGCAGTTTTCCCCTGGAAAACCTGTTTTTTGCCGCTAAGTCGGAACGAACATCAAGCACCATGGAAAACCCAATTGCTGTTTGGTCTGATTCAGCGGTAAACCCCAGATGTCTTTGGGGGCAAAAGCAGTGGGGCAAATGGAGGTGTGGACGAGCCCACACTGTAGTTGATCCTAATTAGATTTGTTTGCCACCACCCCACCCCTTCTGATGGATGGACACACTTCTGGCCATTTTTATTTCCTACCCCTCTTTCCTATCTTCAGCTGGATAGCGAAGTTCAAAACTACAGCGTGTCTGTGGAACAAGAAACAGAAGTGATGGATCTAAAGCCAGCAATAGTAAAAGTGTATGATTATTACCATCCAGGTAAGCACCTCATAGATCACCACAATCCTGCCTGTCTCCCAATCTCCTTCTCCCTAAGCATATGCGCTCTAAAGAACTCTGCCGGGGACATTCAGTAACCCTTCATTGCTATCCTTCTATGTCTGTTTTCATACCAAGCGTCTGCATGTGTGAAGTCATGCTAGTTGGACTTCCCCACACTTACCTTTGGTGGTGGGGGTTCTGCCAGGGCGACTGCCCTGGGTGCATTGGGGTGGGGGAGCGCTACTCATGCTGCCAACCCTGAGCCATCCCTGCACTGCATTGTGATGCTGTGATCTGAACAGATCCCAGCCTCGCAATGCGGCTTGGGGAGGGCAGCATGAGAAGGCTTTCAGCAGCCGTACACCCTTCGATCCCAGCTGTCAGGCATGGAGAGCCCTCCCCTCCCTTTGATAACTTCACAGATCAGAATTAATGAGCAGTTGATAGATTTATAGTCCTTTTATTACAGCGTCATGTTGCCAGTACAAATACTGTACACAGCTCTTTGCAAGGAGAACGGTTGCCTATTCTAATCATCCTTCCAGCTTCCGCAGGAAGTCCCTCTGACTCCTTTGTTCTTTGATACTGTAAGGGGGAGGGATTATAGAGAACCCTCCCCCCTCATCAGAAGCAGCTCGTCTCCAAGCAGTCATGAGAGCGAGGGGTCTGAAGGGGTGAGTCAGGAAACGGAGAGGGAGTGCCAGGGCTCTGGCAACATCAAAGAGCCCCTGCTCCATAGGCAGGAAGAGAGGGAGGCGGAAAGAGTGGACAGGAATAGGTCAGACAGAAGACCCGTCCCACCGACGCCGGAATTGAGAAGGAGGAGGAAAGGGAGGCGCTTCTCAGTTCCGAGGCTTTTATGCTGATCCCGAACGTGGAAGGGGGTAGTGCAGGAATCTGACTCGAGCGGGTAGACATGAAATGAGCAATCCGTTACACTGTAAATAATGTGCACCAATAAAAACGTCTGAAAGACAAGCATGTGGACGGCCGTTACTCAAGAGTAGTCACAACAAACCCTGACAGATACGTTCAGACCTCCAAGTCTTAAGTGGGGAAGGAGGGGTCCTCCATGCTCTCAAGAGATGTCTCAGCTAGCTGCTCCCTCCCTTATGGTTCTGTTGTCATTATCTCGTAACTGGGTAACTCCCCCCCTAAGCTTTTCAGCTTCTGTCTCTTTCTCTGAACACGCTGTGGGCAAGAGGGGGCGATTCTTCCCCCTCCAGCTCTCCATTAGAGAGAAGCTGGTCTGCCATGGAATGCATTCCCCAGTCCTCATCTTCAGACCATTCCCTGACACCAGCCCCTTGAGGGCGAGGCTGGGATCGAAGGGCGCACCACGTCCTTCTCACACCGCCCTCCCCAAGTGGGATTCTGCAACAGGGATGAGGAACCTGTGGACATAGAATAATAGAATTCTAAAGTTGGAAGGGACCCCAACTGTCACCTAACCCAACCGCCTGCAATGCAGGAATCTCTTGGCCAACGTGAGGCTCAAAGCCATGACCCTGGGATTAGGAGTCTCATGCTCTACTGACTGAGCTATCCTTCAGGTCCTCCAGATGTCACGGGACTCCAACTCCCTTGTGCTCTAGCCAGCATGGCCAATTGCCAGGGAGGATGGGAGTTGTAGTTTGGAAACTTTTGGAGGACCCTGAGTTTCCTGCTGATGGGGGTTGGAGAGAGGTTTGTTTTGGGGCTCAATCTCTGTCTCATAAATTGTTCTCTCTCATACACAGAAGACAGTGCGGATGCTGAATATAACGCTCCCTGCAGCACAGGTAAGGATGGAACGAGGCTTGGGCACATTTCAGAAAGGAGAATCAGAGCAGCTCAAAACAGCCACTGATGAGCCTTAGGTGGAATCCTGCAGGCATCCACTGTGCAAGGAGAACTCCCCTCCCTCCACATCATGATGGGTGGGCTGGCCTGGACCCACAAAGGCTCAAGATATGGTGCCTTATTTCCTTTGTGTTTCTTCCCACAGAGAGCACAAAGAAAGACCACCACTAGCTCTGCATCCGAGATGGGAAGCAAACCCAGGTGAACAGCACAATTGCTGCAGAAGATCTCCCATCTTAGGTCATCGCTTTGGGACTGCTTTGTTAGGTCATGTACAGATGATGTCTTGGCTCCAGCGATCACTGTGTGCAAGCACAAAAGCACTTCTTCATGTACATGGGGAGCCCACCGATTCCCCCTCCTGCTTGCAGTTCCTCCACTTCCTAAAATGCAGCTTCATGTGTTGCTCCATGGAGGTTCTGCCAACCCTCTGAAGCAGCTTTTTTGTGTGTGTGAGCACAAGCCACTGCAGTTAAGGGAGGAAACAGTCACTATGAAAATTGTTGCGTATAACAAAGATACATTATTGAAGAGTTTGTCCAATTATACTGCTCGTCAGTTACTTTGCAATGGTGATTATTTTATGAAATAAAAAAGAGTGTTTCTGTTCTTTCTGTATGATAAGGTGCTGAGCATTTATGGCAGGAGCCCCACTATATGCTGGTGCAATGCCAGATGTGTACCACTCACAAGGTGAACCAGTATAACTGCTCAGATGTGCTGGTGGAAAGCTACACCTCTGCTCCCCCAGTGCAGATACCCAAACTGGGCAGAGTTAGAGGTATCTCAGGCGAGTAGAACCATCCCCTATGCAACAACCCCCCAATGTAGAGGGGGAAACAATAAATTGCCACCTCCATTGTGGCATTTTACAGAGCGGCACACTTTCATTCTTTAAATTGAAGCTGTAATGTCACATATTAAGAGGTGGTTTTTGCTTTTGCAGGTTAAGGCAAATTAGTATTTTTTTTAATGGAATAGGTGTCTGCACAAGCAGGGCCGGCTCTAGGTAGAGTCCCGGTGGCATGGGGCGGCAGGGCGTGGGGCCGGCAGGCGGGGCGCTGCGCAGCCAGGGCGCCCGACCTGCTCGAGACTGCCCTGTCCACAAGGATGCTGTTAAGGCAGCTGCCACATGGCAGTCACGGAATGGCAAACCAACAGCCGGCTACAGGGCTGCAGGCAGCCATGTCCAACGCGATGGGCACCAGCCAGCTCTTTAAAATCAACGAGTGTGTTCTTTTCTGCCGTTTGCGGAGTTGGGTTGGTGGAATCCAGATTGGAAGCGTTTGGAATAGGTCAGGTCAGTTTTGGAAGGGTGATCATTTTGATCATGGCTATTTCATCTGAGAGAGTGAAGTTAGTATTATTCCATCTCCTCCGGCCATTGTTAATTTGTTGCCACAGGGGGTTGTAGTTGTGGAGGTATAGTTTGTTGAGGTTTCTGGTTATTTGTACCCCGAAGTATCTGAATTTGGTATGGCAGAGTCTTACCTTTCTGATGTTGGAAAATTCTTTTTGTATATGAGGTGGGGTGTTGAAACACATAGCCTCGGACTTTGCATTTTACTTGTAAGCCCGACACCATTCTGTTTTTTATTTTATTTTATTCAAAATAAACTTTATTTCTCATTTTTAAAACCAACAAAATCAACAGACAAACCAATACAAACCTATAAACAAAGAGAAATAAGTACAAAAAAGACAAACAAACAAACGACAAACAACACAATTCTACAAAAGAAAAACCATTAATACACTCCAGTTAAAATTTCTTCCAAACCAATTATATATCGCTTTCCTTATAAGTTCTCCTATTACTTGCATTACCATTTTTGTTGTTCTTCTACTAGGTCTAATTTCCCCCCTCCTTATAGTTCCCCTGCTAAATATAAATATATCCCCGTGTTACTCTAATCCCAACAGATCTCTAACTCAGTTTTTATATTATTTTTCCTAAAATAAACTTCTACACATTCCCATTCCATTAGAGATTTCTGTTTGGATATGTTTCTAATTGCTGCAGTCATTCTTGCCAAGTTAAGAAATTCTATTAATTTCACCTGCCATTCTTGAACCGTGGGTGCCTCCTCTTTTTTCCATTTTTGACCATGTCTTGCCGCTGCGCAGGCGTAAAGAAAAACATTTTTCCTATTGTCCGGTATATTCCTGGGTATCAGACTTAGTAAAAAATACTCCGTTTTTTCCCCCTGAAGGTGATCTTTAACATTTTCTTCATCTCCTCATATATTTCTCCCCAAAATTTGTTAATTTTTTTACATCCCCACCAGCAATGAAAATAATAGCCCACATTATTCTTACATTTCCAACAATTCTTTGATTCATTTTTATAAAATTTCGCTAATTTATTAGGGGTCAGATGCCATTCTGAATGTGTCGCGTGGTTGCTGTGTTTGTGAGGTCTGGTGCTGTGACCATCAGGTCGTCTGCGAAGAGCCCTGATTTATAGGTTTTGCCTTTTATTACCGCTCCCTTGATGTCAGGGGCTGCTCGGATTCGGATTGCTAGGATGAAGAGGAAGGGAGACAGTGGGCATCCTTGTTTTGTGCCTCTTTGTATTGCTATGGTATTAAGAGTCCGTATCATTTTTCTGAAGCTTGGGAACCAAGCCTCAGTTCAGCAAGGGTGTCTGTCACACAGTTCATAAAGAAAAGTAGTAGAGTTTATATTTAGAAGTTTGACTGGAGGAACATTGACTAGAGCAGTGTTTCTCAACCTTTTTTGGGCCACGGCACACTTGTTCCGTGAAAAAAATCATGAGGCACACCACCATTAAAAAAGTTTAAAAATTTAACTCTGTGCCGCCCTATATTATAATTATGACTGTAAGAAACACTTGCCAAATATTGCTTTCCGGCGGGTCAGTGTTGTGCATTGGCGGCCGCCAGGCTCGTTTGCACTGAGCTTTGGGAAAGAGGAGGAGAAATATTGCTTTCCGGCAGGTTATTGCTGTGCATTGGCAGCCGCCAGGCATGTGACAATGCAAATCGCCCTTCTCGTCGCCGCACGTCGCGGCACACCAGCCAGCGTCTCGGGGCACACTAGTGTGCCGCGGAACAGCGGTTGAGAAACGCTGGACTAGAGGACACAGAAAAATCAGGAGTGCATTAAGTGCATACATCATAAAAATAATTCCTAACATTAAAAAGCATAACAATCATTTGAAGATACAAGTGGACAAACGAGATGCTAAACACATTACGGTATTTTAAATCGTATCAATGTCCATTTTAAAATTAATTGCAGGCCCGGGGGGCAATTTTAATTGGGACTGCTGCAGGCAAGCAGGTAGGGGAGGTTTTATCCTACTGTCCTGCTGTGATCTGAAGAACCCATTCCACACTCTGCAGTTGCTACCCTGTTGCCCCGTAAATAAGACATACCCATAAAATAAGCCGTAGCAGGATTTCTAAGCATTTGCGCAATATAAGCCATGCCCCGAAAACAAGACATAGTGATAGGTGCAGTTCTGGAGGGCGCCAAGGAAGAGGAGAGGCTGGACGTGTAATTAAAAAATAAGACACCCCCTGAAAACAAGCCATAGTGTGTCTTCTTGAGGAAAAATAAATATAAGACAGTGTCTTATTTTCGGGAGAACACGGTATTGCCCTTGAAAGGGAAGTTAATTGTGCCTAACAGTGATTTTCAGAGGTTACCTTCATGAGAACATTAGAAGAGCTGTGCTGGATCAGGCCAAAGGCCAATCCACTCCAGCATCCTATTCTCACAGTGGCCAGCCAGATGGCACTCAGGCAAGCAGAACATGAGAGCAACAGCCCACTCCCAACTGGTAATTCCCAGCAACTGCAATTCAGAGGCATACTGCCTCTGACGGAGGAGGTTGAACAAGGATATATTGCCTAGTAGCCAATGAATGCCTTGTCTTCCACAAATTTGAGCTTGACATCAATACCAGAAAATGTCCTAGAAAAAGATAATTCGGCAATCAGTCTGTGAGCACTTAGAAAAGGATGCTGTGATTACTAAGACCCAGCATGGGTTTCTCAAAAACAAGCCATACCAGACGACTGTCATATCTTTTTTTTTTGACAGAGTTACAAGCATGGTGGATCAGGGGAATGCTGTGGACATAGTGTATCTTGATTTCAGTAAGGCTTTTGACAAAACCCCGCATGATATTCTTGCGAGGCAGCTTGTAAAACTTGGGTTGAACGAGGTAACTGTTAGGTGGATTTGTAGCTGGTTGACTGGCCGAACCCAAAGACTGCTCATGAATGCTTCCTTGTCATCCTGGAAAAAAGTGACAAGTGGGGTGCTGTCCTGGGCCCGTCGTTGTTCAATGTCTGTATAAATGTGTTTATTATCGCACCTAGTTTGCCCATGAAATACGCAGCTATTTAAGGCTTGGCAAAAGAATCATCAGAACTTTCTGCTGTTAAGGAGATCACAGATCCTCTGATGACAGCAGAAGGTGATGGTCCATAGCACCTGGGATAACTCAGAAAGACCTGTGAAGAGAGATGAAGTTGAAGAGTTTAGGATGGAGCAGGATTCTTCTATGATGGCTGTTGCAGAGAGAAAAGGAGCAAGGTTCATAGGATGCTAGTGGGCAGAGGTTAGAGGCAAAAGGATTGGGGCGGCTCTATCAAAAACTGGGGCAACCCAGGGAGTCTTTTTCCTCCTCCTCCTCCTGAAAGTAGCTACAGGCATTTTGGGAATAGCAGTACAGAAGGGCAACAAAGTTCCCTCATGAAAATTTCACATGTTTTGGACTCAGCTCTTTCAAAGTAGAACTTACCTGAGGATGGAGTAGAGTTGTCGGGAATAAAACTGTATCCAAGGCAAGAAATGCCACGGAGGCCAAAAGTATTCTTCATTCCTTTGGTGAGCCACAAATGTTCTCCAGCAATATGAATAATCTGAGCAAATCATTAGGTTGTCAGTCTAAGGGCTTGCCCGCCCTTCTGCTTGTTCTGTGTCTAGAAAGCATGGGTCCAAGTGGTTTTACCTTTGTCCCACAATTCCCCCCCCCCCCTGAAAAACACACACGATATATTGCCAGGGGTGTAGCATGTGGGGGGGGGCAAGAGGGGCCGTGGCCCTGGGCACACAATTTGGAGGGGGCACAAACCAGGCACCCCCCACGCAGGGATGCCTGTTGGGCCTGCCTGCTGCTGGAGGTCTCTGGGCTCCAGAGTCCAGCCTGGCCTCACCACCATGTCCCTGGCCCCCTTACTTGAATGGCTGCCTGGCTAGCACTTGCTCATTCCTCCCTTGGAGGGTGAGTGGCCACAGGTACAGGTGTAGGGAAGCAGGCAAGGGGTGACCTCAGCATGGCCCGGCCCAGTGCATCAGTAGATTTGCTCGCCAAGGGCCACGTCAGCTGGCCGCGTTCCCCCCTGCACAGGTGGGCAGGAGGCACAGCCATAGCTGCCAAGTCTCCTGTTTCTCATGGGAAACCCTCAGATTTTAATCTGTTTCCCACTGG
Organism: Zootoca vivipara; assembly: GCF_963506605.1. Taxonomy (NCBI): domain Eukaryota; kingdom Metazoa; phylum Chordata; class Lepidosauria; order Squamata; family Lacertidae; genus Zootoca; species Zootoca vivipara. The sequence continues at coordinate 31,100,806 of NC_083291.1, read as the reverse complement.
TCTCCCAAATTGAAAAAAATCCTGGAAATCCCCCGGATTTCCTACCTGCCAGGGAGGCTCCATTTTGGGTGCCGGCGCCACCCGATTTCCGGCGACCAGACATGGGTAGCGTGGCACCGGAAGTTGCTTCTATGCACGCCCGGAAGTTGCGTAGAAGCGACTTCCGGTGCCGCGCCGCTGCTGATCCTGCATTTTTCAGCGAGAGACTTGGCAGCTATGGGCACAGCATAGCCCTGCTTGGTTCCGGTGGGGTTGGCATGGTAGGCTCCGTTCGTCTTCTGTGCCCCACCTGATACCCGAGCACCCTGGGCACCAGCAAACACCGCTATGCTGCTGTTTACTGCCGAATCAGAGCAAATGTCAACCCATGGAAAACCTGATTGCCCGTAATTTTCCTTCTTGCAAAATGTCAGGCGTGGATAATCCTCTCCTCCACCAGTAGCATCAAAGGCAAGAAGAACAAGCAAGTTCGTATTTATGGGTTTTTTCCAGTCATCTGGCGGTATGAACTTTGGGGGGAATGGGTTTGCCGTACAAGACGTATTGTTTACCAACCCCCTGCCTAGTCTTGTCCACCATCCATTTGATAATTATAAATTAAGCTAGCAACCTACCAGGCAGCTGCATGATATATATCCGGACTCCAAAACAAGCCAAGTCCCTGAGGCCATTCCGATTGAACCTGGAATTATGACTGAATAATTGTGCAGCACGTATCTCCAGGGTCACCTTTGGGTGTTCCTGCAAGAACTGCTTTATACGTTGACTACATTTACCACAAGGACTCCATGTTAGAAACCAAGTGACAGTGCATGGGGTGGTTGCCCGGCGGTCTATCTCCTTGCAGGCATTTTCCAAAAAGTTGATTTCAGCATGGTGGGTGCTGTCGCTTGTACACCAGTTTCTCCAGCACCTGTGACTTTGTCCCCAGCGGATTTCATACAGGAGATGAGTACGCTCCGGTCGTCCCATAGGGGTGTAATTCCGCCAAAACACACCTGGTTCCAGTTGCCACCTTTAGGGCAAATGAGACAACAGACAGGCAACGTTTTATCACTCATCAATATCCGAATCACATGAGGCCATGCTTTTTCTGAACCAATGTCTGGATGCAATAATGGACAATTAGCTGAAACTGGATCCTGGGAAGTCTGGTTCCTATGGCTGGGTGGTTCCCAGGTCTAGGAGTAGAGTAATGTGCCCGAACTTCCTGGATTTGAATCCCCCCCTAAATGGATTAGTATGCAGCCTTGATTCATTTCTGCCCTTGAAAGCCCAAGCAGTTATTAGTGACCAGAAGTGTCTTCTTTCACCTTTGGCTGCTATTTCAGCTACAACCATTCCTGGACCAGGCTTGCCTGGCCACTGTGACTCATGTACTGGTACAGTGGTACCTCTACTTATGAATTTAATGCGTTCCGAACGCACATTCGTAAGTCGAAAAAATTTGTAAGTCGAATCCCATAGGAATGCATTGGGAGAAAAAAATCGTAAGTCGAAGCAACCCTATCTTAAAATTCATAAGTAGAAAAAAATCCTATCTAAACTGCACCCAAGATGGCGGACGGAGCTCCATTCATAAGTAGAAACATTCGTAAGTAGAGTTATTCGTAAGTAGAGGTACCACTGTAATCTCTAAATTGTCTTACTGTAATGTACTTAATCTACATAGGGCTTCCCTTAGGACTGATCCAGAAGCTGTCACTTGTGCAGGATGTTGCAGTGAGGTTACTCAGTGGAGGGATCTATTGCACACATAATAATAATAATAATAATAATAATAATAATAATAATAATAATATTTATACCTGCTATGTAACTCCTGACTAAAGAAATCCAATACCAGTCAGACACGACTCAGACGCTTGGAATAATCAGACGCTTGGAATAATGGCGTTCCCCTGAGTGAATCTCCACCCCCTCCGTCTCTCCCACTTGCTCATGCATCACTTCTACGGGTGCTGCTACGTGCCCGCTGCCTCTGATACTTTCAAGGCTTGCTGGGTTCTGGGAGATGGAGGGTCTGGAATGCTTTCTAAAGACACTGTGTCCGTCAGGTGTGGCCCTCCTGGTGCTTCCTCTTCCTCCTCCTCCTCCTCCTCGCCCCCCATTATTTCCCAGCTTCCGCCCTCATCTGCCTCTGAGCTGTCACCTCCCTCAAACCCCGGTTGTAATTCTTCTTCTCTGGAGGGGTCAGGCAGGGGAGGTGGTCTCCACCATTCCTCCTCTGCCCAGTCCCTGACACTGACACGACTCAGAAGCAGAAAGGTAAAGAAGTGCAACGAAAAGGCAAAAGCAAAAAACTGACACAAAAAGGAACAGAACTACGTTTCCGAGCACAATTCAAAGTGTTGGTGCTGACCTTTAAAGCCCTAAACGGCCTCGGGCCAGTATACCTGAAGGAGCGTCTCCACCCCCATCATTCAGCCCGGACACTGAGGTCCATCTCCGAGGGCCTTCTGGTGGTTCCCTCGCTGCGAGAAGTGAGGTTACAGGGAACCAGGCAGAGGGCCTTCTCGGTAGTGGCACCCGCCCTATGGAATGCCCTCCCACCAGATGTCAGAGAGATAAACAACTACCTGACATTTAGAAAATACCTAAAGGCAGCCCTGTTTAGGGAAGTTTTTAATCTGTGATATTTTAATGTGTGTTGGAAGCCGCCCAGAGTGGCGGGGGGGGGGGGGAGGGACCCGGCCAGATGGGCAGGATACAAATAAATAAATAAATAAATAAATAAATAAATAAATAAATAAATAAATAAATATTAATGTACTATACAGAAGTGGACATTTGCAAAGAGAAATATCTGATACTTCTGGTTACCACATAATTTGTTTGAAGCTGGTTCTTAGTGCTTCTGCCTCCTCAATGTAGATGATGATGATGATAATTATTATTTGTACCCCACCCATCTGACTGGGTTGCCCCAGCCACTCTGGGCAGCTTCCAGCATATACAGAAACATAATAAAATGTTAAAAACTTCCCTATGTCTTCTAAAGGTTGTATTTATCTCCTTGACATCTGATGGGAGGGCGTTCTACAGGGCAGGTGCCACTACCGAGAAGGCCCTCTGCCTGGTTCCCTGTAACTTCACTTCTTGCAGTGAGGGAACCACCAGAAGGCCCTCAGAGCTGGACCTCAGTGTCAGGGCTGAACGACTGAGTTGCTTTCCATGTTTCGAGTGCAATATACAAAATTGCCTTTCTTACCTATGGTTGTTGCCTCTGACTGATGGACCTGTTGAAAGTAAATGACACAATTAAGCAACACGGCTTTTCAAACCTTCTAAAGAATTGCCACTTTAAAAATAATGGCCACAAGGCAATGCACAGTTATGCACACATGTTGAAACTGATGACATTTAAGCACGTACAACCCCATTATGACAGGTTTTCTGTTTGGCTTCCCTTTTCCTGTATGGTTTGCACTGAATGTCGGAAGCCAAAGACCGCACAGAGGGAATTTTGAAATGGCTATAAATCAGAATGTAGGGCAATACAGCTGCAAAACAGAAGAACCACAAAGCATTTTAAGGACTACAGAATGGTGCTGGTGCTGTCATAAGTGACAACCAGCAAAAATGCTTCTTATTGCACTATGATCTGCTCATGGATTATATACAGTGGCCCTTTGACTTACGAATTACTCAACATCCAAAGTTTTCGACTTACGAACGGGGCAAATGGCCACACGCTTATGAATTTTTCTACATCCGAACAGAAACCGTTGGCGGTTTTAAATGCGGTTTCCTCGACTTACTAATTTTTTAATGCGGTTTCCTCGACTTACTAATTTTTCCGAATATTTTTTTCCCTATGGGAATCCACTTTTCGACTTACAAAATTTTCGACCTACGAATGTGCATTCAGAACGGATTAAGTTTGTAAGTCGAGGGACCACTGTATACATGTAGACATACAGATTGACAAACAACATGTATTGACGAAGATGCATATATATGGGCTTGTCAACACTTCTCCTTGTCCCGTGTCTAGGAAGCATGGGTCCAAGTGGTTTGCCCTGCGATTCAGCAGTAAACACTGGGTTTCTCCAGGAGAAAGTGGCAGGACAAGTCGAAGTCTGATTGAGCCTTAAGCCAAACAGCTTTATCTGCAAGATCATACACATGTATGCATACATGATGCAATTTCACAGTAGGGACCGGTTCTATGGGGCAACCTCTTCCCTTCGCAGTATTCTGGTTAACATAAGCTATATCTTCCTGTTACAAATCTGACCGAAGTAAGTCTCATGTGTGAAAATACCCTATGGATTGCCAGGGTGTTATCATATCGCAGGCATGTCCAACTGGTAGATCACCTCTTGATCCTTGTCGATCATGGGATCCTTAGAGATCGCTGGGCTAAAAAACTCCCCCCCTCCCAAAAAGCTCAAGGGCCACTCCCCTCTAAAAAAATATCAAGAACTTCAATGACAATGGGTAGATCACTGTCAGGTTTTTTTTTATACTGGGAGTAGATCGCAGTCTCTTGGGAGTTGGATGTGCTTGACATATAGTAAAGGTAAAGGACCCCTGGACGGTTAAGTCCAGTCAAAGGTGACTATGGGGTTGTGGCTCTCATCTCGCTTTTAGGGCGAGGGAGCCGTCGTTTGTCCACAGACAGCTTTCTGGGTCACGTGGCCAGCATGACTAAACCGCTTCTGGTGCAACAGAACACCGTAATGGAAGCCAGAATGCATGGAAACGGCATTTACCTTTCCGCCACAGTGGTACAAATTTATCTACTTGCACTGGCATGCTTTTGAACGGCTAGGTTGGCAGGAGCTGAGACAGAGCAATGGGAGCTCACACCGCCGTGGGGATTCGAACCACCGACTTTCCGATTGGCAAGCCTAAGAGGCTCAGTGGTTTAGACCACAGCGCCACCCGCATATAGTATGTTCGTCACATGCTGTATTTCAACTACTGAGGAGGACTGCAAAAATGATAATTGTGCAATTGGAAGGGGGGGGTTGGTGAGAATTCATTGAGAATTCATGAGAAAAAAGCCTGCCCTTATTGAATCCACCCACAGAACTGGAATTTTACCTCTCCCTGTCGGCATCTGTTGATCCATCTTGCTGTGCTTCCAGCATCTGGGCTTGTTGCTTCTTTTATATGAGTTGCAGGTAGGTAGCCGTGTTGGTCTCTGACGCAGTCAAAATAAAAATAAAATCCTTCCAGTAGCACCTTAGAGACCAACTAAGTTTGCCATAGGTATGAGCTTTCGTGTGCATGCACACTTCTTCAGATACCTTTTATACGAAGCAGTCTTTCTTTCACTTTCTATTCCCCAGAAACAGCTCATGGTAACAAACGAAACTCCAGCATTTATTTATTTATTTATTTGCTAATTCAATTAACAGCACATCCTTCAGCAGAAAGTCCCAGGGCGGGTTACAGAAGCTCCACAATTAAGGAGAAATACAAATTACATTCACACCATAAACAGTGGCAAACAACAGCAATTCCTAATAATTCTCACATTTTTGCAATGCATTTCCCCCCAGTAAATATTGCATCTGTGTATGATGTTTTTGCAGATATCTGCATTTTTATTTTTTATTTTGCAGACATTTGTGAAATATTTGCATTCCCCAAATATATCCATTGTGGGGTTGGATTGCTGCATTTCAAAAACCAAATGCTTCCAAGGACAAGCTGTGTTTTGGTCACCCAAGGGAGAACTAGATAGGTTTGCATTAAGATAGGAACTGAATTCTCCCTGCCATACAACAATCCCTTTCCAACTCCTCAACCCTTTACTATCTCTGTTTTTCCTTACTGTACACTCCCCCCCCCAGGAGCACCCACTGATTACATACTCTCCCAGCTGACTCTCAACTGTTAGCCCTTTCAAAACCTCTTCACAGACCTGGGGGAAACACTCCATTGTGAGACTTATTGATTTAAGGCTTTCATCAATTCAATGTATGTTGTCCACCCTTTCCCCCTAGGATGACCACCTGAAAAAGAGGACCCAGCTCTTTAGAAAAGATCTTCTAAATTTGGGAATTTGGTCCTTTGTTCCTTCCTTCCTTCCTGCCTAACCAAGAGATCCTTCTATTCTTTCACCAACTCACAAACAAGCATCAGGGATAAAGGCCTTGGGGCATTGCCAGTGGCGGATGAAGACTTTCCGTGGCCCAGGGCAGCAAGGGCAGGGGCATAGCCAGGATCAAAACTGGGGGGGGGGACCAAACAGGTGCCTGTAGTTAACCAGGGAGCAGGATTTGAGCACAAGAGCCCTTTCCCACCACCCTTCTGAGTAATACCCCTCCCCACCCTCTCACTATATATAAGGGTCTGGCGACTTCTGCTTCAGTGTATCTGAAGAAGTGTGCATGCACATGAAGGCTCATACCAATGACAAACTTAGTTGGTCTCTAAGGTGCTACTGGAAGGAATTTTTTAATTTTGTTTCGACTACATCAGACCAACACGGCTACCTACCTGTAACTGTTTAGGGAAGTTTTTAATGTGTGAAGTTTTATTTTATTTTTAGTGTTCTGTTGGGAGCTGCCCTGAGTGGCTGGAGAAACCCAGCCAGATGGGCAGGGTATAAAGAATAAAATTGTTGTTGTTGTTGTTGTTGTTGTTGTTGTTGTTGTTGTTGTTGTTGTTATCTCATGGCAGATCTTCCAAATAATCTGTTTGGTGTGCGCTGAGTGACGGCAGCTGCAATCTCTTCACTCCAGCCACTTCTGGACACTAAGAGTGAACAAAAGACCCACCCCACGTTGCCAGAAATGTTGCAAGACAGAAGGTCCAATGCTGTGGTGGCAAGCCCAATAAACCACACCAGGGTGGGGAAAATAATAATATTTATTCGGTTTGCTGTAAGAAGCTACAGGGGAATCAAGTTCCAAATCCTGTACAGGTTTTGATGGTGTGTTTACACTCTTTATAGAGCTTAGTTCAGGCTTCCTCAACCTTGGCCCTCCAGGTGTTTTTGGCCTACAACTCCCATGATCCCTAGCTTGCAGGACCAGTGGTCAGGGATGATGGGAATTGTAGTCTCAAAACATCTGGCGGGCCGAGGTTGAGGAGGCCTGGCTTAGTTACATTCTATGATTCTGTTGGCTATGAGCATTTAGTGTAAGAGACCCCTTTTTCTGAAGTGGCCATCTTTCACTCCTTCTGTTTTGGCAGAGAATCCAGACACTTTTGATACAGCAATCGAGAAATTTCGTTGTTCCCACAAGGGGACAATGACAATAAAGATCTGATCTATTCTATTCTATTCTGTTCTGTTCTTTTGTTGGCAACTCATCCCATTCCAAACTTTCCTCCAGAATGGCAAGGCGAAGCTTGTCCTGCTATCGTCTGTTCCATAAACTGTTTAAACTAGCACTTTCCTGTTTTTCAGATATCAGCATTCAAATGACAAGTGTTCCTCAAATTCCCATGACAGTGCCCAGGGTGGATCGTTCCTCCAACCCAACCCCTGCCTTATTGCAATGCCTTATCCAGTACCCGGCGCTTCCTGTCCTCTGCGTACCCATTGTTCGAGGGAAGCAAACCTGTGTTGAAGCTTCCTGCAGTGACAGAGTCTAGTCTATTTCATTAGCAGAGCCAGGGCTTTCAGAATCCAAAACAGGATTCTGAAGGAAAGGTAAACATATGAATGGAAAAATCCTCCAGCACCAAGCTTCTTCTGAAATGAGAAAGAGGCAAGTCTCTGTCTCCTGTGATTTGTGGCAGTGCCTCTTCACTTGAGATTTCTGGGTTTGATTTTCTAAACGTCATTCCTATTTGCTTTTCTTAGTACAGAATGTATTGATCTGACGTGGAGAGATCTCTCCTATTCTAATTAATTCAAGAGGGTTCTGGAAGCTTCTCTGTGTGAAAGAAACAAGCAGAAGGTTCCTGATGTTTGGGTTATTCCTTCAGAGAGAAGCAGAGCACAGCTGGCTTAAACTGGTTCTCTTTTCTGTCAAAGTCATGCTGACTATAAAAATAGGCTAGAAGGAGCCTGGGTTTCTATCTCTTTCCCTTCTTGTGTGGTGTTCTGTACATCGTATGCTTAGTGTTAAGGTTTAGTCTTATTAAGCCAAGTCTGCTGCAACTGGATTTCCTATGGACAGTGCCAATCCTGGATGTACGGGATTTGTGACCATTATGCTCATTTGCCTTCAGTAGCAGTAAAGCTCTTGGGACCCAGGTGGCGCTGTGGGTTAATCCACAGTCTAGGGCTTGCTGATCAGAAGGTCGGCGGTTCGAATCCCTGTGACGGGGTGAGCTCCCGTTGCTCGGTCCCAGCTCCTGCCAACCTAGCAGTTCGAAAGCACATCAAAGTGCAAGTAGATAAATAGGGACCGCTCCGGCGGGAAGGTAAACGGCGTTTCCGTGTGCTGCTCTGGTTTGCCAGAAGTGACTTATTCATGCTGGTCACCGGCTCCCTCGGCCAGTAGAGTGAGATGAGCGCCGCAACCCCAGAGTCGGACATGACTGGACCTGATGGTCAGGGGCCCCTTTACCTTTTAGCAGTAAAGCTACTGAATATGAATTGCCTCTGGTCTATTTTTTGGGAATCCTGCAACATGTTTAAGTTTTTACTCTGCTAACTATACGCTGGAATCTGCCCTGGATCAATATTGAGTAGAATTCCACGACAATTTCCAGCTCTACGCTTAGTGCTTTTGTGATAAAAATAAGCAGTTTTCCCCCCACAGCACCCCAAAAAATGACACAAAACAAGAACAGTCTTTTCTGACAATTTCTGTGTTCAGACTGGGGTGTTTCAGCTACAATGGTCGATTGTCTCAGTGGTTATTTTCCTTTGTGGTTTCTGCGGAAAGAAACACAAGTTTTTTTTTTAAAGCATGCATATGTACATCAGTCTATACTAGTATAATACCTCAACTTTGTACCATGCATTTTGTGGACTGGCTGTGCTTCCAGCTAGAAGCCTCCAGCACTACCACTGAAAGCTATAAGAAAAATGGCAATTGACTTTGTACACTACCAAGGCTTTAGAGCAGGGTTGGGGAACCTGTGTCCCCCGAGACATTTCTGGACTACAACTCCCATCATCTCTGACCATTGGCCATGCTGTCCGGGGCTGATGGAAGTTGGAGTCCAACAACATCTGGAGGGTCACAAAGTTCCCCACCTCTGCATAGGCTGCTGTGCTCTGTCCACTCTAGTGGGCAGAACATGGTGTTACAGAAGGGGGTGTCCCCCTAAACAATGGAATTAATAAATGCTATGATTTGAGGTCATTTGTGATCTGAGGGGAGAATATAAGATGCAAAGGAATTCCTGGTTAGCCTGGCCAAACGAGGGCTGTTAAGAGAGCCATTGTGGGTCATTAACAAGACAATGGTACTTCCAGCCCTCAGGTGAGACGCCAGAGACTGGAGATTTGGAAGGCTGCCGGTGGGGGGGGACCTGCTCTGGGGGAGGGCAAGGGGCTTCTGGTTAAGAAGAAAAGGGGGGCTCCATTTTGGAGAGAGAAGGAAGAACAGCCCACAATGTTTTGGGCCATGCTATAAGATCTGGACCCGTTCCATGCAGACTGAGGGTGTAAATAGGTGTGTGGGGCATAGTTGCAAAGTCTCCCGTTTTTTCGCGGGAAACCCCCGTATTTAAACCCGTTTCCTGCTGTTATCCCGAATAGAGAAAAATCCCATAAATCCCCTGGATTTCCTACCTGCCAGGGAGGCTCCTTCTGCGCATGTCTGCGCATGTCTGGACATGCGCAGAACCGATTTCGGGTGCCGCTCTGCCCATTTCTGGGCACCGGAAATCGGGCAGCGCCGGCACCGGAAGTTGCTTCTACGCATGTCCAGACATGCGTAGAAGCGACTTCCGGTGCCGCGCCGCTGCTGATCCCGGATTTTTCTTACCGGGAGTTGGAGGGTATGGTGTGGGGGAGAATCTATTTCTTAAAGCACAACAGCCTCCACTGTGTCTTATATTCTCACAAGGGACACAGACCCTATGTAGGCGCCTGAGAACCTATTACGTGCTCTTGCTGCAGCTTGGCAGAGAGAGGGACAGGTGCCTGGCTTTTGTAACAATACCCTGTTTCCCCTATTTTATGACGTAGTCATAAAATAAGCCGTAATGAAGGGCCAGTACTTTTATTTAAGACACACATAATTGATATGAAAATAGTTGTATAGTATTTAGGATTCAAATACACAGCACATTGTATAGAGGGGCGTGAAGTGAGACACAGGCAGGGGGCCCCATGGGCGCGTAGCTTGCAAACTGTTATCAAATGCCTGCCCTTCTCTACACGCCCAGTAAAGAAGGAGGGGAGTACAAGCTGGGTTCACAGGACCAGATAAGGGAGAAGGGCGTATGGCATTTGGAAGACATGTGCTTTTGTAGTTAAGGAAATAAGGTGTTGGCCTGTTTTTGACTGTATAAAAGTATTGTAAATCCACAATTCTGTGTGCAGGTTGCGAGCTGATTGCACTGCACCATTTGGTTAAGCATATGCTGAGCAAATAAATCTTGTTGTATCCTGCCTGGCATGTTGCCTCTTTGTGTTGGTTCCATTGCTCCTAATACCCGGGTGGGACTTAGGTCCTACATTTCCAGGATTTTTAAGCATTCAATATGAGCCATACCCTGAAAATAAGACCTAGTGATAGGCGCAGCAGCAATGCCGGCCGTGGCAGGAGGAGGAGGGAAAAAATCAGACATCCCCTGAAAATAAGCCACAGTGTTGTTGTTTTTTGAAGAAAAATAAATACAAGACGGTGTCTTATTTTCGGAGAAACACGGTAGTTATATATGTGAGGAATGAGCCATTTTTCCTCACCCTGCTTTCCTTTCCTAAAGCACTTGCAGGTTTTTGGCAAGAGTGGCTCTGTTGTTGTTGTTTTTAAAGAATGCAAATTGACTTCCTGCCCTTTTCTTGCGATTTTAAAGGTTATTATTCCATTCTGTCTTTGTGCTCTTGTTTAAGAACAAAATACAATGGAATTACAGTCATACCTCGGAAGTTGAATGGAATCCGTTCCGGAAGTCCGTTCGACTTCCAAAACGTTCAGAAACCAAAGCGTGGCTTCCGATTGGCTGCAGGAAGCTCCTGCAGCCAATCGGAAGCCGTCGGATATTCAGGTTCCAAAAATAGTTTGCGAACAGGAACACTCACTTCCGGGTTTGCAGTGTCTGGGAGCCAAAACATTCGAGAACTAAGCTGCTTGAAAACCAAGGTACGACAGTAATTAAAAGTTAAGTGCTCTTGAAAGAAGGAATGATGTAGTTCAAAGCAGATGAGCACACAAAGGTAAGGGGGGCTAAGGGTGGAGGACAAGATAAAAAAATACCCCTCACCTCCCCTTTACAGATCACAGGACACTGGAAAGCAGCCTTCCCATACCCGATACTCTTCAGGTATTTGGGACTATAAGTTCCATTGAAATGCCTTGTTGCGGATGAAATTTGAAGATAGCAATTTGGTGGGGTTGGGGGGGAGGACTCCCATGTTATGGAGAGTTAAGTACTAATGGAAGAATGAAAAATAAACAAACAGGGTGCTTGAATAGGTCTGGTTCAACTTCACAACCCAGGTTTAATCCTCAGCATCTTCAGGTAGGGCTGGGAGATAATCCTTGTCTGAAACCCTGGAGAGTGGCTGCCAGTCAGTGTAGACAATACATAGCAAGATGGATCGATGGTCTGATTCGGTGTAAGGAAGCTTCTAATGTTCATGAGAAGCGACTCAACCCATACAAACCAGCAAGTCACAAGAGCTGCTCTGTCCCATACCTGCACTGCAGGGGGCATTGTATTTGACAGCTGCATGGTCATCTGAGTGAGAGAGAAGAATTGCCTGTGAGATGTTACATTCTCCTTTATTTCTATGTCACCTTGCAGCCCCAAATCCCAGTGCAATAAAATAAAACTTGCAGCAACGTTTAAGAGGGCAAAATATCAGTAACATATTGGAAGCAATAAAACAAAACAACCCCCCAAACTAGAACACAAATAGGTCAAGGTCAAGGTCAAGGACTCCTGGACAGTTAAGTCCGGTCAAAGGCAACTCTGGGGTTGCGGCGCTCATCTTGCTTTCAGGCCGAGGGAGCTGCCATTTGTCCACAGACAGCTTGTCCATGTGGCCAGCATGACTAAATCGCTTTTGGTGCAACAGGACACCGTGATAGAAATGCTGTTTACCTTCCCACCGCAGCGGTACCTATTTATCTACGGTACTTGCACTGGCGTGCTTTTGAACTGCTAGGTTGGCAGGAGCTTGGACAGAGCGATGGGAGCTCACCCCGTCAAACCGCCAACCTTCTGATCAGCAAGCCCAAGAGGCTCAGGGGTTTAGACCACAGTGCCACCCGTGTCCCTAGAACCCAAATATATCCTTCTTCGCAAGAAAACCCCAAAGTCAGTACCCCACAAAATGTCAAGAGAGATCAGAAGTAAACCCTAGCAGAAAGGGAGCCAGACTCCCTTTATTATTATTATTATTATTATTATTATTATTATTATTATTAATAAATGGACATGCAAGTCACTTCACCATTTGGGCATCAGTGCATAATGAAAATATACTACTCTGAAATTTTAAGGACACATCTGAATCTACCCATGCAAATCTAGGGCTAAAATGAAGCTGTTACTTTTAAAAATCATTATTACTTTTAACATTTCCAGGAGGCCACAGGAAATGAGAAAAGCAAAAGGCACTCTGGGGAAAGACGACAGTACTGTAGATTCGTGGGGCTAGTCTTAATGCAAGCCTGGGCAGATTTGGCTCCAGGACTGAAGGGGTTTCTCTTGGGAAACTCTGGTGCCCTCCACCTCTAGTGGCGGACCATGGCAGGTTTTCCTGGCAGCAGCAGTGGCAGGAAACAGCACACCAAGCAGTGCCAAGTGGTTAAGGCTTACTAATTCCTGGAATGACACAACATTTGGGAGCATTGTGGGAAATTAAAATGGCAGCTTAGAACCATAGCTGCCAAGTCTCCCGTTTGTCGTGGGAACCCGCTGGATTTTAATCTGTTTCCTGCTGTTATCCCGAATAGAAAAAAATCCCGGAAATCCCCTGGATTTCCTACCTGCCAGGGAGGCTCCATTTCGGGTGCCACTCTGCCCATGTCTGGGCACCAGAAATCGGGCAGAGCGGCACCAGAAGTTGCTTCTATGCATGTCTGGACATACGTAGAAGCGACTTCCAGTGCCGCTCTGCCCATGTCGGGGACCGGAAATTGGGCAGCGCCGGCACCAGAAGTTGCTTCTACGCATGTCCAGACATGTGTAGAAGCGAATTCCGGTGCCGCGCCGCTACTGATCCTGCATTTTTCAGCGGGAGACTTGGCAGCTATGCTTAGAACCCAGCCATCTTGGGCTACTTAGAGCCCAGGGTAAATGTCAGCCACAATGGACCCTGTCAAGCTGTGGAGAGCTCTGGCAGCTGCCCATGGATGCCAAGTACTGGGGAAGAACAACTTTTAAAAAGCACCACAGAATCAGAGCAGCTGAGAGACTGAAGCATCCTGGCAAAGTTCTGTGGGAGCAAAAAGGCAGGACTGCGGAGTCATGATGCAGTTGCATATTAACGGGGAGTAACCAGTCAAATGCTTACCTGAATGGTAATAATCATAGACTTTCACTATCGCTGGCTTAAGATCCAGCACGTCAATTTCCTGCTCCACAGAGAAAGCATAGGTTTGAACAGTGCTGTCCAACTAAAGAGAAAAAGAGTGGAGCAAAATATCAAATATCAGATCTATCTCTTGCAACCACTCCTACAGACAACAACCCTATTATAAATACTTGCTTTTCCACATTCCTAGACTTCTGGAATGAAGTCTCTTAAGCCACCCCCTCCCAAGTACTCCTGGTCCAAGTTTCATACCATAGTTCTCACCTGATCCAGGTAGATGCTGATCTTGTCGGGGTCAAATTCCACCTTCTTTACATTGGCTTTCCCTTCCAGCTGTCAGAATATAGAACAGCAGGACACAGTTAAGGAACATCTTGATTGTGATTTTTGTTTATACCAGCCTTGCGCTGCAGCCATTCATGAGATCTCTGCAGTCATGCAAAAGGTGAGGTGTGGGCTCCTCGACCTACAGATTTGCACTTCTGTTTTAATACTAGGGATGGCCGAGTTGTGCCCTGTGGGTTGTTTCCACCCCCTGTTACTTTACTGCTTCCCTGGCTGGATCTTTTTGCTAGCCAGACCTGAGCCTCCATACATTCCACCCTTGTTCGTTCAAAGGAGGAGAATGCCCCAAGACCTTTGCACCTGGGACGGTTGCTTGCCATCAGAAATAATAATAATAATAATAATAATAATAATAATAATAATAATAATCTATATATATAAAAATGTAAAAATCGTGAAAGTGTACGTTCCACTTTTCTCCGTAACCGCTTGACCGATCGCCCTGAAATTTTGACACAACGATCCAGGCCACTCCCTGAGCGTTGTTGCGGACAAAAATCCCTCAAATCACACACCTGGGCAGGTATAGACCTGGTTTTCCACCAAGTCAAACAGCGCCCTCAAGTGGCGTAATACCCTCCTCCACCCCCTCCCTTCCTGTGAAATCTAAGCCACACCCACAAACCAAATGACATCATCAACCAAGCAACTGAAACCACCAAGGCGGCCATTATCAGACCCAGACTAGGCCGCTTTCCAGACTAGGCCAAGTGGAGGTAGGGGCCTACCTGGGGGGCTGGGGTGTCTGAATAGAGGGCAGGGATACGTAATGGGTCAGAACATGGTGGGGGGAGACGCAGGGATGAAACCTGCCCTCTCCACAGTATCTCGACTCAGGGGGACTCTGAGGCTCAGGGGGATCTGAAGGGGGGCTATTACCCTCCATTTCACAGACTAACGCACAGCAACGCATGCAGGGCCAGCTAGTAGTAGTAGTAGTAATAATAATAATAATAATAATAATAATAATATTTATACCCTGCCCATCTGGCTGAGTCTCCCCAGCCACTCTGGGCGGCTCCCAATTGAATATTAAAACAATACAGCATTAAATATTAAAAACTTCCCTAAACAGGGCTGCCTTCAGATGTCTTTTAAAATTAGGATAGCTGCCTATTTCCTTGAAATCTGATGGAAGGGCGTTCCACAGGGCGGGTGCCACTACCGAGAAGGCCCTCTGTCTGGTTCCCTGTAACCTCACTTCTCGCAATGAGAGAACTGCCAGAAGGCCCTCAGCGCTGGATCTCAGTGTCCGGGCTGAACGATGGGGGTGGAGACACTCCTCCAGGTATACAGGACACTGTTTTGGCCTAGACAGGACATAAGAGAGCAATTTGGGTGCCTCTGCATCTCATCTTGCACCGGAAAGGACGCCTAATGGGTTGTATAAGCAACACTTCAGACATGTGTTTCTTCCAGGTATGCAGAGGCTGCTGGGGAATCCTCTCCTTTTTCTTTTGCCAGGGGAACATTTCAGATTCTTCAGTGGGTGGGTGCTTCCAGCAAGCCGGATACGGTGCCAATCTGAGAGGATTTGAGGTAAATCTCCCAACAGATATAAAGTGTACAATTTATATGGCCACTGACAAACATTAGGAATGCATCTTGCATACACTGAGGAAAGGCAGAAGATGGAGGTTCAGAAGATTTCCTCACCTTCTTCACAGACTTTTTGAGAGGTATGAATCCTGATACCAAGTTCACTTCTATCAGGGCCATGTTGCTTGTCTTCCGTTGACCTGTGTAGCTACCGGAGGAAATGAGTCACAATTCAGTAAAGAAAGCAACCCTGGGAGAGATGAGGCTCAATGGCTAGCATTTCTTAACACAGGGGTCAGCAACTTTTTCCAGCCGTGGGCCGGTCCACTGTCCCTTAGACCATGTGGTAGGCAGGACTATATTTTAAAATAATAATAATAAATGAACAAATTCCTATGCCCCAGAGACGCATTTTAAATAAAAGGACACATTCTACTCATGTAAAAACACACTGATTCCTGGACCGTCCATGGGCCCGACTGAGAAGGCGATTGGGCCGCATCCGGCCCCCAGGCCTTAGGTTGCCTACCCCTGTTTTAGCAGCTTCCCAGAGGAGTGCAATTATTCATGTCACTAAAGCCTTACAGGCTGCTTCTCCCTATGTTTATCTGAGCTGAGGAACCAACCGAGGTAAAATTCCATACCTCACTTGTAGATGGATGTCAAAAGATTTCCTGGAAACCTGGTTGCATTCCTTTGGGAACGTCTCCACACTCAAAGCAAAAACATTGGTCTGCTCAGGTGAGTAGTTATATCGAAGGGTAGTCTAGGTGGAGAAAAAAGAATGTTGTATTCCCAGCTCCTGTAACCTTGTAGCAACAATATCAAGCAAGTACTGCACTACATGGTGTAGAAAAAACTTTTCATCTCATCCCTGCAATCTTAAAAAGCACAATGGGCAGATCTAGGGGTGCTATATTTGCATAGAACTGTGGGGCTTGTATGAACATGAAACATACATATCATCCTTGTCAGCTTGCATTTCTTAGTACAGAAAGTATTGATCGGATGTGTAGAGATCTTTCCTATTCTAATTAATTCAAGAGGGTTCTGGAAGCTTCTCTGTGTGAAAGAAACAAGCAGAAGGTTCATGATATTTGGGCTGTTTCTTCAGAGAAGCCGAGTACAGCTGGCTTAAACTGGTTCTCTGATCTCTTTCTGTCATGTTGACTAGAAAAGTAAGCCCCAAAGGAGCAGTCTGGGTTTCACTTTCTCTTTCGATCTTCTCTCTTCCTTCTGGTGTGATGTTCTGTATACAGTATAGTGGTACCTCGACTTACGTACTACTCGACAACCGAAATTTTCGACTTACGAATGCGGCAAATGGCCGCACGCTTACAAATTTCTCGACATCCGAACAGAAACCGTGGCGGTTTTAGATAGGGTTTTTTCGACTTACGGATTTTTAGATGGGGTTGCTTCGACTTACAAATTTTTCCGTTTCCAATGCATTCCTATGGGAAATCGCGTTTCCAATGGCGCTTTTCGACATACGCATTTTTCGACCTACGAAGGTGCCTTCGGAACGGATTAAATTCGTAAGTCGAGGCACCACTGTATAGGGTTAGGTTTTAGTCCAGGGGTCAGCAAACTTTTTCAGCAGGGAGCCAGTCCACTGTACCTCAGACCTTGTGGGGGGCCGGACTATATTTTTTGGGGGGGAAATGAACGAATTCCTATGCCCCACAAATAACCCAGAGATGCATTTTAAATAAAAGGACACATTCTACTCGTGTAAAAACACCAGGCAGGCCCCACAAATAATCCAGAGATGCATTTTAAATAAAAGGACACATTCTACTCATGTAAAAACATGGTGATTCCCGGACCGTGAGTGGGCCGTATTTAGAAGGCAATTGGGCCGCATCCGGCCCCCGGGCCTTAGTTTGGGGGACCCCTGTTTTAGTCTTATTATAAAAGTTTAAGTGAAGTCTGCTGCAACTGGATTTCTTATGGACAGCGCAATCCCGAATGTATTGGATTTGTGATCATTATGCTCATTCGCCTTCAGTGGCAGTAAAGCTCTGCTGGATGAAATATTAATTGCCTCTGGTCTATTTTTGGGGGGTGGGAATCCGGCAACGTGTTTAATTTTTTACCCTGCTAACTATACATTGGAGTTCTGCTCTGGATCAATATTGAGTAGAATTTCAATGAAACTCCTTTATTTTCATAGCTACTCATCCCGTGATTTCCATGTGATTACCTGCACATAGGCACAGCCGTCCCCCGACACCTCCACTTTGTATTGACCAGGAACCTCTGCGAGAGGGGCCTGTTGCAACACCAGCCGGTTCTGCTTGGCCACATGGAATTCATGCTGGAAACCCCCACTGGATTTCACCAGCACCTTCACATCACCTGTTTCACGATAGGTCAAGGCTGCATACTTGGGTAAAGCCTGCAGGGCAACCACAGTGTCCTGGGGGAAAGCAAAGAGTCATCTTGGGTGTGGTAGGTGCAAGATTCTTCTTTAAAGCCGTCAGATAAATCACCCATCACTGGGAATGAATGAATGAATGAATGAATGAATGAAATTTATTACGGCCATTGGCCCATCACATAAAACACATTCCCATTACTGGGAATTTTGGCAACGTGTAGCAATCATTCTCATGCATATGCAAGGATAGCTGTCTGCAATAAATGAACGTGCAGGAAGATCATAAACAGGCACAGTTATTGATTATTTAGATATGCGACTGCACATCCTCACGTGCATACCTGCATGGAACAATCCTGTGCTGAATTATGCAACATGCCTCACTTAAATATTATACCACCACCCCCTTTCCAAAGTGTTCCAAATACTATCCTTCTTCATTATCTTTTGATGGGTCTTCATTCCACGCCATGATTTTGTGGCCCAATTTGACATGAGGCATATAATAGTGTGATTTGCCGAAAGATTAACATTTAATCAGTTCCCTTATTCATTTATTGCATCCCATGGCTCTTTACTTGATGTGGTCCATTTTGTATCATGTTCAATAATTTCAATAAATAAATAAATAAATAAATGTTTTAAAACAAAAATTGTCACCAATTCCAATTGCATTAAAAAGGTAAAGGTACCCCTGACCGTAAGGTCCAGTCGCGGACTACTCTGGGGGTTGCGGCGTTCATCTCGCTCTATAGACCGAGGGAGCCAGCGTTTGTCCGCAGACAGCTTCCAGGTCATGTGGCCAGCATGACTAAGCTGCTTCTGGCGAACCCAGAGCAGCGCACGGAAACGCCGTTTACCTTCCCGCCGGATCGGTACCTATTTATCTACTTCACTTTGACATGCTTTCGAACTGCTAGGTTGGCAGGAGCTGGGACTGAGCAATGGGAGCTCACCCCGTCGCGGGGATTCGAACCGCTGACCTTTTGATCGGTAAGCCCTAGGCTCAGTGGTTTAGACCACAGCAGCACCCGCATCCCACTGATTGTATTAGCCGAGGCAAATTCAAGTCCTTCAATTTAGTTCGACAAGCCTCCGCTGCCAAAATATATTTATGTCATTCACATGGAAACACCAAAATGTACTCAACAAAGAGGAGCTCTCCTTGTCTGAGATGCCTCCCCTTTCTACAGAGGAAATATCTTGCCTGTTACCTGTGTGGAAGAAAAGCCTCCATATGGATTCTGTGCTTTGGTAAGGGAACGCACAATCTGGGAGCCATATTTGATGTCATCGGTGGACACCTCTGGTTTGGAGAGGTAACTCGAGAGAAAGTAGGCTGTTGTCTCTACATCTGAGAGGGATATGACCCCATCTACAAAGGAGGAGGAA
Organism: Zootoca vivipara; assembly: GCF_963506605.1. Taxonomy (NCBI): domain Eukaryota; kingdom Metazoa; phylum Chordata; class Lepidosauria; order Squamata; family Lacertidae; genus Zootoca; species Zootoca vivipara. The sequence continues at coordinate 31,081,568 of NC_083291.1, read as the reverse complement.
AGAATGAAGTAGAATATCACTCAGTAACAGAACATAAAAGTAAGCCAGCTCTTGTTGTTGTTTAGTCGTGTAGTCGTGTCCGACTCTTTGTGACCCCATGGACCATAGCACGCCAGGCACTCCTGTCTTGCACTGCCTCCCGCAGTTTGGTCAAACTCATGTTCGTAGCTTCGAGAACACTGTCCAACCATCTCATCCTCTGTCGTCCCCTTCTTCTTGTGCCCTCAATCTTTCCCAACATCAGGGTCTTTTCCAGGGAGTCTTCTCTTCTCATGAGGTGGCCAAAGTATTGGAGCCTCAGCTTCATGATCTGTCCTTCCAGTGAGCACTCAGGGCTGACAGCTCTACAGCTCCATAATAACCCAAATAATAACCATTATTCCTGAGAATCCAAAGACCCTGATAATTCTGGAGGGTTTATTTTCTTATTTCACAGAGATTGAAAAATACATGAATTGACATATGTATATGTTTAGAGGGGAAAGGCAGCAAGTGAAGCCCTCAGAATATAGGAACTCAAGAGTGGCTTGTAAGAGCCATGCAGTTGAGTTGGAGCAATTAGCTGAAACCTCTTTACAAGCTGAGCTTCTCAGATAGACTGGAGTGAAAAGGCCTGATTATCCATTTCCTCCCAAGGTAAGGGGAAGTGGCCTCACTAAGCCTGGCAGGACAGCTTACTCTGTGGTATTAACCCCTTCGTGCATTAATTAGACTTAAGCATGTTGTTTATATGAGGCTAGTTATCCCATAGCACCTTCAGAGGAAAGGGCTAATATTCTGAATGGGGCATAGGACAAGGAAGCCTGTAAACCAGACTTGTAAAACAGCAACCTCCAGAACAAAGATTGTACTGAATGAAATGATCCCTCCTACCTGTTTTTTCAGCCTGTTCATCTAAGTCTGTTAGGAGCTGATGCCGTATCTCTGTGTCTCCAGCCAAAGTGAAGACATAAGCTAACAAAGCCTTGGAATAGCTGCTCTCTGCAGAACTTAAGTTATTCTTAAGGCAGGCTAAGGCGTTCTCTACCATGGTATCCTTTAAAGCAATAATAAGGAAATGACTCAGTTAGCTTGCAGCTTGGATATGATTTCATAATATCCTATATGAGGGGGCAGGCTTTACATTACCACATCTTATGTAAATGAATTGCATAAAATACAATGGTATCTCAGTTTGCGACTGCAATCCATTCCGCGGAGCTGGCCGCCCCCCGAATCGGTCGCTTCCCGATGCACGCTTGTGCGCGTGTGGGAAGCACCAATAGAGCGCTTCTGTGCATGCACACGTAGCGCAGATCGCTTCTGCGCATCCAAGCGCCGCGGAACCCAGATGTAAACATTTCCAGGTCCGCAGTGGTCGGAAACCAAAGCGGTCGCAAACGGAGGTGGTCGCAAACATAGGTTTGACTGTATAGGGAAATGAATTGCTGTTAGTCACCCCAAGACATTATGATGATATGGCAGCAGAGAAATCCACATAATGCTATATTATATTATAGAGCAGGCACCCCCAAACTATGGCCCTCCAGATGTTTTGGACTACAATCCCCATCATCCCTGACCACTGGTCCTGTTAGCTGGGGATCATGGGAGTTGTAGGACAAAACATCTGGAGGGCCGCAGTTTGCGGATGCCTGTTATAGAGCCACGGTGTATAGTTAGAAAATTGTTCAACAGGCTGATTGAGAGTTGGCAGTGTTAGAGAGGTAGGCTTCAGGATGCTGAGCAAGAAATTGCTTAAACCCAACAAACTGACAAGTGGTGCAGATTTTTCTTTCATAGACTTTGCTACCGTGTTTCTCCGAAAATAAGACACCGTCTTATATTTATTTTTCCGCAAAAACACACACTATGCCTTCTTTTCTGGGGATGTCTTATTTTTTTATTAAGTATGGTACAGTTTAACCTACAAGGTTAAACTGCCTATCACTATGGCTTATTTTGGGGGTATGGCTTAAATTCCTTGAATGCTTAAAAATCCTGCTATGGCTTATTTCATGGCCACGTCTTATTTTAGGAGAAACAGGGTATTGCAGTGTCCAATTGACCTGAAAATCCCCAGCCGGGCATGTTGCTGCACCGTTAACATTCATACGAAGCAGAGAAATAAGCTGGGGTGATTGTAGAGCATGAGGACCAAATGACCTCTTGCTTAAGGTCACCCAACAAACCAGCTTCTAATTGTCAAGTTCTCAGCATAGCCTTCTCAAAATGTAATCAAATTCAGTTAACAAAATAAACATGGTTTAGCATGTTAAGGGCTTTCAATGCTCACTCAACTGCCCAAAATGCCGGGAAATGGATGAATCAGTTCAGTTGCATTGATAGCTTCAGTTGCAAAGTGTGCACAATATAGTTGCGGGGGTGGGGTGGGGTGTCAGTCCGGATGATGCCCTGAGTCCCTTCCAATTTCTGGAATCCTGTATCTCTTATAGTTGAATGCATGACAGCAAGCTTGCCAAACCAATTCCTTTGTCCAGGGAATGGCTTTGGCTGACTAGCTAAGCACCATGAGGAGCATAACATCATCATCATCATCATCATCATCATCACAACAACAATAATTTATTATTTATACCCCGCCCATCTGGGCAGCTTCCAACACAATATTAAAACACAATAATCTGTTAAACATTAAAAGCCTCCCTAAACAGGGCTGCCTTCAGATGTCTTCTAAAAGTCTGGTAGTTATTTTTTCTCTTTGACATCTGGTGGGAGGGCGTTCCACAGGGTGGGTGCCACTACCTGGTTCCCTGTAACTTGGTTTCTTGCAGCGAGGGAACCGCCAGAAGGCCCTCGGCACTGGACCTCCGGGCTGAACGATGGGGGTGGAGACGCTCTGTGGCATAGAACAAATGAGTGGGCCCTTCCCTGCCACTCACGTAACTGCTAAGTAGGATGACGAAAACCAGAGAGTTCTGTGCGAGCTGCTAGAAACGGATACACACAGACAAGCTTGCTCTGTGCTGGTTCCAAAGCTGACACTAATGTAGAAGCAATATATTTTGGGGTGTTAATGCTCCTCCATCCTATGCTCAGGTTGTATATATAGGTAAATAGAACTCTATATCCGAAAGACACCATAGTCCCCGCCAACCTTCATTCCAAGGAATCTGACCTCTGGGCAAGCAAGCGCTCGAACCCTAGGAATCTCTTGCCGCTTGGAGTGGCATGTATACAGTAAATATATTTAAAGCACACTCAAAGCACATTCTTTTCCTCGAAGAAATCTGGGCACTATCCCTCAGAGAGTTAGAATTCCCAGCAACCCTTAACAAACTACAGGGCCCAGAATTCCTTGAGGTGGGAAATGTCCTTTGAACAGCCCACGTGTCTATTCCAGTAAACACGTCTATTCCTTGTTTATAAAGTTCATCCTTGGGATCCTGGGTTAACGAAGGACTAATGAGGGAGCCCCAGAACTCTGTGGGAAAGCCAGAGGGACTTACATTCTTGCCCAGTTCCAGCAGTGAGGCAGCAATGTAAGCTGTTAGCGAGAAGTCATCATTCACGCCGCCCTAGGAATGGAAGAGAGAAGTCAAGGCAATGAGAGCCATTTCCTCACAGTTTGGAAAACAATGATCAAGCCTTGAGTATATGACTATTTTAAGCATCACTTAGAAGCACCATCATGATTCACTCCTGTCTGTGTGAAACTCCCACTTTAAATGTCAGGAAAGGTAATTGCAAGGTATCGCTCACGCCCCAAGGACGTTTATACAAGGAGTGGCCAAAACATTCTTTAGTCAGGAGGAATGGGTCACTTGGTGTGTGTGGTCGATGCAGCACAGGAAGCAGAAGAGAGATCTTGTAAAACTGCATTCATTAGAATTTTTTTTCTCTCTGTTAATTGAGATTTTCTGCCAAAGGCACCAGAACATACAGTGGTACCTTAATTCGTTCTGGAGGTCTGTTCTTGATCTGAAACTGTTCTTAACATGAGGTACGACTTTAGCTAATGGGGCCTCCCACTGCTGCCATGCTGCCACCACACAATTTCTGTTCTCATCCCGATGTAAAGTTCTCCCCCCCTTTTTTTAAAAAAAAACTATTTTATTGGTTTTATAACAAATACAAAAAATATAAAAAATAAAAAATAAAAAAAACAAAGAATAAGAAAAAAAAGAAAAAACATAGAAAAACAGATACTTATTCACATTTGAGCTGATGTGTCATCAAACTTAAGTTTCCTTAACAATATAAAGCTCAAATATACTTTCTTGGTCAGTCGACTTCCTTCTTCCCCCCCCTTCCACGCTTCTATTTATAACTCATATAACACTCTCTACTTCTTAAATAATTTCTTCTTCTAAAATACACATTATAAATCTTAGTTTTGATCCATATTAACCACAAATTTCCAATATTTCAAAATATCATTTGGATCTAGAAATCTTAGTTATTATCCGATGTACTTTATCCGATGTATTATCCGGGGTACTATTTCTGGGTTAGCGGAGTCTGTAACCTGAAGCGTCTGTAACCCGAGGTACCACTGTATTGGGCCTCGGTTGTTCATCAGCTACTATGTTTCACAGGAAGGAAATACAGTAGCAAGCTGCCTTCTTCTGCACCAGAGATTCTGCCTGATGGAGAAATGCAACTGCAGGGTGGGAGTGACCCTCAACCTCCACTGCTGACCTTGCAGGGTGCTGAGAGAGGACAAGCAGCTCCCTTCTTGCACTTCTCAAGACAAAAGGCAACAGGAGCATTGCTAACGATTGGTCCTCTGCACCACTTCATTAAGAGAGCACCAGCATGGTCTAACCTGGGGATGGATTTATGGGCTCATACAATCTTCCTGTTTCAGGTGTACAGAGATTTTTACTCCAGTTTCTGTGAATGGCTGTCTACTTTAACAACACAAAAAGAGGCAGAAGTTACTGAGGTGAGCATGTTTTTTTTGGCAAGGGCCAATGCAGGTGTTCTGACAGACACTCTATATTTTATTAAACATGCTCTGCTGCTTGCTACTACCATGAATAAGCATGGGTGGTGCTGTGGTCTAAACCACTGAGCCTCTTGGGCTTGCTGATCAAAAGGTTGGCAGTTTGAATCCCTGCGATGGAGTGAGTTCCCTTTGCTCTGCCCCAGCTCCTGCCAACCTAGCAGTTCAAAAGCATGCCAGTGCAAGTAGATAAATAGGTACCGCTGCGGCGGGAAGGTAAACGGCGTTTCTGTGCGCTCTGGTTTCCATCACGGTGTTCCGTTGCGCCAGAAGCGGTTTAGTCATTCTGGCCACATGATGCGTAAAGCTGTCTGTGGACAAATGCCGGCTCCCTCGGCCTGAAAGCGAGATGAGCACCGCAACTCCATAGTCGCCTTTGACTGGACTTAACCGTCCTGGGGTCCTTTATCATTACCTTTTACCTTTTTTACCATGAATATCAGTCATGGCTTTAGCAACATGTTCAAGAAGCTTCATACACATCAGAGGAATTCCTGAGCTAGCTTGTGCAACATGACGAGACCAAGCCAGGGCCATTAAGAAACAAATCAGGACCATTGAGAGCCATTGGCAGTGCAAGAGAACTGCCCCCCCTCTTGCCCTGAGGTGTGAACAAAGACTGGGGGTTTGGAAGGTTGCTAGGGTAACTGGGTGTGAGGTGACAGGAAAAGAGAGTTTTTAGCAGAGTGTTCTGGGAAGAAGATGGAAGAAAGAGTGGGATCTATCTTGGGAAGGCTGGCTTAGGGAGATGTCTTGGACTCCACGGCTGCACTGCTGTGGGGGGCAAGCCCCTCTTGAAGTGACCATACTGTAAGATCTGGTCTCCTCCCATGCAGACGAAAAGTGGAAGTAGGTGGATAAACCATATTTCTTAAAGCTACGAGAGTCTTTGAGATGTCTCAGTTCTCCGAAGGAACCCTCTGTAAGTTTGCTACTGCTCAGCAGAGAGAGGAGGAGGCACCAAACTTTTGTAACTGTAAAAGGTAAAGGTAAAGGGACCCCTGACCATTAGGTCCAGTCACGGACGACTCTGGGGTTGCGGTGCTCACCTCGCATTATTAGCTGAGGGAGCCGGCATACAGCTTCCGGGTCATGTGGCCAGCATGACAAAGCCGCTTCTGGCGAACCAGAGCAGTGCACGGAAATGCCATTTACCTTCCCGCTGGAGTGGTACCTATTTATCTACTTGCACTTTGATGTGCTTTCGAACTGCTAGGTGGGCAGGAGCTGGGACCGAGCAACGGGAGCTCACTCCGTCGCGGGGATTCGAACCGTCGACCTTCTGATTGGCAAGCCCTAGGCTCAGTGGTTTAGACCACAGCGCCACCCTTTGTAACAGTATTATGCTGTTATCATAATTTACAGTGCTCTTACCTTCAGGGCATTGTTGAAGAGCCTCCCCACACTTTCGAAGCAGCCGCTGGGAAGTTGGTGCTGCCCCAGCCAGCCTACAGCCTCCTGAATGTGCTTCTCATCAACATAGATGTAGGCATTTGCTTGGCCCAAAGCCTTAACCACAAAAGCTGTCAGCCTGCAGAGCGGAGATGGGGGCGGAGTGGGAGAGAAAGTGGAGGATGAGAATCAGCTCCAGTCTCAGGCCCACTCAAGGCAACAGCCACAGCTTTGCCTGACTGGCACCAGCTCAGCTTACACACCAGGTATTGCCTTCAGCATCACTCTTCCCAAAGGCACTGTAGGAGCCATCGTCATGTTTGTAGAGCAGCTCACGTTGGTACCCTACAGGAAACAGGGAAGAATCAGTACTATCAGTTTGGGAATGTGCAGTTTAATGAGGCCGGTTTGCTGGATGCAGTGAGTAATAATAATAATAATAATAATAATAATAATAATAATAATAATATTTCTAACCCGCCCATCTTGCTGAGTTTCCCCAGCCACGCTGGGCGGCTCCCAACAGAATATTAAAAACACAATAAAACATCAAATATTAAAAACTTCCCTAAACAGGGCTGCCTACAGATGTCTTCTAAAAGTCAGTGGTACTTTGGTATTTGAATGGCTTGGCTCCTGAATGAATCGGCTCCTGAACATTGCAAACCTGGAAGTGAGTGTTCTGGTTTGCAAACGCTTTTCGGAAGCTGAATGTCCGACGCGGCTTCTGATTGAGTGCAGGAAGCTCCTTCAGCCAATCAGAAGCCACACCTTGGTTTTTGAACCGTTTCGGGTGTCAAACGGACTCCCGGAACAGATTAAGTTTGAGAACCAAGGTACCACTGTAGTTGTTTATTTCCTTGACATCTGATGGAAGGGCGTTCTACAGGGTGGGCGTCACTACCGAGAAGGCCCTGTGCCTGGTTCCCTGTGACCTCACTTCTCACAGTGAGGGAACTGCCAGAAGGCACAGTAAACAGGGACAGGCACATAGCCCAGCACTCTAACCGCTACACCACAGTGGCTCTCATTTGTATCCTATCCCTGCAATTAACAGCTGGTGTACATGGGGCTTTTTCTAGAAAAATAGCACCGCTATTCCATCCCTTTGCTATTTGCACAGTCCATGCCAGCCTCCTTGTCACAGTGGCCGGAGTGGACTACTTCAGAGTAACGACGCTACGCAGCTCTGCATTTTATTCTTTTATTGGTGCTGCGTATTTACAGTGCTGAAGTCATTGCTATTTACACGGAGTGATGTGATCAGTCGGTTTCAGAACCTCCTAATGGATTTTGGCGCGTCTTTCTCCAACACAAAAGCTTTGGCAGACCCATCCTCTTTCCCCTCCTCTTTCTGCGTAGTTCCGGAGTTGGGGGGATGGGTCTCCCCCCCTTATTCGCCCCTTCCTGTCCCACCTGGGACCCTGGCTCCTCTACCTTGCCTGAGCCTCGGACACGACTTCCTGCTTCCCCACTGGAATCGGAACTCTCTCTGCTTTCCCCTGTGCTCGGTGATTGGCTTGAACTCAGGAGGGGAGGGACTTCGCGATATCCCCTGTCCCTCACATCCACCCCCCTCCCAAGCTCTCCTTCACCCCTCCCCAGGTCCCCCCCAGGTGTCGGTGACGACTGGAAGCCTAAGAACTCAGTGCTTTCCGAGCCCGTTGGTGTGAACACCTCCCCCCAGTCCTGCAAGCCCCCCCTTCCGCCTGGGAGGATGGGAATCCCAAAAAGTCCGTGGCGTCAGAGCTGGTGGGGGTAAAAATGTTCTGCCAATCTGCTCCTTCCTCTGACTGGGTGGATCTCGGTGACACCCATACCTCATCCTCTGGTTCCTCAAACTCCGCTTCCCAGCGCCATGGTGAACTGCTCTCCCGTGCTTCCTCCCCCTCCCCCTCCCTTTCCATGTGCCAGGGCTTGGGTCTATGGGGAAAGAGGGCGTGAAATTCTTCTACCAGGAATTCCTCCTGTATCTGAGTGGCTGGGACCCATTCATTCTGGGACGGTGGAGCATCCTCCCATGCCATGAGGTACTCCAGTCCCCCCACCCCCCACCTTGAATCCAGGATGGCCGTGGCCTCATTGAGTTGCTCCCTGCCTTCCCTCTCCCCCCCTCCCTCAGGGGTTTGTTCGCTGTCTCGGAGCCTGCTGCTTTCCCTGTACGGCGACAGCAGCGATCTATGAAACACAGGGTGCACCCTCATGTCCTCTGGCAGTGCCAGCCTGTATGCCACCGGGTTGACCTGTTGCGTGACCGTGAAGGGGCCCAACCTTCTGGGCGCCAGCTTTTTGCATCGCCCTCTGATGGGAAGGCCCTCCGAGGACAACCAAACTTTGTCCCCCACCCTAATGACCTCCCCCGGTCGCCTGTGGCGATCTGCCCCCTTCTTGTACGCTTCCTTGGCTCTCTCCAAGTGTTCTCTGAGCTGCTGGTGCACCGTCTCCAGTTCCTCTGCCCAATCCTCAGCCTGTGGGCCCTCCTCCTCCTCCTCCCCCTCCCTCTCTGGGAAAGATCTGAGGTCACGCCCGTAATTGGCCTTAAAGGGCGACACCCCTGTGGAGACGTGCACCGCATTGTTGTAGGCAAATTCTGCCAGTGGCAGGCGATCCACCCAGTCCGTTTGCCGCTGGCTGACGTAGCATCTCAGGTACTGCTGCAGAATGGCGTTGACCCTCTCCGCCTGTCCATTGGTCTGCGGGTGTCTAGCCGTCGACAAGCTGACCTCCACCTGCAGGAGGTTCATGAGCCGCCGCCAGAACCTGGAAACAAATTGGCGGCCACGATCCAAAATAACCCTTAAAGGTAATCCATGCAGTCTGAATACGTGATCCACAAACAGTTTGGCTGTCTCTTCTGCAGAGACCGCCCTGGCACACGGTATAAAGTGGCACATTTTGGACATGAGGTCCACCACCACCAACACTGCGGTCTTGCCCCTGGACGACGGCAGGTCTGTGATGAAGTCCATGGACACTACTTCCCACGGCCTGTGCGGTGTGGCTAAGGGCTCCAGCAAACCTGCTGGTGGCGCTCTGACCACCTTTGCCCGCTGGCAGGTGTCACAGCCCCTTACATAATCCCTCACATCCTCCCGCACCCCTGGCCACCAGAAGTGTCTCATGACTAGGTGAGCGGTTTTGTCCCTCCCAAAATGACCCGCCGTTGGGTTGTCGTGCATCTGCTTGAGGACCGTACGTCTAAGCTGGGTGGTGGGCAGGTACAGTGCACCCTTGTAGAAAAGCAGCCCCCTGCGTTCTGCAAAGTCTTTTGCCTGCTCCCCCCCCTTCTCAGTTCTCTGAAGATGCGGTTGGCAAATTCATCCGCTGCCGTCAGTGCTGTGAGTTCCGCCTCGCTCACCACTGCTGCTCCGCAGGACCATGCTGACGGGGGGAAAATGTGCCTGGGTGCCGGTGGCGCCTCCTCCTCCATGTACTCTGGCTTGCAGGAGAGGGCATCCGCCCTGACATTCTGCTCTCCCGGGATGTAGTGTATGGAGAAGTTGAAGTTCGAGAAGAACTCTGCCCACCGTATCTGCCGCTGGTTGAGCACCCTGGCAGTTCTCCAGAACTCCAGGTTCTTGTGGTCTGTGCACACCTGGATGGGGTGCTTGGCGCCCACCAGGAAGTGTCTCCAGTGCTGGAACGCAGCGTGGATCGCAAGAAGTTCCCGATCAAACACCGTGTAGTTTCGCTCTGGCTGGGTCAACTTCCTGGAGAAGAAGGCACAGGGTCTCCACTCTCTGTTGGCGTCCAGTTGCAACAAAATGGCGCCCACAGCTTTATCAGAAGCATCTGTCTCCACGCGTAGGGGCGCGTCCTGAACCACGTGGAACAGGTTCTGGTCTGAGGCGAACACCCTCTTGAGGCTTTCAAACGCTGCTTGCGCCTCTGGTGTCCACCTGAACTTCTGCTTGCCTCTCAGGCAGTCAGTGATGGGAGCCGTAACGCGAGAGAAGTTCTTGATGAACTTCCTGTAGAAGTTGGCGAAGCCTAGTAGGCGTTGGGCATCTTTGCGCGTCCTGGGGCTGTGCCAGTCCAGGATGGCCTGCACCTTGTCCTTGTCCATCGCCAGCCCCTTGTGTGACAGCTTGTAGCCCAGGAAGTCCACCTCCTTGGTGTGAAACTTGCACTTCTCCAGCTTCACATACAGGTGGTTCTCCTTCAGGCGCTGCAACACCTCCCTGACATCTTTCACATGCTGCACTGGGTCATCGGAATAGATAAGGATGTCATCCAGGAAGACCAAGCATTTCCTGAAGAGGAGGGACCCCAGGACGTGGTGCATGAAGGCCTGGAAGCATGCTGAGCCCCCTTGCAACCCGAAGGGCATCACCAGATATTCAAAAGAGCCCAGAGGCGTGAACATCGTGGTTTTCCATTCATCGCCTTCCCGGATCCTGATCAAGTTGTACGCCCCCCTCAGGTCTAGCTTGGTGAAAATCTTGCCCCTGCGTGCCGCTGTCAGGAGATCATCCACTCTGGGCATGGGGAAAGCCACTGGCTCTGTCACTGAATTCAGCCGTCTAAAATCCACCACAAGACGGCGCTGTTGCATGTCTTTCTTGTCCACCCAGAAGACCGGGCTGCCCCCTGCTGCCTTGCTTTCTCTGATGAACCCCCGCTTGAGGTTCTTGTCGATGAAAGCGCGCAGATCCTCCAGTTCCTGGTCTGACATGGCGTACAGCTTGGCTGGGGGTATAGTTGCCCCTGGCACCAGGTTGATCTGGCAGTCAAAAGGCCTGTGTGGGGGTAGGTGGTCGGACTCCGCTTCGCTGAAGACCTCCTGCAGGTCCCAGTACGGCTTGGGTATCGCCTCACCCCCTTTGATGTGCATGGTGGCCACCGTGGCTATCGGAGGCCCCTCCCCTGGTTGGTGCTGCATGCAATGTTCCAGGCAAAAGTCCGATCCAAAAGTGATGCATCTCTGGTGCCAACTGATGGAGGGGTCGTGGCGCGCCAGCCAGCTCATGCCCAAGACGATGGGGGGGTCTGAGATGGTTGTGACGTTGAATGCCAGTGTCTCTGAGTGCCTTCCCACCGTCATTCTCATGGGGGGGGGTTGATGAGTGATGGCCCCTCCCAGCAGCTCTCTGCCGTCAATGGTTGCCACGTGCAGGGGAAAATCCAGCTGCAGAAGCTGGATCTGGTGCTCTTCTGCAAAGTTTCTCGAGAAGAAGTTGGCTGAGGCACCACTGTCAATTAGGGCGAGGACCATCAGGGGATAGCCATTTGGGAGCGTGAGCGTCACTTCTAGAACCACTCCTGCTCTGGGAGGGGTGGGCTGGCTCTGCTCCTCTCTGTGCGGGTGGGTGGGCTGGGGCTGTTGTCTGCTGACTGTGCCTGGCTGCTGCCCCTTGTCTCCTTTAGCCAGGCTTTCCCGTTTCCCTGCTGTGGTGCTGCGTCAGTGGGGGAGGGCACAACCGTTCCCGCCTTTCCTTGCCACTCCCTGCGATGTGGGCAGTCTCTGACGAGATGCTGGGGGGAGTTGCAGAGAAAGCAATTCCCACCCCTTCCCTCCTTGCGTCTTGGCGCCGCTGGGGTTTGAAAAGCCCGCGCGCGCGCGCTATCAATCTGCATGGGTTCCTGGTCCTGGCTGGCCCCAGGCGTGGCTTGAAAGGGTTGTTGGGGGAGTGGCTTCTCCTGCGACCGTGGGAACCAAGCCCGCTTTGCGCGCGTTGCTTGCTTGTCGCTCCACCGGGATTCCTGTCTCACCCCCACCGCCAGAGCCGCTTTGCTCAGCTGATCCATATTACTGGGCTTTGGACCTCTCGAGAGCTCATCCTTCACCTCCTCATGCAACCCCAAGTAGAACGCCGCTTGCATTGGGGGTGACTCTAGTTCCCACCCCAATCTGTGCACCAGCATGGTGAATTTCGCCCAATACGCGCGAACTGTCATATTTCCTTGGCGTAAATTATGAAGTTCCTCCTTAGTCTGGTCCATATGACTATCGGACGAATACATCGTTTTCAAACCTTCTAGAAATAGTTTGACATTCTTCATGCAAGGATTCTTTGTTGCGATTAACGGTCTTAGCCACTCCCTGGCTGCCCCGGTAAGGTGCTCCACAATAAACGCTACCCTGTGCTCATCATCAGGGAACTCAGCGTGGTGCAGCTCAAGAGCATACACAATCTCAGTCTCAAAGCCCTGATATTCCCTTGGGTCTCCATTGAACTTGCTTACTAGCGTCCCGGCTCTCCTTCCTGGCAGCACTTGGACTTGGGGTGCCCCTCCCGCCTTGTTTTTCTCTGCATCCAGCTTGTTTTGGAGGTCTACCGCCACCGCCCTTAATTCCTGCTCTCTTTCCTGTAGCGCTCTCACCTGTTCCGCAAGTTGTAGCCGGTCGTCCTGGACCTTCTTAGTCTCTTCTTTAGCTGCCTTCAATTCCCCCTGCGCCTGCAGCGACAGCTGCTGCAGTTCTTGCTGGGCTTGCTCCGCGATCTGCCGCCATCTCTCCGCCTCTGACACGCTCATCCCGGCAACTCCAAAGTAGCCCAAAAAGGATTAGGAGGTTGCTGTCACAGTGGCCGGAGTGGACTACTTCAGAGTAACGACGCTACGCAGCTCTGCATTTTATTCTTTTATTGGTGCTGCGTATTTACAGTGCTGAAGTCATTGCTATTTACACGGAGTGATGTGATCAGTCGGTTTCAGAACCTCCTAATGGCTTTTGGCGCGTCTTTCTCCAACACAAAAGCTTTGGCAGACCCATCCTCTTTCCCCTCCTCTTTCTGCGTAGTTCCGGAGTTGGGGGGATGGGTCTCCCCCCCTTATTCGCCCCTTCCTGTCCCACCTGGGACCCTGGCTCCTCTACCTTGCCTGAGCCTCGGACACGACTTCCTGCTTCCCCACTGGAATCGGAACTCTCTCTGCTTTCCCCTGTGCTCGGTGATTGGCTTGAACTCAGGAGGGGAGGGACTTCGCGATATCCCCTGTCCCTCACACTCCTCCTCATTTTTGTGACAGAGAAATGCTCTACTTACCACTCTTCATGTACTCTATTGCCTTCTCTTTGATCTCAGGAGTCACTTGGTTCGTTTTCTCCAGGTATTGGAGGACAAAGATGTTGGGAACAAATTTCACCATGTTCTGCTCACCACAGCCAAAGGGCATTTGAAGCAACTGGTCTATATTTTCTAGCGCAGCACCCATAATGTCTCCTGGATGTTGACAAAATGATGGAAGAAAACGTTGTGACCACTTTCTCCAAACTCCTGAAGAGAATCTAGGGAAAATCTCCTCTATGCTAGCAACCTGCGACCTAAAATTCAGAGAACTGCATGTCCAATAAAATCTGCTCGAATGAGCCCAGCATCTGCACGGCCGGACTTGTCAAGAAGTCCCCATGCGTCCTAGGCGTTGTTAGACATCAACATGGGCGTCTGAACTGGGGTATCCTTTAAAGCAGTGATGGTGAACCTATGACACGCGTGTCAGACGTGACACGCAGAGCCCTCACTGCTGGCAGGCGCCCCTTCGGCCCATTTGCGCTGTTGTTGTTGTTGTTTTTCCCCCATTTGTTCTCCCGCTTCTCCTATAGCTTGTCTCCACTAGAGCTTGTCTCCGCTACAGCTTGTCTCCGCTGTTAAAACCTGGATCATTTTTTGTTGTTGTTGCTGCTGCTGGTAGCCAGAGATTGGTTTTTTAACCCTTTCTGTGCTGTTTTTTTCTGGCACTTTGGCAGACTATGTCGGTGCTGCGTGTTATGGTAGTTCCAGCGAAGGTATTATTCATCAATTATTTCTGTTCTCTTTCCCCCTCAAAAGCGGAGCAGCTTTGGGGCACCCCCCCAAAAAAAGCAAAGCAACTTTTGCACCCCCCCAAAAAAACCTCCAAAATTTTGGTCAGCAGCTCCCCCCAAAAAGCTCAACAACTCTGGGCACTTTGTGATAAATAAGGGGTTTTGGGTTAGGTTAGGTTAAATAATTAGTTTTTGGTTTATTAAATACAGTTAAATATTACAATTATACATTTTTGTTATTTAAACTATAAATATCATGAAATTATGGTTTTTTTCTCGAAGTGACACACCACCCGAGTTATGCTCGGTTTTTTGGCGAATTTTGACACACCAAGCTCAAAAGGTTGCCCATCACTGCTTTAAAGCATGTTTTTGCCTTGGAAGTTGTGTGGGGGACATTACTTTTGTTTAACATGCACATGGAGACAACAGGCTCTCCTTCAACACTATGCACTTTTAATTAAACATGTAGAGATTATGATCAAGACCCCGGGATTCCTGATTGTGCTGGCTCTCCTCAGACACTTAAAGGAATGTGCACAGGACAAACCGTGCCACCATGCTGCCTCTCTCTCTCTTATGTATCTTTGTTCTATGTGGTTTGAAGATCTCTCATCTCTCATGTGGCCAGAGATGGGGCAGGAATGTGGGGGCAAATTTCCTCACCAATGCAGGAGACGGTTGCTCGGCCAGAGCCCTCAACAACAGCTTCAGGCAGCTTTAGAGAAACCTCATCCAAAACTGGGTCCCCTGAAGGGAAATGAAGAACAGGAATTAATGCAGTTGAATACACTAACCAAGGTGCCATAGTCTGCCATTGCACTAGGAGTGGGACTAGGAGCTTGCTACCGGTAGCTCAGCGAGTCTGTTTTTAGCCACTCGGTTCTCTCAGCTGCCTTTCCACCCCCTCTCCATCCCATCCCTACTCTCCTTAGCAAGCAGAGAGACAGTGTGTGTGTCTTTGGTCTCTTTTGCATCCTGCTACTGCCCTAGGGAAGAGACACGTCTCCAGCCCAATGACAACCAGAGCAACACTTCATCTTCTCGCCAAATTGCGTTCTCTGGGGCCCCATCACAAGCCAAGCTGCCCTGAGCAAGGGATGCAGCCTAAGCACACCTGAAGAGCAGAGGAAGACATTGTGGGTCTCTTCTTCCAGGACGCCTTCTGGCTGTGGGAGGAAAAGAGAGTCAGGATGGTGAGTGGGGCTGCTCTCTCAGGGGAATAATCTCCTTCTACCATCTCTGCCATTTCCTTGCTCCGCAATTGCCAGGCCTTCCAACTGAGCACAGCCCGTGGCTGACATCACCTTAGACCTGGAAACAGGGAGGTTGTGCAAAAATCCAAAGGCCCTCTTCTGCCCAGCACCCAATGAATACAATTCCCCCCCCCAAAAACAACAACACCTGTTGTTCTGAATGAGTTGCTGGCACTTGACAGCTGTGAGCCAAAGTTGGACACCAGGGGCTGAAGGCCACATAGGCAAAAAAAACCTGTTTAGGGGAGACCCAGAGTTCTGAATGAGTTGCTGGCACTTGACAGTGGTGAGCCAAAGTTGGACACAGGTGCTGAAGGCCACGTAGGCACTGACCTTGACCAGCAGGGTTTTGACTATTGTGTCTGACTGGCCTCGCGCAGGCGTGGTGGAGATCTTATTGCCACACAGCTCATGCGTCTCCTCTGCCTCGGCGGTGACGGAGAGATTGACGTGCCCTAAAGGAAGGCAAAATTGGCATAGACCCATGATGAGTGCCAAGAGCTCAGGGGGAGGAAAAGAGGCTGCTTGCAGGCGAGAGCACCAGTCCAGCCCCACATCAGCCAACATGCCCACCGTGCCTTCAGTCTGCAGACAGATGCAAGGGACAGAGGTTGGAGCATAGGGGGTTCTTGAATGGAGATGGACCCCCAACCTCTCCTTCATAGCCCAGTCCCCAAATGAGCCCTGATGCACAGCTGCCATTAGCAGAAATCGGGGAGGGACACCATCTTGGCCGGGGAGGAAACAAACCCGTAGCACATGCAGCAGGGGGCATTGTTATTATTTTCAATATTCCACTTAATGCCCGATTGACTTCCAAACAGAAGAATTCATTGGTTCTGCCGAGTGTCCTTGGGGAAGAAAGAGAGGTGCCCTTGGCAGCCTCAACACCACAAGCCTCCTCCCACCTGCTCAGGCGCCTCAACCTCACCCAGCTGAGTCGCCGTCACGTTCCAGGAGAAGGTGTGGGCCTCCTCAGCACAGAGGCAGGTGCTGAACTGGCAGGCTGGGCATGGCTTCACGTCCACCTCTTGCGACTCCAGCAGCTTCACTCTCACCTGGGAGATGCAGCAAAATGACCCTCGTGAAGCAGGCAGCGCAGTGAGTCCAAGGCAAGGGGCAAGCATTCAGGGAAGAGGCATGGGCAGGGCAGGAGGTGGGCCTATGCCAAGAGCGAGAGCCAGACCCCCATGCCTAGGGGTGACCCACAGGGGGAAGTTGCATAGGGCGTAGACTGCTCCCACTAAGACCTTGGTGAGTGGGGTCTTCTCGTGCTTTTGGGGCACCATATTAGCATCAGGTCAGACTTGCAAGATTTATTCACCCAACAAAGTTTATAGGAAGACCTCTAAGCCAGTTACAAAAACTCTTGGGATTACGAGTGGGTAGTTTGGCTTCCTCACACAAATCCCTCATGGCTGTTGCTCTGTGAGCCCCTCATGAAGCTCTTCACCTGGTGACCTGAATTGCGGCTGTGGGGAAGATGAAGGTGACCGCAGGTGGGCATCCCTAGGCCTTGGCAGCAGATCTGGCCTCTTCTGGTCTCTTGCAGCAATAAGGCTGTGTTGCCTATGGGGCTGTGCACACACCACACATTTAAAGCACACTCAGGGGTTGCTGTGGGAGGAAAACTGCAGGTTCCCAGGACTGGGGGGCAGGGAGGGAATGTGCTCTATGGACCTCTTCTGCCATGAAAGGGGTGGGGCTGCCTTGCAATTTCTGTTGTCCACATCCAAAGTGGAGCTTCTGCTTCTTCATCCACAACAATATATGCAGGCTGCCCCCCAAGACTGAGTGGTGGGGGGAGGAGGGAAAAGTACTGACCTGTCCCTTGGGAGAGACAGGTGAGTGCAGGTGTAGGAAGGACAAGGCCCTGGTCAGGTCCAGCCCCCCAGACTCCATCTCTACCTTGTGGGGTTCCTCCCAACCCTTTGTTTCTGGGTACACATATAAGGGAAGCTTGTTTGCTTGTTCTCAGTGGACACTAACCTGGATACATTCCTTCATGTAATTGAAGACAGTAGACTTTAGCAGCAAGGTCTCCCCACGGACCACAGAATACGGCAGGCTCAGATCCACAAAAAATGGCTTGAAGACCCGGAACTTGGCTTGCTGGGCGAGTCCGAAGCCAATGTCGGCCACACAGAAGGCATCAGCGTTCCACTCAGTGATCGTGTCCGGAGCGGTGACCGAGTAAGTTGCTTTCCCCTCCTCACTGAAGAACAGGAAGAGAGGTCACTCCCTCAGTGACAAGAACATTGAATCATTCACTGCTAAGACAAAACCAGTATAAGCAGAATATAACTTTGGTCAGAGGAGCACACCTCCGAGTAAGTATGAGTTTAACCAAGCCTCTAGTTCTGTACTAGGTCTCAGTCAGAATAGAAGAATTTGGAGATGGCAGTATAGGAGTTTATTCTCACTGCCACTGGTGTTTATGAAAATGTTGTGGGACTCAACAAAAGAGAAAGCTTCTTCAGGATATATTACAGAGAGGTCTGCGCTCCTGCTGTTGGTACAAACTTGCAATCAGTGGGAAAAACAGAACAAGTTACAGGTAGGTAGCCGTGTTGGTCTGCCATAGTCGAAAATAATAATAAAAAAATTCTTTCCAGTAGCACCTTAGAGACCAACTAAGTTCGTCATTGGTATGAGCTTTCGTGTGCATGCACACTTCTTCAGATACACTGAAACAGAAGTCACCAGACCCTTATATATAGTGAGAGGTCTTACAGGAAAAAGCAAGGGGTGAGATGGCTAAAAATAGCTTTATCATGCTTTTTCCTGTAAGACTAATTGCAGTCGTTAACAATCGTCAACAGGTTTACCACACCTATCAGCCAATCACCCATTCTCACCACCCTTCTGAGCCCCACCCTCTCACTATATATAAGGGTCCGGTGACTTCTGTTTCAGTGTATATGAAGAAGTGTGCATGCACACGAAAGCTCAAACCAACGACAAACTTAGTTGATCTCTAAGGTACTACTGGAGAAAACAGAATAGTTGCCTATTTTTGTGGCATTTTTCACTTTACTAGAGGTCCCCCCCCCCGTGCTCCCATAATGTAGAGCAGGGACGTCCAACTCCCAAGAGACTGTGATCTACTCACAGAATAAAAAACTGGCAGTGATCTACCCTTTTGGGGGGGGGGTGTTCAGGAAAGTTGTTTAGCTTTTTTTTAGGGAGGGGAGAGAAAGTTGTTGACCTTTTTTTAGAGGGGCAAGTCTAAAATGTTGAGCTTTCTTTAGGGGGGAAAGGAAAAAGTTGCTCGCCAACATATCGCTCAGCAAACAATCAGGCTCACAGCAAAAACTCTGCCTTCCGTTCTAGCGATCATGCGTGGATGGAGGGCGGGACGAGGGGGTGGGGTGGGGTGGTGCTACCCCCCCGCAAAGGAAATAGAACCCGCGATCAACCGAAACCTCCCGGGGATCGACCAGTCAATTGCGGTTGACCAGTTGGACATCCCTGATGTAGAGCATGTATATACTGCATGATAATGAGCATTCAGAGTGGATGCAGGTGCCTTTTTGGGGTGCCAGGCACACAACACCATCCCAGGCCCACAAAATTACAAATGCACACCTCCACTTCATAAGTGATATAAGCATAAACGTCTGGCACTGGGCAGGCTTTGGTGAAGCTTCAGAGAAACATTAGAAGGATGCATTTTTGAAATTATTACCGGTATATAAAACACCAATGTACAATACAAAATACTGCCTTAAGATAATGCAAGCTAAGTGGAAGAAGAAGAAGTGCAAAACGTCAAATCGGAGCAAACCTCAACCCTCAGAAAACCCAAATAGATTTTTTTTTTTGCACTTCAACTTTAAAGAGCGAGTTTTTAGTGGAAAAAGCTCCAGAGCAGGGGTCAGCAACCTTTTCCAGCCGTGGGTTGGTCCACCGTCCCTCAGACCATGTGGTGGGCCACACTATATTTTGAAAAAATAAGAATGAACGAATTCCTATGCCCCACAAATAACCCAGAGATGCATTTTAAATAAAAGCACACATTCTACTCATGTAAAAACACGCTGGTTCCCGGACCGTCCGCGGGACAGATTGAGAAGGTGTTTGGGCCACATCCGGCCCCCAGGCCTTAGGTTGCCTACCCCTGCTGCAGAGCAACAAAACCAAACAAAAGCCAAGGCTTCTACAAGGAGCTTTACCTTGTGGGCCTGTGCCTGGGAAGCATGGAGCAAAAGGTAAGTCCTAAATGAGTGATGGCCAAGCAAGATACTGCCTGTTCCTACATGGCATTTGGTTCCCTCCCCAGCAGAGTTTTACTTACTTGACAGGGACCAGAGCCCAAATCCAGGTCTCTGGAAAGTACGTCCTGGGTTTGGCTTCCTCTGCTTTCCAGGGGACTGAATTATAAGCCCCAGGCAACCCTTGGCTTTGGGGGGGCAAATTAGGCCTAGCCGCCCCCGGCATAACGCCAGCAGATCCTTTGGGAAGAAGCAGAAATATAGGTCATTGATAAAGATGGTTTACCAACAGCATACTTAGATCAGGGTGGGGTGATGGCAAAAGAGAAGTTAGAGACACCTAAACTTGCCGCCAGCAAATTTAAATGTGCAGCGATCACCGAGAGGGGTCCAGGCAAGAGTTAGCAACAGGGGAAGACTAAAGCACTATTTCAGGTTTCAACCTCGGCCCTTCAGATGTTTTCGGCCTACAACTCCCATCATAGCTGCCAAGTACCCCGTATTTCCCGGGAAACCCGCATTTTTCCTTACCGTTTCCCGGAGGTCTCCCGTTCCAGCTCCTCCCGTTAATTTCCCTTAATATAATTTCCCTGTCGGCGGTCATTTTTCTGGTGCTGCTTTGCCCACCTATGGGCACCAGAAAATGGCCGGCGCCGGAAGTCGCGTCTACGCATGTCCGGAAGTGCGTAGACACAACTTCCGGTGTCGCTTTGCCCATCTATGGGCACGGAAAATGGCCGGCGCCGACACCGGAAGTTGCGTCTAAGCACTTCCGGACATGCGTAGACGCGACTTCCGGCGCTGGCCATTTTCTGGTGCCCATAGGTGGGCAAAGCGACACCGGAAGTTGCATCCACACAACTTCCGGTGTCGTGTGGCTGCCAATCCCGGATTTCTCCGCGGGGTACTTGGCAGCTATGACTCCCATGATCCCTAGCTAGCAGGACCAGTGGTCAGGGATGATGGGAATTGTAGTCTCAAAACATCTGGAAGGCCGAGGTTGAGGAAGCCTGCCCCATTTGAATGAGTCAGCTTGAGAGCTCCACTCTTCCCTTTCCTCCTCTGGCACTGCCACAAGGAGAAGATTGAAAACATCTGTTTCCCACTTCCTGGCCCAAACCAGCCACTTTGTTGTTAATCCAAACCATGACCTGTGTGGTTGATGGAAACAGGCCAGAATCAGAAGCTTTGATCTTTCTTGTTTCAATAAACCGTGGTCGAAACTAACACCAGTAAGCCTAGTTTTAGTGCAGTCATGAAACCTGGTTAATTTTAAATACTGTAGGAAGTGGGTGCTGCATCTCCAAAGGAAAACCGAGGAGGAGTGCTGGGCCAGTCCCAATTTATTCCCCCGGAGGCAGACCCAAACAATGCCCATTGGCCAGCTGGGTCCACCCCCTGGGGAATTCCCGGATCCAGGCCATCAAGCCAATCTACAGGCAGGCCTACAGTACTCCGTAGCCTGCCTCTGGATCGCTGACATGGGGCTGTGGTGAGGCCGCAAAGCCGCTTGACCATTTAAGATAAGTGGACTTATTATATTGGCTTCCCTGGATTTGACTTTGCACCCATGCCCTCTGTTTGTGAACTCCATACCCTCCAACATTTCTCCGATGAAAATAGGGACGTCCCGTTTCATCATGATAATTTTACAATTTATACCCACACATCTTACTAGGTGGCCCCAGCCGCTCTGGGCAGCTTCCAACATATATAAAAACATTAAACATTAAAAAAAAAACTTCCCTATACTGTACAGGATTGGCTTCTGAAAAGCTCAGGGCTCGGATGACTCCATACCCTCCAACATTTCTCCAATGGAAATAGGGACCTCTTAAGGAAAAGTAGGACATTTCGGGATCAAATCAGAAACCGGGACAGCTTCTCTAAATGATGGACCGTCCCTAGAAAACAGGGACACTTGGAGGGTCTGGAACTCACACCCGACAAATACAATCTATATTTCTGGCTCTTTTTTCCCACAACACCATCCCCAAATGTCCCATGTGTATTTTATGCAGCATGCTCTAATTTGTGTGGAATAACTAGTCTTTCTCCTTTGAATGTGAGCTTTGTTTCAGTAGTTAGGTCTCTCTTAATGATCCAGAATTCCATTATTTCCTTGGGGACCTCTGCTTCCTGCTTCTTCTTTTGCAATGCTTTTGATTTTCTGCATATTGCCACCCCTTTTAATTTGCTCTCTAATTTCATTTAGAATGTTATCTGTAGCTGTAAGCCACTTTGAGAACCTCTTGGGGCTATAAAAGCAGGAAATGAATTCTAAATAAGCAAGCAAAGCAAGCAAGCAAGGAAACAGCAACATGCCCTCTCCCTCCATTGGACACTGGCAAGAGCATTGTGTCATTTTGATGGAAAGCAGCCAGGACACACTTTGAACAATAGAACCCAAAGGAGGCTCATGCTCAAGGTGGCAACAGGTTGAGGATTAGGTAACCAAAAATGCAGACTCAGCAGTAAGGAAATCAAAGATGGTCAAGCAGGAGAGAACTGGGAATGGAAATCCACCCCCATCCTCGAAATTTGAAGGTAATATAATAGGGCAATCATTTCCCATGATAAATATTTGCAAATTCCTCCTACAATTATTTCTGTTCACAGATTTTGCATGCTTGCGCTTTTGCAATGTTTCAAAAAACCTATCCAGCTCTTTAAAAGCATTATCTGCCTCTAGCCAAGGATTCAATAAAAGGAAATGTAGATACAAAGGATGAGTCTTGTTATATCCCACCCTGCCAAAGGGAGGCTCCAGTTGAGAAACTGTCAAATTATGATTGTGATTCTCACCGGCTAAGCTATCTATAGAGCAGGGCTCAGCAAACTTTTTCAGCAGGGGGCCGGTCCACTGTCCCTCAGACTTTGTGGAGGGCCGGGCTATATTTTGAAGGGAAAAAAATGAACAAATTCCTATGCCCCACAAATAACCTAGAGATGCATTTTAAATAAAAGGACACATTCTACTCATGTAAAAACACACTGATTCCCGGACTGTCCGTGGGCTGGATTGAGAAGGCGATTGGGCTGGATCTGGCACCCGGGCCTTAGTTTGCCTACCCAAGCTATATTGAACAGGTAGGCTTTCAGGAACTCTACAGGACACCGGCTTCTTCATTTTGGTGTTGGTTATAACTTTCATCCTTAATTGCTGTAAAAACCAAAGAGAAAAGTGAGGGATGGTACATGAGAGCAAAATGAAATGAAAGAAAAATTCTATGAGGCGAGGTCATTTGAATTTCTGGCAGGGAAATCGTTGCAAAATGCTCTGCGTTCCAATAATGGATGTGTGCAAGGTTTGACCCACAATTCCACAGAAATGATTTCAGACTCACACGCTGGATATTACGTTGTGTTACAACATTAATCTCTGCTCAGGTGTCAATCAAGGGAAATAGAGGAGGAGGTGAGGTTTATCTGAAAGCTCGTTTGGCTCTTATCATAATCAGCTAGGCAATATTTTTGGCCCTGCTGGCAGGAGGTGCAAGCAACCCCTTTTCCAGGTGCTTCATATCAGATGAGGCTAGTAATAAGGCATCCCTGGCCAACACTGTCATATGAGCTTTCCCAAGTAGCACCAACAGCACCTTAGTCTTGTCAAGATTAAGTTCCAATTGCTTACCCTTTTCCAACCCTGTACAGTCTCCAAACACTGATTCATAATTCCAACAGCCCTCCTGGGACAAGCAGGTGGGAAAGTGAGGTATAAACTGGGTTCCATCTGCATATTAATGACACTTCAGCCCAAACCTCCAAATGACTTCTCATGTGGATATTGGTAAGTTTGGGGAATAGAACAGAACCCCAAGAAATCCCATTGGCCAAGGCATTGGAATGGAAATCCCCCAACGCCATTTTCTGAGACCAATTCTCCAAGAAGAACTGGAGCTGCTGTAAACTTGACAAGTGGTCCAGAAGGATACCAAGGTTGACAGCACTGAAAGCTGCTGACAGATCCAAGAGAACCAGAAAAAAGTCCTTTTTAGTTCCAAAACTGTGTCTGAAGCCAGACTGGAAATAAGTCTTCAGGAGGACATCTGAGGTCCACATCCCTGCCCAGGTCTGGCAGATTTCACCAGCCAGGAAGGGTAAGGATCAACTGGTAGGCTTCATCCCTTCGAGGAAGCTATCTACATTCTCAGCATGCACAAGCTGAAAGCATGACAAACAACATGCTTTCAAGCAACATGCCAAGATGATGCACTAGCCTCAACCATCTCCGTCTCAATTACAATTACCGTATATGGCATCCAAAGTTACAATTACAGTTACAATTATATGGCATCCAAAGTTGGCATGGCTTCAAGAGACATACCTGCAAAATGCAAGCTTTAGAGCAGGCACCCCCAAACTGCGGCCCTCCAGATGTTTTGGCCTACAACTCCCATGATCCCTAGCTAAGACGACCAGTCGTCAGGGATTATGGGAATTGTAGTCCAAAACATCTGGAGGGCCAAAGTTTGGGGATGCCTGCTTTAGAGAGTTCCAGAGCCTGACTCACTACTGTAAATTCTCTTTGCTCCTCAGTTATTGCTGCGCTGAGCTTATCTATAGATTGGCTTGGTGTGTCATCTGAATCTGGGCTCGTAGTTTAACAGTCCCAGAAAAGCTGTGAGCTGTAAACCACAGGACAAACCTTGGAAACCTCCTGCTTGTTTAATGATCCTGGGAACCATCAGAAAGTATGCCATTGACAATCCCAAACAAAAGCAGGTTTCAGAGAAGGCTGGATTAGGAACAGATGGTACTCACTTTGAACAGGCTGTAGGCATCAGCCTGGTTTTGGAACCAGGGGGCCAGAATGGACCGTTTTTTCTTTGAACCCTCAGGTAGACAAGGATAGGGGTCGAAGTCTTCCAGGTCAAAGTCAAACCCTCTGGAGCCAAGCGGGCCAGAATCAAGGTGCCGATACACCTGAAAGCAGAGATTTCTGGGTTGAGTTTGAGGTGACCACTTAACAAGTCCCACAGTTGATATGAACATTTTTTTAATCTCAAAATGCATAACCTTGACTTTCATTCCATCTTACTCCAGGTGGTATCTGCTGTGCTTATATTCATTTTGGTTCCCCTATTAACTACAGAGGAGCTTATCTCCACAAAATTGTATTTGAGTTGGCAAGTGTTTTTCCTGTACTGTAGCCTGCCTCTTTTTTTCAGGTCAGTGGTAGAGGAGGAATAATACTGGAATTAATAATAGTAGAATAATAATAATTATTTTTTAAAAAATGTAATTTTTATTAAATTTGTGTTTTACAATTTAAAAAACTCATTTATACAACCTTAATATATCAGTGACTTCCTTTCTTCTCTTTCCATTGATCATTTTGCATATCATAAATCCCTGAATATTTTACAAAAAACTAAACCATTTAGTATTCCGCTATTGCATCTATCAAAACTTATCAGGCCTTATCAGACGCAATAATAGTGGAATTAATTGAGCCTAAGTGGGAAGGATGAGCTCTCTTACTTTCTCTGGGGTCAGCGTTTCACTTTCCTTCAGCATGACACTTTTGTCCACAGCACGGAGAGAGCACAGCGCACCAGGGGCGGCTTCGACTTGCAGGTCGACCTTTGACCCTGGAAGTTCCTCTGCCTCAGAGAAGCCGAGTGTCACCTGTAGATGGAGACAGATTTTCAGAGGGGAAACCTGAACTGAAAAGCAATAATTTTGAACAGGCACCCCAAAACTTCGGCCCTCCAGATGTTTTGGACTACAATTCCCATCATGCCTGACCACTGGGCCTGTTAGCTAGGGATCATGGGAGTTGTAGGCCAAAACATCTGGAGGGCCGCAGTTTGGGGATGCCTGATTTAGAACACCAAAGAGATGCAGAGGGAAGACTACTATTTTCCTCCACTCATTCACTCAGTTTTTATATAGAATCTAGATCAGCCTGGTGCCCTCCTTCCAGATGTTTTTGACTACAGCTCACATCAGCCCCAGGCATTTGGCAGCAGGTTGCACTCACTGATCTAGATCAGTGTTTCTCAACCAGTGTGCCTCCAGATGTTTTGGGACTACAACTCCCATCATCCCTAGCTAGCAAGACCAGTGGTCAGGAATGATGGGAGTTGTAGTCCCAAAACATCTGGAGGCACACTGGTTGAGAAACACTGATCTAGATGATGTTTACTGTGAACACTGCATTCCCGTTGCATTTATGTTTCCCCACTATTGTTACGTCATCTAGGTTTTTTGTTACTTTTATTTATTTATTTTAATTTTCACCACAATTACAGTGCTATTTATTCAGGTGTGAAACACACTATTATTTCAGAGGGATGGTCTGTAACGTTGCTGGTGATTATGTGTTACCCTATGTCAGGCATCCCCAAACTGTGGCCCTCCAGATGTTTTGGACTACAATTCCCATCTTCCCCGACCACTGGTCCTGTTAGAGGGGCAATGCCGGATTCTGGATCGGAACGAGCAGACATGTTTCCCATACCTCGTTACACTGTAAATAGAGTTACACCACTAAAGACTGTTAAAAGACAAGCATGTGGAAGGTCGTTACTCTGGAGTAGTTGCAATAACCCCTGACAGCAAGGTATGGCTGTACTTAATTTAGAGTGTGTGTGTGTGTGTGTGTGTGTGTGTGTGTGTAGTTAATATTTGCAGCAGTCCAGAGACTGTAAGTTTTACCATGTCTGGGAACAGAAGTGTGGAACTCTCCTTGTTCATTTTGTCAGTGCTTAAAACATATAAAACAATGCTCCAGTTTACTGCATGATTGTTCCACATACATTGCTTGCTTTTATTTTTAAACATTGCATCCCATAGAGCTCTTTGCATTTCCTATTTGGAATCCACCTTGCAAACACCATCCCAGTGTATTCATAGAATCATAGAGTTGGAAGAGACCACAAGGGCCATCCAGTCCAACCCCCTGCCAAGCAGGAAACACCATCAAAGCATTTCCCCCCCTTCTTTCTTACAGTGGCAAAGCAGTAGCTGGATGCTCAGAAAATGAGCTAACAACAGAGGCAGAGCAGCAGAAGTGGCCAATTGCTGGCCAGAATGGAGCTGGTCAAGGATAGGAGTGGACTGGAGAGAAGTTGGGGGCTGCTGTGATTGCGGCTCCTGGGACCCTCCTGCCCTTTCCCCCATCTTACGCTGCTCTCTCCAGGACTAATACTACAGTATAGCCACGCCCCCCAGCCCCCCATGCTACACCACTGTACGTCACACACTATTTTAGCTTTCCAATGTGTGTGTGTGATTTAAACCATCCTTGTGAGAAAGCAAAATAGGTGCAAATATAGATAGCGATGGCTCTCTCATAGAACTTTCAGCCCATCTGCCTCGAGCCACACATATGCATAATATGTGGTGTCTTCTTGCCCTGTGCGCCACTTTGCTGTCCCAGGAACTATATGTACTAACCTTGTGTTTAAAGCACTTCTCTATTCTGAAATCATCCACGTCAGCCACCACCTCACCATCCAGAAACACAGTGTACAGCAGAAGCTTGGCTCTGGGTGCCAGGTCTTGGCTCGTAGACAAGGTGAGGGAGAAGGTGCCTTTCAGAGCTGGGTTAGGGGAAAGGAAAAATGGTGGGAAAGGAGAGAGTAGGAGAGCAATCATAGCTTACAGCATGAGAAAAAAAAACATCCCTGTGGATCTCACTTCTGCCAGACGGTGGGAAAGCTAAGAAAATCAAGGAGACCCACCCCAAACGCAACCAGCCCACCTGCGCATTGCAGAAGTATTCCAACCCTCATGTCTTCAACCTAATAACTGGTTTATTGCCGAGAAGAAATTCCATTCTGCACCACATGGTGAGTTCTAAAATAAACCTGTTTTCATCTGTTTAGGTCCGCCTAGCAGTCCACTTTGGTAATTCACCTTACCTGAAGACACTGTCCGTGGATCTGATACCAACTGCTTAAAAACAATCTTTGCCAAGTGAAAAACCGCAGGAATCGCTCCTAAGGTTGAATTCTGCTCAGTGCCAGGAAGTTATGTCTAGCACTGTACATGCTCTCCAAGCTGAGGCTGCACCCCTGCTTGTGTCGCTTCACTCACCAACTCTGCACCAAACCCCAACCCTCTCACCAAACCTACTGCCTCTTTCGTTGCTGTTGTTTAGTCGTGTCCGACTCTTTGTGTCCCCATGGACCAGAGCACACCAGGCACTCCTGTCTTCCATTGCCTCCCGCAGTTTGGTCAAACTCATGTTCGTAGCTTCGAGAACACTGTCCAACCATCTCGTCCTCTGCCGTCCCCTTCTCCTTGTGCCCGCAATCTTTCCCAACATCAGGGTCTTTTCCAGGGAGTCTTCTCTTCTCATGAGGTGGCCAAAGTATTGGAGCCTCTTACACCTTGCCAAACACACTTCCTCTCCTCACACAACACCAAAACTACTAACCCCTCCCCCATACCTTGCAAAATCCACCCACCCCCTCTCCTTAGAGCTTGCCAAACCACCCCTTCCTACTACCTTTAGAGCTGTTCCTCTGCAGCGCCCCTGGAATGCCCACTTCTGTCTTCTGCCTCTGTTTCTCTTCTCATACTCCAAAGCTGCTAAGATCGCTCAACAGCTCTCAGAAGGCTGTGATCACACTGCAATTTGCAATGCCACCTATTGGAAGCCAAGCAAACTGCTGCATGATGACAACCTTACCTTTTTATGATATGTAAACACACACACACACACACACACACACACACACACACACACGGAGGGACAATTAAAATAGGGAAATTATTTTGGATATTTCACGTCAGTTCAGATCTTCTGGGCCAAAGAAGAAATTGTAATGGGCCAAAGAAGAAAGCAGAACATTAGGACTCAGTTCAGACATAAACTTTTAGGTACCATGTTTTAATGACTGATGTTTTAATGTATTTTTAACCTTCTGTTGGAAGCAGCCCAGAGTGGCTGGGGAAACCAAGCTGGATGTGCAGCGTAGAAATAATAATAATAATAATAATAATAATAATAATTATAATTATAATTATAATAATAATTGCTATTGTTTTACTATTTGTAAATTGCTGCTGGCAATGTTTGTTTCTGATAAAGGTAAAGGAGCCCCTGACCATCAGGTCCAGTCGTGTCCGACTCTGGGGTTGCGGCGCTCATCTCACTCTATAGGCTGAGGGAGCCAGCGTTTGTCCGCAGACAGCTTCTGGGTCATGTGGCCAGCATGACAAAGCTGCTTCTGGCAAACCAGAGCAGCGCACGGAAATGCTGCTTACCTTCCCGCCGGAGCGGTCCCTATTTATCTACTTGCACTTGATGTGCTTTCAAACTGCTAGGTGGGCAGGAGCTGGGACTGAGCAACGGGAGCTCACCCCGTTGCAGGGATTCGAACCGCCGACCTTCTGATCAGCAAGCCCTAGACTCTGTGGTTTAACCCACAGTGCCATTGTTTTACTATTTGTAAATTGCTGCTGGCAATGTTTGTTTCTGATATGATGCCTTAACTTGAAATTTTATAGTATTTTTAGCACAGTGTTGTTGTTTTATTCTGTTCTTATCGTAGGTTGTCTTGCAGATCTGAAATGGCCTATTTGAAAGGTGGGTTTGAAATTGAACAAATAATAACTGAAAGAAACCCCAGACCAGGCAGATCAGGCCCACCAAGCATGTTCATCTTGATAAAGCACAGTGCTTCCCATGAGGCTTATTTGATGGAACAGCATAGTTCTCCCACTTACTCTCATCCTGGCCAATTGGCACCTGCTTCTGTCCACTCAAGGCAATCTTCCCTTTGGACATAACCTGCAGGGAGACAATATGTTAGGCCAGGGACAAAACCAAGAGTCCGCCCTAGAGATACAGAAAAAGGGAGAGGGGAGTGAGACAGGGAAAGACTAGAGTCGTGGATTTTGCTGTAGGAAAACTATAGGCTAGCAGTGAGATTTTGAGGTATCTTGAGTTTCGAGGGAGAAAAAGACGTGGTCACAGTACAGATAGCATGGCAGTTGCGTGTCTGATATAGGTGTTTGAAAACACATTTGTCTTATTCACACAATGCATTTTTAGAGAGAACACCCGAGGGCTAAATTACTTGTAGCCCAGGAGATATGGGATCAGGATCTCACAATTTTTTAAGAGGAGGAGGAAGAGGACGAGAGCACCAGATCAGAGAGTTAGGGAGTACTGATAACTATATACTTTCACCAGTATGGCAAATGCAGCTGTGGAAGAAGAAAAATGCTAATTGGGAAAACAGTGCGCTAATTGGGAAAACCTCTTAGTCCTGGCACACACCCTTTCCACACCATGAATGGCGTTCACTCTATTTTATTGCTTTCAGCGCGCACACAATGTTATTTCTGAAGTGCCCCTGCAGAGCTTAGATGGAAGTGAGGTGGTCCAGGAAGAATTAAGAGAGTTGTAGCAAGACCCAGAGGACAGAAGATGAATGCTGGGGCTGGAGGAGAGAACACAGCTGACCTGAGATGGTCACATGAGCTTATTCCTCGGCAGCATCTTGGTGTCTGGCCAGCTCACTGTTTCTTGTTATTGTGATTTTGAAACCCCTATACACTAGGTGTGCATGCTAAGAGCAAAATGCCTTTGCTTCTGAAAAGCAATGGGCCTGTTCATATTATATTGATAACACTGATCTCAGCCTTACAAGTTTTAAAAAAGTAACCACAACAAATACTCTTAGATAAGGGTCGGCAAGGTTTACCTCGCCTGGGCCGGGTCACTCCCTTGGAGATCGCTCTGTGGGCTAGATCGCGTCTGTGCAGACATGATTTCTGGCATCTGCGCAGATGCGATTTCCAGCGCCGCGGAAGCGAGTCCCCACTCTGCGCTGTGCCGGTTTAGCGCAGCATGCAGTTCGGGGGCGGCTCATGGGCCATTTAAATGACCCCTGTGGGCCGCTTATGGCCCATGGGCCATAGGTTGCTGACCCCTGCTCTTAGATCTCTCTTTTACCATTTAATTTAACCTCAGGTTAGTGGCATCAAACTTTGCCCAATTCCCCTAAATATTACCTTTCCGCCCCTCCCCCCTCCACAAATGGCACTTGACACTTTTATATTTGGATGTTCTGGAGAATATATGCAGGTTTGAACTGCACACATGGTATTGAACCAGTTGCAAACCAATGACCACTCCAGCCCAGCAGTATTTTATTGGGGGTGTATTCCTCAGTATGTTCTTGACACAGTAATGGTGTTTTAAGGGTGGTGGATTTATTTATTCTGCTTTAGTTTGTTCTGCAACGCTTCCACGTTACTGCTGTCCGGAGGGGCTATAGCACAACAAAAGAACAAACATAAACCCAAACACTGATGGTTTAAAAAGTTTAGGGGTTTCAGCAGGAAGTTACAGGATATGTACTGATTGGAAGTGAAGCCGTGAGACTCCCCCAAAACGTTCGCAAGTGCAAACAGTATTGGAAATGGGATTGCGTGTAGCCGCCCCAATAGCATCAATGAGCATAAATTGTTATGAATGTGCAATAAAGAGGATGTCTTATTTCTGCCCCCCCCTTTATACTTTTTTTCAGGTCAATATTAGTCAGCGGCAAAGTGCCCCATCAACATAAGTCTGAGAAAAATCTCTGCTTGAGGAAAAGCTTCTTTTAGCCGTTTTCCTGTTAGTCTTCTGTTTTCTCTCTCTCTGCTGAGATTCTTTCCCACCTTCTTTAATATTGCCTCTCCTTTAAGCTTACATTTTTCTTCTTCTTGCTTTGTTTTCTTTCCCTTCCCCCCCTGTACACGATTTGCTTCTTTTCATCATACTGCTCCAGGCGTTTCCACCAACTGCCATGGGCGTACCCAGGATCAAAACTAGGGGGGGGGGGGCACACCAGCCACGCCCCCACACCCAGCCACTCAATTGGCTGGCTGGCAATGACGTGGCCAGGATCCCCCAGGAGGCATGGTCAATGTCCACGCCCCCCAGAGGAAAAGGGGCCGTTTTCCAGCCATTGCTGAGGCGGCAGGCTTGTGCTTCTGCCTCACCCGCTCCTTTACCGGCAGCGGTGACTAAAACAAGGCAGCAGCAGGGAAGCTGCCTCCGTCGAAAGAAACCTGGACCTGGGCTAACTTCAGCCCACACTCCTTCAAGTCACAGCGAGCACAGCACAGAAAGTGCTGCCCCACAATGCTCCGTGGCACCTCATTTGCATACATGCTTTCCGTCGACGGAGGCAGCTGGCAGCGTTTCGCTGCAGCCAAGTACACAATTATATGGTGTATCACTGAACAGTGCAGTTTAAAGTTATCAGTGTCGGCCGGCTCGCGGGCCCCTGTCCCGTAACGAGCTGTGAGTTCCTTCTTTCAGGTGTCAGTTTTAAAAAAAAGCCTTGCGGGGGTGGAATGAGGCTCCAAAAATAATAATAAATCTGCTCCGCGCCAGTCAGTAGCTGGGTGGGGGAGGGGGAGCGCTGCGTCACCCTCCAAGCAATGCCGCCACCGCTCGCCCTCTCTGCCCCCAGCCCAGCGCGCACTGGGGAGAGCGAGGCGCGGACTCGGGATGGGACTTTTGAGCCGCTTCTCTTCCCTTCACCAGCGCGCCATAACCATTTAATTTTTTGCTTCGGGGGGCAGCTGCCCCCTTCTGCCCCCCTGGCTACGCCTATGCCAACTGCTACTCACTCACCAAGTAATAGAAATCTACGTGGTCGGCTTCCCGGCCCAGTTCTTTCCGATCAAGGATGTAATCTACCAGGACTTCCTGATCCTTTCCACAGGGCAGCTCTTCCTCCACATGCTGGATCTCGAGGAAACTGTTGCTTTCTGAGTAGAAGGGCATCAGCCATATGAAAGCTTCATTCCGTATTGTCTCCAGGAGGTCAGGGACCTCAGCCGGTTTTAAAATAGTGTACCTGCCCTAGAAAGCAAAAAGGGACAGGAGGCATCAGAAACAAACCATGGGTCAAAGGTTCTTGGGTGGTGACTGAAAGAACCAGATGCACCTCAGAGGTTAAAATACAAAAGAAATTGAAAAGCTAATTGCACTGATGACGACAATGACATGGGTTAAGGATAAAAGGAAGGTGTATTAAGGCTCATTTGCAAAAGTTCCAACAGGCACTTGCATAGGATGAATAAGCAAAATTGAAAAAGGAACAAAAGAAATCCTTTATTTGTTATTTAAATTTATATGCTGCTAGCAACAACAACAGCAAAATAATTTTTCTTAATTATTATTTTTTAAATAAATAAATCTACCCATAATAAGGTAACAGAGCTCGGATACAATAACCAACCATGATAACACCCAATCCATGCTAAACATCTTAAGAAAGCGTCACCAAGTTACAAATTTAGAAGGCACACAGCTGTGAAAGGGCGTGGCTCTGTGCTTCTGAATTTGCCACTACAATGCTACTCCTTTGCCAATATGCTCCTGACTCACCCGTAGAGAAACCTGAGTATCTTTCCATTCTGTTGTGTCCAAAGAGAAAGCAACTTCGCCATTCTCATCTGTGCGGTAAGGAAGGTTTGTCTCTATGCCAATGACATCGACAGTAAGATAGACCGTCTCATTCTTGACGGGTGCTTCGTTGATGGTGCATTTCATCTGCAAGAACAAACTGGGAGTTAATGCCATGCTAGTCTCCTCTGATGGCAATTAGGTGGGCTATAAGATGTAACTGGATTTACTGAAACAACTTTCCTCTTTCCTAGATTGCACGAAATATAAAAATAATTTGTTAAAAGAGGCTCTTTCAAGTAAAGTTGAATTAAATATATGAATAAGTCTGCAGTCCTGTATGCTGTTGTGGGAAGTCAATCCCATTTTAACTCAGTGAGGGTGACCTCCGAGCAGACAGATACAGTCATACCTCAGTTTAAGTACGCTTTTGTTTGAGTACTTTCAGTTTAAGTACTCCGCGGACCTGCCTGGAACGGATTAATGTACTTTCCATTACAGTGGAACCTCTGTTTACGACTACCTCCGTTTACAAAAACCTCCATTTACGAATGCCGCAGACCTGGAAGTGTTTACATCCGGGTTCCGTGGCATCAGATGCGCAGGCGCGATCTGCGCAGCGCGTGTGTGCGCCGAAGCGTGCCTTCGATGAGCAAATGCCCCAGCAAGCGAACGCCTCCACGGAACGGATTGCGTTCGCAAACCGAGGTACCACTGTACTTTCAATGGGAAAGTTTGCTTCAGGTTAAGTATGCTTCAGGTTAAGTTCAGACTTCCAGAAATAATTACACTCATACTTCGGGTTAAGTATGCCTCAGGTTGAGTACTCCGCAGACCCGTCTGGAACGGATTAATCCACTTTCCATTGCTTTCAATGGGGAAGTTCGCTTCAGTTTATGAACGCTTCAGTTTAAGTACAGATTTCCGGAACCAATTGTGTACTTAAACCGAGGAACCACTGTACAGTTTTGCACACGAGGAGGGTCTATGAACTACCGTAGGTATGCATGCATGCCAAAGGCACAAATCTCTTCGCAGAAACAAAAGAGTGGTCTTGGTTCAGAACATTTTCTGTAACTTGGATCTGACAAATGCTCCTAAAATACATGGCTTTTGGTCATGTAAGCTTGAATATAGAAGTTAGCATTTAAACCTCGCTGGACGCCCTCCCATGTGAAATATTTGTTTATTTCCTTATCTCTTCAAACCTTGAGCATCACCTTTAAAAACACCCTCTCCCCATCCTTCCAGTCAGATACTGAGCTATTTTACGCGGCTGAACTGTCTCCTCAGCTATCTGGTTGAGAGAGAGATTGGGCAAAGCTGTATTTAGAACCTCACCTTTCCAGTGTATGGAAATCCCTGCTTATAGAATGGGTTGAGATTTAGGAACTGCACGTTTGCTACTCTGGTGACAACAGAGAAGGCACCGGTTCCTGCGACTGTCACTCCTGAAAAGAGAGGTGATATCTGGACTCAGCGCAGCTGTGGGGAGCGTGTGACACACACACACACACACACACACACACACACACACACACACACACACTGGGGGGGAGTAGCAGCATTGTATAGAAGGATGTGTACACTTATGAAGAAATCCATGACCTGGAGCATGAAAAGCAGATTGACAGTGTATGGGTAAAAATTGTAGGAGAGAGACACAACAGTGACCTTACTGTCACTGTTCTTGCAGGAGGAGACTGAGATGAGATATGATGGCCATCTTCAAATATCTTAAGGGCCGTCACATGGAGGAGGGAGCATGCTTGTTTTCTCCTGATCTGGAGGGTAGGACTTGAGCCAGTGGCTTCAAGTTGCAAGAAAGGAGATTCCAACTAAGCATTCGGAAAAAACTTTCTGACAGTACGAGCTGTTCAGCTGTGGAACAGACTCCCATGAGAGGTGGTGGACTCTCCTTCCTTGGAGGTTTTTAAACAGAGGTTGGATGACCACCTGTCATGGATACTTTAGCTGATATTCCTGCATTGCAGGGGGTTGGACTAGATGACCGTTGGTGTCCCTCCCAACTCTAAGATTCTATTATTATTTTACTATATACCCCACCCATCTGACTGGGTTGCCCTAGCCGCTCTGGGCAGCTTCCAACATATTTAAAAACACAATTAAACATAAAAAAATCTTCCCTCTACAGGGCTGCGTTCAGATGGCTCAAGGGTCGGATAGCTCCATACCCTCCAACTTTTCTCCAATGAATATAGGGATGTCCTAAGGAAAAGCAGGACATTCTGGCCTCAAATCAGAAACTGGGACGACATCTGTAAATCTGGGGCTGTTCCTGGAAATTAGGGACACTTGGAGGCCCTGAGGCCCTGAAAATGCACCACACAGAAGCAATGGCCACCTCCCCCAAATATAAAAACTGTAAAAATGTTGTGAAAGTAGAAAGGAAGAGAGAGAAGATCAAACAAGAGTTTGATCAGGGGGTTTGGGCTGGGTGTCCATCAGTATGTGGATGATACCCAGCTCTACCTCTCTTTCAAATCAGAACCAGTGAAGGCAGTGAAGGTCCTGTGTGAGTGCCTGGAGGCGGTTGGAGGATGGATGGCGGCTAACAGATTGAGGTTGAATCCTGACAAGACAGAAGTACTGTTCGTGGGGGACAGGAGGCGGGCAGGTGTGGGGGACTCCCTGGTCCTGAATGGGGTAACTGTGTCCCTGAAGGACCAGGTGCGCAGCCTGGGAGTCATTTTGGACTCACAGCTGTCCATGGAGGTGCAGGTCAATTCTGTGTCCAGGGCAGCTGTCTATCAGCTCCATCTGGTACGCAGGCTGAGACCCTACCTACCTGCGGACTGTCTCGCCAGGGTGGTGCATGCTCTGGTTATCTCCCGCTTGGACTACTGCAATGTGCTCTATGTGGGGCTACCTTTGAAGGTGACTCGGAAACTACGACTAATCCAGAATGCGGCAGCTAGACTGGTGACTGGGAGCAGCCGCCGAGACCACATAACACCGGTCTTGAAAGATCTACATTGGGTCCCAGTACGTTTCCGAGCACAATTCAAAGTGTTGGTGCTGACCTTTAAAGCCCTAAATGGCCTCGGTCCAGTATACTTGAAGGAGTGTCTCCACTTCCATCACTCTGCCCGGACACTGAGGTCCAGCACCGAGGGCCTTCTGGCAGTTCCCTCGTTGCGAGAAGCCAAGTTGCAGGTAACTAGGCAGAGGGCCTTCTCGGTGGTGGCGCTTGCCCTGTGGAACGCCCTCCCAACAGATGTCAAAGAGGAAAACAACTACCAGACTTTTAGAAGACATCTGAAGGCAGCCCTGTTCAGGGAGGCTTTTAATGTTTAATAGATTGTTTTATTTATCTGTTGGAAGCCGCCCAGAGTGGCTGGGGAAACCCAGCCAGATGGGCGGGGTATAATAAATTATTATTATTATATAAACATCAAAACCTCTATTTCCCCATTTCTGTACCTGTTCCTTCTTCTTCAAGTTCTGCAGAAAGCTGAACTAAATCAGTAAAGCCCCTCTCTGGCAGTTTTAAATCGGTTGCATTAATTGTGAAAGAAGCATAACCATTCTTGTCTGTCTGAGGGAACAGAGATGAAAAATTATATTAGGAGGCAAAGGCAGGTGGTTAAGGACTCTCATTTTAGAACCAAGGGCAGCAGCAAAGTGGGATTTCAGGGCAGGAGTATAGCCGCTCGTCTCAGCCCTTTCAGTTAGCTTACTTGGCCTGTGTAGTTCAATTGAATTGCATTGAATGGTCTCACTGGAGTCTCGTAAAAGAAGTAATATGATTGGTCTCGAATTACGCGTAGATCTACTTTCCCACGAACAGGCTTCCCATATGTGTAC
This sequence comes from Zootoca vivipara, assembly GCF_963506605.1. Taxonomy (NCBI): domain Eukaryota; kingdom Metazoa; phylum Chordata; class Lepidosauria; order Squamata; family Lacertidae; genus Zootoca; species Zootoca vivipara. The sequence continues at coordinate 31,044,817 of NC_083291.1, read as the reverse complement.
CTGCAGCAGAAGTGGGGGAACAGTATCATGAAGTAAACCCCCTAAAGTAAACAGTCAACTTAATTTTTTTTTTGGGGGGGGGAGGTTGGAAATGGAGCTAGCAGCAGCAAAAAAAAAAAAAACCCCAAAGAGAGACATTCTTGATTGAAAAGTTTATAGTAGGAAAATCACTTTAGGGTGTGTTGTTCACATTACTGCCTTTGAGCACAGCAAAGTTGCTGTTCTCCAGCACTTCCCTCCCAGCTGGTCACATAAACACACCTCAAACAGTGTGAGATTCGTTTCTGCTTGTGTAACACACTATGGACATTGACGGGGAGGGATGTCTTTATCCCATGGGTCAGCAAACCAAGGCCCGTGGGCCGGATCAAGCCCAATTGCCTCTGGATCCTGCCTGCGGACGGTCCAGGAATCACACGGTGGTGCCGCCTCCTCCTCCTCCTCCCTCCCTCCCTCCTCCTGGCTTCTCCCCGCCCTGCCTAGAGGAGGAAGGGGGCTGGGCTTTTTTGGGCCCAGCAGCAGCAGTGCTTGAGCAGCCACCATTTTAAACAGCTCCTCTCCGGAGCCCTTTCGCATGCCGCTCATCATCCCTCTCCTGCCGCCGCCAGCCCCTGCCGTTCGCAGGACATAGGTAAGCAGCCACTAGGGCCCATGGTGCTCTTGAATCATTTCCCCCCCCCCCCAATATAGTCCAGCCCCTCACAAGGTCTGAGGGACAGTGGACTGGCCCCCTGCTGAAAAAGTTTACTGACCCCTGTGCAAAGGTGCTCACATCTTGGCTAGAGATGAGTTAGGAAAGGCTTCAGGGCTTCCAAGCTGATTTGAGAAACAACACATCAGCCGTTTTATCTTAAAGCAAAGCTCATGCATTTTGGACAGGGCAAATGAAATGTGGACACAGCCTTAGGGAGAGATTTCCCCTGTGAATTCACACTCTTAATTTTACCCAGGGACTGCCATCTGTCCAGATTTTAATTTGCTCTGAACTAATTTTAAGATGTATTTTAATTAATTGATTGCCTGTTTTTATGTTCTTATGTTCTTTGTAAGAAGATGTTAGCCGCCTTGAGTCCGGCTCTGGCTTGAGGAGGGCGGGGTACAAATTACAAATTATTATTATTATTATTGAAGAAAGAACACCTGATCCATAGGTGCAGACTCCCTGGGGCCTTGGGTGCCTGAGCACCCACAAAATTCCCCATGAAGGGCTGGGCACCCACAAATTTCGGTGCCAGGGCCATGCATGCTACATGGCACCCACAGCCCTGGGCACTCACAGTCGTGAGGCCAAGCTGGGATTCCTGACCTGATCCCACACTGTCTGAGAAAAGATTGGAGGCGGGCATGTCAGAACAATCATTTTATACCACCCAGAGACTTTCTGAAGGGAATGAAAATTTCACTAGTCATTATAGCTTTTCATCTTCACAGTTGCCACAGAATCATTCCCAATGATGTTTCACATGCAGATGCAAAGATTACTTGATGGCCTGTTGTGGAGAAATGGAGGAAATGTGGAAAGTATGTGTATGAGGGAGCAGGGAGGGAAGAAGTGGTGCTTGACTTTTTTCCTGCAAAGTGACAGAAAAGGAAAAGAAGCTTTCTGGACAGACAGACAACAAAAAACTAGACCATAATTGATAGATCAGTGGAAGAGAAAGAGAGAAAAAGGTGAGAGGAAAGAAGCCGGACTGGAACAAACAGATTTGCTTTACCGAATACCTCAGGCGCTTGGAATATCCCTTTTCCCCTCTGCAATTTAGTCCTCCAGAGAAACAGTGCCGATGCCTGCCTATTCTGTCCTCATTATTGGGGGTGAAATATTCTCCTCCAGCAACAGTTGGCATAGTCTTTAACAGGGGTCCCCAAACTACGGCCCCCGGGCCGGATGCGGCCCAATCGGCCTTCCAATCCGGCCCGCGACGACCCCCGCCGCCCGCTGCCGCCGCCCGCTCTCACGGCGCGCGGCGCAGCGGCGATCTGAAAAATCTGCAAAAAATCGCCGAAAATCCTTTGTGCGCATGCGCACGGGCCTCTCCCGACCCGGAAGAGGTCATTTCTGGTGCACTTCCGGGTCGGGGGAGGCCCATACGCATGCGCACAAGCGATTTTCGCCGATTTTTTTTTCCGCCCGTGTGCGTGTGCGCATGCGCACGGGCGAGCACTCCCCCGCCCTCCGGCCCGCTGCGCGCGCACTCCCCTGCAGTCCGGCCCACCGCGCGGTCGGCGCGGCGGGCACCGGCCCGCCGCTCCGTAAGTCTGGGGACCCCTGGTCTTTAAGGACACCACAAGAATTTGCTCACCTGCCAAACACCTTGACTTGAACTTCTTCATCCGCCCTGGTGACAATTTGCGGGAGTTCAAACTGCACTTCATATTTAGGCAGCACTGCAATGGAGAGAAGAAGAAGAAGAAGAAGAAGAAGAAGAAGAAGAAGAAGAAGAAGAAGAAGAAGAAGAAGAAGAAGAAGAGAGCAGTAAGGGATGCTTTAAAAAGACGAAGAAGAAGAATTGGAATGGCAGATTTCTAAAAACACCAAGACCAATAGTTTTGGCGCAATTGGATAAAAGATACAAGAGGAGAACGTTAACCCCAGCAAGTGCTGCCATCTGGTCAGATTTTGCTTCTGCAGCGTATTTCGATTTTAAAAGCAAATTAACAAAACTCCAAACCAGAAGAGATCCTCTTTATGGATCTTGCACATCACATCTTGCTTGCCCCTAAACTGAACTTAAAATGCACACACCTATAGATGTAGATCAGGCACCCCCAAACTTCAGCCCTCCAGATGTTTTGGACTACAATTCCCATCATCCCCGACCACTGGTCCTCTTAGCTAGGGATCATGGGAGTTGTAGGCCAAAACATCTGGAGGGCCGCAGTTTGGGGATGCCTGATGTAGATGCTTTAATTTAGCAGGTGGGTGGAAGGAAAAGGAGGCATTGTTTTACCGTCCTTCAGGGCCATTTTTAGCATTATATTATCATAGCCAGCTGGCGATGCAATAAGGTTTTGACCTAACTTTGATCTCCTCGTTTTTCCTCTGTCGCATGTGGGATGGTTGCAAAGTGACAGGTGTCAAATTAGTATGCATTTCTTCACTGACTATGTTCACTGGGGCATTGTATCAGATGCATTTGTGAGCCAGTGCAGTGTTTAGAGTGTCTGATAAGGACCAAGGATACCAGAGTTGAACCCGCCCCCAAACTCTGCCATGAAGCTCACTGGGTGACTTTGGACCAACTGTTGCCTCTCAGCCTAACCTACCTCACAGGGTTGTTGCAAGGATAAGCTCTTAAGAGGACCATATATGCCACCTTGAGTTCATTGGAGGAAAGGTAGGATATAAATGTAGCTATATATATATATACAGTGGTACCTCGCAAGACGAATGCCCTGCAAGACGAATTTTTCGCAAGACGAATGCGTCTTGTGATCTGATGGTGACTCGGAAGACGAATTCGTTTTGTGAAAAATTCGTCTTGCGAATTGCAGTTTCCCATTGGAATGCATTGAAATTTAATTAATGCGTTCCTATGGGCAAAAAACAGAAATTTCAATGCATTCCTATGGGAAACCGCGATTCACAAGACGAATTTTTCGCAAAACGAATTGACTCGTGGAACGAATTAAATTCATCTTGTGAGGTACCACTGTACTGGTGTGTGTGTGTGTGTGTGTGTGTGTGTGTGTGTGTGTGTAATATCAGCACCTCACAATTCTACCTCCTCCCAGATCTTTTCTCTAGAATGTCACTGCTGCATTTTGTTCCAGGAAAGTCAGCAACGTATTAAAGAGCTACTATCTTTGCCATTCACAACATCTAGACAGTTGTATAGTAAGCCCTCAACTTACGACGGGGGTTATGTTCCAGTGATCAGCGCCAAACCAAAATCGCATCTAGTCAAAATACATTGGGTTCAATGGTGGGTGGGATTGCCCAAGTCTCTCCCCCCCCCCCGGGACACCTGCCCCCTTTCTGCCCCCCATTTGATTTGATTTTTTTTTGCCAAGCACATAAAGCTGAATGTGCAAAAGCTAAATGTGTGTAAGTTGCAGGCTTACTGTACAGGCACGAGTCTTTTCTGCAGGTGACCTAATGACTAATGCGTAGAGATCCCTGCTGTTGTGTTTGCCTTCTGCATTTTGAACAGCTGAAAATGTCAGTATTGAAAGGGACTTCAGGGCAGGCAAATCTCTCTTCCTTTCAGAGGCGCCAAGTTCACACACGTTGGAAGGAAGCCATGAGGCCTGATGTAGCCCTCTACCCGCATGGGGAGGCCCTGCTACCACAGCAGGGAGACACCATGTGTAAGGGCAATCTATCCGGAAGGTATTTGTATTCCGAGGAGATACTGATACGGATGACGTTATGGGCATACCTGCCAAGTTGCTGTCGGAGAAATAAGGGACCGGGCGGAAGTAGCAGGTCGGAAGTAGCGCTGCTGCCATTTTGGAACTGGGTGGAGCATGCTCAGAAGTGACTTTTGATGCTGCTTTGCCCAGTTCCAAAATGGCCGTCGCGCCAGAAGTCGCACTGCAGCCATTTTGGAACTGGGCAGAGCAGCATCAAAAGTCGCTTCTGAGCATGCTCCGCCCAGTTCCAAAATGGCCGCCGTGCCAAAATAAACCGGGAAAAACAAAAAAAAATCAATTTTTTCAGCTAGGAACAGCTGGGAAAACGGGGATTTCCCGGGGAATACGGGAGACTTGGCAGCTATGGTTATGGGTGCCCTGCCAGCCAGCTGTTGACATTTCTTCCAAGCCCTGCTGCTGCCTTTCAACCTGCTTTTTCTCCCATTCCTGCTGCCTCCAAGCATTTAAGCATGGCATTAGGAGTCGGCCCTCCAAACGCAGCTATCTGGGCTTCCCAAGAAACCGGCGGGGTTAGCTGGCTCAAGACTTGAGCCACTGGCCCCCAAGCATCTGTGCTAGGCCAATCACGGAAGTGGCTCTGACTACCCTTTCCTTGCTTAGAATGATTTCTTCTCCCCCAAAAGGGCATTACTTCTGAATCCTGCCAACAGGGGGGCCTTCCGCCACAGCAGGGAGGGACAATAGGGCTCTCTGCCGCTGTGGGGAGGCCACTCAAGATTGGAAGGGCTCAGGCCCATGTGAGCACAAGGATGGAAGAAGGAAGAAATAGCAACAAAAGAACAATGGCAAGAAAAGTTGGTGAACTTGCAAAACTAACTTAGAAATTACGTGAAAAGGACAATCGGGAATCCAAGGAAGAATGGGAATTATTTACAAACTATCTGAAGAATCAACAAAATGATTTACATTCGTTGGCAGGATTTGAATAAACACCCACAACTTTCTAGTAGAACAATGAGAATAATCAGGGAAGGGATATGTACAATTTTATAGTATGCAGAAATAATATGAAAAAAATAAATCAGGTAAGGGAGCTGAGGGAAGTCTGGGGAGGGGGAGGGCCAGGGAGGGGAAGGGGGGAAGGGGGGAAATGTAGATGATTGTAGTATTGATGGATTGTATTGGTTTAATATTGATAAATTAAAATCTTTAAAAATGAAAGAAAAAAGGAAGGGGTCAGGCCCATCTCCACATACTTTGGGGTAGGGCTAAGCCGCCCTCAGCCCCATAGACTTGGAACCTAACAATAACAATAACAATTTATTATTTATATGCCACCCATCTGACTGGGTTGCCCCAGCAGCTCTGGGCGTCTCCCCACAAAGTATTAAAAGCACAATAACACATCAACCATTAAAAACCTCCCTGAACATATGCTTCCTTTTATTCTTAGAGCGATTCTCGCAAGCCGTGTGGTCTTCTTCAGAAACTTACCATATTCCTCCACAGTGAATCCTTTCTTATTTCTGTAGCCTCCTCCCATTTTGAAGTTGTACGTTCCCAGGACCGCTTCAGAGGCCAGAGGGAAAGACACATCCACAATGCCATTTTGAGGCGTCACGTCCACCCATTGGCCTATTCGGTTATCATTAGGATCCTGGGATAAGACCAAAAGGACCGTGAGGTTCATCCACTTGGCTGCAGCATTAATAATGTTCACATACCCAGGTGAACCACATCCTGAAGGAGGCTGGGCTATCCCAAGAAATGCTCTTGCCTGAGCTCCCGTCCCTGCAAACCGTGAGCAGGCGCTGACTAGACTGGCAGTACAGTCATACCTTGGTTCTCGAACAGAATCCACTCCGGAAGTCTGTTCGACTTCCGGAAACGTTCGAAAACCAAAGTGCGGTTTCCGATTGGCTGCAGGAGCTTCCTGCACTCAATTGGAAGCTGCAGAAGCTGCGTCGGACTTTTGGGTTCCATAGAACGTTCGCGAACCAGAACACTCACTGCAGGTTTGCGGCATTCGGGAGCCAAAACATTCGAGTCGCAAGGCGTTCGACAACCAAGGTATGACTGTAGAGTCACAAAGACGACAGGACAGTCCTCTATGACAGCAGTCTTCAACTTTTTCCAACCTGAGACCCACCTTAGTCCCAAGCTGCATTTGGGGTAGGGATAAAGGAATCCTCTCAGTTTCTAATTTTCCGCAATCTTAACTTCAGTTCTAGACATTTTCACATTAGATGATGGGGGTTGTTTTAAAGCCCTGGTGGAAATTTATCAGCATCTTGGTGCACATTTCTCCGCACATGCACACTTTGGCAAAGCAATTTATCCTAACGGAATGGATTTGTCTCCATCTGCACCCTTTGGTGTAGCCCAGGGGTGGCAGAGAGAGGCAGCTGCCCCCCCCATCAATAAAAACACAGTGGTACCTCGGTTTAAGTACACAATTGGTTCCGGAAGTCTGTACTTAACCTGAAGCGAACTTTCCCATTGAAAGTAATGGGAAGTGGATTAATCCATTCCAGATGGTCCACGGAGTAGTCAACCTGAAGCGTACTTAACCTGAAGCGAACTTTCCCATTGAAAGTATTGGAAAGTGGATTAATCTGTTCCACACGGGTCCGCGAAGTACTTAAACTGAAAGTACTCAAACCGAAGCGTACTTCAACCAAGGTATGACTGTAGATAAAAATGCATAGCTGAGTTTCTTCCCTCTCCTAACAAACGGCTTGCCTCCCTTAACAAAAGGCTTGCCCCACCTAAAAAAATCCTGGCTACACCCATGTGTGCACCATATAATTGTTGTACAAAATTGGGGGCTGGCCTTTATAGCCCAGCTCCCCAAAGGGCTCAGAGTCCCCTAAGCCCAGAGAAGAAGGCATGGAGGCAATAACCAGTAGAAGAAAAGCAAGACATATATTTATTTATTTTGTGTTGCAATGTGTATAACACATTCAAAGCAGTATCATGCCACTATGGCATCCCCCAAGGAATCCTGGGAACCATCATTTGTTAAGGGTGCTGAGAGTCCTTATGAAAGATTCCCTTATTCCTCGTCTTGCAGCCAGGGCCGGTGCGCTAATATAGGCAAACTAAGCCACTGCCTAGGGCGCTGCAGGAGCAGCCAATCGGAAGCTGCGGGCACCTCTGGGCCGAGCGGGAGGAAGCGGCCAGAAGCGGTCGAGAGCAGGAAGGAAGCGGTGCCGGCAGCGGCACGGAGACAGCGTCCGCTGCCCAGGCCAGCAACATGGGCTCTGTGCCCCTTTTCATCCCTCCTGCCATTCACACGGGGGGGGGGGTGTCGCGCCAGAAGGTGACCTCGCCTAGGGCGTCAAAAAACCTAGCACCGGCCCTGCTTGCAGCCAAAAGAGACAGATTTCTTTCTCTTTCCTTCTGCCTTGGTCCCTCCCCTTCCTCCTGCTGCCAGAGCCAAGTGTGTATAACTGAATTCACGCAAATAATATGCATGTATGATGCAGGTGCACTGTACTGTATTTGCATTTCAAATGAAGCTTCCACTGTTACCAAGGGAGTCTTCCCTTGAAAACCAAAAGGCAGCTCTGGGGAGGTGTTTTCTTTTATTGGAATGTGGCAGGGCGACAAAGTTAAATCCCCCTCCCTGCCTCCATCCTCACAGTCCTGAGGCTGCCATTTATATAGTAAAAAATGTACATTTTGATTGCATTCAGGCAATTAACATCACATTTAGTTTGCAATAGTTTGGGGGGGGGGGCAAATCCAGAAAGGCAATTGGCATCTTCTTATATTGCTTTAGCAGTTGCTGGCAGCTGTTTGGGAGAATGCAGGCAACCATTGACCAAAGAGTTATTAAAAATTTACCACAGTGGGGGCAGCAGCAGCACCAGGGGAGAGACTGATGACAGACTCAGTGTCTTTGGAAAGCATTCCTGACCCCCCCACCCACCCACCCACCCAGGACCAGGCGTGCATTGAGAGTAGTAGAAAGCGGGTTCTCCTTCATGGAGAGCACATGTTGCGGTGGGGGCAACCATGACATCCCCTGTTGCTGGGCGGGTTAGACTAGTTGGCCACTGATTGGGTAACTTCAATTGTTGCTGGGGGAAAGTTTATGTTGCAAAAATTGATTGACGTTATGGTGCTTTTTAGTCCCTGCGCCCAGCGTTGAGCTTCCTCTTTTTGCTGCGTGCATCGGATCACCCGTCCACCCTCCCTTTATTTAGGGCTGTTCTTGCTGGCCTTGCTATGCCTGTCATGGGGTCGTCTGCTTTTGGGACAGGGGCTCGGTAGGAATTTTCACCATTTGGCTGGTTGGCTGGTGCCATTTGGTTTTTTGCCTACTGCATAGCAAATCGTCACAACTTGTAAGGTTGCAGTTAGCCATTGGTTAATTGGTTAATTTGGTTGGTGGAGGGGTATCGATGGCCTGTGCCTGCCCCTCCAATGCTGCTGCTGCAAGGGTATTCCGTTAAAGGAATCCAGGGGCTTGCCATGCTCTTATCCGAACCCCTGTCGCGGGGCTAGGGCCACACAAGAGCCCCTGGGAGCATTTGGAAGAGGTGAGAGCCTGGCACCTAGCTTTATTCTCTCCCCAAATTGTTTACCCTTACTGACTTCACTGGCTGCATTGCATTGTCAGTTCTGTCCCCGGCCGGGGACAGATTGACTCAACCAATGCCTAAGCAACCACTCACATACTGTAATTCAATAAAGTTGTGCCAAAATTATGCCAAAAACAAAACAAAAATTTGGAGTGAATTGTGTCTTTATTTGAGGGTGTCCCGGGGATCCTCAACATGCAACAAACTCAGAGGCAGAAAGCACAGGTTAGCCGGAGCAGGGATGATGTAGGATAAAGGAGACTGAGGGGGTGGGACTTTACTTGGAGCAAAGCCATTATCTAAGAGAGACCGCATTTCTTCGTCTCTGTGAATATTAAATAAACTACTTGGTAAGAACTCTTCTTGTTAATCTGCTTCTTGGCTGCCACTGTGGGAGGTAAGTACTTAATAAATGACCATATTCATAGAATATTGCAGCTTAGACCTAAATTTCCCACCCAGTGCTCTTTGATGGCATGTCTACTTAAGTTCAAGCCAAAAGCAAATCTATTTTAACAAGAGCAACTCACAGAAGGGACCATTGGGGTTGTTTTCCCTGTCAAAAAATATCCAGCAGCCTCTCCAAGCCAAAACTATAGTTCCCAGGTTTACAATTGCAACCACATTACTTTAAATATGTAGTGCAGACATGCCCTGATGTTCAAGTGGTCTCAAAGGACAGGATGGGCACGAAAGGAAAAGATCACGACCAATCCTTGTTACTTACTCTCAGCTCCAACAAAGGGATCTGCAAATGACAAGAGAGGGACAACGTCAGTGTCAATGATGAACAGAGCAGCCTCCAGGTCCCCTAGAATTCTGTAAAACCAGTTAAAGAAATGACAGTTCTGTCCTGCCTGCACCCTCGAACTGACATTCGTAGCAGCATGATAAGATAGCGATTGCAGCCCATCTGTGGGCTATAGAAAATGAGGCTGGACCAGCTGTTTGCCTTGCTTCCCAATCTTCTGCCATAGAATCAGAATTCTAGAATTGTAGAGTTGGAAGGGACCCCAAGGGTCATCTAGGGTCACCTGCAAATGGAGGAATCTCAGCTAAAGCATCCATGACAGATGGCCATCCAAACTCTGCTTAAAAACCTCCAAGGAAGGAGAGTCCACCCTACAGACCTACGTACAGTGGTACATGTACCTCTACTTACGAATAACTCTACTTACGAATGTTTCTACTTACGAACAGAGCTCCGTCCGCCATCTTGGATGCGGTTTAGATAGGATTTTTTCTACTTACGAATTTTTAGATAGGGTTGCTTCTACTTATGAATTTTTTCTCCCAATGCATTCCTATGGGATTCGACTTACAATTTTTTTTCGACTTACAAATGTGTGTTTGGAATGCATTAAATTCGTAAGTAGAGGTACCATTGTATATAATAATATAATATAATATAATATAATATAATATAATAATAATTTATTATTTATACCCCGCCCATCAGGCTGGCTTTCCCCAGCCACTCTGGGTGGCTTCCAACAAAATATTAAAATACAATCCTGTAGTGATCCCAAAAGAATGGAGTAAACACTGAAATAGCAGAAAAATTAAGGATCACCCATAAAAATGTTTGCTAAACACACACAAAAAGCCACCCCCACCCCAATAAACTAAATTGGTCAACCTATGCTGTCAAAACATGGACTGCAAGAAGATCAAACCTATCCATTCTGAAGGAAATCAGCCCTGAGTGCTCCCTGGAAGGACAGATCGTGAAGCTGAGGCTCCAATACTTTGGCCACCTCATGAGAAGAGAAGAATCCTTGGAAAAGACCTTGATGTTGGGAAAGATGGAGGGCACTAGGAGAAGAGGACGACAGAGGACGAGATGGTTGGACAGTGTTCTCGAAGCTACGAACATGAGTTTGACCAAACTGCGGGAGGCAGTGCAAGACAGGAGTGCCTGGCGTGCTATGGTCCATGGGGTCACGAAGAGTCGGATACGACTAAACGACTAAACAACAACAACAATGCTGTCAAAACAGAAATTGTTAATGGGAACATCTGCTCAAGCACCAGCCTCCATCATGCTGATATTGATCATGTGACCACTAGAGGGCATGTAAAGAAAGGGTTCTGGTAGGACACATATCCCACTATCCGAACAAAAGAAATCATTTTTTAGGTAAGCGTTCACATAACAAGTTGACGATTTCCATTGATTCCTACGGGGAAATTTCTAATGCTTGAAATATTTACCCCAAAATGAAAGGGGAAAATAGGAAAAAAAAACTTGGAAACCTTGCAAAGGATAAAGAAGGAAGGGCGGGAAAACCTTTCCCCTTCCTTCCACCATGGTTTATGGCAGGGGTGGGTAACCTGAGGCCCGTGGGCCGGATGCGGCCCAACCGCCTTCTCAATCTGGCCCGCGGATGGTCTGGGAATCAGTGTGTTTCTACATGAGTAGAATGTGTCCTTAAAATGCATCTCTGGATTATTTGTGGGGCCTGCCTGGTGTTTTTACATGAGTAGAATGTGTGCTTTTATTTAAAATGCATCTCTGGGTTATTTGTGGGGCATAGGAATTCCTTCATTTCCCCCCAAAAAATATAGTCCAGCCCACCACATGGTCTGAGGGATGGTGGACCGGCCCATGGCTGAAAAAGGTTGCTGACCCCTGGTTTATGGTGAAACAGCTGTCGTGAACCAGCAAAACACAAAACAGTAGGCTTGTTTAAGGCTGTTTATTTGTTTACAGCAGTACATGCAGGACTGGCTGTTCAGATATCTGAATCTGCAGTTTGTATCGTGAAGTTTGGGTACTAATTCCTCATGTTTCATCACCACTACAATGCTCCTCAGTGCATTTTAATACAGAGCTAATGTCTTGCAGAGACTCTGCCCCCAATTAACAAGCGAATGGAAGCATGAGAAACTACTAAAGATGTTCCCCTACTTGAGATATAACCAAGTATTTGTCGCTGGGTCCAGTAAGGAGACCTCCCTGGGCTTGTGACATTTTGAGGAATTGATAGTCTGTGATTATAATAAGAGACCAATACTTACAGCTTTATCGCTGGCCTTAAATTGATCATCAAGCTGCACAATTCGAAGTTTTACTGAAGGGGGAAAACAAACAAACAATTTGTTTCTGGTTTTTGTTGTTGCTCTCACATACTTCCTTCATGTTGTTGCATGTTAAAACCAAGGACTAGATCCCCCCCCCCCCGCTGAATTAGCAAAGCAAATTGTTGATGTCAACTTATTATCGTATGCAAATCTGTAGAGCACCTGGGCTCTTGTAAGGCACTTGGCTTTGGTTTAATAGCTTAGTTCTTGGAACGCTGAGTTTGCTTATTTGATTCCTATTTGCCGGGAACACCGTCCCATCCCCAAAGAAGGGGCAGATGCTGCAGTCATCTTCCTGGTTCCATGACCACTCCAATACCCACCTCTCTCTCCAGGCTTGTAAAAGGGCTTGTCTAGCTCCAAGAGGTTAAATGTGGAAGAGCTCTTGACCTGCACCTTCTTGGAAGCGTTTAAGTTCACGCTGTCACCCTGCAGGACTTGGATGAGAACACGAGCTATTTCTCCTTCCTTCACAGTGCCAAAGAGAAAAGCAAAACAGGTTCTAGCAGGAAGATCCAAGAACAGAAAAGTATTTTGCAGTAGAGAGGGTATGTCTCAAAAACTGCCCCTTGCTCTTCTACCTACTTCGCTCTCCCCTAGGGATCAGGGAGTCAACATCACACATACATACTTTCATTTATTACTCCCCCTTCCAATAGATATACACCCCATTCTCTCTCTTTGCATGTCCATCTTGGTTTTCTCTTTCATTCATGTTCTTTCAGTACACAGTTCCACCTCCAACTGCTTCTCTATCCCCTCCTCTTCTCTTCCTCTTAAGTCATTTCCCCCTTCCTCTCTAATTTAAATTCTCCCAGTGCCTGAAAGAAAGGGAAATGATTGGGAAATGCAAGACTTACCAATGGAATGTAGCGCTCTGTTTCCCCTGAAACAAAGTCTGGTACCTGAAGAGGGCAAGATGGAGGTGTGGGAATGTTAAGGATAGTAGGAAAGGATATACTGAATAAATATTATCCTTCCTTCACTCACGCTAGTGAGTGATGTAGCAGAGCAGATTCCCCTCAGTATAGCAGGAAGCTAATTTGCAGATTCGTTTGAATCTCTTTAGTTAAATAATACAATCTGGCTTGCCCAGATGGATGTCCCCTTTTATCCCTCTTCAAAGAATAAAGACACGAGTCTTTCCTTTAAAAGTAACAAAAAGTTTACTCACATTTCAATTCACAATTTGATCCCTGAAAGGCGGGCTTTACTTAGTAGTTACATAACAAAGTCTGAGTTTGTCTCATATGGAGATTGAGCTCATGTGCTGCTGGCTGAGAGCCAGCAGACAGCAAAATTACATTAAGTGAACAAAATGGCTGCAGGAGAGCAGCATGGCAGCAAGAGATCAGCATCAAGAGAGAGATCAAGAGAGAGAAAATGGCCACGTGACTTGGCTCTTTTATGGAGTTAGCCAGGGCCATGCCAATCTCCCAGATCACATGCAGGGGGAGGATGCTCCAGACCAGTGGAACAGGAAGTTACACTGATTGGAGCAGGCATCCCCAAACTGCGGCCCTCCAGATGTTTTGGCCTACAACTCCCATGATCCCTAGCTAAGAGGACCAGTGGTCAGGGATGATGGGAATTGTAGTCCAAAACATCTGGAAGGCCAGAGTTTGGGGATGCCTGGACTGGAGTAACATCCCCTTGCCTGTGCTCACTCTAGGGAAATAAGGAGGGTTGCACTTGACTTCCAATGGATTATATCCCATAGGAGGGATGGAAGAAAAGGGGTTAAGTAAAACAACAACAAAGGTACGAGATTAAAGCAGAAAACATATGAGAAGCATCTGTGAAAACTGGGTAGATTCAACCTACAAAGATGATTTAGTAGAGGAACCTTTGCTTTTTACCATGTTATATAATAATAATAATAATAATAATAATATATTATTATTTATACTCCACCCATCCATAGCTGCCAAGTTATCCCTTTTTTACAGGGATTTTCCCTTATGCTGAATAGGCTTCCTCGCGAGAAAAGCGAAAACTTGGCAGCTATGCACCCTTCTGGCAAGGTTTCCCCAGCCACTCTGGGTGGCTTCCCTCAAAATATTAAAATACATTGGTCTGTTAAACATTAAAAGCTTCCCTAAACAGGGCTGCCTTCAGGTGCCTTCTAAAAGTCTGGCAGATGTTTTTTCTCTTTGACATCTGGTGGGAGGTGAAATGTATCTGGGCATGGAATATATTTTCGCCATAGGGGAGTTTGGCCAGCTAGTCCTGGGCTCAGTTGAGGTCATTGTCTCCATCCATAAACCTATCCCTGCTCCCCACCCCACCATCATTCCTCGACCCATTCCCACACCTGCCTCTTCACCAGCTCTGTCTGGGAATTTTGCTCCAGCTGTACATAATGCTCTCTGTAAAGGATGTGGTCTTTAATGTTCTGGACCGCCTGCATATGAAATGGAAGTGTGTCATTTTGCCTGTCTGCTCATTTGGGCAGTAGGGGGTTAACCTGGAGTCCTAGCTGGGGCCCTGAGGTTCATAAAACCAAGCAATGTCTACCATTGCTGTTGTGCCTAAGTGCACATTTCTCTCTTTCCCAGGACTGGAAATCTGAAACTTCTCTGAGCAGGTGCTCCAAGGGGAGGAACACATGACTGACAAGGAATGTCTAGGGGGAAAAGATAGATATGTACCTAGGAGGTGAGTAGATCAACGTGTTCTCAGGTAACATGCAGAACTTTTTGGTGAGCTTGGGAGGAAGGCTTCAAGGGACAAAGGCCTATTTATGAACAAGGAATCCTGCTAAGAGCCTAGTTAATTTAGGGACTTTTAGATTAGAGCAAGTAAGTTGCATTTAACCAATTTTAATTTGTTTTTGCTCCAAAGGGAATATTCCGGGTTTCTGAAATTTGCATGTTTTATACTTCATCACTTCCTGCTGCTCCCATTCATCCTATACACTAATTTCCTGTTCCTGTGTGGTCTTTGATTATTCCAAACACTCTCAACACTACTTGCAGTTTTACTATCACCCTACCTAAGGAGGCTTCAGAGAGACCCCTGGGAAATTTTGTAGGCTGTTTGGTAAGGAGCAGCCTGGCAAATAAATGATCTCTTATTAATAAATCTCTTAATCTCTTATTGGCAGTGAGTACAAGAGGGTGCCAGAGAGGGGCATGCACTAGGTATCCCTTCCGTAGGTGGTCCAGGACCCAGGGTGGATTGGACATGGCTGTCCCATTCTCTGACATTATTTATATTGATATTGTGTTTATATATTGATATTATTCTTGCATTTTTTATTTTAATGCCAATCATTTGACATAGTTTTTTATTGCACTTATTATGCTTGTATATATTTATGGATGTTACTTATTTATTGTATTTTATCTATTGTAAACCACTTTGAAATCTTTGGCTAGTAAGCGGTCTACAAATGGAAATAATAATAATAATAATAATAATAATAATAATAATAATAATACTATTCCCAGCAGCCTTCACATGATAATTCATGGCTAATGCACAAGCAAGATAATGTGAAAGAGACTACACACGTGAAATGGATTTTGTTTTTATAAGATGTAACAGAGGCACTGTTTGTAAGGAGGAAAAAGTGGTCGACTGGAAGAATGGTTTAACGGCAAGTGAAGGATGACAACTGGACATGAAATAAGAAATGATGTTGGCTATGGGAGGAAATGACTGACATATGTTTGCCACAGGAGCAGGAAACCTGATTTTAAGAAATTGTATTAAATTTAAGTAATTCGGTTTGATTTGTAATAATTTGGAAAATTAATAAAAATAATTTGAAAAACAAAGATAATGTGAAAGAGAGCTCCCCTTGTTGCAGGGGTGTGGCCATGCAGATTTCACTGGGCTACAACTTCCCTGATCCCTGATCATTATCCGAACTAATTGGGGCAGATGGGCTACAACTTCCATCATCTCTGATCATTATCCATACTAATTGGGGCAGACGGGAGCTGGAAGCCATTGAGTTGCTTGCAATATATGAAACTTGCCTGGAAGCTGGTGCATTCATAGGTCCCTGGTTTCTCCACATCCTTCTCGAGGAGGATGTGGTGCTGCAGCGCCATCTGTAATGTTACTCTCAGGTGGACTGTCTCCTGGAGGTTGCTCAGAAGCACACAGAACTCTTCAGTATCTGGATGGTGAATGACTGCCGGGAAGGTCAACAGATAGTGGCTGCAAGAGAAGAAGAAAGGACAATTGAAGAAGCCACTCTTGGCCTTTAGAGAAGCAGCTAAAAGGGCACTCACCTGTTGCTTTCTGGGGCAGGGATGATCATCTGGCAGCCTGCAAGTCACATTCATATACCCATCAGATTTTAATTGGCTATACATACAAAGAAGAAGCTTGTTACGACTTCCAGTCTACTGCCAGCGCTGTGCGGCGACGTTTCCCTCGCTTCGAGAGGGGGAGGGGAGAGCCGCGAGAGTGACGCGGCCCCCGAAAGAGCTCCAGATAGAGCGTTCTGGAGACGAAGACTTGGCAGAGCCCGAAAAAGTGACCCCTTTACTCCCCGGTAAGCCCTAGTAGGAGCTCTGGGGCGAGTGGGGTGTCAAAGGCCATCGAGCGCCATTGTTACCCTCTGGAAGTGAAGCTCTGAGCCAGCAGCGGAGAGCGGTGGATTGTTCCCAAAGAAAAGAATTGACATTGGGCATCGTGAGTAAAAACTTCAATTGGCTATATAATTCTAAAGAATTGGTCACGGTGGGAGATTCTAAAAATGGAAGTCGGTCTCCCACATTGATTATGTTGTGATGCAGTAACCTGACCCCTAGCTGGGAAAGTGAAAGGAAGCAATTAATTTACCAGGAATTGGACCTTTAAAAATCCCCCAGGAAGCTGGATCTAGGCTCCTGGAGAGATCAGTGAATGGATTTATAATTTTGTTGTTATCAACATTGGATTATTTTATTGACAACTGGATTGGATTAATTTACAAGGAGATATTGAAGAGGTGTTTGTGAATTAGAATTTGGAGCTATAAATGAAAGAATTAAAATGGAGTGGAATAGCTAGAACTGGACTTAAAATGGTGTCTACTTGGAAATTTGATTCCTGCCACTTCCGGATTTGTTATCTTCTGTTTTCCCATGGGATTTGAGAAGGCAAGACCGATGGCAGACTCAACATCATCACAAGACTCATACTGGCAAAAGATCTATCTGGAACTTTTGGACATTAAAGACGAATTGGTCAAGAATAATAAGCAATTGCGACAAATTAATAAACAATTAAGTGATGCAAGGTGCAGCATGGAAAATTATGTGGTAAGAGAAGAGACCTGTTCCGAGGAATTAGAGGCAAAACCACAAATGACAGACAGTATTAATAATTTGGAAGAATTTAAAAGTTGCAAAGGAGATGAGGAAGAAGGCTGGCAGAATGTCCCACAAGTGGGAGATGTGGAACAGAATTTGGATCAGAATAAATAACTCCTCAAGGGAGAACCAGGGGGGACTATTGCACTCCCAGTGAGAGAGGGAGTGCAAGGAAATCTCTGGGAAAATGGGAAGGAAGAAGGAGGGTGTTGGGAAGCAGTAAGAGAAGTGTGGAAACAGCAGTGTGGGTTTAAAAAAACATTGGTGGAAGCTTTCGGAAAGGGTGGGAGTGGGTTAAAAAGGTTAATCGTGTGCTTTTAGGCTGGATTGATTGAAAAAGTCCGACACTGGTAGGAAATATGGAATTCGCTGAGATATCTGGGAAATCTGGGTCCAGGGAAAGGGGGGATGAATTGATATTAGATTGTATATAAAGATTATGAGTGAGGAGGAAATATTAAAATGGAGTTTCATTGCTGGTAAAAATTTAAGCTAAGGGGAGATACAATTAATAGAATATAAGGGGATATATATATATATATATATATATATATATATATATATATATAGGTTATAGATAAAATTGAATGGTGATAATTAGAGAAGAAATGTTAATTATTATTTTTTTATAATGTGAAAACTGCTTTATGATTAATTGAAATAGGGAATCAATGAGGGGGGAACCGGGGAAGTCTATAATGTTATGAAGATTATTAAATATATTCCCCCCCCTCTTTTTTGTCTTTTTCTTTTCCTGTGACAGGTAGGTAGCCGTGTTGGTCTGAGTCGAAACAAAATAAAATAAATCCTTCCGTAGCACCTTAAAGACCAACTAAGTTTTTATTTTGGTATGAGCTTTCGTGTGTGTATCTGAAGAAGTGTGCATGCACATGAAAGCTCATACCAAAATAAAAACTTAGTTGGTCTTTAAGGTGCTACTGAAGGAATTTTTTTATTTTATTTTCCTGTGGTTTTTCTTTCTTTCTCCCCCCCTTTTGTATTTTGTCAATGTATTGTTTTTTCATGTGTATAAAATGAATAAAGATGAATTAAAAAAAGAAGAAGAAGAAGCTTGTTACTTGGAATACACTCATCTGTTTGGGAAATGAGAAACTACTGTTGGGGGACCCCAGGGGCCCCAAAATGTGATAATGTGGACCCCTGAGTGTGACGGTTAAACGGGAACTTATAGTAGCCTATCGCTTTGAGAAACTGCTGAGAATGCCTTTCACTTTGCAAGCGCCCACCACCCCAATGGGGGCAGAGAACAGCTAAAATCGTTATCACTAGCACGCAAGTACATGGTACAGAGCACAAAGCACAATAAGTGTTTGCAACAGATCATCCAAGGATGTGCAGACACTGCAAATGTTGAATGTATCTAGAAATGAATAAAGCTATATGCCAGGATGCTAAGGCTGAGCACAAGCGCGCCAAGGTGAAATGTACGGTATCTAAATGTATTTTGGCCAACAACAACAGCTTGCTTGCTTCTTTGAATGAGGTAATGAGAAATGTTTCTATACTCCCAATAGGCTCAGGGCGACTGCTATTCTCACTTGTACCATTAACTACTTGTGTTTCTATCCTCGGACTGCAGATCTAGAACATATATAGATCTATATATACTGAGGCTGTAGATCAGGGTCCCCAAACCAAGGCCTGGGGGCCGGATGCAGCCCAATCACCTTCCAAATCCAGCCCGCGGATGGTCCGGGAATCAGCATGTTTTTACATGAGTGGAATGTCTCCTTTTATTTAAAATGCATCTCTGAGTTATTTGTGGGGCATAGGAATTCATTCATATATATTTTTCAAAATATAGTCCGGCCCCCGCACAAGGTCTAAGGGACAGTGGACCGGCCCCCTGCTGAAAAAGTTTGCTGAGCCCTGCTGTAGATCTATAAAATATCTATGGATCTGTCATCCCAGCAGGAGGAATGGATGGTGCACAGCAGCAGACGCCATGTCAATTTTGCTGTCTTGGGTGTTGGGAGGTGGGGTGGCCTGGGAGAGGGGGCCTTGCTGCCTTTGCATGTGGGAGCGGGCAAGAGCTCTGCCTTGTCTGTGAGGGTGAGGCACCCGTAAGTGGCATGGTGCTGAGGCACCTCCGAGGTCTGGCACCAGCCCTGCTCCGAAAAGTCATGGGAAAAGCCCAGGGCAATCCGGGGAAACCATTTGATGATGACATTCCCCAGAGGAAAAATGAAAACAAAGAGTAGCAATTTCATAATAGCCACCCAAGACCACAATAATTCTGTTTTTATATGTGCTGGCAGCTGCCTAGAGTGGCTGGGGAATAAATAATAAAATGATTGTTATTATTAAAAAGAGGTCTGCTGTGGCAAATCAAAGGCCCCTCCAGCCCAGCCTCCTGTTCTCACAGGAGCCAACTAGATGCCTGGAAGAAGCACCTGAGCACCACAGCGTTCTCTCCAATTGTGATCCCCAGCAACTGGCATAGCTGTCAAGTTTTCCCTTTTCTCACGAGGAAGCCTATTCAACATAAGGGAATTTCCCTTAAAAAAAATGGAAAACCTGACAGCTATGGCAACTGGTATTTAGAGGAACACTCACATCCCACTTAAAAATCTGCCCAGGAAATAGAAATGAAAAATAAACATCTTACGGGTCTGAAATGGCTGGAGCTGTGAGTGAGAGCAGAGCCAGGGCCCAGAGGAACATAGCTGCCCCCATAGTTGGAGCTGTGGTGGGCACCAATCTCCGTTGGTGCTCAGAACCAGAGCTGGTGTAGAGACCTAAATGCTGGCCCAGAGATTCCTCTGTTCACCCACGAGGCGCATGAACTTAATTTCATCTGGGTCAATATTGACTCTCCTCCTCCTCCTCAGAGTAAACATAATTATGTCCCTGAGGCTCCTCCCTTCAACTCCATGCAGGGAGATAGCTGCAACTATTCAGATGAAAGAGAGGCCACTCACTCCTTGTCAGCCTTCGAGACAAACTGAGAAGGGATTAGAAATGGTGTGAACCAGAAGCGAAGGAGGGCCAACCAAATGGCAGCATATATATATATATATACCCGTTTCCACAGGCCTACAATGTTTCTGTGATTTCATCACATGGAAAGGGAAAAGATATTCAGAAACCAAGAATCATCCTATTGAGATATATGATGTGTTCAATGGCTAGATCAGGCATCCCCAAACTGCGGCCCTCCAGATGTTTTGGCCTACAACTCCCATGATGTAGGCCAAAACATCTGGAGGGCGGCAGTTTGGGGATGCCTGATCCCTAGCTAACAGGACCAGTGGTCAGGGAAGATGGGAATTGTAGTCCAAAACATCTGGAGGGCCAAAGTTTGGGGCTGCCTGGGCTAGATAGTGCTTGGATAACTGTGGGAAATCCTTGGAGGCCTGGGAATCAAAAGGGTAGGGCCAGGGCAGTCTCGAGTAGGTCGGGCGCCCTGGCGCTGAGGGGCGGAGATCTCTCCGGCGCCCCCGCCCTCGCAGGGAGCAGCATGACTTCCGCGTGGCTTTGCCGTGCAGCGCCCTGCCTACCGGCCCAGCGCTCTGGCGCACCGCACCACCGGGACTCTACCTAAAGCCGGCCCTGGGTAGGGCAATATGTTCATAGAATCATAGAACTGTAGAGAAGGAATGGACCACAAGGGTCATCTAGTCCAACCCCCTGCAATGCAGGAATTTCAGCTAAAGCATCCATGACAGATGGCCAAATGTCCTTCAGACTCCAAAAAAGCTACCCTTGTTTCCTTTTGGAGGCTTTTTTCTTAAAAAAAAGAAAGAAAGAACTAAAAGATACACTGGCTTGCAGGAGTGCTACTCAGAACCAATATAACTTACTTGGCTAAGCAGAAAGCAACATCTGTACAAGTTCTGCTATTTCCTTTTATTTAGAACACTTGCAAAATGTGTGCTCAAGATACGGTCTGTGTAGTTTGGATGCAAAAGCCCCACTATTTCTCCATCCCCTCTGGGTGGAGAAACCAATAAAGAATGAGCTCAGGCTATGTGGTTTGCCTACTGCAAGGACTGGACGTGCTGAATACTAGTTTCAGGCCCCATCAGCTGGCTTGTTTGTACTCTGCCTCCTGTCAAGAAGGAGGCCGCCAGATTGGTTGATTGATTACGTCACTGCATGTACGTGTGCCTTGAATGGTACAGAATAGATTCAAAGTGAACTTTATACATGCTAAGAAGGACAGGTAAACATGGAGGGAGATTGATCTGTGGGTCAGTGACCAGTCAGACTACCCACATTGAGATTGGCATCAGCTATTGAACAGTCAGGGTTCAATAGCTGGCAAGGCTACTAGAACTTACAGTAAGTGATGAGGCAATTGATACAGGTAGGTAGCCGTGTTGGTCTGACGTAGTCGAAACAAAAAATAAAATAAAAAATCCTTCCAGTAGCACCTTAGAGACTAACTAAGTTTGTCATTGGTATGAGCTTTCGTGTGCATGCATCAAACTTAGTTGGTCTCTAAGGTGCTACTGGAAGGAATTTTTTTTATTTGATGAGGCAATTGTAATCTATAAGGTTTCATATAAACCTGTGGAGGGAATAGTCAACCAAAGGTATCTGATAGAAGAAAGCACCACAGAAGCAATTCAAGTTTCTGTTTATTTTCTGAACTAGAGTTCCACTGCATGGTTCATGTTGTAAAAGACAGGGCCACTTTTTTCCCCAAACGGTCCCCAGCTCCTTAAGTTTGGCTCGTCTGAATTCCTTTTCTTTCCCATCCTGTGCCTGTTGCACCATAGGAATTTCTCCATCTAAACCAAGAAGAAGAAGAAGAAATTTAAGTTCTCTTCAATATGGAATCCAGAGTGGGAGATACAGGAATGCATCCTTTTAGACTTTGGGCACATAGAAGTCACATTTCTTCTCCTGGAACAGGGAGGGGAACATAAGAAGTATGGATTGGTTTTTCCCTTCTGCCTACTAGTCTGAAGGAAAAGGCCTTATATATCTGTGAAATCTGCATTCACTGTATGAAATGCCTACCAGTCTGAAGGAAAGGGCCTTATATATCTGTGAAATCTGCATCCACTATAGGAAATGCAAATCAGCCTAGGATAAATAAAGAAGTTCATTGTTGGCATCACAGACCATTTTAGACATAGAGCTTGTCCATACCTCCATTTGCCCCACCAATTACCCTCGGGGAAACCTGATCTTTAGAGCTGAGTCAGAACAAACAGCAATGGGGTTTTCTGCGGATTGCTGTTTGTTCCAATTTAGCACTAAAGAGTGGGTTTTCCAGGGGGAAATGGGGGGAAGGCAAAACCGCTATATGCACAGAGGCCTAAAGCATAGATGTCTAACTTCAGGTCTATGCATGACTCACCTCAGTAGCATGGGTCTTCATATTCCACTGTGGACTGTTCATCTGAAAGAAATTAAGGCAGATCGTTAAACTCAGCACTGGCCACAATCATGATATCCTCACTTCCTGATACCTCTCTTCATTCTTCCATAGAACCATAGAATTGTAGAGTTGGAAGAGATCCTGGGGGGGGGTCATCTAGTCCAACCCTCTGCAATGCAGTAAGGCGACATAAAGCAACTAGCTGGAGAGACCCATGATAATTCTTGATGGGACAGAGAAGCATTATGCTTACCATCCTTGGCATTTGGCATTTGGCATTTTACAGCCCATTCACCTGTGTCCTTTCGGAGCTCTTCACAATCCGTTTTTTTAAATGACCTTCAACAATTTAGTACCACCAGCAAAGCTGGCCATCTCACTGCTCACTTCCACCTCTAGATTGTTCATGAACAAGTTAAGAACCACAGGTCCCAATACCAAACCTTGTGGGACTCCACTTTCCACATCCCTCCAGCAGGAGAACTGTCTATTTTTTTTCCTACACTCTGCTTCCTGCTACTTTAGCCACTTCCTGACACATATGTTTGTTTGAAGATCAGTAGTTTCACATTTGAGTTCTTTGAGAACTCTTGGATGGAGACCACCCAGACCGAAGAATTTGCTGGTTGCTATTCCATCTATTAGGCCTAGAACTTTATTGGCGTCCCATCAACCATATGATTCCAAACTGGAACTTAGACTTCACAACATGTGGTCTCCCTGAGCGGAAGGCACCTATGTTGGTCCACAGATTTTTGCTGACTGACTGAGACTGTAAATACAGGGTGATTACAGAATGCCTGAAGGCCACAGTACACAGAAGGTGGGCTGTATTTGGCTTGACAGGTCACAAGCTCCACAGACTTGGTGAGAAACACAATGAATTAAAAATGCTAATATTTTTCAAACCCAGTCAGCATCTTAAAAAGCAGAGACATCACCTTGCCGACAAAGGTCCGTATAGTTAAAGCTATGGTTTTCCCAGTAGTGATGTATGGAAATGAGAGCTGGACCGTAAAGAAGGCTGATCGCCGAAGAATTGATGCTTTTGAATTGTGGTGCTGGAGGAGACTCTTGAGAGTCCCATGGACTGCAAGAATACCAAACCTATCCATTCTGAAGGGAATCAGCCCTGAGTGCTCACTGGAAGGACAGATCGTGAAGCTGAGGCTCCAATACTTTGGCCACCTCATGAGAAGAGAAGACTCCCTGGAAAAGACCCTGATGTTGGGAAAGATTGAGGCCACTAGGAGAAGGGGATGGCAGAGGACGAGATGGTTGGACAGTGTTCTCGAAGCTACGAACATGAGTTTGACCAGACTGCGGGAGGCAGTGCAAGACAGGAGTGCCTGGCGTGCTCTGGTCCGTGGGGTCACGAAGAGTCGGACACGACTAAACGACCAAACAACAACAACAACAACATTTTTCAACATGAGGAAGAACCTACCTGGCTGATAATAGTCATAGACTTTGACAACTGCTGGTTTCAGGTCCTTCACTGGAATGTCTTGGCTCATGGACAAGGTATATGTCTGCCTCTCCTTTCCTAGCTGAGAGAAAGACTTTGGATGTAAAGAGAAGTTGAGGACAAGGTGCGGTTGAGGTCAACACTAAATGGTTACGCCATCCTGCGATCACCTCCATTGGAGGTGAAACCGCAAAAACAAATATGCTGGCTGCTTAGATAGGATAGTTTCTGCACAAGAACAAAGTAACAGAAAATCCATGGCTCTAGTTTCTGTTTGAAACAGACAAAGAACTGAGGCAACCTGAGGCAACTGCATGGCACAAGCCCTTTCATTGAAAGCATCCAGTTTGGGCTCCTGTGGTTTGTCCGCGCCATAGTGCGAGGCCAAAAACCACACTTTTTTTGGTTCCGAGCAGTGCCGTGAGTCAGGTGGCTCACACCAGAGCGTGGGAGCAAAAAACAGACGGAAAAGTTACCTTGACCCACATTTCGCTGCTCTTCCTCCTCCTCCTCCTGGGCCACTTTAATGAACTATTAATCAGCTCAATAATTTAATTTAAATTGACAATTTTAACAACTCTCCTTATTAACAGGTCTGGATTGTTCTCATAAGAATGCTGCAAGCAGAAGCGGAAATTCGAGAAAGTGCTGTTTACTTGGCAAGCTGGACCCGTTGAAATGCCCTTTTCTGTTACCGTTGGTCTTCTTCTTTTGCCTGGCAAGGTGGCTTGTGAAGGGGGCCACTACAATGCAGCATTGCCATTGGCCCAGTTGTCAAATGGTGTGTGTGCTTGCCTGTTACAAAGTTGTGTTTCTTTTCCCCATACTGACCTGGTCCAGGTAGATTGTGAGACGCTCCTCTCCAATCTCCACTCTTTTCACAAGGGGCTGTTGCTTAAGCTGAGGATACAGAATGAAAGAATTAAGGCTTCCTTGCCACCAGTTTTGTCACCAAAGGGAGGTTTCGTAGGTCTTTGGTTGCTTGCATTGTTTGAGGAATAACTGACAAATCTTTGAAAGAAGGGGATCAGGAATTATGTCCCTTGCAAAATTGTATATCTGCAAGCAATCTGTTCAGATCATTGGTAAGAGGGATCTCTCTCTCTCCCCCCCTCTCTCTCTCTCTCTCTCTCTCTCTCTCTCTCTCTCTCTCTCTCTCTCTCTCTCAGCAGCCCACTAAGTCGCGGAACATGTGAGTATGTGTGCGTGAGAGAGGGAGAGGGAGAGGATGGCGGGTAGCAGAAAGAAAGTGAGAGAAGAGGAGTCAGAAAAAGAGAGAAAATGGAAAGCCCCACCCATTTTTGACCCTGTACCAGGCCCAGCCTATGGTTGGCTTCAGTCCTATCTGCAATAAGTTGTCCCCATTGCCCACCCCTTCTCCTGTTCAATACATTATTTGGAACCTGCTATGTTCATTGAGGTTTGAGAAAACCAGCCCTGAGTGCTCACTGGAAGGACAGATCCTGAAGCTGAGGCTCCAATACTTTGGCCACCTCATGAGAAGAGAAGACTTCCTGGAAAAGACCCTGATGTTGGGAAAGATTGAGGGCACTAGGAGAAGGGGACGACAGAGGACGAGATGGTTGGACAGTGTTCTTGAAGCTACAAACATGAGTTTGACCAAACTGCGGGAGGCATTGGGAGACAGGAGTGCCTGGCATGCTATGGTCCATGGGGTCATGAAGAGTCGGACACGACTAAACGACTAAACAACAACAATGTTCATTGAGAGGGACTTTTGTCCTTCTAAACTGATTTCTGACAGGTAGGGGAGGAAAGGGACAGAGGGATGGAAGGATCTCTCAGTTTTGGTTCTCTCCATTTCTCATTTTTCCCAAGCTTAAATTCAGTTCTCACAATTTGCAGATTTTTTTTGGAATTTTTTTTAATCCTCACAAAAATTCACCAGCATTTTGGTACAAATTTCTCCTAATAAACGCATTTTACGCGCAGTTTTGACTCAGGTACACATTTTTGCAAGCAGCTTTCCCTGATACAATGCATTTTTGTATGTTATTTTCAGTGACACCTTCATTTTTAGGCACACTTTCCTGTACAATGTGTTTATAAATGTTGGTTGGATGGAGAACTGCATCACAAAATTCAGATGTTCAAATTTTGAAGAACAGCTGATAAAGGAGTTCCTAAGAAGAATACAATTTGCAGCTGCCATTGTGTCACCAGAAGACACAACTCATTTACTCCTTGAATGACCTTTTTATAATGACCTTAGAAACAATTACATCCACTAATTGTTAAAATCACAGAAGGGAAGGATGTCTCTTGCAAAGACCTGTTTTTTGTTGTCTGATTTAGAGAGGAATGTATATTTTAGAACATCCAGATTTCTTGCCAAGGCTTTACAAATTCAGGTAATAAAATTTAAAGGGGAAATGGGAAATCATTTATCCTGTAAAGATTAGGGAGTGGAAAGGTAAACCACTATTATTAGCAGCATTCTTGTTATTATTATTTTTATATCTGTAATGGCTGCTCGCTAAACACAATAAATCGAACTGAACTGAAGAATAGCTGCCTTCCAGTCCACATATTTTTTGGGGAAAGTGGATATTTAATAGGGTTTGATTTTGAACATGTACTGAATCAAATTTCTCCTCCATCGCCAGACAAGAGGTACTTAAGGCAGGCAAAATAGACTTACATCGTGGTTAGTTCCCTGGACAGGATGGAATCCAGACAACATCTTCACCTCTATCATGGCCATGTTGGAGGTGCCACGGCTGCCCACATAACTGCCAAGAGAAGAGGATAATAATAATAATAATAATAATAATAATAATAATAATAATAATAATAATACCCCACCCAGCTGGCTGAGTCTCCCGAGCCACTCTGGGCGCCTCCCAATTGAATATTAAAACAATACAAGAGTTGAACATGAGCCATTTCAAGTCCCAGCCACTAACTTCACCACTATTTTCAGGTGGGATTCAGTCCCTTGAACATGAGGGCGAACGCTGTGGATGTGTCCATCCACTCTTGGGTTTTCTTCTTTTAATAGACTTGTAGCAGAGTTTCCTTTTTTAATTGAATATCTTTATTATTTACAAAAAGCGACACTGGTCGAATACTAATAAAATAACATAATCCTTTCCTCTTCCAGCCATCCGGCCAGTGACCTAATACTGACTCACGCTCATTTGCACACTGACACTTTTACACTGACCCTTATTGATCACATGCCCTTAATAAAGGCACCTGTTGCTGGGTAGATTTTTCGGTTGCCTAGCAACCTGTTCAAGACCAATTCTTCGAGTCTTTTTAGAATATTCCAACACCCAGTCATCTAACCTTCCTGCAAGCAAATTAGAATGGGTGCTCATTAAACAGCCTAATCTATCTGCAAACAAATCAGGATGAATGCTCATTAAGCAGGTCCTTCTACCGGTAGAAGTGCCCTTACTCAAAAGTCTCTCCCTCCTTCCCTCTCCCTCCCTCTCAATCTGCAGAAAAACCAATTCACATTTCTCACAATTCAGCAGTATTATTATTATTTTTAAAATTATACCGTTTTTTACCAGTGGCAGAGCTTCATGCTCCGGCACAGGGGGCGGAGAGCAGGTGGGGGCGTGGCTGACGTGCATCCTGGTGGCATGGCATGCTGCCCACAGAGGCACAGCGTGCCGCCCGCAGGAGCATGGCGCGTCCCCCAGGGGCGTGGCCTTTTGGGGCGTGGCACCCAGCGTGGGGGGGGGGTCAGCCGGGATGGCACCCCACTGGGATAGTGGTCCAGCAGCGCTGCACTCCCCCACCCCCCTCTTCCTCCGCCAGTGCTCTGTACCATACCTGCCAAGTTGCTGGGCGGAGCATGTTCAGAAGTGACTTTTGATGCTGCTTTGCCCAGTTCCAAAATGGCCACCGTGCCAGAAGTCGCACTGCAGCCATTTTGGAACTGGGCAGAGCAGCATCAAAAGTCGCTTCTGAGCATGCTCCGCCCAGTTCCAAAATGGCCGCCGCGCTAGAATAAACCGGGGGGAAACAAAAAATCCGTTTTTTCAGATAGGAACAGCTGGAAAAACAGGGATTTCCCGGGGAATACGGGAGACTTGGCAGCTATGCTCTGTACCCATAGATCTCAGGGTGGTTCACAACATAAAATTGCAATATATATAAATAAGCAAAATGCATAATGCTGGCGCCTCTCAAGACATCCCATACCTCATCGAGGTGACAAATCCCCACCCCCAGCTGCCCAGTACCTCTCAGGTCAAACAGGGGGCTCCTCTGCCCAGTGGTGGAGCTTCATGCTCCAGCACCAAGGGTGGAGAGCAGGTGGGGGCATGGCTGGCGCCCGTCCTGCAGCTGTGGCGCGCGTCCTGGGGACATGGCCCGCCACCTGCAGGGGTGTGGTGCCCAGTGCGGGGGGAGCCATGATGGCGCCCCACTGGGATCGTGATGCCAGGGGCGGTCCGCTCCCCCCGCCCCCCTCTTCCTCCAACCAGTGGCTCTGCCAACCGCCATGGATTGAGACCCTGTCTGGCTTTTCTCATGCCCTCTGCAAGTGGCAAGGAGAGGCCCAAAGGCGTTGGCAAGCAGCCAGCCTCCTCCTCCGGGCTCTCCTGTCCCCTCACCCCACCATCCATTCTCCCTGGGGCGGACACACCCTACCCAAGAGATTCTGGGGGATCAGAAAGGGGATTCCTGCTTGCCATCGGTCTTCAAAAGGTGAAGATAAGAATGAAAGATAATGAAAGTAACAAAACAAAGCAATAACCCCCCTCCCACAACACATTTAAAAGGCCACATAATGTTAATCAGGCCAAGGCCTGGTTTGATTACAACCCAACCAAGATTTCTAGGTAAACAGTGCTCAATTTGAAGTGGAACCGATCATTACCAGCTGAACAAGTCTGTATTCAGGGATAGGCATACATGAATTTTGGCAAGCTCGCTGCCTCTCACCTTGCACTGATGTGAAGGGTCAGGAAGCGAGGGGTTGCCTCTTGTTCACATCCTTTCCCTGCTGCTTTCACATCCAGGGTGAAGGCGTCTTCATTCTTCGAGGGAGGGATATTGTATCGCAAGACTGCCTGATATGGGACAGGCACCAAAAACACAACAGTTGTAGAGTTGCATAACTATAACATGCAGTCGGGCTGGAGCTCTCAAAAGCTCACGCCTTTTAGGAACGTTTTCGGGTCCTTGCATCTACTAGTCACTCATTTCCAACCCTCAGTCCATTAGGATAAATGCTTTTTGGATACTGTGAAATCCTTTATTATCTCAGGCAAGCGTCCCTCTCAGTTCCCTTAAATAACAAACCAACATATTTGCAAAGCTTTCTAAACCATGTGCGCCCATGTTTGAAAAGTTATTCTGTTTTTACCTACCTCTGTTTTTACTATGTTTGTAGTTTTGCGTACTGTATACTGCATTAGGCACACATAGAAATAAGAAATACTGCACTATGCACAACATCACATGAGAGTACAACAGGTAATCATTATTGTGTTATTTTCTCAAATCTTCAGAGATGGTGTGCTTTCCTTAGCCCACAGGCCAAGTGCGTGTATTGGATCCTTATTTCAAGAGAGACCACCTGAATTGGTACTTGTCGCCCTTTTTTGAGATGTAGGTTTTTTAAAGGAGATAGGGCATCCCCGAAGAACTTGTGAAGCTAGCAAGGAACGGGATACACCCTGAGTATTTCGGTGTTTTGCAATCCCTGGGGCAAAGCACTATTACCGAAGGTGGCGCTACAGCCATACAAGACTTTACTGGCCATATGCAAGTCATTTATGCTGAGTCAAACCATCTGTGTCTCTTCTTCTGACTGGCAGAAGGTCCCCACACCTAAGGCAGGTGTCAGGGACTGGGCAGATGAGGAATGGTGGAGACTACCATTGGGAGATGAATCCTAAACCGGAATTAAGATTGCGGAATTAAGAACCTTTTAATGAGGGTGAAAGAGGAGAGCGCAAAATATGGTCTGAAGCTCAACATAAAAAAAACCAAGATCATGGCCACTGGTCCCATCACCTCCTGGCAAATAGAAGGGGAAGAAATGGAGGCGGTGAGAGATTTTACTTTCTTGGGTTCCATGATCACTGCAGATGATGACAGCAGTCACGAAATTAAAAGACGCCTGCTTCTTGGGAGAAAAGCAATGACAAACCTAGACAGCATCTTAAAAAGCAGAGACATCACCTTGCCTACAAAGGTCCGTATAGTTAAAGCTATGGTTTTCCCAGTAGTGATGTATGGAAGTGAGAGCTGGACCATGAAGAAGGCTGATCGCCGAAGAATTGTTGCTTTTGAATTATGGTGCTGGAGGAGACTCTTGAGAGTCCCATGGACTGCAAGAAGATCAAACCTATCCATTCTGAAGGAAATCAGCCCTGAGTGCTCATCTTCTTGCAGCAGAAGGGAATCTCAAGAGTCTCCTCCAGCACCATAATTCAAAAGCATCAATTCTTTGGTGATCAGCCTTCTTTGTGGTCCAGTTCTCATTTCCATACATCACTACTGGGGAAACCATAGCTTTAACTATATGGATCTTTGTCAACAAGTTAATGTCTCTGCTTTTTGAGATGCTGTCTAGGTTTATCATCAATTTTCTTCCAAGAAGCAGGCATCTTTTAATTCCGTGACTGCTGTCACAATCTGCCGTGATCATGGAGCCCAAGAAGGTAAAATATTTAAATAAAAAAGGACAGTAAGAAACTTTCCCTTGCCTTTATACTTTCCTGGGCAACCAGACGGGAGCCGCTGACAGCATCCTGACAGCAGGCGTCCTTCCTAACTCTCTTACAAGAGGGCCAGGTCACTGCAGGTGTTGGGTACAAACATGTGGGTGAAAACCATGTCCTCTACTACTGAGACACGGCTTCTGTGGGATTTCAAGCCGGGAATCTCCTCAGGTTTCGTCAGTACTAAAATCTGTCACTGAACCAGCCTATCCTCACCTGCCTTGCCTACCTTGAAGAACCATCACTCACCTGGACATACCCACAGCCTTTGCCAGAGGCCTGCATGGCATACTCCCCAGGTATGTCTGGGAGGGTAGTCTGCTGCAGGACCAACCGATTAGTGTGGTCCACGTGGAATGACTGCTGGAAGGTCTTGTCAGATTTCACTGTTATCAATAGGTCTTCAGATCTACTGTATGTGACTGCTCCATATTTGGCGAGGGCTTGGAGTGCAACCACTGTGTCCTGGGAAAGGAGAACAGTTGCAGTGTAATTATTATTATTATTATTATTATTATTATTATTATTATTATTAATTTATACCCCGACCATCTGGCTGGGTTTTCTCAGCCACTCTGGGTGGCTCCCAACAGAATATTAAAAACATGATAAAACATCAAGCATTAAAAACTTCCCTAAACAGGGCTGCCTTCAGATGTCTTCTAAAAGTCAGAAAGTTGTTCATTTCCTTGACATCTGACAGGAGGGTGTTCCACAGGAAGGGCGCCACTACCGAGAAGGCCCTCTGCCTGGTTCCCTGTAACCTCACTTCTTGCAGGGAGGGAACTGCCAGAAGGCCCTCGGAGCTGGACCTCAATGTCGGGCTGAACGATGGGGGTGGAGACGCTCCTTCAGGTATTCTGGGCCGAGGCAATTTAGGGCTTTAAATGTCAGCACCAACACTTTGATTTGTGCTCGGAAATGTAGTGGGAGTCAATGTAGGTCTTTGAGGACTGGTGTTATGTGGTCTTGGCAGCCACTCCCAGTCACCAGTCTATCTGCCACATTCTGGATTAAATGTTTTCATTTCTGTCCAATTTTCCTCTGATACACTGGGTCACCTACACTGCCTGGATAGCTCAGTTGGTTAGAACATGGTGCTGACCATGCCAAGGTTGCAGGTTTGATCCCCGCATGGGACAGCTTCATATTCCTGCATTGCAGGGGGTTGGGGGTTGGGGTTGATGACCCTCAGGGTTCCTTCCAACTCTACAATTTCATGATTTTATGATCCACTGTGGCTCCCCACTTCAATCGAAATGGGGTGGGTGGGAAGCAGCAATGTAACTTTAAAAAACCCAGCTGATTTGGGTGTAGAAATTAGTTTATGGGCTTAAAGATTCTGAGACAGCCAGATGTGGTGGGGAAAGGGATCTTTCAGAATATACAGGCTCCAGCCGTGAGAGAGGAAACATTACCTGAGTTGAGGCAAAGCCTCCGTAGGCATTCTGCTGCTTTGCCAGCCAGGCCACAATGTCTGTGGCCTTCTTGATATCCTCTTTGCTGACGTTTTGGGGCGAAAGCCTAGCCAGAAGCACGTATCCTGTCAGCTCCACACTCACAGACTCAGGCTGGGACCAAGGATTCTCGGTGGATGCTGGGGCAGCCCTTGGGCTCCAATACATCTGCCCTCCTACCAAAGAAAAATTCAGCTTGTAAGTTTGGAAGAGCCAGCCTGAGGTTGGTGAAATGGGTTTTGGGTTAAGGGTGAGCTCATGGCCTGTAGTTACTTCTGTGAACATGCATTGACACTGGGAAGCTGTGCTCAGGAATGGAATTTGAACCCACTCTTCATGCTAGGATTGAGCCAGGGAAAACTGTTAATATTTTATTTTATTGAAATTTATTTTACTGAATCCTGTTGAATATGTTAGTCGCTTTATTTTGCCAAGGGCAATCCAAAGCAGCTTAAAACCAACCAACCAACCAGCCAAACAAACTAAGCCACATAGATACATTAAAATCAAGAGGAAAAAGAAATATATTTAAAACATCCCACCCACTTCTAAAAGGCCACAGACAGTTTAAGGCCAAAGGCCTGGTTGCAGAGGACAGCTTTTGCTTGGCATCTAAAGGTATGTAGCAAAGGCATCAGGTAAGCCTTTCAGGGCTGAGCATCCCACCAGTGGAGAGCCAACAAAAAAAAGGCCCGTTCTCCTCTCTGGACATCACATGAAGGAGGCACACAAAGAAGGGCTAAAGATGATGATCACAGGCTCTGGGTCAGTTCACATGGGGAGAGGGAGTCCTTGAGGTATTGTGGTCTTCAGCCAGGATTGGTGTTATATGCTCAAACCGTCTTGCTACGGGGAGCAACCTGGCCGCTGAATTCTGCATCAGCTGAAGTTTCCGAACCATTTTCAGAGGCAGCCCCACATTCATTCATTCGTTCATTCATTCATTTAATGCCTGGTTCCCTGTAACCTCACTTCTCACAGTGAGGGGACCGCCAGAAGGCCCTAGGAGCTGGACCTCAGTGTCTGGGCTGAACGATGGGAGTGGAGATGCTCCTTCAGGTAAACTGGACCGAGGCCATTTAGGGCTTTAAAGGTCAGCACTTTGAATTGTGCTCGGAATTAATAGGCTTATTTAATGCACAGTAAACAAAGTATCTAGCCCAGGCATCCCCAAACTGCTTTGGCCTACAACTCCCATGATCCCTAGCTAACAGGACCAGAGGTCGGGGAACATGGGAATTGTAGTCCAAAACATCTGGAAGGCCAAAGTTTGGGGATGCCTGATCTAGCCGGTGAACAGAACACACTTTACTTAATATGTGCTTAATATCAAGATAGTGATACACAATATGTGATTCACCCAGGGCTTTTTTTCAGCCGGAACTCATCGGAACTCAGTTCCGGCACCTCTCAGGTGGGCGCTATTGTCATTATAAGACAGGCACCCCCAAACTTCGGCCCTCCAGATATTTTGGACTACAATTCCCATCATCCCTGACCACTGGTCCTGTTAGCTAGGGATCAGGGAGTTGGAGGCCAAAACATCTGGAGGGCCGCAGTTTGGGGATGCCTGTTATAAGAGAACGAGGGAGATGTTCATATTGAGTTCTGGCACCTCTTTTTCTAGAAAAATAGGACTGGACTCACCCCTACACGCACACAATCCGAAATAGTGCATCGTACGAATTGTGTATTGGATTTTAATCTGAAGACAAACTATTAGAACATCATTGTTGGCATCACATTCTTCTCAGTACCTGTCTTGATGGCTTGCTGGTCTAGCTTGGTAAGCAACATTTGTCTCATGGCTACATCTCCAGCTAATGTGAAGACATATGCCAACAAACCCTGCACATAAATATCTGTTGTGTCTGAGACAGTCGCTTTGAGATACTCCAAGCCATTCTTCACCACTGGATCCTGGAAGAGAAAGGAACAAGTAGCAGGGCAAAGTATTAAGAAAACCTGTCCTTGTAGCAGTGATTGAATATGATTGTGGGCCGCTGGAAAGGTAAAACACCAGCTATTTCCTTAGGACAAAGTAGAATCCGCTGCACTGCACCAAGTTGCAGTCCAAACCCCAAGGGCAGTCACTAGTTAGAACTCCACTTCCTGGTCTCGTCCATACTTCCGCTTCTCCCGGAACAAGTGTCAATGGGTAGAATTACCAATTGACGCTTGTCCAGCAGTAAACAGCATGTTTCCCCAGGGGAAAGCAGGAGGACAAACAAAACGCCACTTGGAACCATGCTTTCTAAGCGCAGAACAAGAGGAAGTGTGGACAAGCTCTCAGTTGTGATTGCAGACAGCAAAGTGAGTTCTTCATTTAAAAGGAAGGCTTATCGACACTTTCCTTTCCTTTGTGCTTTCCAGTCATGGTCCATGCTTTACAACTCCTAGTTTGAACACGCCTCCCCCCCCCCCACTTCAGAGCTTTCCTTGTCTTTACTGCTGAATCGGAGCAAATGGCAATCTGCCGAAAACCCAAATTGCTGCTTGTTACGCTTCAGCTTTAAAGAGCAGACCTGTGCCCTGGAAAGGTAAGTGGGGACAAGCGTGGGGTGGCACTTCCCTGGGGCGATGTCTGATCATTGCCTTAGCTTTTTATGAGAAAGAGCACATCCAAATGTCAAGCCTGGAAACTCAATATTCTCGTTTTGTTATGTGTATCCAGTCAGAGGAGACTTCAGGGAAGTGACTGCGTCCAATGATCTTGAAAGCAGTGTTTTGTTTGGTTTGGTTTTTGTCTCAGATGACTGTCGATTTGCCATGCATTTGAATAGACTCCTTACTCTATGGTATCCAAGGAAGCTAAACATTCAGCTCTTAGCCACTGCAAGCAAACTAACATCCAGCTGGTAAGGATTAAAACACAACAAGGCTGCTCTCCCACCCCCCTCCCAGACCTCGACTTACGAACAACTCGACAACCAAATTTTTCGACTTACGAATGGGGGTAATGGCCGCACGCTTACGAATGTCTCGACTGCAGAATCCGGGACCAGCAGCCGCGTGACACCGGAAGTTGCGTAGACGCAACTTTCGGTGTTGCTTTGCCCATCTATGGGCACAAAAAATGGCCAGCGCCGGCAACAGAAGTCGCGTCTACGCATGTCCGGAAGTGTGTAGACGCAACTTCCGGTGTCGCTTTGCCCATCTATGGGCACAAAAAATGGCCGCCGCCGACACCGGAAGTCGCACCTACGACACCGGAAGTCGCACCTTCTGGACATGCGTAGACGCGACTTTCGGCGCCGGTGCCGGCCATTTTCGGTGCCCATAGATGGGCAAAGCAGGAAAAAAATGGCCACCAGCAGGAGAATATAAGGGAGAATAATGGGAGACAAAGTGATATGGGGGACCGCCGGGAAACGGTATGAGAAAACGGGGGTTTCCCGGGGGAAATGGGGTACTTGGCAGCTAAGCGTCAGCTGTGCATGCACAATAGCTGTCTCAAATGCGCATGTCTCAGCTAAGCCACAACTCGTGCTTTCAAGTTGGATGGGAGCTGGTGGTATGAAGGAGAAAGCATGAGACGGGTATTTCTCAAGAATCCACAGGGTACATATGGATTGTAGCTAATATCATGGGCACTTGGCTTCAATCACCAGTGGTGGGAGTACATGAGAGACTGAGCAAACGGTCATGTGCACATAGACAGAGACTGAACAACACTCACCTCAAGTGGCTTTTTGGCCTCCAAGAGCGCACCAATGATATAAGCAGTAAGAGAGATCGCATTATTCACACCTCCCTGTGAAGCACATGGCAAAAGAGAGAGAGACGGAACGAGACCATGAAATGATTTTTGCAGGAAGGGCAAAAATGAAACAGCAATTAATATGGATGCTAAGATCTTTCAGGAGTCAGTAGGGACAGCAGCATTTATAGTGCTCAACCTAGTCTAGTACAATATGCTGCCCTTAGGGCAAAGGATTGGAGAGAGAGAGAGGCCTGTGGCAAGGAGGAGTGACAACCACGACACAAGGTTAAATGTTTGCTACATGGAAGGGCACCTTGGTAAGTGAAGTCCTGCCCCTCACAGAGAGCCTTGGAGTCCCCCTTGCTGGAGGGGGACGACGACAAACTGTTGTACTATACAGCTATCGACTCACACTTGCATGCATTAATGAGTTAACCTGAGCCCAGAGCTCAGGTTGCAAGTGGGTGTGGCTTAGAAGGTGCTCAGTTGGATTTGCTCCCAACCCCTCTTCTCAATCATTTTTTCTTCCTGCTTCTTAGAACAAGCAAGAAGCAATGTGGCCTTGGCTCCCTGCATGTGATCTGAATCTCTCTAAAAAGAGATTTCATAGCCTGCATCATGCTACCTCGGAGATTACATGATCCTTGGAACCTTTTCCATCTTCATTTTACTGCCAATGGATGAAGACGTGTTTGCTGTAACATCTGGAAACTCTGTGGTTAAACTATTCCCTTATCTGCAAAGCTATGTGTCTGTGATTAATTCAAGCCTAAGTTTTTGTGTGTGGGGAACATTAGTTTAAAGGTGGCTGTGGGCAGATACAAATCTAACCAAGTGTCAATGTGCTTGGAGCAATTGCCATTACAGTAATACCTCCGCGAACATCCACCTTGTCTAGCGTCCATTCTGGCGAACGTCCATGGCAAATCCAGAAGTACCGGAATGGGTTACTTCCGGATTTGCCACTCACACATGCGTAGAAGTGCTAAATCACACTTTGCGCATGTGCAGAAGCTCAAACCGCTCCGTGTGTGTCAGACATGGCACTTTGCCCTACGTCCTTTTCGGCTAGCGGCCGGGGCTCCGGAACAGATACCAGCCACAAAACGAGGTATGACTGTATACTTAATTTTGCTACAGGAGAGGAATCTCTCTTCTAAACATCTCTCTCTAATGGAGATTGCGCCATATCTAGCCATTTCTGTGGATCTGGTTTCTTATTTTCCCTTATACAAGTTAATAGAGGTATTGTTCCATTTACTTGCATTAACTACCTGCAGGAGTGCACATACATGGGCTGGTTTTTCAGGGGTGGCCAACTCCCAAGAGACTGCAATCTACTCACAGAGTTAAAAACTGGCAGTGATCTACCCCCTTTTTGGGGGTTCTGGTCAAAGTTGTTGAGTTTTTTCAGGGAGGAGGTAAAACGTTGAGCGTTTTTTTTTTAGGGGAGCCATGGTTGTTCAGTTTCTTTGGGGGGAGCCAATGATCTACCAGTGATCTACCACAGACGTCCAGTGATCTACCGGTAGATCTCGATCTACCTGTTGGGCATGCCTGGATTATATGATACACGTGACACTTTTTATTGCATTTTGCAGCGGCATGTACCACAAAACAAGGGTGATCTGGCATGTATTCTACAGTGTGCACTGTGAGCAGCAACTGCGATTGTAAAAAACTATTGTACATTGATGTCTGGCAAATGAAAGCAGTTTCATTAAATTCTGCACCCCTCTGAACTCCTACCTTCATTGTTCTTTGGAAGAGTTTCCCCACATTGGCAAAGGAGCCATCGGGCTGCTGGTTACTTGCCAACCACCGCAAAGCAGCCTGGATATCATTATCATCTATGAAGGTATATTCCTCGGCTTTGCTGAAAACCTTGATCACAAAAGCTGTCAGCCTCGAGAAGAGATGGACAAAGCAAATAATGGCCGGGTTGTTTTCAAAGGCTACTGATTCAACCTTCAACCGCCTCAAGTTTTCCTGCCCTCTTATACAAGTTTAATTTACAACTTCCATCATATCTGACCACTGGACATGCTGGTTAGGGCTGATGGGAGTTGTAGTCCAATAATGTCTGGAGGGTATCAAGATGGGGAAGGCTGCTTTAACATAACTGAGATTCCTGCATCGCATGGGGGTGGACTGGATGGCCCTTGGGGTCCCTTCCAGCTCTACAATTCTATTACTCACCAGGTATTGCCTTGCCCATCGCTCTCTCCAAATGCACTATAAGAACCATCCCTGTGTTTGTACTGAAGTTGTCTCTGGTACCCTTGTGGGGAGGGGACAAAAAGAAAACTGAGGATCGGAGGGTGAAAAACTTTGGATGTCTGCACAACACACAACACAAACCCAGCCCCACAATTGTTAAATAGGCCCCATGCTGCAAAACTCTGAGCTTGCACTATGAGCTTCCTCTGCACAGTAACTCTTTCCATGGTTCATTTTACATATCATAAATCCCTGCATATTTTAGAAAAACCATACCATTCAGTATTCCATTATTGCATCTATCAAAACTTATTTACACAGGTGAATTTATCTTAATGCTGCCAGCGTTTTTAGCTGTATACAATTATTTCCCATATATTCAATAGACATTTAAACGTTTGTTATTCTTGCTCTCTTATTCTGTATGTTAAATCTGCAAGCTGTGCATATTCTGTCAAGTTACCACTCTTCTTTGCCCCACTCGCTCGTTTTCCATCTTGGGGGCTAACAAAACACGGGCTGCAGTAGTGGCATACATAAATAACCTTTTTTGACACCTGGGGATTTCAGTCTGAATTATCCCCAACAGAAAGGACTCTAGAGAAGCAATTGACAGACCTGATTGCAGGTAGCCCAGCGCTTTTGTCTTCAGCTCCTCATCCATCTGCCCTGTGTTTTCCAAGTACTGCAGCACGTAGATGATGGGGGCAAACAACACCATGTTTTGCTCCCCGCAGCCGCTGGGCATCTGCACCAGTTTGTCCAGGTTCTGCAGTGCCGTCCCCATGATATCACCTGGCCACATGTGAATGCAAAGTTACCCTCTTTCCGACTGGCTGAACATTGCTCCGCCGCCCCCCTCGGTCACATGACACAAAAGACCAACCCTATCCCAGAATTTGTTCCAAATGCCCCCTCCTCATCACCAACGGCATGCACCCAACTCAGGGGCCTTTGCTTCTATTGCCACACTATTCATTCACCGACCCTGTATTCCTGTATAAAAAGAAGGGCATAGGCATTTTCACTGAAGCTTTCACAAACGAAAATAATCCCCTTGCAAAAGGAAGTGGAGATGCACAGGATGTCCGGCAGCAGGATAGGTGGAACTCTGATCCCGTCACTCAGGCAACTAGACCAAAGTTTCATGAAACCAATAGCGAAGGGGCCATAGCCAGGCGTTGGCAATGTTTTCTGGCCATGGGCCGGATCATTCCCACGGACGATCGTCTGTGGGCCAGACATGGGCCAGACATGCGCAGAAGTGATTTCCGGAGCTGCGCTGCCCATGTCCTGTGCATGCCCAGAAGCTGAAAATCGCACCTGCGCAGAAGTGATTTTCGGCGTCTGGGCATGCGCAGACACGGTTTCTGGCATCTGTGCGTCTGCAGATGCAATTTCTAGCACCACTTGGCGAGTCCCCACACCGCGCTGCGCCAGTTTAGCGCAGGGTGCGGGAGACTTGCCGAGTGGGCGGCTTGGTGATTGGGCGGCTCGTGGGCCAGATAAATGGCCTCTGTGGGCCAAATCCGGCCCATGGGCCGGAGGTTGCTGACCTCTGGCCATAGCTCAATGGTAGAGTATTTGCTCTGCAGGCAGAGGGTTCCAGGTTCAATCCCTGGCATTTCCAGGTTGTATTGGGAGAGAACCTGGCCTGAAACCCCTGAGAGCAGTGTACACAATGCTGAGCTAGATGGACCATTGGTCTAATTCGGTGTAAGTCGGCATCCTATGTGCCTATTCGGAACGTTGTAGCAAAAGAGGGAGCATCAGCCCAGTAGTCGTCAGCAGTAAGGATAGATTTCCTCCCCTCACATTCAGAGCGAGGGCAAAACAATTGTATACCCTACAACATTTCTCCAACGAAAACTGGGACGTCCTAAGGAAAAGGGGGACATTATGGGATCAAATCAGAAACCGGGATGGCTTCTGTAAATCTGGGATTGTCCCTGAAAAATAGGGACACTTGGAGGGTCTGCAATCAGGCCCGTCCTAGCCATAGAGGCTAGTGGCACGGAGAACCACAGCGCCGGGCACTGGAGGGCGCTGGAAGGGCGCCAAGTGAGCACAGGGTTTCGGTGATCTGGCCAGGACTGCGCTCCTTCTCCGAGGACTCCGCACTGCACCTCCTTCTCGTTTCCCCAGCGCTGGGTTCCACTCAGTCGAGCTTCGCCACCAGCGTGCGCACAGCACCCAAGCAGCTCTTGCTGGTCCCGCGGTGCGCGTGCTGGTGGCGAAGCTTGACTGAGCGGAACCCAGCGCTGGAGAAACGAGAAGGAGGCACAGCGTGGAGTCCTCGGAGGTGGCCTCCCGCTGCTGCCGTGGTCCGCTTGGCACTCCCGGGCCCTTGGAGAGGCTCTGGAGGGGGGCACTGGAGGGACCTAGCGCCAGGGCGCTGGATGGGCTTAAAACGGCACTGTCTGCAATTGATTGTGTTTATCTGCAGTGATGGCCCTCACATAACCGGCTCGGTTTGATTGCATTGCAACATAATATTTTCATGTTTACAGTGTGATCCCTCCTTAGCTGGGATCATGTAGCTGGGGAGAAGCTCTATCAAACCTTCTTTCTTTGAACTTTTAAACACTGCAAGCTGCTTAGAGCAGCTCTGTGGTCATGCAGAGGCCATTCCCTTTTTAAATGCTCCCAGGTAGTGATTGAATGGCATAACACCATGGCTACTAGGTCTGGAAAATGTACAAAAGTGGATTCCCAGAGAGCTTTGCAAAGCACATTAGGTGCAGTTCAGATAAACGTTCTCTAATTAAATAGGCTTTTTTTCTCTCCCTGGGCTGGCTAAGACGCAGCTAACAACATCCTTGTATGAAAGGAAGATGGCTGCCATATGTGCCTGGGGGCAGCCATCTTTTTGCCCTACAAGTCTGCAGGAAGGGATGATGATGATGATGATGATAATAATAATAATAATAATAATAATAATAATAATAATAATATGCTCCACCATTCACCACCACGTTCCTGGGAGTGACGCGGTGCTTGGACACCCGCAGGCTCTGCGCTGCCCCAAACGCTCCACCCACCGCCTCCCCCTTAGCTGTAGGGCGGCTGAGTGGGAGGAGGCAGGCAGATTCCTTGGAGGCCCCGCAGAGTGTCCTGCCCTGGCTGGCCCCACCCCTGGCCGTAGGGCATGCACGCCGCCCCAGGCACCCGATCGGCTTGCTCCGCCCCTGCATGGAAGGCAGCACCTTGTACAGGCAAGAGCAGGGCCCTGCCGCCAATGTCGAGTCTTCGTTCTTCAACAGCCGATTCCCTAACTGAATGAAGCCTGTGAACAAGAGTGTTTATTGGGCTTACCATACAACTACGCGCAACACTTGGCTGTTGAGGAAAGAAGTTCTGATGCCAGAGCCAGGGCTGACAGTGTGTGTGGCCCTGATCCAGTCTCTACTCAATTATGCCTTGCACATGAGGAATGCGTGCCATGGGGCTACAGACTGATTGCAGCTCTTCTCAATTATCTCCTTATGTCTACCACGTTTGTTCTTGTGTATATATAGCCCGCAGGTAAGTTGCAGAACCAGCTCAATTTCTTACCAAGGACGGACACCTGGGCCCTGGCAGAATCTGGCACGACATCCTCAGGAAGCTCCAAGGAGAATGAATCTGAAGCAGAACCTCCTGACAATGAGGTGAATACATGGTTAATTTGAGGGTAACAGAAGTGCACACAGAAAGCTCCGCAAGTGAAGCCAAATTTGAACGCAATGCAGTTACACACACACACACACACACACACACACACACACACCAGTCTTCATGCCTGTTCTTCCATTGGCAAAAGTTGGGCATTTCCTCTCATTCTGCTTAGCAGGGATAGGCAGGAACAATTCAGAGGTGGGGTTAAAGCTGCAGGAGGGCAAAGCTTCTCCCCCGCCCCAGGGCATTGTCCTGATTCAGCTCAGTCCTCGCCCCTGCCCCAGTGATTTGGTGTTTTGTTTTGTTTCCTAATCAGGGAAAACCCACTATTTAGTGATAGATCAGAAAAAGTGGCGATTCAGGGAAAACATGAGTTTCCAATTGAGTGCTAAAGAGCAGTCCCCCCCCCCAAAAAAAAACACAAAAAAGGAAGTGAGGATAAGCCTTAAGTTAGTGACGGGCAACCTTTTGAGCTTGGTGTGTCAAAATTCGTCAAAAAACCGAGCATAACTCAGGTGGTGTGTCACTTCGAGAAAAAAACCATAATTTTGCGATATTTATAGTTTAAATAACAAAAATGTATAATTGTAATATATAACTGTATTTAATAAACCAAAAACTAATTATTTAACCAAACCAAACCAAAAACCCCTTATTTATCACAAAGTGCCCAGAGTTGTTGAGATTTTGGGGGGGAGCTGCTGACCAAAGTTTTGGAGGTTTTTTGGGGGGGGTTCAAAAGTTGCTTTGCTTTTGGGGGGGCATGCCCCAAAGCTGCTGCGCTTTTTTGGGGGGGGGGAGAACAGAAATAAATGACGAATAATACCTTTGCTGGAACTAACACACAGCACCGACATAGTCTGCCAAAGCGCCAGAAAAAACAGCACAGAAAGGGTTAAAAACCAATCTCTGGCTACCAGCAACAAAAAACAAAAAAAGGAGCGGAGAGAACGGGTATTTACAGCGGAGAGGAACAAATGGGGGGGGGAAACAACAACAGCGCGAATGGGCCGATGGGGCGCGTGCCAGCAGCGAGGGCTCTGCGTGTCACATCTGACATGCGTGTCATAGGTTCGCCATCACTGCCCTAAGTGGTGGTGAATTCAGCCTGCCTTTCATTCTTGAAACCTCTTTTTGACCCCCAGGTTAAAAGCTGTTAGGTGCTACTGACCTTCAGGGCACATCAGAGAGCTATGGGCTTTCTCAGCCAGGACACCCTCAGGCTGTCAGGGATGGGGAGAGGGGAAGAAAAAAAACAGTTTTCAAACCATCAAAATATTCACATAGCCTTCAGATTTAAACACCTGATGTGTTTCATGCGGGGGGGGGGGGGGATCTCAAAAAGTCCCTTCCTTCACCCCTGTCATTCAGAAGCAGAGTAGAGTAAGATGTGCTCTTCTGAAGGTGTTAGTCCCAGACACCTTGTGGAAGAAGGTGGAAGAATGTCAGCCAGTGGGAAGCAGCAATAAAAATATGGTATTGTTTTTGCTAGCAGTTGAGAAGGAAATGGACAGAAGCTTCTCTGATGCTTC
Source organism: Zootoca vivipara (assembly GCF_963506605.1). Taxonomy (NCBI): domain Eukaryota; kingdom Metazoa; phylum Chordata; class Lepidosauria; order Squamata; family Lacertidae; genus Zootoca; species Zootoca vivipara. The sequence goes on along the minus strand of NC_083291.1, from coordinate 31,001,415 downwards.
TGCAGCCAGGTTCTGCTTGTGAGCTGACCCCTTGGGGACAATAAACATATTACTTCTGAGAGTGTACAGTCCTTCTCCAGGGAACCCCAGGAAAAGGCTCTTTCCTGAAATTAGGGGGCCATTCCAAAAATAATAATTGCTTCTCCCCTTTTACATTACTTGCTGAGCATTCAGAACATGGTCCTCCATGGACAGGTAGTTCTTCTGAATGCTAGTCTAGGTCAGTTCCCACTTCAAGCAGCCTCATGTTAGGGGAATCACAGAATCGTAGAATTGGAAGGGACCCTGAGGAACATCTAGTCCAACCCCCTACAATGCAGGAATATGTCGCTCTCCCCTATGGGGATTGAACCTGCAACCTTGGCATTATCAGCACCATGTTCTAACCAGCTGAGCTATCCATATAGTCACGAGGAGGGGGATTTGCAGAGGTAGCAATAAATGCTATATTATAGACTCACCCAGACAAGGATAGACTTGATCAAGGTGTCACTTCGGCCCTTTTCAGGCACAGTGGTCTGCTCACCACCACATAGTTTCTCGCTTTTGAGTGCCATTGTGGTGACAGTGAAGTTCATCACACCTAAAGAAAATGACAGAAAATATGTTCATCCCTGCAAAAACACGCTGTTTCAGAAATCAGTAATGGAACAATTTCTATAAGCTCCCCTACTCCCTGCCTGATCTCCTTGATAATTCCTAATGAGCCCAGCTCATAATTGCTGATAGGTGATAGATTTGCTTCAAGAGGCTTCCCTCTGTGGAGTAATTTTATTAATATAAAGTAAAAAAAATAAAAAGTGCAAGGCAAAAGTGTGGATAAGCCGTCAGATGGCTTTCTGGTTGGCTACTGTGGAAAGAGAACATGGAACCTCGATAGGTCTTTGGTCTGATCCAGAGGGCTTTGTCTTATAGTCTGTGATTAATAATAATAATAATAATAATAATAATAATAATAATAATAATAATAATTTATTATTTATACCCTGCCCATCTGGCTGGGTTTCCAACAAAATATTAAAAATACATTAAAACATCAGTCATTAAAAACATTAATCATTAAAAACTTCCCTAAACAGGGCTGCCTTCAGATGTCTTTTAAAAGTCAGAAAGTTGTTTATTTCCTTGACATCTGAAGGGAGGGCATTCCACAGGGCAGGCGCCACTACTGAGAAGGCCCTCTGCCTGGTTCCTGTAACCTCACTTCTCACAGTGTAACTTCACTTCTCACAGTGAGGGAACGGCCAGAAGGCCCTCGGAGATGGACCTCTGTGTCCAGGCTGAATGATGGGGGTGGAGATGCTCCTTCAGGTATACTGGGCTGAGGCCATTTAGGGCTTTAAAGGTCAGCACCAACACTTTGAATTGTACTTGGAAATCTACTGGGAGCCAATGAAGGTCTTTCAAGACCAATGTTATGTGGTCTTGGCGGCCGCTCCCAGTCACCAGTCTAGCTACTGCATTCTGGATTAGCTGTAGTTTCCAGGTCAATACCAGAAAGGTTTTGCTTCTCAATGGAAGCAGGCTTATTGTGGAAGCAGGGGTTATTGGGTTGCTGTTGTTTTTATTTCAATGGTGTATTTTGTGGTTGTATATTCTGATTTTTATTCTGTGAATCACCCTGAGACCTGCGGGTATAGGGCGGTAAATAAATTCAATAAATAACAATAAATAAATAACAACACTATCCACATTGCAGCCCAAGGGGACGGAATGTGGGAGGGATAATGGTTGCCATACAGAAAGGAGATGGGGATATTGGTTAAGGTGGAACACCCTTATGATCATCTTTTCTCTGCCCATCTCTCCTTAGGTCACCTCACCCAGTTTAGAGGCCTTCACATTCCAGGAGTAAGTCTTCGCTTCACCAGCACATAAGCAACTTATGTATTCACAGTCCTTGCATGGCTGCACCTGATAATCTTCGGACTCGGACAGGATAACCTGGACCTATGAAACAGTGGGGAAAGAGGGAAGGAAGTTTTACTCAGGATTCTGCTCACGGCTGGATTATAATGGTGCAATTGGAGCAAGTTTACCAGGGCGCATGCCTGCAAGAGCCGAGACCCTAAGGTCTCCGCAAAAGAAATGACTTCAGCTTGTACAATGGGACTTCACACCCTCTTCCCCTCCCCACCCCCGCTGCTCTCCACAAATCAGATCCAGAGGATCAGGAGAACCCCCAGAACAGGTTTAAAGGTAAAGGTAAAGGGACCCCTGACCATTAGGTCCAGTCGTGACCGACTCTGGGGTTGTGCGCTCATCTCACATTATTGGCCGAGGGAGCCGGCGTATAGCTTCCAGGTCATGTGGCCAGCATGACAAAGCCGCTTCTGGCGAACCAGAGCAGCACACGGAAACACCGTTTACCTTCCCGCTGTAGCGGTTCCTATTTATCTACTTGCATTTTGACGTGCTTTCGAACTGCTAGGTTCGCAGGAGCTGGGACCAAGCAACGGGAGCTCACCCCGTTGCAGGGATTCAAACCGCCCACCTTCTGATCAGCAAGCCCTAGGCTTAGTGGTATAGCCCACAGCGCCACCTGTTTAGGGTGCCCTAAAATGACGTTTGTTATCTCAGTGATTTTGCTATTGGGACAGAACACTGGAAAATGAGAGCAGGTTTTATTTTCGTTTTAAAACTCAGCAATTAGAAGAAATTAATGATAAGTTAAGTGAGTTTAAAAAGTGGAATTCAATATACAATATATTATTTTTTGAAGTCCACAACAGCTTATGCCATGTGTGTGTGTGTGTGTGTGTGTGTGTGTGTGTAATACACTGTATCTCTTAGCATTTTTATAATTCGTCCATTCATTCGTTAGCCTTTTGGTTTAGATGAAAACGATACATGTATCTAGTTTGGCTTTGTTAATAAAAATTTACAAATCCAAAAAATGCTATCGAAATCGGAAATTTCCATTTCTGGGCTACTGTCAACTCTTGCCCATCCCTTGTCCTCCCTCCTTTCACTGAGCCCCCTGGTCAACCCTCTGACTTAAAAGAGGTGATATACCTGCTCTGCTTAACAAGGAATTGAATTCTTAGAGCATGGGGAATTAGTGAAGATCTTCCTTACCCACATGCAGTGTTTCAAATAGTTAAAGACGGTGGCGATCATTGGAAATGACTCCCCACGAATCACGGAATAGGGCAGGGTGACGTCCACGAAGAAAGGCTTAAAGACCGTCAACCTCGCCGGCGGGGGAATGCCCAGGCCACTGCTTTGGGAGGTGCAGAACATGCTGACTTTCCATTCAGTGATGGTGTCCGGAACTGTGAGCGCCACTGACTTCTCACCTGAAGGACTACAAAGAATGTGGGAAGAAGAAGAAGAAGAAGAAGAAGAAGAAGAAGAAGAAGAAGAAGAAGAAGAAGAAGAAGAAGAAGAAGAAGAAGAGTAGTTTGGATTTGATATCCTGCTTTATCACTACCCGAAGGAGTCTCAAAGCGGCTAACATTCTCCTTTCCCGTCCTCCCCCACAACTAACACTGAGGTGAGTGGGGCTGAGAGACTTCACAGAAGTGTGACTAGCCCAAGGTCACCCAGCAGCTGCATGTGGAGGAGCGGAGACGCGAACCCGGTTCCTCAGATTACAAGTCTACCGCTCTTAACCACTACATCATACTGTGTAGGCACATACATGCACACATACATTTTTGGTGGTGGCAACCCCTGTCCACCCCAGGTATACCTATTTGGAAGTACAGTGGTACCTCAACGTCCGAATGACTCGACTTCCGAAGGTTTCGACTTACGAAGTCAGCAAACCCAGAAGTCTTTTTGCCATGCGCGCGTTCTGCGCATGCGCAAAATTGACGCTTTGACAGCTGAAGGTTTCGACTTACGAAGAGCGCCACGGAACAGATCGCCTTCATAAGTCGAGGCACCACTGTACAGTGGTACCTCTGGTTACGAACGCTTCAGGTTACGAGCTCTGCTAACCTGGAAGTAGCTGCTCCTGGTTGCGAACTTTGCCCCAAGATGTGAACGGAAATCACGCGCCAGAGGCACGTGTGCAGCAAGAGACCCCATTAGCGAAAGTGTCCCTCAGGATAACAACGGTTTCAGCTTAAGCACGGATCTCCAGAACAAATTAAGTTTGTAACCAGAGGTACCACTGTACCAGCTGTATTGACTTTTTCGTTCCTGGCAAATAGTATGTTTTTCTTTGCACTGAATGTTAAGTTGCCCATTTACTTTTTGTAGCAAGGTCAGGAACCTGGCGTGGGTGGATAGGGTGGGTGGGAGTGGATGATTTAACCCTTTGCCCTCCCCCTCCCCCTCCAGCTATTCGAATGAAGTGAACAACTGAATGCAAATAGCAGGGACAGAGAGGCTGGTCTGGATCCTGGGCTGCAGCAGGATCCCAATCTGGATCAAGCCCCTTGCAAAAGTTCCCTTGAGCTGCATTTGGTAATAGGGAAAGGGAAGGGAAGGGAAGGGTAAAACCTCCTCATGCATTGCAGTCCCAATAAAAACCGAGTCCCTCCATGCTTTCTATTAAATAAACAAGCAAACCAAAATCTGGAGTTGAGACAAGCTGCAAGGAGGATGAGTGTTGCCTTAATATTTTCTTCTTCCTTCCTGATATGTACCATGAGCAGTGCTTTTTTTCTGGGGGTACGCATACCCCTAAACATTTTGTGAATCTTTGTACTTTTGTCCATTTACTGTATTTATTTCCCCGATTTGAACTAGAAAATGGTGATTTTCTTGAGTCAAAATGAGAGTACCGCTAAACATTTTTTTTAGAAAAAAGCACTGACCATGAGCATGTACCACGGAATAGAAATGTAAGCAGAAATCCCAGTATTGCGGGAGATATTTGGCTGCCATATTTATTTCACTTAAAACTGGGAGAAATGTAATTTAAACGCAAGATCTGGGAGAAGCCCATCTCAGGAACATGGGCATAGCCAGGATTTTTGTTGGGGGGGGGGGTCAGGTCTTTTGTGGCGGGTGGGGTGCAGAACCTCAGTTTGCTATGTATTTTTATTGATTTTTATTGATTTGGAAGTGGGGTGGAGCTGCCCCTCCCTGCCCCCCTTGGCTACGCCTATGCTCAGGAATTTATCAAAACTTACTCAACATTATACAGCTTCCAGATCCAGGTCTCAGGGAAGTTCTGACGGACTTGAGCATCGACGTCTGCGCCAGACAACCAAGGACGGGATTCAGATGCGAGGGCCGGTCTATTCCCTGACTGCAAGCCTCCTCCAAGCAACCCTGCTGCAACAAAACAGAAACGCTTAGACTTCTGCCTTGAAAGATATGTGTGGCTAAGCCCTCTGTCAAACCACCTTCAAGCACAGATACACATGCCAATAATCTGGCATTGGAAACCTCCTTACTTGAAGAGAACGTGCCAAAGGCAGAGTAGTGATGGCTGCATGTTGCTGGCTTCTTTATTTTGTTGTTTGACAAGACTTTCAGTCCCATAACCTGTCGGTGGTGAGAGAGACCAAGGGAAGGAATCACATTAGTTGCGCAGGTCAATGGTGCCAGCATGGCCGTACCCAGCGCGGGGCAGGGGGGGGCAGCTGCCCCCCCAGAAGCAAAAAAGCGAGAGCACAGCATGACAGGCAGGGATGCTGCCAACTGCCTCCGTCGACGGAAAGCATGTATGCAAATGAGGTGCCGCGGAGCATTGTGGGGCAGCACTTTCTGTGCTGTGCTCGCTGTGACTTGAAGGAGTGTGGGCTGAAGTTAGCCCAGGTCCAGGTCCAGCCTTCCGTCGACGGAGGCAGCTTTGCTGCTGCTGCCTTGTTGGCTGGAAACGGCCCCCTCCCCTCTGGGTGATCCAGGCCACGTCATTGCCAGCCAATCAATCAGGTGGCTGGGGGTGGGGGGCATGGCTGGCGTGCCCCCCTAGTTTTGATCCTGGGTGCCAGCGGTTTTTTTTAGCTTCTTCCATCTATCCACACATCACACATGTCTTCCTTTCCTCCCCCCTTCTCCCATTCTCTAGGGTTAGACACGCACATGATTGCTTAAAGGGATATGAAATGAAAAATGGGTTGTTTCCAAAAGGGAGTTTGCTGGGCAACCTCAACAGCTGGCGCGTGCCATTTTCACACAGGTTCATCATCAAAATGCCAGCCTGGTTTTTCTTAAATTCAATCTGGATCTGGGAATCCCTGAATGCTGTTCAGTGCCTCTTCTACACTAACTCCCCTATTCCAGTTGAAAACTGCATAATAAAGGGCGCTTACTTTGAGGAAACTGAAGAAGTCCACCCCACCATCATCAAACCAGGGTCTCCAGCTGTAGCGCTTGCTTCGTGCCAGTGGCATAGGGTCGCTGATCGGTCCTGGTCCATCGCAGCGATCGTACTCGGTGACTTGATAAGGATACCCTCCTAGGAAATAGAACCTGTCATACACCTGCAAAGGAACACATGGCGTGTCAAGCAAAAGGATGTGAATTAAGCTGTAGCCCTTGCCTACATCTCTCCTCCCCTGAGCTTTCCCATCGTTCCACACGCTGGCTGCTCTCTCCCTCCGAGTCTCTCCCTTCCCCCCTGGCTGCTTCAGACCCACTGCTGCTCCCTGTGCTTGGCGAGGTGGATGTTAGGATGTTGGGGGCTGGCTCCCTGTAGGGAGTCACCCTTACAGTAACCAAATTCAATTTCCAAAGTTATACCACATAGATCTGGAGATGAGAAAGGAGAAGGAGTAGATCTCCAAACTGCTAGCAGTAGTAATGATGAAGGGGTCAAAGGACAATGGGATGGGGAAATGCCAAACTCTGAATGTGATGAGGATACTGGTGCAGTTTCAAAACTGGATATCAGGCATTGTCAGGGACTGGGCAGAAGAGGAGGAGTGGTGGAGACCACCTCCCCATCTTGACCCTTCCAGGGAGGAGGAAGAGGAAGATAGTATAGATTTACAATAGTGGTAGTTACAGGTAGGTAGCAGTGTTGGTCTGACACAGTCAAAAAATTTTTTTAAAAATCCTTCCAGTAGCACCTTAGAGACCAACTAAGTTTGTCATAACAAAATAAAAAAATCTTTCTAGTAGCACCTTAGAGACCAACTAAGTTTGTCATAAGTATGAGCTTTTGTGTGCATGTATTTGAAGAAGTGTGCATGCACACGAAAGCTCATACCTATGACAAACTTAGTTGGTCTCCAAGGTGCTACTGGAAGTGTAAGGGGGAGGGATTATAGAGAACCCTCCCCCCTCATCAGAAGCAGCCCACCTCCCAGCAGTCATGAGAGCGAGGGGTCTGAAGGGGGGAGTCAGGAAACGGAGAGGGAGTGCAGGGCTCTGGCAACATCAAAGAGCCCCTGCTCCATAGGCAGGAAGAGAGGGAGGCAGAAAAAGTGGACAGGAATAGGTGAGACAGAAGTCCCGTCCCGTCCCCCCGACGCCGGAATTGAGGAGGAGGAGGAAAGGGAGGCGCTTCTCAGTTCCAAGGCTTTTATGCTGGTCACGAACGCGGAGGGGGGTAGTGCAGGAATCTGACTCGAGCGGGTAGAATGAAATGAGCAATCCGTTACACTGTAAATAATGTGCACCAATAAAAACGTCTGAAAGACAAGCATGTGGAAGGTCGTTACTCAAGAGTAGTCACAACAACCCTGACAGGAAGGAATTTTTTAATTTTGTTTTTACAATAGTGGCTTGAGGGAGGTCACAGCTCAGAGGCAGCTGAGGGGGGAAGTTGGGAAATAATGGGAGTGGAGGAGGAGGCAGAACCGGAGCGGCTGCTGGCTGACACCTTGTCACTAGAAAGCATTCTAGACCCTTCAACTCCCAGAACCCGGAGAGCCTTAAAAGTAGGAGAGCAAAGAGCTGAAAGACAGAGGGCACTTAGCGGCATCTGTAGAAGTGACGGATGAGGAAGTGGGAGAGGTGGGGTGGTGGTGAAGATTCACTCAGGACAATGCCATTATCCAAGAGGCTGGGTTCTATAGCCTCTCTCTGTAAATATTGAATAAAAAAGACAGTAAGAAACGTTTTCTTGTCTTTATACTTTCCTGGGCAACCAGCCAGGAGCTGCTGACAGCATCCTGACAGGCGCTAGTAAAGGCATTCCACTAGTAAGGTTGTCCTACACTGCAAGGACAGTGCAGCCTCGTGAATCCTCTGCTTGCGAGGAAATCCAGCAAATGCTGAAGTTCATTTATGGAGAAAGGCTGCCCAAGAAGAAACTGATGCACTACATCAAAATAATACACAGACACTTATTTTCCCAGCCATCTACAGGAAAAAAAGCAAGTGGGTGCAAGTGGGTTTTTAAAAATTAAACAAGAGAATGCACTAGCAAGTGATATGTTATTGCCCAGAAAAGGACTTTGGGGAGAAAGACCGCCATGGCTAGGAAAATGCTCCTGGAAAACTTGAGAAAATGGGGGTACAGTGCATAAGTGCCCAACCCTGCCCATCATATTTCAGTTTCATCCATTCTCTCTCTGCCTTACGGTTGTGTTGGTGAGGTCTCTGTCATTCCTGAGAAGCAAGACACTTTGGTCCACAGCCCGAATGGCACACAATGACCCAGGTGTTGCCTTCAGTTCAAGGTCGATGCTTGTTCCGGGAAGCTCCTGCTGCTGAGATAACCCCAGGCTGACCTGCAGAAGTGAATGCTGAGAATCAGAAGTGCCAAAACAAAGCAGGGGACATAAAATCATAGACAAGTATTTACCCAGCAGACAAGCATGATATTTTAGAATGGGCAACCCATTGTGGCATCGGTGCATGAAACTTTGTTGTGTTAAATATATGTATTTAATCTGTATGTTATTTTAATACTATGAGAGTTTAATTTCTTTTTCACAGTTATCCTTTATACCTTTTTAGCTCTGTGTTTTTTAATCTGTGTTGTTTTAATTTGTGTAAGCCACTTTGAGTTCCAGTCTGGAAAAAAGGCATGATGTAAATAAAAAAGAAGAAGAGGAAGAGGAAGAGGAAGAAGAAGAAGATATAACATTTACTAACAGATTAAGTCTGGATAGACTATTTTTACTGTTTACTCACATGAGAAAATGCACCTCAGGGAGGTCCCTGAAGTCAGGAGATCTCCCTGCCCCCAATTAGCTCCCTTTAACCTAAATAACTCTTAATTTTCTACAGTGCTACTTTGGGTTTGCCATATTCCCAAAAGTGAAAATCCGGACAAAGTTTTTGAGCTTTTGTGGGGAACATCTCTCCCCCCCATTAAGTTTTTAGGCTTTTAAAAAAAATATTTTAAAGCATTTTTATTTTTAATCACCCTACTTGCCATATGTCCAAGTTATCCTGGACATTTTGCCAATTTGGCAAAAATCCACCCGGGCGCCATTTCCAGAACCGGATTCCCAGATGTGTCCGGGAAAATCCAGACGTATGGCAGCCCCAGCTCCTTCCTTCCTTCCTTCCTTCCTTCCTTCCTTCCTTCCTTCCTTCCTTCCTTCCTTCCTTCCTTCCTTCCTTCCTTCCTTCCTCCCCTTCCTCCCTCCCTCCCTCCCTCCCTCCCTCTCCCCCTCCCTCTCCCTCTCCCTCCCCCTCTATGTATTAGTCCCAAATCATATTTCTTCCAATCATGATGGTAGCTGCTAACACCATTCTTTGCTCTTCCACTGTATGAGACATTGGGAATTGCAACTGACTTTCCACACAGCTGGGGGTACCGCACTTTGTGAGTCTGCGCATCCTGCTATGTTCTGTCCACACTAGTGGATGTGACACATATGCATGGGTGGGAGAGGGGAGGATATACCGTAAATCATCTGACCCGAGCACCACTTTTTTAAAAAAAACACCTTACCCTGCCCTGCCTTTAAAAAAAATAAAATCAAGTTTCCATGTGCTTCAAGGCAGCGGTGTGCTTGCAAAGGGGTCCCTCGGATCTCCCCCCCCCCATTTTCTGGGTACGTGATTGGCGCATGGGAGCCCACTTATTCCGGTTATTTCCCCCCAGTCATGTCTGAGGACATACAGTTCTGCTGCTTGCCATCCACACCAGTAAGTGGGTCTTGATGGAATGTACCTGGGCTGTGGCTTTTGTCCCTTCCCACAAAGGGAAGCAGGAAATTGTAATGTCCTGGGACACTCGGATCAGCTCTGCTATCAAAGAAGGGATTAAAAAACAGAGCTACCCTTTGTTTTTCGTTTAAAAATAATAATCCAGAGGTCTTGCACAAGTGCAAAAGTGATAAAGAAGCCTTGTGCAAGACCTCCATATCAAAGGGGCGGTGGGGGGGGGGACACACACAGATGAGCCAGATGTATGGGCTGGGATTACAGCCTCTTAGATAATCTCTCATGTTTACGGTTTGCAGATCTTGAGAGAAAATCTCCTCTGAATCAGGTACAGGAACACAGGGAGCTGCCTTATAGTAAGTCACACCATTGGGTCTATCTGGTTCAGAACTGACTGGCAGTGGGCCTCCTGAGTTTTAAGGTAATAGTCTCTCCTGATCTTAACTGGGAATGCTGGGAATTGAACCTGGGACATATTTAGCCCTTTGACTTTGAGGGAACCAATGGGAATAGTTCCCCCCATCCTTTTGTACTGGAGGCCACTGGAAGCAAAATGGCTCATTTGTGCTCAGGTGAGGAGCAACTGGAAGTAGGGGTGTGGTTTTAGAGGCTAACCGCCAAAATGTCACCAGATTTGTGACAAACTCTCCACCCAAAATAAACACTAGTAAGCTTCCACATCAGTAGTGACTAACAGAAGCATAACAGGCTGTGGTGGAATCTAGACACATATAAAAATGTTGTGAAAATGCTTTTTTTTAAAAAAATGTTTTGAAAAATATACTGAATTCACCATAGCTCACCATCGCCACCTAGTGTCACACTTGTATAATGCACTTTTCAACGCACTTAAAACGTTTTATTTGCAGCTGTATAGCTGATTCCTGTTTACTTATTGGGTTTTCCTAGGACTGGTTCAAGCCATTTTACTGCCCGGGGAAGCAAATTGTGTCCCAAGTCAAGAAGATACATAGTACCTCCCACAAACACCTCTTCCCCTTCCCTGGCAGTAAAAAGACAGTAATAATATCTTAAATAACTAACAGCTTGCTGCCCTTTGTATCAAGAGCCTCAACTCTGCTTCTGCCTGTCCACACATCAGAGATACTGTACTGGACTTGAGGAAAAGTGGGCGGGGATATTTTCTATGGTCTAAAATACACAAGCAGTATAGGGGAAATTCTCAAGGTCAACAATCTGATGATGACATCGTGTGGCTGTCCCATAATTTCAGAGTAAACACCCCATCTGCAAAACATCTGCTGGGATAGACGGAACAATTTCTGCTGTCTCTCCGATTCTGAATGCACTTGGGCATTTAACTCTTAACACTCTCCTTCTTGCCGGTACTCTGTTTGTCGCTAGGAACCATGGCCTTGCAGCTCACCTGGTTTTTGAAGCACATGGACACTTCAAAGCTGACTTTGTCTGCAACGGCGCCTCCATCGTGGAAGAGAGAATAAACGACCAAGGATGGTTGTGGTGCAAAGTCAGAGGTGAAGGTTAATGAAATGGAGAAGGACCCTTGAAGACCTGAAAGAGGGGAGACAGGTTTCTGAGTGGAGGGATCAGTCATCAGGATGACTCCTTAATCCACACCAAACCCCAGACTTTCCCTCCATCACTCTTTATTCTCTCCCTCCTCCTTCACAAGGCATCTCCTTTAACCTCCCCGCCACTCTAGTCTAATATAAAATATAAGTGTCTCCCCATTTTCATTCCCAGGTACTGTCCATATAATAGTCTAGTCTTGGGAACACCATCTAAAAAGCCAAACTCTGCCAAAAAGTCACAGAAATCCACCAAACTCCACCACAAACACTTCCTTCAACCCCCCCCCTCTCTCCCTCTCTATAAAATTTTAGTTACAGGTAGGTAGCCGTGTTGGTCTGACACAGTCAAAATCAAAATCAAAAATCCTTCCAGTAGCACCTTAGAGACCAACCAAGTTTGTCATAGGTATGAGCTTTCGTGTGCATGCACACCAGATCGAAAGCTCATACCTATGACAAACTTGGTTGGTCTCTAAGGTGCTACTGGAAGGATTTTTTTATCTAAAATTTTATTTAGTTTAATAAAATAAAATAAATAAAATTTATTTAACATAAAAAGAGAATTCTGAAGAGTCTCCTGAACTTCCCTCCTCCCCTTTGTGGGTCCTTATATTGACCTTTTCCTCCTGCATCTTGTCTATTAATCCAAATTTTTTAAATCTCCATTCTACCCGAAATTCAACATTAAACGACAAATGTTACTGCAATGCTACTACAGTAATAATAATTTTAATTGTTTGCAATGGTTTTTAAGGTAAATTGTATATTTTCCCCATTCCTTATTCAAATTTTGGTCTTCCAAACCTCCTTTCTGAAACTCCAACTCTCCACAGACTTCAAAAGTTGGTGAAAAGACTAGTGGAATTGCAGTTGCAAAGGTTCCTGGGATTGCTAGCCATTTTCCCCACTCTATTAACACAATTTTTGAAGTTTCCCATTATTTTCAGGCCACTCTCTCTCTCTCCCCCCCCAGCTCCTTTTTGCAGTTTAAATCGATTTATTTAACCATTTCCCAGTGCCACGCATATGCCCAGTGGTGAGCGAGTCAAACATGCAGAAGTGGGGAGAGATATGACAGATAGACTTACCTCCACCATCGCCACCCACATTCTTTTGTCCATGCGTAAGGATTTTCCCCTTTCCTGTCACCTGGCGAAGGAAGATGCATATACAGAATGAAAACATCCAGAAAGGGGCACTCTCAAGAGACATATTTCTCATGTGTCAGATGTTTGATGCCATAGACATTAGGGCACTAGTGTGGAAGCAATAGAGGAAAGGTCCTAAATGGCCTCGGCTCAGTATACCTGAAGGAGTGTCTCCACCCCCATCGTTCAGCCTGGACACTGAGGTCCAGCTCTGAGGGCCTTCTGGCGGTTCCCTCCCTGTGAGAAGTGAGGTTACAGGGAACCAGGCAGAGGGCCTTCTCGGTAGTGGCGCCCGCCCTGTGGAACGCCCTCCCATCAGATGTCAAGGAAATAAACAACTACCTGACTTTTAGAAGACATCTGAAGGCAGCCCTGTTTAGGGAAGTTTTTAATGTTTAATAGATTATTGTATTTTAATATCCTTCTGGAAGCTGCCCAGAGTGGCTGGGGAAACCCATCAGTTGGGCAGGGAATGAATGAATAAATAAGTATTATTTAACATTTAGGAAACTTCTGAAGGCAGCCCTGTATACGGAAACTTTTTAAGGTTTAAGGTTTTACTATGTTTTTATATATTCTGGAAGCCCCCCAGAGTGGCTGGGGCAACCCAGTCAGATGGGCAGGGTTCTAATAATAATAATAATAATAATAATAATAATAATAATAATAATAATAATAACTACTACTACTACTACACTCCTGGAAAAGACTCCAAGAACTGAACCAGGAAGGGTGAAAAGTGAAGTCCTGTCCTCTCTCTTTGGCCAGCTAGTTTTGGGTTGTTGCTTTTTTGTCTTGCCAACCCTGGCATCTTCTGTACTCAGCCAGGATGCTCACATAATAAGAAAAGAGGACTCCTTTCGCTTTGCCTTCTTCGCCTAGATCACTGTCCTTAATGCTGTAATCCACTTGAATCTCCTGCTGCTGATTGCAAGGCAGCACTCCTGGCACCCGCCGGACTTTCACAGAGCTCTTTGCAGTGGTGTAGTAAGGCTGTAGATAGAGGAAAGCGTTCTGGTAGTACTGATTGATTTTCCCCGGTTCATACACTGGATCCTCCAGATGGAGTCTTCCCTGGGAAAGAGATAAAGTTGCAGCCCTTAGTCAAACAACCAGTTAAAGTGACTGATCAAAAGAACTTTTGACTTTTCTTTTAACAGAACTAATGGTTAAGGTGGATAAGATCAGAACTTGGAAAGAATAGTGGGTTAAGCATGAATGACTACAGTATTTGAATGAAGATCTGATTTGTTTATTTTTATTTGTCTTCATTACGAGTTTTTTATTTTGTCTGATGATTAGGATTTTCCATGATAGTTTTGTTATAATTATTATTTGGATATACTATTAATATTGTTTTGTTTACGTTATTGTCCTTGGTAATCAGTTTTTTCTTCTTTTTTCATTTTTTTTCTTTCAGTGCTATATCATTTATATTTTAAATGTTGTGTATGTCTATAATTTCTTTTAGTATGTTTGTGAGTGTATTGTCTAAACAATTCTAAATAAAGTTTGTTTGTTTTTTTAAAAAAGGAACTTTTGACTACTGACAAAAAGACTCCCTAAAGAATCAGGAGACATGTGGAATCTTAAAAATATTAAAATATTAAAAGTCTTAAAAGAGGCATTATCCTTCACTCTCATAATGAGGGAATGCTTCTTCTCAAATTATACATAACACTGATGGCATGAATAGCAATCACATTGTGTGTGGGAAAAAAATATTCTAGGATTCCCTTCCCTATTATTATCAGGAGCATAGCACATGGGGAGGAGAGATTTAAGTGCTTCCCTCCCCATCCACGATCTCTGAATCCCCACCCCACACATTGGTGCCAATGGAAGACCCCCAAACGATAATTGTGCTTTGGGTGGGGTGGGGAGGTGAATGGGGAGGGAAGGTTTAAACCTCCCCTCTCCATATGCTGCGATTGTGACAACAATCTGGGGCAAGGGGGATGTTGCTGGTCTTTAATTTATAAAAGAAAAAGAAAAACCACAACTTTATTGCTAACCATTTGGCATGTGAAGTTAAGGCCTAAGATTAGGAGAGCGTATGTTGCAGCAAGCAGCACCTAAAGCCAAATTCAGTATGCATTTTTCCTTCAAAATTATTTTTCTATTCATATGTAAATGTATACAGGGTTAATTGATTGATTGATTCAGGTGACAGCTGTAATTAGATGCTTGCGTCCGCTGCTATTTTCCTAGAGAAAGAGGTGCCGGGACTTACTATGAACACCTCCCTCGTTCTCTTCGAATGGGGCGCCCACCTGAGAGGTGTCGGAATGGGAGTTCCGGTGCGTTCCGGGTGAAAAAAAGCCCTGCTTGTGTCTATTAAATTAGCAACTGTTTTGACTCAAGATATGTTTGATGCAAGACTACCATCTGCTGGGAAGTGGGGAGAAACAGAACTGATCCTATATGAAAGAGGATACAGCCACTACCACACTTCAGGGCTAGAGCATCTCTGTCCCAAAATGGCTTTGTATTGTATTGACAATGCAAGACCCATGTTGCACAGAGTGATCCTTCACAGTATGTCTCCCATCTGCTCCCTCTTCCATAAAGCACCACAAGAGCGGCCTACAGGCAATTTAAGTCTCACGTATAAAGACAATCAGCTCCTGTTCCTAGCTTCTCCTCCTTTCCCACCCAGTTCTTAGCAATTCCCTTCCTGCATTTGATCCCCTGCTAAGATACCCAGAGTGGACTCTGCTCCACCTGCCATGCTTTCTCATGTTTGGCTGCTGAGGACTTGTGCCTTATTCTGCTTCCTCACTGCTAGGAAAAGTGGTTAGAGTTTATAGAGTGTTAATGAAAGTTTGATATCATTGCTTATTCTGTATTTTGAACCATACACATTCTGATGGGGGGGGGTCTATAGCAGAAAAGTGACGTAGAAATAATTTTTTGCCAACCTAAACTGCATTGCATTAATTATCCTCCACATGTGCTTTGCCCTCTCCTGATTAACAGGCAGTTGGAAGGAGAAGCTAGAAAAAAAGGCATTTGTCCATCAAACTTTACTACTAGTGTTATAGTCTAGGAGCTACCGTGTTTTCCCGAAAATAAGACACTGTCTTATATTTATTTCCCCCCAAGAAGATACACTATGGCATATTTTCAGGGGATGTCTTATGTTTATTACGCGTCCAGCCTCGCCTCTTCCTTGGCGCCCTCCAGAACTGCGCCTATCACTATGTCTTATTTTGGGGGTATGGCTTATATTGCGCAAATGCTTAGAAATCCCACTACGGCTTATTTTATGGGTATGTCTTATTTTGGGGGAAACAGGGTAGAACAAATTCCAGGCATGGCTTTTCCATTCAAGATTTCTCATGGAAACAAGGAAGTCTGGAGAGAATGTTTTTGAAGTCTTGTTCTGAAGCCATGCCTTTGCTTCTTGCTACATGGTGTACAGAGAATGCAGAGCAATTTCCTCACCTCCAGAGAGACTCTTTTTCCGTTCCATGCTTCTGTGTCTAAAGAAAACTCAGCTATGCCATTGATGTCAGTAGTAAGCAACATGTTGGTCTGGTTGTTATTTAAATTAATTACTAAGAACACATCGTGGTTCCTCAGGATGGAGCCATCTCTTTGCAGGGCTTTGAGCTGTGAGGAGGAAGAGGAATAGAGTTGAGATTTACTTACATCACTGAAATTATCCATGGTTGCTTCTCAGCTGCCTCACAACATCCATCATAGTCTTCAAGAAACATTTAGAAAACAAGTCCTCTATTAGAGGGTTTAGATCAGGCATAGGCAAACTCAGCCCTCCAGATATTTTTGGCCTACAACTCCTATGATCCCTAGCTAACAGGATCAGTGGTCAGGGATTATGGGAATTGTAGTCCCAAAACATCTGGAGGGCCGAGTTTGCCTATGCCTGGTTTAGGTGATAGATCAGATGCAAAAGAAAGAGGATCTTCAGAGCAAAAAGAATCTTCCCAAAACAGGAGACAAGATGGGTTTCTCTCCAATATATAAAATTGTAATGATGTTGTCACACTGCAGTTTGCTTGGCCACAAACAGATGGTTTTGCAAAGTCTAGGGTGGTGTGCTGCCGAGCTGCTAGGAGGGCGGGTGGCACAGGTGTGGCAAGAAGAGAGGAAGAGGGATTTGGAGAATGAAGATGCAGAGCCAGGTGAGATGAAGAAGAGGGAACTGGAGGATGGAGACGCAGACAGGGAAGTGACCCAGGGCCACAGTCCAGGCAAGCTGAAGAAGTATGGCAAATTCTGAAAAGGGAGAGGTATGAGGGGTTGGCAAGGTATAAAGGGATGGCTGATTTCACCAGGTGTAAAGGGAGGGCAAGGAAGTTTGGCAGGAGAGTGTTTGTTTGAAATCATGTGGTCAATTGAGCTCATTTGTAATACAGCACCAAAAAGTACTAGGACGTTCTTGAAAATTATAGGAATTACCTTTCCCCTGAAGGGATAACCTTGATGGTAGTAATCATCTGTCTCCACAAAGTTCATAGATCCAGCTTGATCAGACATATAGAATTGACGAGCAACATTGGCTTGTACTCCTGCAAAAAAACAAACACAGAAAACCCTACCTAGCAGTGTCAGATATTTTTGCAAAGTATAACACAGCATGTACACATCATCCTGGGGGAAGGGGAAAAAAACATGCGCTCCAATATTAACCAGAATACTCTGCAATCCTAACTGGTACAAACCAGAACTAATCAATGGTGGTGGATTATTCAACCATAGGTAGTAGAGAACTTAGAATATTGGCACTCAGTAGATGCCAATGTATGGTTATTTTTCCCCTCTTTTTTAAAAACTCGGTTCCAAGCATTCTGTTGTGCAACCAAGAAACAGAAACCAAGACATGGCTTTGCAGATGACAGGGAGAGATAACACTACTTGTCAATAGCGCTATTCAGGCATAACTTCTCTGCGTTGAATAACACAAGGGTGGGGGAAGGGGGAGGGTGGGGGAAGGGAGAGAAGCAGGCACAAGCTTGATAACTCCACCCCCTGTTGCCATTTCCTGCTCCGTGGGTTGGAGGGCAACAATTTGCCCAGCGAGGAGCCTGTTCTACACAGGGAGGCTCACTGTGCAACATAGCAGGACCTTTTCAACACATAAGACAAATGCCCAAGTTGGACCAGCAACTCATTGTTGGCATCCATTTGTCTCAATCGCCAGGGGTGAAGTAAACCGTGGCATTAGCAACACGAAAGTGACATTTCTGGGGCACAAGCCTGGGCAGTGTGTATTGATGTCCTGGGCATAGCTGCCAAGTACCCCGTATTTCCTGGGAAACCCCCGTTTTTCCTTACCATTTCCCGGCGGTCTCCCGTTTCAGCTCCTCTCCCGTTAATCTCCCTTATTTTGGCTCCTGTCGGTGGCCATTTTTCTGGTGCTGCTTTGCCCATCTATGGGCACCAGAAAATGGCCAGCGCCAGAAGTCTTGTCTACGCATGTCCAGAAGTGTGTAGGTGCAACTTCCGGTGTCGCTTTGCCCATCTATGGGCACAAAGAATGGCCGGCGCCGGCACCAGAAGTTGTGTCTACGCACTTCCAGACATGCGTAGATGCGACTTCTGGCGCCGGCCATTTTTTGTGCCCATAGATGGGCAAAGCGATACTGGAAGTTGCGTCTACGCAACTTCTGGTGTCGCGCGGCTGCCAATCCCGGATTTCTCCACGAGAGACTTGGCAGGTATGGTCCTGGGCTGCCCAGACGACAAGACTGCCCTCTCGGCCTTGCTGATGTGGTGCAAAGGAAAGCAGAGCAATATGTTTGGCACCAGCTTGGCTGCAGGAGTTGCTAGAAGGAGATGTACAATGTACCATCTGACCACCTTAGGGACTCTACTCCAGATTTGTGTGGGGCCTTTTCTTCTCCTGAAGGCTGAGCAGTGTACATGGCCCTGTGGCCTCTCCTCCATAGATAATCATGCCTTCCTTTAATCGCGTTTTCTCTCTCTCTCTCTCTCTCTTTTGGGTGAGGGTGTTCCCCAAATTGCAAGCAGATTTTAAAGCAGACATTCCTGTTATGTACTTTGCTCAGTCTCTCACCTACACTCCAACACACCCACCCCTCGCCCCTCATATCCCTGCAAACACCAGACCTTACCTGTTCCAGCTTCTTCCAAGGAGGCCTCCACATCTATGCTGTGGCTGTATTCGTAGCTCGAAGGTCTGAACTGTGACAATTCCACGGCAGCAGAGAAGCAGCCAGTCCTGTCAGTCTGAAATAAACAGTCAGTGAAGGTAGCTAAGATGCCAATCACTGGTTTCGGGAAAGAACACAAATTCATGGAGCCTTCCTCCTACTCCTCAGAAGGTTGTTACAGATTTGGGGTACTAGAGTCTATTAGTGAATAGTAGACATTAATGAAAGTCAGAATCTAGCTAATAATTGGAGTACTGAAGAGAAAATTCCAGGCTAGTGGATAAATACAGGCTAAGCTTCCTTTCCAAGCCAGGGCCTCACCTGGGATGGCACATTTAAGATTTTTGGAAGCATCAGGTAACTCCTGAGCCCACTCATTTCCACTGTCCTCCAGCCCTAGAGCTTTTTCTCACCAACGCCTCTTGATCACGATTACCTGCCCTTTGAAATCCTGGCAGATGTCTGTAGGTGCTGGAGCAGTTGTATCTGGTGACCTCCAGAAATAATGGTAAGCTTTCTGGCACAAGGATATTTGCATTAAACCCTGGACAGGCTTGCCATATGTGTACCTAGAAAGGGGGAGGCGGGGAGTAGAGATAAAAAGTTTTGTCAGTCTCCAGCCATTACTCTTTATTTTCCTTTTTCTATGTGCTGTACACAAGCCTAGAGTTGCCAGCTTTTCTTTGGCAGGTCTCCTATGTCTTTAATGGAATGGAAAATTAAGATGAGAAACTTTCCCTATTGCTTTATATTAATGCAAGGGAAACCTTCCCTGGTTAAATTTGTACTTGTCATGCAAATGCTACAGGTACATGCGTACCTTTTCGGAGGGTTTGTGTGCTGATAATCTGATTTCTGCCCCGCTATGCCACTCACACAGACTTCAGCCATGCCGTGACACTCCTTGAATTTCCACAGACAGTGTTTTAATTGATACTTCTCCACTTAGCCTGAAAACCACCCACTATTTTGTTTTTAGCTAAAGATAACATTCTTAGTTATTTATAAACCTTATTCCGAAGGAATAAAACTTTCGATTTTTGTAGTTAATTATATTCACTGCTTAGATCCATCTTAGCTCCTTTGTCTGCACCCATGGTGTTAATGCTGCGAGCCCCTCCATTCTAGGCTCAGGTTGTAGATATGTGTAAATATAACCATATATCCTAAAAACACCGCAGTCTCTGCTGAGCTTCATTCCGGGGAAACTGTTCCCTGGAAAGCACTGGAACCCCCTGGAGTTGCTCCTTGCTCAGAGACTGGGGAGCATGTGCAACTATCAGATTTGCACAAAACCAGGAAACTGCAAAAGCTGAGAATTTACAATTGCCTGACTGTGTGCTTTTGTGCACTTCCTGGGAATTTAAAAAACAAAACAAGGTGCATGTGCAGCTTGCATGGCCTATTGGTATTTAGACGACATAATAAAATCAACAAATCAGAAGACAGGGAGAAACACAAAAGGGAACGCCTACGGCATGAACAGGAAAGACCAAAATTGCTCCCATTATATAAGTTCAAATACTTGCAGGTGTGGACTCCTCCAGTCTAATTCCAACAGAGAAAAAGTAGATAAGCAGCTAAATAATGCTCAAATGAAGTCATGCCCCTTGTTTAGCTCTGCTCTGCCCTCCCAAATAAAGTGATGGGTGCTCTGATATGTATACCTGCCACAGACTTTTAGAGGAAAGTTGCTGTCTGCTGAATAGATGATAGCAGGCTGCACCACCACCACTTCAAATTTGCGAATCACTGGAGAAGAAGAAAGAGAAGAGACCGTTACATGGCACACCATGAATCAGCTTGAAGAGAAGGTGTGTTGGCATTTGGCATGTTTTAAAGTGGGTTGATTCAAACTGTTGCCTTTCCTTTTTACTTACGAGAAGACGAAGTGGAATTTGGATTTGATATCCCGCTTTATCACTACCCTAAGGAGTAGTGGCTAACAATCTCCTTTCCCTTCCTCCCCCCCCCAACAAACACTCTGTGAGGTGGGTGGGGCTGAGAGACTTCAGAGAAGTGTGACTAGCCCAAGGTCACCCAGCAGCTGCATGTGGAGAAGCGAGGAAGCGAACCCAGTTCACCAGATTATGAGTCTACCGCTCTTAACCACTACACCACACTGGCTCTACTAAGCACTATGAGCTTAGATGTAGAGGCAGTTAACAGGTTTACATGCATTCTTTTCCAGACTGACATTTTCTAATAAGCAGAGTCTGGATTACTTCACCTGGGAGGTTTTTATGATGCTGTTATGGAGGCTGTGTTGCAGAGGTAGAAAGGGCTCTGCAAAACAGAACTTCTTCATCCTGCATAATGCACAGGGCCGGCTCTAGGGGTAGGCTGGGTGGCGCGGGGCGCCAGGGCACCGTGCCGGCAGGGGGACGCCACGTGACAAAGCCGTGCGGAAGCCGTGCTGCGCTGCGCCCACCCACCAGGGCGGGGGAACCGGAGCGATCTCCGCACCATGGCGCCCGGGCGCCCGACATGCTTGAGACGGCCCTGACAATGCACCACCCAGCATCAACAGAGCCTGAACTAGAACCATGGCTTAACATGTACCAGGTGTGCCCAATGGAACATTACCACCTTGAAACAGGCTTTGTTCACCACGTATCAGGCAGGTAGGCTCCCAAATCAGCGGGTAGCGTTTTCCAGGCAGATGTTGTCCCCAATGTCTGCTGATAGAAACTGAATTCTAAGTAGTGATTAATGGAAAAAGAGAATGCTTCTCCAAAACTCATTTCATACCATATTCAAGCACTTCAAAGTGCAAGAAAGCCTTCCCATGATCCACATTGATTGTGTAGGTCCCCAGCATTGGTTCAGCAACCAACTGGTAGGACAGTTGCACAACCCCATTGTCTGGCTGCACATTATTCCATTGCGCAATTCGGTTGCCTGCAGGATCCTGCAACCACAATTAAAAAAAAAAACATGAATTATTGCAGCACATACCTGAGTACCTCCTAAAGGAGGGCTGGGAAGCATCTCTGAAAGGGTGGAAGTTCTGCAACCTCCTCAACCTTCTCCCCTGCCCTCCACCCCACATTGGTGTGTGTGTGTTTCAAATTACTGTACATCCGAAGAAGATCCCTGGGAAACGTGAGGGTGCTCACCTGCAACTCCACCAGCTGATGCTGAAAAAGAAAACAAAGAGGCAATCCCTTTAGTCTCCAGCATGTGTAATACGTCCAACGACATCCTACAACTCTTCAAGTTAGGGGAGGGGGTTGGAAAATCTGTGGCCCTACAGATGTTGCTGGAGTGCAATTCCTACCGTTTCTGACCATTGGTTGTGCTGGTTGGAGCTGACAGGAATTGGAGTCCAAGAACATTGGGAAAGCTGCAGCTTACCCACTCCTGTAGATGCAAAGGATGAGCAGGTGCCTTTAATTACAGATAAGGGGTTTTTTTTTTGGTTTTTTTTTTGCAAACACAGGTTCCTAGGCAGGCAGAAAGGAGGAAAGGCATATTCTTGCTCCCCCACTTCTAATACAGTATCTGGAATAAAATGGCACCCCGGCCTCTACACTCTGGGATTTTATGCCGTCTATGAATCCCAGCCATTCAGAAACTTCCTGAACATCCCATACTGTTGCCATAGCTACAATGTCATGCCAAGCCACTGAAGATTCCCTATTTAGCTTCCCTAAAGCTGTCAGGTGTTCAGAAAACTGAGCACAGAGGATCTGTTGAACTTTGTTGGTGCTTTATTTTTTTATTTTTGACCTGTTCTGAGTGCAGACAAACGGTTTCTCCACGGATTCTAAATCTAGTGCGTGGGAAATAAATAAAAAAAGGAGCCATTTGGGAGGTTGGTTCAACCTTCCTCTCATTCCTATCACTATGAGCACATTGCCAGCTCGTGTTTCTAGCGATTACAAAAAAAAAAAAAAACACCCTACAATCTTGCTGTTTTTGGAACTGGGCCAGAAAGAAAGTTTGCAAGAAAGAGCTGGGCTCTCTCCTTCACCGAAATAGAAGCTATGAAAAAACCGCAAAATCTTGTGGATTGGGAACTCCTAAATGCACCACCGGTCATTACATGCAAGCACAAGCTGCTCTCAGAGCAGACTTTCTTTAAGTAAAGTGGCTGTCTAGAGTTTTGTTACGCACAGATTTGTTGCACTCATCACTAAATACTTTTGTACTCAGGTGAGGAGAAATATACTAAATGGTGGAGAAGTGCCCAGCCCAGGTCATTCCCATCTTGTTTTGCTTATTCCTCCCCGCACCCTGTTCAAATTTCTTACCTCAGTAGCCAACGGCATAAATCCTTCATCCAGGGTGATGATTCGAAATTGCACTGCAACAGAACAAATGCACAAAATGATCCTCTTAAAGTGCAGATCTTACGAGACGGCCTCGTTCCCCACAACAGTGCAGTGCTGGAGCCCAAGGTATCTCTCCCAGCCTGCCACCCACCAGCCAAGATTGTTCTCATCCTTTTTCAGCTCCCCCAAGCCTCCTGTTAAGGCCCCAAACTCTTCCAAGGACATCACGCCCAGTTAACCCGACAACCTACCAAATCACCTGTCTCTGTTCATAACTCAGGACAAGGGCAAGCACAGTTCTCTTGCATTGCCAGTGACCCTCAATGGTACTAAGTTGGCCATTCTTGGCCTTCTTGGTAGTCACGTCTGCCCTGTGGAATGCCCGCCCATCAGATGTCAAGGAAATAAACAACTTTCTGACTTTTAGAAGACATCTGAAGGCAGCCCTGTTTAGGGGATTTTTTAAATGTTTGATGTCTTACTATCCTTTAATGCAGGGGTTCCCAACAAAAATTTCTCGAGGACCCCTCATCGAACCGCTATTGTGACAAGGACCCCCATTAATTCCTAATCCTAAATCTTAATTAATTAATTCCTAATCCTAAATCTCTGTTTTGCAAAGAGGCAGCGTGCGCCAGGGAGGAGGGAGGGGAATGGAGAAGACAGGGTACATGCGCAGTAGCGCACAAATGAAGCTGACACGCGCAAAGCATCTTGGGGAGGTGAGCGTTAGTAGAATGCGCACGCTGCCTCTTTGCAAAACAGTAGTGTTTGTAAAGCGCCACCTAACGGCATACAGCAGAACTACTGCCTCTATTTAATTCTAGTTTTGCGCTAGACTCTGCTCATGCAGGAAGCGGCCAAAACAAAAAATCTGTTATCGTACAAAATATATTTAATATATAATTTATTCTAATAGCATCTTGCGGACCCCTCTGGTATAGCTGGGGGTCCGCGGACCACCTGTTGGGAACCACTGCTTTAATGTATTGAAGGGGCTGGGGTAACCCAGGAATTCCTCTGCAGCTTGTATTTTCCCTTCATATTCCCAAATAATCAAAATCCCACCATTTATTGATTTCTACAATTCCCTAATGGAGTCTGTTGCCTCATATCTGTAACATGCTCTAATGGAGAGATATATAAACACATACATTAGGATTACGCACAGGTCTGCAGTAACCAGTGGTGCCATGGCCCCAAAATGAAGGAGGGTATGCCCTCTTTTACTATCACATTACTATCAAAAGTGCCTGCCACTAGCCCGGCTTACATATTAAGAGCCAGCCTGCCAGCCCGCCAGCCCTAGGGACTCTTTTCTCCTTACCCAGTTGTCCTGGAGAATAGATGGGCTTGTCCGTCTGCAGAAAAGTGCCACTTTCCGCTTTCTGAATAAGAACCTGCTTCTGCTCATCTATCTTCCCCTGGGCATCAGAAAGTCGGATGGCAGCAACTTCCTCCGAGCCATCTGCAGGGGATGGTACCTGGTTTACACAAGTCATTTAGCGTTAACAGGATCCCCCAATCCAGGAAGAATTAAATGCATGTATTTGAAAGGGAAGGGTGAATGAAAGAGCAGGAAAATGGAGAGAATGGGGTGGCGGTGGAGGGCAGTGACACACACAGGTCAACCCCCCCCCCCCAGATGTTTCCTATTGTCCTGGACTTCTAACAAAGGGCAGGATGACGGAGAGACTGTAGCAGGAAGGATCGGCAGGATCCAGTAATCTGAACACTGGACTTCCATATGGGAGCATGATTTAACTATTTGAATGGAACTCAAAGCAGCATCTATGGGGTTGTTGCAGTTTAGCCTAGTCAAGTAGGCTGAGAGGGAGGGCGATTGAGCCACAACCACCCAGTGTATTTCATGGATGAATCATAGAATCATAGAGTTGGAAGAGACCACAAGGGCCATCCAGTCCAACCCCCTGCCAAGCAGGAAACACCATCAAAGCATTCTTATAGAATCATAGAAGCATTCTTATAGAATCATAGAAGAATCATGAGCAGAGCTGTGAGCCGGACACTTCTACAGCCAAAAGCAACACCCTTATCACCAAACCACAATGACTCCCCCAATGGACAGGGCTTTGGCTGTCACCAAAGCATTTCCGTGTGTGATTTTTAAAGTACAATTGCAGTGTCAACCTGTTTTGTGTGGTAGACAAAGCACTCCATGCTTTAAAGGGTTACCGTGCCTTTAATTTAAAACTTGTTTCATTCATTCTCATTGTGTGCTGATGTGCACCTTCTGTGCCAACTTCCACATTCCTGCTGAACACTTTTCTATTCCAACAGGCTTATATAGGCAATTAAGAATACGTTCTTCCACAACGGCTAATTGATGTCTGTTTTTAACCTTTCAATGGTTTTATGTTTTCATTCCTGTAAACCACTCCTGTAAAAGAGGCTGGTTCTGCCTCTTTTCTTGCTTTGTGTTGAGCCTTGTGTCACTGGATGTTGAAAAGAAAGAGTGAACCCTTTTGAAGGGACACTCTTTGAGCAGCAAGGACTCATCCACTCTGTGGCAGGAACACTGCACAATACAATACAATACAATAATATCAAGCCCTACTCCTAGCATCTCTTCAGGCAAGCGCAGACTGGAGTGATAGGAGACTACAGTCTATATAATGAGGTACAATTCAAATAATTACAGGAGGAAGCATGTAAGTGACAGGGGGCTGCCACCTCTTCCTATCCTCAGGTTAGCGTTTCCACTACTCTCGGTCAAACTGACAACTTTTTTCCTGCCCTCTTAGAAGTTGGCCTACAAAAATTCTAAAAACGTTCCTGAGCAGGTGGAATGTTCTTGTGCACTCCATGACATCACACTAGCTCAGCTAATCAGTGTCAGAGGTGAGGCAACACTGTACAGATCAAAGGACACCATTCTGCACAAGCACAGTTAGAATCATAGAATCATAGAGTTGGAAGAGAGCACAAGGGCCATCCAGTCCAACCCCCTGCCAAGCAGGAAACACCATCAAAGCATTCTTGACATATGCCTGTCAAGCCTTTGCTTAAAGACCTCCAAAGAAGGAGACTCCACCACACTCCTTGGCAGCAAATTCCACTGTCGAACAGCTCTTACTGTCAGGAAGTTCTTCCTAATGTTTAGGTGGAATCGTCTTTCTTGTAGTTGAATCCATTGCTCAGTGTCCGCTTCTCTGGAGCAGCAGAAAACAACCTTTCTCCCTCCTCTATATGACATCCTTTTATATATTTGAACATGGCTATCATATCACCCCTTAACCTTCTCTTCTCCAGGCTAAACATACCCAGCTCCCTAAGCCGTTCCTCATAAGGCATCGTTTCCAGGCCTTTGACCATTTTGGTTGCCCTGTTCTGGACACATTCCAGCTTGTCAGTATCCTTCTTGAACTGTGGTGCCCAGAACTGGACACAGTACTCCAGGTGAGGTCTGACCAGAGCGGAATACAGTGGTACTATCACTTCCCTTGATCTAGATGCTATACTCCTATTGATGCAGCCCAGTTGATTCTTCTGATTTATACTCTGTACTTTATTATTATTTTTCATGCGTTCAGACCAGATTTACTACTGATATACATCACTCACTGCGAAAGTCAAGCACTTCAGCTGTTTCTCATGCCATCTGAATCCATCCAGCAGAACGTGGGTCTTGTTCTTAGTCTCCAAGGTGATGCTGAGCACTACAGAGGTTTCCACATCACCCAGGTCCAGGCACAACTTCTCACTGGATGGGTAGTTCAGACGGGCTGGAAGGACCAGCATGTATTTCCTGAATGCAGAAGATGAGAGGGAGAGACGAGAACAAGAACATACCTTTCTTTAGGGAGAGAGATTATTTGCAGGCAATTGGTCCAGTTATTTGCACTCTAAAGGGCATTCCTGCCTGAAATCCAGCACTCTGCCTTGGTGTAAGGCAGCTTCCTATGTTCCTATGATGGTTTTGCACATGCTGATTATTGTTTATTGTATTTTAATTTTTACTTTTATTTTAATGTAACTCAATCAATAATCAACCTTTATTGGCATACAGAGAAAACAGGAATATGTGGATCAAAACATAACACTGGCATCTGTTCACAGATAAAACTATACAGGCATAGTAAGGTTTAAAAGTAGTGGGTCCAAATGTCTGATTCCAATGCTGAAAGAGAGGTTAAATTGTTCTGACACCTATAGGGTTTATTGAATTTCTGTGAGCATGATAGTATGGAGAAAATAGCAGAATATTTGAGCAACGCTGTGAAACTACAGCATCACAAGACTTGAGTGGTACTCAATATACCGTAATTTATGAGTCACCTTGGAAGGATTTATATTCTGAAAGGCAGGATAATTAATAATTGTGTAACCACAACAACAAACAGAACAGCAACAGCATCTGCACTTTCCTAGTTGCAAGACTCTTCAGATGAACAGATTTTGTGCAGCAGAGTTGGTGAAGAACTAGCGCCTGTCCAAGGCTCTGGAGGAAAGCCGCTATGAGAGTAGCCAATGCTAGTCTTGGACCAACAGTCTGATGCTATAATGCAGCTCCATGTACTGTATTCAAATGAACTGGAGAATGAACAAAGCTGCCCCTTCATTAGAATTCTGCTTAGGAAACTGCATTTACTGCTTTGTCTCAGGGGTCCATCTGATTGGGCTCATCCACACTCTTGCTTGTGTTGTGCCTAGTAAGCACAGGTCCAAGTGGTTTCCCCCTTACCCAACTCATTTCCCAGGGAAAACCAGCTCTTTAGTGATCAATCAGAACAAATGGCAATCCAGGAAAATGTGAATTGCTGTTTGCTCTGATTGAGCGCTAAAGAGCAGTTTCCCCCATGGGACAAGAGGAAGTGTGGAAAAGCCCAATGAGTCTCTGCCATTGTGCCTACTTGCTACATCACTGTTCTCGAGCCTTGGGAGTATTCTTCAATGTTGGGTCTCCGCATGTTGTTGAGCTACAACTCCTTTCATCCCTGACCACTGGCTAAGCTGACTGGGGATGATGAGAGTTGTAGCCCAACAACATCTAGGGACCCAAGGTTGAAAAACACGGAGGCAAATTTGGAGGTTCCGATTTGAGTGAAACATCAGAAGACTTTCTGAGGGAAGTCAAAAGTTGTAACGGAGATTCTCAAAAGAGGTACATGGTTGGACAACACATAACAAACAACCCACCTCTTTTGATAATCTCCATTACAACTTTTGACTTCCCTCAGAAAGTCGTCTAATGTTTCACTCAAATCGGAACCTCCAAATTTGCCTCCAAATGTTTCAACAGCTGAAAATTGGTAGCAACTCTACTTTTCTTCCTCATGAAATTCCACTTTGAGCTTCCTCTCAGAAGTCTGTAAGTTGCTCCAGGAAAGGCAGCAACTGTCACGACGTAGCATTCCCTCTTGGTTAACCTCACTCCTTCATTCTCCCTTGCAGGCAGGTGCCTCCTTCAGCCTTTCTGCTTTTCCTTTCTTAACCACTGACACAAATTTCCACCTGTTCTTTCCCCTTGTGATACATTCACCCTAACAGCCCCCTCCCCCCGCTCAATATACTCCTTCATGGCCCTCACAACTCTGAATTCATAAGGACCAGCTTCTCCCTCCCAGTCATGTCCTCTATAATTCTGTTTCCCAGAGATCACAGGTCTTCCAACCACATAACAACTTACGGGACGGAGTCATCTGCACCAGCTAACTCGAGGAAGGGAGCAAGGCCATTGAGAATGAGGAAGAGCCACATATCTGTGGAGACCTGCCTGCAGGGGGCACCGCAAATGTCCAAGCAGGAACTTGGAAGAGGGAGGACTGACGTCTCCCTTAACTTGCTTCTCAGCTTATCTGATCCTCATTTTATATCCTCATTCTGCCTGGCGTGTGACTCTCAAGTGGCCTCTCTGCCCAGCATTTAAGAAATATGATCCGCCACCTGAGGCTCACACAGAGAACAGGGGAGGAAAGTCAAATACAGCAGGTGTGAAACAATCTGGCTTTGGGACAGAGGCAGGTGTGTCCTGAGAAGCTGGCTAGGCCACTTACTAACATGCCTTTTCCCCTTTTCCCCTTCAGAGCATGGAAACACCTATGCACTGCAATGGTCTAAATGTTTGTGCAATATCATGGAAGAACATAGGAATTCGTTCATATTTTTTTTCAAAATATAGTCCGGCCCCCCCACAAGGTCTGAGGGACAGTGGACCGGCCCCCTGCTGAAAAAGTTTGCTGACCCCTGCCTTAGTATTTCGGCACCTACAATTCCTAGAAGAAAAGCTTCGGGGGTTTTTAAAGAAAAGGTTGTTTTAAACATTTTTTTCAGTTCATTTTATATCATCTCCCAAAATTATTTTAATACTTTACAGGTCCACCACATGTGGTAGAAGGTGCCCAATTTTTCCTTACATTTCCAGCATGTATTTGACCCAGTAGAAATAGGGTGGTAACAGGTGTGAATCTGAACCCACACATGTGTCCAGCACTCGCGTTCATTCCTGCATCTACGACTAAGAGGTTTAGAACCTTTTGCTAAGAGTTTTAAAATACATTTGTTTTGAATATGTGCTTGCCCTTAACCTTATGCCCACAAGAAGTTCACTCACAAGAGGAATAAGGTTGGCTTATTACAGGCATCCCCAAACTGCGTCCCTCCAGATGTTTTGGCCTACAACTCTCATGATCCCTAGCTAACAGGACCAGTGGTTGGGCAAGATGGGAATTGTGGTCCAAAACATCTGGAGGGCCGAAGTTTGGGGATGCCTGGCTTATTACATGAAATGAGTGTGACAGAATACAGTCATACCTTGGATCCTGAACACCTTGGTACTCAGACATTTTGGCTCCCGAACGCCGCAAACCCAGAAGTGAGTGTCCCGGTTTGTGAATGTTCTTTGGTACCCGAATGTCCGATGCTGCTTCCTGCAGCCAATCAGAAGCTGTGCTTTGGTTTCCGAATGTTTTGGAAGTCGAACGGACTTCTGGAATGGATTCTGTTTGACTTCCAAGGTATGACTGTATATGGAAGCTGCTTTGGACAACAAAGCGGCAATATAAGCAGGTAGCAACTCATACACACCTTGATTCAAAGAGTAGAAGAAACACCTCTATCAAATACCTAAGGAGAGAGAGTGAGTGAGTGACATTTGTCGTAGGTCTCACACAAAAAGGAAAGCAAGAAAGGGAGAAGAGCATACCTGTCCTGAAGCAAGGCATAGTGTCAGGTGGTCCTTGAGAGCTTAGGGCAGGGGTCCCCAGACTACGGCCCCCGGGCCGGATGCGGCCCAATTGGCCTCCCAATCCGGCCCGCGACGACCCCCACCGCCCGCTGCCGCCGCCCGCTCTTACGGCGCGCGGCGCGGCGGCGATCTTCAAAATCGGAAAAAAAAACGCCAAAAATCCTTTGTGCGCATGCGTATGGGCCTCTCCCGACCCAGAAGAGGTCATTTCCGGTGCAATTCCGGGTCGGGGGAGGCCCATACGCATGCGCACAAGCGATTTCCAGCGATTTCCCCCCGACCGTGTGCGTGTGCGCATGCGCGCGCACTCCCCCGCCCTCCGGCCCACTGCGCGCGCACTCCCCCGCCCTCCGGCCCAA
The DNA here is from genome assembly GCF_963506605.1 of Zootoca vivipara. Lineage (NCBI taxonomy): Eukaryota > Metazoa > Chordata > Lepidosauria > Squamata > Lacertidae > Zootoca > Zootoca vivipara. Next base: position 30,970,759 of record NC_083291.1, on the reverse strand, counting down.
AGCCCGGTAAGTCTGGGGACCCCTGGCTTAGGGTGAAAAGGGGTCCACGTTGGAGCTGTAGGAGCAAGCCCACCATTGAACATCTAGGCAGGGGTCAGCAAACTTTTTCAGCAGGGGGCCAGTCCACTGTCCCTCAGACCGTTGGGGGGGTTGGACTATTTTTTTTTTAGGGGGGGGAATGAAGGAATTCCTATGCCCCACAAAAAACCCAGAGATGCATTTTAAATAAAAGGACACATTCTACTCATGTAAAAACATGCTGATTCCCGGACCATCCGTGAGCCAGATTGAGAAGGCGATTGGGTTGGATCCAGCCCCCGGGCCTTAGTTTGGGAACCCCTGTACTAAGGCACCAGAACAGACTTTTATGTATGCGACCACTGCTGCCCGGATATTATGAACCCAGAGATGGAAAGAAGACACATTCCCCCAAAGAGAAGAATGGCAGATTAAACTGATGGACTATGCAGAAATGGCAAAAAAATGACCTGAAGAATTAGGAATCTGGAAGATCAAAATTTTAATAAGGAATGGGGAAAATATATAATTTATCTTAAAATCATTGTAAACAATTAAAATTATCAGTAGGACTGGAATGACGTTTGTGGTTGGATGTTGGACTATGGTTGTAAGGGAAACTTAAGAGAACTGGATCAAAAGAGAAGATGTAGGAGAAAAAAGTTAACATAAGGACCCACAAAGGGCATGAGGAGAGTCCATGGGAATTGGTGGAATTCTCTTTTTGTTTTGGTTGCTCGGTGATGGTTTGTAAATTTGAAAATTAAATAAATTTATAATTTAAAAAACACACACCTTATTTCTACTGAATAAATGATTTGTGCTGTCCAACAGCCTGTGGCTAAGAGGGAAGGGCACTAGGTCTTTTCATGTGTCTGCTAAGTGTCCCACTTTACAGAGGGCGGTCCTCTATTTGAAGGTGTTCTCTATTTGTTCAGTCCAAGTCTGGTCAACAGACTAAGCAGGCAGACGAATCTCCTCCGTAGTGCCTTCCCCACTATGGTGAGACGTATATCTGTTCAAATTATAGTATTTATTTCTAAATTGGTGCCTATATACTGTATTATGATATGCAGATCGCGGTCCTTTAGTTTGGCCAAGCATAGCTCGTTCCCCCTAGCCTTCCTGTTTGGGTCTGGGCTGGTTTCTCTCGTAAATAGATGTAGTGAGCAGCGCATGTTATGCATGAGGGAATTCAATGAATGAATGACCTTTCTGATTTCACCAATGGCACCACAGAAAACAGAAGCCAGTGTTTTCCCTTTCCCTCAAAGAGAAAATGATAGGTTACATTAATAGGTGGGGTGTGAAAGAATTTGCATAGGGTTCTTGACCCACAGCATTTTCACTTATCGCCACTGAGGACTTGTTTCTGCAAGTTTCTGCAGGCTATTATTGCAGGGTGTTAGCGACAGGGGTTTCTGAGCCATTGTTTGTTTACTTTTAGATAAGGATCAGGTGTTTGTGTGGTCTCTGCTTTGACATTTAGGTCCAATCATTTCTGCTGCATTAAAATTAGCCGAGGTCACCCAGCGGCTGAAGGCTTCCAATTCATATTTCGGTATGCAACTTAAGCTGCTTGCATGTTCAATAGGTCAGGCACAATCCCTTCTTTGTAGATGCTTTTGGTTGCTTCACTGGGCATCATTTGCAGAAATGCCAACCCGATAACGTCTTATGCAATCTGCTGAAACCTTTATATTCTGTTAACAATACTTTAGTATTTCGTGGTTGTTTTTGAATGAAAACCCTTCACAGACAATTACTGAAGTGCCAATTAATTCTCTCAACCCAATTACATGTTCCTCTCAGCCCAATTACATGTTCCTGTCGAAGCAAGGTGAGGGGAGCCAATGGGTCTCGAACCCGTGGTGACTTAGGGACTTCCCCTGCCTGTGAAGACAGGCTTCGGCAGATTGAGTGGATGAGACCACTCTCTGCGTCCAGTCCCTATGTCCGCGCTACTGCGCATGTGCCCCACGGACACAGGGATTGGACGCAGAGACTGGACGCACACACACACACGCTCTCCCCACCCCACCCCCACCTACCTGGCCTGCCGGGTCGGCGCTGATCAGCGCTGCGCGGAGCGCCGGATCGAGGAGCCGGTCTGCAGAGTCAGCGCCCAGTAACGCCGCACAGAGCATCGCCTCCTCGATCCAGCACGGCATTGCTGGGCGCTGACTCTGCAGACCGGCTCCTCGATCCGGTGCTCCGCACAGCGCTCACATATGTTCTAGCGCCCGTTTATTTAACGGGCTGAACGACACTAGTAGGAAATAAACAGCTATATGACTTTTCGAAGACATCTGAAGGCAGTCCTGTATCGGGAATTTTTTTATGTTTGCCGTTCTATTATGTTTGATATATGCTGTGAGCCACCCAGAGTGGCTGGGGAAACCCAGCCAGATGGGCAGGGTATAAATAAAATAATAGTAATACAGTAGTAATAGTAATAGTAATAATCAGGAGGAGGAGGCAGGTTCTGCATGTGCTGTAGAGGGAAGTGAGGGGCAGATGGGGCATGACAACCTGGGAAGGTAGCCCCTCTAGGAGAAGGTTTCTCTAATCCTAAACCTCTGCTGTCTTGCGGGATATATTCAAGAGAAGAAAAGGCTACTGAGTAAACCCTAATACAGTAATAATAATTTTATTATTTATACCCTGCCCATTTGACTGGGTTGCCCCAGCTACTCTGGGTGGCTTTCAACACATATATAAACATAATATAACATCAAACATTAAAAGCTTCCCTATACAGGGCTGCCTTCAGATGTCTTCTAAAAGTCTGGTACTGTAGTTATTTTTTCTCTTTGACATCTGGTGGGAGGGCGTTCCACAGGGCGGGTGCCACTACCGAGAAGGCCCTCTGCCTGGTTCCCTGTAACTTGGCTTCTCGCAGCGAGGTAACCACCAGAAGGCCCTTGGCACTGGACCTCAGTGTCCGGGCAGAATGATGGGGGTGGAGGCGCTCCTTCAGGTATACTGGACCGAGGCCGTTTAGGGCTTTAAAGGCTCGGAAACGTACTGGGAGCCAATGAAGGTCTTTCAAGACTGGTGTTATGTGGTCTAGTGACCTTTCTTGATCACAGGCCTTTGGAGAACTTTTGTAGATGGAGCTTTGAGCAGAGAATATCTGGCTAAGATCTGCGCCAGCTTTCTCTTTCTAAAAAAGCAAGCTTCTAGCCCTATGCTCATGAAGGCAAGCATGTGGTTATGTGATTGTAGCCTTGTAAAAGCTCAGAAGCCAGAGGATTTTACAGATTGAGATTTCCAGTGGCTTTGCTACCCTAGATAGCTCCTTGCTCTTCCTCAACACTAGCAGAAGAAAAAGTAATTATGCTGAAAATGTGAAAAATTGCACAATTTTACTCTTGCATAATGCAGTTTTTTTGTGACCTAGAATGTGGGTTGCAGTGGGCAAGACCCCCCACTCTTTTTCTTTAGCTTAAAGTACACACAGTCTCTCATTATAACCCAGCCTTTTAACTTATACAACAAGGGGCTGTCAGTTGCTGTCAGTTTGGGTAGTTAATATCCCCTTGTTCCAATTGAGGGACCCTCCACCTGTAAGCTTTCTTGAGAACTAGAAGGATGTATCTCAGCTTTTGGTAAACCTAGGAGGGTTTAATTTGCAGACAAATTTGCAGGCAACCCCTGCATTGGTTTGCAGACTCTCTTAAAAGGCAGTAAGGAGACCTTCTCCCTTGGGCACTTCTCAGAAAGTTTTCTGGAGCTCCATAAGGTATTGCTTGCATCACTTTGTAAATCTAAAGCGATGGGAGGGAAACCAGTTTAGCTATGATGATGTCCTAGCAACCTTTTTGTAAAACTGGTGTAACCTGTCCAGGATGCCAGAACTTCAGCTTTGATGGGACCCTTCAAAGTTAATTATCACTCCAAGGAGTTTACAAGGGAAGAGGAATGGGACTGGCAAGAAAAAGTTCAACATCATAGCCAATATCATGGGCTAGCTGGATGAAGAAGAGTGCTGGGAGCTGGCCACCCAAGAGCCCCCCAGGGAGGGCACTGAAAAAGAAGACTTAAATCCTGGATCCTGGTGGTGGGATATTGGCCACACCTCAGAGAAGGGGACAAGCCGGGAGGTGCTAGAAGCAGGAAGAATGAGGGATCAAAGAGAGGCAGAAGTAGACAGGTGGCCCAGCCCAGGGAAGGGTGATGAGGTTTCCAGTTTGGATTGACTCTAACAGAGACGACAGAGGGGAACCAAACCCTTCATCTCTCCCACAGCTCCAACAGGACAGCCTCTCTGGACCCACTGACTCCCAGAACACGAAGGATATTACATGCTGCTGAGCAATAGGCCAGACAGGTACATAGAAAGGCTCCTAACTTCACTGTAGAAGACTATTGCAGAGGAAGAGCCCTGGCTCAGAGGGCTAAGGAGCAAAGGAGGGGCCAATTGGAGCAACTTCTTCATTGGGAGGGTGTCACAGTGGCCGGAGTGGACTACTTCAGAGTAACGACGCTACGCAGCTCTGCATTTTATTCTTTTATTGGTGCTGCGTATTTACAGTGCTGAAGTCATTGCTATTTACACGGAGTGATGTGATCAGTCGGTTTCAGAACCTCCTAATGGCTTTTGGCGCGTCTTTCTCCAACACAAAAGCTTTGGCAGACCCATCCTCTTTCCCCTCCTCTTTCTGCGTAGTTCTGGAGTTGGGGGGATGGGTCTCCCCCCCTTATTCGCCCCTTCCTGTCCCACCTGGGACCCTGGCTCCTCTACCTTGCCTGAGCCTCGGACACGACTTCCTGCTTCCCCACTGGAATCGGAACTCTCTCTGCTTTCCCCTGTGCTCGGTGATTGGCTTGAACTCAGGAGGGGAGGGACTTCGCGATATCCCCTGTCCCTCACATCCACCCCCCTCCCAAGCTCTCCCTCACCCCTCCCCAGGTCCCCCCCAGGTGTCGGTGACGACTGGAAGCCTAAGAACTCAGTGCTTTCCGAGCCCGTTGGTGTGAACACCTCCCCCCAGTCCTGCAAGCCCCCCCCTTCCGCCTGGGAGGATGGGAATCCCAAAAAGTCCGTGGCGTCAGAGCTGGTGGGGGTAAAAATGTTCTGCCAATCTGCTCCTTCCTCTGACTGGGTGGATCTCGGTGACACCCATACCTCATCCTCTGGTTCCTCAAACTCCGCTTCCCAGCGCCATGGTGAACTGCTCTCCCGTGCTTCCTCCCCCTCCCCCTCCCTTTCCATGTGCCAGGGCTTGGGTCTATGGGGAAAGAGGGCGTGAAATTCTTCTACCAGGAATTCCTCCTGTATCTGAGTGGCTGGGACCCATTCATTCTGGGACGGTGGAGCATCCTCCCATGCCATGAGGTACTCCAGTCCCCCCACCCCCCACCTTGAATCCAGGATGGCCGTGGCCTCATTGAGTTGCTCCCTGCCTTCCCTCTCCCCCCCTCCCTCAGGGGTTTGTTCGCTGCCTCGGAGCCTGCTGCTTTCCCTGTACGGCGACAGCAGCGATCTATGAAACACAGGGTGCACCCTCATGTCCTCTGGCAGTGCCAGCCTGTATGCCACCGGGTTGACCTGTTGCGTGACCGTGAAGGGGCCCAACCTTCTGGGCGCCAGCTTTTTGCATCGCCCTCTGATGGGAAGGCCCTCCGAGGACAACCAAACTTTGTCCCCCACCCTAATGACCTCCCCCGGTCGCCTGTGGCGATCTGCCCCCTTCTTGTACGCTTCCTTGGCTCTCTCCAAGTGTTCTCTGAGCTGCTGGTGCACCGTCTCCAGTTCCTCTGCCCAATCCTCAGCCTGTGGGCCCTCCTCCTCCTCCTCCCCCTCCCTCTCTGGGAAAGATCTGAGGTCACGCCCGTAATTGGCCTTAAAGGGCGACACCCCTGTGGAGACGTGCACCGCATTGTTGTAGGCAAATTCTGCCAGTGGCAGGCGATCCACCCAGTCCGTTTGCCGCTGGCTGACGTAGCATCTCAGGTACTGCTGCAGAATGGCGTTGACCCTCTCCGCCTGTCCATTGGTCTGCGGGTGTCTAGCCGTCGACAAGCTGACCTCCACCTGCAGGAGGTTCATGAGCCGCCGCCAGAACCTGGAAACAAATTGGCGGCCACGATCCGAAATAACCCTTAAAGGTAATCCATGCAGTCTGAATACGTGATCCACAAACAGTTTGGCTGTCTCTTCTGCAGAGACCGCCCTGGCACACGGTATAAAGTGGCACATTTTGGACATGAGGTCCACCACCACCAACACTGCGGTCTTGCCCCTGGACGACGGCAGGTCTGTGATGAAGTCCATGGACACTACTTCCCACGGCCTGTGCGGTGTGGCTAAGGGCTCCAGCAACCCTGCTGGTGGTGCCCTGACCACCTTTGCCCGCTGGCAGGTGTCACAGCCCCTTACATAATCCCTCACATCCTCCCGCACCCCTGGCCACCAGAAGTGTCTCATGACTAGGTGAGCGGTTTTGTCCCTCCCAAAATGACCCGCCGTTGGGTTGTCGTGCATCTGCTTGAGGACCGTACGTCTAAGCTGGGTGGTGGGCAGGTACAGTGCACCCTTGTAGAAAAGCAGCCCCCTGCGTTCTGCAAAGTCTTTTGCCTGCTCCCCCCCCCTCTCAGTTCTCTGAAGATGCGGTTGGCAAATTCATCCGCTGCCGTCAGTGCTGTGAGTTCTGCCTCGCTCACCACTGCTGCTCCGCAGGACCATGCTGACGGGGGGAAAATGTGCCTGGGTGCCGGTGGCGCCTCCTCCTCCATGTACTCTGGCTTGCGGGAGAGGGCATCCGCCCTGACATTCTGCTCTCCCGGGATGTAGTGTATGGAGAAGTTGAAGTTCGAGAAGAACTCTGCCCACCGTATCTGCCGCTGGTTGAGCACCCTGGCAGTTCTCCAGAACTCCAGGTTCTTGTGGTCCGTGCACACCTGGATGGGGTGCTTGGTGCCCACCAGGAAGTGTCTCCAGTGCTGGAACGCAGCGTGGATCGCAAGAAGTTCCCGATCAAACACCGTGTAGTTTCGCTCTGGCTGGGTCAACTTCCTGGAGAAGAAGGCACAGGGTCTCCACTCTCTGTTGGCGTCCAGTTGCAACAAAATGGCGCCCACAGCTTTATCAGAAGCATCTGTCTCCACGCGTAGGGGCGCGTCCTGAACCACGTGGAACAGGTTCTGGTCTGAGGCGAACACCCTCTTGAGGCTTTCAAACGCTGCTTGCGCCTCTGGTGTCCACCTGAACTTCTGCTTGCCTCTCAGGCAGTCAGTGATGGGAGCCGTAACGCGAGAGAAGTTCTTGATGAACTTCCTGTAGAAGTTGGCGAAGCCTAGTAGGCGTTGGGCATCTTTGCGCGTCCTGGGGCTGTGCCAGTCCAGGATGGCCTGCACCTTGTCCTTGTCCATCGCCAGCCCCTTGTCTGACAGCTTGTAGCCCAGGAAGTCCACCTCCTTGGTGTGAAACTTGCACTTCTCCAGCTTCACATACAGGTGGTTCTCCTTCAGGCGCTGCAACACCTCCCTGACATCTTTCACATGCTGCACTGGGTCATCGGAATAGATAAGGATGTCATCCAGGAAGACCAAGCATTTCCTGAAGAGGAGGGACCCCAGGACGTGGTGCATGAAGGCCTGGAAGCATGCTGAGCCCCCTTGCAACCCGAAGGGCATCACCAGATATTCAAAAGAGCCCAGAGGCGTGAACATCGTGGTTTTCCATTCATCGCCTTCCCGGATCCTGATCAAGTTGTACGCCCCCCTCAGGTCTAGCTTGGTGAAAATCTTGCCCCTGCGTGCCGCTGTCAGGAGATCATCCACTCTGGGCATGGGGAAAGCCACTGGCTCTGTTACTGAATTCAGTCGTCTAAAATCCACCACAAGACGGCGCTGTTGCGTGTCTTTCTTGTCCACCCAGAAGACTGGGCTGCCCCCTGCTGCCTTGCTTTCTCTGATGAACCCCCGCTTGAGGTTCTTGTCGATGAAAGCGCGCAGATCCTCCAGTTCCTGGTCTGACATGGCGTACAGCTTGGCTGGGGGTATAGTTGCCCCTGGCACCAGGTTGATCTGGCAGTCAAAAGGCCTGTGTGGGGGTAGGTGGTCGGACTCCGCTTCGCTGAAGACCTCCTGCAGGTCCCAGTACGGCTTGGGTATCGCCTCACCCCCTTTGACGTGCATGGTGGCCACCGTGGCTATCGGAGGCCCCTCCCCTGGTTGGTGCTGCATGCAATGTTCCAGGCAAAAGTCCGATCCAAAAGTGATGCATCTCTGGTGCCAACTGATGGAGGGGTCGTGGCGCGCCAGCCAGCTCATGCCCAAGACGATGGGGGGGTCTGAGATGGTTGTGACGTTGAATGCCAGTGTCTCTGAGTGCCTTCCCACCGTCATTCTCATGGGGGGGGGTTTGATGAGTGATGGCCCCTCCCAGCAGCTCTCTGCCGTCAATGGTTGCCACGTGCAGGGGAAAATCCAGCTGCAGAAGCTGGATCTGGTGCTCTTCTGCAAAGTTTCTCGAGAAGAAGTTGGCTGAGGCACCACTGTCAATTAGGGCGAGGACCGTCAGGGGATAGCCATTTGGGAGCGTGAGCGTCACTTCTAGAACCACTCCTGCTCTGGGAGGGGTGGGCTGGCTCTGCTCCCCTCTGTGCGGGTGGGTGGGCTGGGGCTGTTGTCTGCTGACTGTGCCTGGCTGCTGCCCCTTGTCTCCTGCAGCCAGGCTTTCCCGTTTCCCTGCTGTGGTGCTGCGTCAGTGGGGGAGGGCACAACCGTTCCCGCCTTTCCTTGCCACTCCCTGCGATGTGGGCAGTCTCTGACGAGATGCTGGGGGGAGTTGCAGAGAAAGCAATTCCCACCCCTTCCCTCCTTGCGTCTTGGCGCCGCTGGGGTTTGAAAAGCCCGCGCGCGCGCGCTATCAATCTGCATGGGTTCCTGGTCCTGACTGGCCCCAGGCGTGGCTTGAAAGGGTTGTTGGGGGAGTGGCTTCTCCTGCGACCGTGGGAACCAAGCCCTCTTTGCGCGCGTTGCTTGCTTGTCGCTCCACCGGGATTCCTGTCTCACCCCCACCGCCAGAGCCGCTTTGCTCAGCTGATCCATATTACTGGGCTTTGGACCTCTCGAGAGCTCATCCTTCACCTCCTCATGCAACCCCAAGTAGAACGCCGCTTGCATTGGGGGTGACTCTAGTTCCCACCCCAATCTGTGCACCAGCATGGTGAATTTCGCCCAATACGCGCGAACTGTCATATTTCCTTGGCGTAAATTATGAAGTTCCTCCTTAGTCTGGTCCATATGACTATCGGACGAATACATCGTTTTCAAACCTTCTAGAAATAGTTTGACATTCTTCATGCAAGGATTCTTTGTTGCTATTAACGGTCTTAGCCACTCCCTGGCTGCCCCGGTAAGGTGCTCCACAATAAACGCTACCCTGTGCTCATCATCAGGGAACTCAGCGTGGTGCAGCTCAAGAGCATACACAATCTCAGTCTCAAAGCCCTGATATTCCCTCGGGTCTCCATTGAACTTGCTTACTAGCGTCCCGGCTCTCCTTCCTGGCAGCACTTGGACTTGGGGTGCCCCTCCCGCCTTGTTTTTCTCTGCATCCAGCTTGTTTTGGAGGTCTACCGCCACCGCCCTTAATTCCTGCTCTCTTTCCTGTAGCGCTCTCACCTGTTCCGCAAGTTGTAGCCGGTCGTCCTGGACCTTCTTAGTCTCTTCTTTAGCTGCCTTCAATTCCCCCTGCGCCTGCAGCGACAGCTGCTGCAGTTCTTGCTGGGCTTGCTCCGCGATCTGCCGCCATTTCTCCGCCTCTGACACGCTCATCCCGGCAACTCCAAAGTAGCCCAAAAAGGATTCGGAGGTTGCTGTCACAGTGGCCGGAGTGGACTACTTCAGAGTAACGACGCTACGCAGCTCTGCATTTTATTCTTTTATTGGTGCTGCGTATTTACAGTGCTGAAGTCATTGCTATTTACACGGAGTGATGTGATCAGTCGGTTTCAGAACCTCCTAATGGCTTTTGGCGCGTCTTTCTCCAACACAAAAGCTTTGGCAGACCCATCCTCTTTCCCCTCCTCTTTCTGCGTAGTTCTGGAGTTGGGGGGATGGGTCTCCCCCCCTTATTCGCCCCTTCCTGTCCCACCTGGGACCCTGGCTCCTCTACCTTGCCTGAGCCTCGGACACGACTTCCTGCTTCCCCACTGGAATCGGAACTCTCTCTGCTTTCCCCTGTGCTCGGTGATTGGCTTGAACTCAGGAGGGGAGGGACTTCGCGATATCCCCTGTCCCTCACAGAGGGTAATAATAATAATAATTTATTTGTACCCCGCCAAATCTGGCTGAGTCTCCCCAGCCACTCTGGGCGGCTCCCAATCGAATATTAAAACAATACAGCATTAAATATTAAAAACTTCCCTAAACAGGGCTGCCTTCAGATGTCTTTTAAAAATAGGATAGCTGCTTTTTTCCTTGAATCTGTTGGAAGGGCATTCCACAGGGCGGGTGCTGCTACCGAGAAGGCCCTCTGTCTGGTTCCCCCTCTGTCTGGTTCCCTGTAACCTTACTTCTCACAATGAGGGAACCGGCAGAAGACCCTGGGCACTGGATCTCAGTGTCCGGGCTGAATGATGGGGGTGGAGACGCTCCTTCAGGTATACAATACCAAGGCCGTTTAGGGCTTTAAAGGTCAACACCAACACTTTGAATTGTGCTCGGCAACATACTGGGAGCCAATGTAGATCTCTCAGGACCGGTGTTATGTGGTCCCGGCAGCCACTCCCAGTCACCAGTCTAGCTGCCGCATTCTGGATTAATTGCAGTTTCCGGGTCACCTTCAAAGGTAGCCCCACGTAGAGTGCATTGCAGTAATCCAAGTGGGAGATAACCAGAGCATGCACCACTCTGGCAAGATAGTCTGCAGGCAGGTAGGGTCTCAGCCTGCGTACTAGATGGAGCTGGTAGACAGCCGCCCTGGACACAGATTTAACCTGCGCCTCCATGGACAGCTGTGAGTCCAAAATGACTCCCAGGCTGCGCACCTGGTCCTTCAGGGGCACAGTTACCCCATTCAGGACCAGGGAGTCCCCAACACCCGCCCACCCCCTGTCCCCCACGAACAGTACTTCTGTCTTGTCAGGATTCAACCTCAATCCGTTAACCGCCATCCATCCTCCAACCGCCTCCAGGCACTCACACAGGGTTGCCTTTATGAGCCTCCTTGTATTTTTTTCTGTTAGCCTTGCATCTCCCTCCCTGTGAAGGACCTGATCATTCTGTCAGCGCCTTGACAGCCAAGCAAAGAGAAAGGGCCTAAGACAGGGGTCTGCAATCTGCAGCTCCGGAGCCGCATGTGGCTCTTTTACACCTTTGCTGCGGCTCCGGAGCGGATACGAGGGGAGGAGGCATCCGAGCCATGTGCCGCCTGAGCCATGCGGCGGCGCCCGCCACGCCCGCCAGACACTCACGCGGTGCCCACTGCCGCCGGAGCACATAGCTGCGGTGGCGCGCTGTGCGCCTGCCCCCCCGCACGGCGCCCGCCGGAGTCCACAACTCCGCTGTGCGCGTGCGCTGTGCAAAAAGGACGCGAGGTGACGTTAGCAGCCCGGGGAGCGTGGTCGGCCCCCTCCCTGCATCAGCCCCTCCCCGCCACATTTCTGCAGCCAATAGGCTCACGGAGGCAGGGGCGGAGTTATTTATTTTTTTAAACGGGCGCGCTTCTTCCCGCCCAGCAGCAGAAAAGGCTTGCGGGCTCGGAGCGCGTGTTTGCTGCTGCTGCTCCTGCCTGCGGCCTGCCTGTGACCTCCTGCCGGCCTGGTCAGGAGATTGAGGTAGATGTATTAATCAATGGGTTGATTCAATATGAGGAAATTTTATAAGTTCACTTGATGGGAGCAACACACATGAAACCATACAGGTGTCCTAATAAGGGAGTCAGAGTTTTGCCCATTCCCAGTAATCAAGGCAGCCCAAACTCATAAGGCAGCGGTTGCTGGTGCCCATTCCCAGTAATCAAGGCAGCCCAAACTCAAAGTTATTTTTATAATGAGGATGACATTGGGCCCTCATTATTAATTATTATTTACATCAGGCACTGATTATGATTTATGGTACACTGGGGCCCTGATTAATTTTCTATGGCATTTTGGGGCATTGATTATTGGGCATAGCAAATTTTGCTATGGGGCCCTCTGATTTCTAATTACGTCCCTGTTTTGCGGCTCCCAGTTTATTTTTTTCTTCGGAAATGGGTCCAAGTGGCTCTTTTTGTCTTAAAGGTTGCAGACCCCTGGCCTAAGAGTACCTATTTCACAGTTCTATGTGCTCACTGCTCCCCTTCATCTTTGAACAGTCTGTACATTTCATTTCGCCCCTTGCTCTACAATGCCACCGAACCTAGGGTTCTGCAAGGAGCTCTGATAATCAGCACGAGGGCATTAGCATTGAAAAAACCAGCAATTAACCTACAACAAGAAGGGATTTACAAATGAACTTACTATGCCAAAGCTGTTTATTTCCCCCTCTGCTTTTAAGGGTTGGTTAAGAGGTTCATTGCTTGATGAATGAAGAATAAAATGAAGATATGCATGGACGAATGCAACACCACAGATCTAATACAACATTGTTGTTGTTGTTGTTGTTGTTGGTTTCTATTGGTTTATTTGTTTGTTTGTTGATTGTATAGGGTATTTTTTTAAAATGTTTGATGCTTTGTTGTGTTTTATATATGTTGGAAACCTCCCAAAGTGGCTGGGGAAACCCAGCCAGATGGGCAGGATATAAATTTATAAAATTATTATGATTATGATTATGACTAACAGAGATCTGGCTTTTGGGTAAGCCCAAGTACAAGGCTTTTCAGTGGAGTCAGTTTACATATTTGTCTATAAATTATATAAAACAGGTTGACTGTGTTACATGCATCACTTGCTTTCTTGATTCTTGATCACTGTACACTTGAAGATGGGCAGCAGAATGTGAGAGCTGACAGTTGAGAAAAACCCAACTTTTAGAAGATGTCTGAAGGCAGCCCTGGATAGAGAAGTTTTTAATGTTTGATGTTATATTATGTTTTTATATGTGTTGAAAGCTGCCCAGAGTGGCTGGGGCAACCCAGTCAAATGGGCAGGGTATAAATAATAAATTATGATTATTATGATTATTATAATATGATCCAAAATGCTGCCTACACTATAATAATAATAATAATAATAATAATAATAATAATAATAATAATAATAATAATATTTTATTTGTACCCCGCCCATCTGGCTGAGTCTCCCCAGCCACTCTGGGCGGCTTCCAGTCGAATATCAAAACAATACAGCAATAGCACAATTACAAAAGTCACAAACAATACATAAACCACATCAAAAAAATACACAACCGAATAGAAAACAATGTCGACATGAATCAAAATCTAAAACTAAGAATACATCCTTAATACAGTTTAAAATAACATAGGTAAAAAATAACAGGAATTTAAACAAAACAAAAAACAAAAAAATGGAGCCCTCTCTGCCCAGCAGCAGCGGCGGCAACAGTACTTTATAAAGCCCATCAGGCCCCGCCCTGGGCCAGGTGTTGAGTGGCAGGACTGGGGCCTTCAGGCGCTGAGCAGGGGAGTCCTCCTGGCTGGTAGCAGCAGCATTTCTTATAGGCCTAGTGCCAATTTTGACTAGTGCCAATCTTCATTAGTAGAAACAGATTCCTGCCAGAATCTGTTTTGGTTAGGTCCTAGAAGGAATCACAGCATGAGGAATTCAAGCAAATGTGCATAGCTGTCAAGTCTCCCATTTTTCGCAGGAAACCCCTGTATTTTAAACCGTTACCCGCTGGCAGCCCGGATTGGGGAAAATCCCGTAATTCCCCCGTATTTCCTACCTGCCAGGGAGGCTCCATTTTGGGTCCTGGCGCCGCCCGATTTCCAGTGTCCAGACATGGGTAGCACAGCACCGGAAGTCGCTTCTACGCATGTCCGGACATGCATAGAAGCGACTTCCGGTGCTGCCGCTCTACCCGATTTCCAATGCCCATACATGGGTAGCGCGGCACCGGAAGTCGCTTCTATGCATGTCCAGACATGCATAGAAGTGACTTCCGGTGCCGCTCCGCCCATGCCTGGGCACCGAAAATCGGGTAGAGCGGTGCCGGAAGCTGCTTCTACACATGTCCGGACATGCGTAGAAGCGACTTCCAGTGCCGCGCCGCTGCTGATCCCACATTTTTCAGCGGGAGACTTGGCAGCTATGGTAGTGTGGATTTGGGAGGGCAGCAAATAGCATAGATATCACTTTGAAGAATATGTACTATGGAGTGATTATGAGTTTTAATATTAGCTGAATTGAATCCTTCCATCAGAGCACTTGAAAGGTCCTGGATAACATGCTTATGATGCCAAAATGGAATTATAATGGACACTTTGGCTCTGAATCTTGTGCGAGTATGCCTATAAGGACTGAACAGAGCAAACGGTAAAATGCTTGAGGAAATAAAAGAGGACTGGACACAGCTCCTAAAAGCAACGACGGCCACGAGTTCCTTTTCCCAGTTGAAAAAATCCACATTTCCCATAGGCATAGTCTATTTCCTCCCGTTCCTGGTTCTTCTTCTCCAGCAGCACCAGTAAGTTGATTCAAGAGGAGAAAGTAGAGAGATGTGGGACCTTCAAAGATATGGAGTGGGCAAGGGAAAGAGGCACATGTCTTCAGGAATGAGGGCACAGATCGCTAAAAGCAGAAGCGCAGCTGACTTATTCATCCTTGTGAAGAAATTGCTTTGCAAGCAGCTAATAATAATAATAATAATAATAATAATAATAATAATAATAATAATTTATTTATACCCCGCCCATCTGGCCAGGTTCCCCCAGCCACTCTGGGCGGCTTCCAACAAAACATTAAAATACAGAAATCCATCAAACATTAAAAGCTTCCTTAAACAGGGCTGCCTTAAGATGCCTTCTAAAGGTCTGGTAATTGTTATTCTCTTTGACCTCTGGTGGGAGGGCATTCCACAGGGTGGGCGCCACTACCGAGAAGGCCCTCTGCCTGGTTCCCTGTAATTTGGCTTCTCGTAGCGAGGGAACTGCCAGAAGGCCCTCGGCGCTAGATCTCAGTGTCCGGGCAGAACGATGGGGGAGGAGACGCTCCTTCAGGTATACAGGTATAGCTTACCTACGGTCCAATGGACCCAACCTGTTTGGAAGACTCTCCACAGACTTGCACTGCAGCACTTTTGCTGAAGGCCTCAGCCTGTTATTGTGGTTGCATTAGCAGAATTGCACTCTCAGCCTCTCTCGATGCACCGATTCCGAAAGAGCTTTATAATGTAAAACATTAAGCAGCTGTAAAATGCTGATCTGTTGCTTTAAAAAGTATGTGTACTCTAAAAGGGGGGAGGAGGGCGGCGGCGAAGCATCTGTTTCCACCGTGCATGCCAGCTTATTTTTGGTCGAATCAGACCCAATATAGCCACTGTTTCAATATTTAATGTTGTGCTGCTACAGCAACTAGCTTCCAAATACTTCGGAAGCATTAATGCTCAGCATAAAATTTCCTCTATCGGTTCACTAGGTGATAGAGCTGTCAGATGACACTCTGGTGCCAGAAAAACGCTGATGGTTCCCTACTCCCAAGTGGGACATAATCCAACAAGAGGTTCTCCTGGGCAACTCTCATTGAAAGGCGCTTGTGCAGTGCCTGTTCATTTCACACCGCACACATAAAAGGATGTCAACTTTTCAGTTTTCCAGTAGCGGCGGGGCCAATCTTTGGAGCGCTTAATACAGGCATCCTCAAACTGCGGCCCTCCAGATGTTTTGGCCTACAACTCCCATGATCCCTAGCTAACAGGACCAATGGTCGGGGAAGATGGGAATTGTAGTCCAAAACATCTGGAGGGCCGAAGTTTGGGGATGCCTGGCTTAATAGCAAGTTGATAGTCCATACAGCTGTGTCCTACAAAATCTCACCATCGCCAGCATATTCTGCCTCACTACCTGCAAATACACAATCTCTGCAAATCTCTGAGCTGAGACATGGACCAAACTCTTTCTTTTCCTTAACCTGACCAGTGAGTAATCCAATTATGCTTTTGCAAACAGACAGTCTCTCTTACAGCTTCTCGGGGCTGTTTTTTTCTGGGCAAAGTAGTTATTTTTTTAGCACAAATATTCCTGGAAATATTTATATACAATTTGTGATTTGGGGACATGTGAATTTTCTTATCCAAATACATTCACTTTGGATTAAAAATAATAATCAGCAACTCCTTTCATTTTGGGAAGGCAAATATTACATTTTAAAGCCTGGACAAACAGGAAGAAATATCTATAGGAAGTGCAATGAGAGAGGAAAAAATGGGGACAGCACAGTTTTAACAATTTATCACCAGGGGGCGAGAGAACCTCAGAAGACACCTGGAACAATATTGACGCTGAAGATATTTGCTCAAAATTGTCTCTGATGGGAGAGCACAGAAATTGGCGCCATGCCCAGACTATATTTAGCATGAGTGCAGATGTGGCAGTCAAGCCTGTGTTTTGCTCAGTCCTTTCACAGATGTGAAGACGTGACTTTTGGAATTGTGCTTTTGGATGCAAAATGAAGGAGAGAGCTCTACGGGGACTGAACATTCACAGCTGGGCTGCAATAAGGCCTTGAGTATAGTTACTTCCACACTAGAACCCTAAAGCACTGCTAAGATGCAGAATTAAAATGCAACTTCCATATATGTTCCAAATATAGTGTTGCATTTCCCCAGCAACCTTCTTCTCCATGACCAAGGTCTCTTCTAGGCTGTTGCTATTTTGAAATGGGGTTCCATCACAAGCCAGCAAATTCTGGTCATGCAGTTAGGGTTGATATGGAGGTACTGTATTGCACAACCCACAACTGAGCTTGTTACAATAAGGAACGTGATGGGGGAAATGCACTTGGAAGTGTGAGATAACACTGGCTCCGATGCAAGGTCATGTGACTTCCCCACATACAAATGAGAAGGAATGCTAATTAAGTCACCGGCTCTGTCTACTTTCGCTGTAAACAAAAATCCAGATTAATGCGCTATGAAGCCATAATCTGAAAGCATCCTATAGTGTTTACTCACACAGTTCTGTTCCTGCAAGGAACTTGAATTATGCACTCCCACTCATATTTTCTTTGTAACAAAATGGTTCCATTAAAAATGAAATGAATGAAATGAGAAAAGGAAAGTGAAAATAATAATAATGAAATTAAATTAAAGCCAACCCACTCCACCACCACCCAAGGACAGAAACTGGTATCAGATTGTACAGTTGAAAAGGAATAGACTAGTATTCATCCATTAAAACTCATCCTTAAATGTGGGTTTTGAATGTCCTTTGATTGAAATGCGTTTGATTAGGCTTATTTATTTCCAGACCAGAACAGTGGAAAATGGAAGTAGGTGGTGGGGGGGGGGTTGGGGGGGATGTTACAGGGAGTTTGGCAATCTAAAACACACAATAATCAGACCAGATTAAGATTGGTTGATACCTTGGAACTGTACCTCTTTTGGGGGCAGTGGAGTGCAGAAAACACAAGCCTTTATAAAACAAAGATGCATCAATCTGGTTAAAGAAAGTTGAATTTGATGTCCATTGTACAAGTGCTAAGTTCTCTTTTGCAGCCATCTTATAGCACTTTTCAAATCTTTACAACAGCCATGTAATGGAGTTCTCCCCCATTAAGCATGCCTGTAGCAAGGTTTAATGGAGGGGAGAGGCCATTCACCTTAGGGTTAAATACAGGATGGATGACACCTGGCTTGAGAGCAGTACATGTGAAAAGGATTTAGGAGTCTTGGTAGACCACAAACTTGATATGAGTCAACAGTGTGATGCAGCAGCTTAAAAAGCCAATGCAATTCTGGGCTGCATCAATAGGAGTATAGCGTCTAGATCAAGGGAAGTAATAGTACCACTGTATTCTGCTCTGGTCAGACCTCACCTGGAGTACTGTGTCCCGTTCTGGGCACCACAGTTCAAGAAGGATACTGAGAAGCTGGAACATGTCCAGAGGATGGCAACCAAAATGGTCAAAGGCCTGGAAAGAATGTCTCATGAGGAACGGCTTAGGGAGCTGGGTATGTTTAGCCTGGAGAAGAGAAGGTTAAGGGGTGATATGATAGCCATGTTGTCATATAGAAGAGGGTGAAAGGTTGTTTTCTGCTGCTCCAGAGAAGCGGACACGGAGCAATGGATTCAAACTACAAGAAAGAAGATTCCACCTAAACATTAGGAAGAACTTCCTGACAGTAAGAGCTGTTCGACAGTGGAATTTGCTGCCAAGGAGTGTGGTGGAGTCTCCTTCTTTGGAGGTCTTTAAGCGGAGGCTTGACAGCCATCTGTTAGGAATGCTTTGATGGTGTTTCCTGCTTGGCAGGGGGGTGGACTGGATGGCCCTTGTGGTCTCTTCCAAGTCTATGATTCTATGATTTCAAACAGTGAAAATCCAGACAGAAACGATGTTGAACTTTTTCTTGCAAAATTAAAATTAAGTTTCTGAGGAATTTTATTTGAAAATTGCCAAAAACGACACTGCCGACATGGGTTGCCATACATCCGGATTTTCCCAGACGCTATTGCAATTTTCGCCCAGACACTGCTTCCAACTGCTGTATTCTGGGTATGTCCGGGAAATTCAGGACATATAATAACCCTACTTCACCCAGCAGTTTAGCATGCCACTGAGTGAAGCCCCTGTCTGCTCCTTTTGCAGGAGGGAAGCAGGGACAAACTTATTTTGGGAAGCACACCAGCAGGGCCGTCTTAAGTATATTTGGCGCCCTGGCGCCGTGGTGCGACGGATCTCTCTAGCGCCCCCGCCCCGTTTCCCAGCATGGCGGTTGGGCGGAGCTGCGCGGGCGGGCCGACAGGCGGGCGCAGCTCCACGGCGGATGGGCAGGCGCAGCTGTGCAGCGGCGCCCTGCGCCACCCAGCCTGGCCGTAGGGCCGGCCCTGCACATCAGGTCCCCCTGCCCAACTTAATCTGACCTTGACTTGAAGGAATGGCTGCTCCCAGCTGGCATTAGAGGAAGAGGATTCCTAGTGGAGCTTGTCCCTCAGCGGAGCTGATGGAATTATTGTGTCAGGTTTATGGGCTGGGCCTCGGAAAACTCCACTTCCTGGGAATTATCAGCTAGGACGGTAGACTTACATAAATCTATACTTCAAATGGTTATACTGACAGCAGCAACTACTTCGGGCAGCAAAACCAAAACTCATCCATGGGCCAAAACAAAAAACAAGGACCATTTGCCAGTTTTGGAGAAGCAAAGGAACACATCCACAACCTGTTTTGTTGCCTGAGGGAACCTAGAAAGCTTGCCCACAGAGATGTGCCGAAAGGTAGGAGGAGATGGAAGCAATTTGGCCTGTTTGCTTCACAAATGGGACAGCAGTCGCCCTGCCTCACAGTATTTCCAAAGCTCCAGGCCTCCCCGAGCCATAGCTGTCAAGTTCTCCCTTTTTTTAAAGGGAAATTCCCTTATGCTGAATAGGCTTCCTCGCGAGAAAAGGGAAAACTTGGCAGCTATGCCCCGAGCCAATAGTTTGATAACCACAGCTGCCGGTTGAACTGGCTAACATTGCCTAAGTGGAGCGAAACCCATTCGCTACATCTCTCCTCGCTCTCCCCAACTGGTTTATCTGCTCATCTGGACAACAGCTACGTGGAAGACTTCCTGTCACATAGGAAATAGGGAATGTGAAGAATTTCAGAAATGACTCCCAGGAGACTAGACACAAGCCAAAGAGCAGAAAACCCCAATGTGGTCTCTGTCTGTACAAGGGGCGTGATCTAGTTTCAGCTTGGTGGGCATTTTAACAAACAGACTGAAATATACAGTATCAGTATTAGCTAAAATATTTATTTATAATATTTATTTAATAATTAAATGGGCCTATATATTTTTTATTTGCATTAAATCTGAATTTTGTTTTGGAATCACTGCTATATAAGCTTCTTTCCATGTTCCTGGGATTTCATCTGTCTATACAATCTCATTCATCACATATTTCAATGGAATTACTTATTGTTCACTTAGCTTTTTGTAATATTTTGCCGTTAGTTGTCCATCTGGTCCTGGAGACTTTATTGCCTCTGAAACTTCTTCAACTGTTATTTGGATATTTAGAACCACTAATTATTCCTCTTTTATTTTTGGCAGATTACTATTTTTTATATATTCCTCTATTTTATTTTATTTTTTTAAAAAAATTCATTTCCTTTTTTGTACAAATCTGAGAAATATTTCACAAATGCATCTCTTATTTCCTTCATCTTATCTGTGATTTTCCCATTTACATTAATTTTATTTATGAAATTTCTTTGTTCACTTTTTTCAATTGCCATGCTAGCAGTTTCCCTGATTTATTGGCATGCTCAAAATATTTCTGCTTCAGGCTTTTAATTTTCCAACTTATTTCTTCATTCACTATCATAGAATATTGGGTTTGTAATATTTTAATTGCCTGCTTTACTGACTCATTGTTAGCTTTTTTTTTAAACAGTTCCTTCTCCTTTTCCATAATTTCATCTAAAATTTCTTTTTTTTCCTTTTTTGTTTCAATTTCCTTTTAATCGAATTTTGTTGTATAAACAGTTCCCTCATCACCGCCTTACTTGCATTCCAGACCGTTTGTAATTTAGTCTGACCCTGGAGGTTTATTTCGAAATAATCCCCCAAGGCTTTCTTTACTTTTTCCATAAAATTTTGATCTTCCAATAAATCTTCATTCAATCTCCATCTAAATGTAGTTTGGCCTTTTTTTTTTAATTTCCATTATCATGGAATTATGATCTGACAATGTTCTGGGATTGATTTCTTTTTCTTTCTTTCTTTCTTTCTTTCTTTCTTTCTTTGGGTTCCAACTTTTTTGAAATCCACAAGGCATCTATCCTTGAACTACTGCCATAAACATAAAACATAAAAGGTGAAGTGTTTATCAAACAAATGTTTTGCTCTCCAAATATCAATCAGAATTAAAGTTTGAACCAAGTCAAAAAAGGTTTTGGTAACCTGCCTTCTTTTGTATCCTTTTCCCTAGCTGATCTGTCCTTTTCTAATGACAGAACTCCATTTAAGTCTCCCATTAACATAATCTTTTGATCTGCATATTCAAGTAATTCTGTTTCCAGTTTTTTATTTAAAAAAACCTGTTTTTTTCTCATTTGGAGCATATATTCCAACTAAAATTATCTTCTCTCCTTGAATTTTTATGTGTACTACTGTATTAAAATTCTCCCTTTCTCATCTTTATGAATCAATTTGGGTTCTAATGCAGGGTTAATTTAAAAAACAATCCCTCTCCTTTTTTGTATTATCTGCTGAGATAAAATTGATTCCTAATTTGGGAAAGGAGTACGACAAGGTTGTATATTGTCTCCCTGCTTATTTAACTTATATGCAGAATTCATCATGCGAAAGGCTGGACTAGATGAATCCCAAGCCGGAATTAAGATTGCTGGAAGAAATATCAACAACCTCAGATATGCTGATGACACAACCTTGAGGGCAGAAAGTGAGGAGGAATTAAAGAACCTTTTAATGAGGGTGAAAGAGGAGAGCGCAAAATATGGTCTGAAGCTCAACATCAAAAAAACCAAGATCATGGCCACTGGTCCCATCACCTCCTGGCAAATAGAAGGGGAAGAAATGGAGGCAGTGAGAGATTTTACTTTCTTGGGCTCCATGATCACTGCAGATGGTGACAGCAGTCACGAAATTAAAAGACGCCTGCTTCTTGGGAGAAAAGCGATGACAAACCTAGACAGCATCTTAAAAAGCAGAGACATCACCTTGCCGACAAAGGTCCGTATAGTTAAAGCTATGGTTTTCCCAGTAGTGATGTATGGAAGTGAGAGCTGGACCATAAAGAAGGCTGATCGCCGAAGAATTGATGCTTTTGAATTATGGTGCTGGGGGAGACTCTTGAGAGTCCCATGGACAGCAGGAAGATCAAACCTATCCATTCTGAAGGAAACCAGCCCTGAGTGCTCCCTGGAAGGACAGATCGTGAAGCTGAGGCTCCAATACTTTGGCCACCTCATGAGAAGAGAGGAATCTTTGGAAAAGACCCTGATGTTGGGAAAGATTGAGGGCACTAGGAGAAGGGGACGACAGAGGACGAGATGGTTGGACAGTGTTCTCGAAGCTATGAACATGAGTTTGACCAAACTGCGGGAGGCAGTGCAAGACAGGAGTGCCTGGCGTGCTATGGTCCATGGGGTCATGAAGAGTCGGACACGACTAAACGACTAAACAACAACAATTTTTTGTTAATTAAAACTCTTTTGTTTTGTTTTTTCTTTTGCAATGTGTGTTTCCCGAAGGCAAATTATATCCAATTTTTGCTTTAAAATTACATGTCCAATTCTGTTACGTTTAGTTTTGTCGTTCAAACTGTTAACATTCCAACTTAATAATTTAAGATTGGCCATTTTCAGAGTCACTTACAATATCCATTCCCACCCCCCACCCCCCACTGCTCCTTCTAGTGTGCCAAACTTTTCATTGACTGGGCCATCTCCTTCCTAAAAATCAATAAATTGCTGTGTAAGGAAGTTAGTATAGTCTGCCTTCCCTGTTTTTTCTGTTGTTGTCTCTTCTTGTACACTTGCACATCGCTTCTCAGTAGAGGCCTTCCTAGTGACAGCTCCCATGTCATGTTTCCCTTTTTCCATATTTAACTAAAATATTTTTCCACAGTTAGAGTCTTTATTATGATCTATTCAAGGTCACACCTGCGTTTCCCACTCTGCTCAAAAATGAAAGTATTTTCCCACTCCCAGGCTGGACCATAAAGTTTTCCCTTTACAACTTTTGGGCCCTTTTGCTGCGTACGAGAGGAAAAACAGAGACCGGAAGGGAGAAAATAAAAAGACAGAAATACAAGTAAAAAGAGAGAGAGAGTGGATAATATCAATTTGTTACAATACCCCTTCCACCCAAAGGTTGATTAATTAGCACAACCAAATCACACCTACCACAAATAGCAGACCATTTATGAGAGCTAAAACTGACACGGGTCAGTTTTAGTTCTCATAAAGACATAAGGAGAGCTCTGCTGGATCAGGCCAATGGCCCATCTAGTCCAGCATCCTGTTTTCACAATGGCCAACTAGATGCCCATGAAAAGTCTGAAAACAGGACCAGAGAGCTTCTCCTGTGGTTTGCAGCAACTGGCATTCAGAGACCATGGCAGTAGAACCTGGCCGCCATTGATAGCCTTATGAGCCATGAATTTGCCTACCCCTCTTTTAAAGCCACCTCATTTACATGGGTAGTGGTGAAGCTCATAGCTGCCAAGTTATCCCTTTTTTTAAGGGATTTTCCCTTATGCTGAATAGGCTTCCTCGCGAGAAAAGGGAAAACTATGGTGAAGCTGCTGTCACTGGATTGCACCTTGTCCTGAGGTTCTGAAGAAGTCTTCTTCAGCCAGCCGTTCTAGGTCTTCAGGGATGAGGGCTACCTGGCCAAACGGGCAGTTAAAGAGAGGAGGAGGTGGAAACTAGGGACAGACGTTTAGTCAGGTAGAGCTAGGACTGGTGTCCATGTGACACCTCTGTTTCTGAGGTGCCTTGAGTAGAGGCGTACAAAACTTCCTGGAATTCCATTAAGTTCTGTTTCCTAAGCTGAGCTGTAGCCAAAAGATTTTCACAGAAAACCTCTGGCCATATCAAAATTCGCCGATTTAACCCCCAGATCACTGTACGTCTGTGGGGTAGTGGTGATTACTGACTGCTATTACACACCCAAACATGAAATTCCTAAGCCCAACAGCTGGAAAAATGCATTTGCTTCCTCTCTTTCCTCCCCTTCTTTTCTTATGCTTCAGGCTTTTCAGTATGAAGTCATGCGGTTGGTAGAAGCTGCCGCTTTAAAAGCCATAATTGCTCACAGTTGACCCTTTTTTGCAATGTATGTATGTATTTTTGTATAGCTTGGTTTTTGTTGTTTCTTGGGTACACATGGAATGAATAGGGAGGGGGAACTGGGGGGGGGTTCTTTTGAGTTTTACAGTTTATCCATATTTACTACTGAACATGCACAAACAAAGACAAAGAAAAATTATTTTATAATATTGGTCTTATTGGTCTTCTCGCCAGACCCATTGCTGCTACAATGGTGGCAGCAGCAGGTGATGCATTCCTTAGGGGCTGGATAATAATAATAATAATAATAATAATAATAATAATAATTTTATTTTTTTATACCCCACCCATCTGGCTTTGTTGCCCCAGGCACTCTGGGCACCTCACAACACATATACAAGCATAACAAAACATCAAAGACTAAAAACTTCCCAATACATTGCTGCCTTCAGATGTCTTCTAAAAGTTGTATAGTCCTTGACATCTGATGGGAGGGCATTCCACAAGGAGGGCGCCACTACCGAGAAGGCCCTCTGTCTGGTTCCCTGTAACTTTGCTTCTCGCAGTGACGGAACCAGCAGAAGGCCCTTGGAAGTGGACCTCAGTGTCCAGGCTGAACGATGGGGATGGAGACACTCCTTTAGGTATACAGGGCCAAGGCTGTTTAGGGCTTTAAAGAACAGCACCAACCATTTGAATTGTGCTCGGAAACGTACTGGGAGCCAGCGTAGATCCTTTAGGACCAGTGTTATATCTCTGTGGCCACTCCCAGTCACCACTCAAGCTGCGGCATTCTGGATTAATGGCCGTTTCCAAGCCACCTTCAAAGGCAGCCCCATGCAGAGCGTATTGCAGTAGTCCAGGGGTGGCCAACTCCCAAGAGACTGTGATCTACCTTAACCTCCAGGGGATCTACCAGTAGATCGCGATCGACCTGTTGCACATCCCTGCAAGTAGTCCAAGCGGGAGATAACGAGAGCATGCAGCATTCTGGCGAGACAGTCTGTGGACAGGTAGAGTCTCAGCCTGTGTACCAGATGGAACTGGTAGACAAGTGCCTTGGACACAGGATCTGCTGCTGCCAATCTGGATCCGGCTGCCCGGGATGCTCTCTTTACGTTGCCTTATGGGTGGACAGACCAGCTCCATCGAGTTTCCTCTCCCTCAAGTGCCTCGGTGGAAGAGAGAGGAAGGATCAGTTTTGCCGAAACACCACCTCCATCATGCACCTCCAACCCGTGAACGAACTTATAATGCCAGCTGGACATTATAAGAAAACTGTCACAAAACTGGTGTAGAAATATTACTACCCTCCTTTTCAATTTAGCATTTCAAATTTAGACTTCCTTCCCCCTCTTTCTGCAGTCATAGAATCATAGAGTTGTAGAGTTGGAAGGGACCGCAAGGGTCATCTAGTCCAACCCCCTGCAGTGCAGGAAACTTGCCTAAATAGGGCTTGAACCCACAACCCTGAGATTAAGAGTCTCCCTTTTTGTAGTTTTTTATTTATATTTTCAAATTTAGACATTTCATTAGTTTTACAATCAATTTAACATTTCAAAATTTGACTTTCTTCCCCCTCTTTCTGCGGTTCCTTAAATTCATTTTTTTCTGTCTTCTGCATATCCAAATTCATTTAACTTACTCATTTCTTTATCTACTGTAGATATATACTCTTATAAAATTGCAGGTTATTACATTAATCCCGCTAATGTTTTTATCTGTTTATAATTTATCTGTAAATATTCAATAAACCATTTCCATTCTTTTATAAAAAGTTTGTTATCTTGATTACTTATTCTTCCGGTAAGTTTTGCCATTTGTACATATTCCATGAGTTTTTGTATCCACTCTTCCTTTACTGGGACTTCTGCTTCTTTCCACTTTGGGGCAAGTCGCATTATTGCTGCTGTAGTAGCATAAATAAATAAATAAATTTCTATACAATTTAGGTAGTTCTGTCCCTATAATTCCCAAAAGGAAAGCTACTGGGTTGGGTTTTTTTGTTTCCCCCCAAACATTATTTTAAACATATTTCCCAATTCATTATATATCATTTCCTAATAAGCTTTAACCTTACTACAAGACCACCCCATATGATTGTGCTTGATGTGGTTAAGACAGGCCTGTGAGAAGAGAAGACTCCCTGGAAAAGACCCTGATGTTGGGATAGATGGAGGGCACAAGGAGAAGGGGACGACAGAGGACGAGATGGTTGGACAGTGTTCTCGAAGCCACCAACATGAGTCTGCGGGAGGCAGTGGAAGACAGGGGTGCCTGGTGTGCTCTGGTCCATGGGGATACAAAGCGTCGGACATGACTAAACGACTAAACATTCTATTTCCCAATAAGCTTTAAGCTTACTACAAGACCACCCTGTACAGTGGTACCTCTACTTACGAATAACTCTACTTACGAATGTTTCTACTTACGAACGGAGCTCCGTCCGCCATATTGGATGCGGTTTAGATAAGATTTTTTCTACTTATGAATTTTTAGATAGGGTTGCTTTGACTTACGAATTTTTTCTCCCAATGCATTCCTATGGGATTCAACTTACAATTTTTTTTGACTTACAAATGTGCGTTCGGAACGCATTAAATTCGTAAGTAGAGGTACCACTGTATGATAAAAAGAATCTTCTTTCTCTTGACATTTCCAACACGAATTTGATTAAAATTTATAATTTTTTACCAATTTGAGATTAAGAGTCTCATGCTCTACCAACTGAGCTACCTAGAGAGTCGTTAGGTTCAACTGGCTCTTACCAGTTTGATGGTCTCACTGGTAATGTGCCTAACTTAAATTCCACATCGCTCCCCTTCCCCACATGACTCAGGGTGCACCATGAGGACCAGTGAGCAGGCATCTAGCTCTTTCCTAATTGTCTTGCCTGTAAGAGATCAACTGGCTTGACTGTAATAGTAAAATTAGAAAAAAACACTATCGTTTCAGGTACTGTCATTTTTACTCCATGTTTTAACTTGGACGGGTCTTATGCCCATAAGAAGACATGCATTCAAAAATGAAAGATTAGTCCTGGGGGTGTGGAGCAGGTGGACCCCTGCTATCTCCATTCCTGTCATGAGGACAAGAGGACAAGGAGCATCTGAGGCAAGGAGGGGTGAAGGCAAGGGGAGAGGCCCACGCAACTTGAATTTCCTTTGTTCCCACAACACCTCCCCCAGGGATCTTCATGGTGAGGAGTGTGGCCTGGAGGTCCAAACCTTATTCTAACATTAGCTAAAACTGGCTCTCAGCTCCTTTTGATCGCAGCCCAGGCCTCCGTTGGTGGTGAAGTTCACCGTAAACCACCACCCACAACTAACAGGGGAGGCCACAGGCCTTGGAGTCCTTCAGAACCATCATTGATGGGCAGAGTGTTCCCGGGTTTTTAGAAAATGTACTCACCATGGATAACAATTAGTTCTGAAAAATCACCTGGTTCTCTCTCTCAAACACCCCACGACCTCTTTTAATTGCAGGGATGTACTGGCTTGGATGAAATTTGGGGACATAAGCAGAGGGATATAAATCCAGGCATCGCTTGAGGAACCGAGGTCTCTGCAGCAGTTGCAAACGTTCCTAATCCTGCTGCAAAGCCTTACAAGGATGAACGGGGTGCTGATTATTATTGTGATTGCTGGCACCTGCTTAGCAGCTCCTAAGTACAAGGTTCCTGTACCCATTCCGATGATGCCAGACTTGGATCTAAAGAAGGTAACGGCAACATTTTTCTCCTTCACTTATAACTAGGGGTGGTGACAAATTTAGCAATAATCGAGCTTGCCCAGCCTTGTTCACCTGCTTACAGACTTTGCAAGCCGATTGCACCCTGTTTACTTATTTATTGCATTTATATGCCACTCTTAACATAACAGAACCAGTTTCAACCAGCTGTACTCAGCTTCTCTGAAGGAATAACCCAAACAAAAACCTTCCGCCTGTTTCTTTCACATAGAAAGAAAACCTTCTTTCACAAAGAGAAGAAACCTTCTAGAACCCTCTTGAACTAATCAGAATAGGAAAGATCTCTACACATCAGATCAATACTTTCTGTACTAAGAAATGCTGACATTTTCTACTCTGACAAATACGAAAGTTCAGAAAAGAGAAGTGCTTCTTTGGCTTGATGAGGAGATAAGAGTTTGTTTGTCTCATGCTACCCCTAATAAAAATGATATTACCAAACAAGGGACTTCCGGTCTATTGTGCTGGTGTGAGGACGCAGAAGCCTCGAGCTCTGTTGTATTTTTCTCTTTTTTTCTCTTTTTTGTGCTCCTTTTTTCTATTTTGTATTTTGTATTATTTCTTTTTATGTGCAAAATGAATAAAGATCATTTAAAAAAAAAAAAAGATATTACCAAACAAAAGCAAGCTCACACCTCTCATTGATTTAGTTACAGGCAGGTAGCCATGTTGGTCTGACGTAGTCGAAACAAAATAAAAAAAATCCTTCCAGCAGCACCTTAGAGACCAACAAAGTTTGTCATTGGTATGAGCTTTCGTGTGCATGCACACTTCATGTTCGGATGTAGCATTGTTTTATACAGCCATACCTTGGTTCTAACACCTTGGTACTCATACGTTTTAGCTCCCGAATGCTGCAAACCCGGAAGTGTTCTGGTTTGCGAACATTTTTTGGAAGCCGAACGTCCGACACAGCTTCTGCTTGAGTGCAGGAAGCTCTTGCAGCCAATTGGAAGCTGCCCCTTGGTTTTCAAATGGTTTTGGTAGTCGAATGGACTCCAGGAATGGATTAAGTTCGAGAACCCAGGTACTACTGTACTTATAAAGTAGTTGTGTTCTGTGCTATTAATCAAGCACTGCTAGGAGTTGCTTCTTTTTGTTTTGCAATGTATTACTTATCAATTAAAAAAAAAAGTTGATGTGGCTTGAGCAAATTTTCATTCTGAAAGTGTGGCCCAGAGTGGAAATTATGAGACCACTACGCCACATTAGCTACCAGCCTACAATATATATTGAAATGTCTTTTCTCAACAACACAAAAACAATAACACACAAACAAACATCTTCTTTCTAGCTCTCTGGGACGTGGCATCCTATTGCAATGGTACAGTATGACAAACAGACGAGAGAAGTCTTTGGCTATTTAATGGAGCCCCAAGAGAATGGAGGACTGGTCCTCAGAATTCAATATCGTCGGTAAGTCTGCTTGCGTTGCTGTGATCATGATCTCCCTTCACTCAGCACAGAATAAGGGGGAGGGTCCTGAGGCTCGGGCCTGTTTCCCACCCACCCTAGCCTCCTTCAGCAGGAAGGCTAGGTCGTACACCCAGGACTTTGCATGGACAGGCGGAGGCTCCCCCAAGCCCCAGGCAACCCCCGGGAGGAATAATGACACCTGCATACCTGCCAAGTTGCTGTCAGAGAAATAAGGGACCGGGCGGAAAAAGCAAACCGGAAGTAGTGCTGCTGCCATTTTGGAACTGGGCAAAGCAGCATCAAAAGTCGCTTCTGAGCATGCTCCGCCCAGTTCCAAAATGGCGGCAGCGCTACTTCCGGTCTGCTATTTCCGCCCGGTCCCTTATTTAGCAGGCTGGGACAGAGGCATAGAGATGGCAGGGAGGACGCCTTGGATTCCAGTGCTACACCACTGTGAGGAACAAGCCTCCTCCTGAGATGACGGTGTGGTCAGATTAGCACCCCCTCCATCTAAACTCAGGTGCAAATATGTGTAATTAAACCTTATTTATTTATTTATTTATTTATTTATTTATTTATACCCGCCCGTCTGGCTGGGTTTCCCCAGCCACTCTGGGCAGCTTCCAGAAGGATATTAAAATACAATAATCTATTAAACATTAAAAGCTTCCCTAAACAGGGCTGCCTTCAGATGTCTTCTAAAAGTCTGGTACTGTAGTTGTTTTTCTCTTTGACATCTGATGGGAGGGCGTTCCACAGGGCGGGTGCCACTACCGAGAAGGCCCTCTGCCTGGTTCCCTGTAACTTGTCTTCTCGCAGCGAGGGAACCGCCAGAAAGCACTGGACCGCACTGGACCACAGTGTCCGGGCTGAACGATGGGGGTGGAGATACTCCTTCAGGCACTACAGCTTGATTCTCAGATGAAACAAAGCCCTGAGTGAGCACCTGGGACCCCTTTGGAATCTTGTGTAGAGATTGGGGTGTGTGTGTGCTGATGGGGGGGGGAGCAGCTTGACAACCCTGCCTTTCTTTCCAGAAATGGAGACTGTCTGAGTAAAACATATATTCTACATGCTGTAACGCAGTCCGAATTCGATTCTGAAGGTAAGTATAATAGATTTCTCCATTATCTCCATGGTGCGAAGATCCCTCCGGCGCCCCCCCCCTGCCCCGTTTCCCAGCGCGGCTGTCTGGTGGGCGCAGCACGGCGCCCCCCTGGTGCCCTGGCGCCCTGCGCCACCCATCCTTGCCGTAGGGCCGGCCCTGGTTAAGACCATTGAGAGAGAGTGTGTGTGTGTGTTCCCTTTCTCATTGTGGGCACATGTAAGTATTGTGTGCCTCCCCTGCCCCCTTGGCTGAACTGGTTAACATTGAGATCACATAACACTGGTCCTGAAAGACTTACATTGGCTCCCAGTACATTTCCAAGCACAATTCAAAGTGTTGGTGCCGACCCTTAAAGTCCTAAATGGCCTCAGCCCAGTATACCTGAAGAACCGTCTCTATCCCCATCGACCAGCCCGGACACTGAGATCCAGCTCCGAGGGCCTTCTGGCAGTTCCCTCACTGCGAGAAGTGAGGTTACAGGGAACCAGGCAGAGGGCCTTCTCGGTAGTGGCGCCCGCCCTGTGGAACGCCCTCCCATCAGATGACTTTTAGAAGGCATCTGAAGGCAGCCTTGTTTAGGGAAGTTTTTCATGTTTTATGTTGTCACTTTTTTACTATTAATATTCTGTTTGGAGCCTCCCAGAGTGGTTGGGGAAACCCAGCCAGATGGGCGGGGTATTAATAATGATGGAAAGAAGCCAAATATATTCCACCCAGGCCCTTCTAGCTCTCAGGAGAAATCCGTCTAACTCAATCCAGAAAGGAAGAGAAATCTGCTTCCGTTTCTGGTAGCGAACTTGGAAAGTTGCTCTCCCAGGTTCGCTGGAGCTTGAGGGGGGGCGCCGGAGGGATCTTCGCACCACGGCGCCAGGGGGCCAGATATGCTTAAGACGGCCCTGGTCTTAACATGTTTTCTCTGTCTCCAAACTGCAGCTGCATGGTAGCAATGTTTCCTTAATTAACTCTCCCCTCCTGTGGTTTCCATCAACTGGTATTCAGAAACATTTCTTCCTCCAACTGTGGAGGCAGATCCATTGATAGCCCTCTCCTCCCCCACAAATCTCTCCTGGGGCAGTGAGTTCCATAGCTTAACTATGTGCTGAGTGAAATAGTGCTTTCTCTAACCCCGCCCCCTTCTTTTGCATCTGTGTAAGTGACTCCCATACCTGTTAATGGATCTTTTGCGGCTCTTTTTCAATAGATGGGAGGACTACATTACACATCCTGGCTACAGATTATGAGACTTACCACACCATCTTCTTCAGAACAAAGCATTCGGGCATGCTACAGCTCTTCGGTATGTCTGGAGACTGGCCCATAGGAGCTTGTTTGGGCGCCGTAGGTTACGATGGGCACACCTGTCATCTTTTGAAAATCTCGCCCTTCCTCCCAGTTTGTCTAAGGATATGTAAATACCACCACTAATTGCCAATAGAGTAATCCACCCCCATCCCCCACTGCTAGATTTGTCAGAATACTTTGAGCATCATGATGAAAAAACATAAACAACAAATTTGCCATAATCTACTGGCCCAGGTGGCGCTGTGGGTTAAACCACAGAGTCTAGGGCTTGCTGATCAGAAGATCGGCGGTTCGAATCCCTGCAACGGGGGGAGCTCCCGTTGCTCGGCCCCAGCTCCTGCCCACCTAGCAGTTTGAAAGCACATCAAAGTGCAAGTAGATAAATAGGGACCGCTCCGGCGGGAAGGTAAACAGCGTTTCTGTGCGCTGCTCTGGCTTTGCCAGAAGTGGCTTAGTCATGCTGGCCACATGACCCGGAAGCTGTCTGTGGACAAACGCCGGCTCCCTCTGCCTATAGAGCGAGATGAGCACCGCAACCCCAGAGTCGGACACGACTGGGCCTGATGGTCAGGGGCCCCTTTACCTTTACCTTTACTGGCAATTCAAATTTTCGCCCTCACGACAACCCTGCGAGGCTGGGTAGCTTAAGGCGGTGGTTGGCATGCTCTGTGCAAATGTGCCTCACAAGCCCCTGAGGATTGCATCAGGATGGGACAACTCAGAATGGAGAAGGAACACTGCCCTATGCTTCTGGTTTTTCATTTCAAACCTCCTCCTTCTGAAGCTGTTCTTTAAAAAGGAGGAAGGGAAGCAGCCAGACAAGGGGGATTTGTTAAGATACTTAACAGCATGATGCAGCAGCCAAAAAGAGCTAATGCTAATCTCAGGTGCATGAGCAGAACCCGATCCAAAGAAGTCACAGTACTACTCTATTCTGCCTTGGTCAAATCCCACCTGGAATACAGTGTCCAGTTCTGGGTGCCACAATTTAAGGAGGATATTGACAAGCTGGAATGTGTGCAGAGGGTGGCAACCAAGGTGATCAAGGGTTTGGAAACCAAGCCTTATGAAGAACGTTTTGAAGGTATCTTTGGCCTGGTAAAGAGACTGAGAGAATATATGATAGTCATATTCAAATATCGAAAGGATTGTCACATGGAAGATAGAGCAGGTTTGTTTTCTCCTCCGGAGGGTAGGACTCAATCCAATGGATTCATTTTACAAGGAAGGAGATTTTGACTAAACACCAGGAAGTATTTTCTGACAGTGAGAGCTATTCGACAGTGGAACGGACTCCCCCGGGAGGTTGTGGACTCTCCTTCCTTGGAGGTTTTTAAGCAGAGGTTAGATGGGCATCTATCATGGCTGCTTTCTCTGAGATGGAACTAGATGACTCCAGCTCTACCATTCTATGATCTATCCTCCTGCACTATGATGCTGATTCTCAATGCCAACTCCTTGTTTGTGTCTTAAGGCAGGGAACAGACGGTGTCAGATGAAGTGAAAGAAAAATTTAAAACTTTGGCCAAAGATTTGCAATTCGATCCAGATGCAATCAACTATATGTCCGAAAATGGTAAGGGCAATTAATGTTTAGATTTTCACCGCCCTGGTTTGAAGGTATGGTGGTGATGATGCTAGCCGCTTGGACTCCAGATATTATTAGAATGTTTCCAGATATTATTAGAATCTGGATATGAAGCCTGATAAGGAACAGTTGAGGGATTTGGGGGTGTTTAGTCTGGAGCAGAGAGAGGATGGGATGGTCATCTTCAAATGTCTCCAGGGTTGCCACATGGAAGATGGAGCTAGCTTGTTTTCTCCTGCTCTGGAGGCTAGGTTCTGAACCAGTGGATTCAAATTAGAAGACAGGGGATTCCACCTAAACATCAGGAAGTACTTTCTTACATTATTATGATTTGTTAAATTTGAAGATCTCGGGTACAGTTCACAGTATAAAAACACAATTTAAAAGCACAAAAATACATAATAAAAAGGAGAACAATAACAAAACAAACCCAGAAGCCATCTCTCTCACAAACACATGTCAAAGGACATAGACTGTTAATCAGCCAAAGGCCTGGCTGAAGGGGAACGTTTTTGCCCAGTTCCTAAATAGATATAACGGTGGTTCCAGGCGATCCTCCCTGGGGAGAATTCCTGCAAAATGGGGAGCCACTGCAGAAAAGGTCCGTTCTTGTGTTGCCACCTTCCAGACCTTTTGTGGAGGAAGCACGTGAAGAAAGGCCTCACATTATGATTGCAGGATCCAGGTTGGTTCATATGGAGAGAAGCGGCCCTTGAGGTTTTATCAAGGAAAGGTTTCCCCCACATGTAGATCCTTTAAATAAGAGAAAACCCTACTGATATCTGATAGCCAGTCTATTGTTGGCTATGGAGGAGTTGGCCCATAAGGAACAAATTAATAATAATCATCCTTATTTTGTTCTTTGCCCTTGGCCCAATCCCACATCTTGCTCATTCATTGACAGCGTTTCTTTTCATCCACAGAGCTCTGTCTATAAGAAGATCCAGAAAAGGTAAGAGAATTAGTCCACTGCATGCTTACCTGGGAGGTCATAAGCTTTATTGAATTCAGTGGGGTTTACTCACGAGTAGACACATCTAAGGTTGTGCTGTGAGTCCCCAAGGAAGAAGCACCCTGATGTTGCCTATTCTGATTTGACTCCAGCTCTGCAGGGTCATATACAGGACACCATCCCTTAAAGCACACTTAAGAGGGTTTCAGGTCATAGTTGAAAGGCAATACCTTGGGGATCCCAGCTGTGTAACCCACCCCAAAGGATCCTGGGAATTGTAGTCTCCTCTCAGATCTACAACTCCACACACTCTGAACAAACCTCAGTTCCCAGGATTCTTTAGGGTGCTTTAAATATTCTTGAAATCTAAGAGGTGTAATAATAATAATAATAATAATAATAATAATAATACCCCGCCCATCTGGCCAGGCCTCCCTAGCCACTCTGGGTGGCTCCCAACAGAATATAAAAACATGATAAAAAATCAGACATTAAAAAGTTCCCTAAACAGGCTGCCTTCAGATGCCTTCTAAAAGTCAGATAGTTGTTTATTTCCTTGACATCTGATGGGTGGGTGTTCCACAGGGCAGGTGCCACCACCGAGAAGGCCCTCTGCCTGGTTCCCTGTAACCTCACTTCTCACAGTGAGGGAACCTCCAGAAGGCCCTCAGAGCTGGATCTCAGTGTCTGGTCTGAACGATGGGGATGGAGACGCTTCTTCAGGTATACTGGGCCAATGCCATTTAGGGCTTTAAAGGTCAACACCAACACTTTGAATTGTGCTTGGAAACGTACTGGGAGGCAATGAAGATCCTTCAGGGCTTGTTATATTGTCTCTGCGGCCACTCCCAGTCACCAGTCATCAGTCTAGCTGCTGCATTCTGGATTAGTTGTAATTTCTGGGTCACCTTCAAAGGTAGCCCCAGGCCTCAGGCAGAAGTCTCCGTGAACACTGATTATTTTAGCTGGTTCAGACCTGGGACCTTGTATATGCAGAACGTGTTCTCTGCCAGGGAGATAAATCACCCACCCCACCCTGGTGAGTGTCCAAGAAAGGGGGGTTGCTTCATACAAAAGGATCTTGTCAGTGGCGTATGGGCAGTGGACTAGGAGAACTAGGCTAGTCCCCTAAATGTTCCCCTAACCCTAACCCTAACCTTCCCAAAGCCCAGGAAACTTCTGCCCAGCTTAGGAAGGGAGGTGTGATGAAGCTCTGATGGGTCCAAGAACCCTCCTGCCACCTTCCCAAGGGCCACCTGAGTTTCCGAGGCAGGCAGGACGCTTCCAACATCCTGCCAGAGCCATGGTGCTTACTTAAATGTTTAGTTTCTTCTGCCGTTAGATTCACAAAATGCTTAGTGGTATGGGCAGGTGGTGTTGTGGGTTAAACCACAGAGCGTAGGGCTTGCCGATCAGAAGGTCGGCGGTTCGAATCCCTGCGACGGGGTGAGCTCCCGTTGCTCGGTCCCAGCTTCTGCCAACCTAGCAGTTCGAAAGCACGTCAAAGTGCAAGTAGATAAATAGGTATCACTCTGGCGGGAAGGTAAAGGGCGTTTCCGTGTGCTGCTCTGGTTTGCCAGAAGCGGTTTTGTCATGCTGGCCACATGGGCGTACCCAGCACAGGGCAGGGGGAGGCAGCTGCCCCCCTAGAAGCAGAGCCGCTGCCCCCCCCTAGAAGCACGGCCGGGGCTGGTGGGCGGAGGTGGAGCACAGCATAGCGGAGCACAAGTTTGGCGTTCCCGCCCACCGCGCCCTCCCTCCAGCTCCCTGTCGCGCCCTCCGGCAAGGCCAAGCGCGGCGGGGAACCAGAGAGCGCGACGGGAAGCTGGAGGGTGCGGTGCGGCGGGCGGGAAGTTGTGGCCAGCATCACTTGCGGACTACGGCATTTTTTGGAGAGCCGGAGACGTTTGCGAGCCCAAAGGCACAGGAGCGATAAGAAGCTCACGCCTCCCTTTGTCTCCTCAGGAAACACATCCCGGACCCTCCTCGCTCGCTCGCCTGGCCGCCAGAAATCAGCTCTCCAAAGTGCCGGCTCCCCTTTCTCTGTTTGCGCTCGCTCCCTTGAGCGAAATCAGGAAAGGCTCCTCTTCATGGGCTGCTTTCCCCCTTGCTCAGGAACCCATTTCTCCGCTCCCGTGGGGTGGTAGGACCACGAGTAGGCTAGTTGGGGATGGAAAGGGTGCTGGGAGAGCGAGGCGTCGCCTGAGACAGCAAGGTGCTGAGGCAACGCCGAGTTGCACAGACCGGCCTCTGGCCTCCCCAGCATGCCCTTCAGCGTGCCCGCTTTTCCTCAGAGGTTGCAGAAAAACACTTGAAGACCGGTCCGCTCTTAGTAGGCCGAGCAGAATCTCATCCTTTGCCTCAGGCGGCCCGCCCTCTGCTCGTCCCAGTCAGCCCCGCCGAGTCACAGGGATGCCCCCCGTCACTTTCCTTCCAGTGTCCTTTGGGACTGAAAAAAACAAAAATCACCAGCGAGGGAGGGACGGTTCCTTCGGGATCACGAAAGATGAAGGGAGGGAGGGTCTTTTTCTTCTCCCCTCCTTCCGTAAAGATGAGGCTTATTGGATGAGCCTCCTCTTCCCCATGCTTTACCTGCGCCTTCCTTGCCCCCGCCCCGCCCCCCTCCTCTAGTATGTGGCCCACTTTATTTCTGCCGCAACATCGAGTGCTAAAACGTCGCCGCTCTCCGCCCTCCGTCTTCCCCAGGACTGTACCACTCCAGGTGATGCAGGGGTGCCAACTTCAATAAAATATGGGGAGGCTAGGTAAGCCCCACCCCGCACAATTGACCACAAGATGCGGTGCTTGCGCTTCATTTGAATGGTGATGCCCATCAACTTTGGGGGAGAGGGAAATCCTCTCAAATATTTTATTGGGGGGCGGCGAAGGGACCTCGGCCCCTAGGAGTTGGCTCCTATGAGCACGTCCGAAAACGCCCTGCCCCCTGGAAGCCCAACCTGTCGCCTGCTTTAACCTGCTTTTATTTCTGTTGCGGGTATCACTGCGCTGGAGAGTCTCGCCCCCCCCCTCCCTGCGCTCAGCTCCGCTCGGCTGCTCTCCCCTCCCGTGCCTTGGCCCTGCCCCTTGCCCCCCCTAGTTTTTATCCTGGGTACGCCCTTGGCTAGCCACATGACCTGGAAGCTGTACGCCAGCTCCCTCGGCCAATAATGCGAGATGAGCGGCGCAACCCCAGAGTCGGTCACGGCTGGACCTAATGATCAGGGGTCCCTTTACCGTTATGCGTCCCCCCAGAAAAAAAACAATGGTTTTGCCCATCATTACCTCTCAGCATGTTTGTTTGTGCTTCCACAGGGGAATGGAAGCTGGCACAGACCCCTCCAGCATCCAACCGATTCCAACATTAACACCTTCCTGCTGATTTGCTAATAATAATAATAATAATAATAATAATAATAATAATAATAATAATAGATTTTATGTACTACCCTATTCCCGGAGGTCTCAGGGCGGTTATCACCTATGGCCTGGAGAGCAGGAACATTATCATTCGAAAACATTGGCCGATCAGGCTTTTGTTTAATGACCAGGAGCAGGGACCAGAAGAAAACCTCTGCAACCTTGGTGGGTTTTCTCTATGGGTCGAGGTCCCCACCTCTTGCTGAGATAACGGGATTTCTTGTCTTTTGCAATTCCATGCAGAAAGCCAAAAATAACATGGGTAAGATGTCTGCATGAGGATGGGGATGGAGGAATCGTCCTAGAATCTGCCTCCTGCATTGCAAATACCAACTACCATTGTTAACCATTCCATTTGGAAAGAAAACTTGAATCATTTCGATCAGATACATATTTATAAATGGTATTCTAATCACATAAGTGGTACTGTTTTCTTGTCTGCTCGCCTTAAGAGAAAGAAAACTATTATGTGTACATCCCAAATTCATAGCACAATATAAAAAGGGAAATTCCTGGATTCCAAAATCCAGGCTTGGGGCAAGTACTCTTTAGTGAGAGAACTCCAGTGGAGATCACAAAATATGCAGCAAAGTAAAGCATGGAAACATAGGTTGTTGGACCATTAAAATATGCTCTCTACAGTGAGTTCCAAAATGTCCCCATTTTTTTAAAAAAACCTTTCTGAAGTTTCCTTCTTCCTTCAGGAGACCACAAGTTTACTTATAAAATCTTCAAAGGTCAGGTTCATGGACTTCAGAGAATTGCATAGGCAATAAAACTTGTCTTGGTTAGAAAGGAGTGGAACTTCCTAAATTTCGCAATTCACAAAATGCCTCTGAAATGAAAACAGCCTCTCTCTTTTTCTAATTTCAAGGTGCTGAACACAAATATGATAATAAAATTTGTTGATTGGCTCCTGTTGAGGAGATACAAAGATGGTCATGTATAAATGACCCAGTCCACATTGTGTACATGATTTCATCTGGCAACGTTGCATTTCATACTCCTGATTGCACCATGTGGTGTCCTATCGCATCAGCCCATCATACACACCAACCCCAGGACTGATGGCATGCAGACTGATGACATCTCGGCTTTATGATCTCTGATGTAAGATGATGCGCTCATTAGTATAAAGCAAAGCCTCGCAGGCATCACAGGGGGAGGAAGTGGCTAGTAGCATAACCAGTTCTGCACAGTGAAGGACTTCCCATTCCCAGCGGCAGAGCAAGCTGATCGGGCACCTGGGGCCAGCCACCCGCAGGGCAGGGCAGGGCAGGGCAGGGCAGGGCAGGGCAGGGCAGGGCCAGCCAGGGCAGGACGCTCCGCTGGGCCTCCGAGGAGTCTGCCTGCCATCTCCCACTCAGCCATCCTTCAGCTGAGGGGGAGGTGGCGGGCGAACTATTGGGGGCAGTGTGGAACCTGCGGGCACCCTAGCCAGCGCATCACTCCCAAGAGAGACGCATGGCTCAGGTGTGCTGCAGGCCCTGCGGTGAGTGCCGCCTGCCATTTTGTCACACACCCCCTCCCAGTGGTGACACACGGGGTGACCCACCCCCTTCCTCTGCATCTGCCCATTCCCAAACCTCTGAAATATTTTTGATGAATTCTGACGATGAGAAGGGAGGTAAACCGACGTCAGGTTCTTCTCAGCCTTCAGTATGTAATGACGATCCACACGTCTACCTCAGAAAATAATTGGCAGCCAGTGGAGTCAGGCCAGGATCAGTGTAATATGTTCAAACATCTTGCCCCAGTGAGCAATCAAGTCACCAAAATCTGCACCAGCTGAAATTTCTGAGCAATCTTAAGAGGCAGCCATGAAATTCTGAGCCATGGATTTAGAAGTTCCCCAAAACCAGCAGTCCTCAACACTGCCTCTGAAACCAGCTGTGTCAGCTCAGGCAGGGGTGAAGAAAGGGGTGCAGAAGGGGTGGACTGCCCTGGGTGTCATCACTGAGGGAGGTGACATTCAGTGTGCCACCTCCCCGCGACTCCCAAGCCTACCCTAAGCCACATTGAGGTTGAATCCTGACAAGATAAGACAGAAGTACTGTCTTTGGAGGGACGGGGGTGTGTGGGGGACTCCCTGGTCCTGAATGGGCTAACTGTGCCCCTGAAGGACCAGGTGCACAGCCTGGGAGTCATTTTGGACTCACAACTGTCCATGGAAGCACAGGTCAATTCTGTGTCCAGGGCAACTGTCTACTGGCTCCACCTAGTACGCCGGCTGAGGCCCTACCTGCCTGCACACTGTTTCACCAGAGTGGTACATGCTCTGGTTATCTCCCACTTGGACTACTGCAATGCGCTCTACATGGGACTGCGTTTGAAAGTGACCCGGAAACTACAACTAATCCAGAATGCAGCAGCTAGACTGGTGACAGGGTGTGGCCACCGAAACCATATAACACCAGTCCTAAAGGATCTTCATTGGTTCCCAGCACGTTTCCGAGCACAATTCAAAGTGTTGGTGCTGACCTTTAAAGCCCTAAATGGCCTTGGCCCAGTATACCTGAAGGAGCAACTCCACCTCTATCGTTCAGCCCGGACACTGAGGTCCTCCTCTGAGAGTCTTCTGCTGGTTCCCTAATTGTGAGAAGCAAGATTACAGGGAACCAGGCAGAAGACCTCAAAATTGGTGCCAAAGTACTACCCTCCTTTTCTGTCCCTGCCCCTTTCCTCTTGTGCATCGTGTTCTTTTCTTTTCTTAGATTTTAAGCCTGCAGGGGCCAGGGCTGTCTTATCTTAACTGTTCAATTCAACACCTTTATTGGCATATATATAGCAATAAAATCA
Organism: Zootoca vivipara; assembly: GCF_963506605.1. NCBI lineage: Eukaryota > Metazoa > Chordata > Lepidosauria > Squamata > Lacertidae > Zootoca > Zootoca vivipara. The sequence continues at coordinate 30,930,548 of NC_083291.1, read as the reverse complement.
TATAAACCATCTATACAAAATATAATTCTGAGACGTACAATGGAAAGGGGAGAGGGGAAAGGGATAATGAGTCCTCAGCGTTCACTATTGTGTAGGTTCAACTGACCCAGATTTGACTTCAAAAATTCTAGTCACAAATTACACCATAACTCTAGTAAGTGCAGGAGAGTCGTCGCTCAGCAGGAACTGGGTCACGAGTTGTTTATTGGAGGGGGTGCAGAGCCACAAAGAGGACACCGAGGGATCATCACGTATGGTGTTAAAAAGAGGGCCTTCCAGAATCATGTGGTCCATAGAGTCAGGTATGTTCTGGCCACAGGTGCAGAGTCTGTTCTGGAAAGGGATGCCTCTGAGCCTTCCAGACAACACGGAGGACGGAAAGGCATTTAAGCGGGCCAACATAAATATTCTACGATGTGATGGGGTGACCAAATCATAGAAATATTTAGGCATTGTTCCATGACGAGGTTGCAGCCCCAAATAGGCAGGGGAGCCGGCACCCAGGGAACCTCCCCTGCATAGTTCCGAGCAAACACCCTCTCTCCCGGAATGAAGAAACATGGCGTGTTAGCACAGCCTGGGCAATCTGTCACTGTGAAATCTGGGTGCAGCTGGTTGAGAGGAGATTGCAGGCAGTGGCCCATCAGAATTTCGGCCCATCAGACCCCCCCCCCATGAGAATGACGGTGGGACGGCACTCAGAGACACTGGCATTCAACGTCACCACCATCTCAGACCCCCCCCCCCACCGTCTTGGGCATGAGCTGGCTGGCGCGCCATGACCCCTCCATCAGTTGGCACCAGAGATGCATCACGTTTGGATCAGACTTTTGTCTGGAACATTGCATGCAGCACCAACCAAGGGAGGGGCCTCCAATAGCCATGGTGGCCACCATGCACGTCAAGGGGGGTGAGGCAATACCCAAGCCGTACTGGGACCTGCAGGAAGTCTTCAGCGAAGCGGAATCCGACCACCTACCCCCACACAGGTCCTTTGACTGTCAGATCAACCTGGTGCCAGGGGCCACGCTACCCCCTGCCAAGCTGTACTCCATGTCAGACCAGGAACTGGAGGATCTGCGGGCGTTTATCGACAAGAACCTCAAGCGGGGGTTCATCAGAGAAAGCAAGGCAGCAGGGGGCAGCCCGGTCTTCTGGGTGGACAAGAAAGACATACAACAGCGCCGCCTGGTGGTGGATTTCAGACGGCTGGACAACATGACGGAACCGGTGGCTTTCCCAATGCCCAGAGTGGACGATCTGCTGACAGCGGCACGCAGGGGCAAGATCTTCACCAAGCTCGACCTGAGGGGGGCGTACAACTTGATCTATATCCGGGAAGGCGATGAGTGGAAGACCACGATGTTCACGCCTCTGGGCTCTTTTGAATATCTGGTGATGCCCTTCGGTTTGCAAGGGGGCTCCGCATGCTTCCAGGCCTTCATGCACCACATCCTGGGGTCCCTCCTCTTCAAGAACTGTTTGGTCTTCCTGGATGACATCCTTATTTACTCCACTGACCCCGAGCAGCATGTGAAGGATGTCAGGGAGGTGTTGCAGCGCCTGAAGGAGCACCACCTGTATGTGAAGCTGGAAAAGTGCAAGTTTCACACCAAGGAGGTGGACTTCCTGGGCTACAAGCTGTCAGACAAGGGGCTAGCGATGGACAAGGACAAGGTGCAGGCCATCCTGGACTGGCACAGCCCCAGGACGCGCAAAGATGCCCAACGCCTGCTAGGCTTCGCCAACTTCTACAGGAAGTTCATCAAGAACTTCTCGCGGGTCACGGCTCCCATCACTGACTGCCTGAGAGGCAAACAGAAGTTCAGATGGACACCAGAGGCGCAAGCAGCGTTCGAAAGCCTCAAGAGGGTGTTCGCCTCAGACCAGAACCTGTTCCACGTGGTGCAGGATGCGCCCCTACGCGTTGAGACCGACGCTTCAGACAGAGATGTGGGAGCGATCCTGCTGCAACTGGATGCCAACAGAGAGTGGAGACCCTGTGCCTTCTTCTCCAGAAAACTGACCCAGCCAGAGCGCAACTACACGGTGTTTGATAAGGAGCTTCTGGCAATCCATTCTGCGTTTAAACACTGGAGACACTTCCTGGTGGGCGCCAAGCACCCCATTCAGGTGTGCACGGACCACAAGAACCTGGAGTTCTGGAGAACGGCCAGGGTGCTCAACCAGCGGCAGATACGGTGGGCAGAGTTCTTCTCGCATTTCAACTTCTCCATCCACTACATACCGGGGGAGCAGAATGTCAGGGCGGATGCCCTCTCCCGCAAGCCAGAGTACATGGAGGAGGAGTTGCCACCAGCACCCCGACACGTGTTTCCCCCGTCGGCATGGTCCTGCGGAGCAGCAGTGGTGAGCGAGGCAGAACTCACAGCACTGATGGCAGCAGATGAGTTTGCCAACCGCATCTTCAGAGAGCTGCGAGGGGGGAGGGAGCAAGCAAAAGACTTTGCAGAATGCAGGGGGCTGCTTTTTTACAAGGGAGCCCTGTACCTGCCCACCAACCAGCTCAGAGGTAAGGTCCTCAAGCAGATGCACGACAACCCAACGGCGGGTCATTTTGGAAGGGACAAAACCACTCACCTAGTCAGCTAGGAGGGATCTGGGGAAGTGCAAGAAACAATGGTTGGAAAGGTATAAGTAAGTTATAAGGTGTATATGGATATTTATTTTAATGTATTTTTTGTATTTTCTCTTCTTTTTTGTTTTTTGTCTTTTTCTTTTTAATATTATTGTCTTTTAATATCTGTTGTTTGCGTGAAGAATATTTAAAGCACCCTAAAGAATCCTGGGAACTGAGGTTTGTTCAGAGTGCTTGGAGTTGTAGCTCTGAGAGGAGACTACAATTCCCAGGATCCTTTGGGGTGGGTTACGCAGCTGGGATCTCCCCAAGGGAGGCGTATTGCCTTTCAACTATGACCTGAAACCCTTTTGAGTGTGCTTTAAGGCATGGTGTCCTGTATATGACCCTGCAGAGCTGGAGTCAAATCAGAATAGGCAACATCAGGGTGCTTCTTCCTTGGGGACTCACAGCACAACCTTAGATGTGTCTACTCATGAGTAAACCCCACTGAATTCAATAAAGCTTATGACCTCCCAGGTAAGCATGCAGTGGACTAATTCTCTTACCTTTTCCCGATCTTCTTATAGACAGAGCTCTGTGGATGAAAAGAAATGCTGTCAATGAATGAGCAAGATGTGGGATTGGGCCCAGGGCAAAGAACAAAATAAGGATGATTATTATTAATTTGTTCCTTATGGGCCAACTCCTCCATAGTCAACAATAGACTGGCTATCAGATATCAGTAGGGTTTTCTCTTTTTTAAAGGATCTACATGTGGGGGAAACCTTTCCTTGATAAAACCTCAAGGGCCGCTTCTCTCCATATGAACCAAGCTGGATCCTGCAATCATAATGTGAGGCCTTTCTTCATGTGCTTCCTCCACAAAAGGTCTGGAAGGTGGCAACACAAGAACGGACCTTTTCTGCAGTGGCTCCCCATTTTGCAGGCATTCTCCCCAGGGAGGATCGCCTGGAACCACCGTTATATCTATTTAGGAACTGGGCAAAAACGTTCCCCTTCAGCCAGGCCTTTGGCTGATTAACAGTCTATGTCCTTTGACATGTGTTTGTGGGAGAGATGGCTTCTGGGTTTGTTATTGTTCTCCTTTTTATTATGTATTTTTGTGCTTTTAAGAATTTCGGCCAGGCAGTTAATTTCAAATCCTCTTTAGCAGTTTCTTACTCATTACTTCAAATATTAATCACCACTGCAACTATTCCTTTAATGTTTACCTTAATCCATTAAATTTAATTCATTTATCTATTTTCCTCCCATCTTCATTCCTCCCTAATGCCTTATCAACAAAATATTCCCATAGATATTCAGTCTTTTATGTTCCAAAATATTTCCCTAAATATACTTTAAATTTCTTCCAATCTTCCTCCACCGTCTCATCTTCTTGGTCCCGGAGTCTTCCTCTCAGTTCCGCAAGTTCCATAAAGTCCATCATCTTCATTTGCCATTCTTCTATAGTAGGCAGTTCATTTTTCTTCCAATATTTCGCAATTAAAATCCTTGCTGCCGTAGTAGCATACATAAAAAAATTAACATCTTTTCTTGGGATTTCATCCCCAATTATACCAAGTAGGAAGGCTTCTGGTTTTTTCAAAAATGTATTTTTCAGTACTTTCTTCAGTTCATTGTAAATCATTTCCCAGAAGCCTTTTACCTTAGGGCATGTCCACCACATGTGGTAGAAGGATCCTACCTCTTCTTTACATCTCCAGCAGTTATTGCCACAATTATGGTACATTTTAGCTAATTTAACTGGTGTCAAATACCATCTATACATCATTTTCATTAAATTTTCCTTTAGAACAGTACGTGCCGTAAACTTCATTCCCTTCTTCCACAACCTTTCCCAGTCCGCCATCATAATATTATGTCCTACATCTTTAGCCCACTCAATCATAACTGATTTTGTTTGCTCATCTTTCAGATGCCACTCCAACAATAGATTATACATTCTAGAAAGATTCTTACTTTTTGCCTCTATTAATTCTGTTTCCGATTTTGATTCAATATGCAACCTTGACCATGGTGGCTTGGGGGTCTCCCATGAGTGCCCACGATGCCTTGATTCCTAGCATGCCTGGCATGATTCGACACAGGATTCAATGGTCTTGTCCATGCCCGGCCACCAAACAAAACTGTGTGCCAACGCCTTCATGTGCACAATTATCAGGTGCCCCACATGGAGTGCATGAAGGACGCGCTGACGAAGCCTTGTTGGAATGATGACCCGGTCTCCCCATAGGAAACACCCCCGTTGAGCTGAGAGCTTGTGCTGCCATTGAGTGAAGGGCTGGAACTCCGGATCAGTTGGCCCTTTTGGCCACCCCCTCCACACCCAGTTGAGAACGCGGCTGATGGTGCAATCCTTGGAAGAGTGGAGAGCGACGTCAGCTGCAGACAGGGGAATTGCAGGCAGTTCCTCAATCAGGAGTACCTCTGACGACGGCGCCTGCCGGATCTTTGACCAGCACCGGCAAAGGCCAGCGACTAAGGGCATCGGCATGCTCTAACAACTTGCCTGGTCGGTATAGGAGCCGATAGTTATAAGCCGCGAGGAAAACAGTCCAGCATAGTGTTCGTAGTGATAAAATGGTGGGGGGTCAGGTGGTCACCAGCCAGGATACCCAGAAGAGGTTTGTGGTCTGTCACGAGGTCAAAAACCCTGCCATAGAGGTATTCGTGAAAATGCTTGACTCCTGCCACGAGTGCCAGCACCTCCTTGTCAAGCTGACTATATTTCCTTTCAGCTGACGACAAGGTTATTGAAAAATACGCGATGGGAGCCTCCTTGCCGTCAGGGAAGACGTGGCTGAAATTGGCCCCAACACCGAAAGGTGAAGCGTCGCAGACTAGGATGAGAGGACGCTCCTTGTATTGAATGAGAATGGAGTCTGATGTTAATAGCGTCTTTACAATCGTCTATCCTAATCTTTCTGTTAGATTCACAGCTCTTTATTACAGCAGTTAGAACTGCTCCTTGAGTCGGCTGACTGCAGCCTACCTGGCTGCTTTATATAATACTAACTAACTTGTAACAAAATAAAAAAATTCCTTCCAGTAGCACCTTAGAGACCAACTAAGTTTATCATTGGTATGAGCTTTCGTGTGCATATGCACTTCTCCAGATCTGCATGCATGCACACGAAAGCTCATACCAATGACAAACTTAGTTGGTCTCTAAGATGCTACTGGAAGGAATTTTTTTATTTTGTTTCGACTACGTCAGACCAACATGGCTACCTACCTGTAACTATAACTTGTAACAGTAACAACTTCCAACTAACTAACCAATCAGTGAGCGACAGTTCCCAATCCTTCATTTGCATACTGGTGGCCCTGAGTGAGAACTGCAGCCAATCCACCAACACAACTTGAATTTCCTTTGTTCCCACAACGCCTCCCCCAGGGACCTTCATCGTGAGGAATGTGCCCTGGAGGTGCAAACCTTATTCTAACATTAGGTAAAACTGGCTCTCAGCTCCTTTTGATCACAGCCCAGGCCTCCGTTGGTGGTGAAGTTCACCGTAAACCACCACCCACAACTAACAGGGGAGGCCACAGGCCTTGGAGTCCTTCAGAACCATCACTGATGGGCAGAGTGTTCCCGGGTTTTTAGAAAATGTACTCACCACGGATAACAATTAGTTCTGAAAATCACCTGGTTCTCTCTCTCAAACACCCCACAACCTCTTTTAATTGCAGGGATGTACTGGCTTGGATGAAATTTTGGGACATAAACAGAGGGATATAAATCCAGGCATCACTTGAGGAACCGAGGTCTCTGCAGCAGTTGCAAACTTTCCTGAACTGCTGCAAAGCCTTGCAAGGATGAACGGGGTGCTGATTATTATTGTCTTTGCTGGCACCTGCTTAGCAGCTCCTAAGTACGAGGTTCCTGTACCCATTCCGTTGATGCCAGGCTTGGATCTAAAGAAGGTAATGGCAACATTTTTCTCCTTCACTTATAACTAGTGGTGGTGACAAATTTAGCAATAATCGAGCTTGCACAGCCTTGTTCACCTGCTTACAGACTTTGCAAGACAATTGCACCCTGTTTACTTATTTATTGCATTTATAACCTACCTATTTCTCCATAGTGCGCAAGGTGATGTACATGGTTCTCCCCTTCCTCATTTAATCCCCAGAACAACCCTCTGAGGTAGATCGGGCTGAGAGGCAGCGACTGGCCCAAGGTCAGCCAGTGAGCTTCATGGCCAAGCAGGAATTTGAACCCTGGTGTCTCCCATGCCCTAGTTCTCCAAAGGTGTGGTGTGCCACACTGGGGTGGTAGGAGAGGATGGCAAGTTTACCAGGAAGAATCAAGGACCAGTAAAGAAACATTTAAACATTTCAGTGTAGTATGTATGTATGTGATATATATATATATATCATATAAAACCAGAAACAGTATCCATACCTCTCTTCAAGAGACTTGGCTTCTCTACAATCTCCACAATACAGTATATTGTTGTGAACAGGGATTTCCTTTCACGCCAGCGCCGGAGGAGGAAAAAACTTAAAAATGTAGCAGAGTTTCCAAAAAATAGACCAGAGGTCATTGTACTTCATCCAGCAGAGCTTTTACTGGTACTAAAGGAAAATGAGCATAATGGTCACAAATCCAAAACATTCAGGATTGACACAGTCCATTAAAAAAAATATATCCAGTTGCAGGACTTACAATAAAATTTACAAAGTCTTCTAGACCTTAACACTGCAGCATACAGAACACCATACTGTACTAAGAGATAGAAAAGAGAAAGCGAGTGAAACACAGGCTCCTCCTGGTCTTACTATTATAGTCAGTATGACCTTGACAAAAGGATAACAGAACCAGTTTCAACCAGCTGTACTCAGCTTCTCTGAAGGAATAACCCAAACAAAAACCTTCTGCCTGTTTCTTTCACACAGAGAAGAAACCTTCTAAAACCCTCTTGAACTAATCAGAATAGGAAAGATCTCTGCACATCAGATCAATACTTTCTGTACTAAGAAATGCTGACATTTTCAACTCTGAGTAACATGAAAGTTCAGAAAAGAGAAGTGCTTTTTTGTGCTGACGAAGAGCTAAGAGTTGTTTGTCTCATGTTACACCTAATAAAAATGAGATTACCAAACAAAAGCAAGCTCACACTTACATATGTAAACTATGTAAACCCTAAACCTGAGAAATCAATAAATGGTGGGATTTTGATTATTTGGGAAGGGAGAACGACAAGCTGTAGTTCTGAGCTAGCCTATGCAAAATGACCTGGCCAAGCCAAGGCCATTAAGAAACAAATCAGGGCCATTGAGAGTCATTGGCGATGCAAAAGAAATGTCCTCCTGCCTTGCCCTGAGGTGTGGACAGAGATTGGGGGTTTGGAAGGTTGTCAGGGTAACCGGGTGTGAGGTGACTGGAAAAGAGAGTTTTTAGCAGGGTGTTTTGGGAAGGAGAAGGAGGAGGAAGAAAGAGTGGGATCCATCTTGAGAAGGCTGTCTGGGGGAGATGCCTTCGACTCCAGGGCTGCACTCCAGGGCTGCCCAAGCCCCTCTTTAAGTGACCATTCTGTAAGATGAGGACTCCCTCCATGCAGACTGAAGGAGTAAATATGCGAATAAATCATATTTTTGCAGCGTCTTCAGTTCTCCAAAGGGGTTCAAACCCTAGGTGAGTGCCTAGAACCCGCTCGGCAGAGTGTGGGGTGGCACCCAACTTCTCTAACAACATTTTGGGAACGAGTCATGTTCGGATGCAGCAATGTTTTATACAGACGTACCTTGGTTCTCAAACACCTTGGTACTCATACATTTTGGCTCCCGAACACCGCTAACCCGGAATGTTGTTGTTTGCGGACGTTTTTTGGAAGCCGAACGTCCAACAAAGCTTCTGTTTGAGTGCAGGAAGCTCCTGCAGCCAATCGGAAGCTGCGCATTGGTTTTCGAATGGTTTCAGGTGTTGAACGGACTCCCGGAATGGATTAAGTTCGAGAAGCCAGGTGCTACTGTACAGTGGTACCTCGGTTTACAAACAGAATTGGTTCCGGAAGTCTGTTCTTAACCTGAAGCGTACTTAACCTGAAGTGAGCTTTCCCATTGAACGTAATGGAAAGTGGTTTAATCTGTTCCAGATGGGTCCGCGGAGTACTCAACCTGAAGCATACTTAACCCGAGGTATGAGTGTGATTGGTTCCGGAAGCCTGTACTTAACCTTAAGCGTGCTTAACCTGAAGCGAACTTTCCCATTGAAAGTAATGGAAAGTGGATTAATCCGTTCTAGACAGTACTCTGCAGAGTACTTAAACTGAAAATACTCAAACCGAGGCATACTTAAACCCAGGTATGACTGTACTTATAAAGTAGTTGTGTTTTGTGTTATTAATCAAGCACTGCTAGGAGTTGCTTCTTTTCGTTTTGCAATGAATTTCTTATCAATAAAAAACTTTGATGTGGCTTGAGCAATTTTTCATTCTGAAAATGTGGCCCAGAGTGGAAATTATGAGACCACTACGCCACTTTAGCTACCAGCCTACAATATATATTGAAATGTCTTTCTCAATAACACACAAACAATAACAAACATCTTTTTTGTAGCTCGCCGGTAAGTGGTATCCTATTGCACTGGTACAGTATAACAGACAGCAGGGAGAAGTCTATGGCTATGTAATGAAGCCCCGAGATAATGGAGAACTGGTCCTTGAAGTTCATGTTCCACGGTAAGTCTGCTTCCGCTGCTGTGATCATGATCTCCCTTCACTCAGCATAGAAGAAAGGGAAGCATCCTGAGGCTTGGCCTGTTGCCCACCCACCCCAGCCTCTTTCAGCAGGGAGGCTAGGTTGTACACCCAGGACCTTTCGCCTGAGGTCCAGCCTTAGCTGCATCCCTGGTCCCCGAAAGTCAATTACATCAGCGGAGATTCTGAATGTCTATTGGGCAGCTTCCAGTTGCTCCCTCTTCTTCTGAAACTGGGCAATGGCCCTCACAGAACTCCAGGACTGGCCATCTCCAAGCTGCTGATGGGGATGATGTCACGGGAAAATCTGTTCTTTTTGGGGGTGTGCTGGGAAGGGGAAGGAGTGCGAAGGTCTTGACCATCTTGGCAGGCTGGGACAGAGGCATAGAGATGGCAGGGAGGACGCCTTGGATTCCAGTGCTACACCACTGTGAGGAACAAGCCTCCTCCTGAGATGACGGTGTGGTGAGATAAGCACCCCCTCCATCTAGATCAAGTGAAGTAATACTAGATCAAGGGAAGTAATAGCACCACTGTATTCTGCTCTGGTCAGACCTCACCTGGAATACTGTGTCCAATTCTGGGCACCACAGTTCAAGAAGGATACTGACAAGCTGGAACGTGTCCAGAAGAGGGCAACCAAAATGGTCAAAGGCCTGGAAATGATGCCTTATGAGGAACGGCTTAGGGAGCTGGGTATGTTTAGCCTGAAGGTTAAGGGGTTAGGTTAAGGGGTGATATGATAGCCATGTTCAAATATATAATAGGATGTCATATAGAGGAGGGAGAAAGGTTGTTTTCTGCTGCTCCAGAGAAGCGGACACGGAGCAATGGATTAAAACTACAAGAAAGAAGAGTCCACCTAAACATTAGGAAGAAATTCCTGTCAGTAAGAGCTCTTCGGAATTTGCTGCCAAGGAGTGTGGTGGAGTCTCCTTCTTTGGAGGTCTTTAAGCAAAGGCTTGACAGGCATATGTCAAGAATGCTTTGATGGTGTTTCCTGCTTGGCAGGGGGTTGGACTTGGATGGCCCTTGTGGTCTCTTCCAACTCTATGATTCTATGATCTAAACTCAGGTGCAAATATGTGTAATTAAACGATATGTCTTAAAGGCACTACAGCTTGATTCTCAGAAGAAACACAGCCCTGACTGAGCACCTGGAACCCCTCTGAAACCTTGTGCAGAGATTTGGGGGGGTGGCATGCTGATTTGGGGTTGGAAGCAGCTTGACAGCCCTGCCTTTCTTTCCAGAAACGGAGATTGTAGGACTAGAAGAGTTGTTCTATACCCTTCAAAGGTGGCTGAATTTCATACTGATGGTAAGTATAATAGATTTCTCCATTATGTCCATCAAAACACACACACACCTTTCTTTTGCATCTGTGTAAGTGACTCCCATGCCTGTTAATGGATCTTTTGCCGCTCTTTTTCAATAGATGAGAAGAATACAGTACGCATCGTGGATACAGATTATGAGACTTACCATATCATCCACTTCCTAATGGAGCATAATGGCTATCTACAACTCTACGGTATGTCTGGAGCTTGTTTGGGTGCCCTAGGTTACGATGGGCACACCTGTCAGCTTTTGAAAATCTCACCCTTCCTCCCAGTTTGTCTAAGGATATGTAAATACCACCACTAATTGCCAATAGGGTAATCTACACACACACACACACACCCCACCACTAGTTTTATCAGAATACTTTGAGCATCATGAAAAAACGTCAACAACAAATTTCCCATAATCTACTGGCAATTCAAATTTTCATCCCCACGACAACCCTGCGAGGCAGGGTAACATAAGGCGCTGGTTGGCATGCTCTGTGCAAATGTGCCTCACTAGCCCCTGAGGGTTGCATCACGATGGGACAATTCAGAATGGAGAAGGAACACTGCCCTATGCTTCTGGTTTTTCATTTCAAACCTCCTCCTTCTGAAGCTGTTCTTTAAAAAAGGGAAAGGGAAGCAGTCAGACAAGGGGGATTTGTTAAGATAGCGGTGCCTCGACTTCCGAATTTAATCCGTTCCAAAGGCAGTCAAGGTAGGTCGAAAAATTCGTATGTCGAAAAGCGGCATTGGAAACGCGATTTCCCATAGGAATGCATTGGAAACGGAAAAATTCGCAAGTCGAAGCAACCCCATCTAAAAATTCGTAAGTCGAAAAAACCCTATCTAAAACCGCCGCGGTTTCCGTTCGGATGTCGAGAAATTCGTAAGCATGTGGCCATTTGCCCCATTCGTAAGTCAAAAAATTCAGTTGTCGAGTCGTTTGTAAGTCGAGGTACCACTGTACTTAACAGCGATGCAGCAGCAAAAAAAAGTTAATGCTAATCTCAGCTGCATCAGCAGAAGTATTGTGTCCCGATCCAAAGAAGTCACAGTACCACTCTATACTGCCTTGGTCAAACCCCACCTGGAATACAGTGTCCAGTTCTGGATGTTGATCAAGCTGAAACGTGTGCAGAGAGCGGCAACCAAGGTGATCAAGGGTTTGGAAACCAAGCCTTATGAGGAACGTTTGAAGGAGCTGGGTATCTTTAGCCTGGTAAAGAGACTGAGAGAATATATGATAGTCGTATTCAGATATCGAAAAGACTGTCACATGGAAGATGGAGCAGGTTTGTTTTCTCCTCCGGAGGGTAGGACTCAATCCAATGGATTCAATTTACAAGGAAGGAGATTCTGACTAAACATCAGGAAGTATTTTCTGACAGTGAGAGCCGTTCGACAGTGGAACGGACTCCCCCGGGAGGTTGTGGACTCTCCTTCCTTGGAGGTTTTATAAGCAGAGGAAGGATGGCCATCTGTCATGGCTGCTTTCTCTGAGATTCCTGCATTGCAGGAGGATTGAACTAGATGACTCCAGCTCTGCCATTCTATGATCTATCGTCCTGCACTATGATGCCGATTCTCAATGCCAACTCCTTGTTTGTGTCTTAAGGCAGGGAACAGACGGTGCCAGATGAAGTGAAAGAAAAATTTAAAACTTTGGCCACAGAATTGCAATTCGATCCAGATGCAATCGCCTTTGTATCGGAAAATGGTAAGGGCAATTAATGCTTAAGATTTTCTCTGCCCTGGTATGGTGATGGACTCTAGAGATCATCAGATATTACCCCGTTTCCCCTATTTTAAGACGTAGTCATCAAAGAAGCCATAGCAGGATTTTTAAGCATTCAAGGAATATAAGCCATACCCCAAAAATAAGACATAGTGATAGGCGTAGCAGCAATGACGGCCACGGCAGGAGGAGGAAAAAAATAAGACACCCCCTGAAAATAAGCCATAGTGTGCTTTTTAGAGGAAAAATAAATATAAGACGGTGTCTTATTTTCGGAGAAACGCAGTAATTAGAATCTGGATAGGAAGCTTGATAAGGAACAGTTGAGGGATTTGGGTTTTTTTAGTCTGGAGCAGAGAGAGGATGGGATGGTCATCTTCAAATGTCTCCAGGGTTGTCACATGGAAGATGGAGCTAGCTAGCTTGTTTTCTCCTGCTCTGGAGGCTAGGTTCTGAACCAGTGGATTCATATTAGAAGACAGGGGATTCCACCTAAACATCAGGAAGTACTTTCTTACATTATTATGATTTGTTAAATTTGAAGATCTCGGGACAGTTCACAGTATAAAAACACAATTTAAAAGCACAAAAATACATAATAAAAAGGAGAACAATAACAAAACAAACCCAGAAGCCATCTCTCTCACAAACACATGTCAAAGGACATAGACTGTTAATCCGCCAAAAGCCTGGCTGAAGGGGAACGTTTTTGCCCAGTGCCTAAATAGATATAACGGTGGTTCCAGGCGAACCTCCCTGGGGAGAATGCCTGCAACATGGGGAGCCACTGCAGAAAAGGTCCGTTCTTGTGTTTCCCCCTTCCAGACCTTTTGTGGAGGAAACACGTGAAGAAAGGCCTCACATTATGATTGCAGGATCCAGCTTGGTTCATATGGAGAGAAGCGGCCCTTGAGGTTTTATCAAGGAAACGTTTCCCCCACATGTAGATCCTTTAAAAAAGAGAAAACCCTACTGATATCTGATAGCCAGTCTATTGTTGGCTATGGAGGAGTTGGCCCATAAGGAACAAAATAATAATCATCATCATCCTTATCTTGTTCTGTGCCCTGGACCCAATCCCACATCTTGCTCATTCATTGACAGCATTTCTTTTCATCCACAGAGCTCTGTCTATAAGAAGATCGGGAAAAGGTAAGAGAATTAGTCCACTGCATGCTTACCTGGGAGGTCATAAGCTTTATTGAATTCAGTGGGGTTTACTCATGAGTAGACACATCTAAGGTTGTGCTGTGAGTCCCCAAGGAAGAAGCACCCTGATGTTGCCTATTCTGATTTGACTCCAGCTCTGCAGGGTCATATACAGGACACCATCCCTTAAAGCACACTCAAAAGGGTTTCAGGTCATAGTTGAAAGGCAATACCCCTCCCTTGGGGAGATCCCAGCTGCGTAACCCACCCCAAAGTATCCTGGGAATTGTAGTCTCCTCTCAGAGCTACAACTCCATGCACACTGAACAATCCTCAGTTCCCAGGATTCTTTTATTTTTATTTTTATTTGAAAATAAAAAGCTTACAGCAACCATCAGTCAACATGTTTCCAATTACATATATCCTTTGCCTTTTATATATATCATGTTCTTAAAAGTTCTTAATAATTCTTCAGATACCACCTTCTACTCTGCCCCCCCCCCAAGGATTCTTTAGGGTGCTTTAAATATTCTTGAAATCTAAGATGTGTAATTGTTATTATTAATAGTAGTAGTACAGTCATACCTCAGTTTAAGTATGCCTCGGTTTGAGTACTTTCAGTTTAAGTACTGCGCGGACCCATCTGGAACGGATTAATCCACTTTCCATTACTTTCAATGGTAAGGTTCGCTTCAGGTTAAGTACAGTACGCTTAAACAGGGCTGCCTTCAGATGTCTTCTAAAAGTCAGATAGTTGTTTATTTCCTTGACATCTGATGGGAGGGCGTTCCACAGGGAGGGTGCCACTACCAAGAATGCCTTCCGTTTGGTTCCCTGTAACTTCGCTTCTCACAGTGAGGGAACCAGCAGAAGACCCCCTGAGGAGTACCTCAGTGTCCTGGCTAAACAATGGAGGTGGAGACGCTCCTTCAGGTATACTGGGCCAAGGCCATTTCGGGCTTTAAAGGTCAGCACCAACACTTTGAATTGTGCTCGGAAACGTACTGGGAGCCAATGAAGATCCTTCAGGACTGGTTGTATTCTCCGTGCGGCCACTCTCAGTCACCAGTCATCAGTCGAGCTGCTGCATTCTGGATTAGTTGTAGTTTCTGGGTCACCTTCAAAGGTAGCCCCAGGCCTCAGGCAGAAGTCTCCATGAACACCGATAATTTAAATAGTTCAGACCTGAGACCCCTCCAGCATCCAAATTATTTCAACATTGACACCTTCCTGCTGATTTGCTGATATTATTATTATTATTATTATTATTATTATTATTATTGATTTTATGGCCTGGAGAGCAGGAACATTATCATTTGAAAACATCGGCAGGCTTTTGTTTAATGACCAGGAGCAGGGACCAGAAGAAAACCTCTGCAACCTTTGTGGGTTTTCTCTATGGGCCGAGGTCCCCACCTCTTGCTGTGATAACGGGATTTCTTGTCTTTTGCAATTCCATACAGAAAGCCAAAAATAACATGCATAAGATGTCTGCATGAGGATGGGGATGGAGGAATCATCCTAGAATCTGCCTCCTGCATTGCAAATACCAACTACCATTGTTAACCATTCCATTTGGAAAGAAAACTTGAATCATTTCGATCAGCTACATATTTATAAATGGTATTCTAATCACATAAGTGGTACTGTTTTCTTGTCTGTTCGCCTTAAGAGAAAGAAAACTATTATGTGTACATCCCAAATTCATAGCACAATATAAAAAGGAAAATTCCTGGATTCCAAAATCCAGGCTTGGGGCAAGTACTCTTTAGTGAGAGAACTGTGGAGATCACAAAATATGCAGCAAAGTAAAGCATGGAAACATAGGTTGTTGGACCTTTAAAAAATGCTCTCTACAGTGAGTTCCTGGGACCCAGGTGGCGCTGTGGGTTAAACCACAGAGCCTAGGGCTTGCTGATCAGAAGGTCGGCGGTTCGAATCCCTGTGACGGGGTGAGCTCCCGTTGCTTGGTCCCAGCTCCTGCCAACCTAGCAGTTCGAAAGCACGTCAAAATGCAAGTAGATAAATAGGAACCGCTACAGCGGGAAGGTAAACGGCGTTTCCATGTGCTGCTCTGGTTTGCCAGAAGCGGCTTTGTCATGCTGGCCACATGACCTGGAAGCTATACGCCGGCTCCCTTGGCCAATAATGCGAGATGAGCGCGCAACCCCAGAGTCGGTCACGACTGGACCTAATGGTCAGGGGTCCCTTTACCTTTACCTTTTACAGTGAGTTCCAAAATGTCCCCATTAAAAAAACAAAAACCTTTCTGAAGTTTCCTTCTTCCTTCAGGAGACCACAAGTTTACTTATAAAATCTTCAAAGGTCAGGTTCATGGACTTCAGAGAATTGCATAGGCAATAAAACTTGTCTTAGTTAGAAAGGAGTGGAACTTCCTAAATTTCGCAATTCACAAAATGCCTCTGAAATGAAAACAGCCTCTCTCTTTTTCTAATTTCAAGGTGCTGAACACAAATATGATAATAAAATTTGTTGATTGGCTCCTGTTGAGGAGATACAAAGATGGTCATGTATAAATGACCCAGTCCACATTGTGTACATGATTTCATCTGGCAACGTTGCATTTCATACTCCTGATTGCACCATGTGGTGTCCTATCACATCAGCCCATCATACACACCAACCCCAGGACTGATGGCATGCAGACTGATGACATCTCGGCTTTATGATCTCTGATGTAAGATGATGCGCTCATTAGTATAAAGCAAAGCCTCGCAGGCATCACAGGGGGAGGAAGTGGCTAGTAGCTTAACCAGTTCTGCACAGTGAAGGACTTCCCATTCCCAAACCTCTGAAAGTATTTTTGATCAATTCAGACGACAAGAAGGGAGGAAGTCAGGTTCTCCTCAGCCTCCAGCATGCAATGATGATCCATATGTCTGCCTCAGAATATAATTGGCAGCCAGTCAGGGCTGGTGCTAGTGTTTTTTGCGCCCTAGGCGAGATCACCCTCTGGTGCCCCCCGCCTTCCCACTCGGCGATTGGCCAAGGAGGCGCATGAGGGGAGTGTGGAGCGTGTCCTCCCCTGCCCCGCCCCGCCCCGAAGGCCGCGTGTTCTTTTTTCCTTTTCTTTTCTTTTAACCCATCTGCATGCGCGCGCTCAGGTTCCCCTGCCTCCCCGCCTGCTTCGATTGATTGATTTGAGTGCCCCCCTGATTTCTGGCTCCGTTGTGTGGCGTGGCCCTGCGCCCCCTGCAGGGCATTGCAGGTAAGCGCCTCTGCAGCAGCAAGCAGCAGCAGCTGGAGCGAAAGTGGAGGTGGCAGAGAGAGCGTTTGCGAGCGGGGAGACACACCAGCGCCCCCTCCATTTTTGCGCCCTAGGCAAGTGCCTAGTTTGCCTTAATGGACCTGCCAGTGCAGTCCGGACAGGATCAGTGTAATATGCTCAACCATCTTGCCCCAGGGAGCAATCAAGTCACCGAAATCTGCACCAGCTGAAATTTCTGAACTATCTTAAGAGGCAGCCATGAAATTCTGAGCCATGGATATTGAAGTTCCCCAAAGCCAGCAGTCCTCAACACCACCTCTGAAACCGGCTGTGTCAGCTCAGGCAGGGGCGAATGAAGGGATGTGGGGTGTGTGGGGTGTAATCACTGAGGGGGGTGGCATTCGGAGCGGGGCACCCCTGCGACTCCCATGCCTGTCCCAAGCCGTCAGGAGAAGGGGCGCAGCTGCTTCCGGGGGGGGGGGAGCTTCCCCTACCTGTCAAAAGGAAGAGGGAAGGGAGGAAGGCTGCTGGCAAAGCGGCATGGCTCCCCCCCCCCGCCCAGGAAGCAGCCTGCCATGGGCGTCTCGTTCCACGCTCCCATGGGCGGCTCCCTCCACCCCCCTGGCAGTCTCATTCCCTCGGATGCTTGACTTGGGCAGCACACCCTTGGCATGATCACCTCACCCCCCCTGGGACGCTTGCCTCGCCCCCATGGCCCAACCCCCAGGTGCACAGCATGTGCGCTGCTCAGGGTGCTAGAGCAGCTAGCTCTGCCTTTGAGCTCAGGCAGGGAGACTGCTCCACAATGAGGTGGGAGGTAAACCAGCAGAATCCCAAATCTGTCCCAACACACACTAGATCACTACCAACTGGACAGAGAGCCCGGGGAGAGAGAGAACAGCTAAGTCCAGTTAAAAGCAACTATGGGTTTGTGGTGCTCATCTCGCATTTCAGGCAGAGGGAGCCGGCGTTTGTCCACAGACAGCTTTCCAGGTCATGTGGCCAGTATGACTAAACCACTTCTGGCACAACGGAACACTGTGATGGAAGCCAGAGTGCATGGAAATGACCTTTACTTTCCCACTGCAGCAGTACCTATTTATCTACTTGCACTAGTACGCTTTCAAACTGCTAGGTTGGCAGGAGCTGGGACAGAGCAACAGGAACTCACCCCGTTGGACAGATTTGAACTGCTGACCTTCCAATCAGCAAGCCCAAGAGGCTCAGTGGTTTAGACCTCAGCACCATTCGCTCCCTCAAATATCTATAGACCACAACAACTCCCCCTCCCCAACCCTCAAATGTGCCTGGTGGGTCAAGTACCTGGTGGGTACACCTGAGTGAGACCAACTACACCCTGCTCACCAGCCCAAGTC
This sequence comes from Zootoca vivipara, assembly GCF_963506605.1. Lineage (NCBI taxonomy): Eukaryota > Metazoa > Chordata > Lepidosauria > Squamata > Lacertidae > Zootoca > Zootoca vivipara. Next base: position 30,912,421 of record NC_083291.1, on the reverse strand, counting down.
TCATTCAGATAGACCAAATAAGCCGCCTCCTCCATAATCAGAGGGAGGTCTTACTGCGAGCCGACGTGGCATTCAATAGCAACAGCCACAGATGTCTGGACTCAGCAGAAGAGCATAAAATATAATTAAATAAAACATGTACACTTCCAGGCTGCTGAGAGCAACCAAAGCACCAAAGCTTTCCCGCCTCTCCAGAAAAAGGGGGTGCTGGAATCTTTGGTGAAGGTTGGCAATATTCCCATTCACCTTGATGATGGCGCCTGAAGCAAGTCTCCTGTGAGCCTCAGCAGAGTGAGTCGGAGCTTTTAAAAATAATACGGACAAAGACATACCCCCCAAAACAAGCTTATATCCCAGCCAGATAAGGACTCCGCGAGTGGCTGGACGGCATTTTAAATCATCCTCCCTTCCTTTGCGGGCTCTTCTAAAGCCCCTTTGAAATTCTGCCAAAGCCACCCGAAAACTCATTGAGGCTATCTAAAACTATTTGAGGTTAATTACAACGCTCCAAGTTCCTTTTTTTTTTTTTAGCTCTCCTGGAGTTATATTATCCAGGCGTTCATTTATTAATTTATTTATTCATTTTTATAATATTTTTATTAGTGTTTTCACAAAAATAACAACAATATATAAGGAAAAAGAAAAAAGACACATAAGTAAAAAAAGAAAAAAGAAAAACATATACAGTAACAATTCTCTTATCATCTCACATGGTATAATGGGACCTCCTCGGGCTTCCCTCCCTGTGGTTCTTTAACACATTTATAGTTAGCAAATTCTAAATCATTTTCATCACCTTACCTAACCTTGTTTTCTATCTCTCATATCACATATTCCTAAATTCCACAGTTTATTTACAACTTAATTTCTGATCTAATATGTTACTTTAGCATATTTTTTAAGATACAGTTTAAAGTCGTTCCATTCTTCTTCCATCGCTTCCTCTCCCTGGTTGCGGATTCTTCCGGTCATCTCAGCCACTTCCATAAACTCCATCATCTTCATCTGCCAGTCGTCAATCGTTGGTAATGTTTGTAGTTTCCAGTTCTTGGCAATCAAAAGTCTCGCTGCCGTCGTAGCATAAATAAAAAACGATACATTCTTCTTTGGAATCTCTTTCCCTACAATGCCCACTAGAAATGCTTCTGGTTTCTTAACAAATGTGTTTTTCAACACTTTCTTAAGTTCATTATAAATCTTATTCCAGAAGTCATTCACTAGTGGACATGTCCACCACATGTGATAAAATGACCCTACTTCTTTCTTACATCTCCAACATTTGTTATCATGGTTGTGATATATCTTTGCTAGTTTAACTGGTGTAAGATACCATCTATACATCATCTTCATTAAATTTTCCTTTAGTAAACTACACGCAGTAAACTTAATATTCTCATGCCACAATTTTTCCCATTCCTCAATCATGATATTATGACCAACATCCTTTGCCCACAAAATCATAACATTCTTTGTTTGTTCATCTTTCGTATGCCACTCAAGCAACAATTTATACATTCTGGAAAGTATTTTCGTCTTAGGTTCTAACAATTCTGTTTCCAACTTTGACCTCTCTGATTGAAAACCAAGTAATCTATCCATTTTGAAAACTTCGTTTATCTGGTGATATTGGAGCCAATCATCTAATTTACATTTCAAATCCTCATAGGTCTTTAACTTAAATTGGTCTCCTTCTTCAATCAACAAATCTCTATATTTCAGCCAACTGGTTTCCATGTTTACTCTTTTACGAACCTTGGCCTCCAATGGTGATATCCATTTAGGTGTTTTTCTTTCTAACAAATCTTTGTACCTGGACCAAACACTATACAATGATTTTCTGATTATATGCGTTTTAAAGCCTCTGTGGGCCTTTACTTTATCATACCATAAATATGCATGCCAACCATAAACATTATCGTAGCCTTCTAAATCCAAAATGTCTGTATTTTCCAACAAAAACAAATCCTTCATCCAGCAAAAGGTAGCTGCTTCATAATAAATCTTTAAGTCTGGCAGGGAAAAGCCTCCTCTTTGTTTGTCATCAGTAAGAATCTTATATTTAATTCTTGGCTTTTTCCCTTGCCATATAAATTTCGATAAAACCTTTTGCCATTCTTTAAAACAATCCAACTTATCAATTATTGGCAACGATTGAAATAAAAACAACATCTTTGGCAATACATTCATTTTCACAGTAGCTATACGGCCCAACAAAGACAGTTTCAAGTTAGTCCAGGTTTCTAAGTCATTCTTAACTTCATTCCACATTTTAACATAATTGTCCTTAAATAGATTCAAATTCTTTGACGTCATATTTACACCAAGGTACTTTACTTTCTTAACAAAAGATAAACCAGTAGCTTCTTGTAATTTTTCTCTTTCCATACTATCCATATTTTTATCTAATACTTTGGTTTTTGATTTGTTCAATTTAAAACCTGCTACCTTTCCAAATTCTTGAATTACTTCCAGAGCCCTTTGAACACTGGACTCTGGATCTTGTAATGTCAAAACAAGATCATCTGCAAAGGCTTTAAGTTTATATTGTTTCTTCCCTACAGTCACACCTTTTATTTCCTCATCCTTTCTAATCCTTTCGAGTAAAACTTCTACAACGCTCCGAGTTCCTTTGAAGCCCATTCACCTTTGGCGTGGGATCTGGTCACAGGTTGACTCTTTAGATTGCCAGCAGAACAAGTGGTGATGAGCACAGTGTCCTATATGTTTCAGATGATGCCTACTAATGACGCAATGACTGCTCAAAATAACCCAGTAATCTTCCTTTCCGTTCCCTAAATAGCTTCAAAGAGATGGATGGGTGGATACTCCTGGATAAATTTTGAGGAAGGAAGATCTATACCGACACTGCAGATCTTGCCCAGCTAGAGACCATGGCAAGGATGAAACATCTACTGTTGAGTTTGGCATTGACCTGTCTATACTTGCTTCATGCTTCAGCCCTTGTCAGTGTTCAGCCAGACTTCGATATCACAAAGGTAACCACAAACGTATCTCCAAATGGGTGTTTTTATCGATACCAAATCAGAGAGTAGAGAGTAGGAGGCGACACTACATCTGTCAACTCTATTTCTGATGGAGAAACGGCAAATGTCATTACAAAATGACAGCTACTGCAGTGTTGTGGCAGCAAGAGAAGTGCTGAATGCCTCCCAGCAGTCAGTTCAAGGCTCCAAAGCCACAGCGAGGCAATGATCTGACACTGCCATTTTGGGTCCTTGAACTTTGGAACGCAATGGCCACCTGTCTTGGGCTGCAGGCCAGGAGGTAGGAGATATCCCAACAATCCTTTAATCTAAGGAGGGCACAAAATAGTAGCACATGGAGATCTTTGACATATGTAGCCAATGGGATTTGGTCTCTTATTTACTCAGGCATTATGGAAGTTGTGGGCTCTCATCAGCCACTCTTGAGTTCCTATTCCACTAATTTAGGAACCTTCATCACTTTGTAGCTATGCTATGTTTTACTGCCTGTGCAACCTTTTCTGAAGCACATGAATCTGACCTTTGGAGGGTTTGTAAGGAAACCAGTTTTTCATTTACCCAACAATGTGGTCTTTTCCCTATGCTGGAGAAGCAGGAAACCTTGAAAATAAACTGTTTAAAGGGGGCATTGTGGAACTCACTTTACATGGCAAACTTTAAAGGTCTAACAGCCTATATTTCCACCCTTTGCTACTTTTCAACATCTATACGAAGCCACTGGGAGAGATCATCAGGGGGGTTGGGCTGGGTGTTCACCAGTTTGTGGATGATACCCAGCTCTGCCTCTCCTTCAAATCAGAACCAGTGAGCGCAGTGAAGGTCCTGTGTGGGTGCCTGGAGGTGGTTAGAGGATGGATGGCAGCTAACATATTGAGGTTGAATCCTGACCAGATAAGACAGAAGTACTATTTTGGGGGGACAGGGATGGGGGCATGTGGGTGTGGGGGACTCCCTGGTTCTGAATGGGGTAAGTGTGCCCCTGAAGGATCAGATGTACAGCCTGGGAGTCATTTTGGACTCACAGCTGTCCACGGAAGCACAGGTCAATTCTGCGTCCACGGCAACTGTCTATTAGCTCCAGCTGGTATGCCGGCTGAGACCCTACCTGCCTGCACACTGTTTCACCAGAGTGGTACATACTCTGGTTATCTCCCACTTGGACTACTGCAATGCACTCTATGGGACTACCTTTGAAGGTGACCCGGAAACTACAACTAATCCAAAATGCAGCAGCTAGACTGGTGACCGGGAGTGGCCACCTAGTCCATATAACACCAGTCCTAAAGGATCTTCATTGGCTCCCAGTACGTTTCTGAGCACAATTCAAAGTGTTGGTGCTGACCTTTAAAGCCCTAAATGGCCTCAGCCCAGTATACCGGAAGGTGCGTCTCCACCTCCATCGTTCAGCCCAGACACTGAAGTCCTCCTCAGAGGGTCTTCTGCTGGTTCCCTAACTGCGAGAAGTGAGATTACAGGGAACCAGGCAGAGGGCCTTCTTGGTAGTGGCGTCCTCCCTGTGGAACGCCCTTCCATCAGATGTCAAGGAAATAAACAACTTTCTGACTTTTAGAAGACATCTGAAGGCAGCCCTGTTTAGGGAAGTTTTTAATGTTTTATTGTTTTTGCTATTCTGCTGGGAGCCGCCCAGTGTGACTGGGGGAACCCAGCCAAATGGGTGGGGTATTGATGATGATGATGATGATGATGGATGATGATGAATATTTTATTACTTTAAATCTCTGCTGGGGTTCCCTCACCAAAGAGTCCTTGCCCCAAACTTGGATCTTGACATCCAGGAATTCTCCTTTTTATATACTATTCCCCCCCCAAAAAAAATCAAAGAGTGAGCATTGCTTCCTGAACTGATGCGGGTGGAAAGAGCATTGTTCCAATGGATGCATTTACGGAGAGGAAATTAAGACAACTCCTCTTTCTAGTTTACTGGGAAATGGAACCTCGTTGCACTGGCTTTCGATCAAGGTCAACCATCAGAAAACAACAGGATTCCTATTACAGTTGTGCTTGATAATGATGGAGTCATAGCTCTCGAAACACAGGTTCCAGTGTAAGTTCTCTTGAATTACTTTGATCAACCTTCCTTTGTTTTGCAAGGCTCACCAGCCCACTTGTTGGAGTGAAGGGGCGGGGGGGTACTAAAATTCAATGATCTGGAAAGGCTTCCAATCCCAAATTTCACTTTCTGCAGGGACAGATAGTGGGAGGAAGCTAACTTCTGCAGAAGTGCCATGAACTTATATTTTCTTTCCAGAGGGAAGATGTGTAAAAGATTGCAGACTCGTTTTTCCCCAGATAAGCAGCCTGGAATATACAGCGCAGGTAAACAGCAAATGATTCATTCTTCGTTCAGGGTGGAAGGAAATTACAGTATTCCAACCACCCTCCCATGGGAAGCCAAGTGGTTTCCAATCCACCTCTTATTGGAATGTAATATATAAAGTAAAAATAATATTGGGAATGACTGGGTACTAAACACAAATCACACAGTTACCAGTGGCCCCTTAAAGTACGCTTCACGCAGAGTATGCGCAGTTAGAAGTTGACCTGGCTAAGCAAAACACCACCAAGAGTGTAGGGTATTATCTGCCTTGTGTGAAACCCCTTACTAGCTGTATGCTTGTCAAAGCATCCAGATGAAAAACAAACTGTTGGGTTTCTTCAACGGAAAAACAAACTGACTCTAAAGGCTTTAAACTAAAGATAAATACTTTCTCCCACATCCAAAACCTCCCACAAAACCTCCCACAAAACTCATTAAACTACCCGAGAACTATCAGCAAAGTAATTATACTAAGGTTTAACTAAAGGGATCTCTTAAACTAAGAACAAACAGAGAGTGATCCATAACGAGATATATCAAACTGCAAGATCTAGCAAAGAGATGAAGAAGGCTTTCTGGTAGAGCCTTATATACAAAAAACAGAGCCCATGCCTGTGAGCAATTAAGAGAAACGCTTGCACCTGTTTCTCTTAAACAGACAGTGTTTACATTAGACCGGCACTAAAGTAATGACTATTCAAAACAAAATCCAACACCCCCTCCCGGTCTATTGTCTAAATACTGAACATTTGCATCTTTCTCATATCTTCCCATATTTAGGTGCTTGCACAAATCACTGTTTTCTGAAAAGTTAGAGGCTTGGTTAGACCGTCGGCTATGTTTTCTTCCGTAGGACAGTACTTTAATTGAATGAGACCTCTCTTAAACTGTTGGCAAACATTTTGCAAACGTATATCCACGTGTTTTGTTCTGGATTTAAAATTTCCTGTCTTGGCCAAAGATATACAGGGTTGACAGTCTTCCCAGACCGTAATGGGTAACTCACACGTTCCTTGAACATCATTAACCAAACTAATATTATATTCTAGCTCTCTGCATAATTCTGAAAGAGCACAGAACTCAGCTTCTGTAGAAGACAAAGTTATCAGACTCTGCTTCCTCGATCTCCATCCTATCAAGGAATCTCCAAATTTGATGACCAAACCGGATACTGATTTTCGGTCTGGCAAATTTGCCCAATCACTATCAACAAAATAACTAATTAGTTCAGTTCCAGAAGATGATAGCTTTAGGCAAAAATCTTTGGTTCCTTTTAAATAACGGAAAATACGTTTTACTCCAAGCCAATCATGTTTCTTTGGTTCAGAAACTGATCTACTGAGTATACCAACTGCATAAGCTAAATCCGGCCTACTCCACACGGATAAATATAATAAGCTTCCTATAGCAGACTGATATAACTCAGGACTTTCAAACCTTACATCATTTTCGGATTGAGCACTTTTTATAAAATCTACTTCCATAGGTGTCCGCACACTTTTACACTCAGACATGTTAAATCTTTGTAGTAGTAGCTCTATTTTACTTGTTTGATTTAACAGAAAACTTCCATCCTCACTTCTTGTGATTTGCACTCCTAGGTACTCATGTATTTCCCCTAGGTTTTTAATCTTAAAGTGACCTTGTAGCTGTTTTGCAAAAGTTTGAATTTGGGCTTCAGTTTTAGCTACGTAAATCATATCATCAACAAAAACTAAAACTAGTTCTTTTTTATTATTTGAACCTCTTACATGTAAACAATTGTCGGCCACACAACTTTTGAATCCCAAGCTTGTAAGCACATTATTTAGAAAAATATACCAGTTTCTCGCCGATTGTTTTAGGCCATATATGGATTTATGCAACCGGTAAACTTGTCCAAGTTTTCCTTCTTTAAACCCCAAAGGTTGTTGCATATAAATTTCTTCTTCCAAAGGTGAATTTAAATAGGCTGTGTCAACATCAAAATGGTTGACCTTTAACCCTGTTTGTGCTGCATAGACTAACAGCATTCTCATCGTGTCACTCCTAGCTGTGGGAGAGTAAACAGCCGTGTAATGAATGCCTGTTTTTTCCGTAAACCCTCTCGCCACTAAATGTGCTTTACATTGTGCTTCTCCCATGGCAGACCTCTTAACTCTATAGACCCATCTGCACATAATACATCCTGATAACATTCTGGTTCACAAGTGACACAACAAACTCTTACATTCGTGGCACCAAACCTATCAGGTGGTTTCCCTTTCGTTGTTCTTTCAGACCGTCTAGGTAAATCAGGAATTTATTCCTCCTCCACTTTTACATCATTTTCAAGTGAAGATGAATGATTTAACTGATCAACAGCACCATCATCAAACTCTGTATCACCCTCTTCGTCAGATTTAGGGTGTTCCCTCTTCTTAGGGTGAGTCGTAAATTTTTTATCTAACAACAGAATATCAGGATTACCATGCAGGTGTGCCCATCCATTCCGTTCACAGAAATCCGCACTTCTGCTAACAATTGCTCGTGTTTGGTCTTTACCAGGATTAATAAATCTCCACCCTTTGGTTAGACTTTTATATCCACAAAAACGCATTTTTTGGGATTTGGGTTCGCCTTTTCGCCTCTGCGCACATGGGATTAAGACCCAGGCTTCACAACCAAAAACTTTAAAATGATCAACTGGATGTTTCTTTCCATATAACAGAAAATATGGGGTGTTTTGAACTGAAGAATTAAATAATCTATTCTGGATATAATTAGCACATAAAATTGCTTCCCCCCAAAACTGTTGTGGAAGCTGGGAGTCAAATAACATGGCTTCCATCATTTCCTGAAGATATCTATTTTTTCTTTCAGCTACACCGTTTTCTTGTGGGGAGCATGGATTTGTGGTTCTGTAACAAATGCCTTTTCCTTTAAGCCATGCTTGAAAACTACCACTCATATATTCTCCCCCTCTATCACTTTGCACTTTACAAACTTTAAAGGAATATTGTCTCTCTACAAATTTCACCCAACTCTTAATCACTTCAGCTGTTTCACTCTTCTGTTTAAGGAGATATGCCCAACAAAATCTTGTTTTATCGTCAATAATTGTGAGCACATATTTAGCTCCTCCTATGCTGGGATTTACCATAGGACCACTTAAATCAGTATGGACCAGTTGGAATGGCTTATCACTTTTTCTAGTACTTTCTGGATATGAACATGAATGCACCTTCGACGCCTTACAGGCTCTGCATTCCAATTTTTTCCCACAAGCCTCTAATTTACACCCAGTAGCAAAAGACTCCAACTTTTTAACATTTTTCCAGTTCGAATGGCCCACGCGTCTATGCCATAAATGGGCACATTTCTGGTGCTGGGGAGTGTTAGCACACTTGGCTTGAACCTCACATGGGTGGTTCTCAAAAGCTGTATCAACTAAAACATACAACCCATTTACTTTTGTAGCAGTGACAAACACCTTGGACTCTTTCTTAATTTGGCAATAGCTTTTTCTGAACACTACCTCAAAACCAGCTTCTGATAAACAGGATACTGACATTAAATTATTTTCTAACCCTGTAACACAATAAACCTCAAGGTCTGTACTTAGACACTGTATGTATGTGTAACCATGAGCTGTTATTGCTTTCTTCCCTCCATCTGCAAGACAGACATATGATTTGTCAAGTTTAGCTTTCTTGCTAATACAAGCAGGGGAATTTACTAAATGTCTGGTTGAGGCTGAGTCGATAACCCATGACTGTGAAACAACCCCCTCAGAGTCTGCTACTTTGGCAACAACAAACAGAGTTTTAATTTGCTTCTTTCCAGAAAACTTCTTTTTCTTTTTCAGACTTCCATGTGAACTTGCTCCTCTTTCAGGATGAGGGCAGTCACGCATTAAATGTGTGGGGTCTTGGCATCGATAGCATCTGCGCACAATAAATGCCTTTTCATCCCCCTCACAATTAGGACCTGTAGAAGCTCTAACAGCTCCTGACAGAGCGTAGAACCCCTTTAGAACCTTCTTCCTTTTGTCTTGAACGTCTTTCTTGTTCAGTAACAAGCCTTCCATAAACATACCCCATAGTGAATTCCTGCCTAGGCATAGACTCAAGTGTTTGAACAAGATTTTCCCAAGAAGAGTCTAGAGAACTAAGAGTTATGTAAGCTCTATTTTCATCATCTATCTCAACGCCCACTGTCTGCAATTCTGCAAAAAGTGCAGTCGGCTTCTGTAAATGCTCCTTCACACACTGTCCTGGAGCAAGCTTTGTGTTATACAAAACACGTGTTAGCCCAATTCTGCTTCCAGCAGTTTGTCTAACATAAATGTCCCTTAATGCCACCCAAATTTTGTTTGCTGTAACTAAATTTTGAACATGTGGTAGTTGGGAGTTCATAATACTCAAAATGAGAGTGGAACTGGCTATCTCATCTTGCCTAAGTTCCTCTTCTGTGGGATCATCATTTAGTGGGTTTTCAACTACTGTCCATAGACCTTCTCTTTTTAAATATGCTTTGGCTTTCAGGCACCACTGTGCATAGTTTTTGTCATTGAGCCTCTCAAAAGGAATTCCTTGAGAAAATGCCCCCTCTGCCATGGTAGGAATGCACACTGCTTACTCACAGCACTGGTTTTAAACTACTCAGCGTTCCCTGCCTTTCAGCAGCTTCCTTTCTAACCAAATTGCCCAGGGCTTTCTCAGGTTTCAGCTCTTTCACAGCTGCAGTGATTACTATGCACACAGTCACAGCCTCAGCCTTCCACTTTCTCTGTGGGAAGATAATCTATGTTTTTCTCTGGGATGTCTTAGCTACAAACTTCTATAAATGCAGGTCCAAAAACCAGCCTGCTGGGCCCATAACCTATTGGAAAGTAATATATAAAGAAAAAATAATATTGGGAATGACTGGGTACTAAACACAAATCACCCAGTTACCAGTGGCCCCTTAAAGTACGCTTCACGCAGAGTATGCGCAGTTAGATGTTGACCTGGCTAAGCAAAACACCACCAAAAGTGTAGGGTATTATCTGCCTTGTGTGAAACCCCTTACTAGCTGTATGCTTGTCAAAGCATACAGATGAAAAACAAACTGTTGGGTTTCTTCAACGGAAAAACAAACTGACTCTAAAGGCTTTAAACTAAAGATAAATACTTTCTCCCACATCCAAAACCTCCCACAGAACTCTCATTAAACTACCCGAGAACTATCAGCAAACAAAGTAATTATACTAAGGTTTAACTAAAGGGATCTCTTAAACTAAGAACAAACAGAGAGTGATCCATAACGAGATATATCAAACTGCAAAATCTAGCAAAGAGATGAAGAAGGCTTTCTGGCAGAGCCTTATATACAAAAAACAGAGCCCACGCCTGTGAGCAATTAAGAAAACCGCTTGCACCTGTTTCTCTTAAACAGACAGTGTTTACATTAGACCGGCACTAAAGTAATGACTATTCAAAACAAAATCCAACACCTCTATCCTCCTCCCTGATAAAAGTTAGGGGCTTCCAGTTGGGGGCTTAATGTTGCAGTTGAGGGCTTGAGATAATCACAAATGGATGGCTGACAATGGGGGGTGTTTTTTAACATTGGGTTTTCCCTGAAAAGTGAAAAACATAATTTAATGGGGTGGGGGGCACCCAGAAACTGGTAGTCAGGAGCACTGCTGCCTTCAACTGTGGATAGCAGAGCATAGCTACTGTGACTAGTAGCCATTGATATATTCCCCCCCCCCATTTGAAGCCGTCCACAGTTCCAGAGTTTAACTATAAGAAAGTGCTTTCTTTTATATGCCCCGAGTCTTCCAGCATTCAGCATCATTGGATGCCCATGAATTCTAGTGATACGAGAAAGGAAGGAAAGCTTCTATCCACTTTCTCCAGCAAAACCTTGTATGGCGATGTCATTGCCAATACGTTGGAGAACTGGAGGGGGTGGAATCAGTTCTACCTGGGACCGCTCCCCCCCTCCAAGGCATATGCCCATCTGAGGGCTACACATTGATAATTGCTGCACCAAACTGTAGGGGAGAAGTGGCATGTGTGCCCTTAAAGCAGGGGGTCCGCAAACTAAGGCCCAGGGGCTGGATGTGGCTCCCCAGGCTCGTAAATCCGGCCCGTAGACCCTGCCGCTCGTTTGGTCAGTCCCCGCGAGCTATGGACGCCTTCATATTTTTCAGAATATAGTCCGGCCCCCCACAAGGTTTGAGGGACAGTGGACTGGCACCCTGATGAAAAAGTTTGCTGACCCTGCCTTAAAGGATCTCTTTTGTGTTTCTGCTTCAGATGAAGGGAGGACCACCATGTACATAATAAGGACAGATTATGTCCATTACGCCATTATTTCCGTTCGCACAAAAGAAATGACGGTCGTGCAGCTATATGGTATGTGTCTTCACTGATGGGTGTGTGTTATGCGATGTAGATATGAGCCTTCCCCCACTCGCTGTTGTGCAATTTGAAGCAAACACTAAGTTTCTTCATCTCCACTCCAAATTACCTCCACCAAAGCTCTTCTTTCAAAATGAGTAGCATTTACTTCCCCAGCCGCAGAACTGCTCCAGGAGAATACCATGGCACTGGAGTAGCATGGATGCGGCACAGGGGCAGTTGCCCCAGGTGCAAAATTGTTGGGGGGGGGAAACAGATTTTCAACACTTGGTGCTGCCTCAATACAGCAGCTTGCTTCTGTCGCTGGGCCCCATTGATAACAGCTTCTCCATGCAAACCAGGAAGTGACCTCTCCAGACAATGGAACGACTCTTCTTATCTCTACGGGTGACACAGATGCCGTTAGGCAGTTGAATGAGCATGCGTACGGCATCCTTTTCCCTCCCTCCCTCCTCTCTGTGAGGCCCCGGGTGCTGGCAACCCACACTATGCCACTGTACCATGGTCAATGGCAGGCACCCCCAAACTTCAGCCCTCCAGATGTTTTGGACTACAATTCCCATCATCCCTGACCACTGGTCCTGTTAGCTAGAGATCATGGGAGTTGAAGGCCAAAACATCTGGAGGGCCGCAGTTTGGGGATGCCTGGTCAATGGTATCCAAAATCACTGCACCATGAAGGAGCAGGAGGCCCACTCTCCTTCTTCTCTAATATAAGTCATCCATTGTGGTGAGCGGAATCATTTCAGTGCCAATCCCAGGTCAAAAATCAACTGGAAACGGTCCTACCCTGTTTCTCCAAAAATAAGACGTAGCCATAAAATAAGCCGTAGCAGGATTTTTAGGCATTCAAGGAATATAAGCCATACTCCGAAAATTAGGCATAGTGGGTGGTTTTTTTGGAGGAAAAATAAATACAAGATGGTGTCTTATTTTTGGAGAATCACGGTAGATATCTCCGTTTCCTCTTAGCATACCTGAAGCTACAAGACCAATGTTATCTGGAGCAACTTTCCTGAAAAGGGAATGTTTGGAACTGGGGGTGGTAGCTGTCATGCATGCCGGATGTGCTTTGTCTTATAGTCTTCTCTAGTGGGATATAGCTAGAGAACGGCAGATACAGATACAGACAGGAGAGCAGGTGCAAAGTGAAAACTGTGAGTCATTTGGGCTTGGGCGTTATTGCATTGCAGAAGGGCTTTAGAGCACTATGAATCTGCAGCAGCACAATGTGTTATACAAATCGGTTCTCTGAAGGCACACACACAAAGCCCTTCTCCCACCATATGCCCCAAGACTTTCTAAGCCAAAACATGTCCAGCATATTTTAGTGCTGTGGTGCAGTTAGCATTTGAAACACTATTTAGCCAGCACAGCAGATATTTCAGAATATACTGATGTGATATTATACATCTGCATTGCAACGTTGGGAAGCCACACAGCATGGTTTGTTTATAGTGTCTGTTCTATTCGCCTAATCACCTTTTGAAAACAGTAATAATCTAATAATTTTATTATTTATATGCCGCCCATCTGACTGGGTTGCCCGTTACTCTGGGTGGCTCCTAACCAAATATTAAAGTCACAAAAAAACATCACCCATTAAAAACTTCCTTTTGAAGCCATCCACATTCTTTTGTGGCACATTCATTCTTTAACTATGTGCTTCAGATCCAAAATGCGTTTGTTGCTTGGGATCCAAAATAAGCATGTTCCATCTCTTATTTCTCCCTCTCTTATTTCTCAATGTGACAACTTTTTTGGGGTCTGAAGTCAGAGAAGAGGAAGCATCAACGGAAGTGACAAATATATACAAGAGTATCGCAGCAACCATAAATATGTCTGGCAACAAGATTATCTATCTTCAGAGATCTGGTAATATAAGGTTCTCTTGTGCCCTATTATTTCCAGATTTGAGATAGTGATGCAATTTCTTTTTTCTTTAAATAAAATGGATCACAATTTTCTAGCAATGATGATCAAAGTAGTTTATGTTGGGGAAATAAGCAGTTTGAAGTATATCTTGACTGCCCCTGGTTGGTGTTTACTTGCATTCCGTACCTTGGTCCCAATTCCACATTCTGCTCTGAGACCTTATCTTTTTTATGCCACAGATTCCTGCGCAGATGTATGAGTAAGCCCGCTGAACCTGGAACTGTGTGTGACTGCAAAGGTGAATCAAAGCTGTTAAACCCTCCCCATTTGGAAAGAAAATCAGTTGGCTCTCATTCCCATAAATGTTACAAGATGATGCACCAATACCACGATCAGCCACTTAATTATCTTGAAAACTAGTCGAAAATGAAATAAAACCATCCAAGACCCATATAAATGTGTTCAATTTATTCAGCATCTCCAAGTTGGGCTCCCCTGGAGCATCTGGTTGGCCACTGGACTAGACAGGCATTTCCTCCAATTCTGGCAAAATAGCTCTTTTCATGTCTTATAGGCAGACACAAACACCAGCCTGTTCTCCACAGCAACAGTGTGGAGTATCGCTTCTGTGGGAGTTTATGTGTGATGCCCCTTTCAGTTGTTTTATGACACATCACATGGAGGGATTTCAAAATTCCCTCCAAAAGAAAAGGATTGACAAGATTTAGGGACATACACAGTACAATCTGCTCAGGACCATCCCATCCTCCATGAGGCGGAATCCCCAAAGAGTGTCCTGGAAGTATCAAGGAGTAAGAGGATATAAGCAGAAGTATGTCAGAGAGCAGAGGAAAGCAATGGAGTATTGTTTTGGAGCTGGTGCGGAACATATTGATGCACACCACCCAAACTCTGAGGGGTGCAAGATTCCAGGTGCTTACCTAGGGTTCATGTTTCCTTTCGGAATGAGGCATAGTGGCTCATCACCCAGGCTATCAACTCACCAGGAAGATAGTTTGGCTTGATTTAGATTTTAACACTTGCTACTCCCAGTGATTAGTGGGGTCGGGCATCCAGTTTAACTTCCCTAATTCAAAACACTATACAGAAAGGAGAATTCCTGGATGTTTAAAAAGAGTTCCTTAATGTCTCTTTAACAAACTTACTTTCTCACGTTTCCCTCTCCCCCCAGCATAAAAATCAGTTTACTTACAAACTCTTCAAAGGTCAGGTTCATGGACTTCAGATAACTGCACAGCCAGTAAAACGTGGCTTAGTTAGAATGTAGTGAAAATTCCTAAACGGTATAGGAACACATAAGTGGCTTGTGAGAGCCATGCAGCTAAACTGGATCAACCAGTTTTGCACACACCAAGTTCATCGGATAGATGGGGGTGGGAGTGACAATAGGCTTGTTTGCCTATTTCCTCCCAAGGTGACCTAGGTTAAGCCTGGCAGGACAGCTTACTCTATGGTATTAACCACTTCATGCATTAAGCATATTGGTTATATGATGCTGGTTATCCCACAGTTGGAATCAGGGAAGAAGCTGGAGTGTGTCTGGTGAGACTGGCAATTGGAAAGATGAAAAATGGAAGACAAAGAATGAGACAAATGAAATGGGAGGGAGAATGGAAATGCAGGGAAAAGGTTTGGAGGAGGAGAGCCAGCTAGCTGAAGTTAGGGTTGAAGAATGGTTATTTAGCATTTCATATGGACGATCTGTTCTGGGCATTACTTTGTATATACATACCCTTAATACTGGTTTTTAGCTAACTGTCATGGTCTGGGTGTTGTCAGGAAGGAGCATTTTCAAGCCCTACATGGGACTGGACCCGGAATCTCCTGGATGCAACACAGGTGCATTGACTGCCAAGACCCTTTCAACCAACAGAGCTAAATAAACGTAAAACATGTTGATATCACAGGAGTGAAGCTCTTTGCATGTTACAACCATTGGCACAAAATGTATTGTGGGTTTACACAATTTGACACAATCACAAGAGGGAAAGTGTTATTGTTTCCTCTGATACAGCCATCTGTTTACTTCAGCATTACCACCTCTCAACCTTTCCTATGAAGAATGAACTTCTGATCTTGACGGACAGCATTATCGATGTTATATGGCTGTTGTAGAGTGCTGCTATCCAGTACTTATCCATGCAATGCCTATTGTATTTTTAATAAGACAGAGAGGTAGGTGTCTTTTTGACCAAGGTGGCTAGTCCAACTCCCTGCAATGCAGGCCTCCTGCCCACAGCCATGGTATGTATGTGTGTGTGTGTGTGTGTGTGTGTGTGTGTGTGTGTGTGTGTGTGTGTGTATATATATATATATATATATATATATATATATATATATATATAATTACAACAGAAAAACCCCTTCCCCACATGACATATATTAATAAGCCTCCATTTCATATGGTTCACTCATCCCCACCTAACTTCCAATGTGTTGGAAATTTTAAAAAGGACAAGAATTAAGAAAACGCATCAATAAAAGTTATGTCTTGCTAGCATTGTGTTTCAGTAGTTGGAATAACGGCATTGCAGATGATACAGGAATTATTTCACTTTCTGCGCTGGGTTTAAAAAAATTACTTAAGAGTTTTTCAAACTATTGCTCCTCTAATAGTCTAAAAATCAATTACGGGAAGACCAAAATTATGCAGTTTAAAAAGAGAGGAAACCCAAAAGTCTATATAATTAGTGGACATCTAATACAGGAAGTGAAGCAGATTAATTATCTGGGGATTCTATTTAAAAATAACATGAACTGGAATGCACATATCTCTGTGGCAATAGCCAAGGCCAAAAGGACAGCCCACTATATCAAATCTCATTTTTTCTCCCCTGAAGGAAATAGATATATTCCAGCAGCATGGCAAGTAATTGATATGAAACTTTGCCCGCAACTTTTATATGGCGCCCCACTATGGATTTCAGGTGACCTCAAGAAGTTGGACAAATTCCATGCATCCCTCTTGAGATCATTATTTGCACTTACAAACTCTGTTAAATATGAGTCAATATGCTGCGAGCTAGGAATACTACCTCTATCTATAAGAGCATGGCTGAGGACTTTGAAATACTGGATATTCCTTCATAATAGAGCCCTATCTCCTAACTCTCTCCTTTACGACCTTCTAAGTGATAATATAAGCTATAACCTATCACTGACTTGCAGGAGATAATTGAACTCAATAGGACTAAAGATAACTGATTTTGAAAACGTTGACCCCAAAGACGTCTGGAAAATTATTAGAAAGACTCTTATAGGGAAAAGCACTCTCTACTTACTTGAGATGGCGGGGCGCAGCACCTGCTCCCCATTACACCTGAACCTCCCAATGTGTAGAGACTTTAAAGGGGGATATATGGCAAACTTGAAGAGTCAGGAGGGGTGCAGGCTCTTCATGTTGGCTAGATCAGCGTTTCTCAACCGCTGTTCCGCGGCACACTAGTGTGCCACAAGACGCTGGCTGGTGTGCCGCGACGTGCGGCGGCGAGAAGGGCGATTTGCTGCCTTGTCACGTGCCTGGCGGCCACCATTAACAAGGGCTGACCCGCCGGAAAGGAAGCCGGCTGGGTCACAACGCGGGGCGAGCGCAGCTCTCAACAGCCACCACCACGGCCTCGGACGTGAGAGGCGGCCGGCGGGTGCTGCTGCTGCTGTTTGTCTCGATCTCGCTCCTCTTGCTGACTCGATATGTGCATTCTTTCTTCACTTACGTACAAATGTAGCAAGCTGCGTGAAAAGGTAAAGGTAATTTCTTGCCCTGAAATTCGGCCCGGGAGGCACCACTTGCGGGGGTGGGGGGAAAGGAAATTTCAAGTGGATCTATAATGGTTAAATCCAAAGAATCCAATTCCTAGAGAGGCTTAATAACGCTAGTGGGGGCGGGCGGAAGGGGAGGTCAGTAATGGACTCAACTTCCTCGCTGGAGGGGGCAGAATGGCTCCTTTGCAGCTTTCAGTAGGGTGAGCAGATGACCACCAGGTTTAATAATAAAGGGACCTTGGGTGGGTGGAGGGTGTTGGAAAGGTGCAGAGGAGGAGAGACAAGGGATGGTGGGGGGCTAGGGTGGGGGTGCAGGAGGGAAGCACCCCCTTTCTCCCCTAGATCCTCTCCCTTAAGGGAGCAAACCTTGCAATGCACGTGGGAAGGGCACGCAGAGCAGGTCAGAGGTCCTGGCACTGGAAGTGAAGGTAAAAGGACGGACTTCCTAACTGCAGCACATTGTTAAACTTAGGAACTCCCTCCCACAGGAGGCAGTGATGACCACCAACATCGGTGGGTTTCGTGGAGAAGAGGGCAACCTGCTGAGGGCTCTCCTCTGCCCTGCCACATTTGGAAGCAGCAGTGTTTCTGGATGCCAGGTGCCAGAAACTACAGGAGGGGAAAAGTGGTCTTGTGCCTGAATCCTGCTTGTGGGTTTCCCAATGGGGCCTCTGGGTGGCCATTGTGAGGGCAGGATGCTGGACTAGGTGGGCCACTGGCCTGATCCAGCAAGCTCTTCCTAGGTTCTTATGAAAATGCCTTGTCTCCACTTGTTTAACCCCTGGCACCTAAATTATTGGGGATAGACTGCTGCTGTAAAGGGAGGCTCCCCACAGCTAGTGGCACAGACATTCCCCTCCCCTAGTTCAATAGAATTACTTTATATATAGTCAATATAGGCACAGAGTTAAATTTTTTAACTTTTTTAATGGTGGTGTGCCTCGTGATTTTTTTCATGGAACAAGTGTGCCTTTGCCCAAAAAAGGTTGAAAAACACTGGGCTAGATTCAACGTGTTCCCCTCTATGGAGACAGAAGGAAGATATCTAGCTCTCCCAAAAGCCGAACGTTTATGCAAATGCGGGAAGAATGAACCAGATACATTGGACCACATTTTCTTTTCCTGTAATTACGGTATTAATGCGAGAAGACGATTGCTGGATGCTTTGCAGGTGGATGCATCGATCACAGCAATGCCAACTATTCAGGGGTTATTGTCAGATAATAATGATGGAGTTACTTTAGTGGTGGCTGAGTTTTTGTGCTCGGTTCACGCAGAGAGATTGGGCCACTGTGGAGAGGACCAGGGGATGCTAATTGAAAATTGATATATTGTTCTAAAATACTAATTCAATTAATATGTATTTTATTTCATGAAGTTTATAATGCGAATGTTTTATTCATACTTTTGTTCTGAAGCTTCTGAATTTGTCATGCCTAATAAAGGTTATTGATATTGATATTGAATAACGGCATTGCTTATATAACTGTACTCCATACTGTATCACAATTTCAAGTATTTTTTTTTTAAAACATGTTGATATCACAGGATTGAAGCTCTTTGCATGTTACAACCATTGGCACAAAATGTATTGTGACACAATCACAAGAGGGAAAGTGTTATTGTTTCCTCTGATACAGCCATCTGTTTACTTCAGCATTACCACCTCTCAACCTTTCCTATGAAGAATGAACTTCTGATCTTGACGTACAGCATTATCGATGTGGTATGGCTGTTGCAGAGTGCTGCTATCCAGTACTTATCCATGCAATGCCTATTGTATTTTTAATAAGACAGAGAGGTAGGTGTCTTTTTGACCAAGGTGGCTAGTCCAACTCCCTGCAATGCAGGCATCCTGCCCACAGCCATGGTGTGTATATATATATTACATATATATATTACAACAGAAAAAACCCTTCCCCACATGACATATATTAATAAGCCTCCATTTCATATGGTTCACTCATCCCCACCTAACTTCCAATGTGTTGGAAATTTTAAAAAGGACAAGAATTAAGAAAAACGCATTTATAAAAGTTATGTCTTGCTAGCATTGTGTTTCAGTAGTTGGAATAACGGCATTGCTTATATAACTGTACTCCATACTCTATCACAATTTCAAGTTTTTGTTGTTGTTTTTTTGTCTCTCCCCTTTCCCTTTTCAGGCAGAGGGAGCCGGCGTTTGTCCACAGACAGCTTTCCAGGTCATGTGGCCAGTATGACTAAACCACTTCTGGCAGAACGGAACACTGTGACAGAAGCCAGAGTGCATGGAAACGACCTTTACTTTCCCACTGCAGCAGTACCTATTTATCTACTTGCACTAGTACGCTTTCAAACTGCTAGGTTGGCAGGAGCTGGGACAGAGCAACAGGAACTCACCTGTTGGACAGATTTGAACTGCTGCCCTTCCGATCAGCAAGCCCAAGAGGCTCAGTGGTTTGGACCTCAGCGCCACTCGCTCCCTCAAATATCTATAGACCACAGCAACTCCCCCTCCCCAACCCTCAAGTGTGCCTGGTGGGTCAAGTACCTGGTGGGTACACCTGAGTGAGACCAACTGCACCCTGCTCACCAGCCCAAGTCTCATTCAGATAGACCAAATAAGCCGCCTCCTCCATAATCAGAGGGAGGTCTTACTGCGAGCCGACGTGGCATTCAATAGCAACAGCCACAGATGTCTGGACTCAGCAGAAGAGCATAAAATATAATTAAATAAAACATGTACACTTCCAGGCTGCTGAGAGCAACCAAAGCACCAAAGCTTTCCCACCGCTCCAGAAAAAGGGGGTGCTAGAATCTTTGGTGAAGGTTGGCAATATTCCCATTCACCTTGATGATGGCGCCTGAAGCAAGTCTCCTGTGAGCCTCAGCAGAGTGAGTCGGAGCTTTTAAAAATAATACGGACAAAGACATACCCCCCAAAACAAACTTATATCCCAGCCAGATAAGGACTCCGCGAGTGGCTGGACAGCATTTTAAATCATCCTTCCTTCCTTTGTGGGCTCTTCTAAAGCCCCTTTGAAATTCTGCCAAAGCCACCCAAAACTCCTTGAGGCTATCTAAAACTATTTTAGGTTAATTACAATGCTCCGAGTTCCTTTGAAGCCCATTCACCTTTGGCGTGGGATCTGGTCACAGGTTGACTCTTTAGATTGCCAGCAGAACAAGTGGTGATGAGCACAGTGTCCTATATGTTTCAGATGATGCTTACTAATGAAACAATGACTGCTCAAAATAACCCAGTAATCTTCCTTTCCGGTCCATAAATAGCTTCAAAGAGATGGATGGGTGGATACTCCTGGATAAATTTTGAGGAAGGAAGATCTATACCGACACTGCAGATCTTGCCCAGCTAGAGACCATGGCAAGGATGAAACATCTACTGTTGAGTTTGGCATTGACCTGTCTATACTTGCTTCATGCTTCAGCCCTTGTCAGTGTCCAGCCAGACTTCGATATCACAAAGGTAACCACAAACGTATCTCCAAATGGGCGTTTTTATTGAGACCAAATCAGAGAGTAGAGGGTAGGAGGGGACACTACATCTGTCAACTCTATTTCTGATGGAGAAATGACAAATGTCATTACAAAATGACAGCTACTGCAGTGTTGTGGCAGCAAGAGAAATGCTGAATGCCTCCCAGCAGTCAGTTCAAGGCTCCAAAGCCACAGCGAGGCAATGATCTGACACTGCCATTTTGGGTCCTTGAACTTTGGAACGCAATGGCCACCTGTCTTGGGCTGCAGGCCAAGAGGTAGGAGATATCCCAACAATCCTTTAATCTAAGGAGGGCACAAAATAGTAGCACATGGAGATCTTTGACATATGTAGCCAATGGGATTTGGTCTCTTATTTACTCAGGCATTATGGAAGTTGTGGGCTCTCATCAGCCACTCTTGAGTTCCTATTCCACTATTTTAGGAACCTTCATCACTTTGTAGCTATGCTATGTTTTACTGCCTGTGCAACCTTTTCTGAAGCACATGAATCTGACCTTTGGAGGGTTTGTAAGGAAACCAGTTTTTCATTTACCCAACAATGTGGTCTTTTTGCTATGCTGGAGAAGCAGGAAACCTTGAAAAGAAACTGTTTAAAGGGGGCATTTTGCAACTCACTTTACATGGCAAACTTTAAAGGTCTAACAGCCTATATTTCCACCCTTTGCTACTTTTCAACATCTATACGAAGCCACTGGGAGAGATCATCAGGGGGGTTGGGCTGGGTGTTCACCAGTTTGTGGATGATACCCAGCTCTGCCTCTCCTTCAAATCAGAACCAGTGAGCACAGTGAAGGTCCTGTGTGGGTGCCTGGAGGTGGTTAGAGGATGGATGGCAGCTAACATATTGAGGTTGAATCCTGACCAGATAAGACAGAAGTACTATTTTGGGGGGACAGGGACGGGGGCATGTGGGTGTGGGGGACTCCCTGGTTCTGAATGGGGTAAGTGTGCCCCTGAAGGACCAGATGTACAGCCTGGGAGTCATTTTGGACTCACAGTTGTCCACGGAAGTACAGGTCAATTCTGCGTCCACGGCAACTGTCTACTAGCTCCAGCTGGTATGACAGCTGAGACCCTACCTGCCTGCACACTGTTTCACCAGAGTGGTACATACTCTGGTTATCTCCCACTTGGACTACTGCAATGCACTCTATGGGACTACCTTTGAAGGTGACCCGGAAACTACAACTAATCCAAAATGCAGCAGCTAGACTGGTGACCGGGAGTGGCCACCTAGTCCATATAACACCAGTCCTAAAGGATCTTCATTGGCTCCCAGTACGTTTCTGAGCACAATTCAAAGTGTTGGTGCTGACCTTTAAAGCCCTAAATGGCCTCAGCCCAGTATACCGGAAGGTGCGTCTCCACCTCCATCGTTCAGCCCAGACACTGAGGTCCTCCTCAGAGGGTCTTCTGCTGGTTCCCTAACTGCGAAAAGTGAGATTACAGGGAACCAGGCAGAGGGCCTTCTTGGTAGTGGCGTCCTCCCTGTGGAACGCCCTTCCATCAGATGTCAAGGAAATAAACAACTTTCTGACTTTTAGAAGACATCTGAAGGCAGCCCTGTTTAGGGAAGTTTTTAATGTTTTATTGTTTTTGCTATTCTGCTGGGAGCCGCCCAGTGTGACTGGGGGAACCCAGCCAAATGGGTGGGGTATTGATGATGATGATGATGATGATGATGGATGATGATGAATATTTTATTACTTTAAATCTCTGCTGGGGTTCCCTCACCAAAGAGTCCTTGCCCCAAACTTGGATCGTGACATCCAGGAATTCTCCTTTTTATATACTATTCCCCCCCCCCCCAAAAAATCAAAGAGTGAGCATTGCTTCCTGAACTGATGCGGGTGGAAAGAGCATTGTTCCAATGGATGCATTTACGGAGAGGAAATTATGACAACTCCTCTTTCTAGTTTACTGGGAAATGGAACCTTGTTGCACTGGCTTTCAATGAAGATCATCGAGGAGAAAACGACAGGATTCCTACTACATTTGTGCTTGAGAATGATGGAGTCATAGCTCTCGAAAGACGGGTTCCAGTGTAAGTTCTCTTGAATTACTTTGATCAACCTTCCTTTGTTTTGCAAGGCTCACCAGCCCACTTGTTGGAGTGAAGGGGCGGGGGGGGGCACTAAAATTCAATGATCTGGAAAGGCTTCCAATCCCAAATTTCACTTTCTGCAGGCACAGATAGTGGGAGGAAGCTCACTTCTGCAGAAGTGCCATGAACTTATATTTTCTTTCCAGGGGGAAGACGTGTAAAAGATTGCGGACTCTTTTTTCCCCAAATAAGCAGCCTGGAATATACAGCACAGGTAAACAGCAAAAGATTCATTCTTCGTTCAGGGTGGAAGGAAATTACAGTATTCCAACCACCCTCCCATGGGAAGCCAAGTGGTTTCCAATCCACCTCTATCCTCATCCCTGATAAAAGTTAGGGGCTTCCAGTTGGGGGCTTAATGTTGCAGTTGAGGGCGTGAGATAATCACAAATGGATGGCTGACAATGGGGATGTTTTTTAACATTGGGTTTTCCCTGAAAAGTGAAAAACCTAATTTATTGGGGTGGGGGGCATTCAGAAACTGGTAGTCAGGAGCACTGCTGCCTTCAACTGTGGATAACAGAGCATAGCTACTGTGACTAGTAGCCATTGATAGATTTCCTCCCCCCCCCTTTTGAAGCCGTCCACAGTTCCAGAGTTTAACTATAAGAAAGTGCTTTCTTTTATATGCCCCGAGTCTTCCAGCATTCAGCATCATTGGATGCCCATGAATTCTAGAGATACGAGAGGAAGGAAAGCTTCTATCCACTTTCTCCAGCAAAACCTTGTATGGCGATGTCATTGCCAATACGTTGGAGAACTGGAGGGGGTGGAATCAGTTCTACCTGGGACCGCTCCCCCCCCCTCCAAGGCATATGCCCATCTGAGGGCTACACATTGATAATTGCTGCACCAAACTGTATGGGGAGAAGTGGCATGTGTGCCCTTAAAGCAGGGGGTCAGCAAACTAAGGCCCAGGGGCCGGATGTGGCTCCCCAGGCTCGTAAATCCGGCCCGTAGACCCTGCCGCTCGTTTGGTCAGTCCCCGCGAGCTATGGACGCCTTCATATTTTTCAAAATATAGTCCGGCCCCCCACAAGGTTTGAGGGACAGTGGACTGGCCCCCTAATGAAAAAGTTTGCTGACCCTGCCTTAAAGGATCTCTTTTGTGTTTCTGCTTCAGATGAAGGGAGGACCACCATGTACATAATAAGCACAGATTATGTCCATTACGCCATTATTTTCGTTCACGCAAAACAAATGATGGTCGTCCACCTATATGGTATGTGTCTTCACTGATGGGTGTGTGTTATGCGATGTAGATATGAGCCTTCCCCCACTCGCTGTTGTGCAATTTGAAGCAAACACTAAGTTTCTTCATCTCCACTCCAAATTACCTCCACCAAAGCTCTTCTTTCAAAATGAGTAGCATTTACTTCCCCAGCCGCAGAACTGCTCCAGGAGAATACCATGGCACTGGAGTAGCATGGAGGCGGCACAGGGGCAGTTGCCCCAGGTGCAAAATTGTTGGGGGGGGGGAAACAGATTTTCAACACTTGGTGCTGCCTCAATACAGCAGCTTGCTTCTGTCGCTGGGCCCCATTGATAACAGCTTCTCCATGCAAACCAGGAAGTGACCTCTCCAGACAATGGAACGACTCTTCTTATCTCTACGGGTGACACAGATGCCGTTAGGCAGTTGAATGAGCATGCGTAGGGCATCCTTTTCCCTCCCTCCCTCCTCTCTGCGAGGCCCCGGGTGCTGGCAACCCACACTCTGCCACTGTACCATGGTCAATGGCAGGCACCATCAAACTTCAGCCCTCCAGATGTTTTGGACGACAATTCCCATCATCCCTGACCACTGGTCCTGTTAGCTAGGGATCATGGGAGTTGAATGCCAAAACATCTGGAGGGCCGCAGTTTGGGGATGCCTGGTCAATGGTATCCAAAATCACTGTACCATGAAGGAACAGGAGGCCCACTCTCCTTCTTCTCTAATATAAGTCATCCATTGTGGTGAGCGGAATCATTTCAGTGCCGATCCCAGGTCAAAAATCAACTGGAAACGGTCCTACCCTGTTTCTTCAAAAATAAGACGTAGCCATTAAATAAGACGTACCAGGATTTTTAGGCATTCAAGGAATATAAGCCATACTCCGAAAATTAGGCATAGTGGGGTTTTTTTTTGGAGGAAAAATAAATATAAGATGGTGTCTTATTTTTGGATAAACACGGTAGATAACTCCGTTTCCTCTTAGCATACCTGAAGCTACAAGACCAATGTTATCTGGAGCACCTTTCCTGAAAAGGGAATGTTTGGAACTGGGGGTGGTAGCTGTCATGCATGCCGGATGTGCTTTGTCTTATAGTCTTCTCTAGTGGGATATAGCTAGAGAACGGCAGATACAGATACAGACAGGAGAGCAGGTGCAAAGTGAAAACTGTGAGTCATTTGGGCTTGGGCGTTATTGCATTGCAGAAGGGCTTTAGAGCACTCTGAATCTGCAGCAGTACAATGTGCTATACAAATCGGTTCTCTGAAGGCACACACAAAAAGCCCTTCTCCCACCATATGCCCCAAGACTTTCTAAGCCAAAACAAGTCCAGCATATTTTAGTGCTGTGGTGCAGTTAGCATTTGAAAGACTATTCAGCCAGCACGGCAGATATTTCAGAATATACTGATGTGATATTATACATCTGCATTGCAACGTTGGGAAGCCACACAGCATGGTTTCTTTATAGTGTCCGTTCTATTCGCCTAATCCCCTTTTGAAAACAGTAATAATCTAATAATTTTATTATTCATATGCCGCCCATCTGACTGGGTTGCCCGTTACTCTGGGTGGCTCCTAACCAAATTTTAAAATCACAATAAAACATCAGCCATTAAAAACTTCCTTTTGAAGCCATCCACATCCTTTTGTGGCAGATTCATTCTTTAACTATGTGCTTCAGATCCAAAATGCGTTTGTTGCTTGGGATCCAAAATAACTATGTTCCATCTCTTCTTCCTCCCTCTCTTTTTTCTCAATGTGACAACATTTTTGGGTCTGAAGTCAGAGGAGAGAAAGCATCAATGGAAGTGATGAAAATATACAAGAATATCGCAGCAACCATAAATATGTCTGGCAACAAGATTATCTATCTTCAGAGATCTGGTAATATAAGGTTCTCTTATGCCCTATTATTTCCAGATTTGAGATAGTGATGCAATTTCTTTTTTCTTTAAATAAAATGGATCACAATTTTCTAGCAATGATGATCAAAGTAGTTTATGTTGGGGAAATAAGCAGTTTGAAGTATATCTTGACTGCCCCTGGTTGGTGTTTACTTGCATTCCGTACCTTGGTCCCAATTCCACATTCTGCTCTGAGACCGTATCTTTTTTATGCCACAGGTCCCTGCGCAGATGTATGAGTAAGCCAGCTGAACCTGGAACTGTGTGTGACTGCAAAGGTGAATCAAAGCTGTTAAACCCTCCCCATTTGGAAAGAAAATCAGTCGGCTCTCATTCCCATAAATGTTACAAGATGATGCACCAATACCACGATCAGCCACTTCATTATCTTGAAAACTAGTCGAAAATGAAATAAAACCATCCAAGACCCATATAAATGTGTTCAATTTATTTTTGTTTCATCAATTTATCTTACGGATCTATAGGCCACCTTCATAACACTTCAACGGGTTAGCATTGCAAAAACATGTGATATAAAGGAAAGGAATTCACCGTACTAAAATGACAAGTTGCCGTTATATATTTTTTTTTTTTTAACATACTTTTTATTAATTTTACAAAATACAAAAAAACAAAAAAACGGTACATACTTAAACCCCTTTTCCACCTCCTTCCTACCCACCCACATGGGTCCTCCCCTGCCACAGAAGTATCCCATGTTTGTGAACAGTCAGAAATGGTCCATTTTATGCTTGGATTTCTGTCCTCCTCCCCCTCCCCTGACCCCAAAGCCCCCCCCTGCCACCAGGGAGCTCCAGCAAACCAGGGCAGTACGCAGGAGGACATCCATCCAACCATCTATTGTTATACCAAAAAAAGAGAAAAATAGAAATAGGAAAAAAAGGGGAAAAAGAAAGGGCGAAGAAAAAAAAGAAAAAGAAAAAAACAATACAAAACAGAAAAATTTTTCTTGCATTCATAGTTGAAAAACCATATTTTATGGGCTTCCCCTCCCCCCTTCCCCGGTTTTCATCCCTTTTTTATCATCTGCAACAGTTTCTTACTTTATAAAAATACACCTTTGTATCTTATACAACTTATAAATCAATTGTTAACATTTTCATCTAATATTCAAATCACTGAAAATTCAAACTCCCATTTTCTCTTCCCGTGCCTAATTTTTTTTTCTCCCTCTATAAGCCTCCATATTTTCACATTTTCCAAAATCCATTCACTTTTAAAACTATAACTATTCTCAATTTAACCTTACATCCCCGATTACCGGCTCCACCCCCCCCAATCCAGCAAATTCCAAAATCAGCAGACCAGTTATAAACCTGTTAATCCATCCTTATAATCACAACATCACTTTCCCTTCACCCCACCCCCTGTTTACAGTCTCTTGCCATCCAGGTCACCATACAGGACCCCTGAATTTCTTCTCTTCTCTGCATATTTTTTCCTTCTTCCCTGTGGGCGTTCTGGAGTTCCAATAATACCAATCGTGCCCCCCTCAAAGGCAGGGCACTCCATCCAACTTTTTGTAGAGTAGAGTCATCATTTTTTTCATGGTGTGTTTCATTTTGTGTTGAATCATCACAGTCCTCATCTTCATCTTTTCCTTCCCCATCATTGTCATTCTCACATTGCTCTTTTTCAGTGTCAAAAGCTTCATCTCCTAGAAAATCATATTCCGCCATCACCTCCTGAAATTTCTGCTGTAACTCCTGTCGTCGTGTCTCCTCTTGACATAACTCTATTCTTGTTTCCCACATTAAGGTCAAAACAGACCGCTGGAACTCAGGGGAACACTTTTTTGTTGACATATTTCAGTCCTGCCAAGGTCAAAACTTATCACGTGGGGTGGAATATGATCACAGTTTATTTTCTCGACTCCATTTTAACAAGCTGGCTGCATTCTTCAAGTCTTGTTAACAATAAAGTTCGAACTCACATTTCACAAGCACTTAAGCCAAAAAAGAAATTCCACAAAGTCCAGAAATACAAAGTAAAGTAAAAATTGACTTATAAATCCTGATCAACTCACTGGATTGCCTGGGCTGCCGGCTCCCGAGGGAAAGAAAGGTTTTTCTTAGGCTTTACCTCATTGCTGCAGGGCAGTCATAAACCACAGTCTCTCTCCCCTTTTCACCCTGCATCAAAGGGGATATTCTCTTTGATGCCTTTGAGGGATCCTTTTGAATTACAAATCTTCTGTTTATGGCTTCGGGTTTCTATTTACTGTCTCTTTGTTGCCGTGGGGGGGGGGGGTGGCTTCCTCTTTTCTCCCCTCTCTCCCAGACCAAATTGTTTTATAATCCAAATCGTGAGGTTACTTACAGTCTTTTCCAATCGTTTTATTTTCGGAAGAATCCAGCGCTCTCCGCCTTCGGCTTGAAGCTTCTCCCTGCTAGAATAACGTTGCCGCTCAAAATGGCCCCCGCGACTTCTACCCTCCTCGCTCCGGAGCTCTTATTAGAGCTAACCGAAGAGTTGGGGAGTCCGGATTGGGTCTGTGCCGAGCAAATTGCCCTCGGGACGCCCTTCCCGAGGTTCTAAGGGGCGCAGCGTTGCTCTCGCTGCCCTCCCCACTCCTAGCAGAGACGGGCCGTCTCGGAGACGAGACGAAACCCCGCCGATCGACGCTGGCGCTGAACCCGGAAGCCGACAAGTTGCCGTTATAACAGCAATGATAAGAATTTTAAAAAAAAAATTAAATGAGTTCTTCTTTGTGCTCTCTGTGCAGCCAATTATAGAACAGTAGGTGTTGCCAATGGGAAAGGTGGATCAAGGGCCACGACTTTGTTGCAAAGCACCTGCCTTCCTTCCACGCAGAGGTTCTATCCTCATCAGCATCTCCAAGTTGGGCTCCCCTGGAGCATCTGATTGGCCACTGGACTAGACAGGCATTTCCTCCAATTCTGGCAAAATAGCTCTTTTCATGTCTTATAGGCAGACACAAACACCAGCCTGTTCTCCACAGCAACAGTGTGGAGTATCGCTTCTGTGGGAGTTTGTGTGTGATGCCCCTTTCAGTTGTTTTATGACACATCACATGGAGGGATTTCAAAATTCCCTCCAAAAGAAAAGGATTGACAAGATTTATGGACATACACAGTACAATCTGCTCAGGACCATCCCATCCTCCATGAGGCGGAATCCCCAAAGAGTGTCCTGGAAGTATCAAGGAGTAAGAGGATATAAGCAGAAGTATGTCAGAGAGCAGAGGAAAGCAATGGAGTATTGTTTTGGAGCTGGTGCAGAACATATTGATGCACACCACCCAAACTCTGAGGGGTGCAAGATTCCAGGTGCTTACCTAGGGTTCATGTTTCCTTTCGGAATGAGGCATAGTGGAGACTGTGGTATCTTTATGATATATGGTTTATTCACACATATATTCAACCTGAGACTATGATGGAGGGGTTCACAGCTAACACCCCAAAGGGTACTGGTCATCCCATAGCCACAGCCTTGGATTCAAACAAACATCCAACATTGTTCTCCGACTTTCTCTCCAGCTTGTTGCGTTTCCTTCCAGGTCACATCCCTGCCCACAAAACACTCAACCCTGGCTCTCCCCCCACCCCGAATTGAGGGGTGGTATTTGCCATCTCCCACACTATCCATTAATCCTGCTTAATGGCTCATCACCCAGGCTATCAACTCACCAAGAAGATAGCTTGGCTTGATTAAGATTTTAACACTTGCTACTTCCAGTGATTAGTGGGGTCGGGCATCCAGTGTATCTTCCCTAATTCAAAACACTATATAGAAAGGAGAATTCCTGGATGCCAAGATCCAGGTTTGGGGCAAGTACTCTTTGGCGAGAGAACTCCAGCAGATATTTAAAATCACAAAATAAGGAGCAAAATACAGCATGGAAATATAGGTGGCTAGACCTTTAAAATATGCTGTTTAAAAAGAGTTCCTTAATGTCTCTTTAACAAACTTACTTTCTCACGTTTCCCTCTCCCCCCAGCATAAAAATCGGTTTACTTACAAACTCTTCAAAGGTCAGGTTCATGGACTTCAGATAACTGCACAGCCAGTAAAACGTGGCTTAGTTAGAATGTAGTGAAAATTCCTAAACGGTATAGGAACACATAAGTGGCTTGTGAGAGCCATGCAGCTAAACTGGATCAACCAGTTTTGCACACACCAAGTTCATCGGATAGATGGGGGTGGGAGTGACAATAGGCTTGTTTGCCTATTTCCTCCCAAGGTGACCTAGGTTAAGCCTGGCAGGACAGCTTACTCTATGGTATTAACCACTTCATGCATTAAGCATATTGGTTATATGATGCTGGTTATCCCACAGTTGGAATCAGGGAAGAAGCTGGAGTGTGTCTGGTGAGACTGGCAATTGGAAAGATGAAAAATGGAAGACAAAGAATGAGACAAATGAAATGGGAGGGAGACTGGAAATGCAGGGAAAAGGTTTGGAGGAGGAGAGCCAGCTAGCTGAAGTTAGGGTTGAAGAATGGTTATTTAGCATTTCATATGGACGATCTGTTCTGGCATTACTTTGTATATACATACCCTTAATACTGGTTTTTAGCTAACTGTCATGGTCTGGGTGTTGTCAGGAAGGAGCATTTTCAAGCCCTACATGGGACTGGACCCGGAATTTCCTGGATGCAACACAGGTGCATTGACTGCCAAGACCCTTTCAACCAACAGAGCTAAATAAACGTAAAACATGTTGATATCACAGGAGTGAAGCTCATTGCATGTTACAACCATTGGCACAAAATGTATTGTGGGTTTACACAATTTGACACAATCACAAGAGGGAAAGTGTTATTGTTTCCTCTGATACAGCCATCTGTTTACTTCAGCATTACCACCTCTCAACCTTTCCTATGAAGAATGAACTTCTGATCTTGACGGACAGCATTATCAATGTGGTATGGCTGTTGCAGAGTGCTGCTATCCAGTACTTATCCATGCAATGCATATTGTATTTTTAATAAGACAGAGAGGTAGGTTGTGTTGGAAATTTTAAAAAGGACAAGAATTAAGAAAAACGCATTCATAAAAGTTATGTCTTGCTAGCATTGTGTTTCAGTAGTTGGAATAACGGCATTGCTTATATAACTATCACAATTTCAAGTTTTTTGTTTTTGTTTTGTCTTTCCCCTTTCCCTTTTCAGGCAGAGGGAGCCGGCGTTTGTCCACAGACAGCTTTCCAGGTCATGTGGCCAGTATGACTAAACCACTTCTGGCAGAACGGAACACTGTGACAGAAGCCAGAGTGTATGGAAACGACCTTTACTTTCCCACTGCAGCAGTACCTATTTATCTACTTGCACTAGTACGCTTTCAAACTGCTAGGTTGGCAGGAGCTGGACAGATAGTCTGCCTCAGAATATAATTGGCAGCCAGTCAGGGCTGGTGCTAGTGT
This sequence comes from Zootoca vivipara, assembly GCF_963506605.1. Taxonomy (NCBI): domain Eukaryota; kingdom Metazoa; phylum Chordata; class Lepidosauria; order Squamata; family Lacertidae; genus Zootoca; species Zootoca vivipara. The sequence goes on along the minus strand of NC_083291.1, from coordinate 30,880,911 downwards.
TTTTTGCGCCCTAGGCGAGATCACCCTCTGGTGCTTCCCGCTCGGCGATTGGCCAAGGAGGCGCATGAGGGGAGTGTGGAGCGTGTCCTCCCCTGCCGCGCCCCGCCCCGAAGGCCGCGTGTTCTTTTTTCCTTTTCTTTTTTTTAAACCCATCTGCCTAACAACTGGGCATGCGCGCGCTCAGGTTCCCCTGCCTCCCCGCCTGCTTCGATTGATTGATTTGAGTGCCCCCCTGATTTCTGGCTCCGTTGTGTGGCGTGGCCCTGCGCCCCCTGCAGGGCATTGCAGGTAAGCGCCTCTGCAGCAGCAAGCAGCAGCAGCTGGAGCGAAAGTGGAGGTGGCAGAGAGAGTGTTTGCGAGCGGGGAGACACACCAGCGCCCCCTCCATTTTTGCGCCCTAGGCAAGTGCCTAGTTTGCCTTAATGGACCTGCCAGTGCAGTCCGGACAGGATCAGTGTAATATGCTCAACCATCTTGCCCCAGGGAGCAATCAAGTCACCGAAATCTGCACCAGCTGAAATTTCTGAACTATCTTAAGAGGCAGCCATGAAATTCTGAGCCATGGATATTGAAGTTCCCCAAAGCCAGCAGTCCTCAACACCACCTCTGTAACCGGCTGTGTCAGCTCAGGCAGGGGCGAAGGAAGGGGTGTGGGGGTGTGTGGTGTAATCACTGAGGGGGGTGACATTCGGAGCGGGGCACCCCTGCGACTCCCATGCCTGTCCCAAGCCGTCAGGAGAAGGGGCGCAGCTGCTTCCGGGGGGGGGGAGCTTCCCCTACCTGTCAAAAGGAAGAGGGAAGGGAGGAAGGCTGCTGGCAAAGCGGCGTGGCTCCCCCCCCCCGCCCAGGAAGCAGCCTGCCATGGGTGTCTCGCTCCACGCTTCCATGGGCGGCTCCCTCCACCCCCCCTGGCAGTCTCATTCCCTCGGATGCTTGACTTGGGCAGCGCACCCTTGGCATGATCACCTCACCCCCCCTGGGACGCTTGCCTTGCCCCCATGGCCCAACCCCCAGGTGCACAGCATGTGCACTGCTCAGGGTGCTAGAGCAGCTAGCTCTGCCTTTGAGCTCAGGCAGGGAGACTGCTCCACAATGAGGTGGGAGGTAAACCAGCAGAATCCCAAATCTGTCCCAACACACACTAGATCACTACCAACTGGACAGAGAGCCCGGGGAGAGAGAGAACAGCTAAGTCCAGTTAAAAGCAACTATGGGTTTGTGGTGCTCATCTCGCATTTCAGGCAGAGGGAGCCGGCGTTTGTCCACAGACAGCTTTCCAGGTCATGTGGCCAGTATGACTAAACCACTTCTGGCACAACGGAACACTGTGATGGAAGCCAGAGTGCATGGAAATGACCTTTACTTTCCCACTGCAGCAGTACCTATTTATCTACTTGCACTAGTACGCTTTCAAACTGCTAGGTTGGCAGGAGCTGGGACAGAGCAACAGGAACTCACCCCGTTGGACAGATTTGAACTGCTGACCTTCCAATCAGCAGGCCCAAGAGGCTCAGTGGTTTAGACCTCAGCACCATTCGCTCCCTCAAATATCTATAGACCACAACAACTCCCCCTCCCCAACCCTCAAATGTGCCTGGTGGGTCAAGTACCTGGTGGGTACACCTGAGTGAGACCAACTACACCCTGCTCACCAGCCCAAGTCTCATTCAGATAGACCAAATAAGCCGCCTCCTCCATAATCAGAGGGAGGTCTTACTGCGAGCCGACGTGGCATTCAATAGCAACAGCCACAGATGTCTGGACTCAGCAGAAGAGCATAAAATATAATTAAATAAAACATGTACACTTCCAGGCTGCTGAGAGCAACCAAAGCACCAAAGCTTTCCCGCCGCTCCAGAAAAAGGGGGTGCTGGAATCTTTGGTGAAGGTTGGCAATATTCCCATTCACCTTGATGATGGCGCCTGAAGCAAGTCTCCTGTGAGCCTCAGCAGAGTGAGTCGGAGCTTTTAAAAATAATACGAACAAAGACATACCCCCCAAAACAAGCTTATATCCCAGCCAGATAAGGACTCCGCGAGTCGCTGGACGGCATTTTAAATCATCCTCCCTTCCATGGCGGGCTCTTCTAAAGCCCCTTTGAAATTCTGCCGAAGCCACCCGAAAACTCATTGAGGCTATCTAAAACTATTTGAGGTTAATTACAACGCTCCAAGTTCCTTTTTTTTTTTAGCTCTCCTGGAGTTATATTATCCAGGCGTTCATTTATTTATTTATTTATTCATTTTTATAATATTTTTTATTAGTGTTTTCACAAAAATAACAACAATATATAAGGAAAAAGAAAAAAGACACATAAGTAAAAAAAGGAAAAATGAAAACATATACAGTAACAATTCTCTTATCATCTCACATGGTATAATGGGACCTCCTCGGGCTTCCCTCCCTGTGGTTCTTTAACACATTTATAGTTAGCAAATTCTAAATCATTTTCATCACCTTACCTAACCTTGTTTTCTATCTCTCATATCACATATTCCTAAATTCCACAGTTTATTTACAACTTAATTTCTGATCTAATATGTTACTTTAGCATATTTTTTAAGATACAGTTTAAAGTCGTTCCATTCTTCTTCCATCGCTTCCTCTCCCTGGTTGCGGATTCTTCCGGTCATCTCAGCCACTTCCATAAACTCCATCATCTTCATCTGCCAGTCGTCAATCGTTGGTAATGTTTGTAGTTTCCAGTTCTTGGCAATCAAAAGTCTCGCTGCCGTCGTAGCATACATAAAAAATGATACATTCTTCTTTGGAATCTCTTTCCCTACAATGCCCACTAGAAATGCTTCTGGTTTCTTAACAAATGTGTTTTTCAACACTTTCTTAAGTTCATTATAAATCTTATTCCAGAAGTCATTCACTAGTGGACATGTCCACCACATGTGATAAAATGACCCTACTTCTTTCTTACATCTCCAACATTTGTTATCATGGTTGTGATATATCTTTGCTAGTTTAACTGGTGTAAGATACCATCTATACATCATCTTCATTAAATTTTCCTTTAGTAAACTACACGCAGTAAACTTAATATTCTCATGCCACAATTTTTCCCATTCCTCAATCATGATATTATGACCAACATCCTTTGCCCACAAAATCATAACATTCTTTGTTTGTTCATCTTTCGTATGCCACTCAAGCAACAATTTATACATTCTGGAAAGTATTTTCGTCTTAGGTTCTAACAATTCTGTTTCCAACTTTGACCTCTCTGATTGAAAACCAAGTAATCTATCCATTTTGAAAACTTCGTTTATCTGGTGATATTGGAGCCAATCATCTAATTTACATTTCAAATCCTCATAGGTCTTTAACTTAAATTGGTCTCCTTCTTCAATCAACAAATCTCTATATTTCAGCCAACTGGTTTCCATGTTTACTCTTTTACGAACCTTGGCCTCCAATGGTGATATCCATTTAGGTGTTTTTCTTTCTAACAAATCTTTGTACCTGGACCAAACACTATACAATGATTTTCTGATTATATGCGTTTTAAAGCCTCTGTGGGCCTTTACTTTATCATACCATGAATATGCATGCCAACCATAAACATTATCGTAGCCTTCTAAATCCAAAATGTCTGTATTTTCCAACAAAAACAAATCCTTCATCCAGCAAACGGTAGCTGCTTCATAATAAATCTTTAAGTCCGGCAGGGAAAAGCCTCCTCTTTGTTTGTCATCAGTAAGAATCTTATATTTAATTCTTGGCTTTTTCCCTTGCCATATAAATTTCGATAAAACCTTTTGCCATTCTTTAAAACAATCCAACTTATCAATTATTGGCAACGATTGAAATAAAAACAACATCTTTGGCAATACATTCATTTTCACAGTAGCTATACGGCCCAACAAAGACAGTTTCAAGTTAGTCCAGGTTTCTAAGTCATTCTTAACTTCATTCCACATTTTAACATAATTGTCCTTAAAAAGATTCAAATTCTTTGACATCATATTTACACCAAGGTACTTTACTTTCTTAACAAAAGATAAACCAGTAGCTTCTTGTAATTTTTCTCTTTCCATACTATCCATATTTTTATCTAATACTTTGGTTTTTGATTTGTTCAATTTAAAACCTGCTACCTTTCCAAATTCTTGAATTACTTCCAGAGCCCTTTGAACACTGGACTCTGGATCTTGTAATGTCAAAACAAGATCATCTGCAAAGGCTTTAAGTTTATATTGTTTCTTCCCTACAGTCACACCTTTTATTTCCTCATCCTTTCTCATCCTTTCTAATTCTTTCGAGTAAAACTTCTACAACGCTCCGAGTTCCTTTGAAGCCCATTCACCTTTGGCGTGGGATCTGGTCACAGGTTGACTCTTTAGATTGCCAGCAGAACAAGTGGTGATGAGCACAGTGTCCTATATGTTTCAGATGATGCCTACTAATGACGCAATGACTGCTCAAAATAACCCAGTAATCTTCCTTTCCGTTCCCTAAATAGCTTCAAAGAGATGGATGGGTGGATACTCCTGGATAAATTTTGAGGAAGGAAGATCTATACCGACACTGCAGATCTTGCCCAGCTAGAGACCATGGCAAGGATGAAACATCTACTGTTGAGTTTGGCATTGACCTGTCTATACTTGCTTCATGCTTCAGCCCTTGTCAGTGTTCAGCCAGACTTCGATATCACAAAGGTAACCACAAACGTATCTCCAAATGGGTGTTTTTATCGATACCAAATCAGAGAGTAGAGAGTAGGAGGCGACACTACATCTGTCAACTCTATTTCTGATGGAGAAACGGCAAATGTCATTACAAAATGACAGCTACTGCAGTGTTGTGGCAGCAAGAGAAGTGCTGAATGCCTCCCAGCAGTCAGTTCAAGGCTCCAAAGCCACAGCGAGGCAATGATCTGACACTGCCATTTTGGGTCCTTGAACTTTGGAACGCAATGGCCACCTGTCTTGGGCTGCAGGCCAAGAGGTAGGAGATATCCCAACAATCCTTTAATCTAAGGAGGGCACAAAATAGTAGCACATGGAGATCTTTGACATATGTAGCCAATGGGATTTGGTCTCTTATTTACTCAGGCATTATGGAAGTTGTGGGCTCTCATCAGCCACTCTTGAGTTCCTATTCCACTATTTTAGGAACCTTCATCACTTTGTAGCTATGCTATGTTTTACTGCCTGTGCAACCTTTTCTGAAGCACATGAATCTGACCTTTGGAGGGTTTGTAAGGAAACCAGTTTTTCATTTACCCAACAATGTGGTCTTTTTCCTATGCTGGAGAAGCAGGAAACCTTGAAAAGAAACTGTTTAAAGGGGGCATTTTGGAACTCACTTTACATGGCAAACTTTAAAGGTCTAACAGCCTATATTTCCACCCTTTGCTACTTTTCAACATCTATACGTAGCCACTCGGAGAGATCATCAGGGGGGTTGGGCTGGGTTTTCACCAGTTTGTGGATGATACCCAGCTCTGCCTCTCCTTCAAATCAGAAGCAGTGAGCGCAGTGAAGGTCCAGTGTGGGTGCCTGGAGGTGGTTAGAGGATGGATGGCGGCTAACATATTGAGGTTGAATCCTGACCAGATAAGACAGAAGTACTATTTTGGGGGGACAGGGACAGGGGCATGTGGGTGTGGGGGACTCCCTGGTTCTGAATGGGGTAAGTGTGCCCCTGAAGGACCAGATGTACAGCCTGGGAGTCATTTTGGACTCACAGCTGTCCACGGAAGCACAGGTCAATTCTGCATCCATGGCAACTGTCTACTAGCTCCAGCTGGTATGCCGGCTGAGACCCTACCTGCCTGCACACTGTTTCACCAGAGTGGTACATACTCTGGTTATCTCCCACTTGGACTACTGCAATGCACTCTATGTGGGACTACCTTTGAAGGTGACCCGGAAACTACAACTAATCCAAAATGCAGCAGCTAGACTGGCGACCGGGAGTGGCCACATAGTCCATATAACACCAGTCCTAAAGGATCTTCATTGGCTCCCAGTACGTTTCTGAGCACAATTCAAAGTGTTGGTGCTGACCTTTAAAGCCCTAAATGGCCTCAGCCCAGTATATGGGAAGGTGCGTCTCCACCTCCATCGTTCAGCCCAGACACTGAGGTCCTCCTCAGAGGGTCGTCTGCTGGTTCCCTAACTGCGAAAAGTGAGATTACAGGGAACCAGGCAGAGGGCCTTCTTGGTAGTGGCGTCCTCCCTGTGGAACACCCTCCCATCAGATGTCAAGGAAATAAACAACTTTCTGACTTTTAGAAAACATCTGAAGGCAGCCCTGTTTAGGGAAGTTTTTAATGTTTTATTGTTTTTGCTATTCTGCTGGGAGCCGCCCAGTGTGACTGGGGGAACCCAGCCAAATGGGTGGGGTATTGATGATGATGATGATGATGTTGCTGCATATTTTATTACTTTAAATCTCTGCTGGGGTTCCCTCACCAAAGAGTCCTTGCCCTAAACTTGGATCTTGACATCCAGGAATTCTCCTTTTTATATACTATTCCCCCCCCCAAAAAAATCAAAGAGTGAGCATTGCTTCCTGAACTGATGCGGGTGGAAAGAGCATTGTTCCGATGGATGCATTTACGGAGAGGAAATTAAGACAACTCCTCTTTCTAGTTTACTGGGAAATGGAACCTTGTTGCACTGGCTTTCGATCAAGGTCAACCATCAGAAAACAAAAGGATTCCTACTAAAGTTGTGCGTGATAATGATGGAGTCATAGCTTTCCAAACACGGGTTCCAGTGTAAGTTCTCTTGAATTACTTTGATCAACCTTCCTTTGTTTTGCAAGGCTCACCAGCCCACTTGTTGGAGTGAAGGGGCGGGGGGGTACTAAAATTCAATGATCTGGAAAGGCTTCCAATCCCAAATTTCACTTTCTGCAGGGACAGATAGTGGGAGGAAGCTAACTTCTGCAGAAGTGCCATGAACTTATATTTTCTTTCCAGAGGGAAGATGTGTAAAAGATTGCAGACTCGTTTTTCCCCAGATAAGCAGCCTGGAATATACAGCGCAGGTAAACAGCAAATGATTCATTCTTCGTTCAGGGTGGAAGGAAATTACAGTATTCCAACCACCCTCCCATGGGAAGCCAAGTGGTTTCCAATCCACCTCTTATTGGAATGTAATATATAAAGTAAAAATAATATTGGGAATGACTGGGTACTAAACTCAAATCACCCAGTTACCAGTGACCCCTTAAAGTACGCTTCACACAGAGTATGCGCAGTTAGAAGTTGACCTGGCTAAGCTAAACACCACCAAGAGTGTAGGGTATTATCTGCCTTGTGTGAAACCCCTTACTAGCTGTATGCTTGTCAAAGCATACAGATGAAAAACAAACTGTTGGGTTTCTTCAACGGAAAAACAAACTGACTCTAAAGGCTTTAAACTAAAGATAAATACTTTCTCCCACATCCAAAACCTCCCACAGAACTCTCATTAAACTACCCGAGAACTATCAGCAAACAAAGTAATTATACTAAGGTTTAACTAAAGGGATCTCTTAAACTAAGAACAAACAGAGAGTGATCCATAACGAGATATATCAAACTGCAAGATCTAGCAAAGAGATGAAGAAGGCTTTCTGGCAGAGCCTTATATACAAAAAACAGAGCCCACGCCTGTGAGCAATTAAGAGAACCGCTTGCACCTGTTTCTCTTAAACAGACAGTGTTTACATTAGACCGGCACTAAAGTAATGACTATTCAAAACAAAATCCAACACCTCTATCCTCCTCCCTGATAAAAGTTAGGGGCTTCCAGTTGGGGGCTTAATGTTGCAGTTGAGGGCTTGAGATAATCACAAATGGATGGCTGACAATGGGGGGTGTTTTTTAACATTGGGTTTTCCCTGAAAAGTGAAAAACATAATTTAATGGGGTGGGGGGCACCCAGAAACTGGTATTCAGGATCACTGCTGCCTTCAACTGTGGATAGCAGAGCATAGCTACTGTGACTAGTAGCCATTGATAGATTCCCCACCCCCCCATTTGAAGCCGTCCACAGTTCCAGAGTTTAACTATAAGAAAGTGCTTTCTTTTATATGTCCCGAGTCTTCCAGCATTCAGCATCATTGGATGCCCATGAATTCTAGTGATACGAGAGGAAGGAAAGCTTCTATCCACTTTCTCCAGCAAAACCTTGTATGGCGATGTCATTGCCAATATGTTGGAGAACTGGAGGGGGTGGAATCAGTTCTACCTGGGACCGCTCCCCCCCCTCCAAGGCATATGCCCATCTGAGGGCTACACATTGATAATTGCTGCACCAAACTGTATGGGGAGAAGTGGCATGGGGAGAAGTGGCTTAAAGCAGGGGTCAGCAAACTAAGGCCCAGGGGCCGGATGTGGCTCCCCAGGCTCGTAAATCCGGCCCATAGATCCTGCCGCTCGTTTGGTCAGTCCCCGCGAGCTATGGACGCCTTCATATTTTTCAAAATATATTCCGGCCCCCCACAAGGTTTGAGGGACAGTGGACTGGCCCCCTGATGAAAAAGTTTGCTGACCCTGCCTTAAAGGATCTCTTTTGTGTTTCTGCTTCAGATGAAGGGAGGACCACCATGTACATAATAAGCACAGATTATGTCCATTACGCCATTATTTTCGTTCACACAAAAGAAATGATGGTCGTCCACCTATATGGTATGTGTCTTCACTGATGGGTGTGTGTTATGCGATGTAGATATGAGCCTTCCCCCACTCGCTGTTGTGCAATTTGAAGCAGACACTAAGTTTCTTCATCTCCACTTCAAATTACCTCCACCAAAGCTCTTCTTTCAAAATGAGTAGCATTTACTTCCCCAGCCGCAGAGCTGCTCCAGGAGAATACCATGGCACTGGAGTAGCATGGAGGCGGCACAGGGGCAGTTGCCCCAGGTGCAAAATTGTTGGGGGGGGGAAACAGATTTTCAACACTTGGTGCTGCCTCAATACAGCAGATTGCTTCTGTTGCTGGGCCCCACTGATAACAGCTTCTCCATGCAAACCAGGAAGTAACCTCTCCAGACAATGGAACGACTCTTCTTATCTCTGCAGGTGACACAGATGCCGTTATGCAGTTGAATGAGAATGCGTAGGGCATCCTTTTCCCTCCCTCCCTCCTCTCTGTGAGGCCCCGGGTGCTGGCAACCCACACTATGCCACTGTACCATGATAAATGGCAGGCAGCCCCAAACTTCAGCCCTCCAGATGTTTTGGACTACAATTCCCATCAGCCCTGACCACTGGTCCTGATAGCTAGAGATCATGGGAGTTGAAGGCCAAAACATCTGGAAGTCCGCAGTTTGGGGATGCCTAGTCAATGGTATCCAAAATCACTGCACCATGAAGGAGCAGGAGGCCCACTCTCCTTCTTCTCTAATATAAGTCATCCATTGTGGTGAGCGGAATCATTTCAGTGCCAATCCCAGGTCAAAAACCAACTGGAAACGGTCCTATTTTCTCCAAAAATAAGACGTAGCCATTAAATAAGCCGTAGCAGGATTTTTAGGCATTCAAGGAATATAAGCCATACCCCGAAAATTAGGCATAGTGGGGGGGGGGGTTGGAGGAAAAATAAATATAAGATGGTGTCTTATTTTTGGAGAAACACGGTAGATAACTCCGTTTCCTCTTAGCATACCTGAAGCTACAAGACCAATGTTATCTGGAGCACCTTTCTTGAAAAGGGAATGTTTGGAACTGGGGGTGGTAGCTGTCATGCATGCCGGATGTGCTTTGTCTTATAGTCTTCTCTAGTGGGATATAGCTAGAGAAAGGCAGATACAGATACAGACAGGAGAGCAGGTGCAAAGTGAAAACTGTGAGTCATTTGGGCTTGGGCGTTATTGCATTGGAGAAGGGCTTTAGAGCACTCTGAATCTGCAGCAGCACAATGTTATACAAATTGGTTCTCTGAAGGCACACACAAAAAGCCCTTCTCCCACCATATGCCCCAAGACTTTCTAAGCCAAAACAAGTCCAGCATATTTTAGTGCTGTGGTGCAGTTAGCATTTGAAGGACTATTCAGCCAGCACAGCAGATATTTCAGAATATACTGATGTGATATTATACATCTGCATTGCAACGTTGGGAAGCCACACAGCATGGTTTGTTTATAGTGTCCGTTCTATTCGCCTAATCCCCTTTTGAAAACAGTAATAATCTAATAATTTTATTATTTATATGCCGCCCATCTGACTGGGTTGCCCGTTACTCTGGGTGGCTCCTAACCAAATATTAAAATCACAATAAAACATCAGGCATTAAAAACTTCCTTTTGAAGCCATCCACATCCTTTTGTGGCAGATTCATTCTTTAACTATGTGCTTCAGATCCAAAATGCGTTTGTTGCTTGGGATCCAAAATAACTATGTTCCATCTCTTCTTTCTCCCTCTCTTTTTTCTCAATGTGACAACATTTTTGGGGTCTGAAGTCAGAGGAGAGGAAGCATCAACGGAAGTGATAAAAATATATAAGAATATCGCAGCAACCATAACTATGTCTGGCAACAAGATTAACTATCTTCAGAGATCTGGTAATATAAGGTTCTCTTATGCCCTATTATTTCCAGATTTGAGATAGTGATGAAATTTCTTTTTTCTTTAAATAAAATGGATCACAATTTTCTAGCAATGATGATCAAAGTAGTTTATGTTGGGGAAATAAGCAGTTTGAAGTATATCTTGACTGCCCCTGGTTGGTGTTTACTTGCATTCCGTACCTTGGTCCCAATTCCACATTCTGCTCTGAGACCTTATCTTTTTTATGCCACAGATTCCTGCGCAGATATATGAGTAAGCCCGCTGAACCTGGAACTGTGTGTGACTGCAAAGGTGAATCAAAGCTGTTAAACCCTCCCCATTTGGAAAGAAAATCAGTTGGCTCTCATTCCCATAAATGTTACAAGATGATGCACCAATACCACGATCAGCCACTTAATTATCTTGAAAACTAGTCGAAAATGAAATAAAACCATCCAAGACCCATATAAATGTGTTCAATTTATTTTTGTTTCATCAATTTATCTTACGAATCTATAGGCCACCTTCATAACACTTCAACAGGTTAGCATTGCAAAAACAAGTGATGGAAAGGAATTCACCGTACTAAAACGACAAGTTGCCGTTATAACAGCAATGATAAGAATTTTTAAAAAATATTAAATGAGTTCTTCTTTGTGCTCTCTGTGCAGCCAATTATAGAAAAGTAGGTGTTGCCAATGGGAAAGGTGGATCAAGGGCCACGACTTTGTTGCAAAGCACCTGCCTTCCTTCCACGCAGAAGTTCTATCCTCATCAGGATCTCCAAGGTGGGCTTCCCTGGAGCATCTGGTTGGCCACTGGACTAGACAGGCATTTCCTCCAATTCTGGCAAAATAGCTCCTTCCATGTCTTATAGGCAGACACAAACACCAGCCTGTTCTCCACAGCAACAGTGTGGAGTATCGCTTCTGTGGGAGTTTGTGTGTGATGCCCCTTTCAGTTGTTTTATGACACATCACATGGAGGGATTTCAAAATTCCCTCCAAAAGAAAAGGATTGACAAGATTTAGGGACATACACAGTACAATCTGCTCAGGACCATCCCATCCTCCATGAGGCGGAATCCCCAAAGAGTGTCCTGGAAGTATCAAGCAGTAAGAGGATATCAGCAGAAGTATGTCAGAGAGCAGAGGAAAGCAATGGAGTATTGTTTTGGAGCTGGTGCGGAACATATTGATGCACACCACCCAAACTCTGAGGGGTGCAAGATTCCAGGTGCTTACCTAGGGTTCATGTTTCCTTTTGGAATGAGGCATAGTGGAGACTGTGGTATCTTTATGATATATGGTTTATTCACACATATATTCAACCTGAGACTATCACCTCACCAGGAAGATAGCTTGGTATATATATATATATATATTATATATATAAAATAATTACGACAGAAAAAACCCCTTCCCCACATGACATATATTGCTAAGCCTCCATTCCATATGGTTCACTCATCCCCACCTAACTTCCAATGTGTTGGAAATTTTTAAAAGGACAAGAATTAAGAAAAACGCATTTATAAAAGTTATGTCTTGCTAGCATTGTGTTTCAGTAGTTGGAATAACGGGCATTGCTTATATATCTGTACTCCGTACTGTATCACAATTTCAAGTATTTTTTTATTTTTGTCTTTCCCCTTTCCCTTTCTCACTCAAAATTTTCAATAAAAAGTATGAAAAAAAAGAATTTAACAAAAATGGCAGGAATGCTTTATGGCATATAAGGTATTGGAAAGACTATTTTAAAGAGATCCTAGGGTTTTCAGCTCCATTAGATACACTGTACACACTCTCTCTCTCTCTCTTGAACTGCATGAACTAAATTACCAAAACCAAAGAATTAGCACCCCTCATAGTCACAACAGCCAGGATTCTCTGTGCATGATGTTTGAGAATAGAAGTTACACCCTCCTTAAGGTGTATATGGATAAACCAAATGGTGGATTTTGAACTTAAACTCACCATGCAAGAACAAATGAAAAATACAACTCTGGAGCAAATTTACTGTAAACCTATCTCCTTTTATTTATTTTTGTAAAATGAACACTTTATAATGAAATATGCAGCTTTTGTTTTTTAAAGGTTATTCTAGATACTTTGTATAGTTTTGTCCTATGTTGTGTTGTAAAGTTTTTTGTTTTTTAAAAAAAGGTAACTAAAAACAAAAACTAGTGCTCTCCCATCTGGGTGCCTACTTCCTACTCATCCTCACTACCCTTGTGTATGTGTAAATAGATTGCAACTATTAATCCCGAAGCAGCTGCTGCTGAAATTTCCAACTGCTGGGAGAGTAAGGAGACAAATGCTAAAAACTTCTCTAAGTAAGCCATTCCAATGCAAGTCTGGAAAAAATAAGTGGATACAGTAAAAGGAGGCCGGGAACAAAATGCAGGGGACTATTGTGGCAGGGTGCAGGAGTGGTATCTGGGATTTTGTGCATTTGAACTACTGAGTAAAAAACAGGACATCAAGGATAGGAAGGTGAACCTCTTATCGCCTTCCAGAGGCACCAATCTTCCTTGGGTCAAGGCAGTGGTGTTTTAAATGTCTCATTTTGGCTTCTCTTCTGTCAAAAATATGCTTTCCAATACCACAAACTCTAGATTGCAGGACTAGGTGGAATGAAATGCATACAAGAAACATTTTCATAACATTCTTCCTGTTAGCATTTGAGAATGGGCAAGACCATGTACAAAGATAGGAATAAAATGCAGCGGCAGAATCCCACGTTTGCTCAGGTTTTCGTCAGGAAAGCCAGTAACAAATCCTTTTAAGTTTCACCAAAGCAATCCTCACTATTACACTAAACAATTAGAAGGGTTTCAGCCTCCATAAACCTTTTGTCACAGTGGCCGGAGCGGGCTACTTCAGAGTAACGACTCTACACAGCTCTGCATTTTATTCTTTTATTGGTGCTGCGTATTTACAGTGCTGAAGTCATTGCTATATACACGGAGCTAGGTGTTCAGTCGGGTTCAGAACCTCCGAATGGCTTTTGGCGCGTCTTTCTCCAACACAAAAGCTTTGGCAGACCCATCCTCTTTCCCCTCCTCTTTCTGCGTAATTCCGGAGTTGGGGGGATGGGTCTCCCCCCCTTATTTGCCCCTTCCTGTCCCACCTGGGACCCTGGCTCCTCTACCTTGCCTGAGCCTCGGACACGACTTCCTGCTTCCCCACTGGAATCGGAACTCTCTCTGCTTTCCCCTGTGCTCGGGGATGGGCTTGAACTCAGGAGGGGAGGGACTTCGCGATATCCCGTCCCTCACATCCACCCCCCTCCCAAGCTCTCCTTCTCCCCTCCCCAGGTCCCCCCCAGGTGTCGGTGACGACTGGAAGCCTAAGAACTCAGTACTTTCCGAGCCCGTTGGTGTGAACACCTCCCCCCAGTCCTGCGAGCCCCCCCTTCCGCCTGGGAGGACGGGAATCCTAAAAAGTCCGTGGCGTCAGAGCTGGTGGGGGTAAAAATGTTCTGCCAATCTGCTTCTTCCTCTGACTGGGTGGATCTCGGTGACGCCCATACCTCGTCCTCTGGTTCCTCAAACTCCGCTTCCCAGCGCCATGGTGAACTGCTCTCCCGTGCTTCCTCCCCCTCCCCCTCCCTTTCCATGTGCCAGGGCTTGGGTCTGTGGGGAAAGAGGGCGTGAAATTCTTCTACCAGGAATTCCTCCTGTATCTGAGTGGCTGGGACCCATTCATTCTGTGACGGTGGAGCATCCTCCCATGCCATGAGGTACTCCAGGCCCCCCACCCCTCTCCGTGAATCAAGGATGGCCGTGGCCTCATTGAGTTGCTCCCTGCCTTCCCTCTGCCCCCCTCCCTCGGGGGTTTGTTCGCTGTCTCGGAGCCTGCTGCTTTCCCTGTACGGCGACAGCAGCGATCTATGAAACACTGGATGCACCCTCATGTCCTCTGGCAGTGCCAGCCTGTATGCCACCGGGTTTACCTGCTGCGTGACCGTGAAAGGGCCCAACCTTCTGGGTGCCAGCTTCTTGCACCTCCCTCTGGTGGGAAGGCCCTCCGAGGACAACCAAACCTTGTCCCCCCACCCTGATGACCTCCCCCGGTCGCCTGTGGCGATCTGCCCCCTTTTTGTACGCTTCCTTGGCCCTCTCCAAGTGTTCTCTGAGCTGCTGGTGCACCGTCTCTAGCTCCTCTGCCCAATCCTCTGCCTGCGGGCCCTCCTCCTCCTCCTCCCCCTCCCTCTCCGGGAAAGATCTGAGGTCGCGCCCGTAGTTGGCCTTAAAGGGCGACACCCCTGTGGAGACGTGCACCGCATTGTTGTAGGCAAATTCTGCCAGTGGCAGGCGATCCACCCAGTCCGTTTGCCTCTGGCTGACGTAGCATCTCAGGTACTGCTGCAGAATGGCGTTGACCCTCTCTGCCTGTCCATTGGTCTGCGGGTGCCGAGCCGTCGACAAGCTAACCTCCACCTGCAGGAGGTTCATGAGCTGCCTCCAGAACCTGGAAACAAATTGGCGGCCTCTATCCGAAATAACCCTTAAAGGTAATCCATGCAGTCTGAATACGTGGTCAACAAACAGTTTGGCTGTCTCTTCTGCAGAGACCGCCCTGGCACACGGTATAAAATGGCACATTTTGGACATGAGGTCCACCACCACCAACACTGCGGTCTTGCCCCTGGACGACGGCAGGTCTGTGATGAAGTCCATTGACACTACTTCCCACGGCCTGTGCGGGGTGGCTAATGGCTCCAGCAACCCTGCTGGTGCTGCTCTGACCACCTTTGCTCGTTGGCAGGTGTCACAGCCCCGTACATAGTCTCTAACATCTTCCCGCACCCCTGGCCACCAGAAGTGTCTCATGACTAGGTGAGCGGTTTTGTCCCTTCCAAAATGACCCGCCGTTGGGTTGTCGTGCATCTGCTTGAGGACCTTACGTCTAAGCTGGGTGGTGGGCAGGTACAGTGCACCCTTGTAGAAAAGCAGCTCCCTGCGGTCTGTGAAGTCTTTTGCCTGCTCCCTCCCCCCTCTCAGTTCTCTGAAGATGCGGGTGGCAAATTCATCAGCTGCTGTCAGTGCTGTGAGTTCTGCCTCGCTCACCACTGCTGCTCCGCAGGACCATGCTGATGGGGGGAAAATGTGCCTGGGTGCTGGTGGCAACTCCTCCTCCATGTACTCTGGCTTGCGGGATAGGGCATCCGCCCTGACATTCTGCTCCCCCGGGATGTAGTGGATGGAGAAGTTGAAGTTCGAGAAGAACTCTGCCCACCGTATGTGCCGCTGGTTGAGCACCCTGGCAGTTCTCCAGAACTCCAGGTTCTTGTGGTCTGTGCACACCTGGATGGGGTGCTTGGCGCCCACCAGGAAGTGTCGTCAGTGCTGGAACGCAGCGTGGATCGCGAGAAGTTCCCTATCAAACACTGTGTAGTTGCGTTCTGGCTGTGTCAGCTTCCTGGAGAAGAAGGCACAAGGTCGCCACTCTCTGTTGGCGTCCAGTTGCAACAGAATCGCTCCCAAAGCCTTGTCCGAAGCATCTGTCTCCAGGCGTAGGGGCGCATCCTGCACCACGTGGAACAGGTGCTGGTCTGAAGCGAACACCCTTTTGAGGCTTTCGAACGCTGCTTGCGCCTCTGGTGTCCATCTGAACTTCTGCTTGCCTCTCAGGCAGTCGGTGATGGGAGCCGTGACACGAGAGAAGTTCTTGATGAACTTCCTGTAGAAGTTAGCGAAGCCCAGTAGGCGTTGGGCATCTTTGCGCGTCCTGGGGCTGTGCCAGTCCAGGATGGCCTGCACCTTGTCCTTGTCCATCGCCAGCCCCTTGTCTGACAGCTTGTAGCCTAGGAAGTCCACCTCTTTGGTGTGAAACTTGCACTTCTCCAGCTTCACATACAGGTGGTTCTCCTTCAGGCGCTGCAACACCTCCCTGACATCCTTCACATGCTGCACTGGGTCATTGGAATAGATAAGGATGTCATCTAGGAAGACCAAGCAGTTCTTGAAGAGGAGGGACCCCAGGACGTGGTGCATGAAGGCCTGGAAGCATGCTGAGCCCCCTTGCAACCCGAAGGGCATCACCAGATATTCAAAAGAGCCCAGAGGCGTGAACATCGTGGTTTTCCACTCATCGCCTTCCCGGATCCTGATCAAGTTGTACACCCCCCTCAGGTCTAGCTTGGTGAAAATCTTGCCCCTGCGTGCCGCTGTCAGGAGATCGTCCACTCTGGGCATGGGGAAAGCCACTGGCTCTGTCACTGAATTGAGCCGTCTAAAATCCACCACAAGACGGCACTGTTGCGTGTCTTTCTTGTCCACCCAGAAGACCGGGCTGCCCCCTGCTGCCTTGCTTTCTCTGATGAACCCACGTTTGAGGTTCTTGTCTATAAACGCACGCAGATCCTCCAGCTCCTGATCTGACATGGCGTACAGCTTGGCTGGGGGTATCGTTGCCCCTGGCACCAGGTTGATCTGGCAGTCAAAAGACCTGTGTGGGGGTAGGTGGTCGGACTCCGCTTCGCTGAAGACCTCCTGCAGGTCCCAGTATGGTTTGGGTATCGCCTCACCCCCCTTGACGTGCATGGTGGCCACCGTGGCTATTGGAGGCCCCTCCCCTGGTTGGTGCTGCATGCAATGTTCCAGACAATAGTCTGAGCCAAACGTGATGCATCTCTGGTGCCAACTGATGGAGGGGTCGTGGCGCGCCAGCCAGCTCATGCCCAAGACGATGGGGGGGTCTGAGATGGTGGTGACGTTGAATGCCAGTGTCTCAGAGTGCCTTCCCACCGTCATTCTCATGGGGGGGGGGTTTGATGAGTGATGGCCCCTCCCAGCAGCTCCCTGCCGTCAATGGTGGCTACATGCAAGGGAAAGTCCAGCTGCAGAAGCTGTATTTGGTGCTCTTCTGCAAAGTTTCTCGAGAAGAAGTTGGCAGATGCACCACTGTCAATTAAGGCGAGGACTGTCAGGGGATAGCCATTTGGGAGCGTTAGCGTCACTTCTAGAACCACTCCTGCTCTGGGAGGGGTGGGCTGGCTCTGCTCCTCGCTGTGCGGGTGGGCGGGCTGGGGCTGTTGTCTGCTGACTGCGCCTGGCTGCTGCCCCTTGTCTCCTGCAACCAGGCTTTCCCGTTTCCCTGCTGTGGTGCTGCGTCAGTGGGGGAGGGCACAACCGTTCCCGCCTTTCCTTGCCACTCTCTGCGATGTGGGCAGTCTCTGACGAGATGCTGGGGGGAGTTGCAGAGAAAGCAATTCCCGCCCCTTCCCTCCTTGCGTCTTGTCGCCGCTGGGGTTTGAAAAGCCCCCCCGCGTGCGCTATCAATTTGCATGGGTTCCTGGTCCTGGCTGGTCCCAGGCGTGGCTTGGAAGGGTTGTTGGGGGAGTGGCTTCTCCTGCGACCGTGGGAACCAAGCCCGCTTTGCGCGCGTTGCTTGCTTGTCGTTCCACCGGGATTCCTGTCTCACCCCCACCGCCAGAGCCGCTTTGCTCAGCTGATCCATATTACTGGGCTTTGGACCTCTCGAGAGCTCATCTTTCACATCCTCATTCAACCCCAGGTAGAACGCCGCTTCCATCGGAGGCGAGTGCAGTTCCCACCCCAGTCTGTGCACTAGCATGGTGAATCTCGCCCAATATTCGCGAACTGTCATTGTTCTTTGCCTTAAATTATGCAGTTCCTCCTTGGTCTGGTCCATATGACTATCGGACGCATACATAGTTTTTAAAGCCTCTAGAAATAGTTTGACATTCTTTATGCAAGGATTTTTTGTCGCTATTAACGGTCTTAGCCACTCCCTGGCTGCCCCTGTAAGGTGTTCCACAATAAACGCTACCCTGTGCTCATCATCAGGGAACTCATCATGGTGCAGCTCAAGAGCATACACGATCTCAGTCTCAAAGCCATGATATTCCCTCGGGTCTCCATTGAACTTGCTTACTAGGGTCCCCGCTCTCCTTCCTGGCAGCACTTGGAGTTGGGGGGCCCCTCCCACCTTGTTTTTCTCGGCATCCAGCTTGTTTTGGAGCTCTACTGCCACCGCCCTTAATTGCTGCTCTTTTTCCTGAAGCGCTCTCACCTGTTCCGCAAGTTGTAGCCGGTCCTCCTGGACCTTCTTGGTTTCTTCTTTAGCTGCCTTTAATTCCCCCTGTGCCTGCAGCGCCAGTTGCTGCAGGTCCTGTTGGGCTTTCTCCGCGATCTGCCGCCATTTCTCCGCCTCTGACGCACTCATCCCGGCAACTCCAAAGTAGCCCAAAAAAAGATTCGGAGGTTGCTGTCACAGTGGCCGGAGCGGGCTACTTCAGAGTAACGACTCTACACAGCTCTGCATTTTATTCTTTTATTGGTGCTGCGTATTTACAGTGCTGAAGTCATTGCTATATACACGGAGCTAGGTGTTCAGTCGGGTTCAGAACCTCCGAATGGCTTTTGGCGAGTCTTTCTCCAACACAAAAGCTTTGGCAGACCCATCCTCTTTCCCCTCCTCTTTCTGCGTAATTCCGGAGTTGGGGGGATGGGTCTCCCCCCCTTATTTGCCCCTTCCTGTCCCACCTGGGACCCTGGCTCCTCTACCTTGCCTGAGCCTCGGACACGACTTCCTGCTTCCCCACTGGAATCGGAACTCTCTCTGCTTTCCCGTGCTCGGGGATGGGCTTGAACTCAGGAGGGGAGGGACTTCGCGATATCCCCTGTCCCTCACACCTTTGATACGGCAAATGAACAAAATCTAAAAATTGTATGTTTCATGTGACAAGATACAGGCCTGCTTGATAGCTTCCCACAGGTAATCTGGTGAAAAGTGGATGCTGGAGTAGATGGGCCATTGGTCTGATTCAGCAGGCTCTCTGTATGTTCTTAGCATACTGAGAAAACTCCTGGCTTTATTAGTAGCACAGAAAGGATATTTTAACAAACAGCATTTTCCACCAGTGCCATAGTGACGAAAGGAACTGTTCCCTAAAATGTACTAGCAGGCTTATGTGAGATTTTCCCCAACCCACTTTGCGATTAACCGCTTCTCTTTGCAAGATCTTAGTTGCTGGTACTCAGCTATTCATTGGTTGCCACTGAACAATACTTTCAAGCTGGGTTGCTGTCCCTAGGCTATCATATGTAGCTAATCTCAGGTGTCACCACTCTCGAGGATGGGTACAATACTCTTTGTAAGGGGAAACTCTACTTAAGAACATGGGGACTTTTATATTAATTGCTTTACTGAAGTTGTTCTTAAGATGCAATTTGGGGCTTTCAGTTGTTCACTACCATACTAGTTTCCACTCTTCTAGGATGGCAATTTAGTGTTTGTCTATGATAAAAGGATCTGAACAGATATATTTAGAGTTCATTATTTGGCCAAAACTGCTAAAAGTATTACTAAATTTGAAATACTTAAGCTGGTGAAATACTTAAAATGGTTACGGCTATATCTCTGTCATGGGTATTCATGATAGCCTATATTCCATTAACGTGTGGGGTATTTGTACAGAATGATTTTATTGGCTTTGTTGCTAAGGCAACTTTCCATTAGAAACAAAAAAATTGAAGGCCTTAAGCCTTCAGCCAAAAATAAATGCATAATTACAATAATTCAGGGATACTGCTTTGCGAGACAAGACTCCCTAAAGAAACATGACTTGCTAATGTGATAGAGATTCCTCCTTCAATCCTCTCCCCAAACCACTGTCTTGACTGGTATGCAAGACTAGGTAGAATGAGGCACAAACTATTTGTTTCTTGACATGCGAAAAACTTCCAATGCCAAGGCTTGATAATTTCTAAATAATCAGGATGAACCGTGCTGTTAATGAGAGAAGTAAAAAACCCAAACTCAACCCCACCCCATGCTCTAAACCAGGCACCCCCAAACTTCGACCCTCCGGATGTTTTGGACTACAATTCCCATCATCCCTGACCACTGGTCCTGTTAGCTAGGGGTCATGGGAGTTGTAGGCCAAAACATCTGGAGGGCCGCAGTTTGGGGATGCCTGCTCTAAACTCTAATAATCTAACAAATTCCCATTAGGAGATGAAGCTTTGCAGAACCCCTTAGATTCCACAGAAGGCAGCTGTGCACTGTTGGCATGCATTCAGAATCAGTACACATGTATAGTACTAACACGGGGATGCAGGTTTCATCAAAGCAACATAGAGGTCAACTTGCCTGAGGAGCCAATTGATTTGACCACAGTTAGTTACAGAAGAAGAAACACATACACATGATTTTCTTTAATTGCAGTTTATTGAGCATCTTCTATTATATGATGAACACGTTATTCCCACTGATGCCATTTTGTTTCCGTCTCTGGACTTTTTCTGCCACCCTGCACCATTCCCTTCACAACTGGAGAAACAAAGGGCAACGAACAAAACCCATAAAAAGAAGAAGGTAGGTCTCTTGATGCTTCATATACCCTACAGAAATAAGAGAGAAATGGTCACCGTAATATAAAACCAGGCAACTGGAATGTTGGGGAGGGGGAATGGAGAGACAAGTAGCACAAAAACCACCATCAGAGTAGTTGGCTTCGTCGTTGGTAGCCACCAGAGACTCATCAAGGATACTGACTAGCCTTGAAGATGGTTCTTCATTATTGGGGAAGAAAGAGGTATAGTAGAAAATATGAGCTCAGGTCAAACAAGCATGTTGCTACCATTACCACCCCCCTGCCATTCATTACCTGTCCTCAGGTGAGATAGTGGCAGTCTCTGGGGCTGCTGACCCAGCATCAGTGTCCTGTGAAAATATTTCATAGAAAGGGGGGGGGAGTGCATAAGTAGTTTCACAAGCTCAACAGTACTCTATTCTCCTGCAATTACAAAGCTTGCCTCTGGAAATGTCATTTGGAACAAAAACAGTTCTGGAATTCGTGGAGAAGCAGTTTTGCCTCCAAGGCCTTCTAGAGCAAACTGTAATCTTGCTTATTCCTCCAAACACTGGGTCAGAGGCTGGTGGGGTTCCTGCTACCCACTTTTCTGAGGGACAGGTGAGTCTGTGTGAAATCTTCATGTGAAAGGAAGGGGAAAACACTTTAGTAGAGATTCTCTTGGCTCCTTTATCAAATGAATTTGCAGTATTTGCCAGTACCTGCAGACTAACCATATGATTGAGAGTCTGCTTTAGTCAAAACTAAAAATCCAGTAGCCCAAGGACTCAAGACTGTTAGGACACAAGTGGAATAAATTGTGCAGGTTGCACAAAGTACCGGTAACCAATTCAATTTCTTTTAAAATGCACTTGAGGGAAACTAAGCCCCTCCCTTCTCTTATTGCATTCCACTGCAGCAAGTTTCTCTACAGTTCAGCTTCCTTTGCTAATAGGACTTGACTGGGCAGGGGAAGCGAAGAATTGCTAGAAATATTGGAATGTAGCAAGCTAAGACAAGAGGGGTTTCATTCTCTTTACTGACACCCCTTTTCATGCAAAAATAGATCCAGCCTAGCCCCCTGTTCTGCATATGAACAACACACACATACACAGTTGTCTTGTCATGAGTTTGACTCATAGATGGTCATAGAGGGTCACGTCACCTTTCGTTCAAAGTTTCTATTTGGATGGAAGAAAAGCTTCACGTGGAGCCCAAGGACTGATGAGGCTGTAGGGAGCAAGAGGGAGGAATCTTGAGAAGACACAGGAGTGCCTGGTAAAGAAAGTAGCTGAGGTCTTGGAAGAGGGGAGCCCTAGAGGCACGAAGGAGGGCAGTGTAAAAAAGCTGGATAAGTTATTTCAAATTACACCTTTTTTCCATGACAGAACTGAAGGCTTCCATGAGCTTCGTGTGGCTTTAGACCATTACTAGCCTTTATGCGGGTGCTGGGGGAGAAGCAGTGCCTCTGGTGGGGGACACGCCATGCTCTTTCTGGGGTAGTTTATCCACCTTTCGTCCCCACCCTGCAGTCAGCTCTCACCTGTGTCTCCTAGAAGCTGTCAGTGCGACAGGCAGTGACTGGCTGACTAAACCAGGTGAGAGTAGCTGATGGGTCTCAAAACCTTGGTGAGTTAGGACTTCCCCTGAATGCGAATACAGGCTCCAATGGATTGTGCAAGAGTGGGTCCAAATGTCAAGAAGGCGGTTTCTGCACGTGCTGTAGAGGGAAGTGAGGGACAGATGGGACTAGTCAACCTGGGAAGGCAGCTCATCTAGGAAAAGGCAAACTCTGTTCCTAAACCTCTGTTGACTTATGAGATATATTCAGGAAAAGAGCAAGCTAAGGAGTAAACCCTACACAAATCTGGAATGGAGTGTCTAAGGTGGTTGGATGGTGCCTGATACATCTCCTTCCTGCAACTCCTGCAGCAAAGCGAGGCCAAGATGGGGGTCTTGTCGTCTGGGCAGCCCAGGACCTCCATACACACTGCCTAGGCTTGCTTCCCAGGGAGGTCACTTTAGTACTGCTAATGCAGCGATTTGGCTGCGCCCCTAGAGGTGCACTCCATTGTCTATCAAAACAGACAGATGTGAACAACAACAACAACAACAACAGCCCTTATGTACAGGATCATGAAAAAGAAGAGCAAAGGGAAGCATGGGTTGGAGAAATGAAGGCACTGAAGGAAAGCTGTATCAGGCAGGACATAAAGAGGCTCTGGAAAATAGAGGGAGATGGGGGTGGGAGAGGAAGAATTTTGCATATTAACTCAATCAGTGAAGGATCTGGCTGTATATTTCTAACGCTATAGCAATGATTTAAACATTTTTTTAAAAATGCATGAGATTGCAGTGTTTCTGGCTTTTTTCTACTCCCCTATTAAGCACAAATCACATTTTATTACAAGTACTCAACTGAGAGATTGGTCTGCAATACTTATGTAGACCTACATATCAGGCGGGGTGCAAACGGGCGGACACCTTGGGTCTCTGTTAAACAGCAGCACAGCAGCAGAGAAGATTGCAGTGCTGGTTCCTAATGCTCCTCTCTCCTTCTCACTTACAAAGCCTTCCTCCCAGCTGCTTCCCCTGGCCCTCCAGTGACATGAACACACTCATCAGGTATGCCAGCTGGGAAAAGCAGGCGTGGTGGAAAGACTACAGGCATGTCTGCAGTATGCACTGAAATCAGCATTCTTTAGCCACATTCTTTATCAAATTACTCCTTAGACACAGGTGACTAGTGCATGACTACTTTTACTGCATTTAATTTTATTTACTGCATTTAATTTTATTTATTGTTTTTAGCAAGTTTTTATACGAAATGAGCTTAGGGAGGCATACAATCAATGTCTGGTTCACACATCACTTTAAACTACAGTTAAGTTGGTGCACTGGGAGAAAACCAGGACCACTTCACTCTTTCCGGAGTCCTGCTATTCTGCAATACAGTGGTACCTTGGTTCTCAAACTTAATCTGTTCCTGAAGCTGTTCGAAAACCAAGGCGCGGCTTGCGATTGGCTGCAGGAGCTTCCTGCACTCAAGCGGTGAACCAATTTAAGAGGGAGTGCTATCCCATCTTGCACAAACTGAATGCCCCCTACCCACCCACCAATCACACCTCCAGCTTACTGGTATCTAGGTTGAGCTTCAATTTATTAGCCGGCATCCAGTCCATTACTGGAAATGAGGTTGCCACATCTGGATTAGAGGGAGTTGGATGACACCCACATACTAAGGTAACTTCAACCCAAATTCTTGGCCATCACTCAGCAAGTTCAAGTAAATATCATTTTTTTTTGGGGGGGGGAGCCAGGGCCTGCTCAAAATGCTTTGCTGCCTGAGACAGATAAGCAAATGTTGTCCAGCTGCCACCTGCTCCACTGCTTCCTCCTGCTCCAGCATCTCTCCCTCCCCACCCTCTGCACCTCCAATATGACTGTTGCACACTGCACTGTGAATAAAGGCCTTGATCTACCCCACTGTTTCTCTAAGTCAGTCTGTCACATATCTATTGCAAGCCCCTTCAAATGCAAGAAGGGTGCTTAGGATACCTATTCCTCTAAGGCTATGTGCACTGTAAGTGGAAAAAGGTAACTTGTAAGCATATCCAGTTTCCATGCAATTTCCCCCCTGAAATAAGACAGGCAGCCCACAACTCATGTTGTGCTTCTCAGAAGTGTCATATTTCAGACACTCAAAAAATCATTGAGAAGCAAGGGGCACCTTGGTTTAACCAAATAAGTTCACATATGTGGCAGCACCAACGAATTGTTTCCACAGAATCCTATTTCCCACAAGCAGTACTGCACGGATTCTAGTGATTCCTGCAATCACAGCAGCCATTCATTTGCACATTAACTCTACTTATCTTACACAAAGCTGTTCAGATGGCAAACCATGAACATTTGGTGGAAACATCTCATAGGTTTATTATGAATGTTTATATTGTGGTTAAAATCTGTGGCACATTAACTCCCAGATTAACTGTGACCACTAAACCTAGGGCTTGCCAATCAGAAGGCCGGCAGTTTGAATCCCTGCGATGGGGTGAGCGCCCGTTGCTCGGTCCCAGCTCCTGCCAACCTATGGTAGCAGTTTGAAAGCACGTCAAAGTGCAAGTAGATAAATAGGTATTGCTCCAGCGGGAAGGTAAACGGCGTTTCCGTGTGCTGCTCTGCTTCGCCAGAAGCGGCTTTGTCATGCTGGCCACATGACCTGGAAGCTGTACACCGGCTCCCTCGGCCAATAACGCGAGATGAGCGCCGCAACCCCAGAGTCGGTCACGACTGGACCTAATGATCAGGGGTCCCTTTACCTTTTAACGGGCACAGTAATGATCACAAGCAAGTAGTTGTAAAAGATCTCTTATGACAATTGTTTGTACAGCTACAATTGATTTCCAACATATGAAGTTTCAAGGGGCAGTTTTGGAAAACGTCAATAGGGAAAATATGAAAGTCGAAAACTTACTTTAATATGTTTCAAGATCATAAATATTTGCTTCTCATTCCACTCAGCTGCTGACAATTTTCCCCAATGAGTTCTATTTCTAACTGCTCATTCCACACAACACTGCCCTACATGAAGTATGAGCCAATGACTATTTAATGCAGAACATTCCCTGGAACTGAAAATCTGGGCCACAGTGAGATCAAATGTCAAATTTCACATTCCATTTCTGTTATAACAAAATTGGCACAGAGTCATTTCCTTCACCTTGAAATACATGAGAAGTATAAATACTACATGGAAAATGTCTTTGAAATGGGAGTGATAAAAATACAATCTAGCAGTACTTTTTGGAAGAAAGTGTTACACAATAGTTAACATGAGCAAAGGGATGCCCTAGGGGAAGGTTGTGATAAACTAGTCAGCAACAATCTCTTAAAGTACTGTGTAACATGAAATCCAGACAAGCACACACAGGTCTGTCAGCCCTCCATAATGGCTTTTAGTCAGCATTCCAGATTAAGGAGAACTGTGGAGTGTAAAGATCCATTATTGTGGATAAGAATTGACCAAGAGTCAGACTCACCATGCAGATTGACAAGTCAGGGTAGCTGCCTCTCATCTTTGCACGTTACACCAGCTAATGTTTTGGAATCCATCTCTCCACACATGGCAGCATTCTCAGTTCACGGGTGCCATCTGCATAAGTTCCTTCTTCTGCTGCCACCTACCAGTTTTATTACTCTGTTGCAGCACAAGGGTATATAGAAGAAGTTCTTGTTCAGCTTGCAGAAAAATCATACAGTGGGGATCCTTTTAAGGCACCAAAGCTTATTTTAAGCTTTCCCCCATATCCACCCACACCCTTCAAAAAGAGTTCTGGACAGACGATACCCAGTAACAGGTTCTGGAAGGCCTCCCTACAGATGGAGCTATCTGGATAAAGGACAGATTAAAATAGGACAGGCAAATACCACCTGGCGCTGCTACCATGTGACTTCCATACATTTCAGTAGGAAGGTGTGTGCAGCAGCTTTGTTGGTTGGGTTGAGCTCAACTAATTTCCAGGTACTGTAGAACCTAGGCTATTTAATTCTTTCTTATAGCATATTAGTAGCTACAGATCTGAAACACATAACCTGAGCCACATAGAACATCACAAAACCAAACAACTTTTACTGAAGACGTAACACCTTCCTGGGTTCCCAAAGGGGGGGGGGAAAGTAGCAGCTTGTTTTAACCTTTGCTGGGCACTGTTCACAAACACTCTTCCCACAGACTCCTACTGCTTCAACACCACTCTCATCCTTCTCCCTGTCCCCTTGGGTCTCTCTCCTCCCAGGAATGTTACCGGAAGAGCAGGGACAATGCTTCTTGAGGTGTCCCTAATCCATTGGGAATACTTTTATTTTCAGCAAAGGGACTGCAACTGATTACCTCCTTTAAGATGTCAATTCACAAGGGCGCAGCCAATTTAAAGGAAGCAATCTGCAGCGTGAACTTTTCCCTAGTCTGTTTGCAAGTCGAAAGAGGAGAGCTTTAATTGCTCACCAGGCTTTATATACACATATGCCTTTTGTCCCATTTTACATAGAAAACAAGTATCACAAGAAAGGGTGCATTTGTCAAAATGCTTGCAATATTATTGTGACCTCTTCAGCTAGCTCTAAAAGGTACAACCATTTCTTTCAGCAATCAAAGGACAAAATTATATTCTGGAGTAACTCTTCCACGCCAAGTGAAAAGGAGAAGCAGTAAAAATAATATGCAATAACACCTGTGAACTCTTAAAACATAAAAAAGGCAAATCCTGCACTAGTGCTGCTTAAAAGATGTCCCAAGCTACAAATTTCAAAACGTGTTATGGGGTTAAACTGGCAAAGAAACATTTTGCTTTAGGTGGTGTGCACACAAAATGTTAAAATACAGCAACATCGAAAAAGAATGACTTATTTCCAACTTGTACACACAAAAATGAATTTAAGAATGTTTATCTGAAGCATTATATTCTTCCTCATTAGAAAGTACCTTCAATATAGGCTAAATGGTTGCAGTTGCAGCACTACACAAGTTTTGGGCTGTTAATAAATTGTTTTCAAAGTTATCAAGAGATCATTTGAATCACCAAGTATTACTGACACGAGTACCATCCTCAACAGCACATACTAAAAATGCCTGAAAACGTCACCCTCAAATGGCCTTAACAAAGGATGATAACCACCCTCCCCTCCCCAGCCCTGCTATAAGAAATTAATTTTATATATAACTTTTGTACAGCTAGTTTTTCATACCTGTTATTAATTGATGCCGATTAGTTTTGTGCTGATTGTGCCCCTGGAAAGACCAAAGCCCTGTAAAAACTTAAGCCAAGAGTGTATATGGGGAGGGGGGGGAAGGGAGTGAGAAGAGCAAGACAAGGTACATGGGAGGGTGGAGATGGCAGAATTTATGGAATTACACACCACCCCACCACTCCTTTCTGAAGCAGTGCATGTTGTTTAAACTCATCCTTGCCATGATCCTACTTGAACACATGGATCCTGAAAAGGTTTATTAAAACATGGCTCTAGCAAAAAAGCAAAACAAAAACAAAAAACAAGAAGAACTCAACATGCTTCCTAAGCCTCATTCTTTCTGGACAGTAATAATATGAAAACCAGGGTGTTAGAAGAAAGGAAAGCAACGTTAGCAAACATGGGATGATCAAAAGAGCTGAAAGTTACCTGACAACAGGTCGGTACTGGATGCCACCAAACTGCTGCGTTTACTGTTTTACCACAGGGGGGAAAAGTTTAGGGAGGAACATTCTCAAGGATTTTTCACAAGCTCTTTCTCTTGCCATCAGAAAGGGGAGAAGGGAAGTTTTTCTCTGGATTGTTTTGACTTTTTTGGCTCCTGAAAAGTTTTGCAAAGAACAGTAAGAAAGTGTGAATTGTTATAAACATAAGCAAGACGAATTATATGTATATAAAAGTTTACATAGCAGAACAGTGTTTCCCCCAAGAACTACAAATTCCCACCCTAAAACATGGACAGTGCATTAATCAAATAAAAGACATTCAACTGAAAACTGGTACATGAGGGGGGTATGGAAACTTCCAACAATGGTCCAAGCCACCATCAGATCATCCCAAAAATCACCCTCCAAAGTCAGGAGACTCAAAATAAAAAGTAAAAGGAAACTAAAGGGAAAAGGTAAAATTTCATTATTAATCCTACAATAATTTGCATTTTAGGAATTCCTAGAACAGAGAAAAATGAAAAATAAAAAGAGACAGTAGCAGCAGAGGTTACCTGTCTGAGCACCTACAATTCCATAGAGAGAACAGGAGTGGGTCGTGAGTCTCACACCAGCCAAATAGCTCATAAACCTTCTCAAAAAGAGTGAGCCATGAGAAAGAATTGTACATGTTGATACGTCCCACAATGTTTAAGCCCTTACACATTTAACCTGCTTGGGCTTTGCTTCTCTAAACTGGGAGACTTATTAGAAGTTTAAATGATTTATTCCACTTGTTGATTCTGGTAGGAGTCCGGTGCAGCACCTCTCGTAGAGTTCTTTTAAATTTTTATAAGCATCACAGGTCCAGAACATTTTTCGTAGGAGATAATCCACATGATGCATTGCCGGCAAAGTCAGTGAAGCATGATCACACAGTTTGAAAGGTGAGTGCAACCCAACAAGAACAAAAGTAGTCCATGAATGTGCTGTCCTTCCATCATTTATTACTGGTGATCTATCACAGTGTTCCAGAATGAGAGGAGGGTTTATAAAAATTTATCAAAACATTAAGACATTAAAGATCTGAAAACATACAAAGCTATAAACACAATCTGCATTTCTACACAATACAAAAACGTATGAAGGTAACCGTTTTATCTGCAGAATTTGCTATACAGAAGTACAAACATATTAAAAATACAAATAAAACATATGGAATTCATCAAGCTCCACCCACCACCACACATCCCAGCAACTTTGCTTCCATTTGTGTTATGTCATTGGCTATGCTGATACTATGACTTCTGTCTTACCAAGCACTCATTTCAACATAAAGTTTCAAACTATGATCAGCAACGCTGGTGCTCTTACTGCATTTAAGTCAATATTCTTCAAAAAAAGTGTGACATGTAGCATTAGCTTTTGTGGAAGTTTCACCCTGATTAGTAAGAGCATGATTTTCTTTACCTGATAGGTATGTTGTTTTTAAAACCTTCTACCATGACATTTCCCTGGTGGAGCTACGATAGGCAGGGTAGGGGATGAATCTACAACCCTTGTTTTTTTAAGTACAATTTCCTGTGAGATTTTAGTGTGACTTTTCTTCTCCCACAGATTAGCCACAATTTCCTCCAATCTCACAATACATCCATGACCATCTCATGACAAGTAGACAAATCAAAGCTTGAAAAACTCTCCATGTTTTGCTTGTGTGGTTTTTCTTAGAAAGAAATGTGTGCTTCATTGCACTGTGTTTATATTGATGTAAACTGGGTCTAGGAATTTGGGGTGGGGAACAATGACACGTGAGTGTGAAAAGCGACTTCTCACTACCAGTTTTGCTCAAGCAACGTAGACTAAATGCAGCCCATAGCAGAACTGTCAAAGAGTTACCAGTTCCATCCTGGATTCACTTTGTTTCTTTTCAGTGTGTGATTCAGAGATTTGTAAACTTCTATCAGATAACAGAAGGATAATTCTTTGCTCAAATTCCTGAAATATGCTCAGTGTTTCAAAGCACATATAAGGAAAAAGATTACCCAACTGGGTCATCAGAGAAACCTGTATTTTAGAAGACACGTGTAGCTGGCAAAGGGTTGAAGAACCACCAACCAGGAAAAAAATTGTCAAAGATTGGGCTTTGTCTGAGTTGCTGGATGTTTGGGGTTTTTTTAAATGAAAACCTTTGTATCTTTTGTTCCAACCTGGGCAATCAATTTGCTTCATCAGCTAATGTCAACAGTCAACCTTCCACTTGATTTAAATAATATTTAATTCTACAAAAAAGAAGAGTACATATTTAAAAAAAAACAAAAAATGTACAAACAAGGCATGACCAAACCTCCATGAAAGCAGGTTAACACTTTTCTGTTTATTGCCGCCTGACGCCTCTCTGCGTAGTAATCCTCAACTGGTGTGTATTTAAGATCCGAGTGAAGGTTAGACAGCCAAGTGGAGAGGATGGGCCAGAGGAATGAAGCTCAGAGCCTCAGGAGGCAGAGGGGCCATGCTCCTTTGAGGCATCCAGATAAAAGCAGCACTATACACATAAGCTGCCCACCCTCCAAAAAATTTCCACAAACCATCTTCCTGTTGCAAACATTTTACTATGTGGTGTTTTTTTTCATATAAAAAGTAATAGGATTCTGTATATATTGTTTCCATGTTGTACACACCCCAAAGAAAATAAATGAGTGAGAAATGGGTGAGGAGGAGGAAGGTGAGGCCATTAAAACAGACCCAAAGCTGCTGTTTTGGTTCTTTTATCAAATTTAATAAGAAAATGCACAGCCAGAAGTATCAGGGTTGGGTAGGGGTTGGGATAGGAGATCATCAGGCATTCTGGAAAAAAGAGTGACGAACTGGACAGACAAAAAACCAATGACAAAACAAAGCAAAATACAGACACATACATAGGGGCCTGAGATCCACAGAAGTGTGGCCTTAAATCATATTCCCATTCTGGCTGGGCCTTACTAGCAAAGTGTCCTATGTTGTTGCCCAAAACCTGCTTATTTCTCTTCAGGATTTACTCTTAGGAAGTCACTTTAGATTTGAATGTGTTCTATAGAGAAACGTTACTAATAGTAGTAACACATTAAGTTTACTCCAAGGTGGTTGTGAAATTTGCAACCACTTCAACCCTCCTCCACACCCCCTCCCACATTTTTCAGGGTAACAGATTTTAAAAAGTGTCTAGTTTTTGTTTGTTAAATAGTGGTGATGTTAAACAGTATGGGTATTTTCAAGTTTGGCCACTGTTAAAGATGCAGGCATGGAGAAGGAAGTGTTGGACGAGCATGTATTAAAAACGAAACATTAACATAGCATATATCTTGCAAAAAGGACTAAAACACTAACAAATACAAGTCAATGCACATTTGTTTTAAACTAGTGTTATTCTTTTTCACATCGGATTAAACATTATTTTGTACACCAAAAGTTAACAGTGCTGTTTATCTTTGCCTTTTGCGCAAAAGAAAACATGCCACTTCTGCCATCAATGAACAAGACTGAAATTTAGACACACCTTCTCCCCCCACCCCAGGAATTAAAATAATTTCTTAAAAATCCACACATACTAAAATCTTTCTCCGAAAGAAAGTGGTTTGTTTTAAATATAAATGTATGGACATAAACCCATCTGTTAATACTGAAATGGCAGAAGTCACAGGTTTGGTTCAAAAGCTCATGCTGAACTAATAAATGCTGCACCCTGTTTAATTGCTTTAAGGGAAGGGCCAGACTTCTGAGGCCATTACAGACTGTTTGTCAGGGATGCGAATTCTCACAGATCCTACAGATGTTACGATGGGAAATGCCAATATTTAGAACCTTTGGATGAAACAGAAATTGGCTGCCCTAACCTATAAACTCCTAATGGGACAAAAAGCAAGGGGTATAAAATAACCAATAGGACTGAGCGCTAATGAGGTGAGGGGATGGTTACAGACAATAGTTTACAAATGCTTTTGGAGAATTAAAACTTCTAAGTTCCGAAAGCACAAATCAAGCTGAATCACTTCCCTATGAACCCACATGCTCTGCAATGAGTTTAAAAATCACAGTGGCATCCCTAATGTCACAAAGGTTTCAACCCCCTCCCCCACACAAATGCAAGTTCTTAACTGGGCATTACCAAAGGGAAATTGGCTGTCAAAAATATCAACTAAACGTATGTTCTGCAAAATCAATAAGTAGCAAAAAAAAAAGCAGCATTCACAGAACATGCGTTTTGATCTTGATCCCCAGACTAAAACCTCCCTTCACCTCCATAAGCTGCTTCTGATATACAGCACTACAAGTAGTTGGTTTTTTTAAAAAAAAAATGTACAAGAAAGTTGGTCATATTTATTTACATGTGGCATCACTCCACCAGGAGCTTAATCTCATTGGCTATTAGCTGGTTCATGTTGAATATACCCCCCGGGAGCTTGGTGAGCAACTCTCTCTCTGTGGTTTCAGGGTCGCTGTCGACAGAGCTGGAGCTGGCGCTCATATTATCGACAGTGGCGCTAGCTGGAGGGCCCAGCTCTGGCTCGCTAGTCTCGCTAGCCGTGGACACCACAGAGAGCAAGGACATGCGTCGTGTCAAGCGACCGGGGGGAAGAAGGGAAGCGGCATAGTCCGCTATGATACCAGCTACATCTAGATTACAAGCCTTGTCAAAGGCAATGAAACCTACATTTGCATTGGCCTCGCAGACGTAGAACGAGCCATCATCCTTCATGAGGAGGTCGATGCCACATACATCCATCCCCAAGATGTTAGACACCTGGATTGCCAGCTGCTTGCCTTGTTCACTCAGAGAGCACATCATTCCTATGCCACCTGGCAAAAGAGAAAAGGGTAAATCTTAGGGTGGCGCTACTGAAGGCCTACCTATTTGGGGGCTACATCTTAAAAAAAAACCACGGACCAAATAGGTAGAGATGCGGGGGCTCCATAACGAATAAGACTGAAGTCTTGGGGAAACGTTTAGGGAAGTCTGTATCAAAAAGATGGAGTCCACCTGAATGACAGAAAACCCAACAGCTAGTGCATAAATGGATGGGCATCTGTCATGGATGCTTTAGTTGATATTTCCTGCATTGCAAGTGGTTGGACTAGATGACCCTTGGTGTCCCTTCCAACTCCACAATTCTATGAAAACAGGTGACAGAAAAACTTTTCAATAGACTTCCAGCAGGGGATGATGAGCAAGATAAACAGATCCTATTTTTTTTTTAAAAAAGAATTGCTTAACAGTATTTGATTACCAGCTTTTAATCACACTGCTTCTGAAAGTGGTTCACGATTAATACAGCTTTACAGGCAGATGATAGTGCTCTCACATTTGGTTCAGGATTTCACTCCATGAGAGGTAAAGCAAAAGGAGTGAATGAAATAAAAGTAGGCATTTAAAAACTTGGTGGGATAATCAAAGCCCAAGATATGTAACCATGGATAAAACAGCCACAGAAAAGATAAAAGTGGTCCAAGGAGACAAAGTTTCAAGATAAAATAAGTGATAATTCAGCCTATTTCCAGTCACACAGTTCACTGGCAATAAGTTGGCACTTATCTTAAAAAGTGACTACAGAAATTGTGTGGAGTACCACATCACTATTCTTTTATATTTGTGACCAGATAAAACCATATAAACTGAAGGAAGCCTACTAGGTAGTATTACAAATACCAGTATCTTGTCTTTTTAAAAAGTTGGTCAAGTCTCCAATTTCAAAATCTAATTTTTAATGTAACAGCTTAATTATTTGTAATTGCACATGAAACGGCTGCCACTTAAATTAGATTTTAAACTCTCCTTTGCCGGCCCCAATTCCAACCAAGAATAAGCACACTTCCATTCTTACCAAGCGAGCAATTGCTCTGCATTCTACCATCTGTTGAGCAACGCAGCATAGTGCCCACCACACGACCTCCCACTACGATGACACGAACATCTTTGCCATGGGATTCTTGGACATATTTTTGGAATAGATAAGGAGCCTCATGACGAATTAGATGGCTCAAGTCTGCCAAATGGTGTTTGTCTCTTGCCAGAAACACAGCTTTACCTGCATGAAGACAGTATGGAAGGTGAAAGGGGGAGGAGGTCAGGGAATTTTCTGCATATTTCTAAAGGGTATGAAAAACATAATCCTTAATCTCAGTGCTGTAAAAAAAAGTATCCTGGCAGCACTGGTGCATGTATGAATAAAACTAAAATTGGTAAAGCACTTTGCACATTTAGTGCTATAAAAATAGCAAAATTTGAAAAACAAAACATTACCTTAAAGCAAACTCACAATTTCCAACGTTTATTCCAGTTCTCAACTCCCTCAGTATAGGTCTGCCAGTATCCTTCAATCTTGGCCTGTACCATTCCGTGCTATTCTAGTAGTACTAGGTTGCAAGAGCGTTTTGCAACAGGTTTTGGGTTCTCTAGACACATAAAACAGAGGGCTGCACCAATCACAGTCCAAAGATGACAGCCGATTCCAAGGTGCTGTGTATGATTAGCTGATGAACCCAAAATGAACCACTCCCAATTAACTGGTAGCTACTAATTAGTGCAACAGTGAAAAATATAAAAATTATTTATTTTTTGCCAAATGCAAATCCATGGGAAGTATTAGAATTCTTAATATCATTTAAGATGGGAAATATTCTTTTGTTGTAAATACCAGTAAGCTGAATGCAACAAAAATCTATGAAAAATTATCCCTAGAAAAATGAACCCTGAGCCAGGCCTAAAACTAAACTGATACAGACAGCTGCCACAACCCCCTAAACTAGTCTTAAGGCCCCAGATGCAGTGGCGACGTGGAGCAAACAAAAGGCTGTCTGCTCTCAACAAGGCAGGAAAGAAAACTGGAGATGTGGCAGCCCACTTCCCAGAAATCTGTGCTCCTGCCTTGCCCACAAGCGGTCAGTTTCTTAAGCCCTCTCAGTACAGTGAGGCTTCACAATACATTGCTTCTGAAACAGCCATAACCACACTGAGCAATTCTTGATCTCCAGCTCTTCCTCTTCCTTAACTGACCTATTCAAACTATCTAATTGCCATGAAACACACAAGAGTCTGGTGAAATGAAGATAAGTCATTCCTTTTATCAACTGATATGGCAAGCAAATCACTTTTGCTTAAAATGTTTACTTTAGGGAAATATTTCATCCCTGTATTTACGCAATCCTGTGTCCACAGGCCTTGGACTTTTGCTTACAGGCAAATTCTTTCTTTCAGACAACCCCCGAAGCCCCAAACAGCTATTCTCCTGCAAGAGGCCACATAACAGAAACACAAAACATAAGCATTGTTCAACATAGGAATTTCAAAAGGAAAACCCAGCATGACATAGCTGGATTGGAATATAGAATTTTAGTTGTACTCATTTGGGCATGCCCCATTGTAGATGTGGATTTACTCAGCCACGCTTAGATCAGTGTCCTCACTAGAGCTGGGCAATAAATCAATATATTGTCAAAACCGGTTTGAAGTCCATATTGTGATATCAGTTTCATAATTTTTGACATGGCAATAAATTGCAGATCATATGTGTTTGCTATGCAAAAATCACGATGTGGGGGAAACTGTGAAGCCAGCCAATGCCTCTGCATAGCTGCATCCTTATTTCAGACATCATGGTATTATCAGTATATCACACTGTTCAGCTGGTGATATATCACAATGTTGAAAGCCAGATATCGCCCAGACTGACTCCTCACCAATTACTGTTATCACTGTGTTTATTTCACATACATTGAAGCTTTTTCTGGAACAACTGTCTGGGATATGTGTAGGTGTGTGTGTGCACATGCATTTATGTGTAGCAAACACCCCATTTGCCTGTGGTGTTCCACACAATTTCATCTGTGATCACCTCAATCCAGTGCACATGGCTGGTTCTGCAGGCCTGGCAACAGGGAGATTTAAGTTATTATATGTATTTGATGTATTTTAATGTTTGTTGGAAGCCACCCAGAGTGGCAGGGGAAGCCAGGCTAGATGGGTGGGGTATAAATAAATAAATAAATTATTATTATTATTATTATTATTATTATTATTATTAATCTTGCTTCTGACTGCTCCTTTGACTGTGTGGTCAGAGAGTAGCCCCACGAAGCATAAATATTAGCCTGCCTACCCAGCTACCCCTTTTCGCTGCTTCCATGATTGTTACTGTCTAGATATCCAAAACACGGGTTTTGCCTTAATTCCACATCCCTGCCACCACCAAAAAACAGGACTTCAACCGTTATTTCCTAAATCACTGCTGAGTTCATGGGTTGGTTTCCTGTGAAAATGTTGCTTGCTCTAGTGTTTCCATTTCCCCTCGCTAGCAAAAAGCTCATTCTCCCAGAGATGCACAAAACCTTTCTTATTGGGAGCCTATGCGTTCTTCAGGGTTAGCTTCAAAGAGCACATTGCACCCTAATTACACCATGCTAACATTACACACAACTTAGCAGGCCACTGGGAAAACCAGACCGTATGGTGATCCTCCATGTGTGATAATATCGCAATTACTATTATTTTAGCCCTGCAGAATGTTCACTGCCGCCCCTCCCCCCCTGTAAACTACTGCATCTTTGCTTACTAGTCTTAGCATTTTCTTAAAATACTTACTCAAAATGCAGTACTGTAATTTTATTTTGAGAAAATAACCTGAGAACCCTGCTGAATCAAACCAGCATCCTCTTTTCACAGTAGCCAGCCAGATGCGGACAGGAAGGCCACAAGCACAACATGAGTGAAACAACAGTGTCTCCACTTGTGTTTCCTAAGCAACTGGCATTCAGAGGCATAATGCCTCTGATACAGAGGTAAAATACAGCCATCATGACTACGGGTCATTGACCACCTTAACCTCCAGGATATCCTCAAGAGATACCCTGAATCTTTGTTTTAATGGCTTCAGGTTGTATTTTAATTGTAATGATGCTGTTTGTTTATTACATTGTAGAGTTTTTAAAAATATTAAGCAGTTTATAAATGCTTTAAATAAATAAAATAAATAAAGCTTTGTTACAATGTTGTTCAATAAGCTTAATATAAATTAATCACTTAAACAGAGTTTGAATTCTAAATTCAAATGATAACACCAAAATTATCACTAAATTATACTTTATGCTAGCTGCGAAAAAATAAGGATTTCTGTTCCTCTTATTAAAATGATTCAACATGCAGAAATACACTTATGTGATTTTTGTAGCTGAATAAAACACTTGGTCTTCTACTTATCCACATGTTGATAGAGGTATACCACTTTAGTTAGGAGGTCTAGGCAAACCTCATTTGCCCGCTCAGCCCAATTCCACGATGTCTTTTTGACGTTTGGGGCTACTTCTGGGTTTGGTGCTGTGCCCAAAAGTGCATCATTCGGACACACCTAAATTGTTCATTGCCTGTACATCAGCTTGTTATTCAGGCAAAGGTTGATACTACTACATCACTGGAAAAATCTGCATCTTCTTGGCAAGGCTGAGTTTAGGATGTTTTAAGTGTTTCCGAAATAGCCAGGAAGCTTTAGACAAAGCACAACCCATAGCAATTATGCACAGATTCTCACTCACCTCTATGACCACGTGTGTTCTTCACAACCAGGGGGAACTCCAACACTTCTGCTTCATCAATCATTTTGGCAAAATTTTCATGACCACCTGGACGGGGAAAAAAATATACATGTTGCCAGTGAAGCATTCAGCCAATTTCTAGCAAAGGCATATTCCAAAGGCCAACACAATTATTTAAGAAGGCTAGAGGTTATCTATTCTGGCCATATGTTGCATAGAATTTCCTATTAATTTAAATGTTGCTTAAAATGTGACTTTCTAATATCAAATCACCATCATATTATAACATTGATGCCTTTTCTTTCCTCAATTTTAAAAAGCCTGTAATTATAGTAGAAACAATCTCAGGCCTCATGTGAGGGAGTGTCCAAGCTGCTCTGCACGGGGATGCATTTCTCCCAAAAGATCCAGTTTGCTTCTTTTTTGTATTTTTTCTATTTATATTTTATTGAAAGAATTTAAATTATCAATTTGCTTCCTGAGGGCACTGATCAATTCAGATTTCATTAGAAGTGCAAATGATATCCACAGCATGCACCATCTTGTACCAACTAGAGCTGGTATGTAAGCTGCAACTGCTCCTCAACAAATACAGCTTGGCCACAGTGATCCATGCCCTAATAACTGCTTGACTGCACCAATACAATGTGGGCTGCCTTTGGTGATTTCCCAGAAACTTAAGTAAATTCACAACACAGCTGCTGTGTTACTAACTAGGACTGGCTACAGATCTCATCAGAGCTTACAAGAGCTGCACTGGCTGCCACTCCACTTTCCAAGCACAATTCAAGTGTTGCTCATTCTTTACAAAACCCTACATGGGGCTTTGCTTCTTGAAAGAAGGTCTTCTCCCACGCAAACTGGCTTCAACCCTTCATTCTTCTTCCGAGGCCCTTCTTCTGATTGCCTGCCCTTTGTAATTAGGCATGTGGTAACCAGGGATACAGCCTTCTCAGACGTGGTGCCTTAAATATGGCTACCTTTAAAGTGGTCTGGAAATCCCAAATGGTGTGGAATGCTGCTGCTTGGTTTCTGGTGGGAGCAAGGCGACTGGAGCACATAACTTCAATTCTGTACCAGTTCTGTTCCAGTCCCGGTCCAACTGAAAGTGCTAGTTCTGACCTTAAAAGCCCTAAGTAATTTGGGACAGCATTGTTCAAAGGACTGCTTACATCCATATGAACCTGCCTGGATAGTAAGAGATATCTCTGAGGCTCTGCTTGTGCACCTGCCTGTGAAGTTTATTTAGCTGGTGGCCATGACAAAGAGCCCTTCCTGTGGTAGGGCCCCAGACTGGAAATTCTCCCTGCGCACACATTTTTTGCCGCCACCAATTCTATGCATCTTGCTGTAAAAAGTGATGATCACACACAGGGTGCAAAGTCCAGCCATTCTTTACTCAGGTACTTGCATATAAAATATCCAGTGAGTAACAGCTCTGAGTTGTCGGATTAAATCACAGCCTGTTATTTCTTCAGCTGAAAATATGCTACAGATCGCTACCATCTTATGAACTCTAACCTTCTAAGAAGACCAAACATTTAAAGCCTTGTTCTACTATCTCCCTTCATTTCCCTCTTTCATCAAGTAACCAGAGACAAGTATTCTGAAGCGCCAAGCTCCTTTCCAGGCCAGAAGCTGAATGCTTAGTACAGGTGTGGGAAACCTTTTTCAGTCTTGGGGACCACATTCCCTCATGGGCAAACTTCCAAGGGCTGCACGCCAAGTAGTGAGCAGGGCCAGAGCCAAAAAAGTGAGCTAAACAAAAGTGACTTGCATCATTGTACTGTGGATTAGATTCATGCTACAGGAAAGTCAAAAGTTTACCTGCACACTCTCCCCCCCTCCTCTGTCCATCGTCAAGGCAAGACTTGTCACAGTTCAAGAACGCATTCCAGGCAGGCAAAAGTATGCAAGGATGGCACAGAGTATGGCTGATGAGGGGCCTGGCACTGAGATAGTCCCAACATCTAGAAAGAGAAGCTGGGAGAGCCACATTTGACACTCACCCCAGGCTTGAAGTTCCCCACCCTGGTTGTGAGGAAGCTGTTCTCATGAAAATCCTGCTACATTTGTCATTCACAGGCCAGAGAAGCACCTGACACATAACCAAAGGGGCCTATGCCAGAGGTTCATATAAGACAAACTGCCTCCCATCCTTCAATTAATGCTTCCTACCAGCAGAGCTATGGAATCAAAGGAGGAAAATTAGGTGTCAGCAGGGTAGTAAATGTGAAGACAAGGGTTAGAGAGGGCACCCCCAAACTCCGCCCTCCAGATGTTTTGGGACCACAACTCCTATCATCCCTAGCTAACAGGACCAGTGGTGAGGGATTATGGGAATTGTAGTCCCAAAACATCTGGAGGGCTGAGTTTGGGGGTGCCTGGGTTAGAGGCACTAAAAACCTGATTAGAAGCTAGCAGAACAAGCCAGAATCAGCTCTGCATTTTACTTGTTCAAAGAGGAATACGTGTGCTGTAGGACATCTTGCTTCTCTTGGCAGCCCTACATTTTAACCATCTGGCACTTGAGGGGAAGAGAGAAGCCTGAGTCCAGGTCCTTGTATACACACTAAGAAAAACATATTTCTAGCCCTCTACAGACTGAATTCTTAAATACAGTTTGATGGAAACATCTGTCATCCTGAACATTAACTCCTAACTACCTAGACCTAGAAAAGCAGCAGCTGGCCTGCTGAGGGGCAGTGAAAAAGCAGAATGAGCAGTGAGGTAACTAATGTTATTAACCACAATAATAGACCTATGCCTCAACAAGGCCTACAAAATATGATTTAATGCAGAGGTCGGCAACCTAAGGCCCATGGCCATTCCGTGGATCAGCGTGGGGATTCCATGCTTTTTTTGGGCTGTGCTATTTTTTTTCTTGTCGCGGGGACCGACTTCCAGGTCGTAAGAGCGCCAGAAACAGTGTGTGCACATGCGCACTGGTGCTCCTCCGTCCCAGAAGTGTGCTGGAAATAGCTGAGAGGTCTGCTAGGGAGTGGACCGGACCGGCCTCAAAAAACGTTGCCGCCCCTGATGCAATGCATTGGAGAGGTTTGCTTAGCTACACATTTAACAGGCAGGAAATGCTTATAGGATGGTCACCATTATAAGAACATACTGTTGCTAAGCTTCCATAACTAAAAGCAACAAAAGATTTAAAAAAAGCTGTGGGGGAAAGGTACCTATCATCAGTGCATTAATTAAAAAACCAACATGCTTATGCCTCATTCATTCATTTTGTTTACATACCATTTCAACATCAATTCAAATTAACCATTCAATCAAAAAAACCTTACTTAAAATGCCTGCTGAAATTTAAAAATCCCAGTGTTCAAACGCATTTACTGGTCCTCACCCCATCCACCACTGCACCCAGGCAGAGGTTGAGATATTGCAGTCTCTCCTGACTCAGGTGTTATGGAGAAACAGAGCTGCATGTCATCAGTGTACTGATGACACTTTGCCCCAAAATGCCTTCCAATATAGAATAGTAGAGACAAGACAGTGCCCTCCAGTGCAAGGATCACAGGGCCAAAACCCCATCCCCCAATGTTATCCCCTGGACACACCCCTGCAGGTAGGAGCAGAACCACAGTAAAACAGTGGCCCCACGGTTGGTCAAGGAGGATTCCATTGTCAACGGTATCACAAGTCACTCATATAGAGAACTAGATACAGGGTCACACTCGCCAGGTTCCATTCTCGAACCAGATCAACCAATTCAGTTCTAAAACAGCCGGAATCCAGATTGAAACAGGTCCAGATAATCCTCCAGGAGCTCCTGCAACTGTTCTGCTATCGCTCTACCATCTTACCCAAGAATGGGTTATTTATGACCAGGTAGTAGTGGTCATTTATGACCAGAGCCAGTGTGCTGTAGTGGTTAAGAGCGGTAGACACGTAATCTGGGGAACCGGGTTCACATCTCCGCTCCTCCACATGCAGCTGCTGGGTGACCTTGGGCTAGTCACACTTCTTTGAAGTTTCTCAGCCCCACTCACCTCACAGTTTGTTTGTTGTGGGTGAGGAAGGGAAAAGAGAATGTTAGCCGCTTTGAGACTCCTTCGGGTAGTGAAAAAGCCGGATATTCAAATCCAAACTTTTCTTCTCCTTCTTTTAGACCACAAGGCCCAGGGTGAGCTTCTTCAGAAGTGGACACACTAACACCTGTTTAAGGAAACGAGGCCCAACTCTATTCTTATTTGCCACTTGGCAATTTGTCACTAGTCAAGTTGTAGAGTCTTGATTCTTTTTTTCATTCGTTCAGATTTCCCCAAACCACTCAGAGTTTTAGTAAGGATCTCACTTGCTCCAGGTACAAGGTCACAATGGACAATAGCATTATTTTAATCTAGGTGGCTTACCATAGGAAAAGGTGTCTGGAAGAGGCACACCATGGCCAGCTAGCTCCTGGAAAGTCCAGAACTTATTGACACAATTAAGTATGGCTTGGGGACGATTCATGAGCCGGCAGCCCATCTTCTCCAGATGGCGAAGAACTGTAATGTCACTGTCACTTTGGACCCATGGTGTTGGCACACGCACCACCACTACCTGTGGGTAAGCAGTGATGAGTTCCCCGTTGACTCGAAGACCTGCAGCAATAATAAATGAAGGAAGGAATGACAATCTGATAAGAAAACCAAGGACCAATCCTCCCCTTCCCACAAAAAGTAGATTAAAAAATGCCAGCTCTAGGTAACAAAAGCATTTTAATAATCCATGTGACAAGAATGGTGGAATTAGCCACAGATACACACTACTGATCCATCACTAATGTACCAGAATACTCCAAATTGTTATCTACTCAGTTTATCATCTTTTCAGTCTGCTTTTTTCAGCCAAGAAACCACACCCTTCTTTTACAATGGTGGAATACTTTTCCCATGATCTTTAGCCAGTAAGCAGATTTCTTTATTTCTGAGTTTCCAGAAAGGCAGTACTGTAATATTAAGTGTCCTGCAGCAAAACCAACCTGCAATTCAACATAACTCCATGCATGGCTGAGAATTGGTTTGTGCCTTATTTTGGATCAGATTCCTTAAGAAAAGGGCCAGATCTTTTTCAAAAAAAAAAAGACAGCAGGGGAGAATGAAAACAATATTGCTAGCCTGGGAGGCTATTTTGACTTTAAATCCCATGTAAAGAACAATCCATTAAAAAATCATTTTATCCATTATATGAATCATTTCAGAAAGAAGTGGCTCAGCAACCTTGGGGCTAACACACATGCCTCAGCCCCTAGACCAGGGGTCAGCAACCTTTTTCAGCCGTGGGCCGGCCCACCATCTCTCAGACCATGTGGTGGGCTAGACTATATTTTGAGGGGGGAAAATGAACGAATTCCTATGCCCCACAAATAACCCAGAGATACATTTTAAATAAAAGCACACATTCTAATCATGTAAAAACACTAGGCAGGTCCCACAAATAACCCAGAGATGCATTTTACATAAAAGGACACATTCTACTCATGTAAAAACACATTGATTTCCGGACCATCTGCGGGCCGGAATGAGAAGGCGATTGGGCTGCACCTGGCCCCCGGGCCTTAGGTTGCCTACCCCTGCCCTGGACCAGGAATGGCTAACCTGCAGGCCTGCCAAAGTTGTGGAACTACAACTCCCATCATCCCTGACTGCTGGAGTCCAACAACAGTCCAAAGGTCAAAGGTTAGCTATTCAGCTGCACATGCGTGATTGCCACTACTAAGTCTCTGGGTCCCATCATCAAGGCAGCACCCATAGGTTCTGTGAAACTGATGAAGTGACAGGGAAACAAAGCCATCCCAGCTGCCTTCTCCTTCTCTGCCCTCAACAGGGAAGAACACCTGCCATTTTGAACTACGTGTTCCCAAGCCCTAGTGGAAGCGTGGGGAGAAAAGTGAGGCTGATTTCGTGTTTGACTTGTGTCTCAGAAATACACCTTCCCCAATGGGGAAGAGCCTGTGAATGGTGACTGGTTGTTCCTAGGAAATGAGGGAAAGAGAAGA
Organism: Zootoca vivipara; assembly: GCF_963506605.1. NCBI lineage: Eukaryota > Metazoa > Chordata > Lepidosauria > Squamata > Lacertidae > Zootoca > Zootoca vivipara. Next base: position 30,837,357 of record NC_083291.1, on the reverse strand, counting down.
GGAAGAAATCAGTCTTATGCCTCAGGAAGTGCTTTCCCAGTCATAGGGGAAAGGAAAAATAACAGTGGTGCCATGCAAGGCATTCTCCTTTTTCTTGTGGGGGATTCCCCCCCCCCCAGCTCCCTGGAGCTAAGGAAAAGGCAATAGAAAACTAAACACAAAAAGGTTTTAAATGTATGTTTTTTATAACCTGTAGCAGGCACTCCAATTAAGCCTGTTATCTGCTCTCAGGCGGGACAAATCTGGGAAGCTCCCTTAATTTAGTGCCCTGCTTGTACTCAAGAGGGGGTGCTATATGCACAATGACTGCTCTCTTCCCCCCCCCCAAAGCAACCTGGAATAATTTCTTCTGGTTTCTCCTGTTCTCTTGGCACCTAAGATACCTTTCAAACCTGAGTCTGTAGCTGGAGTATAAAATGCCTTAGCAACCTTAGCTGTACATGGCTTAGGATGCTGCCTGCCCTGCCCCCACTGGACATTTTTCAACCTCCACATTTACGGAAGGCAGTAAACTAAGCAAGTTCATGTGCTGTCCCTTCCCCTTCCCCAATCCTGACCTCATAATTTTATAGAAAGAGCAGCAGACGACAAGACACTGCTGCAGCACACTTCATTAGCTGCAAGCGAGCACTGCCGCATTGCAGCTGACTTGTGCTTGTAAAAAAGTGTGGTTACAAAGAGAGATGCACATAATTTCAGATCAAATTCTCAAGCACTGTCACTAACCAAAGCAGGGTATTTACAAGCTAGATACCAATGTAGGAACCTATCATGATCTCTTACGCATGCTAGAGGATTGTTCCAATTTCACAGAAAGATGACTGATGTTATCAAGAGTGTCTAGTCTGCCATGCGTCCTCTCCTAAATCTCAAGTAATACCCGCAATATTTCCAAGACCCTTCTCAGCTCTACATGTACTGCAGCGAAATGACCTCCCAGGAAAAAAACCCTCAAAAGCATTGGCTACCACCACCACATCTCTAAAGAGTCATAGAAAAAAAATCATCCCTTTGTTTAAACAGCATTCAGACAAAGTGCTTGTTAGTTTTTGTTGTCAACAGTCTGAACATTGGTCAAGTTATTTTACACAATCAATGTTGTGCAAATTTGCACAATACTGCATTAAAAGGAAATGGAAAAGTCACTTACATCTTCCACAGAATTTCAGAAATGTAACTGTTAACACTGATAATTTAGCATAATGTCACATTTGTAGTTTAAATCTGAAGTTAGTCAGGATTAATCCGTTTAACAGAATTGACTTCGGTTACTGCCTTTTGTTAGTTTCAGAAATATAGTCCAAGTAGCAGTAAAATTGAGTCACCTCTACTGAATTTAATGAATTGTGTTTCTTTCGTAGGCTGCGTCCACACTAGGGCATTATACAGTACTACATATGTAGGTCATCGATTGTGTGTTTGCACACCTTTTGTCCACATAAGAATTTTCAGATTTAGTGCCTCCAAATTCTATCTAGCTGTTTCCCAGACACATTGGTTTGCAGTTTGTAGAAACAATTTTATTTGTTTAGCTCTAAGCCATAACAAAGAAAAAAAAGACATTCAGAGTTGAGTCAGAAATGTGTTTCTTAATTTCCTGGCAGCCAACTCAAATAAAGAAACACACATGGTAACTTAATTTTTATTTTCCCACAGCAAAAAGCACACAAACTTACTTGATGTAACAAAAAAAAACCTGCAGCTAAACTAAGAAGGATATTTTTCACAAGGATCTTTATACAGAGGACTGAGTAATGTGGTGAACCATGTCATCTATAACCATTTTACAAAGACACAGAAATGTTGTTCCAAGGATAATTTCTTACAGCAGCCATCCAGAAAGGTAGAGAGTAAAACGCTAAGCCTTAATTCTGTAAAAGCAATTGTACGTGTAGCCAACGTAATTAACTCCAAGCAATTAGCTTTCTGATGTTACCAAGACAGGAGTGCAGACATGATGGAAATGTGGGCTTGGGAGAGCACATCTTTGTTTGAGTCTGTCTTGCCATGTGACACCCAAAATCTTCCTGATGCAGTTCATGTGGAAAGCGTTGAGGCGTTGCTCCTGGTGGGCGTAAGCTGCCCATGTCTCACCACCAGAAAGCAGTGTGCTCAACACACAAGCCTGGTAGACCTTCATCTTGCTATTGGCCGTTAGCATCCCATTCTCCCTTTTGGAGAGATGAGCCATCACTGTAGCTGCCTTGCCAAGACGCTTGTCCAACTCAGCACTGATGGAGTTTACCTGGACTTCACCATAAGCAGCAAACAAAAGGCCTGCTGTATCATAGATAGGTAGGTATGTAGGTAAACAGATAGACAGACAATCCTACAAATTGACTGCAGATTTGATAAAGTTTGGTGGGACAAAAGAAGAATCCAGCTTAGAAGTCAAGAAGAATAGACCTCATACTTCCTCCAGTTCAAAAGATTTGCTTACTTTCAGAACCTGATAGACTCTAGAGCCTGACCTGTGACATGAGAGCTTTTTTTAAAAAGGCAGGAAAGTAGAAACCCAACTGAATAGCTAATATGGGGCATTTTCAGTCTCTTCAGGGTTGCATGTTAAATTAACATGCACTGAGTGAAGTATTACAGAACTCCCTTTTGTCTGTACCGATTCTCCTGCTATCAGCTTCACTAAATAGCCTTGAGTTCTTGAGTTATAAAAAAGAGAAAGAGAAGTTTCCCTCTATCAATCTTCTAGACACACATTAACTCTTTAATTTCTAATACATTTAAATACATTTTGGTCTGTGACCGTTTAATAAAATTTGATTTGATTTGATTTGATACATTTAAGCACTTCAGTATGAAAGAGCAGCAGTAATCTTAAAAAATAGTTTTAAAGCACTTGACAGCCAGTTTTGTGCAGGGAAGGTCAAGGCCACAAGAAACTGGAGTTTACAGCAATATGTTGCTGTGCTAAAAATAAAAATCTGAGGGTGCACTAAGGGCTACATGGCTTTGTACTGTTTCAAAGTGGTCATTTTAACACCATGATTAAAAACATGAGACCTCTCAGGCTAAGGCCAACTTGGGAATCAGCACTGAATCATGAGTTGAATCAATGCCCTATTGAGTTCTATGGCAAAATTCCTCATTAGCTTTAATCCATTCTTTTTGGTTTTTATTTGTCCTGAAAATACATTTTAGTAACTGAAGCAGACCAAATATAAATTAGTTTCAGATTCAGAAACAAGGGATCCCACAAAATTATTTTTTCAAATTGATTTTAGAAAAATTATAGAAATTATCATGAAATAGTTTTTTGGTTAAAAGTAAAATGTTAATCTAGATAAAAACAAAAACCACAAAAAGGGGGGGGAAGAGATAAAAGAAAAAGAGAAAAAAGAAAAAATAACAGGACAGAAAAATAAAGAACTTCTTATTAGTCTATCAACTATTTGTAAACATTATTCAACTCATCCACTCCAGTATTACACCTAACAAAACCATTTTCTGTAAACCAATATTATCTTCTCTCTTCAAACCCAAATGCCATTCATTCATTTTATCGTGCAAAAAATTTGTAAGAGGTTTTCAATCCTTAGCAAATGTGTTAGCAGTCTTTTTCCTCTGATTAAACATGTCAATTTCACCATCTCGGCTAAGTCTAGTAATGTTAACAACCATCCTTCCATTGATCGTAAATATGAGTCTTTCCATCTTTGCGCATATCAAAGTCTTGCCGCCGTGATCATATATTGGAATAAAGTTCCATAGTCTTTTTTTCTAATTGACCCCAAGTCCCAGCAGGAAGACATAATTAGAGAAAGGGATACTTTTGCAGATCCCATGCCCATCCAGGCTCTTAACGTGGCTTTTGGGAAAGATGTTGTTGTTGTTGTTCACCCCCATTGGGGCTCCCAGGAGCAGACTTCTCCACTTCCATCTCCATACGTAGAAAACAGCTTTTTCAGCGCATCAGAGATCAATCCCCTCTGTTCATTCTTATCTCTAGAGCGAATTCAATAACCAAGATTTATGCCCAGCTTTCATCAATCACCACACAATTATCTCCATCAGCAACCTATCAACAAAAGACGTTCAAGTCCCGTGTCCCTTCCTTGGAAGTCCGATCCCTTTTGTCCAATCCCTTTTTAGAGATCCGTATAACATTGCCTACTTCCCACTCTTCTTGTAGAGAGATCAATTTCAGGGCCATGGCAGGGAGTTGGCTCATCCTCAGACAGTGGCTGTGCTGTGGCCTCAGGCAGAAGATGAGTGTTGCAAAGCTGGAGATCTTCGGTAGGATGCTGCCATGGCCTCAACTGTGGTGCACACCCTGGGAGGTGGCAATGCAGTTACAGGCAATAGTGAAGTCTGAACATGGTGCTCAGAGCTTATGAATAGGGGTGCTGCTGCCACCTGTGGTAAGCTGGAGACCTTCTGTCAGCGCCTTCTGTATCTGCCAGGACATGGCTGTTGTGGGGACTCAGGAATTGCCTCCCATGTTTCTGATCAGATGCACACTGTGTGTATATAGAGGCCGGCTACAGTGGCTACCTGAGTGGGATGGGGGAAGATGACAGCAGGTGCTACTGCTGCTGTGACAAAGAGGTAGTGGTGGTGGCACCTGCTGCCTATCCTCAGGGATGCTCCTACCACCAGCCCCCCCCCCCAGCTCGCAAGCCAGTTGCAAGGCACACCTGTGCTTCCTAGCCTATTGTAGCTTCTGCTGTGCCTTTGGCTGTGGGTACTATTGGCTCTGGGGTACTTTTGGCAAGTGCCCAGTCTCCTCCTTTGGAGGTCTTTAAGCGGAGACTTGACAGCCATCTGTCAGGAATGCTTTGATGGCGTTTCCTGCTTGGCAGGGGGTTGGACTGGATGGGCCTTGTGGTCTCTTCCAACTCTATGATTCCCTGTGTATGCATGTTTTGGGGTGGGTGGGTGGGGCCTACAACAGCCTGTGTGGGTGTTTGCGAGGTGTGCGTGCCGCGAAGAGCAGGGTGTGATGGTGATCTCTGTGACCTGGTCCTTCCCTGGCCGTATTGTGTTGCTTGGTTGGTACCTGTAGCTGGGAAATTGGTGTAACTGAATACATGGCACGTGTTGACTGCCTGCTGCACTAGGCGCTACTAGAACACCATGTGCACTTTATCTAGTTTGTTTGCATTCCTGTGCTGGTGACTGCAAGATGCTTCCCATGGGCTATATATGAGCAGCCTCACAATTCCTTTGCATCTGATTACAGAGCTCAAAAACTCTTGGTGTATCAACAGAAGGCCAGAGTTCCCATGGTGATGCTGGCTAAGCTGGCTCTCCTGTAGTTTTTTCTCCACTTCACCAGAATGGGCCCAGCCTAGCTAGCATTTCTCTCCACCTAAGTATCCTGAATGAACTCTGGATTGGACGTACTATACGTCAGCTAAATAGAAGCTGAGGCAATTTATACCAGTTTCTTGTGCTCAGGATCGCTCCCTTAACTTTGCGTGTAAGCCCCCTCTGCCCCGTTTTGCGACATCTTTATAATGTTTTGGGGCTACTTCCAAGTTTGGTGCCGTGTGCGCATGATTGCGAGACATTTGGACACGCCTAAATCGGCCATTGCCTGTATAGGAAAGCGTTTTGTCCAGTACAATCACCTTTATTCTTTATATAAAGACTGGATAAAAGAACAAATAAAATCCTTCCAACAGAAAATGGGAGAAGTAATATCACAATTAAAAGTATTTATGAATCAGACTTTATTAAAAGTAACGTAATATGAAAACTAAGTGTCACTATGTTTTACATGCATCTTTGTCATAATCCAAAGAAAGCACTTTTCAAATATCACTTGCTGTTGTATGTTAAAAAAAAAAGTAGCCCAGCATATTTGGAAAAGTGGACAACAAAAGGCACAAGAGAAATTTCCAGGGGGGTAATGGAATTATTTATGGGGGAAATTAATATACGGTATATAGAATAGATTCTACACTAGAGGAGAACTGATTTAAGATGTTATCACAATGAAAATAAATACAACAATTTCTTTATTTCATAAAATTTATACACGGCTTGATTGTAAACCAAACAAACAAACAAACAAACCTCAAAGCAATTTACAGATTAATATTTAAACAATCAATAAAACTCTTGATTTATTGCTGGAAGTGTAGAAACAAATGTGTTTTGGCCATTGCTGGTGGTCCTGTGCTTATACTGAAATAGAGGAGTTGCTAGCTTTTGTCTCTCCAGATGGTGGATGCCAACTCCCATTAGCCTCACTCAGCATCAAGGATTCTGGGTACTGGACACCAACAACATTTAGAGAGTCACAGGTTAGCTACCCCTGTAACTAGATTTGTTTGGAATCAAATATTAAAAACTATTCATTTCAGCTTCAAAGTCTGGATCCCAAAAAATATTCCCATTAACAATATTTAAAAGGAACTGCACCCAAAGATAAATAAGAAATGTTATTTTATGATAGGTAAAGCCAGAATACCGTATGCTAAATACTGGAGGCGATGTGCTCATAAATATTTAGCATTCTTACATACAGCTTTTTGTCAAATCATGACCTCAAAGTGATCTACATCAAAACAAAACATACCAATGAATTACATAAACAAGACGGTAAATAATAGTAACACTACTACAGGCTTTTTTAAAAAATAAAAAAGTTAAATTAAATTAAATTATTGCTTCTAGGCACTGGTTCAACACCAACACCAAATTTCATTTGGACTGGATGGTATAGAGGTAGAACTTAGTGTCATCAGAATGCTGATGGCACTGGTCTGTAAAACCCCAAAAGCTGCCCCCAACAACTTCATATAGTTGTTAAACAGCATGGGGTGGGGGGCAGGACAGAGCCTTACAATGTATCACAGGACCCAGCAAAACCACTGTGTTATCAAGGCCCCAATCCGCAACCTGCAGAGTCACTCCAGAAAAAGACCATAGTCAAATGTTGTCAAAAGCTGCTGAGAGAAAGGGCAGGATTAATAGGGTTGCACCTCCCTTATCTCTCCCTTGACACAAGTCATCAATTGGAGTAACCAAAGTATATTGGTGCCAAAAGCGGGAATAAAGCTGGATCAAAATAGAGCAAAATGCATCTTTGAGGGAGGGGGTCTGATAGTGCCTGTCACCATAAAAGAAATGGTAGTGTGAGTCCCCACCTTAAGAGGCCCTCCCCTCGACCCAGAAGATATTGCGCAGCTGCAAATACCCACTTCTTGAGCAAGGTGCTCAAGAGGGTTATGGGGCTACAGTCAAGCTTGATGAAATAGATTATTTATCACCCCACAGGCCATAGGTGTCAAGTTCTCCCTTTTTTTAAAGGAAATTCCCTTATGCTGAATAGGCTTCCTCGCGAGAAAAGGGAAAACTTGACAGCTATGCCACAGGGCCACCCAATCAACACACTTCAGCTAGTTCATATAAGCAAATATATGCAAGGGTTGACAGCAAAAGTAGTTGGCAAATTATAGAATTCAGCTGTCTTGCATAAAAATGACTTTATGGGTGGGTGTGAAATCAAGATATTTTTGAAAATGAGTTTTCTGCATAGTGCAGGAACACAGAGTTTCTAGAGTAGGAAACCTGTTTCCATTGTTGAAATTTAGCGCTTTCACATGCAAATAGTACCTCTAGAAATTTGAACATATAGCTGCGCTTCCTGAGATAATTTAATGCAAGATGCCAGGGACTGACTGAACCAGGAAACTCAATCACTAAGCTCTGGCCTCTGCCTTGAGAGTGACACATTTGGATTGACGGATAGACTGTTTTGACTTAGACCAGGGAAACGTAAGTTCAAATCTCTACTCATTCATAAAACTCACTTGAGCCAGACATACAAACTTGTTCTCTCAAACAAACCTTTGGCAGATTAATGCATTACTTTTATTTCACTGACAAAAAAAATTAGGATGAGATAGTACAAGATGGCCAGATAACAACATGCAGCACCATCTATACCAGGCATCCCCAAACCTCGGCCCTCCAGATGTTTTGGATTACAATTCCCATCATCCCTGACCACTGGTCCTCTTAGCTAGGGATCATGGGAGTTGTAGGCCAAAACATCTGGAGGGCCACAGTTTGGGGATGCCTGATCTATACTATACTGTTGCAAGAAGATTTGAGGTGATGACCTCTTTGCTATATTAACAGTAAAACTGAAATTGTCCTGTTTTGCTTGCATAGCAGACTAGAATTACTCCAAGGTGCATCAATTGTAAATGTCTGCCCTCCAGCCACACCACAGCTGTGACCATTCCGTGCCAGTGTTAGAAACAGATATGAAAGCTAGGATCTAAATGGCACCTTAAACCTTAAACAATGGAATGTCTAGGTGTGCTTTTTTTATAACAAGAACACAAAGCTGAAAATGAATGAACTGCAGCTAAAATATTAGGTTCAATTTTTACATAGTCTAGTCCTTCTCCTGCCCACCCCAATAGAATTCTTAAGAGGGTCTCTTCTCCAGTCTTCAGAGAGTAGCTGGAAGTGGGGAGGCAGAAAAGGGTCCTCCTTTCCTTCCACTCTGCAGTTTTAATCTGAAATCTTAGGTGCAGCACTGCACCCAGAGCTCAGAAACTGCTCTCGCTAATTAAATTCCCTTGTCGCAAAATGTGCCTAGAACAATGGGAGTTTTGAACACAGTTCCATGCACAAACATCAAATCTCCCTGTAGGAGAGACAAGCACAGGAACAATCCCTGGCCACTACAGCCACAAATTCATGTGTATTTAAGATTTTCTAGAATTCAACATACATTTAAAAGATAGTAAAACTGATTAGGCAGTAGAAATTATATGGAGAAGACAATTATGTAAGACCATCTTCCAACTGTCTCCTCCACTTCATTCCAGAACTCCATGTTCAATTCATTAGCCATGCATCCATTTTGTAATCTGGCAAGCCTGTCACACAAGATTCTTCTTCCTCTTCAGCTGTCCTTTATCCTCGTCTAAGCAACCTTGCCACAAGCACATTCTTCATTGCAGTGACTGACTTGAAATATCCCCAGGTGCTGACAATTTGCCATGCAACTGCAACAGCAGGGGCAGCTGCTCAGCTCCAGGGCTATGTAAAGGGCTATGTACTTTGTACTGTACACAGAATTGTAGAGTTGGAAAGGTACACCAAGGGTCATCTAGTCCAACCCCCTGTAATGCAGTAATGAAATGCAAGCCTCTTATTTACAATTATCCTACAATGGCACCATCTTTACAAAGCCACTCCCTAATTATGCCATTTCGTCCACAAAACCATTTTTAGCAAATAAGCTCTGCATTTATCTAAGTGGTCCTGTAATAAAAGCTTCTTTCCAATATTACTATTATTTTGTAGGTACCTCCTCCCATTTTAAAGCTCTGTGGAACAGTGGATCACAAAGTTGCTCACAGCAGTTGGTGCCCTAGGCACCTCTGGGGAACATGATCCTCCAAATTTCTTCAAGAACATGGTGAAGGGAAAGGGGTACAGGGGTGATCTTGATGTCTCTTGTGAGAGCTCAGGATAACAGAAACAAGAGACCATGTATCCAAAGTGCAGCAAGAAGGACCTCATCACATGAACCACAAACTGCGTTTGAATTACAACCTACCTACTTAACCACAAACAATTAAGCTTGCTTCTTCCGACCCAAATTGCAGCAAGGAATGCATTTTCAGTGAGGAGGGGGTATGAAAGGAGAGTTTAACCCTTCATCAACTGCAATCCCCCTTCCTGATTAGCCCCATTGCAATTAGGCTTGCAAAAAAACAAACAAAACCAAGCCTCATATTGTCTCCAACAGAAGGGTTTTTGCAAGCCTAATTGTAATAGAGGAGAGGTGAGACAAGTAATGGTACTGTGGGGCTGACAGGGAGGCCCCTGTGGCTGCCCAACCCTGCTGTGTTAGGTATAAAGAAGTCAGAGTTGAAGCTCCTATCCAAGCTAAAGGTCTGCATAGTAAAGTCCTCATCCTTTCTCATAAAACAATTGGGCTGGAGTAGAGCCATGCCCATTGACTTTGGAAATGTTGCCATAAGAATCACAGGAGTCAGAACAGAATTGGAAACCTAAGTTATGTCTACTGTGAAAAGCTCTGTAGACAATAGTGGTGTCATCTAGTTACAGCAAATTTTCTGCAGGTGCAGCAGTAGAAAAAGGGACACAATCCACCCTGGTGTAGAGCCGCATGGAAGTATATGTCTCTAACACAATTTTAAAATCAATGTGTAGCAATATCAGGAACTACATGCAAAGCCTTTGTGGTGAGTGAAGCTTTAATGTCTGCTACTGCTTCCACACTAGTACTTGGTACTCAGAGGGCACAACCTGATTATGCACATGGCAGATAGGGGCAAATAATTTCTCTGAAACCCCCAAAGCATTGGCAAAGGAGGCTGTGCTTAAGCCACTAATTTTTAAAAAGCTGACGCTCAGCCTTGAAGCAACACTCAGGCAGAAAAATACCACACAATTTGAAATGAAACACAAACTTTTCTCAGTTTTGCTTTTTGACATTTATAATTTAACAGCTCACAGGCAAAGGCATTAGTGCCTGCAAGATCAGGCCAATGACCCATCTAGTCTAGTATCTTGTTCTCACAGTGGCCAAGCAGATTCCCATGAGAAGTCTGAAAACAGGACCTGAGTGCCATCACACTCTTCACAATTGTAATTATCAGCAGGTGGTAACTTGCATGATACACCATGTCCTCCCAACTGTCACCTTTCCATACAACCTTTATTCTTACCAAGGTTTCCTTGCTCAATGGTCAGGACCACTTCATCCATCACCAAAGCTCGGAAGTCCAGGTCCTCTTCACAACATTTGGCCTTGAGTGCTCTCAAGATTTGTTGTTGAGGGTAGTCTTCCCTAATACGACGATCCGTTAAAAACCAGAGCCTGGGAGCAACCGAACTACACATCTTGAACTAGTCCCACAGACGTCAGGTCTCCTTTGAAAGGAATGTCTAGAAAATTAAAGAAAGAAATTTAGCACACAAAAAGGTTTCTATCTTTCTCATTTACTGTACTATTATTTATTTGTATACAATGAGTAATGCATGTGATCAATTTAATCTCAATCCACTTCAATCTAGACTTTACTTTTGCACATACCACACTCCTTAGAATGATATTACATCCTGAGTGTTCTTAAAACTGTCACCTTGGCTCACAGCATCCATTTGAAATCCCAACTGTGTTATTGAGGAAGATGAAAGCTAAAACATTTAACTAAACTGTCTTTGATACATCTGTTTCATCAATCACTTATTTTTCCATATATAAATAATGTCTGACAGTATCCTTTTAGGATCCAGGGCCTGCTTAGGCTGTTTGGTTGCTTTAAGATTGGCAAGCAACACATATTTACGTAGTTCTGCAGCAAAATACGGCAACATCAGGAAGATTAGTAACACTACTGAAAATGCCTTCACTGATAATCTCAAATACCATAGGGGGAGGGAGAAGAGAAGAGGGAGGATCCCTGTTCCTAAGGATAATTTAATCATTTCCATAAACCATACATGCCAAACCTAGTATGAAATATCTCAAGGATTTAATACTAAGGTGGGGGTAGGGTGGTGAAAGGGCCCATATAATGAAAGGACGCCTGGCTGGCAGTCAGACATTTTCATTTCAACACAGAAAGTGGGGCAACAAGAATGAGCTGTGCCCCTATCTGCACAGCCTCACCACAGGCGCCCTTTCTGGGTCATGCTGGAGTGTGACAAAGGTCAGAAACCTGAAAGTGGGTTTTATTACAGAACTGTGGAAGTTGCCCTATAGTTTAAGATGTCTTGGCTTTACAACACTCTTAGGTTTTATAATAAAAGTTATATTAATCTTAAAAATCAAATACAGTTCGTCATACTGGTATGAAATATGACATGAAGACTCAACTTGATGAGAGGTATAATTTGGCAAAGTGAGAAAGTTCTAAAGAAAATGGCTGAGTTTCTATACTGAGGTCCAAGGATCATACATTTCCTCTCCCTGCCAAACAGTTCCTCATTTGGAATGTTTAAATAATATTTTGTACTTTTTAAATCAAATATAATGCAGGCCTGTCCCTTTCACTGGTTTGCAAATCCACTGTGGATTCCTAAAGTTACAAGTTTCGATGCTCATTTTAATGACTGTCAACTGATCTAAGGGCAAATTATGCAACATGTCCGAATGTCAGACTGAGACCAAGTGAAACCTGTTTCTCCAAGAGAAAATGACCCAGCAATGACTTGGGCAGACTATAGTACTGGATGTCAAAAGTTAGAAAAAGTTTCCTGTTCGTGCTCTATCAAGGGTCGCATGCTGATGGTGGGAGAAACCAGAGCCAACATTGGGGCAAGGTTAGCTCACTTTCTCCCCACTTACCCCACATTCTTCCTTCCTACCTGCCTAACAATATGCTAGAGAAAGTGACTGATTGTTCTTGCCAGAGGGCTTCCTGCTTCCCCTTTGCCCTTTCCAGGTCCTCCACCTGTATGAAATTAGGCCAAATGGGAGCAACATCCCATGTGTACAAAGTGAGTGAGTTTGTGTGCGTGTGCACATACACGAGAGGAGTGTTTGCTGCAAACATGCCAGCAAGTGATAGTGCACTCATGTGTGTTTCCTGTAACATAGGGGAGCAGCAAATGTAACAATGGGTGTGAATCTGAACTTTTTATGTGGATATAAAGAGAGAGCCCCGTTATGAGCTACCTTTATCTTAAACATGACCTGGAAGGCATGAGTAAATATCCTGATCTCCTAATTCTTACTGTAAAGATCAGTTCATTAATTCCATGTCACCACCAAAGTTTAATGATCACCTCCTGTAAGGAACAATCAGGTTCTGCGTGGACAGTTAAATCTTCCTCCAAAAGGTCATGATTGAGGAAACATGCTATATAAGGTATGGGGAAAATATAAAGATCTCTTAGAACCCAGAACTCCCTGGCGGCTTTCCCCTTTGGAGGCGATAACAATGAAAAGGAAAAATATGGATTCAAATTGGGCTACATATAAAGATCTCCTAGAAGTAGTTAACAAATTGAAAATGAAAAAATACGAGGAAGTAAGACATCACCTGATGGGTTGGCTACAATATAATCAATTAACAGAGGTATTCAAGATAGACAGTAAAAAAGGTTTTGCAATGGAAGAATCAAAAGTAGATAAAAGAACCAATACAAAATAAGAAAAGAATAATTTCTAGAATGTACAGGCTTCTTTTAGAATGGGAGGCGAAAGACGAGGAGGTGAAAGAAGCAATGGTTAAATAGGCGAAAGATTCTGGCTAAAAAATATCCAACTATCGGCATGGGAAATATTATGGAATAAAGAATGGAAATCTACAGCCTGTTATACACTAAAGAAAAATCTTTGGACGGTGTTCTAGAAGTGGTAAATAACTCCCAGCAAATTATCCAAAATGTATAAAACGAGATCTAATACTTGCTGGAGGTGTAAACAGGTAGAAGGGACACTGTTTCACATGTGGTGGGGTTGAAAAAAAAAATAAGAACTTCTGGATATTATATATGAGTGTCTAAAAAAAAAAGTTTAGGCAAACCTTTATAAAGAAATCAGAAGCTTTCCTTTGGGGCATTTTAGATCCAGATATCCCAAATGAAAAAAAGAGAATAAGCTACAATGGCAGCAAGAATGTTACAGTCATACCTCGGTTTAAGTACGCCTCGGTTTAAGTATTTTCAGTTTGAGTACTCCACAGACCTGTCTGGAACGGATTAATCCACTTTCCATTACTGTACTTTCAATGGGAAAGTTCGCTTTAGGTTAAGTACGCTTCAGGTTAAGTACGGACTTCTGGAACCAATTACAGTGGTACCTCGACATCCGAATGCCTCAACTTCTGAAGGTTTCGACCTACGAAGTCAGCAAACCCGGAAGTATTTTCACTGCGCACGCGTTCTGCGCCTGCGCAAAATCGTGCTTCGCGCATGCGCAAAATGGACGCTTCGACATTCGAAGGTTTCTACTTACAAAGAGTGCCGCGGAACGGATCACCTTCATAAGTCGAGGTACCACTGTACACTCATACCTCGGGTTAAGTACCCTTCAGGTTGAGTACTCTGCGGACCCGTCTGGAACAGATTAATCCACTTTCCATTATTTTCAATGGGAAAGTTCATTTCAGGTTAAGTACGCTTCAGTTTAAGTACTCCACGGACCGTCTGGAACAGATTAATCCTCTTTCCATTACTTTCAATGGGAAAGTTCGCTTCAGGTTAAGTACACTTCAGGTTAAGTACAGACTTCCGGAACCAATTGTGTACTTAAACCGAGGTACCACTGCAATAGCTAGAAATTGGAAAAGTGAAATAGTACCAACAAAAAAGGAATGGAAGGGTAAATTATTTGAATATCTCGAATTGGCAAAAATGATGGTTGCGATTAGGAGACAGCCTAAACAAAAATTCCAAAAGGAATGGGAAATTTACAGAGATTATCTAAAAAATGTGTCCAAGTCAAAATCTGGATTTGCATTAATTTTTGCAAATCACAACATGGATTACAAATATAGTACGTGGAAAACAGTAGAAATGAAGAAAGGATAAAAGGAGCAGTTTAACAAGTAGACAAAATAGACCCGCGTTGAGGACGAAAATCTATTAGAGGACAAAAGGAATTGGGATTAAAGGATATGGTGACATAAGTCCGTATGTAAGAACTTATGGATTTATGGTTATATGTATGCTTTTTGTGTGTGTGTGTGTGTGTATATGTCCATTTTGGTTGTTGTTGTTGTTTTATTATTTTATTGTGTGTGCTGTTTGTTCATCAAGTAAGAAAACTAATAAAAGCAAACCGGGGGGGGGGGGTGATTGAGGAAACATGCAAGATAACCAGTTAGTTGTTTTGCAGGAGGATCATGACCTTTAGACTTCAAAATGGGCAAGGTAAACAAAATGATAGACAGGAACTTGTAGTAAGTAAACAATAGTACAAAGGAATAAAGGTATTATGACACTCATCCAGAAAGACCCCTCTCCTCCCCATAAGGGTACATTGGTAGAAAATTGTACTTAAAATTCCAGATTTGCAATTGCTGTGTAGCTCACAGGCTCTAATGGGACCCACCTTTCATGCTACACTCTCTCTCAAGGACCAGCTTCATGCTTCACCTGACCATGGACCAAGAAACAAGTGAGAGATGTTGTAGCCTTACTGGTACAGTATATCAATGGGGAGAGCTCAACTCTCATGCATTAGGTACAGATCTCTCATTCCTGAGTTCGGTTCCTCTTACTTTAAGACAGGGATACCTTCCCCTTTTCCTACTTTTAATGTGAGTTTGTGGCAAATTGCTGTGCCTATTCTTCAGGCTTTTGGGTGGTTAGGGGTCTTTTTTTTACTCTTTAAGATCAAGGTGGGTATGTACTGTATGATTTGCTACTCCCTTATATGTCGCCTTGCTGCCTGAAGCAGCATCCATTATTATAATTACAGTATAACTATTAAATTTGTATGACATCCTTTATTTGTAGATCTTGGGGATGTTCTCAACATAAAAATATAAAAACACAGAATACCTGATAAAACAATAACAAAAAACCCAATAGCCCCCCCACCCCACAAACACATTTTAAAAGGGTATAAGATGTTCATCAGTCAGAGGCACTTTTTATTTCATGTATGCTCCTTTTATTTCATGCAATAAACCAATCTTTCACTATTCCTCTGAGGTGCAAATTTCTTGCTAGGCATAAAGTTACAGGTAGGAACACATATTCATAATGAAAACACACACTGACTCCAGCAAAAAATCCTAAATCTCTTGGGAGTGTGTGTTGAGAACAGCTCGTAACAGAAGAGTTTCTATTCCTTATTTGTCTGCCCGCCTGTTCCACCACTGCTCCATTCAAGCCACTAAACAGTGCTGTGCCAGTACCTCCCCAGAGCCGATCAAACCACCTTCTGGGGCAACAATGAACTACTCCAGGAGTGGGAAGCCTTTTCTGTCTGGTGTGCCAAGATCTTTATCTGCCCAAACCCTGCAGGCCAAGTTTAACAGGTGGATAATGTCAGATTATAGCTAATGACTAATTTAGGCATGTATGAATAATGTGCATGTACGTTGAAACCCAGAAGTAGCCCCCAAACTTCATAAAGACATCACAAAAAGAGGCAAAGCAGACTTGCATGCACTCCGCCGACATGCGTGGGGGTCTTTACACCTCTGAAGTGTGTTCCTAATAGTGGAAATGAACACCTTCACCTGCCTCCCACTTGATATCGTATATGGTATTACGGGCAGGGGAGGGGAGGGGAGGGTGGTTTGGGAGAAACAACTCCACACACCAGATTAGGACACCTGCTTGACCTAATTTAGCCCACAGGCTAGGGGTTTCCCCAACCATGGATCACACTGTATGCCTAGCACACTTGCTGCACTACTGGACAAACTAGGAAAGCAATAAAACAGGAACTATAAGGGGATAATTTAAAAAATAGCTTAACTTGCAGGTTGGTATAAACATCATTATGATAAAATACTATATGGTGGGGGACTGCCAGCCCTGGGACCTACTTAGATCTACCAAGCTTCCCCATTTCAGCCAAGCCATGCCCAGTTGCCCTACATCGGTTGTCATATGGGACCAACAGGCATGGGGCAGATGAAAGCCCAGCTCAATATAAAAAGGTGTCCAGGCACAAAGCCCCATTAAAAATGCAGGGCAAAAACAGCACTTTTAAATGGGCTTTTGAAGACTCCTGCAGGTAATAAATAGTCACCCAGCATCACTGTGATGTCAAGTGTTTGCCATGTGGATGGCTCTGTCCCCTTACTAAATTTTAGCCACATGGGGAGGGGAAATAATGACCTGGACCGCTGGCCAGATTCAATCCCCACCCCTGATATATACCGGTATCATGGGTTTTCAACACAAAGTGGTTTCATTTCTAACTAAATAATACAGGTATACCTCCAGTTACAAATTTAATCCGTTCCGGAGGTCCATTTGTAACCCAAAACCGTTTGTAACATGAGGTGCGCTTTCACTAATGGCGCCTCCTGCTGCTGCCGGTGCACAACTTCCGCTCACATCCCAGGGCAAAGGTCGCAACCGGGAACATCTACTTCCGGGTTAGCAGAGCTCGTAACCTGCAGCGTTCACAAGGGGGACAGTACGTAACACGAGGTTCCACTGTAGAAGCAAAGTGTACCGGGTAGTTAATTTTGCTATGCCTCTCACCCTACTACAAAAAAGGGTTCTTAGTCCAACTGTGGCAGCTTCAGCTACTTAAAATGAATAAAGTCACTCACAAAGTCTCTTTTGATTTGTCCTTTACTAGAAACTCATGTCACCTTAGGGGTCTGTTTAAATACACTCACACCATGCCTCACACTGACATTGCCACACTTCCCTGCAACTGTAGCTAAGATGACTCAGAAGGTTTTAAGGCTACTCTGTTCTTGCTTGATTGAGTTTAAGCTGGTTTAAACATTAAAAAGGTGGGAGAGATACCTTCTTGCATTTGCATACAACACTTCATAATCTTCATGCAAAAAATGCTGCTCACTGTATTGATATGTTAGCAGAAACTTATGGGGACCAAACCCAAAGTTGTCTTCAAAGGTTAATACACATCTAAGTCACACTATTTACACCTACTGAAGAATTAGTTATTAGTTATTCCACAATAATAATCCAAGTAGCTAAATAGTGACGCCACTCCCACCTTTCAGAACTTTTTATAGATACTGCATAAATTCAAAGTTGCATTAGTTGTTGAAAGTTCAGGTCAGTGAATGTTATGTATTCTCTGGATTAAAAGAGTTTAAGGCTGTGATCTCGTGCTTGTAGTACAAAGCTGGATGTGAACATAAAAAGCAGTTTGCTATCAAAAGATCACAACACAAATGGTCACCTGGTCTCTAAAATGTGTGGCTTATTGCTGTCACAAGTCAATAAGAGCACTATTGTGGGATTTTGACTGCACTGGATAAGGCAGTTATCTCTTACAGTCTAGTCCTTATAAGGTGAGCATTAAATACATCAAAACGGCCATCTTAAGAGCAGCTAGAGACCTGCAAATCTGCTTTTTATATACAAGAAACATTTTCAAGCCTACCCCATATAATTGGTCTGCTTTAAGACAACAATGGTGCAAACATTGGAGAACCTAGTCTTCGTGGACCATCAAGCCATTTTCCTGTCTTCTTTTAACTGACAAGAACAGAAGGAACTGTTATTATTATTTATTGAATTTATATACCACAGGAACTGTTGTTCTGACCTAACTTCTTCTGTCTGCAGTGTGAGATTTTGCAACAATAATGCAACCAAACAGATTTTATAAGCTCTCTTGCAGCAATTTTTCGATCACACAGTATTGTTTCTCAACCTTAACATGCAGCAGCCATAAGCTGTAATTTTTTACCAAATAAAATAAAAATCAAGTATTCCTTTTCTATGCCAGGAAATAAAAACGAGTAAGAAGTTTCCAGATGTTTTTCACCACTAGACTTGAAGGCAATTTATAAAATGTACACCACTTGGTATGAGATCTACCGTAAGACACGTGATTTGTGACTGTGACCTATTCCTTCATTGTCTGTGGGAAAATGGGGGGGGGGGGTATGAGGAGAAAAATCAGCATTAGTTCTTTGCCTACTACTTGAGACAGACCCAGTTCCAAGATTCACAAGCATCTACTCAAACTGAATATAGAAATTTATTTATTTTTGTGAGTTTCCATGTATATTTTGTATCTTCCCTTTCCACTGAGGGGGAAGAGGGAAGCAAAATGGCATGAATATCCTGTTAAAACAATCTACAGTAGCCTTTACCTAACCTCATTGCATTACACTATTTTATTCTTTAACAAAATTTGTAAACCACTTGATTGTAATGAAACCTCAAAGTGGTTTACAAAAAATATCAATTAAAAATATCAATAAAGGACAGTTAAAAACGGGTGTTTTAGAAAAAACGTAAAACAAACCTAACTAGAATCAACAAAAAACAGATTAAAACACATTTAACTTCTTACATGTCTGGATTGCTTAAACAAACATGTTTTAATGCTGTCTTGTATACTGCAAGAGACTATTATCAAAGTAAGAAATAATGTTTTATCACTAGAATAAATCCTGAATTAGTCAATATAAACTATTGTACAACCTCCATCACAATAGGCATAATATACATTGCACAGCCGTAAGACCACAAGACTCTGGTGATGGGGCAATGGGTCTCTGCAGAGACTTTGTGTAACTACAATGGGCTATTGTGGATGAAAGTCAGCCCAATTGTCTGGGTTTGTAGAGAGGTTTTGTTTCTGCTGCAATATTATCCTTGAGTGTCCATGGGAATGAATGACAGCCAGTCACCTATAAGGGTGAATTAAGCATAACCCCCGATTTCTCTACCAGAAGGGCTTTTTTTGCAACAGTATTCTTTTTCTTTTTTTGCTGCATATGGCAGCCATTTTGTGCTGGCGCCCACGGCACTTTTATCAATATATGAGTACCAGCACCCCATTTTGTTATGAAAAATGCACTGCTACCAGCAATGCCATTTTGTGGAGGGAACTATGAAACCTGGGTTCAAACAGTAATGAGATTGACAAAGGTATGAACACCAGAGCCCACCTAAATAGTGTGCAGTATCTCCAGCCCTCAGGCTTTCTGAAAGCAAGTAGGGAAACAACCAGTGCACAATTTAAGAGGATGGGAGCAGTAAGAGCTGAGATTTAATAAGGGGAGGAAGCAAGAGAAACAACTTAGGTAGGTATACAAATTAAAGTCTCTAAGCAACAGAACTGGAGTATATGGAGTCCAATAATGGAGCATATACAAAGGTGAGCATTCAGAGACTGCAAGATCTGCCTGTGGCTAACCTAGTCCTAGAAAGCAGGAGTGGGCCTCGAGCCGCTACGTACACTTGGTTTGGAGCTGCTGCTAAAGAAGTGCTGAGGCCTTTGGCAGAGATCTTTTTGATCACCTGCATTTGTGGAGATGCAAATGATTGAACCTAGGACAGTCAGTATGCAAGGTAGGATCTCTACCATAGAACTATGGCCCATGTAAAGTGATCCGCTCAAGGATACCACTGGAGTGGGGGGGGGACCTGTCTGTTCTGTTGACTGCAGTGCATTGATTCAGCTATGTCCAAAATCGTTTACTACATCCCATAGAATTCAATGGCAGGACTGAACAGCCCTTGTCTGGGTGGCCCTACCCCTTAATATCTCTGACACAGGATTTTGTTTCTTGGTGTGAAACTAGAAAATTATTTTTTAAAATTACTTTAAAAAGCTAAATTGTTTATTCCATGATACATACTTTCTTCAGGAAAATCTTTAGCCACAATGAAGATTAAAGCCAAACAAGACTTGATTTTCAAGTCTTGGGCACAAGACTTCTCCTTCACATATTGCCAGTGTGGGCAGGGGGCAATCTGGACAAGTATCCTGCCATGAGTTCAGGAGAATTTAATCCATTGACCTCTACTGGGGCCCTGATATGATGGTGTGAGCTAATCTGTACCATGACCATAACAAAGGGTTAAAGCTCCTTAATGTCATATTCTCAATCTGGAATGGGGGTGCAAACTAGCAATTTCTAGAAGAAAAGGCTTGCACTCAAGGACCAACTACATGACAAATGTGACATGTAGTTTGGCCCCTAGGTAGGAGCAACCCTTCCTATATGGGCTGGGGATAAAGGTCAGCCTGATTGAATCCCACTAACCACCATGCAGTGGACAAGACCCAAAAGGTCAATTGCCACATAATGGAATTAATGTTCCTTACAACATATTCATTTAAATTACAGCCCAGTTGTGTAAATGTAAAAATAATTTACCTAAAATACTACTTCAAAATGAGAAGATCCAGAGGAGGAACGCACAAGTGCAGAATTTCAATGAACTTAGCTAAAAACTTACATGCATGAGTCTGGCTGGTCCCTCAGGTTCACAAACTCCACCTCCCATCTCCAGTACCTTCTGCACAGCAATTTATAACCTCCTTTCCTAGTATGAGGTAACCCATAGTTTGCCACCTCATCCCAAACCAACAAACTGATTATTTAGGCTTACCCAGCAGAATAAACCAAAGTCCACATGCCTGAGGGCCCAGCCAGGCTTGTCCATATAATGCCAAATCATGGTTTGGCATTGCATTTGAATCACCCCAATGAAACGAATACAATTCCAAACCACATCTCAGATACTGTAAACCCCGTTGGTTGAAAACTGTGCTCCATCATCTGTATAAGCAAATTTTGGTTCTTAGAACATAAAAAAAAATTGAATTTCATTTCATTAATTATAGGCACCTTTCAGGAATATGCCTTCCAAAGTGGCTCACAAGGTATTACAAGCATAAAATGAAGCACAATTTGAAATCTAGCAAGCATTAACGCAACCAGGGAAGCCTGCATACAGCTGCATATTCTGGCTGTTCATCCTCTCTCCATTATAGAAACAGCCACTGCAGCCAGGTGATAAACTACACACTTCTTTGAAAGCATCCATACGTCAATACACTACTCTGCATCCATTTTTTATTTGCAAAAGACACCAGTCTGGAGAGAATGGACTGTTTCAGCTAGGTGTTTGTCCAACTGCAGAACCATAAAACACTCCTTAAATCTTCCAACCCCATGCATTGGGGGTGTGATTTTTTCCACTCACTTGTACAACTCATCCTTATTTTTTGTACCATTCTTAGGTGATACAAGAATCTGCACACCTTTAAGTCTGCATTCCTTTTTGCAGGTGCCAGCTATTTCCACATAAACAGCACATAAACCCCTAACTGGTAATGCACAAGGCAAGAGATACAAAACCTCTTTTCAATATTTCACACTAACACACAAAATCATCCCTGCTTCCCCACCACCACCACGCTCACCATCTTGAGACACGTCTCTTCACCACATAGTGGAGTGGAGGTGGAGTGAAACAGAACAGAGTGAATGAATAAGTGAATAATGGTAGTGTAACTTACCCAACGCTTGGGGGTGGGAAGAGCAGCAATATCCAGAGACTGTTGCTTCAATTTTCCTTCTATGCGAATAGGCTTTTCTTGGGACCTTCTTTCTTTCTCCCCACCCCACCCCAGGGAGGTAATCAAGTCCTCTCAGTGCCTTTTAGCTCTTCAAGCTTGGTTTGGTCACAGAGCCTCCAAAAGAAAGAAGCTGTCATGTGAACTGCATTATCCTGGTACCCCAATGGGTGATGCCTAACTACTGCTCTGAAGAGTAAAGTAATGTGGGGGGACAGACTTTATATTCCTCCTCCCTCTTCTGAAGGTTGACAAAAAAGAATCTTAGGTTCTGAGGATTCAAAGTACAGGGAACTCCTCTTGTGTTTCTGTTCCCTCAGAACTGGGCCCCTTAAAAAGCTGCACCTGGCACCAACAATATCTAGGAAAAAAGAATGAAAAGATCCAGGTTAGTTTACTGTACTTAAAGCTTAGCACAGTGGTGTACAACAGAAGACAAACTACATGGCTATATTCTCAAATTACCAAAGCCCTGTGTAACCTAAGGCAACTTCAAAGGGGAAAAGAAACTGGCCTAACAAAGCTTTACATTTTTGATACAGTTAAAAAGACAAAATCTGTGCCTTGGCTTTAGTAAAAACTTGCATTCAAAACCCACATCTTAAATGGAACTACTGTCATACAGAATCGAAGTCAAGCCATATTAATGTGTAAAACTGTAAGCCCCTAAGAAAAGCAAAGGTCATTGTTTCAGGCAGAGAGTTTGCTTATACAGAACAAGCAGAATAATTACTACAGAACGCACGTTAGCACACAAGTCTGCAAGGATATTGTATTTTCTATCCAAGCTCCCGTTCGTTCGTTCTTTAAAAAACAAATGTTTTTTTTAAAGGTCCAAGGGCTTTAAGATGACACAAGCAAAAAATACACTATACTCCCCACACGGTAGCTTTTGCACGTCGACATAAACGCTGGAGCATCTTGCGTTCAGACAAAGAATTATAAAATAAAACATGCACGTGCGTTCCCCATCTTGAACACAGAAAATGAGTCAGAAGCCAGTATCACGTCGGCAGCACGGCTTTTAAAAGAGTGACTAACCTGGTTGCTTCTTTCCGACTCCTGTTCCTCCTCCTGTGAACAGCACTTTGAATTTAGGGTTGGGGGGTCGGGGGGGGGAGAGAAAGAGATGCGTCGATCTTCCGACCCCTCCCTGGACTATTAGGGAAAGAGGGTTAATAAAAATAAAGTATGCGGGGAGGGGACCCTCAAACGGGGGGGTGGGGTGGGAGGGGGGGAAGGGGATAAGTTACAGCAAAACGAAGAGCGCTAAACCACCGCTTTGCGAATCCGAAGAACAAAGATTGGGGTGGGGGTGTTTATACCCCCTCCCCTCCCCGCCCTCCTTAATAACCTGCCCGATTATTTCCGGTGATCATGATCAATAATTGGGAGAAATTGCGAAGTAGGGCTGAAAACAAAAGGGGGGGCGTAGACGGGTGGATGGAATCTGCCCCGCCCTCCTCGCGCGCGCTTTGAGGTTGGGGGGGGGGAGCTTTCCGCGAGTCCACAACCAAAACCGTGAAAATTGGGGAGGGGGGAAGGAGGGAGGGGCGACTTGCCCTCGTTTAGAAGCGAGCAATTAGTGCCTCCCTCCCCCCCTCGACTTTAAAGGCAGGCAGGCAAGGCAGGCAACCCACCCAGCCAGCTCCCGCCCGCTCGCCCCCCGAGGCTGTTCCGCAGAGCGAGCCTCCTCAGAAACCGCCTCACGGCCGATCTCTGCCTTCCCGACTGACCGACGAGCCGGATGAGGAAAGGATGGGGGGGGGAAGAGCAGCGAGCGGCGGGCGGGGGGGAAAAGCGGGCAGACCTAAAGAAAGGAAGGGAAAGGGTTAAAAGGGAGGGGGACGGGAGAAAAAGCGGGGAGGGGGGAACCGAAAGACGCGGCCGTCAGCGCGCGCGCCCACGGCGTGAGGGGAGCGAGGGAAGGCGTCGAGTCCGAACGCGGTGAGAGGGGGGGGGGAGCGGGAAGGAGCGCCGCCGCCGCTGCCGTGACCGCCCCTTTCCCTCGCGCGCCCGTTGTCTCGAAGCCCCCTCCCCTTACTCGCAGCCAATCAGGCTGGAGGAGCGGGAAAGGCGCGCGGAGAGGGAGAGAGCGTCCCCCCTCCCCTCGCTGCCGAGCGCGCGCCCCAACTGGGCTGCCGCCCTCTGAGGTGGCTCGGATCGTTAAAACTTGGGGTGGGGGCGCTGCGTGTGTGAGGGAGAGACAAGGGGAAGTGAGCTGGAAGCAGCCGGGGGAAACGGCGCCGGCGCCGTTCCTCCTCTTCTGTCTCCGACGCGGCGTAATGGTTCCAGGCTAAGCTGAGGAGACGATATATTTAACCCCATGCACCCCAAGAATTTGTAGCCAGTTCTACATCCCCCCCGCCAAAAAAAAAAAATGTTTTTCGTCGTATTCGCGCGCTTTGTAGGCCTCTAGAGTGAAAGGAAAACGCAAAAATTCATAAGCCTGCGCTGCCCTGAGGTGCGAACGCCTCAGGGAGGGCTCTGAGGGGAAAAGGGGAGTGGAATAACGCTGAAAAGGACGAGAGAAACGATCTGGAATTCAATAACTCACGTTCCTAAAAATACTGTAGGCATCTTTCCATGGGGTGGGACACTCACCGCCCCCCCCCCTCCACCATCAAACTGCAGGTGGCAAAGCTACACCCTCAGCCAGGAAAATTGCCACACCCGGTGCCGTGGCGCAAAACCAAGAATCGCCACGTGGTTTTTACATGGCAGCCCCCCCCCCCGGAAAAAAACTGCTAAATTGCACTTCGCATCAATGTTCATCAGTTGGAACTGTGGAAATTGCAGAGCCATCCTGGTGCAAAAGCAAAGATTTCCACACACATGAATTGGCATGGTTTTTATCCTGTATAGGCTCCCCCAAAAGGCATCATGAAATGGGGGGGGGTTACAGATCCAGGGCTTCACAGCACCACTATGAGGCAGAAATGTCGATCCACTCCACATATCCACATGGTTTCTACCTAAACTGTCATCAGATCACATCCCTGCCCACGGTTTGCACCACAAAAATAAATGGGCTGTGTGCTTCCTGCACCGCCACAGCACAAAAACATGGACTCAGGACACTGAACCTCATAAATTATCTTGATTTTTAAACTGAAGTACCGCAAAACGTCATCAAATCACTTACCAATTATTTTAATGCATGCCAGAGTGCCTTGAATGGTTTATGCTACACTAGTGGTGAATCCCTAGGAAACGGGCAAGATGAACTCTTCTAAATGAACACACTGCTACACACAGCAACCTTATGAAGCAAGCCAGTGTTATTTCCATTTTACAGATGAGTGTAGAAACCACGTGTTGTTTAGGGCTGCTGCCCAATATTGCTGCTGCCCCCCAGCTTGCCGCACACTGCCTAACATGAGTTCTCTTAACCCTATGGAGCAACTTCCAGGAATTCATGGTCACACATCTTCACAGCCACCTTCCCACTTAAACTCATTTTATGTAAGTAATTTTCACAATCTTTTATATTCCTTCCACCACAGAATCCAAATGGATGTAACCAGAAAACACCACCGCTTACAACAAAATCTAAACCATCCTGAAAGGAGAGCCATAGATAATCTTAGCATAGCTGCCAAGTCTCCCGTTTTCCCCGGGAAATCCCCGTTTTTCCAGCTGTTCCTAGCTGAAAAAAACGGATTTTTTTGTTTCTCCCCGGTTTATTCTGTCGCGGCAGCCATTTTGGAACTGGGCGGAGCATGCTCAGAAGCGACTTTTGATGCTGCTCTGCCCAGTTTCAAAATGGCTGCAGTGCGACTTCTGGCGCAGCGGCCATTTTGGAACTGGGCAAAGCAACATCAAAAGTCACTTCTGAGCATACTCCACCCAGTTCCAAAATGGCGGCAGCGCTACTTCCGGTCTGCTATTTCCGGCCCGGTCCCTTATTTCTCTGACAGCAACTTGGCAGGTATAAATCTTAGAAACAACCCAGACATTATAATTAAAGAAGCGGACAAGGGTGGAGCTGTCGTCATCATGAACAAAACTGATTACATCCAGGAGGCTCAGAGACAACTTTCCAATACCGCCTTTTACATAAAATTAGACTCAGACCACACACAAGGATACAAAAAAGAATTGAACAAGATTGTTAAGGAGCTACCCCCACACATCCAAGAACAGATCATCACAAACACACCAGCGGCACCTCAGCCAGGAACTTTCTATCTTCTACCTAAAATACACAAACCAGGAAATCCAGGACACCCCATCACCTCAGGTATTGGCACTATTACAGTGGGTGTTTCCAGCTATATGGACTCTGTTCTGAAACCATCTGCCATCAGTGCTCCCAGCTATGTATGTGACACCACAGATTTTCTGAGGAAATCTTTGAATAATCTTTCTAACAATACTATACTAGCCACAATGGATGTGGAATCTCTGTATATCAACATCCCACACAACGATGGTTTACAAGCCATAAGGAACACCATTTCAGATAAAATCACAGCGGATTTTGCTACCAAACTCTGCCATTTTGTCCTTACCCACAACCACTTCAGATTTGGTGATGACCTGTTCCTCAAGATCAGCGACACAGCAATGGGCACCCGCATGGCCCCACAGTATGCCAACATCTTCATGGCAGATTTAGGACAATGTTTCCTAAACTCCTACCCACTCAAATCTCTCTTGTACCTCTCTTGTACCTGCGATACATTGACAATATTTTTATTATCTGAACACATGGTCAACAGACCCGGGACACCTTCCACCAGACATTCAATGACTTTCACCCCACCATCAACCTAACAATGAACCAATCTATGCAAGAAATACATTTTTTGGACACTGCTATAAAAATACAGGATGAGCGTATCGACACCACCTTATACTGTAAACCAACTGACTGACAAACATACCTACATGCTTCTAGCTATCATCCCAAACATCCCAAACAATCCATTGTATATAGCCAGGCCCTACGTTACAGCCGCATCTGTTCCAACTCTACAGACAGAGACTCTCACCTAAGAGAAGTGTGCATGCACACGAAAGCTCATACCAATGACAAACTTACAGTAGTTGGTCTCTAAGATGCCACTGGAAGGATTTTTTAATTTAATATTTAGGTGGCCCAAACAATCGCATCTTACCCTGACTCTGGTGTTTTCATATAGACCACGGATAAGGGGCAATAAGCGTTTATCTATATTTGTGGCACCAAGCTTTTCCCAAAGTCTGTCCCTTGGTATTAGATCGAAAGCAGATTTAAAATCTATAAAAGCTGCATATAAGGACCCCCCTTTTCTAGAGTATTTGTCCACCAGGTGTTGAAGGATCAGGGCCTGGTCTATAGTTGATTACTTTGCTCTGAAACCAGCTTGAACTTCTGATAGAATATGCGACTGTTAAGGATTCTGCTTTAGGAGGATGCCTTAAATAGTGGCATATGCATGGGCGTAGGCAGGGGGGGCAGGAGGGGGCAATTGCCCCCCCCTAGAAGCAGGGCCACTGGCCAGCCTGCCCCACTGCCAGCCCGGTGCCGTCTCCCTTCTCCCTGGCTGGCTGTGGGGCGGGCGGCGGGAAAGCACCAAAGCCGTGCAAAGCGTTGGGCTGGCTTTCCCTCCCTCCACCCCACAGCCAGCAAGGCAGAAGGGAGACATCCCTTCTAGCCGGCTGGCTGTGGGGCGGGCGGAGGGAAAGCCAGGCAACCGCTTTGCGCGGCTCTGGGGCTTTCCCTCCACCTGCCCCAGCGATTGCAGAGGGGGAGGAGGGGATCGGAGCAGCCCGATTTCGGGCTGATCCTGGCTCCCCCTCGTCCCTTCCTATCACGGAGGGGGAGGAGGGAGTCGGAGCAGCCCGATTTCGGGCTGATCCTGGCTCCCCCTCGTCCCTTCCTATCGCGGAGGGGGAGGAGGGAGTCGGAGCAGCCCGATTTCGGGCTGATCCTGGCTCCCCCTCGTCCCTTCCGATCGCGGAGGGGGAGGAGAGAGTCGGAGCAGCCCGATTTCGGGCTGATCCTGGCTCCCCCTCGTCCCTTCCTATCGCGGAGGGGGAGGAGGGAGTCGGAGCAGCCCGATTTCGGGCTGATCCTGGCTCCCCCTCGTCCCTTCCTATCGCGGAGGGGGAGGAGGGAGTCGGAGCAGCCCGATTTCGGGCTGATCCTGGCTCCCCCTCGTCCCTTCCTATCGCGGAGGGGGAGGAGGGAGTCGGAGCAGCCCGATTTCGGGCTGATCCTGGCTCCCCCTCGTCCCTTCCGATCGCGGAGGGGGAGGAGGGAGTCGGAGCAGCCCGATTTCGGGCTGATCCTGGCTCCCCCTCGTCCCTTCCTATCGCGGAGGGGGAGGAGGGAGTCGGAGCAGCCCGATTTCGGGCTGCTCCGATGTGGCCCTGCCCCTTGCCCCCGCCCTTGCCCTTGCCCCCGCCTCTTGCCCCCCCCCCCTGATTTTCATCCTGGCTACGCCCCTGGGCATATGTTTCAGTCCTGTAGTGGTCTGTCTACAGAGACCCAAGAAGCTGTTTTGAACATTTCATCCAGGGGGGTTCTTTTCTGAAATGTTGCCAATATATTTGCCCCTAGCTGAATGTGCCAAAATACATTCAGGCGCCTGAAAGCTAGATGAAGACGATGTATAGTTGGTCTCTCTAAAACAGACATAGTGGGCTACTTTTTTTTACCAAGTGTGGATGGTTTAAAAGAAACAAAAAGAGTCCTGTGTTGTTGCAGGGATCTGGTGTGATTCAACATACGGTAGAACTGAAGGGCATGAGATAAAAGGTGTGCGGTGCTAAGAATGGCAAGATCAATCCCCTGCTCCATGATAGGTCAAATTGATTTAACTTTAACTGAAGGGTAAGAACACAGGATGATTGTTGTCATTTTGGGAATACGTAGTTCAAGCTCTACAGAAAAGGCCAAAATCTCAAAAACCCAGTGTGCTGAGGTTTACGGTCAGTAGCAAGTTTGTTTTGAGGGTGAGTAAATTAAGGGGAAAGGGACCCAGGTGGCGCTGTGGGTTAAACCACTGAGCCTAGGGCTTGCTGATCAGAAGGTCAGCGGTTCGAATCCCTGTGACGGGGTGAGCTCCCGTTGCCCGGTCCCAGCTCCTGCCAACCTAGCAGTTCGAAAGCACATCAAAATGCAAGTAGATAAATAGGAACCGCTACAGCGGGAAGGTAAACGGCGTTTCCGTGTGCTGCTCTGGTTTGCCAGAAGCGGCTTTGTCATGCTGGCCACATGACCTGGAAGCTATACGCCGGCTCCCTCGGCCAATAATGCGAGATGAGCGCGCAACCCCCGAGTCGGTCACGACTGGACCTAATGGTCAGGGGTCCCTTTACCTTTACCTAAATTAAGGGAAGCAGCTTCAAGGGGTTTAAATAAGCTCCAAGGAGGAACTTTGAAAGCGACATTTAGACTCCAAGATGTCATACAGCGAACTGGAATGGAGGTGGAGATATCAGATAGGAAGTTTGCAGGTATTAGAAGAAATGGGATGTCCTCCAGAACTTGCAGTTATGCCGGACGGAGCAGAAATCCGTCTTTTCAAGAAATTTAGTTGAAGGTCTGGAAGCTCCAAGGGCTGCTGTGAAATCATGTATAAGGGCAGGCACCCCCAAACTTCGGCCCTTCAGATGTTTTGGACTACAATTCCCATCTTCCCCGACCACTGGTCCTGTTAGCTAGGGATCATGGGAGTTATAGGCCAAAACATCTGGAGGGCCGCAGTTTGGGGGTATAAGGGGGTAGATACCAAAGTATTCTTGGTACCCAGGTGGGAGATTTGCATGAGATTAAAAGAGTGGAAATTACTCTGGGATGGAAGCTCAGGGCTAGAAGGGTCTGCCTTTCAACCTCCAGGCAGTTGTAGGTGAGGATGTTGGAGGAGGCATGTCCTGCAGCAATCCAGAATTTCCAGAAGAGGTCATGGATTGAGAGGGAAACCAGGTCTGAAACCTATAGCAAATGGGGGGCAATAAAGATGATATGTGTTTTCTGATCCCCAATTCTCTTCATTGTTCTGGAAATAAGAACCGGACATGAAGAGTCTTCTTGAAGCCCTCTCCTCAGATTCTGGGTTACCAGTGAAGTAATAAGTTTCTGCTCAAGGAAGCAAACAGATCACCTCTTTGAGGAGTTGTGGAAAACTCATTCCTGCCTGTCTGTTGACATAAGAATTGGTACATACGCTGTCCAGGTGAACAAGGATATCTCTGGAACTGTGTCATGAAGGAAAGGCTTTCAATGGAAGTTGACTCACCCAAAGAAGTTTATGCTGCAAGAGGCTTCCTTCTGCCACCATGTCCCTTAAACATTGCTCAGCTTGCATTGCTCAGCTGGACTGACTGACACCAGTTATTACCACAGTCTCTAGCAGGGCCGGATTTAGGTTTGATGAGGCCCTAAGCTACTGAAGGTAATGTGGCCCTTTATATGTGATATTTCAGGGAGTAGGCTAGCAGGCAGGGCCCATTACTTACATCATAGGAGCCCACACCACACAAAACACTTACTGTATGTAGGTTTTATTTTATGTGTTTTTTGTCTTATATTTTGGAAATGTACATCTTTTTTTTCTCCCCTAAAATTTTTGGGGGGCCTCCAAGAGAGTGGGGCCCTAAGATAGAGCTTGTTTAGCTTATATGTAAATCTGGTCTCTAGGCTGATGGAACAGTGCAGGAACTCCTGTCTTGATGACTTGCTTGAAGTGCTAGCTCTTGTGAACCTCTTAGGGAAGGATTTAAGAAAGATAGGATCTCATTGTGGAAGGGTAACAGAAAGGTTTTTGAAGAGACAAACCATGATGGAAATCATCTTAGCAGTCTGGTGGGGGATTGAAGATGAACTGGGTAGCTTATTTTGAAGGGGTCCAAATCCTCTCTTCTGAGAGAGAAACACTGTTCAGACATGTATTGAGGGGAACTCCTGGATGCTGGATCTATTGGACAGGTTTTGTTTACTAGGATGCTGAGACACCTCAGCTGAGGTAAATTGGATGATCCAATTCCTTGGCTGAAGGAACTGTTGTTGTTGTTGTTGTTGTTTAGTCGTTTAGTCGTGTCCGACTCTTCGTGACCCCATGGACCATAGCACGCCAGGCACTCCTGTCTTGCACTGCCTCCCGCAGTTTGGTCAAACTCATGTTCGTAGCTTCGAGAACACTGTCCAACCATCTCGTCCTCCGTCGTCCCCTTCTCCTAGTGCCCTCAATCTTTCCCAACATCAGGGTCTTTTCCAAGGATTCTTCTCATGAGGTGGCCAAAGTATTGGAGCCTCAGCTTCACGATCTGTCCTTCCAGGGAGCACCCAGGGTTGATTTCCTTCAGAATGGAGAGGTTTGATCTTCTTGCAGTCCATGGGACTCTCAAGAGTCTCCTCCAGCACCATAATTCAAAAGCATCAATTCTTTGGCGATCAGCCTTCTTTATGGTCCAGCTCTCACTTCCATACATCACTACTGGGAAAACCATAGCTTTAATTAGACGGACCTTTGCAGGCAAGGTGATGTCTCTGCTTTTTAAGATGCTGTCTAGGTTTGTCATTGCTTTTCTCCCAAGAAGCAGGCGTCTTTTAATTTCGTGACTGCTGTCACCATCTGCAGTGATCAAGGAGCCCAAGAAAGTAAAATCTCTCACTGCCTCCATTTCTTCCCCTTCTATTTGCCAGGAGGTGATGGGACCAGTGGCCATGATCTTGGTTTTTTTGATGTTGAGCTTCAGACCATATTTTGCGCTCTCCTCTTTCACAAAGGAAGGGACACTGATAAAAATAATCTATGTAAAATGGATGAGCAGTCAGGGCTCATCAACTCTTCAGAGGCTGGAGAAGATACTGAAGGAAAGGGCTCCAAAATAGAACTGGTTGTTCCTTCAAGCGAATCTTATAAATTAATACAATCATACAGTTGTAGAGCTGGGTCAGGGACACAAGTGTCATTTAGCCCAAGCCCCTGCCATGTAGAAACCACAACTAAAGAATCCCTCACAGATGGCAATCCAGCCTCTGTTTAAAAACCTCCAATGAAGGAAAGTCCATCACCTTCTGAAGTAGCCTGTTCCACTGTCAAACAGTTCTTACCATCAGAAATTTCTTCCTAATGTTTAGTCAGAATCTCCTTTCTTGCAATGTGAAGCCATTGGCTCAGATCCTGCCCTCTGGAGCAGCAGAAAACAAGCTTGCTCCATCATTACTGTGACAGCCCTTCAGGTATTTGAAGATGGGTATCATATCACCTCTCAATCGTTTCTTCTCCAGGCTGAACATACCCAGTTCCCTCAACCATTCCCCCATAAAGCTTGGTTTCCAGACCCTTCATCGTCTTGGTTGCCCTCTGCTGCACACATTTCAACTTGTGTTCTTCCATATTGCAGACGGGATGGAATGATTCAATCCAACAAAATATGAAAGTATCCAAGGAAAGAGCATTTGTAACATCCTCCTTAATGAACTGATGGTCCTCCAGGTGTCTGTAAAGGGCCTGAAGTTTGCCATTAAAAGGAAGGAGTTATGGCTGGCATCCCTGTAGTCATGAGGAAGAGAGGGCTTGTTACCAAAGGGTTAAGAATATATGGAGCTGCCTTTTGACTTGGAAGAATGCTATTTGGGCCTGTTGTTGTCACATCTATTCTGGGAAGAAAAGAGGGATGAAAAGAATGTTTCAAAGTGGAGGGTTTCTGGTGCCTTTTTTTTTAGGAGGCACACAGACAGCCTCTCTCTTGTTTGAGTGGGTTTTTGTTTGCAAAGCATCTTAGGAAAGCATCTGTGAAAAAGACTGCTGGTGAGGCTAATCTCATTTGCTGATATGAAGGCAGTCCTGGCAAGTATGAAGAAACTGAGGAGGCTCAAAGGCTAGGGCTAAAGCCTCAACTCTCCTATGTAAGGTAAACTCTGCAATCTGGGGGTTCACACAACCCCTCAATGTATTTAGAGAAGATGGGAAGGGGGCATGGGGCCACATGGAAAAGGCATGCCCCCACACCACCCTCACACTCTTCTGGTGACCACACATTCAAAGTAGGGTTGCTAGACTCAATAGAGGACAGGACTTCTGTGCCTTTAATTGCCCTGCTCTCTTTTGAGTCTGGAAACCTTAAAGAGAAACCAGCAGACCCTTTGTTTAATTTCCAAGCAAAGGGTCTGCTGGTTTCTCTTTAAGGTTTCCAGACTCAAAAGAGAGCAGGGCAATTAAAGGCACAGAAGTCCTGTCCTCTATTGAGTCTGGCAACCCTAATTCAAAGTTACATCAAAACATCTACTCATGTACCAGTGTACACAAGTAGAACTTCTGATGTAATTTGAGCATGCAGATATTAGGAGAACATGGCAACAGGGAGGATCCCACAATCCCTTTAATACATTCTTTCAACATGTCAAGGGGTTCGTGTCAGCCCCACATTATCTCATCCAAATTAATAAAGATTTAGGAGTTATGGGATCCACTAAACCATCTCTTCACATAACACTTGTTAAAACATCCTTGGGTTAATACAATTTCTTGAACAAGAAAGGGATGGTTTACCCCACCCAAAGGGTTCTGAACATTCTTTATTTTCTTAAGGCAAATTCACACACCAGGAAAGGAACCAAGGAACCTGAGGCAAACAGAGTAGGAAAAGGTAGGTCCATTCCAACTGGTCTGGTGGGTGCTGGAAGAGTTTCTGAAACATTTAACTGAAAGGTGTCCAGAGCATACCAGACAAAAAAGAATCTGATTTGCCCCTGTGCACTATTCTTCTTCAAAAGTATTATTAGAACCTTTACCATCAATGGAGGAAGCCCTAGCAAAAGGACCAATGGAGAGGAGAGCAGTTTCCTAGATTTGCAGGGCTGGGGCCTGGAGGTTAATGGAAGAACCATTTTCTCTTATTCGGTAATCAACACAGAACACAGCAATAGGGAAAAAGCACTTTGCCCCCAGCATAGCCTTTGGAAAGATAGGGAAGGCAGAAAAATGTAACCTGACTTCTGGACATACCCCTAGAATGGATTCTGCTTCTAAAATAAGAAGGGGAAGAACTTTCTCTAGCCTGAAAACTTTCTCTGAACTAGGAAGAATAGTGGTGGCACCTGTAGCTATGGGACCTTCTCTTAAGCTATGGGAACTGGAGCAGGAAGAAAAATGTCCAGGCATTACCACTTTCAGTTTAGGCTGGCAGTCTGCAGTGTCCCTATGCCATTCGAAAGGAAGAAAAGGGCTTATTGTGACCCTCCATAATGGCAGGCACACCCTCCATGGCTGAATGAGCCGTGAGCATGTATGTGGATGAGGCAGACACCTTTTCCTGCAAAAAGCACCTATGAATCATGTCAGAAGGAGGGAAAAATATTTCATTGGTTCCCTTCTGAGAGAAAGCATGAGAAAGAATAGAGTGCATTGTATAGGGACATTTCCACAGCAGGACTTAGGCTGTGCTCTCAAAATCTTTTTCCCCAACCCAGAGCAAGGTGAGTTAGGTTCTGAAGAAAAAATAAGGTTCAGGATGGTTCATTTATTAAAATAATTTATATACCACTTTTAAACAATAAGTCACCAAGGTAGCAAACAACATAACTGAAGACAACCCACTAAAGCACGTTAGAGTATAATTATTATTTTTTTGCTGATCTAAAGAATAATTAAATCTGGTATGCCATATGGAAAAAAATATAAAGATTGGTATATAACAAATCAAAGGTCCAGGAAGGCCTGAGTGAACAGATATGTTCTTACTAGTTAATGAAATATCAGTACTGTTAATGCCCGCTGAATATCTAGGAGATCATTCGACAAGGTGGGTATCACCACAGAGAAAACCCATTTCCAAGTGGTCATTCTATAAGTATCTGCAGGACATGGTGTGACCAAAGAAGGCAGGAAGTGTTCTTTCAAGTAGCCTGGTCCCGAGCTGCATAGAGCCTTACAAGTCATCAGCAGTACCTTAAACCTGGCTCAGTAGGAAATTGGTAGCCAGTGCAATTCCTTCTTTCAGCGTGGGCCATCCCATGTGGAGAGAATAGACAAAAAAAGTAACTGCTATCATATATAATGCTTGTGGGGAATTCCTAAATCACTCAAGCTGTTGGGACTTCCATTCCCCATAAATTTTTCCTAAGTTTTTTGAGGATGGATGATGACTGAGGAATGATCTGCATCTTGTCAAGGACAAAATTCTCAGTTAGGAGGATATCTCAGAAGCATAGGACATTTGATAGCAGCTGAATTCCAGAATGTAGGTACATAGGGTTCAGAGACGGATTTTCACCTGTGGACATAGCTGCCAAGTCTCCCGTTTTTCGCAGGAAACCCCCGTATTTAAAACCGTTTCCCACTGGCAGCCCGGATTGGAAAAAACCCGTAAATCCCCCGGATTTCAGTACCTGCCAGGGAGGCTCCTTCTGCACATGTCTTTACATGCGCAGAACTGATTTTGAGTGCTCTGCCCATGTCTGGGCACCGGAAATCGGGCAGTGGCAGCACCAGAAGTCGCTTCTGAGCATGTCTGGACATGCGTAGAAGCGACCTCCGGTGCCACTCTGCCCATGTCTGAGCACCAGAAATCGGGCAGCGCTGCTGATCCTTGAATTTTCTAACTGGGAGTTGGAACGTGTGCCTGTGGATCTAACCTTTAAGGATAGTGTACTGAGCCTCTCCAGATGATGGATTGCAACTGGTGCTGATGGGAGTTGCTGCCGAAAAGCTCCACAGGCTAGGTTCATAGCTGTCCAGTTTTCCCTTTTCTCGCGAGAAAGCCTCTTCAGCATAAGGGAATTTCCCTTTAAAAAAGGGAGAACTTGACAGCTATGCTCAGGTTGGAGAGTCAAACAAAGACCATAGCCAGGTGATATGTTGCAACAATTACTTCCAAACTACAACATAGAAGATGCAGGGAATCCAACTTCCTCTAGACTAGGGTCACAGGGTTTCCATCCTTGCATTAGCAGTTGTGAGGTACTTCTGCTTGCATTTGACATGCTAATATTCCTCCCCACCCTTTTCTTTGTTTAGTAATTTCAAGGTAAAGGTAAAGGGACCCCTGACCATTAGGTCCAGTCGTGACCGACTCTGGGGTTGCGCGCTCATCTCGCATTATTGGCCAAGGGAGCCAGCGTATAGCTTCCAGGTCATGTGGCCAGCATGACAAAGCCGCTTCTGGAAAACCAGAGCAGCGCATGGAAACGCTGTTTACCTTCCCGCTGTAGCGGTTCCTATTTATCTACTTGCATTTTGACATGCTTTCGAACTGCTAGGTTGGCAGGAGCTGGGACCGAGCAACAGGAGCTCACCCCGTCACAGGGATTCAAACCGCCGACCTTCTGATCAGCAAGCCCTAGGCTCAGTGGTTGTTAATATTCCTCCCCACCCTTTTCTTTGTTTAGTAATTTAATAAGCTTTTATTTTTCTTCATTTTTCTTCACATGCCAGGCATGAGAGTGATGAAGCATTTGCCCAAATATACAAATTGAGTCCTGGGGTGGTATTCAGCAAAGTTTTATTCAGCGCAGAATGAACGGAAATGAATTAGCATGGCTAAGGTAGGTCTATTAATTTCAAAGGGTCTACTCTAAGAAAGACTTAGTTGGATACAACCCTAGGTTTCTTGAATGGTGGCTTTACACAAAGATGGTACTATTTAGACTTTGAACTCACTCTTTGATTCGAATATAAGAGATTTGTACTTGTAAGTTCATTTGATTTCTTGAGAAGTGTTTGTGTCAACTACTCAATTGGTTCTTTGAATCGTTCAGTACTATTTCATACTGAACTGTGATTCAAGGATTGACAAATAAATTTCAAAAGCATAATGCAAAGTCTCTTGTTTGAATAAATGCCTTTAGTCATGTGAGAATATGGATGGGCCTACAGGCAGCTGACATTCTTGGCTGACTTTCACGGGGTGGAGAAAAGCAATTTCATCACTGTTCCACATTATCAAAAAATGTTGGAATGCAGATATAGACACCATCCTAGGGTCACTAGGCATAGCGTATATTGATTCTGAAGCCTTATTTAACTGTTAAAAAAGCGAACAATCGTCTGTATCCATCTTTTAGGCAAATGCACGTTTTCTAAATTTATATTGCAGGTACATGTATTCTATCCCATTCACTTCAGTTTATGAACGCTTCAGTTCATGAACAGACTTCCGGAACCAATTACACCCATGCTTTGGGTTAAGTACGCTTCAGGTTGAGTACTCCATGGACCTGTCTGGAACGGATTAATCCACTTTCCATTACTTTCAATGGGAAAGTTCGCTTCAGTTTATGAACGCCTCAGTTTATGAACAGACTTCCGGAACCAATTGTGTTCATAAACCGAGGTACCACTGTAGATCAATGGTTTCTGAGATAAGAACATACCTTTAAAAAGTGCAAGGAGGCAATGCAGATCTGTGGAAATTAACTGGAATTTTGCTGGGGGACTACTGTATGATCACACAATCTGCCTACCATTTCATTTGATTATAAATAAAATAAAATAAAATGAGCTTTGGAGAGAAAATGGGAAAAAGTGAGGTGCAACTGTGGCAGAGATGTGATGGGAAAGAATACTGACATATTTGGGTCTGCAAACACCCTGTGTAACATTCCTGTTATTCACAAACGCATTTGGAGCCACCCTTGCATTATCCAAACCAGTTATCCAACCCAGTGCAAATCAGTTACATCCAGGACCTTGCAGGGGCAACCCTGCCATGAAACATCTCTCTCAGATGGCAGACTTTAGGCACCATTAAGGCGAAGGAAAACTCTAAGCCATGGAATAATTCCCACTCAGAGGTTCTCCTGTTCAATGCCGCTGAAGCGACGAAGAACTGCATCATTGTGCCAGCACTCTTGCATAGCTCCTGCTGATCCCAAGGAGGCAGAAACTGCTGCAGAGAGAAAAGGGTACAGTACTCTGCTTCCCAAAGGGCAGTGGGCTGTTTTTGACGACGATCCTGGTATTCTGCCTGCCTTAGCAGCAAGCCGGACCCTCATCTTTTATTCAAGGGCCTTTGGAGAGCTAGTCCTCCCAGTACAGTATCGATTTCCAGAGGACCTGGCGTAAGGGGAAGTTCGCCACCGCGGACGCACACTAGTACTGAAAACGGATGCCAGATCAGAAAACCAGACGTGGCGTGGGGAGCGCGCACCCGCTTCATGCACGTGGCACACGGAGACTGTTGCCTGCTTACTAAAGAGGTGTCCTGCAGCAGCCCATTTGCCTCCTACGAGGCTGCAGCCTCCCTCCCCATTTCCGTGTGTGTATGTGGAGGGCTCTGCCTGCGTATTTCAGCCAAGCGCGTGAGAAGCGCGTCCCCTGCCTTTTCAGGGATGTGCTGGAAGACGAGCGGAGCGCCTTTTTCCAAGACGGCAGCCAGGCCCAGCCTGGGAAACCTGGGCGTTGGCTGGCAACATGCTCCCCTTGCGCCAGGCCGCCGAGGAGTCCAAGAACGCAGCAAGACCTCTTCCCTGAGGCGGTCACTGGGAAGAGGAGGGAGGAGGAGCGCTGTGCGTCCCAGGGAGGTGGGTGGGTGGGTGGGGGACGTGGCGCGCGCGTTCGCGGGGCCTGCAGCCGCTTGCGCGGCGCCGCCGCCGCCTCTTTCCTGCCTTCCTCGCGCGCCAGCTGGAGGAGCACAGGCAGCGACTTTTGCAGCTTTGCGGCGCCGCCTTGCCATCTTCTGGTGCAAGCCGGCTAGAACCGGCCTCAGCAGCAGCAGCAGCAGCAGCAAAGGGGCGGTGGCGGCCGCGACTCCACCTCCTCAGAAGGACAGGAGGAACGCGCCTGCACGCTTCTCCTTCCCCGGGGGCGTCCCTTCCTATTCAAAGGATGCTGCTGCTGTTGCTGCCGTCGCTGCTGTTCGCGGGATTGAACCAAGGGGAAGTGGAGAAAGGGGTGCAGCTCGTCCAAAGGCGATTATGTGTATTCCCTTCTTAACACCGCAGCCCTACACGTCTAAATCAATCTCAGCGGAGCTTGCTCTCCCAGGTTAAGTTGGCGCACATTCATTAATTAAAATTTAAATCGTCACATTTATAATCTAGCAAGGAGCTCAAGGTGGCATGCAGGGTTCTCCATCTCCTCATACTATCCCCACAAAAACCCTAGTTACAGGTAGGTAGCTGTGTTGGTCTGACGTAGTCGAAACAAAATTAAAAAATTCCTTCCAGAAGCACCTTAGAGACCAACTAAGTTTGTCATAGGTATGAGCTTTCGTGTGCATGCACACTTCTTCAGATACACTGAAGCAGAAGTCCCCAGACCCTTATGTATAGTCAGATGGTGGGGGGGGGAGGTATTACTCAGAAGGGTGGAGGGAGTGGGTGATTGACAGACTGATGACTGTTAAGGACTGCAAATGGTCTACAGAACACTTCAATCTCCCAGGACATTCTATACAAGATCTCAAAGTAGCTGTCTTATTACAAAAGAATTTCAGAAATAGACTGGAAAGAGAAGTTGCTGAACTGCAATTTATTGCCAAGCTTAAAACCACGGAGAGACCTGGATTGAATAAAGACACTGGATTCTTATCTCATTATACATGACAAAGCTGGAAGGAATTCTCACCCCTTGCTTTTTCCTGTAGACCAGGGGTGGCCAACTCCCAAGAGACTGCGATCTACTTAAAGAGATAAAAACCTGCAGTGATCTACCCCCTTTTTGGAGGTTCAGGTCAAAGTTGTTGAGCTTTTTTGGGGAGGAGGAAGGCCCATTTTTAGGCATTCAGATCAAAGTTGTTGTTGAGCTTTTTTTTAGGAAGAAGGAAAGTGCTATTTTGGGGGATGCAGGGCAAAAAAATTGAGCTTTTTTATGGGAGCCAAAGTTGTTCAGCTTCTTTGGGGGGAGCCAGTGATCTGCCAGTGATCTACCACAGGCGTCCAGTGATCTACTGGTAGATCACGATCTACCTGTTGGACGTGCCTGCTGTAGACCATTTGCAGTCGTTAACAGTCATCAACAGCTATCAGTCTGTCAATCACCCACTCCCTCCACCCTTCTGAGTAATACCTACCCCCCACCATCTGACTATACATAAGCGTCTGGGGACTTCTGCTTCAGTGTATCTGAAGAAGTGTGCATGCACACGAAAGCTCATACCTATGACAAACTTAGTTGGTCTCTAAGGTGCTTCTGGAAGGAATTTTTTTATTTTGTTTCACAAAAACCCCGTGAGGTAGGCTTGGCTGACTGAGACAGTGACTGGGCCAAGCTCACCTAGGGAGCTTCATGGCAGTATGGGGAGGAATTGAATCTTGTTTTCTCCCAGTTCCTGGGAGTGAACGTGAGTTCACTCGTGTGAACCACCAAGGTCCGGCACGCAGCAGAATCTCCATAAGGAGGCTGGGAGGACTGAAGCAGTGTTGCCACCCCATCTCTTTTTACTGACCCTTCCATTCTGCCTTTTGAGGCTGGGACTTTAAGTTGGTGTGCAAAGCTTTGCCTGAGGATGGAGGTGGAGCGATGGGAGGGAAGCACCACCTGCCATATTCATAGAAACATTGAATTGAAATCATAGAACTGGAAGGGACCACAAGGGTCATCTAGTCCACACCTATCAATTTATAAGGCAGTGTTAATAAAATGGTTGTGTATGTCACTCTCACTGCAAAATGGGGCTGTTGATGGCTTCCCTCATACAATTGTTAGATGAGTGAGATGCAGGCTGGAAAGCACTTTGTAGAACCAAGGAATGCTACCAGAGCAAAAGATTCATTCATTCATTCATTCATTCATTAAAAATGGGTGTATTTCAGCCTGGTATCCCCAAACAAAACACGGAGGTACACTTTTGTTCTGAAGTCATTTTATCAAAATTTAAGATTAGATGGTATCCACTAATGGAGAACAAATGGGGACAAATAATCCAAAAGTGGCATCTACAAATATCAAAAGTGCTCCCCTGAAGTTTGTCCATAGCTTTTAAGGGCTGATTGGACAGGGGTGGCCAACTCCCAAGAGACTGCGATCTACTTACAGAGTTAAAAACTGGCAGTGATCTACCCCCTTTTGGGGGGTTCAGGTCAAAGTTGTTGAGCTTATTTGGGGAAGAGGAAGGCCCTTTTTTAAGGCATTCAGATCAAATTTGATGTTGAGCTTTTTTTAGGGAGACAGAGAACGCCATTTGGGGGGGGTGCAGGGCAAAACAATTGAGCTTTTTTTAGGGGAGCCAGAGTTGTTGAGCTTCTTTGGGGGGTGCCCGTGATCTACCATTGATCTACCACAGGCATCCAGTGATCTACCGGTAGATCATGATCTACCTGTTGGATGTGCCTGGATCATTAGGAGAAGTGAAGTCTGCCCAAAAGCCTCATTGGGACCTAGTTTGAAATGTAAAACCTCATCACATCCTGAGAAGACCCAGGGAAGAGAGAAAAATAGGGAAGGGCGGGAAAGCCATTGGTATTGTTTCTGTTTATGCGTGCCATATCAAACAGGAGGCAGAATATCATGGGGTTTGGGGAAATAAAGCTTGAGCCTTTTACCCTGTACCAGTCTGAGGCAAAAACTACACTTCTTTGTTTGGAACTGTTTGCGTCTTAGATAATGCAAGAAACTGTATTTTCCAGGTGTAGTAACCTGTAACAAGGTGGAATGAATGCATTGGTAATCATCCCATCTTCCTCTTTTAGGTCTTGACTGTTCTCAGCCCCACTTTTATTCTCCTTTGTGGCTCTGGACTCCACGTGTCAGACATAATTGCTGCAGGTATACCTTGCAGCAAAAACCAAGTGTGTGCAGTATACCTGCATTTTTAAACATTTATGTACTGTACATATGTCAAGATCTTGAGATTGGAATGGGGCTCCCAAGCCAGGGGCAAAACCAAGCGTTCTTTCACCCAGCTCAAAGACCCGGTTTGGCACACACACCCCATCCGCATTTGCATACACACCCACACAGGTTGGGAGCCTCAGTGGTGCCCCTCTGGAGGTGTCGCGGGGCAAAAAAACCTGGCTAGCCCCTCCCCTTGCGTAGCTACGGCTCAGCCCAAGCATTACTATAGTGTCTTTCAAAAAATGTAGTTTTGTTATCTACTATAGCATGAAATGTTATCTATACTGTATATGCTGTCTATGTAAAAGACCTGTGAAACTGTGTGTCTGCAGAAATCATGTTTGTTGCGTGAAGTGTAGAACCATTGTGCTGTTCTTTTTCTTTCTACCTCTCTATCCATGGCTAATTCACTCTCTACTCTTCCTGCATTCCTTTTTAAAATCTCACTCCTGCCAGATTGCCAGACATCGTTCAGCAAATAGCAAAGAGCTGGCCAGATCTGAATTTTCATTTTGAGCGTCCCATGTTGGCATTAAAAATGTGTGCCTTTCGAGAATGTTTCACCATTTGCCCTGCAACCTGTATGCCTTTATTAACCAATTTTAAAAGCCTCTATTTATATCCTTGTTCTTACAACAACCTGTGTGCCTGTTGTTTTTTTTGAAATAGTAAAACTGGTGAAGTGATTGGTCTCATTGTGGGAAAGTTATCCTTTCCCTCAAATTTTTCTCCAGCTTCATCCTTCAACCATTTAGTTCTGTACTGGCTATAAATATGACCACATATGTTCAAAAGCAATGTGGGGGGAGGTCTCTCTTGATAACCCATTTCCTCTGTGGGGTAGCCTTACATAAAGGGTGAATGTTATGCTTACTGAGGATAGGAACCGATAATTGCTCTCTCCCCACCTTCTTTCTATTTCCAGACACTGCAATTGCTGGAAGCAGAGGAGGAGGAGGAGGAGGAGGAGGAGGAGATGCTTTGAAGGGAGAACTAGGTCAGTGTGTAGATGGCAGCTGCCTCTGATACATTGTGATGCTAGGAGGAAGGATGCAGAGGGGGGAAAGAAGGGAATGGCGGGAAAGGAACGTAAGCAAAGCTTGCAAGGGAGGCTTCAGTAGCAGCAGGGGAGGAGGAGATAGTGAGAGAGTCGCTGGCAGCAGTTGCAGGGTGGGGACTCTTCCTGAACGCTGATTGCACAAACAGCAAACACCCCCTTTTCCCTCCTCCACTTTCTT
Organism: Zootoca vivipara; assembly: GCF_963506605.1. Classification (NCBI taxonomy): domain Eukaryota; kingdom Metazoa; phylum Chordata; class Lepidosauria; order Squamata; family Lacertidae; genus Zootoca; species Zootoca vivipara. The sequence goes on along the minus strand of NC_083291.1, from coordinate 30,794,446 downwards.
TCCTCCCATCCGCATTACTTGCGTCCTCCTTTTGGGAAGTAGTACCCTATCTGAGATTGAGAAAAAGGCTGCCACAATCAGTTACACGTTTTCTTTACTATTGCCTGCCTGGATCAGAACTGATCGCAATGAAAGATTGCTTAGAGGTTTTCCTGCACTAAATGTGAGAATGGGGAAACGGCATAGGTGAAACACATGAGGGACTGGAGGAGACAATGGGAGAGGGAGGGAGGGAGGGAGGGAGAGAAGATTCCAAATGATGAAGGAATAGGAAGAAGCATGGAAGGGAAAGGAAAGGAAGTGACAGCTTTTAAAAGGCAAAAAGGAATCAAGATGAGGGGGAAGCTGTGGGGGATGGTGAGAAGAATAAATGGAATTCAGGGAATTCAGAAATAGAGGGAGAGAGGGAAGATAAAATGAAGCATGGGACACAGAATTGAATAGAGTCCTTTGTGCAAACAATCTATTTTTTTCAGGGTGAAATAACTTAATATTCCAAAATGCACCATAGAGTGCTCCCTGCTTTTCACTTTGCTGTGATGCACATGTTCTGAGCCACCTAATTCCAAAAGTTTCACTGCATGTCTTGGAACTAGCCGGTCAGGGATGGTATCTTCTAGTTCTGGCTCGGATAGCCCCCTTGCTCACACAGCGTTCCCAGTACCGTTAGACCTTCCCACTGCACCATTCCTGGAGCATTTAAGCTGCACCCCACCTCCGCCAGCATTGCCATTTCTGACCTGAAGGTCATATTGCCACATTTCCTTATTGCACACATCTCAATTCTTTGCACATTTTCGCATCCCTAGCACAGGCTGCTTTGCATTAGCTGGCGCAAAGAAGCGTGCAAACTGTGGAGCATGGGTCATACCACAAAGGAAACACAGTAGTTCTGCATTCCAAGCCATATCCTATGTTCTGATGTGCCTCTCTGGCAAAAGGGCTCTTTCTGCTGTTCTTTTCTCCTTGTGTGCTTCTGTTTGCTACACCTTCGCTTTAGATACAGCCGTCAGTGGCAAAAGCCTGTCTTTTGGCTCCCTGTCTCAAAAGCCCAGTTCCATCTACCCAGCCAAAGATAGAATGGCGCCGTCTGCACACATGCGCCCATGCACGCACGCACACACACACACACCCCTCTCCTTCCCACCCTGATGCTGACAGCCTTTTCTTCTGCTCCTCCCCTCTCCAGCCCTTTCTTTCTGCAGTGCTCCCAGCCTTTACTGCAGTGTAATCCATCACTCACAAGGTCTGGAGGGGCTAGAGAGCATAACTATTCACTGACTAGAGGGGGAAGAAAGACTTTCAGAATGCAGAGCCTTCAGAAGCAGAATTCGCCAGCCAACGGGCTTTTTCAGACATTTAATTTATTTAGTTTCTTTGTTTTCAGGCATGGAAGGGTGGGGTGGGCCGGGGGAAGAGAAAGGTTGCGCTGCCAACATTCCAGCGAAGGTGACTGAAAAGAAACCAAGGAGACGGGGGAGAGCGAGAGGCAGCAGCAAGCAAGGAGCACAGAGGAGAGCTGTGAGAAAGATGAACAGAGGCAGACAAAAAAAGAAGAGGAGGGATGTCAAGAAGGGAAAGGGAGCAGCCATGGTGGAAGCGGAGAAAACCAAAATGGAGAGCAGCAGACAACACAGACAGGAAAATGTGGGCAATACTTGGGAAATGTATTGAACATAAAGAAAGGGAAGATGCAGAAAACTTTTCAGCAGGGAGAACTGCTTAAAGATGAAGGGAAAGGGACCAGGGAAGGAAGAGAGATATGAGCACACAGTTTTAACTTTGAAGTGTTTGAGTAAACATTTGCATACAAGCAGCACCTTTTCTATTAAAAATAGAGCTGCAAATTGCACCAGTTTTTAGTCCAGTCCTGGGAGAGGTTCAGCACATTTCAAAGGTTGTTGCAATAATGGTGAATATAAGGGTAGCTCAACATATTAGTTGTCGTTCCCAAAGAAAGTTTCCATGATTATTGTCACACAGCGTAAGCAGAGGGAGGCACCTCACCCCCCCCCCTGAAACCTAGTTTCTTCCATTGTGACTGAGCAATGATGAGCCAAAGAAATTGTGTGTTGTGACTTGCAAAGCAGTTTATTTCCTGATACCTGAATAAAATTGAAAGTATCTTACATTTATGTGTCCAACGTTGCTCTAATAATCCTAAATGGAGGTGTAATTCATGGTAGTGAATATGTGTTGTACCCTCAAATTGTAAAGTAGAAAGCTGGAGGGAGGGGGGGGGATAAAGACACAGCTGAGCCTTTGTCCAAGTTTCAATCATTTCTCCAGCTACAGGTTACTAACCCACGTATCATCTTGCAAAAATGTGGGTGTTAATTTGTAGAAATTGACCCAATCAGATAGCAGAAGATTGTTGATGCCTTAGCTCAGAAATACTCCCTACGGCAGGAATAGCTAGTACTGTACTGTACTGGATTTTGTGTTGTGGAAACAAGAGTTCAGGTGTATGGAACATTTTGCTAAGGTGGTAAAACTCTGTACATTGCTGAAGTTGCTTCCAGGACATATAAACTTCCAATCTTTTTTTATGTTTTCTGGTGGAACTGTGTTTTGACCTTTCATGCAAGTAAGGAACTAGGAACCAGGCAGGAATCATAAATATATCCCAGTTTTTTGCAATAGGCTTGAATGTGGGAGGAGCTGAAGCCAACCTTTCAAAAGTTGAATCAAAAGATAGCTGTATCTGTTGTCAGGAAGAAGTGAGCAAGATTTGAAGGAAGACCTGTTTATGTCTCCGTTTCTCTGCAACAGTCCAGTTAGTCACATGGAACATATAAGTTCTGTGTCCTCTTATTAACACAGCACTTTTCTTGAATTCTTCTGGGTGGCTCCTGGTCACTTTCAAGAGTTGCCAGTGCAAGTTGAGGGCTCCGAAATTAACAAGAGAGTATTGCCGAGTGTCTGGAGATCATGCCTTGTGATTGTTCCATTCCTTCCTGACATACATATCCTGGATGGTGCCTCTAGGAAACTGTTCTTCCTCTCCATGGGAATTATTCCATAGGATTCCATGGGATTCTCTTTATTTATTTTGTGAAATATATTGTTTGCTTGATTGTAGAGAAAATCAATGACACTCAGCTCTATTTCTCATTTTCATCATGTTGAGGTGGGACTTTTGCCACCTTTAATGAGTGCTTGGTCAGTGGTGGTCCAGACGAGGATGAATAAATAGTTCAACCCAGACAAGAGTCAATACAGAGTGGTGGTGGTAGGCTTAGTAAACAGGTTGGTTGCGGAAACAATATTCTCTTCATAGAATCATAGAATTGTAGATTTGGAAGGGACCCTGAGGATCATCTAGTCCAACCCCCTGCAATGCAGGAATATGCAGCTGTCCCTTATGGGGATTGTACCTGCAACCTTGGCATTATTAGCACCATGCTCTAACCAACTGAGCTATTCAGGGTTCATGAGTTTGCGCTTGTCCTTTAGGGATCATGTTCACATTTGGGAAGCACTTCTGGGCTCAGCATAGTTCCAAGATGCTCATGTAACCACTGTGGTCTGGAGTTCTTTCCATCACCATTGGGTAATAGTCTAGTTGTTCCTGAAGGTCAGGTTCTACCTCTGATACAGTCAATGTGATATACCCCTCCAGATGTTGTTGGACCACAGCTCCATTGTCTCTGACCATTGCCTGTGCTGGGACTGATGTAGCCCACAACCTGTGGAAGGCTTCCCCTGAGGCATCTATGGTCATTCTTGTATTGATGACTTCCATGGCTTAGAGTTTCTGCTGTTTCTGCTGTGACTGCTCTTGAAGACAGTTCAGAAGCTTCACCTGGTTCAGATCCTGTCTTGCTGAAAGGCTGAAGGCATTGTAAACACATAACGACCATTTTGAAACATCTTTATGTGCTGCCAGGCTCTTCCTGCGTTCAATTCAAGGTTTTGGCCTTCATCTTTAAAGCCCAGTCTTGCCTATTTCAGGAAGCATCTTATCTTGTATGAGCCTCAGCAGGCCTTAAGATCCGCCAACCAAGTCCTTTTTCTGGGTGCCATAAATCGTGGCTTTAGTCTTTTTCTGTTCCTTAAAGCTTTGTTCCAATGGAGATTCAGCAGACACACTCTCTCCCCTCTTTTTCCCTCAGCAATTAGATTTTAAAAGCTTAGTTATTTGGCTTATGCTGTCGTTCCGTTTGCTTGGGTAAGGCTTTCTGCTGTTTGGTTAGACTTTTTGCATATTGGAACTTAGATATATTTTTTTAAGACTTGAATGGTACATTGTTATTGTAAACTTCTTTGCCTGGAAGGGCATCTACAAAGGCAGCAAATAAAGAAATAATATCTAAATAGTGAGCTGCTGTAGAATTGGGGGGGGGGGGAGTGACTCAGTTATGGATCATGAAGCCCCCTATTTGAGCCTCACCTTTGCCCTGAATTCACCAGGATGCCTTATGCAAGCCCCACTTAGCCACATCTCTCCTTGCGCAATGTGCTGACAATAACGCCCCCTTCTTTCCAAAACTGCTGTAAGGATTGCAACAAGGGGACAGCTTTGATCCAGCAAACGGTGAGCATAACTCCACTTGCGGAATGGGACTTTACCCAGCTCCCTCCTCCATGCTACAGCTCCCTGTGCTGCCCCAGGGGACTCAGGGGAATGATGTGAGAGGTGATGTGAGGGAGCTGCAGATGGAAACAGAGCTAGCAGGTCACGTTACCCCTCCCCATGCAAGCAGAAGCACCTTGACTCTTGCTAGGGCCCCTTTGGATCTAGCCCAGGGTACGTGAAGTGCTCTGAACACTTGGAAGCACTCTGGAAAGCTAAGTATTAAATAAACCAAGGTGTGTGAGCAAAGGGCAGCCAGCAGGAGGAGAGCCAATTGCTGCTGCTGTTCTTCCTCCCCCTTCCTCCCGCATCTCTCTCTTCACACAGACATCTATATGAATTGGGGAGGTGGTGGCGGCGGCCCAGTCACCTCAGGCAGCCGAGTCTTCGTGTCGTTTTGAACGGCATATACAGTATACATCTCACAACACCTCCTCATTTCAATAAAGCTTGAGCAAGAGAATGTCCAGATGGGGTAAAATCTATCTTAATTAGTGGGAAAGTTGTGGATTTTCAGCTACAGGCATCAAAATTGTATTTCACCAGTCCAAGAGGGCAGAAGCCTGGGGTCCCCCCCCCCCAATATCCCGCTCAAAGGCTGTGGGGGTTGCAGTTCAAAACAGACCCTCCTATTTCAGAGCACCTTTCTGAGTCCTTAACGGCACACATTTTAAGTCTGATCCGGGGATCCACACAAAATAAAGCGTGGGTGTCAGGGGATTGTTGCGGCTGCTCTCGAGTAAAGATGCTCCAGTCTGCTCTGTCTTTCAGAGTTTTATTGTGCATATTATTTACAGTGCAGAGATATCAGGAAACATGACTGCCTAGTCCGATTCAGAACCCGGCAATGGCTCCCGTCGCGTCTTGGACCAGCATAAAAGCCTGGGCACCCCAAAGCGCCGCCCCCTAGCCCTGCGTGTGGGCGCGCACCTCAATTTGGGTGCCAGAAGGGGCTGTGTTCCTTATCCCGTCCTTTGGCTGGAGTGTTGCAGAGGCTCCGACACCTCACTGCACTGTTCTTCCTCCTCTGGCCAGCTGGGTCGGTGCCGATGCTCTGACACGTCTTGGAGCCCCCTCTCCACTTCGCTCCATTCCTCATCCCCTTCTCCTGACCCGCTGCTAGCGCTGTCACTGGGCAAAGTGCTGGTCAGGATGACTGGGGGAGGGTCCCTGTAGGGAGTCCCCCTGACAGTGGGATATGATGTTCACACTGAATTCTAATTCATGGTCATTGACTTTGGGTGCTTTCTTCGTCGGACTTCAATATTCCATCATCCTTGAACACTGACCAGATGTTGAACAACATCTGGAGGGCCACACAGGTTTCCCCATTCCTGGTTTGGGGGTTGAGGTCCTAAACAGATAGGGGCTGCACTGTATTGTTTAAACTCAAGATGAGACTTGGCGTGCCATCTTGACTGATGTTGCGGAGCTTCCTGTCAGCTGTGCTATTTCTGAAGCACAGTAAATGCACTGGAGGAATAAGAACCATGTGTTCTACATCTCTATCAAAGAATCGTAGAGTTGGAAGGTGTCCAAGGGTCATCTAGTCCCACCACCTGCAATGCAGGAATCTCAACACGTGGTCTCCCATCAAATTTGAAACCATGCTGGACCCTGCTTAGCTTTGCAAGTGCTCTGGCACTTTTATTGCTGCACCACAAGGAGGCTTCCTTGTGTATTTATTTGACAACATTTATATGGGACCCAGGTGGCGCTGTGGGTTAAACCACAGAGCCTAGGGCTTGCTGATCAGAAGGTCGGCGGTTCGAATCCCTGTGACGGGGTGAGCTCCCGTTGCTCGGTCCCAGCTCCTGCCAACCTAGCAGTTCGAAAGCACGTCAAAACGCAAGTAGATAAATAGGAACCGCTACAGCGGGAAGGTAAACGGCGTTTCCGTGTGCTGCTCTGGTTCGCCAGAAGCGGCTTTGTCATGCTGGCCACATGACCTGGAAGCTATACGCCGGCTCCCTTGGCCAATAATGCGAGATGAGCGCCCAACCCCAGAGTCGGTCACGACTGGACCTAATGGTCAGGGGTCCCTTTACCTTTACCTATATGTGACTTAAGAAAACATCTAAGGGGCTTACAAAAATATAAAATGAAACATAAAAACTATTGATAAAAACAGTTAAAGACAAGTATAGTAAATAAAATATTCAAAAGAAAGAGTAGCCAAAAAGAAATAAAGCACATGGGGGAATCTGTGGTGTAGTACTATGAATGGGGCAAGTCCTCTGCTTGAGTGGGAGTAGACAAGTTGGAGCAGGTGCTTATGAAAAGCTTCCATCTGCCACAGAAATTGCAGGTCACCAATTGTTTCTTTTATAGTGTTTAATGACGACATAGATGGGATCCACAACAGCCTGTTACTTTGTAAAACTGCTCTGCAAAAGTGGGTTACATGGACTGTGTTTCTCCCCGTGTGATCTTGATACAAGAGGAGGTTTGACGACAATGACTACCAGATCAAGCTGCCGCTGCAAAATGAACACAGCCAAGTGAGAGATACCTGAGCTTTCTAGATTTTAGCAGTGCTCCCATTTTAAAAATGTGCTGAGCATAATTCCGGTTAGGAGTGAATCGTGCTTGGCAAAGTAATGGCACTAAACAAACTTGAGGTGTATAAGGTTAATAATCTCCGCTGATATCAGAGGCTCAACAAAGGAACAGATGAAGCTGCTGGAGGACATGCCATTGTGTAGGATTCAGTTAAGTGAGCTTTGTGACCCAAGAACCGGTGACCTCGCCCACAGTGACTTAGCTGAACACACAGTTCTTACATTATTCACACTGGTGCGCTCAGACATTGCGCTCCAGCTCATTAATGCCTAATCACTGATATGTAACTTAATGCAGGTTTAGCTTATGAGCGCAAAACAAAGAAGGAGGGAGAACAGAAGGAACATGCAGTTAGTACTTGTACAGTTTCCCCACTCTTAAAGTTCTTCAAGCATGCAACAAAATCCTCCCACTTTGGACACAGAAAGCATCGCAAAACTTGGGACTGGCAATAGCGAAACCACTAGACCCCATTGGACCAATACCTGGGTCCCAGTCAAAAGTATTGCCAGGGCCAGCCCACCCATGAGGCAAGGTGAGGTGACTGCCTCAGTCACCAGGATCCGCAGAGGCAGCAGATCCGGGCTCCAAGAAATGCATTGCCTGCTGCTGCTGCAGCTGGCATGGTTAACAGCGGTGGCTGTGGCTTGCTCCTTGCAGGCCAGATCACCCTCCTCCAAATTGGAGGCACTGCCAGTTTCGTCCTATCTTTGCTCTCAATGTAGATCTTTACAGTGGACGCTCGGGTTGCGAACGTGATCCGTGCGGGAGGCACGTTTGCAACCTGCAGCATTCGCAACCCGCAGCGCTGCATCTGCGCACGCGCGGGTTGTGATTCGGCGCTCATGCGCAAAGCGCGATGTAGCACTTCTGCACATGTGCAAGTGCTGAAACCCGGAAGTAACCTGTTCCAGTATTTGCGGGTTTGGCGCGGTGCGCAACCCGAAAACACACAACCTGAAGCGTCTGTAACCCGAAGTTTGACTGTATTACCCCATTGTTCCTGATATAGATCTTCACCAGAGGTGGACCTTGGTAATATGGTGCCCTGTCTGCGGGCAAACACCGGCTCCCTCAGCCTGTAAAGCGAGATGATCACCACAACCTCAGAGCCGTCTGCGACTGGACAACTGTCAGGGGTCCTTTACCTTTTGGGACGCGGGTGGCGCTGTGGTCTAAACCACTGAGCCTCTTGGGCTTGCCAATCAGAAGGTTGCCGGTTTGAATCCCTGTGACGGGGTGAGCTCCCATTGCTCGGTCCCAGTCCTGCCAACCTAGCCGTTTGAAATAACGCCAAAAAGTGCAAGTAGATAAATAGGTACCACTTTGGCAGGAAGGTAAATGGCGTTTCCATGCACTGCTCTGGTTTCAGTGTTCCGTTGCACCAGAAGCGGCTTAGTCATGCTGGCCACATCTGTGGATAAATGCCAGCTCCCTCGGCCTGTAAAGCGAGATGCGCACCGCAACCCCAGAGTTGTCTGCAACTGGACTTAACTGTCAGGGGTCCTTTACCTTTTGTGCCAGGCCAAAATTCGACACCCACCACACTAGTCCTCATGCTACCTCTCCAGAGCTAGGCAAGCGCTAACTAGGTTTTGGGAAGGGCAGCAAAAGGACTCTAGGACCAGTCAGAGCCCTCACACCTCCTTCCCAAAGCCTGGCACTTACTAGGCTTTGGGAAGAAGGATGGAAGGTCCCCTGTTCGGGGGATCCGGTTGTGCTGCCCTAAAGCCGCCTCTGTCTTCACTTAATGGAGATTCAAAACCTCATCAAAATTCCAAAAGTACAGACCAGTTATTGCTATGGAACAGGGGAGCCATGCAGTTGCCTGGGGAAGGAATTGTGCATTAGATGTGCAGGAATGAGCAGCTGGCGAGAGGAAAATTCTCTTGCCAGTAACATGAACCAAAACAGCTGAAAACAGAATGGGGTCTCCTGATGATGGTCTGAATATGAATGCAGACATGCCTTGGAGTTCCTGGGGGTGGGGGAAGAGATTCTGGGAATTCCAGAAATTTGCAGCTTACCGAAGGAAAACATCCAGGGTTTGCGCAACTGAAGATTTGTCTCCAGCATCTAGGCAAGTGACTGTGGTCTAGAAAGTAGGGTCCTGTCAGGATACTGCTGAGGGCGGCGGAACTCAGCTGACCTAGGCTCTCCTGCAACTAACACAGAGAACTGCATATTTTGAGGAACCCTGCGATGTAAATGGAGGCTGCTTGAAAATGTGGTTTCTTTGTTGCTATCTTGCAGCTCCCTCCAGTGCTTACAATGTGCAATGGCACCATTTGCCAGCTTTTGGGGGGGGGGGAGAACTAGGATTTAACAAAACAAAGACGTCAGCTTAACATTCAGATTTCTGGTGCCAAAAAAAGCATGGAAATGGCTAGGCTATGGCTCCCGCTTAGGCTTTCACCCTATCTTAGTGGTAACATGCAATCTATATAGCCTCACAATACTGTGTTTGCCTACAACATCACCTCTGCACTTCCCCTTGCTCATTCAGCTCAAGTCCTCTTCTGAATTTCGCAGCAACACTGAAGCTGGGTTTATGCAGGTGCGGCCCAAGCCATTTTTACGCCTGAGGCAAAGGACAAGAAGACGCATTTGCCATTCTGTGCACAAAATCTGACTAGGTTGGTGGTTGAATTTTACTTCAGCCCTGGTGACAGAGCAGGGTCCTCCCTCCGCTGGGGCAGAAAGCTAGCTTAGGGGCTGCAGGACACACCATATGGCACACACTTCTAGCCACTTTCTGCCCCTCTTAATTTGCCACCTGAGGCAGCTGCCTCATTCGGCCTCGTGGAAGGGCTGGCCCTGGGTTCATGGTATGTTAATAATAAGTACACTCACATTCTAAGTTTTCAGTTCTGACAAAGTGCCTGCTTCAAAGCTTGCCACAAACTAGAGATAGCTATGCATTCCAACAGGAGATAAATACAGCAGATCTGGGTCATAGCTGCCAAGTCTCCCGTTTTTCGCGGGAAACCCCCGGGTTTTAATCCGTTTCCCGCTGTTATCCCGAATAGAAAAAAAATCCCGGAAATCCCCCGGATTTCCTACCTGCCAGGGAGGCTCCATTTCGGGTGCCGCCTCTGCCCATGTCTGGGCACCGGAAATCGGGCAGTGCCGGCACCAGAAGTTGCTTCTACGCATGTCCAGACATGCATAGAAGTAACTTCTGGTGCCACGCCGCTGCTGATCCCGCATTTTTCAGCAGGAGACTTGGCAGCTATGATCTGGGTTGTTGTCCTTCCCCTGAGATTTGGTGACAATGGGCCCTGTTTGTCCCTCCAAAAGGACCTTTCAGGGAGACCATAGCTGGAGGAAGTGTTGGGGGGCAGCCTCAGCTCAGATCTATTTGCATGCCAAGCAACCAACACCACCTACGGAATGGGGCAAAAAGCTCTGAAATAAAGACACAGATTACAGTAGTGAGTGTTGGTCTCATGAATGCACATCTCTCTGTGCTCTCTTTTTCCTGGCTAACATGGCTGCAGGAATGGGTTAAAATAGAAAAAGAACCAAAGCTGGTGGGGTGGGGAGAATGGGCTGGAGATAGAGGAATAAACCGTGTGTATAGTCATCTATCTACATGACTCTGGCTTGGCAAAGTGTGAACGCTGGCAGGCCAGAGAAGAAATTTTGGGGGAATTCTGGAGACTGGCTTGAGCTTTCTGTCTTCTAAGGAGACTCGGCCGCTTGGCTTCCAATACCAACAGGCCAGGCTGCTGCTTGCCAAAGCTGTGGGTACCATGTCTATCCTAGCCTCTACTTAATATGATAGTGCAGAAAACCTATTTTCTGGCGCTTGGTCCTGGAAGTCCCCATTGTCTCTACACGGGAACCCAGAAGGCAAGCAAAAGGCAGAAAAGGCGGTCAATTCACTTTGCACGCTGCCCCTGAAAAGCAAAACGCCAAAGCAGCCAAGAGCTGACCAAAAAGCAAAGTCTAAGCGAATCCAAGGAACTAAACCTCTTATTCATACACATTCCCAGCATTTGGTGGCCATTTCATTATTGACTTGTAAAACTAGGGTTGCCAACTTTTGAAATAAAGGCTGTGGGTGGGGTCCAACACCAAACCTGCCTCATATACAGAAAGAACAAAATCAGACTGGATACCTTAGTTGGTTAGAGTATGGTGCTGATAACCCCCAAGGTTTCAGGTCTGATCCCCGTATGAGACAGCTGCATATTCCTGCATTGCAGGGGGCTGGACTAGATGATCCTCAGGGTCCCTTCCAAGTCTACAAGTCTATGATTTCTATGAAAATAAGAAGTGTGTGTGTGTGTTTGGTCCATTGGAGAGCCAGTGTGGTGTAGTGGTTAAGAGCGGTAGACTCGTAATCTGGGGAACCGGGTTCGCGTCTCCACTCCTCCACATGCCAGCTGCTGGGTGACCTTGGGCTAGTCACACTTCTCTGAAGTCTCTCAGCGCCACCCACCTCACAGGGTGTCTGTTGTGGGGGAGGAGGGGAAAGGAGATTGTTAGCCGCTTTGAGACTCCCTAGGGTAGTGATAAAGCGGGATATCAAATCCAAACTCTTCTTCTTCTTCATTGTTTGTCTTTCAACAGACCTCAACACAACCCCCCCCCCAAGGTTGGTCAGCAATCCTACAAAACACACTCATAAGCTTGGGTTCCCCAGGCCTGAGAGTCTTGCTCCAAATAATGTCATATCAGGCTTCTTATCAGTGCAAACTTGAGAAACTTGTGTAAACATTGCAAATCCCATTTCTTTAGCCTCAAACTCAACAAGGTAGGTGGATTTGCTAGTAGGGTCATGCCATAAAATCTTCAAGTTTCCCTTCACCTTCCCTTCACCTAAAAGATCTTTCGTTTTTCGAATACATACACAAACATGCACTTTCTGTTGTGTTGAGCTAAATTAAATGCAGAAGTCTCCCCTCCCAATGTGCACATTCTGTCCTTTACTCTCTTCTCTCCTTCGCCTGCTATACAGTCTGAAGTCCCTGGGGCAAGGTCCCTCCCATGTCTTAGGAGCCAGCTAAAGGGAGGATGTTTAGCTTTTTAAGCATCTGGCTTAGGGACCATCAGCTGATGTCATCACACTCTTTGCCAGCTGATTGACTGACTGCCAGGCCCTCCATCTGTCAGCAGTCTATAGCAATCATGCATCTTTATCATAGGCTTTTCTTTCCCATGTGTTATTTTTCTGGCCTTGCTTTCTCTGACTCCATGGCAAGCGGAATAACACAGGACCTTTCTACCACCAACTACCCTGTGGTAAGGACCCTGATGACTTTTAAACACATTGTTTATTGCATTTTTAAAAAATGCAATACTACTTGGAAGCACTTGTATACTGAAAAGCAGGACATAAATAATTGTAAACTAACCAACCTTGATGGCAGAAAGTGAGAAGGAATTAAAGAACCTTTGAATGAGGGTGAAAGAGGAGAGCGCAAAATATGGTCTGAAACTCAAATTCAAAATACTAAGATCATGGCCACTGGTCCCATCACCTCCTGGCAAATAGAAGGGAAAGAAATGGAGGCAGTGAGAGATTTTACCTTCTTGGGTTCCATGATCACTGCAGATGGTGACAGCAGTCACGAAATTAAAAGACGCCTGCTTCTTGGGAGAAAAGCAATGACAAACTTAGACAGCAGAGACATTACCTTTCCAACAAAGGTCTGTATAGCTATAGTTTTCCCAGTACAGTGATGTATGGAGAGCTGGACCATAAAGAAGGCTGATCGCCGAAGAATTGATGCTTTTGAATTATGGTGCTGGAGGAGACTCTTGAGAGTCCCATGGACTGCAGGAAGATCAAACCTATCCATTCTGAAGGAAATCAGCCCTGAGTGCTCACTGGAAGGACAGATTGTAAAGCTGAGGCTCCAATACTTTGGCCACCTCATGAGAAGAGACGACTCCCTGGAAAAGACCCTGATGTTGGGAAAGATTGAGGGCACAAGGAGAAGGGGACGACATGGTTGGACAGTGTTCTTGAAGCTACCAACATGAGTCTGACCAAACTGCAGGAGGCAGTGCAAGACAGGAGTGCCTGGCGTGCTCTGGTCCATGGGATCACGAAGAGTCGGACACGACTAAACGACTAAACAACAACAAACTAATCAACAAGTACTACAATTGCTTACATGCACCCATACTTCCTCTTGGGTCTTTCACCACCAATCTTCTTTTACCACCACCTGGGCATGGGGGGGTGGGACACTGAATTGCAGGATACTTGGCCTGCTTTCTGTAGGGTTCCAGCCTCATAACTCTAGCATGTTTGAATCTAATTTGTGCATGAAAGGGTCAAACAATAGGGTACGCTATTCTGCAAGGCTTAGCCTATGTCATCGCTTCCCACCTTGTGAGGACATGAGCCACTGAGCCTTTGTTATCTCTTTCTCTCCATGCATTTTCCAGCATGTAAAGAACTCTGAGCTGGTCGTTCCAGCACATGGCTTTAATCAGCCTTCTTTTGTTTCAGACCAGAATGGAGTCTGAAACTAATATTTTTCCTTTACCAATAGTTCAGAAACCTTATATAACTAAGCAATGTTTTGACTGCCTATGCATCTTTTATGACTGCTGTATGGAAAAGCACATTAACTTGGCCTTTGATGAGTTTTGTAAGTAAACTGGTTTATGACTTACCGAATGTGTGGTCTATCTCTATGATAGGAAAGTGGGATAGCTTGGAAAGAGCTTTTTAAGAGGGACATTTTGGGACAGAAGTGCATATTTTAAAGGTTTTAGAGCCTACATTTCCATGCTTTCCTTTCATTTAACATGTTTTATGATGTTAAATCTCTGTTGCGGTTCTCTCACTAAAGGGTAAAGGGACCCCTGACCATTAGGTCCAGTCGTGGACGACTCTGGGGTTGCGGCACTCATCTTGCTTTACTGGCTGAGGGAGCCGGTGTACAGCTTCCGGGTCATGTGGCCAGCATGACTAAGCCGCTTCTGGTGAACCAGAGCAGGGCACGGAAACGTCGTTTACCTTCCCCCGCTGGAGCGGTACCTATTTATCTACTTGCACTTTGACGTGCTTTCGAACTGCTAGGTTGGCAGGAGCAGGGACTGAGCAATGGGAGCTCACCCCGTCACGGGGATTCGAACTGCTGACCTTCTGATCAGCAAGCCCTAGGCTCAGTGGTTTAACCCACAGTGCTACCCGTGTCCCTCACTAAAGAGTACTTGCCCCAAACTTAGGTCTTGGCTTCCAGAATTCCAACACTTTTCCTACATCCTTTCATTTGGGTTAGACAGAATGGTAGTGATGCAGTCTTTGTTGGGAGGGGGAAGGCACAGCTGATTGACAGACAAGACTGGGCTGGCAGGTGGGGATTGGGACAAATGTTGGTATATCATCATGTAGTGACTCATATTTTGGCAGGTGACAGGAGAGAGGTGAGTATATACTGCATTTAGGAGCCATGCTTAGGCTTGACTGGCTCTTTTCAAAATGATTTACATACTTGGAATTTACCAACAGAGCAGAGCAAAGCTAATCTTGTAAAACCGCTTCAAGAGATCCTTTCCTGCTTAAATATGTACAAGATTGTAGTCTGCAACTTTAAGCTTTTCAAGAGTTGATCATCACATTTACAGTGCCAGTCTAGGCATGTCTACTCAGAAGTGAGTCAGATTGAGTTCAATGGGATTTACTTCCATATAAGAGAATATTCTGAGGATACATCTGTATCTGGCTATATTGCTTTGTATTTGGAATATATATATAGATATTCAGCTACTTATGGTTTTGCCACACTTTTCTAGGATTGTGTTCTGCAGGTGAGCCTTAGCATTGCAAGATGTTGGTTATTATAATTTAAATGCACATTGAAAATTTGCACTCCACTGATCCTGTTTCAGGATCACCCACAACCTGCAGAGAATTGGGCATGAAAGACCAAGGGAAATTATGAATGTATGGCCCTGAAGGCTCATTCTAAGATAGCACAAACCATTTCTAAGAACATGATCATTTGGAACTCCCTGCCTATTGAGATCAAACAGATGTCTTCACTGTACTCTTTCTGATGCCTGTGTGTGTGTGTGTGTGTGTGTGTGTGTGTGTGATCTTTTATTTTTATGCTGCGAAAAGCCCTGAGATCTACAGATGAAGGACAGTATGCAAATTTAATAACATATATCTATATCTATCTATACCTATATCTAATCTATATCTATATAAGTGCTTTCAAGTTTTTTGCAATGAAGTGGTGTATACGATTTATGAAACAAATAAACAAAACAACAAGAAGACTGTGTAATATGTTTTCAGCTTAAGTGCCATGGAAGTCCAGGTGGGAAACTTACAGTTCCCATGCTTCTTGTTACATGAGTGATTTTGTTAGCACATTTCTAAGCAAAGGATTTTTTACCCTTATATTTTCCTCTTTTTATTTTTTATTTCCAGAAAATTGGTTAAGGGTGCAACCCTGTACAGTGGACATGCACATTTATATCTGAGTAAGTCTCAGTGAACTCAATGATGCTTTTTCTGTGGAGACGTGAGACAGGATTTTCAGAAGCTCTGTTGCAGTAAGGAGGGAGAAAAATTAACTACATTATAAAATTAAACTACATTATAAAATTAACTACATTATTCAATCTCCCAGGACATTCTATACAAGATCTCAAAGCAGCTGTTTTATTACAGAAAATTTTCAGAAACAGACTGGAAAGAGAAATTGCTGAATTGGAAATCATTACCAAGCTTAAAACCACGGAGCCACCTGGGATGAATAAAGACATAGGATTCTTATCTCATTATGCATGATCAAGCTTTCTTTAGCCTCAGCCCTTGTTTTTTCCCCGCAGGACCTATTGCAGTAATCAGCAGTCGTTAACAGCCATCAACAGGTTTACCACTCTTACAGCCCATCACCCATTCCCATCCCCCCACCCTCTGAATATATATAAGGTTCTGGTTGCTTCTGTTTCTAGTGTATGTGAAGAAGTGTGCATGCACACGAAAGCTCATACCAAAATAAAAACTTAGTTGGTCTTTAAGGTGCTACTGAAGGAATTTTTTTATTTTGCTTCGACTCAGACCAACACGGCTACCTACCCGTAACTATAACTACATTATAGTTATAGAAAAGCATTTGCATCAACCTTGTAAGGTCAGCCATTTAAGTATTGCTGGCATCTGTCTCAAAAGACAATGTGGTGCACCTCCGGTGGTGAAGTCAAACCGTACTGAAGTAACCTTCCCAGGCTGCAAGCCTGGGCAAGTTTGTATGATGGTCCTGGGCTGCCCAGGTGACAGGACCCCGCTCTCGACCTCACCGATGTGGTCCAAAGGCAAGCAGAGCAATACATTCAGCACCAGCTTGACTATGGTGTTGCTGAAAGGAGACGTCCCCAAACTGTCTTAGAGACAAATCCACTGGATTTGTGTAGGGTTTAGTGGTTAAGTGTGGTAGACTCGTAATCTGGGGAACCGGGTTCGCGTCTCCGCTCCTCCACATGCAGCTGCTGGGTGACCTTGGGCTAGTCACACTTCTCTGAAGTCTCTCAGCCCCACCCACCTCACAGAGTGTTGGTTGTGGGGGAGGAAGGGAAAGGAGAATGTTAGCTGCTTTGAGACTCTTTAGGGTAGTGATAAGGCTTCTTCTTCTTCTTCTTCTTCTTCTTCTTCTTCTTCTTCTTCTTCTTCTTCTTCTTCTTCTTCTTCTTCTTCTTCTTCTTCTTCTTCGCCTTTTCTTCCCCTGAAGATATCCCACAAGGCAGAGGAGGTTTAGGATCAGAATTTTCCTTCACTGCCCTTCACACTTCTTCCTGCAGCATTTGCAGAAACTGCCCTTTTATCCATTGGACCCAATCTGAGTCTTGTCTTCGCATGTAGGAGAATTCCCTAACTCACCGAGGGTTTGAGACCCATCGGCCACCATCACCATACAAGGTTGCCACCTCACTGCACCTTATAGACAAGCACACACACAAGATATGTTGATGCCCAAGGCAGAACATCCCCAATGGCAACTCTTATTGTGGCATTTAAAAACAACAATAATAGACTAGGGCTATTGACAATTTGCTGCTCTGTGGTGGTACCTCCAATTCTTCTGCCTCAACAGTTATGCGGCTACACCCGACCTAACGGTCAGGCTGGCCTTGAGGCGAGACTTGGGTTCATTGGAATGCTTCTTTCCAGGAAAAAGATATATTGTGTTGAGGAGAATTCGCATGGAACAATAAGCGTTGCTTCATCCTCTTCAGGGCAAAACGAATCAGATTATGCACATGCATGACAGACTGTGGGTCTCCATCCTTGGCTATTCCTCATCCAGAGGGAATAGGAGGTGCCGGTTCCTCTCGAGCTACAATAAACTCAGTGAGGTCATGGGACAGTTTTTTGTCTCCCCCTCTCCTCATTCCATCCGCATGATGACACCAAATCCTACTACTACTTTGCTGAATTGAATTTTGAAGGCAAGCCAAAGGAGAACGTTTGCTGGGACTGGGAGCGGCTAGGCACTCTGGCCAAGCTAAGGGGACCAGCTGAAGGGAGGAGACTCTGTCCACAGTGCAAAGGAACCGAGTGCCTCAATGACAGTGAAGGGAAGGAGTTGTGTCTCTTTTATTTTATTTTATTTTTTTGCAGAGGGTGATTTTGTAAAGACATCTTTCTGAGCGAGCAATCGACATAGTAGGTGGGTACAAGAGAGCACATAGATGTCGGGAGGTTAGAAGAGAAGAAAGGAATGGAAAGGAAAGACAGAGTTGTGTTCAGTTAGAATTATTTTGAATTGTGTAGTTATCAGGTAGAGCAAGCAAGCAAACAAGCAAGCCTGCCTGCCTGCCTTCTGGTAATAGAAAGTGGGGAGGGAGATAAAGGAGTATGCTGGGCATCAGTTGGTGGAAAAACAAAAATGTGCACAAAATTTGCAAGTAGCTTTAACTGATTGTCTCTCTTTCTTCCTCACTTTCCAGGGATGATGGCCTGTGGAGCTCAGAAGTTGCTGTGTCTTGTAGCTCTAATTGCCCTGTCAACTGGTGAGTCTATCCGGTGGAAGCTAAAATTTGCCATATTTTCCCTGATGCTTATATGCTAATATAGAAGCTATTGTTCTGTGATAAAAAGGATTTGATACAGAAGATGTACCAAGGGCAAGAGAGGAGGAGGAGGAGGAGGAGGAGGAGGAGGAGGAGGAGGAGGAGGAGGAGGAGGAGGAGGAGGAGGAGGACCAGGCTAGGGTGAAAGGGACATTTGCCCAGGGGCAAAATTGACATGGAAGCTGTTCTATTCTGACAAAATTTAAGTTCTGTGTCAGGTTAGTTTGTGCATGTGTGTGTGGACTTGAGGAGCATGAGCTTTCATTGACAGAGGTTGGGTGGCCAACTGTCATGAATGCTTTAGTTGCGATTCCAGCACTGGACTAGATGACCCCCAGGGTCCCTTCCAACTCTACAATTCTAACATTTTATCAGGCGCTAAAATGAAGCAAATGGCAACAAACCTTTTAGAAGGAAACCTCAGTGGAATATTCATCTTAATAGCAAGAGATCACAATTCCTTCCATCAGGTTAAAGAATCCAGTGATTTGTTCAAGGAACGAAATGTTTGGATCTTGGTTCTTTTTCTGCAATCTCACTTTCCTTCTATCTTGTCTGAGGTCTGTCACTTGAGGTCTTTGGTGGACTATAGACTCCTCTCTCTTGATAGAACAAGAAATTAATTTAATTAAGAAAAGAATACATATCACTTTAAGATTTCACCAAGGAGCTTTCCTTCCAAATTGAAAAAACTTTCATACTTGTTGTTCATCCAATTTCAGTATCTGATAAAGTGAATTGTAGATTAAGGAAGCGTTTGCTTTTAAAAACTAAACAAGCTGGTCTTTCCTTTTTGTTATTAAAAAAAGCACTTTCTTTTAAATTTTATTCACAACTGTTAAAGCAATGTGATGTTCTGCAATGATTTTCTATGAGAGTCAGCCCCTGCCCCAACTCAGAGCTTTTTTAACATTAGCTCAACCCCAGGGTAAGTTTTGCAAATATATATATATATATATATATATATATATATATATATATACTTTAAAAGCAGAATCTACAGCATAACACTACAAATTGGCTGCAGGCTATGGCTTATTTCTACACTATTGACATGCAACCGCAGATATAAAACCCACTTAGTGTTGTGGGGCCTATTCCTGTGTAACTGTGGCACAAGATTTCAGTGTAGTTTTTGGAATAATTCCCTCTTCCTGGGGAATATTGGGACCTGTTCTGTGAGAGGGCTCGGAACCACTAACACAGAATTCTCAAAATTGTCATTAAACTAGAGTTGCCCTGAATCTTCAGGGGGAAATGCCATAACAGTTAAACTGGTCTAAAACCAATTTAAGTTTTTAATGTAACTGTATCTAAAGGGCTACCCCATCTCCTTGTTGCCTGCTGTTTTCATCTGCCGATCGCTGCTATGCATTGCCAGTTTTACAGCTAATGCAGCTGTTTCCTCCTGTCCAGTTCTGCAAAGAATTTCCCCCATCTTTCAACTACCACAACAATCACTTCCCTTGTCCTTTTGTAGTTTCAAACAAGCAACGCGTGGTTTTGCAACCTTCCCCTTTGAGCAGAGCAGGGCTGGCCCATCCATGAAGCAGACTGAGGTAGCCACCTCGGGCCACGGAATCCAAGCGACAATAACCCCATGGGCACCCTGCCACTGGAGAAGCTTCTAGATTCCAGAAGGTATCGCAAGATCTCACCAGAAGCCACTGGAGAAGCAACTGCAGTGGCGGCTTCCGGGCAGGGGCGTACAAAGTGGGCGGAGGAGGCGGTACGCCCTGCGTCCCACTCAGGGTGTGTGTGACAAGATGGCCCCTGCCTCCCTCAGCTGTAGAGTGGCCGAGGGCGCACGCAGTCTGTACGGGCTGCCGCTTTCACGTGGAGGCCATACGGGTGCCCGTGTGGGCCGCCACGCATGCACACTCCATACATGATGCTGTACATGTATAGTCTAGCAAGATCTCAATGGAAGCCACTGCTTCTTCTCTGCTGTTGTGGACTGGTTGGACACTGAGGAATGGTGGGAGGAACCAGCTGGGGAAACTCCAGGGGAAGAAAGCTCAAAGCCCAGGAGTGATAGTGGGACAACAATGAGTGGTCAGAGGAAGACGAGGGAGAAGACTGGGAGGAGGAGGTTTCAGAAGCTGAAGAGGTAACGGCTTAGTGAGCTGGAAGAGTCTGTGGGAAAGTGAAATCCAGAATCAGAGGCTGAAGCTGAAGCAGGAGGGAGGAGGGAGGCCAAGAGGCAGAGATGAGTCAGGCCCATACCCTCCAACTCCCAGATGGAAAAATCCGGGATCAGCGGCAGCGCTGCACCGGAAATGGCTTCTCCGCGGCGGCGCGGCACCGGAAGTCACTTCTACGCATGTCCAGTAGAAGCGACTTCTGGTGCCGGGCTGCCCGTGTCTGCATGTCTGGGCACCAGAAATCGCTTCTGCGCATTCCTTGTTGTTGTTTAGTCGTTTAGTCGTGTCCAACTCTTCGTGACCCCATGGACCATAGCACGCCAGGCACTCCTGTCTTGCACTGCCTCCCACAGTTTGGTCAAACTCATGTTCGTAGCTTTGAGAACACTGTCCAACCATCTCGTTCTCTGTCGTCCCCTTCTCCTCGTGCCCTCCATCTTTCCCAACATCAGGGTCTTTTCCAGGAGGGGCTTCTTTTCTCATGAGGTGGCCAAAGTATTGTAGCCTCAGCTTCACGATCTGTCCTTCCAGTGAGCACTCGGGGCTGATTTCCTTCAGAATGGATGAGTTTGATCTTCTTGCAGTCCATGGGACTCTCAAGAGTCTCCTCCAGCACCATAATTCAAAAGCATCAATTCTTCAGCGATCAGCCTTCTTTATGGTCCAGCTCTCACTTCCATACATCACTACTGGGAAAACCATCGCTTTCATTTTCCTACTCATATTGAAATACTGCCCCTCAATGAGGCCAAACTTAGATTCACAAAATGTTTTGGGTAAGGTTACCAGACGTCCCCGTTTCCCGGAGACAGTCCCCGGATTTACAAATCAGTCCCCATACAAAATCCATTGAAGTTGAAAAGTGTCCCTGGATTCATTGGGGAAAAAATCTGATAACCTTAGTTTAGGGGTATGCATACCCCTGTGTCCCCCCAGAAAAAAAGCACTGGGCAGGTGGCAATGGCTGTGTTGCATCATCCATATTTTCCCCTTTAACTTCAAAAATTCAAAGCAGCTGGAGGGGTTATTAATTTGAACACAGAAGCATCATCAAGGATGGGAGGGAGTTAACCCTTTCTTTTGCTCCCCTAACAGTCGTAATATTAGTTGCAGGGACAGATAACAGCACAGGGGGAGAAGGTTAACTGCCTTCCAATATGAAATCAACAGGCACACACACACAGCTGTTGTTTTATAAATGTTAGGAAATTCAATCACAGATGTCCTTTATCGTATGCAGTTAGGACTTGATATATTCCAGATGTTTGGAATGTTTGCCGTTCATTAATTGGGAGACTCCACAGATTGCCAACATACATATACAAAATCTAGAGGGGAGAGGGGCATTTTGCATAACAGAGTATTATGGCTGTGACAGTCTAAATTCAGCCAAAGAGTCTTTCGGCAGCTTAAAGATTAACACATTTATTATGGCTTAAGCTTGGGCTTGAGTCTACAAAAGCGTATACCGTATTACATTTGGTTAGTTTATGTGGGTAAATTTATGTGGGTAAATAAATTGAAGTTGAATCCTGGAAATGAACAGGCTTTATATGTTTTGAGTTCTCAAGTCTGGTAGGTGGAGAGGTGACCTGTTCTCCACTGCCCTGAAAGGGACAGATCCATGCCTTTAGGTGGCAGGGCTTGTGGAGCCAACCCTGTCCTTGGAGACTCATGCAGTCTCAGTGGCTGGGAGTTGCTGGATCACCAGGTACAGTCTCTCTTGGACAGAAAAGGGCTTGGTCAATGTCAGGGCTGGCCTGTCCATGAGCAGACGGAGGCAGGAGAGGACTGTTGCTAGGATGGCTTTATTATTATTATTATTATTATTATTATTATTATTATTATTATTATTAGGCCGTCTGACAGTATGGTTTTAATTACGTTTTTATCATTGATGTTCTGTAATGTGTTTTTAATATTGTACACCACCCTGGCATCTTTTGATAAAGAGCAGTATATAAATTGAAATAATAACAATAACAATAAATAACAACAATAAATAAAATAAATAATACGCTGGCATTAAGGTATTTTGCTTTGCTGGCCCCACCTCTTCTGCCGAATATATAGTGTTGTGTTCTGGCTGGATCTGTTCTGTTTAATCTTTGTAACTGTACATTTTATCTGTTTTTATATTATTGCATTGTTCTAAACTGCTGAGAGACCTTGTGGGAAAAGAGTGGGAAAAGTATAAACGCACTTTTCATTCTTTGTTCGTTTTCCTCCCAAAAAAAAAGAAAAAAGAAAAGAAAAAGCATGCATTGCTCTCTCTCCTGCCTCTCTTTCTTTAGCAATGTGGGGACTGGTGCTCCATCTTTGGTGGAGGAGAGAGTAAGGACATCGCAAATTTGTTGCTGCTGCTTTATTTTAACACATGATAATTACACAAGGGAAACAATCTTATTCTTTGTCCTAGACTGGTTTCTGCCTGCGGTCATCGCTCAGGAAGATCCTACAGGTACGTTTCCTTTAATTCTGCACCAACGCTTCAATCCTAAACAGATGTATTAGGAAGTAAATCTCACTAGACTCACAACTAATCTATACAGTACTTGTGAGTAATAACATTATATGTGTGTTATAAAAATGTGACACCAGGGGGCTCTGTACAGCAGTCAATGGAAAACTGCATGGAGAGATATATGGTGGGGTTTTTTTTTTACATCAGAGGAGATTCAGCCTCGGTCTGCATAATCATGTTTAGTGCAGTTATGCAACTTTGTAATGTGGCGTTTGAATTTTGTGTGTTCATAGATGGGGAGGCGGGACCCAGGTGGCGTTGTGGGTTAAACCACAGAGTCTAGGGCTTGCTGATCAGAAGGTTGGCGGTTCGAATCCCTGCAATGGGGTGAGCTCCCGTTGCTCGGTCCCAGCTCCTGCCCACCTAGCAGTTCGAAAGCACATCAAAGTGCAAGTAGATAAATAGGGACCGCTCTGGCGGGAAGGTAAACAGCGTTTCCATGTGCTGCTCTGATTCGCCAGAAGCAGCTTTGTCATGCTGGCCACATGACCCAGAAGCTGTCTGTGGACAAACGCCGGCTCCCTCGGCCTATAGAGCAAGATGAGCGCCGCAACCCCAGAGTCGGACACGACTGGACCTGATGGTCAGGGGCCCCTTTACCTTTTTATATGGGGAGGCACATACTGTATTCAGTGTCTATATGGGACCTATAATATGGCTCTCTCCTCTCTCTCTCTGTCTCTCTGTCTCTCTGTCTCTCTCTCTCTCTGGGCGTGCATGTACAGTGGTACCTCGCAAGACGAATTTAATTCGTTCCGCGAGTCAATTCATTTTGCGAAAAATTCGTCTTGGGAATCGCGGTTTCCCATAGGAATGCATTGAAATTTCTTTTTTTGCCCATAGGAACGCATTAATTACATTTCAATGCATTCCTATGGGAAACCGCGATTCGCAAGACAATTTTTTTGCAAAACGAATTCGTCTTGCGAGTCACCATCAGATCGCAAGACGCATTCGCCTTGCGAAAAATTCGTCTTGCAGGGCATTGGTCTTGCGAGGTACCACTGTATGTACATGGGCATGTATCTGAGCATAAATCATGCATGCCCATGTAAAATATGATATTCTGATAATGAAATAGGACAGCATGCATGCTCCATCCTGTGAAGCTGCCAGATTCCCTTCATTTTCAAATGCTTGCTCTTTGTATAGTACAAAATATCATTGAAAGTGCAGAGTGCACATTCAAGCAATGCTTATGAAGAACCATAAAGCACAAACAGTACTATAGATGGAAGAATGCTAAAAGTGGTTGACGACCAGCTTCCGGATAAGGTCTTGCTTCCAAGAACTTCCTCAGATAAGTAACACTTCAAAAGTGTTTTAAGGCCCTGATTGCAGTTTCCATAACTGGGCAGACTTCAGGGATGTCTAGCTCTCCAAAGAATTTCCTTGATTCCAAGAGGAATCAATACCACTGCAAGGGTCCAAAATTATGGGCAGGCAAAGACCTTCCAGAAATGTATACTTTACAAGTGTTATATTTGTCAGCTGCTTAGAGCATTCTTCAACGATTTTTGTACTGCGTGGTTCTTTGTAATGCTGGAAAGTATGTATACATTGTGCTTGTACTGATATATTTTGTCTACTTTATTGTAAACTTGCCTCATTATTACCCTGTTCAGTCGTGTGTCCTTCAGCATTCTTTTGTGGTTTTGCCAGTTACAATGTGACAAGCAGATATTTTCTGGAGAATTTTAAAATGTGGAACTGAGAATTTGCCCAAAAGCAGCAGTGTGTGGGTTGTGGGGGGGTGTATATGTAAAAACAGCCACATCATCACATCACCCACTCACCTCTGGGCCTGACCTGTCCTCAGATCCACTAGCAGAATAGCCTGATGGATTGGATCTGAAATTGTTTTTATATATGAACTTGTTTTAATTAATTTTTTATTGATTTTTTTTTTACTGTAAAGCTGCTTCAAGATGTTTCATAGGAAATGATTCATAAAAACTGTGTGCATAGCTGTGTGCCAAACAACTGGTGGCTACAATCCTGTTGTCTCTTTTTTTCCAGATGCACCTGATATACCGGGTGATGTAGGTGAGCTGAGTTCTTCTTGTTGCGCATCCACCTCTAGCGTCAAGGCCAATTTGCACATGCTGCTTTCTATGTTTATGCCTAAGATTTTGTTGATTATTTTAGTGTGAAGCTTAATGAAGAAGACAAACCTCTGTTTGCAAGCACGGGTATCATAAAAGTACAGTGGTACCTCGGAAGTCGAACGGAATCCGTTCCGGAAGCCCATTTAACTTCCAAAACGCTCGGAAACCAATTTGAAGCTTCTGATTGGCTGCAGGAAGTTCCTGCAGCCAATTGGAAGCTGCGGAAGCCCCGTTGGACATTTGGGTTCCAAAGAACACCTGCAGCAAACCGCCGGAACACTCACTTCCGGGTTTGCGGTGTTCAGGAACCGAAACGCCCGAGTACCAAGGCGTTTGGGATCCAAACGTGCATCAGTGAACCAGGTCTGCCAAGTGAACACTTGGTGGGAGTCCCGGGTTTGCTGCCGCATAATGTGTGGGAATGCTCCTTGGGTGTATATTTCTGCACATCCACACTATAACATCCCTTCTCCTTTCAGCAGATGCAGCTGACCCTGCAGCGGGAGCAGCTGATGTGCCAGGTTAGTTCCCATTTTGGTGCACGCAATGCCTTGTCAGCACGCAATGCCTTTATAAAATAATAATAATAATAATAATAATAATAATAATAATAATTAATAATAATAACAATAATTTATTATTTATACCCCGCCCATCTGGCCGGGTCTCCCCAGCCACTCTGGGCGGCTTCCAACAAAAGAATAAAACACAATAATCTATTAAACATTAAAAGCCTCCCTAAACAGGGCTGCCTTCAGATGTCTTCTAAAAGTCTGGTAGTTGTTTTCCTTTTTGACATCTGTTGGGAGGGCGTTCCACAGGGCAGGCGCCACCACCGAGAAGGCCCTCTGCCTGGTTCCCTGCAACTTGGCTTCTCGCAACGAGAGAACTGCCAGAAGGCCCTCAGTGCTGGACCTCAGTGTCCGGGCAGAATGATGGAGGTGGAGACGCTCCTTCAGGTATACTGGACCGAGGCCATTTAGGGCTTTAAAGGTCAGCACCAACACTTTGAATTGTGCTTGGAAACGTACTGGGAGCCAATGTAGATCTTTCAAGACCGGTGTTATGTGTTGGCTCTTTGCTGCTACGAGTTAGAAGATTGCTTTTCAAGGCCTGGTGCTGGGGCCAGGGCTGTCGCAAGCCTACCCAGCGCCGTGGTTCAAAGATCCCTCCGGCAGTGCCCCCCCCCCCGGTTTCCCATAGTTGCTGACCTTTTTACAGCGCTGCCGGCAGCTTTGCGGGGCTGGAGGAGGCAGGCAGTGGCTGGAGGATGGCTCCTCCGGCGGGAAAGAGGCAGAGGTTCTGGGCGTGGTGCTGCTTCAGTGTGGCGGGTGAGGGCGCAGCGCCCAGCCTCTGCCTCTTCCATGGCGCCCGTGCCTCGGTGGCCACGGCAGGCGGAGGCTCCAGGCGCAGCACTGCTTTGGCGTGGCGGACAAGGGCAGTGAGCTGATGCCAGGAGGCACCGCGTCCAGCCTCTGCCTCTTCCCAGGCGCCCTCCAGAACTCAGCGCGAACTTGGTGCCCTGGTGCCCTGTGCCACTTGCCTCTATGGGCAAGATGCCCCTGGCTGGGGCTGCGGTTTGCAGCTGAGCACCCTACCTGCTTCTCTTTCCCTGATCTGCTCTGGTGAAGAAAGGGTTTGACAGCACACACTTAGGAGGGGAGGAGGGAGGAAGTGGGCAAGCGGGTGAGTGCCTGCCAACATTTTGTCCTGATGACTAGCAACAAAGTTTGCATCATGGGCTCCAGCAAATGCTATGCGGGCCGCAGTTCATTAAGGATCTAACTGGAAATTAAAAACAATAATTTGGGGTTTATTTATAAGGCAAGCAACCTAGTTGCCCAGGCTTCCTGACCCACAGTTTGGGAAATGCATCTCCACCCCAATCGTTCTGCCCGTACACTGAGGTCCAGCGTCGAGGGCCTTCTGGCGGTTCCTTCCCTGCGAGAAATGAGGTTACAGGGAACCAGGCAGAGGGCCTTCTCGGTAGTGGCGGCCACTATGTGGAACACCCTCCCATCGGATGACAAGGAAATAAACAACTATCTGACTTTTATAAGACATCGATCCTGTTTAAGGAAGCTTTTTGTGTTTGATGTTTTATCGTGTTTTTAATATTCTGTTGGAAGCCGCCCAGAGTGGCTGAGGAGGCCCAGCCAGATGGGTGGGGTATGAATATATTATTATTAGTGTTTAAACCTGTGAGGGACAGGGGATATCGCGAAGTCCCTCCCCTCCTGAGTTCAAGCCCGTCCCCGAGCAAAGGGGAAAGCAGGGAGAGTTCCGATTCCAGTGGGGAAGCAGGAAGTCGTGTCCGAGGCTCAGGCAAGGTAGAGGAGCCAGGGTCCCAGGTGGGACAGGAAGGGGCAAGTAAGGGGGGAAGACCCATCCCCCCAACTCCAGAATTACGCAGGAAGAGGAGGGGCAAGAGGATGGGTCTGCCAAAGCTTTTGTGTTGGAGAAAGACGCGCCAAAAGCCATTAGGAGGTTCTGAAACCGACTGACAACATCGCTCCGTGTAAATAGCAATGACTTGAGCACTGTAAATACGCAGCACCAATAAAAGAATAAAATGCAGAGCTGCGTAGCGTCGTTACTCTGAAGTAGTCCACTCCGGCCACTGTGACAGCAACCTCCTAATCATTTTTGGGCTACTTTGGAGTTGCCGGGATGAGCGTGTCAGAGGCGGAGAAGTGGCGGCAGATCGCTGAGCAAGCCCAGCTAGAACTGCAACAGCTGTCGCTGCAGGCGCAGGGAGAATTGAAGGCAGCTAAAGAGGAGACTAAGAAGGTCCAGGACGACCGGCTACAACTTGCGGAACAAGTGAGAGAGCTCCAGGAAAAAGAGCAGCATTTAAGGGCGGTGGCGGTAGACCTCCAAAACAAGCTGGATGCAGAGAAAAACAAGGCGGGAGGGGCACCCCAAGTCCAAGTGCTGCCAGGAAGGAGAGCCGGGACCCTAGTAAGCAAGTTCAATGGAGACCCGAAGGAGTTTCAGGGCTTTGAGACTGAGATTGTGTATGCTCTTGAGCTGCACCACGATGAGTTCCCTGATGATGAGCACAGAGTAGCGTTTATTGTGGAGCACCTTACAGGGGCGGCCAGGGAGTGGCTAAGACCGTTAATTGCAACAAGGAATCCTTGCATGAAGAATGTCAAACTATTTCTAGAAGGTTTGAAAACGATGTATTCGTCCGATAGTCATATGGACCAGACTAAGGAGGAACTTCATAATTTACGCCAAGGAAATATGACAGTTCGCGCGTATTGGGCGAAATTCACCATGCTGGTGCACAGATTGGGGTGGGATCTGGAGTCTGCCCCAATGCAAGCGGCGTTTTACTTGGGGTTGCATGAGGAGGTGAAGGATGAGCTCTCGAGAGGTCCAAAGCCCAGTAATATGGATCAACTGAGCAAAGCGGCTCTGGCGGTGGGGGTGAGGCAGGAATCCAGATGGAGCGACAAGCAAGCAACGCGCGCAAAGCGGGCTTGGTTCCCACGGTCGCAGGAGAAGCCACTCCCTCAACAACCCTTTCAAGCCACGCCTGGGGCCAGTCAGGACCAGGAACCCATGCAGATTGATAGCGCGCGCGCGCGGGCTTTTCAAACCCCAGCGGCGCCAAGACGCAAGGAGGGAAGGGGTGGGAATTGCTTTCTCTGCAACTCCCCCCAGCATCTCGTCAGAGACTGCCCACATCGCAGGGAGTGGCAAGGAAAGGCGGGAACGGTTGTGCCCTCCCCCACTGACGCAGCACCACAGCAGGGAAACGGGAAAGCCTGGCTGCAGGAGACAAGGGGCGGCAGCCAGGCACAGTCAGCAGACAACAGCCCCAGCCCACCCACCCGCACAGAGAGGAGCAGAGCCAGCCCACCCCTCCCAGAGCAGGAGTGGTTCTAGAAGTGACGCTCACGCTCCCAAATGGCTATCCATTGACGGTCCTCGCCCTAATTGACAGTGGTGCCTCAGCCAACTTCTTCTCGAGAAACTTTGCAGAAGAGCACCAGATCCAGCTTCTGCAGCTGGATTTTCCTCTGCACGTGGCAACCATTGACGGCAGAGAGCTGCTGGGAGGGGCCATCACTCATCAAACCCCCCCCATGAGAATGACGGTTGGAAGGCACTCAGAGACACTGGCATTCAACGTCACCACCATCTCAGACCCCCCAATCGTTTTGGGCATGAGCTGGCTGGCGCGCCACGACCCCTCCATAAGTTGGCATCAGAGATGCATCACTTTTGGATCGGACTTTTGCCTGGAACATTGCATGCAGCACCAACCAGGGGAGGGGCCTCCGATAGCCACGGTGGCCACCATGCACGTCAAAGGGGGTGAGGCGATACCCAAACCATACTGGGACCTGCAGGAGGTCTTCAGTGAAGCGGAGTCCGACCACCTGCCCCCACACAGGCCTTTTGACTGCCAGATCAACCTGGTGCCTGGGGCAACTATACCCCCAGCCAAGCTGTACGCCATGTCAGACCAGGAACTGGAGGATCTGCGCGCTTTTATCGACAAGAACCTCAAGCGGGGGTTCATCAGAGAAAGCAAGGCAGCAGGGGGCAGCCCGGTCTTCTGGGTGGACAAGAAAGACACGCAACAGCGCCGTCTTGTGGTGGATTTTAGACGGCTGAATTCGGTGACAGAGCCAGTGGCTTTCCCCATGCCCAGAGTGGATGATCTCCTGACAGCGGCACGCAGAGGCAAGATTTTCACCAAGCTAGACCTGAGGGGGGCGTACAACTTGATCAGGATCCGGGAAGGCGATGAGTGGAAAACCACGATGTTCACGCCTCTGGGCTCTTTTGAATATCTGGTGATGCCCTTCGGGTTGCAAGGGGGCTCAGCATGCTTCCAGGCCTTCATGCACCACGTCCTGGGGTCCCTACTCTTCAGGAAATGCTTGGTCTTTCTGGATGACATCCTTATTTACTCCAACGACCCAGTGCAGCACGTGAAGGACGTCAGGGAGGTGTTACAGCGCCTGAAGGAGAACCACCTGTATGTGAAGCTGGAGAAGTGCAAGTTTCACACCAAGGAGGTGGACTTCCTGGGCTACAAGCTGTCAGACAAGGGGCTGGCAATGGACAAGGACAAGGTGCAGACCATCCTGGACTGGCACAGCCCCAGGACGCGCAAAGATGCCCAACGCCTACTAGGCTTTGCCAACTTCTACAGGAAGTTCATCAAGAACTTCTCTCGAGTTACGGCTCCCATCACTGACTGCCTGAGAGGCAAGCAGAAGTTCAGGTGGACACCAGAGGCGCAAGCAGCGTTCGAAAGCCTCAAGAGGGTGTTCGCCTCAGACCAGAACCTGTTCCACGTGGTTCAGGACGCGCCCCTACGCATTGAAACAGATGCTTCTGATAAGGCTGTGGGCGCCATTTTGTTGCAACTGGACGCCAACAGAGAGTGGAGACCCTGTGCCTTCTTCTCCAGGAAGTTGACCCAGCCCGAGCGAAACTACACAGTTTTTGATCGGGAACTTCTTGCGATCCACGCGGCGTTCCAGCACTGGAGACACTTCCTGGTGGGCGCCAAGCACCCCATCCAGGTGTGCACAGACCACAAGAACCTGGAGTTCTGGAGAACTGCCAGGGTGCTCAACCAGCGGCAGATACGGTGGGCGGAGTTCTTCTCGAACTTCAACTTCTCCATACACTACATCCCAGGAGAGCAGAATGTCAGGGCGGATGCCCTC
This sequence comes from Zootoca vivipara, assembly GCF_963506605.1. NCBI lineage: Eukaryota > Metazoa > Chordata > Lepidosauria > Squamata > Lacertidae > Zootoca > Zootoca vivipara. Next base: position 30,763,784 of record NC_083291.1, on the reverse strand, counting down.
TCCCGCAAGCCAGAGTACATGGAGGAGGAGGCGCCACCAGCCCCAAGGCACATTTTCCCCCCGTCGGCATGGTCCTGCGGAGCAGCAGTGGTGAGCGAGGCAGAACTCACAGCACTGACGGCAGCGGATGAATTTGCCAACCGCATCTTCAGAGAACTGAGAGGGGGGAGGGAGCAGGCAAAAGACTTTGCAGAACGCAGAGGGCTGCTTTTCTACAAGGGTGCGCTGTACCTACCCACCACCCAGCTTCGACGTACGGTCCTCAAGCAGATGCACGACAACCCTACAGCGGGGCATTTTGGAAGGGACAAGACCACTCACCTAGTCATGAGACACTTCTGGTGGCCAGGGGTGAGGGAAGATGTTCGAGACTATGTAAGGGGCTGTACCACCTGCCAGCGGGCGAAGGTGGTCAGAGCAGCGCCACCAGGGTTGCTGGAGCCCTTAGCCACACCACACAGGCCGTGGGAAGTGGTGTCCATGGACTTCATCACAGATCTGCCTTCGTCCAGGGGTAAGACTGCAGTGTTGGTGGTGGTGGACCTCATGTCCAAAATGTGTCACTTTATACCGTGTGCCAGGGCAGTCTCGGCAGAAGAGACAGCCAAACTGTTTGTTGATCACATTTTCAGACTGCATGGATTACCTTTAAGGGTTATTTCGGATCGTGGCCGCCAATTTGTTTCCAGGTTCTGGCGGCGGCTCATGAACCTCCTGCAGGTGGAGGTCAGCTTGTCGACGGCTAGACACCCGCAGACCAACGGACAAGCGGAGAGGGTCAACGCCATTCTGCAGCAGTACCTGAGATGCTACGTCAGCCAGCGGCAAACGGACTGGGTGGATCGCTTGCCACTAGCAGAATTTGCCTACAACAATGCAGTGCACGTCTCCACAGGGGTGTCGCCCTTTAAGGCCAATTACGGGCGCGACCTCAGATCTTTCCCAGAGAGGGAGAGGGAGGAGGAGGAGGAGGGCCCACAGGCTGAGGATTGGGCAGAGGAACTGGAGACGGTGCACCAGCAGCTCAGAGAACACTTGGAGAGGGCCAAGGAAGCGTACAAAAGGGGGCAGATCGCCACAGGCGACAAGGGGAGGTCATCAGGGTGGGGGACAAGGTGTGGTTGTCCTCGGAGGGCCTTCCCACCAGAGGGAGGTGCAAAAAGCTGGCACCCAAATGGCTGGGCCCCTTCACGGTCACGCAACAGGTCAACCCGGTGGCATACAGGCTGGCACTGCCAGAGGACATGAGGGTGCATCCAGTGTTTCATAGATCGCTGCTGTCGCCGTACAGGGAAAGCAGCAGGCTCAGAGACAGCGAACAAACCCCCGAGGGAGGGGGGGAGAGGGAAAGCAGGGAGCAACTCAATGAGGCCACGGCCATCCTGGATTCAAGGTGGGGGGTGGGGGGCCTGGAGTACCTCATGGCATGGGAGGATGCTCCACCGTCCCAGAATGAATGGGTTCCCGCCACTCAGATACAGGAGGAATTCTTGGTGGAAGAATTTCACGCCCTCTTTCCCCACAGACCCAAGCCCTGGCACATGGAAAGGGAGGGGGAGGAGGAGGAGGCACGGGAGAACAGCTCACCATGGCGCTGGGAAGCGGAGTTTGAGGAACCAGAGGATGAGGTATGGGTGTCGCCAAGATCCACCCAGTCAGAGGAAGGAGCAGCTTGGCAAAACATTTTTACCCCCACCAGCTCTGACGCCACGGACTTTTTGGGATTCCCGTCCTCCCAGGCGGAAGGGGGGGGCTCGCAGGACTGGGGGGAGGTGTTCACACCAACGGGCTCGGAGAGCACCGAGTTTTTAGGCTTCCAGTCGTCACCGACACATGGGGGGGGCCTGGGGAGGGGTGAAGGAGAGCTTGGGAGGGGGGTGGATGTGAGGGACAGGGGATATCGCGAAGTCCCTCCCCTCCTGAGTTCAAGCCCGTCCCCGAGCAAAGGGGAAAGCAGGGAGAGTTCCGATTCCAGTGGGGAAGCAGGAAGTCGTGTCCGAGGCTCAGGCAAGGTAGAGGAGCCAGGGTCCCAGGTGGGACAGGAAGGGGCAAGTAAGGGGGGAAGACCCATCCCCCCAACTCCAGAATTACGCAGGAAGAGGAGGGGCAAGAGGATGGGTCTGCCAAAGCTTTTGTGTTGGAGAAAGACGCGCCAAAAGCCATTAGGAGGTTCTGAAACCGACTGACAACATCGCTCCGTGTAAATAGCAATGACTTGAGCACTGTAAATACGCAGCACCAATAAAAGAATAAAATGCAGAGCTGCGTAGCGTCGTTACTCTGAAGTAGTCCACTCCGGCCACTGTGACAAAACCCTTTCCCTTTTTCATTCCAGGTGACACTGCCCCATCAACAGCACCTGGTAAGTTCAATTTTGTTCTCTATCCCTTTCTTCTCCTGTTTGCTCTCCCTTGTTCAACCAATGGCCTGAATCACACCTCACATAAAACCATAATTTTAAACAAAATGGGGTTAATGCAGATGAGTAGCTTTCAATGGGAAAGTTCACTTCAGGTTAAGTACAGACTTCTGGAACCAATTGTGTACTTAAACCGAGTACAGTGGTACCTCGGTTTAAGTACTTAATTGGTTCTGGGGTGCCATTTGCTCCCCAAAAAGTACTTAAACCAAGGGCGAAGCACCGATAGAGCGCTTCTGCGCATTTGCGCAGTTTGAGTACTTTAAACCTAAAGTACTCAAACTGCAGTGGACTTAAGCTGAGGTACGACTGTAGACCTGAAAAGCAAGATGAGCACTGCAACCCCATAGTTTGACTGGACCATCCAGGGGTCCTATACCTTTTTTTACCTTCTAGTAGACTGGCTAGTACCAAAGGCAGAATTAGGGGAATGCAACTGGTTCAGTCACACTGGACGCAGAGCCTTGGGGGCTCCACAGCTATGATTTAGAATGGAGGACAAGTGGGGGGGGCACCAAATTTTGGCACCACACAGGGCACTGTTGAGATTTGACACCCCAATGCTTGCCACTGCTGGTGCCTGCTAGTTGTTTGGATTCTTGCAGAGGATATACAATAATGTGCATGATTAGTATCTGAAGAAGTGTGCATGCGCATGGAAGCTTAAACCTAGAACAAACTTAGTTCGTCTCTAAGGTGCTACTGGACTATTATTATTATTATTATTTTTTTAAAAAATTCGACTGCGTCAGACCAACATGGCTACCTACTTGAAGCTCTAAGGCAGGCACCCCCAAACTGTGGCCCTCCAGATGTTTTGGCCTACAACTCCCATGATCCCTAGCTAACAGGACCAGTGGTCAGGGATTATGGGAATTGTAGTCCAAAACAGCTGGAGGGCTGAAGTTTGGGGGTGCGTGCTCTAAGGGAAAGGAAGGCAAGGCTGGCTATACAGGTAACAATAGTAAAATTTAAACCAGCCCAAGACTTACTTTTGACTGAAAATGGAACATTAGGAATGTTCAGGAAGCAACACAGTACAGTGGTACCTTGGTTTTTGAACGTCACCTGTTCCGGATGTCCGTTCGACTTCTGAAACGTTCGAAAACCAAGGCGTGGCTTCCGATTGGTGCAGGCGGCCCGGAAACAATAGCCGACAGCCGCATTGGACATTGGCCTTCCGAAAAACCGTTTGAAAGCCGGAACACTTACTTCCAGGTTTTCGGCATTCGGGAGCCAAAATGTTTGAGCAGCAGGGCGTTCGAGAACCAAGGTTCCATGGTAGTTGTTTTTGAAATTTGTGGGTCAACATTGTGCTGGTGTATCAGTGCCGAGAAATTCACCCATCTGGTTGTATTTACTCTACTGCTGTGAATTTCTGGTTTCTGTATTACCGGTAGCAGAAAGAATCCACACAGTTCCACACCTGCATATTAAATATTGGCTATTTTGATCCATAGCCATGTTCAGGCATTTGTCTGAGCACACACAAGCTCAAAGTGTGGGCAGCTGCAGGGGTATGTGTGCAAGCCCCACCTCCCACCCCATGTGTCTGGTCCGGTGTACGCTGGCCCCAGATTTCCTGTGCTAAGCAAGGAAGGTCTACAGGGGCTTTTTGGTTTGTTCGTTTTACTCACGTAGGCTGGGGATTGAGTGGGCAGGACTGAGTCATGTGCAGATACTGACCCCATCCACGTTTTGGACTTTTACCTCAATTAAGAGTCGCAGAGATTAACAATGTGCATGATTCAAACACTGTTTCCCCTCTAAACTCATTAAAAAAAGAAGTATAGCCCACTTAAAACACACGCCAAAGTGGCTTGCAAAAGTATAGTATAAAAACAATCAACCTGAATCCGCAAAATGTATTAGCCAACGCTTAAGGCAGGGGTCTCCAAACTAGGCCCGGGGGCCGGATGCGGCCCAATCGCCTTCTAAATCTGGCCCGCAGACGGTCCGGGAATCAGCATGTTTTTACATGAGTAGAATGTGTCCTTTTATTTAAAATGCATCTCTGGGTTATTTGTGGGGCATAGGAATTTGTTCATATTTTTCCCCAAAATATAGTCCTGCCCCCCACAAGCTCTGAAAAAGTTTGCTGACCCCTGGCTTAAGGGTTAAGGGCAGTGCTATTTTTCTAGAAAAAGAGGTGCTGGAAGTCACCATTCTCTTAGAATGGCAATGGTGCCCACCTGAGAACTGCTGGATCTGAGTTCCTATGAGTTCCCCCTGAAAAAAAGCCCTGGTTAAGGGTGCGAATGGAAGTCACTATTGTGAAGGAATGGGTTTTCAGCATCTCTTTGGGTGAAAGCAAGGAAGGAACAGTGTCCTTCCCAGGGTCTGTGACACAAATTGGGGTAGTCATTCAGAGGCTCCATTTCCCAGTTCTGTGAGCCCCTATTGATCTCATAGGGCAGGCATGTCCAAAGTCCGTTTCGGGGGCCTAATCCAGCTCATTGGTCTGTTTAGGTCCCTGTGGCAGTTTATTTCCTGGGGTAAAATTCTTTTTTTAAAAAAACCCCTCAACTACTTCAACCCTAAGGAAAGCTCAACAACTTCAATCCCATCAACTTTGGCTGACCCTTTGGCCGGCCCTCACAGCCCTTCCCTTCATCAAATCTGGCCCTCTTTGAAAAAAGTTTGGACACCACTGTCATAGGGTAAATCTAGTACAAGGTCAACATCTGGAGATGGCTTGGTGGCTGCAGGAATTTTCAAGGTGCTCTGCTTGATGGGACACACCACTCCAGCATTTATTTGATGGAAATTTGACTAGCCTTCACTATCTCCCAATAGACCCACGAGACAGGGAGACTGCAAGTAGTGTACATTTAAGTCCATGGCCACCATTGTATATCTTTTGGGAATAAATTCCACTTTAACTATTCATTGTGTGCAGAGGTACTTCTTTGTGTCTGTCCCAAAATAATACAATTTGTGACATGTGGTGCCCAGAACTCTACTCAAGTATTCAAAATGTGTCTGCGCCATAAATTAATATAAATCTGTTGTGATCATGGCAGTTTCATTTTTGATCGCTTTCAATCCGTAGCATGGAGTTTTATTTTCTCACTTGATGTTTTCATGGACTTACCCACAACCTCAGGATCATAGCTGCCAAGTACCCTGATTTCCCCGGGAAACCCCCGTTTTTACTTACCTTTTCCCGGTGGTCCCCCGTATCACTTCGTCTCCCGTTTTTCTCCGTTATTTTCTCCTGCCGGCGGCCATTTTTTCTTTCCGATTTGCCCTTCTATGGGCACCAAAAATGGCCGCCGCCGGCTTCAAAAGTCGCATCTACGCATGTCCGGAAGTGCATAGACGCGACTTCCGGTAACGGCGGCGGCCATTTTTGGTGCCCTTAGATGGGCGGAACAACACCAGAAGTTTTGTTGACGCACTTCCTGACATGCGTACAAGCGACTTTCGAAGCCGGCGGCGGCCATTTTTGGTGCCCATAGAAGGGCAAAGCGACACCGGAAGTTACGTTGACGCAACTTCCGGTGTCACACAGCTGCCGGTCCCGGATTCTGCAGTCCGGGACTTGGAAGGTAAGCTCAGGATCCTGTTCCTAGTCAGACATGGCCAGTTCAGACCCCATTAGGTCTTCCCACTTATTTTCCAGCTGGCTTTCTGTTCCAGACTGACTATACCACCAAAGTCTGCACAATCACAGCTCTGCACTGATTTTATCCCCCCGGCATTCTAAGTTGCTTGCGAAATATTTTCTGTGGGTGGAGTACTTTGCACAAAATTCAGCATGTGAATAGGATAGCATGGTATGAGCAGGATTAAATTTCAGTGCAAGGGGAAACTGGAGAAAAGTTACTGTGAACACATCTCACTTTGTAGCCACACCGATGGCATTAACTTGAACATGTCCCTCTTTATTTGCTCCCAGATTGCCGTGAAGAGCAATTTCCTTGTACACGGTTGTACTCTGTTCATAAGCCGGTGAAACAATGCATCAGTTACTTGTGTGTTACCAGGTAAGAGAGGAGATCTAGGAATTCTCTGCTAAGATGCCCCATATTCTATGATTCTACTAGATAGTTTGGGCAGGTGTCTTTGGATATGATTTCTTACAGTGATCTGTGAAAAGTAATTATTATTAATTAATTTGTTAGTTGCCTAACACAGGGCAATCTCTAGGTGGCTTGTAACCCATTTTTAAAACATTTGAAAATGGTTAAACACCACAACCGCCAGTATTTAAACGACCAGGAGTCATTTAAAGGGGCAACTGGTATACCATGGCAGAAAGACGAAAAGGACGAATGCCATGAGTGGCACAGGAAGCTGTGAACTATCGCTGGAATTTCCCTCCCCCAACAGACACTAACTCACCCCATTTTTAGCACAGTTTAAAGCAGGAACTGGCCATCTATTTTCATCCATTTTCTGCAGCCGCAACAGCTGGAGACTTGCTTTTTTGTCCAAATGGAAGTTTCACTTGTTCATATTTCTCAGCAATTACACAGGGCCATTATCTGTATTCCAGATAATACTGGCTGAGGCTGATGGTAGTTTTGAGTAATCTAGAGAACACCAGACTCTCTAGAAGTCTGATTTGGAGCAAGGAAGCAAAGGGCAGGGCAGGGAACTCATACTCCTCCCCTCTCCCCCAGCAACTGCTTTTCTTTTCCAAATCACAGCCCGCACACCTGCTTTTCCTGTAAAACAGGCTTGCGTGGGTTCTGTAACATACATTTGTGTGTAATGTGTAGTTAGGCCTTTTGCACCTTTGCTAGCAATGATTTAGCCACAGTTATTTCTCGGTATAAGTTTTTGGTGAGCAAGGATTTATGTTCCTCCTGTTTGCCTTCTCCCCACCCCCGTTTCTGGTGACAGTGTCCGTCGGACATACATGATAAACAAGGAAATCTGCTCTCGCATTGTCTGCAAAGAGGATGAAGCCATGCAGGGTGAGTAAAGATGCCCATAGGGATGTGCCCCATAAACAAGGAAGAAATAAAGTTGCTCAATTTCTCTTAGAGGGAGAAGATGGCCTATAATATATCACAGGTGTATGCCCTTATGTGAATGGCCCGCATTCAGAGGCAGGCAACATAATCCAAGAAAAAGGTAAAGGGACCCTGACCATTAGGTCCAGTCGTGACCGACTCTGGGGTTGCGCGCTCATCTCGCATTATTGGCCGAGGGAGCCGGCGTATAGCTTCCAGGTCATGTGGCCAGCATGACAAAGCCGCTTCTGGCAAACCAGAGCAGCACATGGAAACACCGTTTACCTTCCCGCTGTAGCAGTTCCTATTTATCTACTTGCATTTTGACGTGCTTTCACTGCTAGGTTGGCAGGAGCTGGGACCGAGTAACGGGAGCTCACCCCGTCACAGGGATTCGAACCGCTGACCTTCTGATCAGCAGGCCCTAGGCTCAGTGGTTTAACCACAGCACCAGAAGGGTGCTGGCAAATGGGAAAAGGTACAAAAATGGTGAAGGGCTTAATGTCAAATGCAATAGTGGAGAAAACTGAAGACCCAGAGATGTTCTGTCTTGAATATAAGACACAGGTGGTTGGAGAAATATGGTACATCACAAAATTCAGACAAGTTCAAGTTTCAAAGAACGGCTGTTTCAGTTCTCATACTGTTTCTGAAAGTGCAGATTCGATAGATTGGCCTTTAAGGGCAAGCTGAATTGAATTTCTTTCCCACCCCTGCTCCCAAGAAAGTGTCTTGAAATCAGCGCCAGCATCCCTCTGATCCTCTCCTTGGCATATACGAAAGCAAGTTGTCCTTTCTCAGTGGCCGCAATTCGAAGAGTCTGAATGGGGGCCATTCTACTTCACAATGCTGCTGATGCTTCCCCCCGCCCCTTTAAGTAAAACTGCTTCAGGAGGAGAAAATAGGGAGAGAGGGGTGTCTGGCTCTTTCCCTGCAACCCTTTCCCCCCCTCACAGACGTGCTGTTAACCACTAACTATAACAGTATAGTATAGTCCAGTATACCTAAAGGAGCGTCTCCACCCCCATCGTTCTGCCCGGACACTGAGGTCCAGCTCCGAGGGCCTTCTGGCAGTTCCCTCACTGCGAGAAGCAAAGTTGCAGGGAACCAGGCAGAGGGCCTTCTACCGGTGGTGGCGCCTGCCCTGTGGGACGCCCTCCCATCAGATGTCAAAAAGGAAAACAGCTACCAGATTTTTAGAAGACATCTGAAGGCAGCCCTGTTTAGGGGGGCTTTTAATGTTTAAGAAATTAGTGTATTTTAATGTTTCTGTTGGAAGCCGCCCAGGGGTATAAATAATATATTATTATTATTATTATTATTATTATTATTATTATTATTTATTATACACCCACACCCCCAAAATGGTCATGGAATTCTATGTGCATATGGCCGGGTTGTAAATGATGTGGCATGGTTAACCCACTCTCGAGCTCCTCCTCTCTCTCTCTCGTCTGTCTCTAGAGGAGATCTGCCGCCAGATGGCTGGCCTGCCACCACGCCGCCTACGCCGCTCGGGTCGCCCTCGAGGACCACCCTGCCGGCGTGCTCAGCTCCAACGACAGAATGCTGCTGAGGCTCAGTGACCAAGAGATTGCAGGCATGATAAAAAGGAGGAGGAGGAGATGAAATCACGGCGAACCCAGACAGTCTACAACCCAGCATAAGTTTGCCTTCTTCCCCCAACTTCCTGCCTTGGGAGGTGTTGCCAGCCAGGGACTTTCCGTGCCCACATGTCACAGGTGGCAGCTGATGTCACCTTTAGAAATGTGATCCCAAGACCCTCGTATGCTCATGCTTTTGTGTTACTCTTGCCCCAAGCTGCTTAAAAAAGCTCTGTTCACACCTGCCTTAATATATACAGATGTGTATGCTCAGTAGGATAATGCGCATCCTGCCCCAGAGCTTGGTGCCCCTTGAGCTGTGTGCAACTAGGACTGAAGTTAGCTCTCCTTGGGAGATTGGAGGCACAACATGCCAACATCCAGGAGTTGCTCGACTTAATTTCTGCATTGCTCTTGCAGTGGGAAGGAAGCTTCGGTCATTGGCACACACCACTTAAACCCCTGTAAAGAAAAAATGGTTATTAGCTCTCTCAGCCACCACTGTTCCATAATGGAGACGAGACTAAGCCAGCGTAGGGCTGAGAGTTTTGATTGCACATGGCAGAGCTGCAGCGGAAGAGCAGGAGGGGAAATAAATTCTAGTCTGTCTGCATGGCACTGATGGGTGGGAACCCAAACGCCATGGATGCACCCATACTTAGCTTGGTTCTAAGTATGGTTACATCCCTGCAGAACATCAACAGCACCACCTCTACTTCTCACTGTCTCCACTTCGCTGCCTCTTTTCCCCACTCGCAGTGTGCAACTTGGGTCCTGGGTGGTGGTTGTTCCCCAAAACAATTGACTAATGATCGCCACAGAACAACTTTGGTGGAAGAGACAAGAGGTGGGGGAGGGAAGGAGACACTCTGGCTCAAATCTGGCCCTAGCAGAGACACTGCAAGGACCACACTGCAAGGTCGTGCATTAGTGAAACCTTAAGCCAAGGTCTCAGAGAAGTACGAGCTCTTCCGTAGTACTGGATGGTTGCAGTGCCTGCTTATATTAACCATGGGCTGTCATTGCTGACACACTGTAGCTGGAAACGGAGAGTTGTTTGCATGAGAGCTGAAGGTGGCATCATTGCCCATGGTGTATGGGTTCGTTTCTTTTGCCCATTGTTGCCTTTAGCCAAAACTACAAGAGAGATAATTGGGACGGGGGGGCGGGGCGCAGCAACAGTGAGTCTACACACCATGAATAATGATGCCTTTATCAAAGGAATATTGAGACTCTCTTATCCTGAGTCCATCTACTCTGGTTGACAGCAGTTATCCAAGGTCTCAAGCAGGGGGCTCTTTTCAGCCCTGCTAAAGGTAACACCAGGAATTGAACATGGGACCTTCTGCTGTGACGGATGTGGTCTACCACTGAACTGTGTAGCCCCTCTCTCAGCTCTTGAGATATTTGAAAGAGCAATTCTCGTCTCCAGCTACCGTATGTCCCAAAGGGAAGCTCTGGTACCTTTGCTAGAGCCCTTCATCTCCTGCATATAGTAAACACGTCCTCATGTTCTGGTTCCTTTTTTTTTATTTAAAGAAATTGCATAGCAACCTTTCAACATTATTTAACTTAACTCTTTTTACTTAGTAACTCAGGCACCTGCCCCATGCCTTACAGCTTCTCTTCACTGCCCTTTATAAGTCCTTATTGCAACATGGATCAAAATGATCCAGGCTGCCACCATTAGCAACACTGATGCGAACAGAACAATGGTGTCAATATTTCTTGCTGGCTTTGCAATTACATAGCACATTTGTGATCCAGTGCTGTCCATCGAACTGAACGCAACGTTAGGTAAAGGCACTTGTTTGGAGTCTTAGGTAAAGGAATGTAAAAGTATGTCTAGATCAGCTCATAGTGGACAGGGTATCTGATGATGTCAAAGTGGCTAGGGGCACAATCCAGCATGCTGTTTTCTATTGCCAAGCCCCAGTAAAACAGTGAATGGGAGCTGTGTGGGCGCACAACTGTCAGGCCTGACTCCAGACTTTTGGGGGGGGGGGTCCTTTGGCAGTTTGCTGGGCCTTCCTTACACTGCTGCAATAATTCTGGAGTGTTGTTTTTTAATTTGTCCAGTTGTGGCAGAGGGAAACCAGCAGCAACATTCTTGCCCCACGGAAATATGGCACAGATAAAACAGCGAGAGACGTGTTTCCAATAGGTAATTCTGACATGGGGTAGCCACCAGGAATTGCCATTTTTGATGCAGCCACTGGTCTTGTCATGTGCCAGAGTTATGTGTCTTACTCATCACCTTACTCATCAGTCCATACCTTCACTATCTTCCACAAGGGAAGGAGCTACAAACTTGGCGTGTGGCGTGACAAAAAGTTAGCGATTCATGCCGGCTACCGTTTGTGTAGAGTGTGTGAACTGAAGCTCCCGTATATTTGCAGGGGAGAAATCCCCTATTGAAAAGAGGTATTATTAAGGAGTTTAGCAAGTTCACGTTACTTGATCTCTCTCAGCGCTTAATGGAATGTGTGATTGGTTTTTGCTGACAAGTATTCTTTATGTTGTCATCGGGTGACGGGAAAGCTCTGTGTGTTGTGGTTCGGTTTATCCATGCAAACCATCGCTAGAAGCTGTAGCCAGTGAATGATCAATGTTTATATGTGAAACAGCCAAGGAGCAAGTAGTAGGGGAGGAGAGCTGAAAACAATACCAATATATTGTACATCTTGCAAAATATGTAGGCTTAGCTTGGTCAGAATCGAGTATACGCTTCCAGAGTTACATTACTTCTGGTAAATGAGCCACCATAGCCACTAGAGGGCTGTGAAAATTTGTGTCCTGGGCTTTTAAGACTCATCTACCCATGTACTATCTGAAACCAAAGGGGCACATTGCTTGCCAGATGTGAAACCCCCCCCCCGCAGCTCTCATACCCCCCACCAAATGGTGGGTAACCTGCAGCCCTCATGATGTTGTTGGATCAGCTCCTTTGGGGGAGTCCTTGCATGGTGCCATTCAAGGACCCCACCCCATGCCAGTTAGGGCTGGGCTGGGCAGTTGCTGCTGCTTCTGCTGCTTTGACAACGGCAGCACAATTCACTCTTCTCCACCAGATCCTTGGATATGCTTCACTGGTGCTTTTGAACGGGAGTTGAGCTCAACTTCCATCTGTGATGGCCCACCGCAATCTTAACTCACCCCAAATGCAACGCCCTAGTCCACAGATCTGTGAAACCAATTCACTTAATGGAGCTGTGGCTTGGGGCCTTCTTGTTCAGGTAACCTAAAATGGCAGGTGACCATGGCAGATGGGAGTGGAGCATGGCTCCCACTCAAAACCCCACCATTGCCTGCTATTGCAAAGCCTCTGGGGAGCCATCAGGGAGGGTGGGGAGGGAGGGCATGACTGAGTTGGGCAAGCGAAGGGCCCATTCAAGCCCTTAAGGCATTCAGCCAGTGTTGGATCTGGCCAACTACTTGTGCCAGGCCTGCTAATAGGGTTAATGAGAGCTGTAGTCCAGAAATCTCTGGAAGACCACAGTCTCCTCATTCTTTAGTCGAGTTGGTGACTTTGTTTTTAACTGGCCCGTCTATTAAGCCTTTTGCAGTGGCTGGATGGGCAGAAATTAAGTTGGCGAAATTTTCCCCATCACTTTATATCTGTGTCTGTAAAAAGGCACAGTAACAAGAAAGAAGTACGATTTGTCTTTATAGAGAATAACTGCCTGATTATTATTATTTTTTAAAGGGATGGCCTTACTGTGGGAAGTTGGTACGCATCAGTTGTTAGAAGGCACATATATAATAGATTTAAATCTGTTCTGAATACCAAATGCAAACATATATGAATGTATTCCATAGTTATTGTACAACATATAAATATATAAAACACGTTCACAAATTTTGAAAGAATGCAAATTATTTCTAATGCTGCTTCACTGCTGTATTTTATGCGGGGTCAAGGAGTGGGATTGCTAGGGGGGAAAGCACTGCACAAACAGAATTTATATTTTATGGAATGCATACGCAATTCAAACATATTAAAAGACAACTTGTTTTCCTATTGATCCTTGTACCTGTGCATGTTATGGCTTCTGTCATTCACACACACACACACACACACATATATGCTGGGTCTGCTAAACAACTCTACTTTCTTAGCAGAAACAACAATGCAGTCGTACACGTTGGCCAACGTGGCAACCACAGTGTGGAGCCACAGCCTAGACCAGGCATAGGCAACCTTGGCTTTCCAGATGTTTTGGAACTACAACTCCCATGATCCCTAGCTAACGGGGCCAGTGGTCAGGGATCATGGGAGTTGTAGTTCCAAAACATCTGGAGAGCCAAGGTTGGCTAGACGCGAGTCTTCCTCCCCAATGACTGTATGTCGGTGTGTCACCCTTTTCCCCCAGTGACTTGTTCACACTTTGTATTAGTATATACTTTATCCACCTTGAGGGGGCTTTATAGTGGAAATGTGGGGTACACATTTTTTTAGGGGAAAAAACAGAATAAATGATCCTTAAATAGGTATTTGTCATTATAAGATAAATTGATTTCCTGTAGCTCTGTTATGGATTGCTGGGACCCATCCCTGACAAATTACCCTGTTCCTCCCAGTTCTTGTCCTTTGGTTGTGACAAGCACTTGGAAAGTATTTAGCATTTAGTATTTCTTGCTTCCAGAGTGTTCTAATCTGCTCTTAATGGCCGCAGCTAGAGGAGAGTGTTGCTAATTCCACCCAAAATCCCAGTGGCTTGATTCAAGACTGTGGACCAGTGTGCTTCACCACCCCTGCCCCATACTCTTCTATGTGTTCTGAAACCAGCATTTTTTTTTGTCTTGCACAAGCTTTATGTGGCAAAGTAAGCCTACCATCTTAAGGGGTTTCTGCCTTGATTGTGCGCCACAAGATACCAGATCTGATCCATCCTAGGGTACAATAATCCCCTGAGAAGTTCTCCTGCACAAGCCTCACCCAAATAATTGAGAACTGTAGAAGAGTTCTATAGTGTTAAATTCCAAAGGAGGAGCTGTATGAGATCCATACAGAACTGCTTTACACCAAGTCAGATTTAGGGCCAGTCTACACTAAAGTGTCATTTCTGCTGCCTGAGATCCTTCATTTGTAATTGTCAGTGATAGGACCTGGGACCTCTGTTGTGCAACAATGTGTACCTCTGATCTATGCCCCCTACACGGGAATCCAAAAATCACGCTGCTCTGGTTGCAAGTGAATGATTCTTCATTGAATCTTGATTGTTTCCCCTTACACCAAATAGTGATGCAGCAATCTGCACCTGGGTGAGCACATGGTTTTAGCCATCTGCTGGTGAAGATGAACAGGACTATTGCTGCTGCAGACAGCATCCTGCCCAAACCACATCCTCCTCACCACCTGTGCAGCAAGAACGTGTGACCTTCGGCTGCTCCTGCTCAGCCAGCCTCAATGGGTGAACCTCATCAAATGGCCCAACACGCTTATAGTGACTAATAAACACCACAATTTGACAGCACAAATCTCTGTGCTTGGGAGGGCTGAGAGGAAAGGAAGTGACCAGGGAGGCAGGGCAGCCCCCCCTACACTTTTTGCCCCCCCCTAATTTTTCCCACAAACAAATCAACAGGAAAATATTTGTTTTAAGATCCTTTAGTCATGCATGCATTCTCAGAAGCTGAGCAAGCTGTTATTCACCTGCAGCTTCTTCCAAGAAGCAGGAGAGGGAGGGAGAAAGCAAAAGCTGCTGGGAGCCTGCTAAGTCTCACCAATGGCAACTTGAACTCCGGGCTCAGGTTAACCCTTTCATGCACGCCAGTCAGTAATTTCATATTACAATAGACGTATCTAAGAATGGGAATCTTGCCCCATTCTTAGCAACTCAGTGCTAATGAAGACTGCATTGCACCTACACCCTCTCTTTCCCACCCTCTTTCTCCCTACTGAGCTGTTCCTTGTTGATCAGAACAGGAGAGGAGCTCATTTCGCAGCTCAACAGCTCATGGGCCACTTTAAATCTGGCTGCAGGCAGGGCTTACCCTGCTCTGAAGTGGAGACTTCCCCAATGCACAGTGGTAATGATGGTGGTAAGCCTTGGGCAGCACTGACCCTACTACTTGGCAAAGTGAGGGAGCTGCCTCAGGTGGCAAATGCTGAAGGATTGCAGGGAATGTTGGCTGTGTGTACCCAGAGGCTCTGCCTTAAAAAAGCTTGCATGCAGCCTTCTGGCGTGATGGAGGATGCTGCTGAATCACCAGTGTTGAAGAAGGATCCAGCAGTTTCTGGTACGTGAAAGTGGGAGGGGTGTCATCTTGTCCTTTGCTTCAGGCAGCAAAATGTTTTGGGCCAGCTTTGGCCTTGGGCAATGGCCCTTGGTATGAAAAATGGTCCCTGTTTGCAAGTGTTGTAAGCTGGCTAAATGGAGCAGTGGGGACAGACTGAGATGTACCACGACTACAACCGGAGGATTCTGGAGCAGGTGATGAAAGGAAAGTGGGGATCAAACTATGTGTGGATTGAACTACCAAATACAAAATACATCAAGCTGCTCATGCACAGAAATGTATGGATGTTTCTTTAAAGAACACAGAGGTGGAAATGTGGAGGAAATAAGACCCCTGCTTTAGTAAATAGCTATACACCAAATTTTATACATATTGTAGTCATACTAATGTATATTTTGTATCTCAAAATCTGAGTATAGAGCATGTTAACCCACTTATTAGCCGGTGCCCGCTGCAGAGAGCACATTGCCCACCCCACCCTTTGGATTGCAAATTGTTTAAACTGATTTTAATGTATTTTTTTCTAAATACTTTTGGACTGACCGGCTTGCTTGTTTTTATTTTGCTGGTGGTTTTGCCATGTCATTGTTTGAATTTGGGACATTATATATTTTCTCCTCCTTTTACTTGGCAGTTGCAGGATTTGCTTTGGAGCCGAAACAGTGGGACTATAGCTTTGAAAAAGAAAAAGGGGGAAAGTATAGATTTATACCAGAGTACACAAAGTGATAATTAGCCACAAAGCAGAGGTTGCTACTGTACTACAGTTTCAGCTTTACATTTAGCAAGTGGAGAAAGTTCAGCAGTGAGGTTTTCACTTTAGGGGAAAAGGAAGTGGCTAAAGATTTTTTTTCTTTTTATTTAAATTTTAAACCAACTGAAGCTGTCGGCGCGTAATTCAAATTGTGATTTCTGAGCAGGTAGGTGAGTGGAAAATAAACAGTTATTTATATCTTACAAGCAGATCACACCACTTCCTGTTGATTACACAGACAAAGTGCTTTGGCTGAAATGTATGGTATTTCCATTCTGCAATTGAGTTTTGGCCAGGTTACTGCTGACTGAATCTTCAGTGAGAGTGGATGGGTCAAGGGATTTTTAAAGGCAATGCCCATCAAATGCAAGCTTTCCTAATGCACCCCTGCTTCACACATGCAGGTATATCACTTTGTTTCTCTACACTTGATTAGCAACCGTGTGTTTGTGTGAACAGGCTTAATTGTCAAGCCCTGCATCTGAAGAAACATTAAAAAAAGTTCTACATGAGGTATTCATACATGCAAGTTGTCCCTTGATGTTGCAGTTATCACATCCAAACGTGTGTCAATCAGTGGCAAGGTCGATCAATGGGCTCAAGATCATTTTGCTTCCCATTTTTTGCATCTTCTCCAGTTCTACAGTATCAGTTCTGAGATGTGTATTCGGGATGATATTCTTGAGGAACATCATCGTAAAAGCTTCAGTATCTAGGACCAAACAGCCGTGCTGAAGAGGTTAGGAGAGCCAGTGTGCTTCGTTAGCAAGTATGACGTACAATCAAATCTGATGTCACATTGTGTGTGCTTTTGAAAAAAACAAATAATTTGATGTGAAGTATTTTTCTCTCTCCACAGTTCCAGAAGAGGCCGTTGGCTCAGAGTTGCTAGATGTCACATAGAATCATATAACACTAGAGTTGGAAGGGATCCCAAGGATCATCTAGTCCAACCCCCTGCAATGCAGGAATCTAAACCAAAGCATCCATGGCAGGCATGTGAGTTAGGGTGCCACAGTAGCTGGGAGGCTGAGCCGAGAACCAAGAAGTCCCTCCGCAGGAATTTGCCAGGTAACCTTGAGCAAGCCACTATCCCTTCTGCAATGTGACATTCCATTACACTTACCTACTGTACATGATAGGACGGTTATGAGGGCACTTATTTCATGTATATGAAGTTCTTTGAGCACTCAAGACTGTATATGAAGATATACAGTAATGCACAGTTAATGTGCATAATAACTGGCTGTTGTGCACATTCGCCAGGCTTTGTGGAGACTGTGCACATAATCTGTTTGCATTTGTGCACTATGCCAGGCCAATATACATAATTTCCAGCAGGCCTGGGAAATGTGCGTATCTTGACGGTGTTTTGTA
Source organism: Zootoca vivipara (assembly GCF_963506605.1). Classification (NCBI taxonomy): domain Eukaryota; kingdom Metazoa; phylum Chordata; class Lepidosauria; order Squamata; family Lacertidae; genus Zootoca; species Zootoca vivipara. The sequence goes on along the minus strand of NC_083291.1, from coordinate 30,746,423 downwards.
CATTCTCAGGGCACTATTCAATCCTCTGCTGAGTGTGCATAGTCTGCATGACACATAGCCTTGCTGTCTAGCTCCAGTTCAGAAGTGTGCCATCTGAGCCCCCTCCCTTACCCCTGCCACCATCCCAGCTACTGCTGGCCGGCTGACTCATCCTGACCACCAAGTACCCTCCCCACTGATCAGTTGAGCTTTGGGAAGAAGAGGTAGGGCTCCAGTTAAAGATAGAATAGATCTTTATTGTCATTGTCCCCTTGCGGGAACAACGAAATTTCTCGATTGCTGTATCAACTCAATTAAAACACTCGACATGAATTAAAATACTAATGAGCACAATACAATACAGAACAGCAAACAAATGAAAATAAAATGACTTCGAAGTCCAGAATTTCCATTTAAGGCCAAAATTGCTCGAGGAAAGAAACTCTTCTTGAGACGGCTCGTTCTCGCCTTCATTGTTCTATATCTCCGTCCCGATGGCAGGAGCTCAAAGAAACGATGACCAGGATGCGATGAATCTCTTGATGTGGCTAGTGCCTTTCTGTGGCACCTGATGGTATAAATATGTTCTAAGGTAGAGAGAGAACAACCAATGATACTCTCAGCTGTTTTGATAATTCTGCTCAACACTGTCCTATCCCGACAAGTGCAGCTTCCATACCACAAACATAAGCCATACATAAGCACGCTCTCAATGGCACAGTGATAGTAAGCAAGCAGCAAGTTTCTCCTGCTGCAGTCCAGCCTCCTTTGGACCAATCCCAGCTGTTCCCAGTGCCGTAGCATGGGTGCAGCAGAGGAGCCGTAGCCCCGGGCACAAAATTCTGAAGAGGTGCAACGAGGCCCGAGCACTTTGGGGCAGGGACGCTTCTTCCTTCTCCCCATGGCCGGCAAAAGGATTCCTGCGTGTGCCACACCCACATACCCCACCGCCGGCTGGCCTCTCTTTTCTATGCCTTCTCTCTGCTCCCAGGTTGGGGCTAGTTTGCAAGACGAGACTCCCTTGATTAGATGCTGGCTGGTGAAGGAACTGACTGCTGCCCAGTCAGGGGGGGGGGCACAACACTTGCCCTGCCCCAAGCACTGGTAACCCATGCTACACCCCTGGCTGTTCCTTAGGAAGCTGAGGAGCACAGCGGTGGAGTCCCAAGGAGAGAAAGAGAAAAAAGGTAAAGGTAAAGGACCCCTGGACCCATTAAGTCCAGCCTGCATAGCATTCATTGAAGAAGAAGAGGAGGCAGCGGCGTTTGGATTTGATATCCTGCTTTATCACTACCTGAAGGAGTCTCAAAGCAGCTAACATTCTCCTTTCCCTTCCTCCCCCACAACAAACACTCTGTGAGGTGAGTGAGGCTGAGAGACTTCAGAGAAGTGTGACTAGCCCAAGGTCACCCAGCCGCTGAATGTGGAGGAGCGGGGAAGCGAACCTGTTCACCAGATTACGAGTCCACCGCTCTTAACCACTACACCACACAGCCCCTTTGCTAGAAAACCAACGGAGGAATTTGAATGCTTGGGCACAAGAGAGCATTATGGGAAAATTGACTCACAATTTGAGATTGGCAAGAGGAACGAAGCGGGAAAATGGTGGTGCCTTGTTTCCTTTGCACATTCTCCAGAAAACCAAAGGCCAGTTCCAAGGGGCGATACTAATTTGTGGATCACTCAATAGGAACATAGAATCATAGAATTGTAGACTTGGAAGGGACCCCAAGGGTCATCCAGTCCAACCCCCTACAACACAGGAATCACAACTAAAGCATCCATTACATGCTTTACAGATGTATACTGTTATTGGTTGCGGTGTATGTGTGGGAATACAAGTTTTCATAATGTATTTTTTTTGGGGGGGGTGGGGTCTCCAAGGAAATTTAAAGTACAAAAAAGGAAAATAAACCAACTGAGGCACAAGACTAGCCTTGGGGCAACTGAAAGTAAAACTTAGGCGCACCAATTTTTTTATTATTTGCTGGAACCAGTAATTATTTTTCTTACCTACCTACATTTTAATGTTATAATTGACAAATATATTTCTAAGGAGGGAGGAGGCTGAAGAAACTGGAGCCAATCAGAACCAAGCATATTTTTTTAGAATGGGGGCCCACAACTCCAGCGAACTGTGTAACTCCACCCCAGACAAAATGACTCCTAAGGGGAGTCGAGGGGGTTGGGAACACCCACCCCAACGACACTTCTCATTTCTGTACCACAGTCATAAGGCTATTCAGACACCCGGCGTAGCAGCTTGGTGACTCAAAGCGACTTCCCACATCAGCCCAGCGCAGCCATGGACAGGTAAATGGGCAACATTTGCCCCAGTGAATTGCTACATCACTGAATTCACCGAGTATGAACTTATTCTGTGTTTTATTCTCTTTTCCCCATCTGACTCAGCTCTCCAGATGGCTTCTTCCCATATCTCTCACTAACCAATATTCTGATGCTGTTGACTCTTTCTCTCTCTCTTGCTCACACACGTTTTATCATTGTTTTCTACCATGTCCCCAGTAATTTTTTTGTTCTTTCTCTCTCTCTCTCTGCACATGGTTTACTTATACATTCTGCCCCCCCTTTAATTCAGTTTGTTCCATACACTCTTGAAAATAAGGGATATCATTATTATTTCTTCTTCTTGACTTTCATGTCCATGGTAGTTTATATAATAACATAATCAGAAGAAACAGGCACCTGCCCCAAGGAGCTTACAATCAACGATGCTGGGTGCAACAGAGGGGAGGGCAATGAGTTTAACAGAGAACGATTATATACAGTTTCACATGCTTAGGCTTTGGTTACAATGCCTTTTGGGGCAATTAAAATAATTAGACAAGTGGAGTGAGATTTCTGTGTAACTCAAAAGCTTATGTTTTCCCGCATCAAGAAGTGTTTCTCCAATAAAGATTTCCAATACTTTGCATGCATGGGTGCTAACAGAACACCTGTCTAGCCTATAGATGAATGAATCTAATTACAAATTTTCTGAATCTGCACTCATTCGCATTAGCAAAAAGAAAGCATTATAATCAACAAATGCATCTTTTATTTTGGGATAATCAAGAAAGCAGCTTTCTATAGATGAATGCATCTAATTGCAGTTTCCAGATGTAAATGACTCATATCTATTTGTCTATTTATCATATTATCTTTGTCTTGTTTTTTGTCTCACAATGGAGCTCCTTTTCAGCTGATAAAAATTAAAAACATAATATATCATTTAAAAAGAAAAATGATTTTTTTAACGAATTCAAAATTAAGACCTGATTGGTCTTAAATTATAGGTCTTCCAGTCCACCTTGTGAGTGTGCACTTGTCCTTAGATGCACAATTAAGAATCTCAGAATATGTCATATTTATATTATTCGTAAAACACTCCTCCTTGGTTATGGAGGATCATAACGTGTATCGAGTTGTATTGTAGCATAACTTATATTAACTTGTACTGAGTACCTCCTCCTCCTCTGTTTCATTTCTTTAAATTAGATGTGAGTTAGCTACTTTAGGAGTATGTCCACAGCAACCACAAAGAGTCTCTCATTTTGTGCCGCCTGCCGCTGAAAATGGTGCAAGATACTATTTGAGTTTTCACCTCACCCTGCGATCTGCCTCTAGTTTCTCAGCTCCCTCTCACCCTTACCTCAGGATTACCCCAGCAAAGGGTTGAAAATTTCCCTGGGTTAATCTGGGCAAATGGGAAAGCTAATAATTCATTAAAGAATTAGAAGACTTTATGAGATTCATCTGGAAAAAAATGTCTCATGGCATGCTTTTCCCTACCCCACTTTGGAGTACTGTAGTTTGTGAACTCCCATTTCCAGAAGAGTGGAAACTTTGGGGGACATGACAGCCAAATATAAGCCCTTTCAAGCCCCCATTTATTATAGCAACTAATACACATGTGCTTAAGTCTTGCCCCTTGGATTCAGACGGGTGTGAAAGTGCTTATTAACCTTGGGCTGCCACAAGTCCCCGGTTTCTGTTCTGGAAATCAGAGGTTGCAATCTACTTCTGTTGAGGCAGTGGGGTGCAGTGGGAAGAGCACTGCTTGGGAATTGAAGCCCATGTTCAAATCTTTTCTTGGCAGTGAGACTCACAGGGTGCACTTGGGCAATTCATTATTTCTTCACCCTAACCTACTTCACAGGGTTGCCATGATGCAAGAAAGGCCGGTGCTGATAAGACAGGATTATAGATGCAAGGAACTCTTGCCTGCCTCTCAAAGCCCCTTTAACCATTTTAACATGCAATCTGCTTTTGAACCGCTACACCAGGATTGGCTTTTCACACATAGCTATTTCTTATTCTGGGACCAGATTTTTTCAATGGGGCACTAGGACTTGGAAGCAGTCCAAGTTCTTCTGCATACTACCAGACTGAGAGATCCAAATTGTTTTTAGGATGTGCACATATATAATGGGTCAACAAATGCAATGGGTGTGCATGTACAGTATTTAAAAAAGAAACTGCGCTCAGCAATTTTTCTTATTCTTAAGTGGGAGCCTGCTTTTCCTCTCTGCTGTGCACAATGTGATTGCCACATGTTCAGCTATCAGCTTTCCATCTCTTCCCCCACCCCATGCTTCAGGGGGACTCTCAGCCATTTTCATTTGTAAAGTTTTTATGCACATTTATTCAATTAAATGTACACTTGCCAATGCTTTAAAATGTTGGAAATCTGCCTAGGGAAGGGGAATGGAGGTTGGTTCATTTGATCATACAAATTGCAGCTTATCTGTGCGATGCACAGCCAATCTCTGTTGCAAATACACAGAAATTCCATCTTGAAGGGAAATTTGTATGTTGGGGGGGCATAGCTGTCAAGTTCTCCCTTTTTAAAAGGGAAATTCCCTTATGCTGGATAGGCTTCCTCGCGAGAAAATGGAAAACTTGATAGCTATTGGGGGAGGGGAGAAGGTGTGTGCTTTGACAGTGGGGACCACTATTCAAATGTTGCACATTCTTATGCACCCTTAGAGTGTTTACAAGTAAGAATTACTCAGAAGAGGAGTCCGTCATAGGAATCCACCCCCCTGTGTTTCTGCATGAGCAAATATTCTGCGCATGCCTTCTGGTGCAAAGAAACAAGCCCAGAACAGTGACTCATACAGAAACATAACAGGAAGCCCCTTCTTAGGGTAGATATTTTATTCTTTGCATCAGAAGTGACTAGATGATTCAATCACACTTGATGTAGCAAGCTTGATGTGCCTGAATCTAATGAAGGTTGTTTGGAAGAAGGCTAGGCCAGAATTAAAGTACATAGAGGTCTCCTCTATGGGAAGCTGCTTTGGTTCCACAGGGACGTTTAATCAGTGAATGAGTTTCTCATGGCAAACTAGCTGTTATGTCAGAGCACTCTAGCCTGCTTTAGCCTGGAGCAGAGGCTTGAGGAGGAAAGTGATGGCACCAATGGAAGTCTGGATGACCCCTGGAAATGGACAGAGCTGAGATGGATGGAGGGATGCAAAGAGGAGCCTTCTGCAAGTGAATGGTTCTAAGCTGTGTAAATGGATGGGGGGAAATGGGGCAGGGGAAGCTGAAATGGACAGAGCAAAGAGGAGTGGGGGGGGGGGGAGGTAAGCAACCCTGAAATATTTCAAAGTCCCTCCAACTTTTGATTTGAGCCCCATCCACCATGGGCTGGCAGATTATTCCCAATAAAATGTGGCCCATGAGAGAAAATAAAGGTTACCCACTCCTGACCTATAATCTGCTGGAAATTACAACTGCAGCAAATAATGGATATAAATTAGCACAGGTGCTGTTTCCTATGGCCCAAACATGTCACTCCATATATGCATCTTCCCACTGTAGCCCTGGGAATATAAGGCCAGATTCAACTACCTGGTTCCAATGTGGACACGGGTGGCGCTGTGGTCTAAACCACTGAGCCTTTCAGGTGTGCCAATTGGAAGGTTGGTGGTTCGAATCTACGTGACGGGGTGAGCTCCCCTTGTTCTGTCCCAGCTTCTGCCAACCTAGCAGTTCAAAAGCACGCCAGTGCAAGTAGATCAATAGGTACCGCTCCGGCGGGAAGGTAAACGGCATTTCCGTGCGCTCTGGTACTCGTCATGGTGTCCTGCTGCACCAGAAGTGGTTTAGTCATGCTGGCCACATGACCCCGAAAGCTGTCTGCGTTCAAGCACCGGCTCCCTCAGCCTGAAGCGAGATGAGTGCCGCACCCCATAGTCGCCTTTGACTGGACGTAACCGTCTAGGGGTCCTTTACCTTTTACCTTACCTTACCCAGTTCCAGTAGTGGAAGCCAACACTTCTGCTAGTGCAACAGGGCTTCACTCACAACTGCCCCCCCCCAACACCTCCGGAGTATTGGGAAACCCCTCAGAACAATGCACGGGCTTGGGGACACAGGAAGAGGGGAGGTCTTCGGAACATTCGCCTTAGTATGACATTGACTCTCACCCATAGAACTGAAACCATCTGAAAGCACCTATAAACTTCATGGGCTTATGAAGTTGTCAATATAGCCCAGGGAGCTTGCCATGCTACAGTAAAAACTAGTTTGCTTTGAAGGTGAGATAGGACCCAGCCTTTCTGTTGGCATCGGGTCATTATATTGGGCTTGTGTGAGTGCTTGAACTGATAAAGCCTGTGTTTCAGTCCACCCTCAGATCATCCATGCGTGGAAACTAAAGTAGCTGGCTGAGCCCATACTGAGAGTGCAGAGAAAGGAGGTGATGGTGCGCTGGGATTATTTTTAACCCATTCGCTTCTGTTTTGCATTGCCTTTGGGGGAGTGAATGTTTCGCTTTGGTGAACAGAGTTTTTCACACTCCTGCTCTGTACTTTGCACACTTGCTCCCACCCTGCTTTACAGACATTATATAGAAAGGAGCCTGTGGCAGACATCATGGCATTTTATGTATTCTTATTCTTAAACTTAGTGGGGAATGATGGTGATAATAGCCTTTGTTCACCCTTAGTCTACCCGAGAAGCTCAGCATGCAAAGAGGTTTCAGCATGGGTTTCACGAGCCACACTTGAGTTCCTATAATAATCTAGAAATTTTTACCACTTTGTAACTGAGCTCGGGTTTACTGCCTGTTCAACTTTTCCAAAGCACATGAACCTGACCTTTGAAGAGTTTGTATGTAAACCATTTGTAACTTGCCAAATGTGTGGTCTTTTTCCTGTGCTGGGAGAACTGGAAAACCTTGGAAGGAACTTTTTAAAGGGCACACATTAAGGTTTTACAGCCTATATTACCACGCTTTAGATTGCTGCAAATTTTGTGACTTTAAATCTCTGCTGGGGTTCTCTCACCAAAGAGAACTTGCCCCAAACTTGAATCCTGGCATCCAGGAATTCTCATTTCTATATATTTTTCCCTGAACCAATGGACTCCACTAAAGTTGCTCTCTGTTCAGATCACAGCTGTCCCCATTCATACTTGAATACACACGACTTCAATGTCTGTTTCCCTCCGCAGTGTCCTTCTGAAACAAAAGAAATTCCTCTACAACTTCAAGAACTTGCGCTGGGCCAAAGGCCGTCACGAAACGTACCTTTGCTATGTGGTCAAACGGCGGAACAGTGCAACATCCTGCTCCCTGGACTTTGGATATCTGCGCAATAAGGTACAAAAAGATGAGTGAAGCTCATATCCATAAATACATCCTTCTGCACTAATGAGCACTGGAATGCTCAGCACCTTATCCATAATTTTAGCAATCCATTTCACTCTCAGGTTAGAATCATTTCACCCAGCAGTGCAATTGCCATTTCTGCATATTCCCACACTGGTTCAGTACTGCTGGATTTTGAGAGATCACATTGGATGGCCTGACAATATGATTGCTTCCTATGCCAATGTTGCCCAGCCTTCAAGAGGAGTGGGTGCGGAATTAGCAGTAACCATGTTGTGGCATCTCAGTTCCAACATGACTAGAGTGACATAGGAACTGATGACACGGAAACAGCAATGGCACCACTAATAGAATACAAGGTCTATAGCTAATCCCCAGACTTTGGCCCTCCAGATGTTTTGGACTACAATTCCCATCTTCCCCGACCACTGGTCCTGTTAGCTAGGGATCATGGGAGTTGTAGGCCAAAACATCTGGAGGGCCGCAGTGTGGGGCTGCCTGGCTAAGACCCTCAGAAATCCATACAGCATTCTATTTGAACCAACATATGGATTTGCCCCCGCCTAAGAGCAAGCACCTCCACTCCCCATTCTTCCATTTCCCCTCCAATCACCCCTATACCTTCTAAACATCTTAATCTAATGGCCAGATAATACAAACAGCAGAACCAAATGGCAAAACTTTACCACCCCCATCGTTCTGCGCGGACACTGAGATCCAGTACCGAGGGCCTTCTGGTGGTTCCCTTGTTGCGAGAAGCCAAGTTGCAGGGAACCAGGCAGAGGGCCTTCTCGGTGGTGGCGCCCGCCCTGTGGAACGCCCTCCCATCAGATGTCAAAGAGAAAAACAGCTACCAGATTTTTAGAAGACATCTGAAGGCAGCCCTGTTTAGGGTGGCTTTTAATGTTTAATAGATTATTTTATTTCATTTTTCTGTTGGAAGCCGCCCAGAGTAGCTGGGGAAACCCAGCCAGATGGGCAGGGTATAAATAATATTTTATTAATGTATTAATTATATTATAAATATTAATATATTATATTATATTATAATATATTATATATTATATAATAATATATTTATATATTATTATTATTATTATTATTATTAGCTATTATTACCTTTGAAGGCGACCTGGAAACTACAACTAATCCAGAATGCGGCAGCTAGACTGGTAACTGGGAGCGGCCGCCGAGACCACATAACACCGGTCTTGAAAGATCTACATTGGCTCCCAGTACATTTCCGAGCACAGTTCAAAGTGTTTGTGCTGACCTTTAAAGCCCTAAATGGCCTCGGTCCAGTATACCTGAAGGAGCGTCTCCACCTCCATCGTTCTGCCCGGACACTGAGGTCCAGCACCGAGGGCCTTCTGGCAGTTCCCTCGTTGCGAGAAGCCAAGTTGCAGGGAACCAGGCAGAGGGCCTTCTCGGTGGTGGCGCCCGCCCTGTGGAACGCCCTCCCAACAGATGTCAAAGAGGAAAACAACTACCAGACTTTTAGAAGACATCTGAAGGCAGCCCTGTTTAGGGTGGCTTTTAATGTTTAATATATTATTTTATTTCATTTTTCTGTTGGAAGCCGCCCAGAGTGGCTGGGGAAACCCAGCCAGATGGGCGGGGTATATATAATAAATTATTTATTATTATTATTATTATTATTATTATTATTATTATTATTATTTATTATTATTATTGCTATGCACTTTGAGACAGAGAGACACTAGAGAGCGGCTTGCTTGCATGCTCCCCACAACCACCCTCCCTTCACATTGTAATCTGGGTCCTTTAGAGGTGTCTGCATGTAAAATAAAGACTTGAGGCTGGAGAACAAACAGGGTGGTGGTGGAGCTCGCGTACTGATCCCCACTGGCTCCCCATGTGTTCATTTTACACACATACAGAACGTCTGACAAGGCAACCCTGTTTAGGGAAGTTTTAATGTTTGATACTTTATCGCTTTATGATGATGATGATGATGTTGGGAGCCGCCCAGAGTGGCAGAAACCCAGCCAGATGGGCGGGGTATAAATAAATACATTATTTATTTATTATTATTATTATACAGTGGTACCTTGGTGTTCGAATGTCTCTGTTGACAAACATTTTGGTTTTCGAATGCTGTAAACCCAGAAGTAAATGCTTCGGTTTTCGAACACGCCTCGGAAGTCGAACATGCCAAGTGGCTTCCGCATGCAATCAATCTGTGTTCAGCTAAAATCTCAGGAGCTCTCTTGCAACCAATTTGTTTTCGTGACTGTCTGCGCCTCGGTTTTTGAATGCTTCAGAACTCAAATGGTCTTCCGGAATGCATTACGCTCGAAAACCGAGGTACCACTATAGGCATAAAGCTCATCTAATCTTCTCTTTGGTGTGCTTTTTACTTGTGTACTTTTGAGTTTCTGGGCAGGGTTTCTGGAAGGTATCACTCAAATACACAGGCAAATTGGTATCCTTGAGGGAAAACGTTGGATTCTGCTAATTGTACAAACTAGTCCAAGCATTTACTTGTAGACTAACCAACTCAGTCCTGGAAACAGGGAACCTTCAGACTTGTCTTATGTTCTCTCACACCTTCACTTCTTGTGCCTCGGCACAAATGCTTTGTTTGGCCATTCATTGTTTATCGGTATTATCTTGGTCCTGCTCCACCCCCACCCCCCAACATCCTTCTGTGTTGCTACTTCAGTCAGGTTGCCATGTTGAAGTTCTCTTCCTGCGTTACATCGCCACCTGGGACCTGGACCCGAGGCACTGCTATCGGATCACCTGGTTCACCTCATGGAGTCCGTGCTATGACTGCGCCCGGCACGTGGCCGACTTCTTGTACGCCTACCCTAACCTAACTCTGCGCATCTTTGCTGCCCGCCTGTACTTCTGTGAGGAACGGAATGCCGAACCCGAGGGGCTGCGTCGCCTCCACCGGGCAGGAGCTCAGATTGCCATCATGACCTTCAAAGGTGAAGCCGGGTGGAGGGATGGGTTTAGGAGGTGGCGAAAGATCTGGAGGGGAAGTCGAGCAATGGAAGGTGAACACCACGTCTCTCTTTTGTCAGATTACTTTTACTGCTGGAACACCTTTGTAGAGAACCGCAAGAAGACCTTCAAAGCTTGGGAAGGGCTTCATGAAAATTCTGTGCGTCTAACCAGGAGGCTCCGCCGTATCCTTTTGGTGAGAAGTATTTCCTTCCACCCTGGAGCAAGGTTTTCTAGCCCTTTTCTTGTACCTCTTCCCCCTCCTTCCTTTGTTTTTTCTCACCTGCCATTCTCTGCTTCCTTTAACTTGATTTTTCAGGATCACTAGCCTCCATCTTTTTCTGCCCCGATCTTTTCTTCAGTTCTCTTAAGCCAGGGGTCCCCAAACTACGGCCCCCGGGCCGGATGCGGCCCAATCGGCCTTCCAATCCGGCCCGCGACGACCCCCGCCGCCGCCGCCCGCTCTCGCGGCGCGCGGCGCAGCGACGATCTAAAAAATCGGCAAAAAATCGCCGAAAATCCTTTGTGCGCATGCGTACGGGCCTCTCCCGACCCGGAAGAGGTCATTTCTGGTGCACTTCCGGGTCGGGGGAGGCCCATACGCATGCGCACAAGCGATTTTCGGCGATTTTTTTCCCGCCCGTGTGCGTGTGCGCATGCGCACGGGCGCGCACTCCCCCGCCCTCCGGCCCGCTGCGCGCGCACTCCCCTACCGTCCGGCCCACCGCGCGGTCGGCGCGGCGGGCACCGGCCCGCCGCTCGGTAAGTCTGGGGACCCCTGTCTTAAGCTTTACCTCTAACCTTTTGTTGTCCTCCTTCTTGTGCCTCCTGCAAACCTGACCATTCTCTTCTTTCTTTCACAGCCACTTTATGAGGTTGATGACTTGCGAGATGCCTTCCGAATCCTTGGACTTTGAAATGCAATGGGGAGGGAAACCGGCAGGTCAGCAACATTCTAGGAAGAATAGTCTTGAAATATTCAACTCCATGTCCCAGCTTTCCCTTCTCTGCTGTCATGAACATCTGCATCCTGAGAAAATGAGGAAGACATTCTGAGGCTCCCGTCATGTGCGCACTGCGGCTGTGCTCTGTTCTTTGTTGGGAGAAGCCAGAGATAGACTCGCCAAGCCACAAGACCCTATTGATTGTTGCTCTTACTGGGGACAGCTAGACAAATGAACATCTTACAGAGGTGGCACTTAGAGCTCGAGAGGCTTCAGCCGAACCACTTAGCAACTTCATCAGTTTGGAGTTCAAAACCTTAGACCCAGCTTAAATTGTGGCATCTACAGAAAGGACTGACGTCATTTGGAACAAAAGATAACATATGAACCATAATGCCTCATACTGAGCAGCACAGAACCTGTTAAGCATCTTGCCACACATGTTTTCAGCAGACACGCACTGGCACAGAATGGACTTGGAAACTATGATGCGGTCACTATACCCCACAAGCACTGTGTCGATATGCAATCAATTCATTATGAGGATAAGTGATATGTAAATATATTTAGTATTTAACAATATTTGATCAGTTGCCTGCTATGGTATTACTATTTAATAATTGATTTTGCTTACCTGTAGTTTCAAGAAGATCAATTCTTCTTTTCTTCCAAAGTGTTCTTCAGTATTTCATTACTGCAGATCCAGAGAAGGAAGTCCAGAATCTTGGCAACTGTGAAATTTATTTGCTAAGCATTAATTCCTTTCAATGTAGCAGAGTAGCATGCTTATTCATGGATGTAAATAAAGACATTTTTATGTACACAAACCAGCCTTTTTTTTTTGCTATGGTAATTGTGCGAGAGAACAGGACAGGAGTTAAAATATTGGAACCAAATCTAGATCTTATGAGAGAACAATCTTCAGCTCCTGGAAAGGGTGTTTGAGGAGCTGTTGGATTCTCTATCTCCCTCTCCACGCAGGTCCACCACCAGAGATGCTTCACTGTGGCAGTGAAGCTATTTTGAGGACAGAAACATGGTCTATGGTGACGGCCAAAAAGGGTGTTCCAAAAAGGGGTGGGGGAGAGGTTATAGATTGAGTGACAGCTGGTGACTGCATTGGGGCCAAGGAAGACCTGTTTCCTCACCATCCTCTTCCCTTGAAGCAGTAGTCATCTAAGCACTGAAGTTGTAGAAATGCTTTTTAATTTTTTTGTCAACAGTATGAATGAGAGGTAACTTAATCTGTTATACTATAAGCACCTACCTATAAGCACCCACTTCTGAATAGACCCGTATGTAGGATTGCACTGTCAGATAGATGAAAACACACATAATAAAAGCAAACCACCATAATAGTTTACCCTCTCTCCTTCAACTTGAAATAGAGTCTCTCATTTCTATATGTTGCAAAAAAGGAAAAGAATAAAAATTACTTATGGAACCTTAGAGACTATTAATTTGCAGAATCTTAGATTAACATATAACACCCACATGCCTTTCCATAAGGACGAAGAAAGAGCTTATAATACTGCAATCCTACAATAGTCTCATTGAATTCAGTAGGGCGATAGCAGGCAGGAAAAATGTATTTAGTCAATGATTTTTTAGAAGATATATTTGATTCCCCCCCAAAAGATCCTATTGATTCATTGGCAAGTATCCAATTTCTTCCCTCCCACACATTGGTTGGGGTCAATGCATCTGAATCCCAACCCATAGCCTCCCCTGTACCATTATTTGCCAAGTTTTTATATGCAACAACAAATGCCTCATAATATCCTTTTACAACTGCCTGCAATTGTTGAGATATGCCACCCTGCCCACAATGCTACAGAAATATAAAATTGGTGGCTATATAAATTCTATTAATATTAAATTTAAAACGATACTGCAGCAGCACTGAGCAGCTAAAAACGAATAGAAATGGGTACACAACAAGCAGAAATTTAGCGTAACGTGAACCCTCCCACAAGAAGAGTAAGACTGCAATCCTATACACATTACCTCCTTGAACACAGGACTTCGCTGAGTAAACATGCATTGGACTGGGCTACAGTATTGAGAAATTTGACCTGATCATTTTTTCCTGAAGGCCCAAGAGCTGGGATTTTGGTGGAGGGGGAGAAAAGAGGGAGGCAAAGGAGAAGCCAAATGAGTTAAGACTTCATTACTAGGAACTCTGCAACATAAGCCAGAATTCATTCATTCCTGCTAGATGCGGAGAGTGGACTCAAACCATAATCCTCCAGCAGATGGCAGTGCATTTGATTTGACCTAAACAGAGGGCCACCCCAAACACAAAATAGGAAAGTATTAATTGGAGAAAGTGACTCGCACTACATCTCATCCATCAACAACAAAAAGATAAGTGGAAAATTAAGATCCAAACACCTGCATAAATAGAAATGTTTTTTACCTGGTGCCTAAAGCCAGATAGTGATTGCACCATGCATGCCTCCCCTTGGGAACAGCATTCCATAAATGGGGAGCCACCACTGAAAAGGTCTCTTTCTGTGCCACCACCCTCAGTCTACACCTCCCTCGGATGCAGTGTGTGGAGCAGGGCCCCAGGTGAAAAATGCAGAGCCTCCGTTTGTTGTGTTTGGTTTTATGATGCGTTAAAAAAAAATTGTCTTATTTTCTACAGATTATTTTTATCTGCACCACCTAGAAATGCGAAGAATTAAGCAGCACAGAAATGCTGTAAATAGAAACAGTAAATAGGTGTGTGACTATGGACATAGCAAGCTCCTACAAAGTCTTTTTTATTATTATTTATTTAAATCACGGACTATTTCGAGCGCCGCGAAAAGGCAAAAAGATTCAACTTTCCCACTAGAGCTTCACCGGCTGAATTCCTGCCTGCGTGCGCTTGGAGCGAACCCTGCAAGCAATGCATCGGCCTCGAGTCCGCGGTGCCCCGCTAGATGCGGCGGAATCTACCACTCTCCGGGCCGAGCTAAGACGAGCCACACCTGCCCAGGTGGCAAAGTACTGGAGGGCCGGCTCGGCCCGCTAAAATAGGCGAGGGCGGGGCTCGCTAGGCCCCTCTAGGCCCTATTTTTCGTCCCCATGGCAACCGCAAAACCTGCGCGAGGCGGAGTCGGAGGCAGGGGCGGTCACGTGGCCCGGAAAAGCGCCTCTTTGGCGCCCCCTCTGGCAGGAAGTGGAGAGGCTGAGGGAGAGGGAGAGAGACAGAGGAGGGGGGAGCCCAGCAGCCAGAGGAATTAAATTCCTCAGAGGCAGCGGCGTCTTCGCGTCTGGGAAGTCGCAGAGCGGCGCTAGTCCTCAGGGAGGTCGGCGCACCCGCCGAAGGGGGCGCGGTTCCTCAGCCCGCCGGCCCCTCCCCCCTGCTCCCCGCTGGGCCCCGGCTCCGCCCCCACTCTGCCTCCCCGCCTCCCGTGAAGGCTGGGGGCCCACTTGGCCCTCTGCCGGCCCCTCATGAGGCGCAGCCGCCCTCCGGGCACGTACCTGGCCTAGGCGGAACCGAAGGTAAGCAAGCGCCGGCGGCCCCCGGTTGTTCCCGCTGCTGCGGCCAGCGCCGCCCTCCCCGCTCCACGCCCCCTTCGCGAGCAGCCGCTGCCCGTTATTAGCTCGTTATCGGGCCTCCCCGGAGCCGCCTTTCCGAGGCCGCTTCGCCCCACTCCCCCCATATCGCCTCCCGTGCTCTTCGTTCCAAAACACCCCACAGGGCTGATTCACACGTTACGGTGACCTGTAGATCTGGGTTGTGCATGCTCTGCAGGCAAGCTACAGGTAACCCCGGTACCTGTGTCCGCAAACACGTGTTTGTCCTGGTCCTGCTCTAGGCTGTGGAGCATCTTCAGGGTTTTAGTCAGTTGGGAGGCTTTGCAAAAGAAAAAAGAGGCTTTTATCTCTAGAGTGCTTTCCTCTTGCTCTGGGATCTCCCATCATTACTTTGTCTTTCACATGGTTTGCTGCTTCTGCTGTTTGATTTATTATTACTTATTTATCATTGCTTTTTAGATTTGTGTACTGCCCTTACCCGTAGATATCAGGGTGGTTCGGAGCATTAAAAAATACAATATAAAAACAATGCTTCCACCGTGCATGCAAGTGGCTTTGATAATAATACTTTATGATCAAGGTTTCCTTCATGCCCCACCCCCACCTTTTGCAATAGGAGGACAATAATATAAACCTGCCTTGCATTTTGTGAGATTATGTGTGTTAGTTTGAGCACTTGAGAAATGTGTTAAATAATAGGTTTCTAGACACCAAGAGTTTGGAAAGTTATTCAGCCCAAGGGCTGCAGTTGCTTCTGGGCATTTTTTAAATAAAAACATATGAACAAAACAATCTCAGCATGTCCTTTGTGCACTGATATACAGTATACAGTAAGATGCATCAGTGTTACTTTAATAGCGTCTCTTCATAGGTCTCTGTCTGCTGATGGCAGTCTCGTTTAGTAGACTGATACGTTAACATGCATAATGAAGCAATGCCAGACTGTATTCAAGTTCTCTTGTCTGATTATTTTCTTTCACTTACAGTATTTGTAAGTTTTTTGGCCAAGGCTATTTGCTGTACATTTGTATACCATTTGGCTACAATCTTCTAGGACCCGCAAGCCAGTGGTGGGTAGGGGCAGAGGCAAAAGTGGGTGGAGTAGTTAGTGTATTTTTCTACCCTTCTACATGGGTGGCGCTGTGGGTTAAACCACAGAGCCTAGGGCTTGCCAATCAGAAGGTCGGCGGTTCGAATCCCCGCGATGGGGTGAGCTTCCGTTCCTTGGTCCCAGCTCCTGCCAACCTAGCAGTTTGAAAGCACGTCAAAGTGCAAGTAGATAAATAGGTACTGCTCCAAGCAGGAAGGTAAACGTGTGCTGATCTGGTTTGCCAGAAGTGGCTTTGTCATGCTGGCCACATGACCTGGAAGCTGTACGCCAGCTCCCTCGGCCAATAACGCGAGATGAGCGCCGCAACCCCAGAGTCGGTCACGACTCGACCAAATGGTCAGGGGTCCCTTTACCTTTACCTTACACTAGGCTAGTTTCTACACACATTTGTGTATCTCTCTTTATCCTCCATTCAGGGGAATGAGAGTTCAAAAACATCCAAGGAGGGTGTGTGGCCTGGAAGAGAGTCCTGGGGGCCAGAAAGGGATGCATTGAGGGCTGCACTTGACCCCCAGGCTTTACTATATGCTTTTATATGGTAACTGTGTTTGCTGTGGGTAAATGTAACTTAGAAATATTTGATGCTTATATGTAAACATGGAGTGGATTTGCACCAGGAGCTGCTGCTATTTGGGAAGAGTTGTGCAAGACTGATTAACGTCTCCATTAATCAGGGTGCTATGAACACATTAGCTTTAAGGTATGAAGCAGCCTTTGCACAACATATTTCACATGTGGAAAGGTCTTCAGTAACCTTAACAGCAGCTGTGAAAAGTGGACTAGTATTTATTATTACTGTATATGTTAAGGCTGGTAGAACAGTGCCTTGTGGAGACCACTTAGTACATGCCTAGTTGAGGCAAGATTTGAAACAGGCCTGATACTCGTAGCAACTCGTTACACCAAATCTAACATGAATAAATTACGTTGTTTGTTTCAACTGCTGGCCAGGAGGGAACTGGTTATCATGGCTGCTTATATGGCCTTTCCCCACTCACATTTTCATCCCATGTGGCTTGTAATCCTTTGAGTGGGCGTCAGGTGAACCATGAGAGCTGGCCACAAAGTTTGTAAGAAGTCTCCAAAGCGATTTGCTCATATGGTTTAACTGAGCCCAGGGATAAGCAGAGCTCTTATGTAGATTCAAGTGGAATATGTCTAATCCAGGACATCTGGGAATCAACTAACAGCCCCTTCTGTAGCATGGACAGAAGTAAACAATGAGCAACCTAACACATCAGAAGCTTATGTTTGTGGTTATTTGTGACTAAATGCTGCCTTTTTCTATACAGATGAAGGAATGTATATTGACAGCATATAATAGTGTGGAAACTAAATGAGAGATGAGTTTTTTGTGGCGATACATACTGGGAAGCACTCTGCATTGAAATATGTATAATTAGGATAAAAGAGATAATGTGTGGTTTCTTTGCTTGCAACAGTGTAGTTGCTTTTTAAACGAAAATATTTGGAAGTTTTCTCTGGTGATGGAAAATGGTTGGGCAGAGCAGTCTTGATGTTTGAAGATTAGGAGAATTCTAGAAGGGCAATCATTACTTTTTTTCTCTGGTGAGAAGTCAATAATACAAATACTTCCTATTTCAGATGGGATTGACTTGTGAGAGGACCAGCCGTGTCCATCTTAGTGTCTTCAGTTTGAGGGTTGATTTTCACATTTGAAACTTAGATCAGATTTTCATTTTACTCCAAAATTATGCTCCTTATTTATGTATTATTAATGGGAAATGCCTGGCACTGTCCAGGAACTTGAAGAAACCTCAAAATATTTTTAAGTGGCTAGTGCATTATTTTTTTTAGTTTTAGGACTGTGCATACAAACACACACACTAACCCTTGGGTCTGCCTGGCCCCAAATCAATTTCTCTCTCTGTGAACTAAAGTTTAATTAGGGCTAATTTGACCTGCAATGTTGATTAAAAACTGCCTCTGGTGTCCAAATGTAGATGAATATCCGTTCATCCACCTCAGGCCCTCTCATGTCAAGTTAGGTGACAGTATCACCAGAAGCATCTAAATTGGCACAGGTTGGAACCATCGTGACAGATTTGACAAAGACCTGCCAAATAGCTTCCAAATGGCTGTAGTTTGGACCCTTCATGCCCCAAAATGTGCGATCACACAAAAATCATGTTTGGGCTCACAATCTTGATTCAGAATGGTGACCAGGAGTCCAGCATTGATGAAAACTAACACCCTCACCTTGGGAAACCTTGTGCCGAGTTATATTGCCAACGGCAATATAACAAGAAGCATCCAAACTCACAGAGAACAGAAGGAAAGACAAACCACTTCCTCAAAAATATACTAAATCAAGGTAGAATTTAGCGTGCAGATCTTTTGTGTCCCCGTAGAATTTAGCGTGCAGATCTTTTGTGTCTACTCTCTAGTGTGCCCTTTTGTATTTACTTTCACTATGCAAAATTCAGCCTGTCCTAAATTGTAAAAAATCCAGGCTTAGTAAATATCTTTTTAAAAATAAATAATGTAAGTAAATATGTTATAGTACCTTTCAATCAACTGATTCAAGGCACAGGTGTAGCTAAAGTGTCTTAGTTTTTCTGCTGTATACCAGTATAAGACGAAATGTGTTGATCAGTATGAAAAATGGCATTGATAATCTACCTTGTGTATTGCAATAATCTGGCCAACTTTCAGAAATGGGCACTGAAAAGTGACTGTTACGGTAATTACTTATTTTTGCAATGAGGTAAGAGGGTTACACACTCAACAATGTTTGTGGCCTTCCAAACATATCTTCAGCCCAAATTTTGGGTATGTTGTTTTTGCTGCTTTGGTGAAAATGTATTTATTCCTAAGAATGATGTTTGGAAGTTCCTATTTTCAATCAATGGGACATTAAGTCGGTGCCAGTTATGCAGGAGCTGCATTTGTGGAGCTTCCCTTCCAAGAGATAAAATATAGGTGGTGGCAGAAGCAAAAATCCATCCTGTAAACCTCATAGGTTATGCCTGCTGCTGTTATATGTTTATATGTAGGAAATTTAATCATCCAGAAAATCATCTGTCTTTACCTTCCCATAAAATGTATCAAATGTTTTCCACATGCTTACAGTGAGGGGGAAAAGTATTTGAGCCCCTGCTAAATTTGCCCATTTGCCCTCTGATGAAGAAATGACCAGTCCATAATTTGAATGTCTTCTGGGTTTCTGGGGTTTTTCCTGTTGTTATTCTGTCTCTCACAGCTACAATAAACCTGCCATTAAAAAACCCACCATTAAAATTATGGACTGGTCATTTCTTCGTCAGAGGGCAAACAGGCAAATTTAGCAGGGGATCAAATACTCCCCCCCCCTCACTGTAACTCTTTGACTGTACAGTATTATCTGTATTATGACTTCAGTTTAGAGATTTAATGGCTTCACTTGATCTCAGTCTGTGACAGTAGTTAACGTTCCAGGATTGTCATTCTATACCATTTTTACTTTCCTGGATCTTGGAGCAATATGAGCATAACAACAGTGGGCTGTATTTTATGCCTTGTAGAGTTATTAAACTATTGACCAAATGAAGAAGAAGATGGCTTAGACTGAAAGGTAGGAGAAACTTCCTTAACAGTAAGAGGAGTTTTGACAGTGGAACAGACTTCCTTGGTAGGTGGTGGGCTCTCTTTTGCTGGAGGTACCGTGTTTCCCCGAAAATAAGACACTGTCTTATATGTATTTTTCCTTAAGAAGACACACTATGGCTTATTTTCAGGGGATGTCTTATTTTTTATTACACGTCCAGCCTCTCCTCTTCCTTGGCACCCTCCAGAACTGCACCTATCACTATGTCTTATTTTCGGGGTATGGCTTATATTGCACAAATGCTTAGAAATCCTGCTATGGCTTATTTTATGGCTATGTCTTATTTTCGGGGAAACGGTAACAGAAAGTGGTTGGCCATTAGTCAGGGTCACTGTATTTACATCCTACATTGCAGATCCCTCATGAGTAGGAGAACTACTGTAGATAGATTAAATGACCTAGTTGTGGTCCAACTTTATCCTTATATTATGACGGAATAATAATTTACTACTTTACAGAGTTAACATAAAGATTACTTAGGTAGTATAAAGTCATGGGGAAAAGGAAGTACACACTCTGTGGTTTTACATATGAGGTCTTAAAATTAGGTAAATACAACCCCAGATGAACAGCAACACATTGCATACTACACTGTGTCATTATTTATTTAGCAGAAATAAAGTCAAAGTGGAAAAGCTATGTGTGAAAAACTAAGTACACCTCATGAATAAGTCACCTCAGCAATAAGTCATCATTTTCTGTATGACTTCATCAGTCTCCAGGGGCATCTTACCCATAGAGGCTAGTGGTGCGGGGAACCACGGCGCCA
Source organism: Zootoca vivipara (assembly GCF_963506605.1). Classification (NCBI taxonomy): domain Eukaryota; kingdom Metazoa; phylum Chordata; class Lepidosauria; order Squamata; family Lacertidae; genus Zootoca; species Zootoca vivipara. The sequence continues at coordinate 30,725,888 of NC_083291.1, read as the reverse complement.
AGTTCTGGAGGGCGCCACGGAAGAGGTGGAGGCCGGACGTGTCGCCTCCCCACATCAGCTCGCTGCCCTCGCTCGCCTCCGCCATGCCGAGCGGCGCCTGGAGCCTCCGTCCCATTGGAGCGCTGCCCACCCGGAGGGCTGCCTCTTGCCTTTCCTATCTCCCCCTTGGCGAAGGGGCCCTCAGGGCATGGCGGCGGGAGCTGCCGAAGCGCCATAGCCCACCACGACGCGCGCTTCGCCAAACCCTTGCAGACCGTGAGGGCTGCCAGGAGGCGGCCGAGGGCGAGCCCCGGAGCCTCCGCCTCTTCCCCGTTGTAAAAAGGTGAAATGGGGTGGTGGTGCTGGAGGAATTTTTGAATGTGGGGGAGGGGGGCGGGCGCCGGAGGGATCTTTGAACCACGGCGCCAGATATCCTTGAGACGACCCTGTCAGTCTCTCCCATCCTTGTGGAGGAATTTTGGCCCACTCTTCTTTACAAGGTTGCTTCAGTTCATTGAGGTTTGCTAGCATTTGTTTATGCACTGCTCCCTTAAAGTCCCGTCATCAGAGGATGTAAAACAAGTACAGATCACACAGCTGGTTCAGTGGAGGATCCTGGTGAAATACTGGATCCTAGAGCTACTGATGGCTTACTGTCAGGGTGGATAAAAATCAATGATTTTTTTAAATGGATTTTTAAAATTCAAATCATTTTTTTTATTTGAATTGAATTTTTAAAATAAAATGCTTTTGGAGGAAAAAAATATTTCTAAAGATAGTTTTCTATTTAATTTACATTATAGTCCAAAGGCTATAATCAGGAAATAAGGATTTGGGTTTTTTTTTTTTTTGAAGAATAAGGATTTGTTTTAAATTTTTCATGAGTGCTGAAACTCAGTCTAAGTTGGTTTTTTTTTTAACTTAAACTTAAACCATGTTTGTTAACAAACATGGATACATATGCTATAATGTTACTGTTTTAGTTAAATAAATTGTTTAAATTGTTATTAAGGAAATGATTCTTTTTCTTCTTCCAGTAAAGTACAGTCATACCTCGGGTTACGGCCACCTCGGGTTACGAACAACTTGGGTTACGAACTCCGCAAACCCGGAAGTATTTTCGCCGCACGCACGTTCTGTGCATGCGCAGAAGCGGTGCACATGGTTTGCGACCATTTTGGGTTACAAACTGCGACCCGGAACGGATCATGTTCGTAACCCGAGGTACCACTGTACAGCAGATTTATGGGCCACATTTGGACCAATCATACCTTGGATTATAAAGTTGTGATATACCCAAGCCTTTTGCCTGCATAGGTTGTCTCTGTGTTTTTCCCTTTGCTGTAAGCTTTGATTAAATCAGGAAACTTCTAATTAACCATACTGGGCTAATATGCTGGCTTCAAACTTTGGTGTAATATCCTGGCTTGTTCCAAAGATGATAACATTTCCTAGTTTGGATGAAGTGGGAAAGTATGGTTAATTGGAAGCTTCCTGGTTTAATTGCAGCATGTACAATAGAGCTTTGTGTGTGACAAAAGCTCATGCATATTGTCTTAATAGTCTGAGATAGGATTGTCTGAACAAGCTTAAAGCATATGTAATACTTAACCTCAAAACAGAGATTTCCCTCCCTTTGTTTTTTTCTGTTGAAGCTGAAAAACAACTTTATTTCAGTGTGTCTGATATAGTCATGATTCGGTTTCAAGTGGGGTAGATTTTAACATATCTGTTTGCATTAACTTAAGATTTCCTTTAAAACAAAAAAGTAGTGATTACTGTAATTTCTACTAAAAATAATTGAATTAAAATTTGGTTTAATTTAAATTTATTTTTAATCACTCTCTGCTGCAACCAGTGTAGTCCTCTAATGATATTTATTTGGCACATTTATATCCCACCTTTATCCCACTATGGATCTCATAGCACTCTTGAATATACAGTTTTGTATCTATTATTTCAGGCAACAAATAATTACATTAAATGTGTACTCCACAACTGGGGAGACAAAGTTCACAGCTTTGAAAATCAGGATATTAATGAACCTGTATTTGAAGCTGCAGTGACGATGCATGTGCTATCTTGGGAAATTATTTGGTTTTCTGATAAATACAGCATAGCTAGTTCTAGGAAATTGCAATATCCCTGCAATAGAATGTCTGTAAGAAACAAGTTGCAACTACAATTTGATAATCTTGAAAGAGCCACTGCTGTATGGATAGATATCAGCTTAAATAATGCTCCATGCTTTGGGCACATCTTCTGAATTTAGAGAGGATGTGCATTGGCACTTAATACCGTGTTTCTCATATTTTAAGTCATCCCTACAAAATAAGCCATGGCAGGATTTTCCTGAGTTGAAGAAATATAAGACATACCCCAAAAATAAGCCGTAGTGGTGGGAGCAGGTCTGGATGGCGCCATGGAAGAGGAAGATGCCTGTCAGCGCCTGGAACCGGCTGCTGCTGCCCCTCCAAAATGTCCAGCAGCATGCACCGCGCCAAGCGCTGACCCGGCGGCGGGACTGGCAAGAGCCGCAGCGCGCGCTGCTCCAAGCCCCGACCCGGCGGCGGGACGCAGCAAGAGCCGCAGCGCGCGCTGCTCCGAGCCCCGACCCGGCGGCAAGACCCGGCAAGAGCCTCAGCGCGCGCCGCGTGGAGCTCCGACCCGGCGGGACCCAGCAGCGTGCCCTGCTGAAGCGCCGACAACGCGCGCAGCAGCAGCCAGTTCCGGGCGCCGAGCCGCGACAGGAAGAGGAGGGACGCAGCGGGACGCAGCTACAACGACAAAAACCACCCGGCCGAGCCTTCATTGGCCGCCGCGGCTGCCACTCGCTGGTCCCTCCTCTTCCTGTCGCGCGCGCTGCAGGTCCCGCCGGTCCCGCTGCTGGGTTGGCGCTTGGCGCTGGCGCTGCTCCAAGCCCCAACCCGGCGGCGGGACGCAGCAAGAGCCGCAGCGCGCGCTGCTCCGAGCCGGGATCCGGCAAGAGCCTCAGCGCGCGCCGCGTGAAGCCCCGACCCGGCGGGACCCAGCAGCGTGCCCTGCTGAAGCGCCGACAATGCGCCCAGCAGCGCAGCAGCCGCCAGTTCCGGGCGCCGGACAGGGGAGGTACCATACTGTAATTTTTTTTAAAAAATAATAAGACACCCCCCGAAAATAAGCCACAGGCTTATTTTCTTGAGGAAAAAAAGATTATAAGACATGACTTATAATATGAGAAACACGGTATTGAGCTATAAAAGCCAGAGGTGCTGAGGTTTTCAGTCAGATCTGTACAGGTAGACTTATTAACAAAAGCTGGTGACAGCAGTCATGAAATTAAAAGACGCCTGCTTCTTGGGAGAAAAGCAATGACAAACCTAGACAGCATCTTAAAAAGCAGAGACATCACCTTGCCGACAAAGGTCCGTATAGTTAAAGCTATGGTTTTCCCAGGAGTGATGTATGGGAGTGAGAGCTGGACCATAAAGAAGGCTGATCGCCGAAGAATTGATGCTTTTGAATTATGGTGCTGGAGGAGACTCTTGAGAGTCCCATGGACTGCAAGAAGATCAAACCCAGAGGTCCCCAAACTAAGGCCCCGGGGCCGGATGCGGCCCGCACGAGCCAATTGTGCGGCCCCCGCCAACCCCCCCACCCGCTCTTACCGGCGTGCCACAGTGCGGATGCCCATCTCTGGGTCAGCACGGCGCAGAAGCTATTTCCGGTGCCGTGCCGAACCGGAAGTGCACCAGAAATTATGTCTGCACATGCGCAGAAGCCATTTCCGGCACCACCCCGCACCAGAAAAAGCGAGTGCGTGTGTGTATGGGAGCATGTTCCCCTGCCCTCCGGCCCGTCGTGTGGCTGGCGCCGGAGGAACCGGCCCGAAGCCGGGTAAGTTTGGGGACCCCTGATCAAACCTATCCATTCTGAAGGAAATCAGCCCTAAGTGCTCACTGGAAGGACAGATCCTGAAGCTGAGGCTCCAATACTTTGGCCACCTCATGAGAAGAGAAGACTCCCTGGAAAAGACCCTGATGTTGGGAAAGATTGAGGGCACTAGGAGAAGGGGACGTCAGAGGACGAGATGGTTGGACAGTGTTCTCGAAGCTACGAACATGAGTTTGACCAAACTGTGGGAGACAGTGCAAGACAGGAGTGCCTGGCGTGCTCTGGTCCATGGGGTCACGAAGAGTCGCACACGACTAAACGACTAAACAACAACAAGTGGCTGTATGATTTGGTAAAATTACGGAAGGAATTTGAGAGTTGCACAGGCTGATGTCTCATCAGTTACTCATACCCTGCTTTCTGCCACAATCAGGGTGGATAAAAATCAATGATTTTTTTTAAAAAATATTTTAAAAAATCGAATTTTTTTATTTAAATCGGATTAAGATTAGTTTTTTAATTATGTAGAATAAGGTTGTATATGTTTAATTTTTTTGGTAAATAAATTACATTAATCCATTCACAATGTCATGCTCTTCCAGAGGTTTTTGTAAGATTATTGGGCAGTTTCTCTGCCTGCAAGATATTATCACAGATGCTTGGTTTACTTTTGCATTTCTCAAAACTGAATTTGACTCAGCAGAGATCACATGCCTCTTCTTCACAGCAAAAATGTTATAACATGAACAGAGTTGAGAAAAAGACCTTAATCCTATTGTTCTACAAACCTATGAATACAGAATCAACCCCTTCAGTGCTAAGTTTCAAGAAGTTCAGTGAATAGAATAGAAACAATATTTTTCTGATTGTTTGGAGTGGACAGTATTTAAGTTTTTCATGTGTAGGCTGGGCTGACAGTCTAAGTTTCTTAAAATATATATATATTGTTTTTGTTTAGCCAAATTACTTAACAAACATGGATGTTTGTTTAAGCAAATAACATATGCTGTAATGTTATTGTTTCAGTTGAATGAATCTACTTAAATTGTTATTATTAAGGTAATGATTATTTTTCTCCTTCCTAAGTACATAAGAAAAGTTGTCCAGATACAGTATGAATGATTAACCTATTAAACTGGGGATAAAAAAAACTAATATGAAAAGTTGTTATTCTAAAAATCTTCATCTACCAGCATATTAAAGTTATACCAGCAAGAATTAGTCTTTATGTAGAAAACTATGATTTAAATCAAGCCTTACTGACTAGTGATTTAAATCGTGATTTAAATCAGTTTGATTTAAATCAAATCCACCCTGGCCACAATGCTCGTAATTAAAAACAAGTTATAAAAACAAATATTCCACCCTCAGATATGGTAAGTGTATAAATAGGACCTGCAAATGTGTAAATGAGTTATATAATGAATGCAATACTGGGAAGGTAACATTTGAATTCATTTGGTGGAGTATGTTGCTTTTCTTCCAACATTCCATGCTTCCTCACACAAATAATGAATCTTACTTGTGATGCAGGTCTCTTTGCAATGCTATGTATTAAGGCTGTAATGCTGTTAATAAGAAGATTTAATGTAATGCCAAGCTGGAAAAATCATAGCTGTTAAAACATTTGATCTTTATACTTAAGAAGGTGAATCACTTTGCAAGCCCAGTTGTAGTGACTGCCTTAAATATTTGTATCTCCTCTTTGTTCTACATCCTCTTTTATTTTAAATTTTCTTTTTTAAATAGCTAAGCACAGTTCAGAATGATGTACAATTAGCAAAATGACTAATATATGTATTACTTGGTTATACATATTGTATAAACGGTGACCATTTTGCACAGGGGTTCCATTCCTGGGCCCCCTGCACATGTTGGCGGAACGCGCATAAGGATGCCCTGCCCTGTTCCGCCCCTGTTCTGCCCTCTTCCAGGTCTAAAAGGACCCATGTGTTGTGCATCAATTGGGCACACCTAAAACGGTCACCAGGGACCCAGGTGGCGCTGTGGGTTAAACCACAGAGTCTAGGGCTTGCTGATCAGAAGGTCGGCAGTTCGAATCCCTGCAACGGGGTGAGCTCCCGTTGCTCGGTCCCAGCTCCTGCCCACCTAGCAGTTTGAAAGCATATCAAAGTGCAAGTAGATAAATAGGGACCGCTCCGGCGGGAAGGTAAACGGCATTTCCGTGTGCTGCTATGGTTCGCCAGAAGCAGCTTTGTCATGCTGGCCACATGACCTGGAAGCTGTCTGCGTACAAACGCCAGCTCCCTCGGCCTATAGAACGAGATGAGTGCCGCAACCCCAGAGTCGGACACGACTGGACCTGATGGTCAGGGGCCCCTTTACCCTTTAAAACGGTCACCAACTTTATGTGGTTTGAGACTATTCGGATCCTGGTAGTTTGAGCTGCTACAGAGAATGGGCCAAAAATACTTTTGGTATGTTTTCCTTAAAATCCAAACAATGCAAGTAAAGTGTATGCCCTTGAGTTATTCTGCCTTAAAATATTTTAAAGTATTGCAATAAACACATTTTCCATGTAAAGCTTTGAATTGTTTGGACATAGCGTTACAAGTAACTCACAATTTATGCACATTTAACTTGTGCACATTCAGCTTAACATGCTTGGCAAATCTTTTTTAAAAAAAAATATTGGAAAGGGGGTGGGTGTCTGGCGAAAAAAAGACTTTGACAATCCCACTTGCCATTGAACCAAATGTATTTTCACCATTCACAATTTTGGCTTTAAGCGCTATCGCCAGAACGAAACCCCCACGTAAGTTGAGAGTCATCTCTATACTAGGGTGGAATCTTGCAGTCCCAAGGACAGCATCCCAGGGCCATTGGATAACTATATATTTCTCACAGGGCTTCAGTGTGGGACAGTCATTCTCTCTCTGATTCCACCCTTTCCCAATCAACATCTCCAAGGGATGTGTGTTGGGGGGATTCTAGGAAGTTTATTGCATCTAAATGATACAAAACCATTCCAGTGCCCTGATACATCCCCAAAGAAGTTGAGGCATATTTCTGAGCGTGGTGCTAGAGAAAACTTCTTGGTACTTAATCCATTAGGCGGTTTTTTATGAAACTTCCTATTTGTTACATGCATAAGCCCGTATGTTGTATAAGCCCCTCAGATATTCCTAGCCCACCTTATGCTCCCTGGTGAAAAACAAAACTATGATGAACCCGTGATGAATCTGCATTGTTCTTGACTTCCATGTCTTTAAACCTTCACAGGTAACCTAAGCTGTGTGACGATGAGCTTAGGAAGGAAACGTTCCATAAGTTTATAAAGCAGGGGGAGATAAATGTTGTAATTTCTGTGACATGAGCTAACCTCCAGTTTTCTTCATCTAGGGCTTGAGACAAAGCTTCAGGCAAGGCTCTTGGGGACCTGACACTATGGAGACAGAAAGCGAGCAAAACTCAAATTCTGCTAGTGGCAGCTCAAGCTCTGGAGGAAGCACTCGCCCTCAGATCTCTCAGATGACTCTATATGAGCGGCAGGCGGTGCAGGTGGGGTACCATCTTTGTTCTTGGGATGGTTGTTTTTGGTGAAAAACTGCCCTGGAAGGTATCACCATCAGACTAGCAGTACATCGCTTTAAACTGCCGCTTAGCCAGTAGGTGCCCCGTTTATGAGCACAGGGGAAATGCTTCAGAGGCTTATCCAATGCAGTGAACCTGTAGGAGACTAGCACTGAATTGGTTATGTTCCTCACATAGAAGAGGCTAATGTGGAGAAGTGAATACCTCTCCTTATCCCAAGGGTGGTGAACCTCCAAATCACAGGCCTTATTATTTATTCAATTTCTGTTTTGCTCTTCTTCTTGAAGAAGCCCAGAACAGGAAGCAGCAAAGCAGTTGTTAAGTTCAGCATAGCTCCCAGATCAGTCTGCAAGGCGGTACCCTCCTAAGTAATCCCACCATACCTGATGTCAGGTTTGGGGCAGGTAAGTAGGTAGCTCCAAAGGAGCTATTGGGAGCTTCCAAGTGAGGGTTTGCTTGATTGGCACTGATAGCAAGCCCCACTGGATCAGCTGCACTAAGGTGTGTATGTGTTGTGGTCAGTGGCTATCTGCGTGTCCCTTTGAAGGTATGCTTTCAGCATCAGTGATGCGATTGAAACTGGCAGTGTGCCTTCACGAAGGCTCATTGCAAGCCCCACTTTGTCCAATTGCACCTGAAAATGGATATTGTCCCTCTGCAGACAGCTGAAAAGTTTGTACGTACAGTTTGAATCCAATCTGCCAGCAAATGTACTTCAAAGGGGCTCATTGTAACTGTCAGTCAGCTGATCAGTCCCTTTGAAGTTGTCAAAGTTTGTCCCCAGGAGTGGGGTGGTAAGGATCAAATCCTTTGACCAATTCCAGTTCTCCACTCCTTCCTTATCCAGTGGCCCAGGAAAATCAGTGTGGGGCATCAAACACGCCCCATGCATTGCTAGGTCCTGCTTAATATCTAATAAACCTAAGGATTATTGTGTTCCTGGCCATTCTAATTAAGTTGGAGGAACCTTTTTTAGTGTAATGTTCTGCTGTTCTACTGTTAATAAATATGTGGTGGTCCAGATCTGCTGCGATTCTACAGTGGTGCCTCGCTAGATGAATTTAATTCGTTCCACGGGTCTATTCTTATAACGAAAAATTCGTCTAGCGAATCCCATAGGAATGCATTGAAATTTTTTTTTTGCCCATAGGAACGCATTACAGTGGTGCCTCGCTTAACGAATGCCCTGCTTAACGAAATTTCCGCTTAACGAAAGCTTTTTTCTAGCGGTTGCCTCGCTAGACGAATTCATTTTACGAAAAATTCGTCTAGCGAATCGCGGTTTCCCATAGGAATGCATTGAAATTCAATTAATGCGTTCCTATGGGCAAAAAAAAAATTCAAAAAAAATCCAATGCATTCCTATGGGATTCGCTAGACGAATTTTTCGTTATAAGAAAAGACCCATGGAACGAATTAAATTCGTCTAGCGAGGCACCACTGTAATTGAATTTCAATGCATTCCTATGGGAAACCGTGATTCGCTAGACGAATTTTTTGTAAAACGAATTAGTCTAGCGAGGCAACCTCCGCTAGAAAAATCATTTCTTTAAGCGATAATTTCGTCTTTCAGGGCGTTCGTTAAGCGAGGCACCACTGTATATGCTTTCACTTATTTTGTCCTGGGAGACCTTGGGCATGTTAGGTTGTGTTCTGCTTTGTATTCTGAATTTTTTTTTTTTAATTGCAGGCGCTTCAAGCACTACAGAGGCAGCCCAATGCAGCCCAGTATTTCCACCAGTTTATGCTCCAACAGCAGCTCAACAGTGCTCAGTTACACAGTCTGGCTGCAGTCCAGCAGGTGAGACAGACTGTTCAAAAAGACAGGCGTTACCTAAAACTGGGAAGAGTGAAACAACTAGTTTGGAACAAACAAATGAGGTTTTGGATGGATAGTGCCCAAGGAGGGGATATCAAAGGACGGGAAAAGAACGTTGTACTTTCACAGTAATGGGTTTAGTGGACACTGATTATTCTGCTCTGGGAGAAAAAATGCTTATTAACTCTTGCCTCTTTAAGAGCTTATTGATGCAAGTTTTCCAATACAGGCAACTCCCCATTTGCGTGGGGATTGCATTCTGGGTCATCACATGTGTTGGCGGCGTGCATGTAAGCGTGCCCCGCCCACTTCTGGGGCTGAAAATGATGTGTGTGTGTGTGTGTGTGCAGTCATGTGTGCCTTGGTCATGCACAGAATGGTCATTGCCTGTATACGATTTTACATGCATTTTGAACTTTTCTATCTACCAGCTAGTTCACTACAAGCTGTAGCACTCCAGGTTAGTTCTGGGACACAGTTGCAGTTAAAGACAAAACTTCGCTTTTACCCCTAACATTTGGTGGCATGGCTCTTGCCGGCAGAGATCCTGCAGGAAGGTGCAGTGTGGAAAGGGATGTACCCAGTGGCTGCAGACCTTCCTTATAATTTACAAACTACCTTTCCATTCATACTCTACACATGAGTCACGAAGCAGGGCATCCCCCGCTTAAAAACAAACTTGAATTTAAAACAGTCCTCCTTTAGATTCTCATTTTCCTTTCCCTCCCTTTTATATTGTAAACGGTTCTGTTCCTGACAGGTAAGAGTTGGGGAAGGTGATAATAATTTAAATTACATGTGTTGAAAATGATCTTAAGTCTGTTCAGCATTTCCCTGAGAGGTTTTGAAACAACTTGACTCAGTGTTGTAGATATGAGCCTGAGTAGGTGTTACTTCTATGACTGATAAATGCCTATTCTGACAGAGCAGGTGTAGCTGTCAGTTGTAGCTTCTGATTAAAATACTTCCCTTCTGCTACGGGCCCATGTAACAGGTCTTGCCCAGCGCCTGCCATTGTCTTAGCAATGGCTACATTGCTTTCAAAATGCTTTTATAACAAAGTAAAGGTCTTGTCTTGCACATCACAAACTGTACTCCCAACTCCCTCACTTCGAGAAATACCAACGATTTGCTCAAACTATCTAAATAAATGGTAGCTTCAGCCTACACTGATGAAACAGAATTAGGATCTCTGGTTATTTGTCTGATTGAAGAGAGAGTATGTATTGATGGTAGGTTAATTCCTCACTACTTTTGCTCTTTGTTAAGGGTGCATTGTGGAGGGGCAAGTTTAATTACATTAATTGAAGGGTCGAGGTGGCTTACCATTGGCCCTGCGGATGCAGTACAATTCCCATAAGCTCCAAGCAATATGAGCAATAACCAGAGATGATGGGAATTGTAGTCCAGCAACATGGCGAGGCAAAGGTTAGCCACCCGTGGTATAGAGGCTGCATGTCAACTAAGCTGGAGAAATAAACATGAGGAAGATGTTAATGACCATTTTGTTGTGCTTTACCTTTTGAGGACCAGAAAACATGGGAATAATGGGGCCCTTGGCTAAATCTTGGTTTTGGAAGAATATATAATGTTTCTTACAGGCTACAATTGCAGCGAGCCGTCAGGCAAGCTCTCCAAACACAAGCACTTCTCAACAGACAGCTACTACACAGGCTTCGGTAAGCAACTAACCTGCCCTCAAATGAGTGGCCATTCCATGTCTGTGTTCTTGGAGAATTAGTTGGCTATGGATGGGTAACTTCAGTGTTGAGTTTGGCAATTTGGAACCAAGAGAGAATGTTTGCTAGTATTGGTGGAGGAGAGTAGATAGTATTGTAAGGGGGGGGGGGGGGGAGAGAACGGGAGTTCCTTATTTGCAAGTGAGAAGACTGAGCAGCATCCCTAGAGGGGATATTCCTTCCTAATGATAAGGCAACTGAATGAAAGGGGAACATTAGCATCTGCAGAAGAGGGCTGTGTCTAGCACTTGTCACCTGTTGATAATAAAACTGCATATGCTGCTTTTATTTAGTGCATAAATCATAATTGAATGGTCATTGTTTGCAAGTCCATTGTTATGTTCTTCCAGTTGCTGAGGTTTTGAGAATAATTTGAGCAAAGAGGTTTTGGAGAGCAGCTGCTACACTCCCCTCCCCTGCTCCTTTTCACATAGCCTGGTAGGGCTGCTGAAAAGGGTGGGTTGTGTTCCCCACACACTTTTCTTTCAGATAATTTCTGGGCTCTTAACAAGGTGGGTTTGGGAGGGGAGCATGAAATCAGGAGTTAAAAGTGGCTGGTGGGCCTTGTTCCAGTCGTATTGCTGGAGTTCAGCCACACTTTCTTTGAAATTGTTTCTAGCTTAGATTCTGTTAATATTACTTTTCATCTACTCCCCCCCCCACAACCTTTCACTTTACAGATTAATTTGGCTACCACATCAGCTGCACAGTTAATCAGCCGTTCGCAGAGTGTGAGTTCACCTAGTGCCACAACCTTGACACAATCGGTGCTCCTTGGTAACACCACATCACCACCTCTTAACCAGTCACAAGCTCAGATGTACCTTCGGGTAAGAGTTGTACACGTGTTGCTTTCACACATCATAAATATCTCGCAGCCCCTTGATGAATCTCCAGCTTTCATACACTCTGCTATTTTGTGCTCAGACAAAAGTTAGCAATCTCTGTTCCCTTGAACAGTTGGTTGATTCTCAATTAAGCAGATGTACTACAGGGACAGAGGCTATTTAGTGTCATTTGCAGTTTTATTTTCCATGAATCTTAAAGACCTCATGGCACTTGGTACGGTTTTATGTAATGCATTACAAAACAGATCTCTTTTAAACCAGCCTTGATAAAGTGCTCATCTGAAATACGACTCCATTTCATCCGTTTAAAATACCCTGACTTTTAATGCTTTCTCTTCTGTTCTTTAAAGAGTTTCTGGAAAGCCATCTTCTTAATTAGGCTAAATGAGAAACACACTTCTTGTTTGTACTCTCCCCTCCTCACATTTCCATCCTTGACTTGGTTGCATATCTGTGAAATAGCAAACTCCTTTTGATCTGTTTGGCCTCAGATTATATTTAGTTATCTTGGTTACAACTTTTCAGTATGGAAAAAAATAAGTTTTGCAGTTGATCTAAGCTAGCAGGGGTCCCTCATTCATTCCACGCTTAACATCTGCCACACAAACCTATAGGTAACCTATGCTGCTGGCCCAGTATGGAGAAGTGGAGGTGATTTGGCTTTTGGAAATAATTAACCTGCTTTCCATTGCCTGCAAAGTGGCCATGATGGAGGAAAATGCTAAGACAGAATGACTGTCTTATCGGAGACCCTAGGCCCCATGCACCATGATAACCTATTTGCTTGTGGTTCGCTTTCTTTCCTCCTTTTTCTCCCTTCTGCTGTTCCCATCTCCACACCACCTAACCCTCCCTCAACAGCCGCAGCTGGGGAACCTGTTGCAGGTGAACCGGACCTTGGGCCGCAATGTACCTCTTACCTCCCAGCTCATCCTGATGCCTAACGGGGCCGTGGCTGCTGTTCAGCAGGAGGCACCACCCACTCATTCTCCTGGGGTCCACACAGACACAGACCAGGTCAGTGACACCCTCTTCTGGGGTTCCCATGACCAGCCTGGCCTGCCCCAGTCTCGGGTGTGTCCCTCTGGCTCAAACATCCCATGAGAAGAACATCCCCATTCCATTCAGTCCCTGCACACTTCAGCCAGTGGCCTTCCGGTTCTTAAAACCTGGGTTCATGCTTGCAGCTGACTGAAGCTAGCTAGTCAGCTGCACTTTTTGCATTGATTGGTTATCCCCCATTGATTGGTTATGCCCTTGTATTCTCGTCCGGATGTGAAGAACACGTGCTGTTTGCCGCTTGACAAGTACTCCAGACTTAACAATCAGACTTGATGGGGCTCCAGAAACTTGAGGTGCCTGTTTCTGCATGATGAGGGTTTTTCCATGTAAAGCCGGGGTGTGCGTGTGTGTAATTTGACAAGACAGGGGAAATGCCCTCTGTGGACCTTCAGTGTTGCTTGAGCTTTGACTGTGGCTTGCCGCTTGTTACAAATCTTGCCTTCTCCTCCTCCTCTTCCTCCCCAGCATTTCTTGGAGCCTTTAGAGACATTTTGGAACTAACTTTTCTGCATCTATTTTCTATCTCAATTAGAGGCTTTTAGGTAAAAGTAATCTTTTATCCCAAAAGTACAGTAGGAGAAAGTGTATCCAAACACAGGCAATAATATACGTTAGGCCCTAGTGTGCACCAAGGGGTTGCAGAGAGAAAAGGTTCAGTTTCTTTTCTTTTCTTTTAATTTTTATTTATTTGAAAATGTGTATTTAAATCTAGATTTTTCAAGATAGCTTACAAAAGAGAACCATAAAACAAATATAAAAGGTTCAGTTTGAGGGAGCAGCCTTTCAACACAATGAGGGTGACTGCACAGGGTTGAGTTAAATGGGTATTCTTTAAGCTCCTTACAGAAAGTGCCATGAGATCTTTAATTTTTACTGAAAATGAGGAAGAAAGGAGCTGCGATTTTAAAGGACTGATCCCTTTAAAATACTAAAAAGGCTTGATTCCTCACTCCCTGTAGTACCTTGTGACACTTATTTTTGGGTGCAAGACAAAGGGTGCAGCACCAAAATAAAAGTGAACAGAGCTTTCTAACTGCTGTTCAGCATGCTCAGTTTTTTTACTGCTGGTTAAGCCAGAGTAGATACCATGGGTCTCTGCCTCTTGTAACCTGAAGCTAATGAGTCATTTATTTCTCTCTCTCTCTCCCTCTTTTTTTCTTTCTGTCTCTCTGCATTTTTTCCCAGGTGCAGAATTTGGCTGTCAGAAGTCAGCAGACCTCAGCAGCTAATGCACAGCTCCAGGCTTCTGCGCCAAAGGCTGTTTTATCCGGGAATTCCCAGTCTTCAGTACTACCCCAGGCCACCCATGCTGGCCAGACCTTGACAGTGACTCAAGCCACTTCTGGCAATGTTGGCCAGTCACTTAATCTCAGTCAAGGGGCAGCAGGAAGCAATGGCATCTCTGGGGTTGTGGCATCCTCAGTGGGGAGCCACGCTACTTCCGGGCTGAGCCAAGCAGCCTCATCCAGCCCAGGGGGCAGTTGCCAGAGGAAGGGTACTGGTGTAGTTCAGCCTTTACCGGTGGCTTCTGCTGCCCAGGCAGTGACTGTGAGCCAGGGAAGTCAGACGGAAGGAGAAAATGCAGCAGCAAAGAAGGCTGAAGCAGATGGCAATGGTCAACAGACTGTAGGCATGAACTTGACCAGGACAGCAACACCAGCCCCAAGCCAGACCTTGATCAGTTCTGGTAGGTGACGGTTCATGCTTTCCTTACTGGTGACCCTTCCAGTGACTTGACTGAAAGCTTCATCTATGTACCCCTTAACCAGGCTCACTATCTCCACAATTATACAGCCCTGTGCTGGAGGCCACAGGGCAGATTGGCTGTAATTTATTTTAGCCCATTGGTTACTTCTCGTTGGGCAGTTGGCTGTGCTCTGGAGAGGAGAAATGTACTCTCATTCACTTCCTTCATTTTGCGCTGGTGGCTTATTACTGAGATGTGAAGCATATAAAGCTGCCTTCTGCTTGTCCTTCTAGTCTGTATTGATGGGGATGCCAGCCCTTTTGGGCTTCTGGGCATATTTCCAGAGAAACTGTCATGGGCACCACACATGCCTCACAACTGTGTGCTTCCTCCCAAACCCCTAGGCCAGGCATCCCCAAACTGCGGCCCTCCAGATGTTTTGGCCTACAACTCCCATGATCCCTAGCTAAGAGGACCAGTGGTCAGGGATGATGGGAATTGTAGTCCAAAACATCTGGAGGGCCGAAGTTTGGGGGCGCCTGCCCTAGGCACCAGTTGGCTTTGGAAAAAAATGTTTTGTTTTGTTTTCTTCTTCTTCCTTTCCCCATCAAGCCTAATTGTGGGGGCAGGAGGGGCAGTTGTCTTCCTTGAGAGTGCATCTGGGGATGCAAGAATTAACCTTCCCAACTGCAATTTCCAGAAAGATCAGCCCCCCCTCCCTTTGCAACAATTAGGCTTGGAAAAAGACTCCTCTGTTCGCTACATCATACGTTTTCCTTCAAATCCAGTTGCAGAGGGATTTGTGATGCATGCGGTAGCTCTGCAAGGTCTTGGGCAGAGGTCCTGTTCAACTCTACTACATTAGTTCCTTTCCTGGAAATGCCAGAGTTTGGGCCAGGGACTTTCTGCATGCCCTCTGCCCCTAAGCAACCATCCCTCCCCACTCTGAAGTGTATGCAGCTGCTTTTGCTCGCCTGCTACCCTTGTGCTCCTGGCCTTGCCCAAGATTGCAGTTTTCTTGGGGGTTGGTAGGTACCTGACCTCTTTTGCCTAAATTACTTTATAAAGCGGCGTGCACCCCGATGGCGTGTCATAATACTGTCTTTTTAAATATGTTACAGCCACATATACCCAAATCCAGCCTCACTCGCTGATCCAGCAGCAGCAACAGATTCACCTCCAGAAGCAAGTAGTGATCCAGCAGCAAATCGCCATCCATCACCAGCAGCAGTTCCAGCACCGCCAGTCCCAGCTCTTGCACACTGCCACACACCTCCAGCTGGCGCAGCAGCAGCAACAGCAAGCTCCGCCCCTGGCCCAGCAGCAGCAGGGGCCAGCGCAGGCTCAGCAGCAGGCCCCGTCCCTCCAGGGCCAACAGCAAGCCCAGACCCTTGTCGTCCAGCCCATGCTGCAGTCGCAACCTCAGCCGGTGCAGCTCCAGCAGGAGAACCTCTGCCAGGCAGCTACTAAGACGCCTGTCCCCATTCAGTCGAAGCCGCCCATAGCCCCCCTCAAGCCTCAGCAGCTCGGGGCCGCCAAAATGTCGGCGTCCCAGCAGCCCCCGCCTCATATCCCAGTGCAGGTTGTTGGCAGCCGCCAGCAAGGTTCAGCCCAGGCTCAGGCACTGGGTCTTCCACAGATGAACACAGCAGTGCAGGCCCCCCGGGGTCTGCCAGCCGTAGTCCAGCCGGTGTCCCAGGCCCACACGGCATCCTCATTGTCCCAGACCTCTTCTGCCTCCTTTTCTTCTTGTTCTCCTCCTCCTCTACAAGAAGCCCCTCCACTGCTCACTTCGGGAGTCAATGTGGCCCAAGTGCAGGGCACGACCCAGGTGAAGAATACGGTTTCCTCTCCCGTCATGGCTCAGGCACAAACATCCGCCTACTATGTGCAGCCTGTCCAGTTACCTGTAAGTTGCCTCGCAAGTACAGGGTCAGGAATGTTGTTGGGGGAGGGGGGGGCAAAATCCGCACTTGCTCACACATGTGGCTTTGGGGTATGACATAGCCTAGCTAGCCAGTATCAGAGTCATTCCCTTTACCATGTACGGTCAGGCCTGCAAAGCGTATGATCTATCTGCCATGTTTGGTGGGTGGTCTTTTTGCTTGCTGTTTTACAGTCCTCTCGTATTTGGAGACCTAGGCAAGCAGCTAAGCAGGAAGGTTATTTAGCTTTTTGTGTGCTGTTTTATGTGACTGGTGGACTGCATTTGTCTTAGTATGTTGCCTATTTCACAGACTCCCTAGTAGCCTTCGTTACCAGGAATGGACTGTAGACCCTGGTGTCCAGGTAGCATTTCCCAATCTTTTTTACAAGACAAAGGGTGAGCTGTGAAATGCCATCATCTGGATAGGGATCTTTCAAAGGTGGTAAAGCAATTGGGAAGGTTTTCTTATGGCACTTCTTGGGAGATCATAATTTGCAGCTCACCCAGTGGTTCCATCTATTATCAGGCCTTTCTCCCCAAATGACTGCATCACCTGTCTCCCCTTGGACCTTTCCCTTGGTGTTTGCAATGCCCTTTCTTTCCTGACATTGTTCAGGGTAATGGCCATTTCAGGAAGCAGATTTGGGACTGAGATAATGATGGATAGGAGCCATTATGGGCACAATTCACTAAGTTACTGCACTCGAACAACACTGCAGCTCTTGTTTAATTTAATGAAGGCACCGTAGGAAAATTTCCTGGCAGATTGTACTCACTGTAGTGCAGTTCCATTTCATATTTTCTGCCTTCAGTCACTTGAATTCTCAAAACTATTACCATGCTGTTCTAGGCCTTCAGGAATGGCTTTTGGGGGTGGGGGTGCAAGGAAATGCAGCATGAAGAAGCAGCAGATCCCTGTGGTGTGATGTCCACTTGCACCTGTTTGCATGCAGCCTATGGAGGTTAGCAGCATTTCTCTGCTTATTTAGTGTCTTGGATAGAATTCTTTCCTTCCATCTCTTGGATCTGCGTGTCCCTTCCCATCTTCCCACACAGAGCAAACCACAGACTTTGGCAGTCAAGCGCAAAGCAGAATCTGAAGAGGAGAGGGATGACTCCAGTGCACCACCTTCTCTCCTGCCTGCTAAGTCGTCTCCTGTGGCAGAGAGTCCCAAAGGCACAGAAGATAAGGGGGGCCTTGGAGGTGAAGGGAACAGGGGTAAGTTCTGTCTGCTCCCTGTAGAGTAGATGAGTAGTTAGGCCTGGTGGCAGATTCAGGGTGGAATGTATAAATGGACAAGGATGTCCCTGTACACAGAGCAGAATCTGGGTGATGGTGTATAACTTTAAAAGACACACATAAACCAGAGGTGAAGCTTCTGAATCTTGGGGGGAAAGATTTGGACCAGGACTTGTTTTATGGCTTAACTTTCTTCCTTACACGGCTCACAAATGCAGTCCTGTGAATGCCTTTGTTCAACATGTGATCATCTCATGTGTTTGGCATCTGTGACTCAAAGTTGACAATGAGCAGGAGCTATCCTGCCATAGTGGACACCTGCAGCTTTCTCTGCCCAGCTCTGCATGCCCTATGCAAGCCATACTGATACAGTAATGCTTGCAGTCCACAGATGTCGCAAACCAAACCAATTCCGCCTATTTTTTTAATGTATGCAAATACATAATTTGCATAGTTGCATACAGAATTCAGATGGGTCCAATTTGTTAATGCTGATTCTGTTATTTCAGATAAATCTGAGTCCCTCCCCAGTGCCTCCCCCAATGCACCTCCAAGTGGCTCCAGCTCTGTCACTCCTACAACTGCTCCTATGCCTACCTTAGCCATGTTGTCACGCCAAACGGGAGATTCCAAACCTCCGCAAGCCATTGTCAAGCCTCAGATTCTTACGCACGTCATAGAGGGCTTTGTTATCCAGGAAGGGGCAGAACCTTTTCCGGTAAGAGGGTTCAGCCTGGGGTATTTAGGGCAGGGATTGCTCTCTTGCTTCTTTCTCTCTTTGTTCTGCCAGCATGATCCGTTTGCTAACTTGGCTTATGTTAGCTAAAGCCAGGAACGAAATTCTACTAGTCCTGTAGTTGAAGCATGCTTAGCATCAGACAATGAATACTGTTGCCCAAAGTTGCTTTCTGACTCGGGTTTTCCCCTTCCACTGTCTTGAATGCAGGTGGGCTGCTCTCAGCTCCTAAAAGAATTTGAAAAGCCCCTTCAGGGAGGTGTTCCCTCTAGACAAACTGAGAACCAGCCTAGCAACTCCCCAGGAGGGGAAAGTATTGCTGCAGGTGAGTCCCCTCTAGGGACTGTAGTCAATGAGAAGGAAAAGGGTGGGGTTAGGGTTTTTCAAGTTTTTTGTTCACATTTTTCACCTTTGTCAAACATGTAGGTTACTGAGAGCCAAGCCAAATATTACTCTTTCTTGAAAGGGTGCCCAGGGGAAAGGGGAAGGAGTGGAGGTGCTGTATTGGATCACATGGTTTATACTGAAGTACTACCCATTTTATCTGTGGAATAAGGAAGAGCACCACTTCACACACTCAAAATAAGCATAGGTGAACAAGGGATGTGCTTTTGTTACACACAGCTTTGCAGAGCGAGCGGCTATTGGGGTTTCCAGTTCTTTCTCTCCGGGGAGTCTCCCATACTTGGCTTTCAACAGAGAGTTGAAACGGCTTGCTATCAAACAGACAATCTTAAACTTGCATTCTGATGTTGCTGGTTAATGAAGCTAGTTGTTTTACTAACTATTAAGTGTCTGCTTCTCTTGCTTCCTCAGAGCAAGACAAGAAAGGGAATCTGCTGAAATGCGAGTTCTGTGGAAAATATGGCCCAGCCAATCAATTCCGTGGTTCCAAAAGGTTCTGTTCTGTAACATGTGCCAAGAGGTAATGGTGCTTGGAAACTCCTCCTTGAGACTTGCTAATGAAGCAGCCATGTGTGTTTCCCTGGGGATGCCATTCCACAGATGGGAGCCACCCCTGTAAAGTCATTTTATTGCTGTCAGTGACCAGTATCAGGATAAAATCACAGAAAGGGCCTGTTGTCGCGTAGTTACATCCTGCACCTCCTTTGAGTGTGAGCACTTGTAGAAGGGCCCCAATGGACTGCAGAGGCCAGGCTGGTAGAGGCACTTGTTGAGCTACTCTGGTCTTGAAGCTTTATAGGTCAAAACCAGCACTTTGAATAGAGACTGGAAACTAATCAGTAGCCATTGCAGTTGGGCCAGAACCGATGTAATATTTTCAGATCTTCTGGTCCCGGTCTCACCACCGAATTCTGCACCAGAAGTATTTTCCAAAGCATCTTCAGAGTCAGCTGCGCTTGCAAAGCATTGAAGTATCCTAAACTAGAGCCTACCAGAGCATAAACAACTGAAGGTTATCCCTGTCCAGATAGGGTTACAGTTGGGCCACCAGCCAAAGCTGATGGAAGGCACTTTGTGCCACCAAGGCCACCATATATCGCTCTTAATTCTTCTCCTCTGTTAGAAGGAAGTCTTTATCTCCTAGGATCACTCCACTAATTGGACAGGACAGGGACATTATACAAAAGTAGTCATGTGGTTCCTTGCCTCTCCCAGCCCCCTTGGGACTTATCCCATTAGTGGACGGATGCCTCCTTCCACCCTCTTGAGAGGAAGTACCTTTTCAATAAGTACCCATTCTGAATAGCACCTAGAATGTTTCAGGCACCTTTATAATGAATTGTTTCCCTGGAAAGCAAGTCTGAAAGTTGAGGTTAAACCTGTACAGACAGTGTTACCTGGGTATTACAGTTGCCTTTCCCATTGGATTCCTCAAGCCCAGATTTAGATGGTAATATTTTAGAGGCTGTATGTTGCTTCTACCTCCTGATGGAAAGATCTCAATAAGCCTGGTTTGATGGCTGATGCAGGAACGCCTCTTCATGTAGGGCTTGAGCACCCCCATACTCAAAACGGTTTTGCTGGAAAAGGACTAGCACGTTAGAATTTTCAGCTTGCAGAGGAATTCTCAGATGAGCCTTGCTTCATTTATTCTTCCTTCTTTCTCGTGCCAGGTATAATGTGGGCTGCAGTCACCAACTTCGGCTGCAAAGGAAAAAAATGAAGGAGCTCCAGGAAGCGAACTATGCCCGACGGCGACGGGGGCCTCGGCGCAGCAGCTCAGAGATTGCCCGAGCCAAGATACAGGGCAAGCGTCACCGGGTAAGGGTATACTTCCATCCCTCATTCCTCCCTGCCTAGGACAGCAGAGTTTCACCTGCTCTGGTGCTGTGAGGGGCTTATCTGGCAGGGACTGGAAGTCTTTTAAGTCTCTTGCTTAAAATATTTATGGCCTGCCGGTCTTATATAAATAACAGCATACAGCACTGTAAAAACGAGAATAAAAGAAACCTCAGTTGAAGCCATCAATAAAATATTTCAAAAGGAGATCAGGGCAATATTTGCTAAGTAGTACTGGAATTGTACTTTAAGACCCCACAGAACCTGTCTAAAGCCTAGTGAAAACAGGGAAATCTTTCCAAAAGATAAAGATTAGATTATTGCCTTCTTTGAAGCTTTTGAGACTCCTTTGAGAGAACAGTGGCCTAATTTTTGACCCTCCAGAACTGTAGTTGTTGAGTAAAAACACACCTTTAACTTGCTGAAGGAATGTATGGTCCTCTATAAGCTCCTATACTAGATGCCCAAGTGGCTCTGGTGTGGCTATGTTTGTTGAATGGGGATTAATTATTAGGGAATGCATGACAGAAAGTTAGCTACCGACCCACAAATTACACATGACTTGTCTCCAGTCGTGTTGACCACAGACTCCCAACTCAAATAAGGGCTAGAAAATATTGCCTTTACAGCATATGCCATCCTGACTGTTATACAGTTGTCCATCAGTGAAGTAAGTTCCAAGCAAAATCTTATATTTAAAAACCCGGAACTGGAGACTTAAAACCCAGATTAAATCTGGACAGTTTTGCCTTATGGCACACTTGGGTTTATATGCACTCCACCATGAGAAAAAATTCCCAGACAGGTGGAAACTCCAAGTTACTGGACTTTGGTGAAGAGAATCTTGTACTTCAGTGGAGGAGAGTGCACATTTGTTACTTAATTCATAATAAGTACAGTGGTCCCTCGACTTACGAATTACTCAACATCCGATGTTTTCGACTTACGAACGGGACAAATGGCCGCATGCTTACGAATTTTTCTACATCCGAATGGAAACCGTTGGCGGTTTTAAATGCGGTTTCCTCGACTTACGAATTTTAAATGCGGTTTCCTCAACTTATGAATTTTTCCGAATATTTTTTTCCCTATGGGAAACCACTTTTCGACTCATGAACTTTTTGACCTATGAATGTGCATTTGGAACGTATTAAGTCCGTAAGTCGAGGGACCACTGTAAACTGCTGTTCTCTAATGCCACCACTAGAGGTCAGGTGGGATCTTCTGGATAAGCCCCTCTGATGCCCAGTATTTCTTACTTAGAGACTACTGGCTTCTACCTTACACACATCCTTGGGTCAGAGTTAAAGGCCAGGTGTTTTTGTTTCTATTCCTTAGTAAATGAGGAACACGGACATGTTTTTATTCTGGCCTATGGGACCCAGGTGGCGCTGTGGTTAAACCACTGAGCCTAGGGCTTGCTGATCAGAAGGTCGGTGGTTCGAATCCCTGTGATGGAGTGAGCTCCCGTTGCTTGGTCCCAGCTCCTGCCAACCTAGCAGTTCGAAAGCACATCAAAAATGCAAGTAGATAAATAGGAACCGCTACAGCGGGAAGGTAAACAGCGTTTCCATGTGCTGCTCTGGTTTGCCAGAAGCGGCTTTGTCATGCTGGCCACATGACCTGGAAGCTATACGCCGGCTCCCTCGGCCAATAATGCGAGATGAGCGCGCAACCCCAGAGTCGGTCACGACTGGACCTAATGGTCAGGGGTCCCTTTACCTTTTTATGGCCATAATAGAGATTCTTTTTCATGTTAGGAATCCTTTTTTTTCCTTTTAAGACATACGCTTTGAGGTGGATTGTGTGCTTATGAAGAATTCTTACTCCAGTGAAAGATCCAAGGAAGTTACATAGCAACAACTATCTCCTTGCAAAACAAAGGGGATGGTCCCCTCCTTATATCTTTGCATATCTTTCTCTGTGCTTACTAGGAGGATGGCAATTTTCTGTGGACTCTTAAAATGTTACTGGACTTGGTCTCTGCTCCCTCAGTACATACATAATCTCAGCACTTCTTTCTTCTACATAACTACTAAATAAGCAAAAAGAATCTACCTATCAGCAGGTGCCTGAACTCCCCCTCCTTGTAAACTAGGACTGTACCGTTCGTTCATGGGAATATGGGTAGGGGTTGTATAAGAATAAGTACCGTAGGTTGAGCTGATTTTAGAACAGTAGTCCAACCTAGAGAGGCTGGCCTGAGTTAACCCAGATTTGTGCTGTTCTGTCCCTTGTGTTTTGTTTCTAATCAATCATCTCTGAGAGTATCCAAACAATATGTCACATCTGATTAAAGGTGTGATCTGACGTAAGAAAAAATTAATATCCTATGTCTGGTGTATGCCTATGCTCAGACATAGGATATTGCATTTTCCGTACATCAGATGAGACCTTTAATCCCGGGTGATATACTATTTGGATACTCTCAAAGATGTCTAATTAGAAACAATTCCATCCTTATGTAAAAGGAAGGACAGAAGAGCACCAAGCCAGGTAAATGGTCAGTATTGCCAAATCTTGTTCACTGTTCCAGAACTGTACTTCTTTTTTCAATCTCTGAGATGAAGCTACACAGTTAAAAGGTCTTGAGCTCTAGAATATTTAGTAGCTTGGGCCCAGTAAGTACATGATGACTTCATTCTCCCCACATTCATTACCATGATCAATTAAAGAGTGTCCAACCAGACAATGTATCTCTGACAGTTTAATTGCAGTGCAATTGCTCCCAAGATACTTGCTAGGCAACAACTAAAGCAGTAAAGGGGACTGTGTAGGAACCCGGGTCTTGTGCATCATCTTGTGTTTTTTCATTGACTTCCCCCCACCTAAGGATTTCCCCCTCTTCTATTATTTCTGGTGCTTGCATCTTTCAGGGCCAAGAAGACTCTAGTAGAGGATCTGATAACTCCAGTTATGATGAAGCATTGTCCCCAACATCTCCAGGGCCCCTTTCAGTGAGGGCTAGTCATGGAGAGCGAGACCTTGCCAGCTCCAACATGTCTCAGCCTACCCCTGACCTCCATGGCATCAACCCGGTCTTCCTCTCCAGCAACCCCAGCCGCTGGAGTGTAGAGGAAGTGTATGAGTTCATTGCATCTCTGCAAGGTGAGTCTGACACCACCAGAAGAGGAGGAGATTAGACGACAAGGTGCTTGGGTATAACTGAGGTTTCAGTCTGTGGAACGGTAATATACAGTCATACCTTGGATCCTGAACGCCTTGGCTCCTGAACGATCAAAACCCGGAAGTGAGTGTTTAGGTTTTCGAACGATTTTCGGAAGCCAAACCGATTGGCTGCAGGAGCTTCCTGCAGCCAATCAGAAGCCGTGCTTTGGTTTCTGAACATTTTGGAAGTTGAATGAACTTCCTGAATGGATTCCATGGTACCACTGTACTACGAACACTATTTTGTGTGCTCCAGGAATTATGAAGTGCGATGTAGCAGCTAAAAAAGCCAATGCAATTCTGGGCTGCATCAATAGGAGTATAGCATCTAGATCAAGGGAAGTAATAGTACCATTGTATTCTGCTCTGGTCAGACCTCACCTGGAGTCCAGTTCTGGGTACCACAGTTCAAGGAGGATACTGACAAGCTGGAATGTGTCCAGAGGAGGGCAACCAAAATGGTCAAAGGCCTGGAAATGATGCCTTATGAGGAACGATTTAGGGAGCTGGGCATGTTTAGCCTGGAGAAGAGGTTAAGGGGTGATATGATAGCCCTGTTCAAATATATTAAAGGATGTCATATAGAGGAGGGAGAAAGGTTGTTTTCTGCTGCTCCAGAGAAGCGGACACGGAGCAGTGGATTCAAACTACAAGAAAGAAGATTCCACCTAAACATTAGGAAGAACTTCCTGAAAATAAGAGCCTTTATTATTTCGGTCACTCACCTCAGACCTGTTGTGAAAATTATTACGATTGCTAAAAGTGACACCAGCTGCTTGCCTCTTTGACATCTCACAAGGTGGTTTTTTTTGCTTCTTGAATCCTATAGGCTGCCAGGAGATTGCGGAGGAGTTTCGGTCGCAGGAGATTGACGGTCAGGCTTTGCTCCTACTGAAGGAAGAGCACCTCATGAGTGCCATGAATATCAAGCTGGGTCCTGCCCTCAAGATCTGTGCCAAGATCAACATCCTCAAAGAGACCTAGTAAAGCAAGAAGCCAGAGGTCTCCCCCTCTTCGCGCTGGAACCGTTTCAAGCTCTCAACACTGAATTGAGGGAAACTGACCTCTCTTAAAAGCCAGTCTTGGTGCTACGTGGAGGAAGTATATCTCCCCAGGAGGCCTTGAAAAACCTCTTCAAGAATATCTCGTGTTGCCTGAAAATTAGCCCCTGAATTGTTCTGGTGGCAATACAGCAAGGATGATGAGAGTTCTCTGGTGAGGCTTCCCAGAGGAAGGGCTGAGAAGGACCTTCCCTCTTCTCAGAATTAGAGTTGCTTTTGTTTTCTCATTTTCCTTTCCATGCGGTCTTTCCTCCTCCTACAGAGATTCATTTTTCCAAGGGAACCAGTTAGTGCTGAAGTTTGGGAATGGGTTCTCTTGATGAGGGGAAGTTGGAAGATCCTTTAAATGACGCCTTTCTCAGTTCGTAGCGTCACGTGGAAGTAAGTAGCAAACTGACCCCGTACAGAACACTGGAAAGTGTTCTGGATCACTTAAGGATTGGAGCTTGTTCATACCTAAATATGACCCTTGCCAAGACAACACGAGCACTTCTGTGATATCAAGGGATTTTTTTAAAAAAAGAAAAAACTTTAATTCCCCATGTCTTGTGGAGGTGGAAGATGCCATTCAATATCCAAAGGAGAATCCAATTGTACTGAAGCATCATTTGTTTCCATCTTGCTTTTGAATTTTTTCTTTTACTAGTTTTGTATCTTGCCCTCCCCCCCGAGAGCATATGGGACAAAGCTTCTTCTAGCAGGTTTGTATCTCCTGTCAGAAGCCTGTTTATTTTTGTTTATTATACAAATATTCTCTTCAGTAAAAAGAATGCTTCAAAAATTAAGTTGCTGGTCCTCTCGTGGCCTGATTTTTTTTCTCCCCAACTTTCCTGATACACACCAGTGCAATAAGTTTCACTTGGAGATGTATGGCAGGTTAAAATGAAGGCAAGCTTTGTTGCTGTTCATGTTAAATCATTCAAAAGTAGGGTACAGCTTTGCTTTTAACTTCAAAAGGGATTTGTTACAATTCATACAGAGCATGTTCAAAATCTTAAGTTTTGATGTAACCTGTATGTCTGTCTCAAAGTCTGTACCTTTCAAATTTTATGTTGTGTCTGACAGTTTATACTAGGGCAGGTGTTTCCACTGTTCTGTGCTTGCATATTTCAGGCTTGTTCCAATCAGTGGTGATATCTAGTACTAATCATTACCCCTTTTGAAGTATGACTCTTCCAGTAATAGGTTTAGGGCAGTTTACATTATCTGCTGGATGATAGCCATGGCTTTTGGTCAAGGATGTGTTTTTCCATCCCTTTTTCCAACAACTGTTTTTAACAGTTTTTTAAAGCAGTGTAATTGGAGGAGGGGGACATATACTGAGCAGGGGAGCTATGGAGAAAGCTTTACTTGTACTTATAAAGCTAGGTGTAATATTTGTCACTGTAGATTGCAGTTAAGGATACTGACATTTGTTAACTGTGTTAACTTCAAATCTGAGATTGAAACTGTATGTCCTCTGCTACAGTTCTGGAACACTGAACAAAATTTAGCAATATTTCTTGGAGTATAGTAGTTTAAAACAATTAAACCTACCTTGCAATCATTTGTAGAGATTTCCATATATTTCTATAGTTTACTCATTTCTGTTGCAAACCTAAGTGTGCTTAATATCTTAGCATAAAGCTCAGCTTAAGTATATTTACTTCTGCTCAGTAGAAATAGTGTTTAATAAGTTCTATCTGCCAAAATGTCGTTTTTAAACTTTTTGAATGCTAGGATATGTAGTATTTTCGCAACTCAAATGGCCTTTTAAAGCCCACTAGAGGGAACCAGAGTTTTGGCAGTATTACTTCATGCCTACCAGCTGGGATTCATGCCTTAACTTTCTAGGCTGTTGGCTCAACCAAGTTTCCTTCCATTGTACCAGACTATCTTATCCACCTCCTGCCCCAAGTTTGACATGGATTGTCCACCTGTTATTTGATGTCACAGTGACATCAAGCAAGCAGTTTTTGCCCACAAGGTTTGAAATCAACCTGGAAATCACTGATGGGCAGCTGATTGTTGGGTCTTGTAAAGTACTGTGCTTGGGTTTTAAGACTCCATGATGTTAGATACAGGCTGGTGTGTGGGGCTTGGTGGTCTGACTAGGGGTCCCAATACGGCCAAGTGCATGTTTTCTAATATCACTAACAAATGAGAGGTTTTAACCACAAGGAGTATAGAATATCTCGGATACTCTGGAGAGTCAAATGTGCTCGGCTTTCCTGTGCCATTAGTTAATAGTGTGAATTGAAGAGATTATAATAATTATAGGGAGGGAGGGCGGGGGAAGCAGCAACCATCTCATTGTGTGTACTGGTTCATACTTAACTGCAAGATTAGCTTAAATAATGCTATGACACTAAGCAAAAAGGTGTGGCTGAGGCGGCCTTTGACAGCATGTTTATGTGAAGCACCGTATTGGCCTAAATATAAGCCATACCTTTTCCTCCAAATTCCAACAGCGAAAAGTGCCGCTTTTATTCACGATCTTATGCCGCCAGCATAGTGGCGCAGCTCCCCCAACCCCAGAAGCAGCTCGGGCATTGTCATTTTTCTTTCCCCCCCCCTTCAATTTTAAAGGTGCAGCTTATATTTGGGCCAATACAGTAGAATTCAAGGGCAAGGAATATCAACTAAACTAGATACAGGTAACTGAAATTTAAGCACTCTCCAGACAAGTTCTGTGTTTCATTACTGAGCTATATTCCCTCTCCTTGTGTGGCTGGGAGAGCAGGAAAGTAGTATTTAACGAGGTTAATTTGCTGCAGCTTTCTTTAAGAGACAAAAATGGTGGGGGAACCCCCAGCCCTTCCATGTTGTTAAATTCCAACTCCCATAAGCATGATCCTAGCTGCAGTCTCTGATTAACTCACAAACACACAGTTCAGGGCTTCAAGCCATTTTAATTTTAAAGTTGTGTCTTTGTACAAAGTTTATTTTAAACACCATGAAAAAGTGACCATTGCAGTGACCTTATCCCTGTTGGAGGGAACTTGAGACACTTGATGCAGCTTTGTTTATCTAATTTCCTTCCAGCAGGAGAGCTGATCATTTTTCGAGTCAGAAAAGAGATTCTGCCCTGCTGTGTACCCCACATATCGCTGCCCAGTTTGAACCACCAGCTCTCCCTACGAACTAAATATATTATTCCTCACAAGAGATAGCTGGTGTTACTAGTGAATTCGGGAGACTTTGAACTGTAAATGGCTTATCTTCAAAAGTTTAAGAATAATTTTGAACTGCAGCTCTGATCTCTTCAGTAGGCGATAGCATAGCATGCACCAAGTAAAGAAAGCAATCTCTTAGGTCTGTTGCTTTATCATGTCCCAATCCCTCCAAGAAGCAGATGAAGGTGCGATTTAGATTAGAATCCCTACTGAGAACAGACCAGCAGTGATGTTTACACTAGTCTGGAAGGATAAGTTTATTCCATTGGTTTTTGTGGCTATGTCAAAAAAACCCTAAGGTTTTGACTAACCACCCAGACATTCATTCCTTATTCCCCTGTTGAAATACTAAGAGGACTGGTCTTGCTTACATTTTTCAACCTCTGCCATAAGCACATATACAACTAAAGCTAGATAATTCCTCTTTCTCGTAAAGCATTTAAAGGGAGTGATAATGCAGGGACTGCACTCAGGTGCACCTGCTGTTTTGAGAAACTTACTTTTCTCTTTGCCTCTGAAGTCTCCACCTCTATTTGAATAATAGCAAAATATACATATTATTGCCATCATCATGCACCAGCGACTGGAAAAAGAAGACCTCATATCTACTTTTAATTCATACTTTAAGATGGAAGAGTCTCCAGACTGTCTGTCTACTGCAGGTGAATCTGAAAATGCAAGGAGCGCTCCCTCACCTTTCAAGAAAAATGTACAAATGAATCATTGAAAATAGAAATCCAGTGTTTTATAGAATAAAGCCCATACAAAATATGTAAAAGCACTCAATCCCAGCCACTCTCCTCGCCCACCCCCCATACCCAAGGCTTCTAGTATTTCCCTGCACCTTCAGGTTCTTCCCTTTAACTTCACATACTGAAGTCCCCCTTGCTGCTCCACTCCAAACATACAAGCACTTCTTCATAAGTTGAGGAAAATCAGCCCTTCAGGGCTATTTCAAAGTTTGTTACCACAGATTCATAAAAGCCCCAAACCCCAGTCCCAGTACTCATTCATAGCAGGAGAGGAAAAACGGGGCAGCCATGGTAAAAAGCAAGCAGCTTAAGGGGTGATCACAAGAAAGATGAGGGGGAAGTGGCCAGGCGACACCCGCTTATGTGAACAAACAGGGAAGGAAAAGAAAAGATCACATTGGTAGCAAATGGTCATCTCGCTCTTCGGATTCTTCCCCTAGTTGGTCATCACCAACACCACGATACGCAGCTGGTACATTCCTTGGTTTCGACCGGAACACAAAATCACAGCCATCCTGTAAACACACACAGGTTAATGTACTAATGCCAGACCACAAATAAGCGACTGCAGTATTGACCCCTGTCTCCATCCAGATTTCACCTCTTAGCATGATTTGAGGACTTCAATGCTGAAGGGACTATAGAAAGACGTGGCAGCCAAATAAGCACAACTGCCGTACCTAAAGCACATCAAAGGCTTTGCATAGGCAACTAGTAAGTAAAAACTTAGCATGAGAGTGTAGGCTCAGAAGTTCCCACAAGAAAACAAGCCTAGGCTGTGACAACTGCCTCCCAGACAACTCTGAAGGGAAGCCCGTTATTAGCTGCAATCTCTAACAATCTCCGGAGCCCATAGGAACGCATTGATTAAGTTTCAATGCATTCCTATGGGAAACCGCAACTCGCAAGACGAATTTTTCGTAGGACGAATTGACTCCTGGAACGAATTAAATTCGTCTTGTGAGGTACCACTGTAGCTATATTTGGACAACACAATAAATCCGTTTATTTAGCCGGAACAAACTTTCAATTCACGCACCCCCTCTCATTCATTGCAGCTGCAAGGAATTGAAAGGCTCTGCTTCCATCTGATTAAACAGTATATCATTTTGTCCGAATGCAAACTGGGTAATCTCAAACTTTAGTTGACACAATGCAACTTCAAACCATGGCTATGAGAGTGGCTGTACAAGGGGTATTAGTACAGATTAACCACAGTTCAGCATTAGACATCATACTAAATGACACTTAATAGCGGCTTCTTTACACAGGGGTGGGGGCACCTTTTCTGTCTTATCTCCTTCCCCTGGAGGGCTGGAATACGACAGGTGGGCATCACTATGGTGTCAGGTGATGCTGTGCTATGAAGCCCAAATTGTCAGGACTTCAAAGAACAGCACTGGGCTGTTTGAAAGTCCTTTGTTTTAAGTAAGATTCTGATGCAAACCAGCTCCTGAATCAGGACGGCATTTGTCAGGATTCAAACCCATCCTCCCACACATCAGCTGATGTCATGAGGAAAATGGCTTTGCGGGCTCTGATTGGTCCACAGGTTGGAGGTTACCCAGGCCTGCTTAAAACAAGATCTTAAAACAAGATTCATCAAAATGCCGGAATGCACACACACCTTTCCTGTGGCACAGCCAGACCCAGCTTGCGTGCATGATATCTGATGCAAACTCTATCACAGGTTGCCCCTTCTACTGTACGGATTTGACTGTTTTGCTACTTACTGCCACTAGGTTGCCTAGATCTTGCCAGAAGGCCAAGTGGGGGAACTGCTCCATGCCTTTTGCTCCCACCAACAGGCGCTGGTAAAGAAATCCCCCAATGAGGTACACTGTAACCAATGGAGCAAGCCTGAAAGAGAAAGTTAAAATACAAACAAACCAGGAAGGCAAAAGCTATAATGATTTCTAATAAAACTCAGAACATGTTGATGTTCTCTTACAACTGCTTAAGAACTTACGATGAGGCTCACCGGCATAGGAGATTCCAACCTTTATGATATAATATGTGTTACTCCTAAAGCGTCTAGTCAAATTCTAATTTTGAGCAACCAGAGGAGAGCCCAATATGCACAACTTTAGGCTTAAATGGTTGTTAGGTATCACACTGAGTATACACAGCGGCATAAAATATGGGAAGGGAATGGGGAATAGGGATCAATACGGCAGGCAAATTATTTGCCCAGAAATGGGGAGGAAAATGGGTACACTTTAGGGAAGCTAAATTGCAGGCTACACTTGATGACATTTGTGCAAGTTTATTTCCCTGTACAGTAGTACCTTGGGTTACAAACGCTTTGGGTTACAAACTCCACTAACCTGGAAGTAGTTGCTCCGGGTTGCGAACTTTGCAACTTCGGATAGGAACAGAAATCGTGCGACAGCGGGAGGCCCCATTAGCGAAAGCGCGCCTCAGGTTAAGAACAGTTTCGGGTGAAGAACGGACCTCCGGAATGAATTAAGTTTGCAACCCAAGGTACCACTGTATCCGTTTGTAACATCGAAATATTCTACCATCTTGTGAGATTTGCTGAAGCCCAACCAGAAGCTGTGCTTATAATTCGTGTCTAAATAGTGAACAATAATTTAGGCTCTCCTGTGCATCTATTAAATTCCAAGACCCAGGGCATTGCCACATGTATAATATAAACCAAAGCTTTCTAAACTGTGCACCACAACAAGTTAGTGTGTCGGTTGCAGTGTGTAGGTGTGTCACGCAAATGCTCCCTGCACTCCTCCCGGGGCTGGAAAGGGGTTAGTTTAACCTCTGGTTTGCTAGCAAAACTGAATTACTGTGTCATGAAATGATGCATGTCTAAAAAGTGTGTCACCAACATGAAAAATTTGGAAAGCTCTGATATAAACATATCATGCCTGACTAAATATTTACCAGGAAGCCAGTGCCCCTAACTACATATGTATTCTTTTGTCTTAAAGCTACTGCCTTGGGATAAACCTTCCATTCCCCATGGCCAAAGACCTTTACTTCATCCACCCTATGCTCAATACAAAACCTGCTAATTCTGTGGAATCGCATTTACAGAAATGTGTCTTGTGGATAAACTTCCAGCAGATTACTTTTCTAGACCCTTTCTAACAAGGCACTGAAAGTAGGGAAGAGGACCATGGTACCCTTCTGTAATGGAGGACAATGTGTTCCACCGTTTCATTTCTACCCTGTACGCTCAGTTGACAAGGGCGATAACTGGGAATACTAATGTCCGATACCACTTGTACTCTTCAGAGCCCCACTTTTGTCCCCAATTCTGTTTAAAATCTGTACTCAACTGCCAGGTGAGTTCCTCTGAAAATCTGGAATACTTTCTCGTGAAGTCCTGAGAAAGTGAAGATACCTGTTGGCAGGGTGTGTGCCTGTTTTGAGAGGTAGTTCCCAGCCTATTTTAGATGGGGCTGCACTTTGCATCTTTGAATGCTTTTAAGACCTAGCCTTTAAGTGGCATCTATGGTGTGAAGTGCCGTCTACGTGCAAAGTCTGGTGCCCAACCATCCCCACCCGAACAGAAACAACCACTGTTCATGAACTGGTAACATACAACTTACACTGCCGTGATGCACTGAATGGGGGGACGCATTTGAAATTTCAACTAGTCCAAAGTACAGGTCTTAAGATTGTTCACTGGTAATGATACACATATACACCAGGCTGTTGGTACCAAATCTCATGTCTTCCTGGCACCAAGTAAAGAACTTATTGTTGAAACCAGGCACTATTAAATTGTATTATCAGAATGGCTTTTATCACTCCAGTTGCTCTGATGCTGCTCAGTTTTAACTGTTACTTTTCATTTTTAATCCCGTTCTATTTGTTTAAAAAGAATGCGCATGTAAGCTACCCTGGAAATTGCTAAACCGAAGATGGAGTATTAAAACTTTTAGGCAAACTTACGTAAGGAGCAATATAGAGCCAATACTTAAGTGAGAGTCTTCTGGAGGGCAGGCCAAGCTGCTCTCTAACTCAAAGAGGTAGAAACATTCGTTCTTCTTTTCTCGCTCTTCTGACACCATGGTGAAACCACTCTGTTTATGGGAAGATAGCAGACTCATGGAAGCCCAGTAAAATACATCTATCACCTTAAATATATACAGGGACAAAGTTCCGTCCTTCCCCAGTGTCCTTCATCTTCCTCAAGAAGCATCTAACAGTGCCACCTCCCACTTATGAGTGAGTGAGATATACATGTTCAGATAAATATATGCTGTAGGCCTCCTGGGCTGTACTTTAAAATGCTGGTAGGAGGCTCTGTGTTTGACTCTTTCTTTACAACAGGAACTTCCCAGCCCTCCCAATGGCCCTGGACTATCCTTCTTCAAAATGTGTTCATTTTCTAAGTGAGCAGACTTTCCCCTCCCACCAACATACAAGTTCAAGCATGGTGGTATCCCTGCCAAGCTGAATAATCTCCTTTTCCAAGCATGTAATTAAGCTCTTAAATTATATTCAGTGTGATTAATACTGGAGGTAGTGTAATGAGAGGTGACTCCTAACCATTGGCCAATATACCCTGGAAATTATTTTAAAAAAATAACCCTTTCCAGTAGCTACTCACTGCTAGTGTCTTCTTGTTGCATGTGATCATTACTATGGCTTTTCTCTGCTCCTTCCCACAGCGGGAACTATAGGGGTCTCCCCCCTTATAGGTCAGTAAAATCCACGAACCTGCCAAGACAGAAAACCAAGACACCCTGTGAGGCATATGTGGTATTGGAAGAACAATGGATAAGAGTTGTTGAGGGATAAAGGTATCTTACTTCCACTGGCAAGATGGGTCTCATTGATTCGTCCCAACACTTTTGTCTCATGCTTATCGTTGATCTGCACCACGCCAGAATTGGTCTTATTGCTAGCATCTCGACACACCCGGAACTTGTAGGTGTATTTCTCATGTTCTTCATTCTCACCTTCAATTTCAAAACTGCAGAGGGAGATGCCACAGAGAGAAGCCTTACAAACGTTGGTGCTCACACATTTGCGGGGGTGGGAGGGATCCTAACGATAGTCCTTCCCACTCAAATTAAGGAGCATCTATACCAGCCAGAATCCTCTTTCATTCCAAATTCCATTAGGAGAGGTTTTCACAAAAAAAAAAAAAATTCCAAAAAAATCACGTTCTACAAATTCTGCTCTAAAGTGAATGAGAAACACCTCAGATCCTGAGGCATGAAAAAAGGGAGTTCAGCATGTATCTCCTTCATTTTTTAAAAAAATATTTGTTACCTGCTCTTTACAAGAAATCCCAGGGTGGGGAATACAAATTAAAATACAACTGTATTTAAAATCCGAAAGCTGAAAACACTGATCTAAGTAAAACAATACAGCTTCGGATACAGAAAACTCACATTCAGCCATCCCCCAAATGCCTGAGTGAAAATGTGTGCACGGCACCAAAATGTATAACACGTAGACACAAAGCATACACATGCTGGTTGTGTGTGTGTGTGTGTGTGTGTGTGTGTGTGTGTGTGTGTTTAGTGGCCATCACAAAGAAGGTTTTCCCAGATACTGTTGATCCGTAGCATGGATCACAGGTGCCAAGCATTCTCTGCAAATCAGCCAGAGCTAGAAATAAGCACTCCTTGCTCTGAAGTCACCAGGGACTCGAGTGACAGAGCTGGATCAAAGAGCACCCCCCCTTTCCATGGCAGTGTGACATCCCACCCCCATTCCAAGAAACAGTCTTGTCTTGATTCAGTTTCAATTTAAGAGTCTTAATTCAGCCTATTACCACTTGCAAGCACTGGTCAGGAACCTGAACAGCCTCTTCCAATTCTGACATAACAAGAGATAGAGCTGAGCATCATTGGCATGCTGATGACACCTCGTTATGAGTTCCTGGCAACTTCATATAGTGTCTCCGGGCCTGAAGCCAGTTTGAAATCAGTTCAGATAATTTACTTCCTCCAATAAAGCCTGCAGGTGGCTTGCCGCCAGCCTCTTAAGAATCTTGCCAAAGATTGTGAATAGGCAATTGTTATGTAACACTTCTGGTCCTCTGAAGGAGACAGCGGTGTACTTCAAGGCAGGCAGCACATCCCCCTTCTGCAGTAAGGCACTGATCAATCCTTGAGCTCACTCCATCAAACCCCTCTGGATAGCTGTGTAAGTCATGATGGGCAAGGGTCAGCCAGCCAAACTCCTATAACCAGCTTCTCCACTGAGCCAACAAATCTTGAGTTAGATGGTCATCTGGTATTGCTATAACTCTGGTGCCCAGAACTTCAGAGATACCCTATGTTGGGCAGATGTAACCAGCTTGTTCACCACTTGAAGCAGCCCTGCTGGACTGAAGAGGCAGTGGTGGCAGAGAGGCACACTTTATTTGCCGTCACCGCTGCCACATGGTATGCATGACCAAGTACTCTTGCCTGTGTCTGGTTAGTGTTGCATCAGGATTTGCACTACTGTATTTACAATCTAGCCATTGCCGCTCTTGTTTAATCATGCAGTTCCCTGGTATACCATGGAACCCTGGCATGCTCACCGGTTGTAGTAATGACCCCTGAAGCAACTGCGTTTATGGCCCAGTGCATCTTGCTGTTCTACAACAAGAGTAGAGCCTCAACAGGAGTGCCAGCCATCTCAGCTGGAAAATCCCCCAAAATATTCAGGAACCTTTATGAGTCTATTAGTCTCCAGGGTGGACCATCTCAATAGGCCCCTCCACCTCTATGGGTGATACCATCAGAGGGAATCCAAACCATATCAGAAAATGGTCTATCCAGGACAACGGCCTCCATTACAAACCCCACTATCAACTGAACCAAGCTATCTCACTGTGTTGCAAAGACCAGGTCCAGAGTAGGTTTGTTTGGACACATGGGTTGCACCACTGATTGATCAGGACAAATCTATGGTTGTCCAGGTGGCCATGAGGTCCCAAGCTAGTTCACTGGAGGCTGAATTGGAGTGGGTGTTGAAGGTACGTGGCACCACTCTGGAAGGATTCTCCAACACCATGCTCAAGATAACCTTCAGGTTAGCAGAGGAAGTGCCATGCAATGTGGTGGACAAGAGACCAGCAGCACCCCCAGTCTGTTCCAATGACTCAATACCACGAAACCCCTCAAATCTAGTCAGTAGGGTTTGGCCTCCTTAGGGATTACAGGTGTGACTCTCCCCAACCCAGTTGGGATTGGTGCCACACCAAGTAGCTGGAGACCAAAAGCTGAGTTAACGCGTAATCTTCCCAGCCTGCTCACCCAGGTGTCAATAATGAATATTTGCATATTTCCTTTTGCAGATTTTGTAATGCGGATTGGTGGGGAAAGTATTCAAGTAGTGCAAGAACAGAGGGGTGCTGTTTCAGGCATGGCCAAACTCGGCCCTCCAGATGTTTTGGGACTACAACTCCCATTATCCCTACCTAACAGGACCAGTGGTCACGGATGATGGGAATTTTAGTCCCAAAACATCTGGAGCAGGCACCCCCAAACTGCGGCCCTCCAGATGTTTTGGCCTACAACTCCCATGATCCCTAGCTAACAGGACCAGTGGTCAGGAATGATGGGAATTGTAGTCCAAAACATCTGGAGGGCCGAAGTTTGGGGATGCCTGATCTGGAGATTATATCTGAGACTTACTCAGTAAGGTCATTAAGTATCTATATCAGGTGCCCACAAGGCCTCATGAAGAACAGAATATTGCCAATGAGCTGTTAATTTTATTGGGGGGGGGGAGATAAAAGCTTTCAGCAGCCATCTTTTCACAACAGAAACACAATCGCTATGAGCAAGTAGAATTTTTATGAGAATCACTTGTTGACACTAGCCAGGCCTGACAAGCAGCTAAGGTGGTTGGATATTCCCCAAGGGCAGTGACTCAAAAATCCCTCTTGAGCAATTGCTCCTGCACTGGCTACATTGAAGCCACCCCAACAAGTCAATCAGCTACAGGCACTGTACCTTTTGCCGAAAATAGGCTCCAACCTCTCCAGCACCTTCTTTTCTTTTGTGGATTCACTGCCTTCCTCCCCAAGTAGATCACATTCATTGTCCTTTGCCATCACAGTGGTTATGAGGGCTAGCAGCACAGCATGGAAGCAAGAATGAGTCAGGAACATTCTACAAGCAGTTGTCTAGAGTAAGGGCAGGTGATGAAGAAGAGATGTAGACAAGGTGTTAATATGGCAGCCTGACATATGAAACCTGAGTTGCAGAGATCAATTGAACAATCAACGTCTACTTTTTCATTATGGCTTTTACATGGAAAGGTGGACATTCTATAAGCAATCTCACAGTCCTGAATTAAGAGACAACTGGGATATTAGTCTCACATAAATGACAACCTGAAATAATTTGGCACTGAGAGGAAATTCACTACTTAAGGCAGGAGCAGCCAGCTGGATCCACTCAGTAGGTTGAATCCTTATTTCCCCCAACACAGATATGTTTCACATCCTCTCTTTGAAATGTATGAAGTAAATCTTCTGTTCAGTGTTTCTTACTATCATTATGTCTCATCTCAAACCACTCTCAGAAACTGTTGTTAATTCTGCATTGTCATATGCTATTTTTGTTGTTAATCATTAAACCAAGTGAGCATCTCATAAACAATGATTCACTCAGACCACACATGGAAGCTTTTAGAAATCAGTCAGTACTGATTTGCATTTTGCTTTTTTGTTTTGCATTTCAAGCCATCCAAATGTAGGTGGGGCTGCATGATAATTTCTGTGAATGTATTTGCAAGGCTGGCCTAATGTCTTTGATGCATGGATAGTCACCTTCTTTCTAACTATGGGTACAGCACAGCCAAATTTAAGCAGCTCATAAGGTGCCATCAACTTGGTTGATAAATTTTAATACGTATTTATTAGCACACTGGAAAGAGCCATTTTGGCAAAATTGCCAGTTGCAGCAATGGAAAATGAGAGTTATCTTGCTCAGGTCCTGAGCGTGGCCTGTCATATTGGAAACGTTCACCTTGGAGGAGGACTCTCACGGCTCTAACTCTGGGTGTGAGCTCTGAAATATTAAGTCCAGGCAAAGTCAACATCTCAGTAACTGAGAATCCACCCTTACCCTTGATAGCCCGAAATGGGTGTTTCGGGGATGCAGCGTTTGAAGCATTAAATCCTAAGGATTTAGGTTTAGGAGGGGAGGAGGCAGCCCTTGTGTTCAGAATTGCAAAGAATCTGTGCCAGAGATGGGTGGAGAGCGCTTTGGAAGGAGCAGCATACAGGTGGTGGCGGGGGTGGGACGAAACTGCTGAGGGAGGAAAGCGCCACGCGGAACGCGCCACAGGGCACCCACGTGCCTTCGGTTCACGTGTCCGCCCCGCTTCGCATACAGACGTAACGAAGCGCGCGCGTGTCCCCGCGACGGGTTCGCCCTTCCGCACTGCAGGCCCCGGGCGCCGAGGCCCTCTCTACCTCACTCCTGCATAGCCCTTCCCTGACCCACCCCCTTACCCCCCCAAGTGCCTGCAAAGTCCCGCCATTTCTATAACTCGACTGCCGCCAGGCTTCTTCCAAGGGGATGGGGGACCGAGGAAGTCCGCGCGACGCCGGAGCTTTCGGAGGAGGTGGTGGAGGTCCCACATGCCCTCCGCCCCCTCACCTCTCGCTCCGCTCCGCCTCCCGGAGCCTGCAGTAAGCGAGGTGCGGTTGTGGGGAGAGGGGGAAGGGGAAGGGACGAAGGGTCGGGGAGCGGCGCCGTCACCTTGGGGCTGCCACTGCCCAGTGCGGCGCTCGACGTCGCGTCACGGCCTTCCTCCCCGCGCCTGTCGCCGGCCCCCGAAGCCGTTACCGGAGCCCGGAGGAGGAGGAAGAGGAGGGCGGCTCGTGACCAGTCATGCTACACAAGCGGAAGAGGAAGCAGCAGCCCGTGCCGTACAGCCCAACGCTCATCCTCTCGTCGACCGGAAGGAGGAAGCGGGGTAAGGGGCGGTTTTGGTCCAATCGGGTTGAAGGAGCTTGCCAAGTCGTTTCGCCTTCACCTACCTCCGGCCCCGCCTTCCCGTGCCTGCATCCTGACCAATAAGCGGCGGAGGAGCGGTTTCGGGGGCGGGGGTTCGGCGTGACAGGCGGCTCGGGGCCCAACCCGCTGGCGAGAAGCCTCCGTTCTTTAAGTAGATCTCGACGACGACTACGAGGAGGAGGCGGGTGAAGGCGAGGGCGGCTCTCATTGGCTCTTCAGCGGCTGTCACGGGATTGTCACGAGGCCCCCTCCCTCCGCTTCACACTTGGAATATCTGACCGTTTATTATATGAATGGGATAAACAAAATAAAATGCTGTTGTGCCGTGTGTGTATGTGTTGCTGTGATGTTCGCTATTATGCTACGAGCTTTTGGTGTTTAAATGCAAGCCGCCTCGGTGACCCTTGGATGAAGGGCGGTGTATACAAATTTAATAAACAAGAATAAAATGAATAACATATTGGCGTTTTTATATCGCACTTTTTTTTCACCCCAATGAGCTCAAAGGTTTAGCACGGGGTTCTCCTTCCCCCTCCTCTTCACAGCAATTGCTTTTCTCCTACATAATTGTAGCTTCTTTTTTCCTCAAATCAGCATTTCCCCTAAAGAACGCGCACAGATTATATCCATTAACTAGAAACAATTGTTAGCTTATGTTTTATGAAGTTGTTGCCGTTCTCATGATGGGAAACGCAGCTGTTGCTTATTTGCACATACTAGTACAGGAAATGATGCAAATTAAAAATGCTCGAACCACAACTGAGATTGGAGGGAGATTTAAAAAAAATATCTGTCTGCAGAGGAACGGCAAAATCTGTAGCTGCCGTAGTGAGTGTGGCAAGGTGAGACTATAATGGAGAGAAGCTGTAATAAGTAGAAAAAAGCATGGACCACAACACAAAATGCCCTGTCCTTTATATTATTATGGTGGTTCAATGGTTCCGTCAAATCATCCTCGGCAGCAAGGAGAATCATGCTTCTATTTTTAAAGCAGAAGTTCCTCATTTCCTTAGTCAGTTGCTGCCCTTGCTTCTTCGTGGAGGTCAACTGTTGTCAGAGCAAATGGGGAAGCTCTGCTTTTCGAAGGCAGCTGTGGCAATTCACTCCTCCCGTTGCAAGTGTTAATGGAGAAATCTGGAGAAAAATCTTGAAGAAAAAACAAGGACACATGGGCGTAGGCAGGGGGGGCAGGAGGGGGCAATTGCCCCCCCCTAGAAGCAGGGCCACTGGCCAGCCTGCCCCACTGCCCGCCCGGTGCCGTCTCCCTTCTCCCTGGCTGGCTGTGGGGCGGGCGGCGGGAAAGCACCAGAGCCGCGCAAAGCGTTTGGCTGGCTTTCCCTCCCTCCGCCCCACAGCCAGCAAGGGAGAAGGGAGACGTCCCTTCTAGCCGGCTGGCTGTGGGGCGGGCGGAGGGAAAGCCAGGCAACCGCTTTGCGCGGCTCTGGGGCTTTCCCTCCACCTGCCCCAGCGATTGCAGAGGGGGAGGAGGGGATCGGAGCAGCCCGATTTCGGGCTGATCCTGGCTCCCCCTCGTCCCTTCCGATCGTGGAGGGGGAGGAGGGAGTCGTAGCAGCCCGATTTCGGGCTGATCCTGGCTCCCACTCGTCCCTTCCTATTGCGGAGGGGGAGGAGGGAGTCGGAGCAGCCCGATTTCGGGCTGATCCTGGCTCCCCCTCGTCCCTTCCTATCGCGGAGGGGGAGGAGGGAGTCGGAGCAGCCCGATTTCGGGCTGATCCTGGCTCCCCCTCGTCCCTTCCTATCGCGGAGGGGGAGGAGGGAGTCGGAGCAGCCCGATTTCGGGCTGCTCCGATGTGGCCCCGCCCCCGCCCCTTGGCCCCGCCCCTTGCTCCCCGCCCCTTGCCCCCCCCTGATTTTCATCCTGGCTACGCCCCTGCAAGGACACCAGCCGGGAATACCAGAGCAAAACAGCAGACAGGTGAAACAAGATGGAAGCCCTGTACTAAAGAGAACCCAAACTTTTATTAGCTGCTAATCCCCATGTTAGGGACCCAGGTGGCACTGTGGGTTAAACCAGTGGTCCTCAACCCCCGGGCCACGGACCGGTACCGGTCCGTGGATCAATTGGTACCGGGCCGCCCAAGGAACATTTAAATACAATTAAGTTAAAATTATTAAATCAAAACAATCTAAATAAAATATAAACAATCAACGTTCCCCCCTCAGCGGGCCGTGGTAAAATTATCAAACGTTGACTGGTCCGCGGCGATTAAATGGTTGGGGAGCACTGGGTTAAATCACTGAGCCTAGGGCTTGCTGATCAGAAGGTCGGTGGTTCGAATCCCTGTGACGGGGTGAGCTCCCGTTGCTTGGTCCCAGCTCCTGCCAACCTAGCAGTTCGAAAGCATGTCAAAATGCAAGTAGATAAATAGGAACCGCTACAGCGGGAAGGTAAATGGCGTTTCCATGTGCTGCTCTGGTTTGCCAGAAGCGGCTTTGTCATGCTGGCCACATGACCTGGAAGCTATACGCCGGCTCCCTCGGCCAATATTGCGAGATGAGCGCCGCAACCCCAGAGTCGGTCACGACTGGACCTAATGGTCAGGGGTCACTTTACCTTTACCTTTAATCCCCATGTTACACCCCCCAAAAAAACTACATCACTAATACATCATGGTTACTTCATGAAAGGTGCGGTCTGGTGGCAGTAATCTGAGCATCCTGGACCCTGCCCCATGCCTCCCCTTGCCCTCCACCAAACACCCATCAAGTGCAACAAAAGAGATATTTACATTTCCCTGTTTTCCAGCCAAGTTAACCACACCCTTTTGTCTTCATCTGGGTTTGTTATTTCTGGAATGGCTACCTTTCTGGCACTCAGGTACTGTATCAGGATTCCAGGGATTATCACTTAGGCAGAGGGGCTGCTGAGTAGCTGAGCTCACATGTCTATATGAATTTCTGAAGTTTTTCCAGTCAGCCAGTACATAGATACATTTATCAGTGAATTGTTACATTTGGTATTGTGTAGCAGAGGCCCTTTGAATAGACAGGAATAAACTGTGATGAAGTGTTTTGTGGGGACAAATCACAAGAGTCACAAAAGTGACTGTGCTGATTTTGGTAGTGGGCTGCATGTGCATGATATCTGCTGGAGGGGCAACCCCCCCAAAAAAACCCCTATTCATAAATTCCTGCAACACAAGGACCACCTGATTCTTGTTTACATTCTGTTCCACGAGAAAGAAAGCCAGACTGTGTGACTTCCGTCTCTGGTACTATTGTATTTTTTCTTTCTGCTCTGTCTTGCGACAAGACAGGATGTCTGTATGAATGCTGCTCCTCTCAAACGTGTTTGTTATGTTCTTTAATCTGTAATTAGTAGAAATAAAATAGGTATGCCCAGATACAGTACCTCCTCAACTCCGCCTCTGCTGCTTTTACTCTGCTATACCGGGTGCTCACAAGAAGAAGAAGAGGAGTTCGGATTTGATATCCCGCTTTATCACTACCCAAAGGAGTCTCAAAGCAGCTAACAATCTCCTTTCCCCTCCCGCCCCACAACAGACACCCTGTGAGGTGGGTGGGGCTGAGAGACCCAGCAGCTGCATGTGGAGGAGCGGAGACGCGAACCCGGTTCCCCAGATTAAGAGTCTTAACCACTACTCCACACTGGCTCTCAAGAGAGCAGCTGTGAGTCCCAGAACACCAGGACCCCTTCCTGGGAATGCCGCGTAGCTGTGGGGCCGTGGGGCCTGCAAGAGTGTTCCATTAGTGTGTCTGGTGACGGCAGCTGGCCTCTCGGAGAGCATGGCCTGAAGAGACAGTAGTAGGCCAAACCCCAAAGCCACACCTGTCAGTCAAATGTTCTGGCTCTATCAGAATTTTCTCCATTCAGGACCAAGATGGGAGTCGGGTTTTCGATCAGCTCAGGGGAGGCATGTCCCATTTCGCTGCTTGAGGCCAATCAGGAAGCTCCGCCCTGCCGCTGCCACCTGTGTCCCCTGCCCTGCCACCTTCGAGAAGTGGCACCAGCAATGGGACTGATTTCAGGTGAGATCTCGCTGGTTTCTGATGAGATCTCACCTGAAATTGGAGACATCTTGGCCAAAATCAGTGCCGGCTCTTCCAGTGCTGGCCTCAACCCACATAACGGCTGGGCGGGCTGTGTGTCAGCTGCATTTTTGGGGGGGGGGCTCCAAGTGGTTGCTCCAAGATAGCCCACCATCAGTATTTCCATATTAGGTTGGGAAAGTTTTTTTTTCTGGGGGTACTTGAGGGTACACAGCACTGGCATCTTTTATTCTAGAAGCACTGGGTTGGGGTAACTGAGGCTGAGACAGTGGCTGGCCTAAAGCAATCCAATGAATTTATGGCTGAATTGAGCTTTGAAC
The DNA here is from genome assembly GCF_963506605.1 of Zootoca vivipara. NCBI lineage: Eukaryota > Metazoa > Chordata > Lepidosauria > Squamata > Lacertidae > Zootoca > Zootoca vivipara. Next base: position 30,682,747 of record NC_083291.1, on the reverse strand, counting down.
TGGGAAGTTATAGTCCAAAATGTCTAGAAGGTACCAAATGTTAAGGAAGGTGGGTACTAGGTAAAAAAGTAAAGGTAAAGGGCCCCTGGACAGTTAAGTCCAGTCAAAGGCGACGATGAGGTGTGGTGCTCATCTCGCTTCAGACCGAGGGAGCCAGTGTTTGCCCGCAGACAGCTTTCCGGATCATGTGGCCAGCATGACTAAACCACTTCTGGCACAACAGGACACCGTGATGGAAACCAGAGCGCACGGAAACGCCATTTACCTTCCCACCACAGTGGTACCTATTTATCTACTTGCACTGGTGTGCTTTCAAACTGCTAGGTTGCCAGGAGCTGGGACAGAGCCCATCCTGTCGCAGGGATTCAAACCACCGACCTTCCGATTGGCAAGCCCAAGAGGCTTATACAACTGGGCGTATAAGACGACCCCCAACTTTTCCAGTCAAAATATAGAGTTTGGGATATACTCGCCGTATAAGAAATACGACCCGGCGTATAAGACGACCCCCAACTTTTGAGAAGATTTTCCTGGGTTTAAAAGTAGTCTTATACGCAGGAATATACAGTAGTTGTTTAGAACACAGCGCCACCCGCATCAAACTATCCTATACCAGGTCTTATATCATCCACCCAGTGTAAACAGAGCCTGGACCATCAGCATTGGCGATTAAAATGAGCAGGCAAGGCACTCTTAATAATCACAAGTTTTTATTGCAAAGAACTAATGAAACAGCCTCTCATTGAAATGAGTGGCAAAACTCTCAGCTGAAGGGTGCCTTTTCTGGTGATTTTCTTCTAAGACCTAAATAGTTTAGCAAATGTGATTCTCCCTGAGCACCTCCCTTAGGATGGTTGCAGACTCATGAGATGGCATAACTTTGTCCTGCGGAAACAAACAAAATAAACCATTAATTAACCCAATTTAAAGCAATGAATGGCTCAACTTCCATAGGCTACTCCTTGGTGCCTTAGTTTTAGATACTGAAATATGACACTTAGGAACAATTATCAGAGTAAAACTACAGAAATATCATTTTAGTTTTGAGAAGCAGACACTACAACTAGGAGGAACTAGCCAGGTGGTGTATATATTTAGAGCAAGCTAGTGGGGAGCCTCCTTCATGAGCTACAGCCAGGCATGTCAAACCTGCGGCCCTCCAGATGTTTTGGACTACAATTCCCATCTTCCCCAACCACTGGTCCTGCTAGCTAGGGATCATGGGAGTTGTAGGCCAAAACATCTGGAGGTTCCACTCCAAGGCAAGTTAAGCAGATGTGTGTGAGAAGAGAGAAGAGGCCAAGTCGTGTCATTCTGCTCCTCCCTTCATTGATTTACGGAAAACCCAAACTCTAAATAAAGCAACTTAAACTACAAAAACAACTAGGCAATTAGAATGCCAGCAGGGGCATAAAGGCTTTCCATTGTTTTGCATTGTCTGTCACATGTTTTGCAGTGTTTTGCATTGTCTGTCACATGTACAACTTATCTCCCTGTTTGACAGAAGTCAAGAGTGTGTACAGTACAGGGTGCAATGAGCTCCTGGCTCTCCAGGAACAAATCTGTTACCTCAAGGCCAAGGTGGCAGACCTGGAAGAGCTAAGAGAGGCAAAGAGGTTGGTGGATGAGGCCTTGGGGGGGACATTATAGCTGTGCCCCCACCCCCACGATGATAGATCCCCTGCTATCAGGGGATGAGAATGAGTGTCTCGGAGAAGGAGAACATTGCTTTCAAGAAGAGGGAAACTCCCCTTGCACCTCTCTTCACAACGGAAGATATAGGGCAGATCCCAGTACACCTGAAATAACTTTTGCAAGAAGGTTAGTCTGAGGAACTGAGGGGTGGTGGTGGTGACAAGAGATAAAGTTTTAGGCCTACTAAACAAAATAAAAACTGACAAATTGCCGAGTCCAGATGGCATCCACCCGGGAGTTCTTAAATAACTCAAATGTGAAATTGCTGATCTTCTAACAAATATGTATACAGTGGTACCTCTACTTACGAATTTTATGCGTTCCGAACACACATTTGTAAGTCGGAAAAAATTGTAAGTCGAATCCCATGCATTGGGAGAAAAAATTCGTAAGTCGAAGCAACCCTATCTAAAAATTCGTAAGTAGAAAAAATCCTATCTAAACCACTTCCAAGATGGCGGACGGAGCTCCATTTGTAAGTAGAAAAATTCGTAAGTAGAGTTATTTGTAAGTAGAGGTACCACTGTATATATAATTTGTCCCTCAGTGAGGCAAACAGGGGCATTCATTGCAACCACTATTCCCCTTCCCAGAGAAGGATGCTATGCTATTCTTGACTGAATGCTGAACATACAGAATAATAATATTAAAAAAATTCCTTCCAGTAGCACCACTTCCAATACCCCTCCAATTCCTTCCAGTACCCCTCCCCATCTTCTGACTACCGGTATACATAAGGGTCTGGTGACGTCTGTTTCAGTTTATCTGAAGAAGTGTGCATGCACACGAAAGCTCATACCAATTGACAAACTTAGTTGGTCTCTAAGGTGCTACTGGAAGGATTTTTGTTTGTTTGTTTCGACTACGTCAGACCAACATGGCTACCTACCTGTAACTAATACAGAATCAAACTTCCTAATACATTTTGGTTCAGAATATCATGCAATTCCGAAATCCTTTTGCAAGGATGCCTTTATGAGTGAAAGATGCCTGGAGTGTGAAATCATTCCCACATCTTTTTGCGTTGAAGCTATAATGTGAATGTCTTCTAGCACTTTTAATTTCTGAGGCCAGCAAGTGTCTACTCCTTCCATGACTGTAAATGAAAAAGTACAGACTTTTCCATGGCTTTTAGGGAAGACCAACCGTAACACACAGAAGACCATTGCTTGACCCTTTCTATGAAACCATCTTCTCCACCGCCTTTCTCCCCACCCCCAAACACCAGATATGATAGCCACCGTCTCACTTCTGTTTCCAAGTTTGATGCTCCTGTCTTCCAACTTACTTTCTCCAGATTATCCAAAGGGTTCAAGGCTCATCAGCGTGGCAAGGGAACGTGTATTCAGCAATACCAATTTCATCTGTAGCAGAGAAAGGCAACCCAAAGTGACTTACAACCAAACATCGAAGAAGCAAAAACTCCTACATAAAAACATTAAAATGGGGGGGGGGAGGGCACACATTAAAAACATCCCGCCCACTTCTAACAGGCCACAGGTAGTTAAAGGTCCAAGGCCTAGGTATGTATAGAGGAAATATTTCTCCCAGATTACAACTCCTGTTAGCCGCAGCCAGCATGGTCACTGGTCGGGAATGAAGGCAGTTGGCAATCCAAAAAATCTAGATGGCATCAAATGAGGGGAGGCTGTTCTTCTATGGCATATTATTTTTCTATACCTGTTTCATAGTAGTCATACACCACCACCGAGGGTGGTTTGAGATTCGAAACTGGAAGGTCTTGGACAACTATGAAGCTGAAACTGATTCCCTTGGTTGAGAGCTGGGAATAAAAGCACATGGGGAATCGTTAGTCTTGTAGCCAGTTAATACTCCACAAAACAAGAGGCAGATCTGAGCAGAACGTACGCCGTCCAGATAGAAGATGACATGGTTTTCTTTGCTTTCCACCTTCATCACAATTCTTTCATCACGAAGCTGTGGACAAGGAAGCACAGGAAATATGAGAACCTTCGCTGGCCACCTGAAGACACACTAGACAGGGTACAGCTGGCCAGTGTGGGCATGGACCTTTGGCTGTCTGACACGCAGGCCACATTGTCTGATTGGTAGTCATAGCCAGGTTGGTGGGAGCCAGTAGGCGAAGCTTCCTATCTCTTGTGGCAGGTGATGCATTTGCAAATTTAAATGACCCACAACCCTATCCCCCAAAGCCATTCCACGTTTTACATTTACCTTTTGCAGAGATGCCGGGTCAGGAACAAAGCCTGTAAGCATCTTCACATCAATGATGGCCATGTTGGAGCTATTGCGCTTCCCGGTGTATCTGAAAGGAAAGGATGACGAGGTCAATCTGAATCCCTAGACCAAAGCCATCTTGGGATACAGTGTGGAATACAGGTGAAATTCGGAAAATTAGAATATCGTCGAAAAGTCCATTCATTTCAGTAATGCAACTTAAAAGGTGGAACCAATATATGAGATAGATGCATGACAGGCAAAGCAAGATATGTCAAGCCTTTATTTGTTGTAATTGTAATTATTTGTTGTAATTGTAATTGTAATTGTAATTGTAATTGTAATTGTAATTGTAATTGTTGTAATTGTAATTGTAATTGTAATTGTAATTGTAATTATTTGTCCAATTATAAATGGAATGTAATTAATGAAATGTAATAGTGATGTTTATTTTTGTATTATTGTAACTATTTGTTTTATTACTGTGGAATTTCCAAAAGAAAGCATTTGTAAAAATGAAAATAAAAAACAATAAGTTGCATTACTGAAATAAATGCACTTTTTGACGATATTCTAATTTTCTGAGTTTCACCTGTATATATATTTAATTGTTTAGGCGGTAAAATGTATCTGTAGGATAAGAGTGTAAATGCTGTCGCTTACAAATTGTGTGTTTGTACTCTGTCTATGCTTTGGAGCTCCTTTACCATCTCAGAGCAGTCAGGAGACCTTTTTAGATTCAAACACCTTGGCCACTGTCATTCCGCCCCTACTTGACTGGTAATGACTCCAGTACGTCTAGGTCTAGGAAATGCAATCCCCAGTACTGTGGCACCAGCCGCCCATTGGGTGTGTGGTTTGTGGGAAGCTAGATACCTAACATAGGACAGAGGGACCTGCTGTCTATACGATGGTTGTTGGGCTGAAATCCTAGGGGTACTAAAACATTGTCACAATTGCTAATCACACACACGTTGGAAATCTCAGGTGAGATACCCACACAGTGGAAGTTGCTCCCTGTATACACGGAAGCAGAGAAAGGTTCAGATAGTTTTCTGTTGCAGAAGATAAGGCTCAGTAAAACAGTTATGGACGTAGACATATACAACTAGTAGATACAGATATATACAGATATACTGTATACAAGTACAAAGTATCTCCATTGCTCTAAATCAGGCATCCCCAAACTGCGGCCCTCCAGATGTTTTGGCCTACAACACCCATGATCCCTAGCTAACAGGACCAGTGGTCGGGGAAGATGGGAATTGTAGTCCAAAACATCTGGAGGGCCGAAGTTTGGGGATGCCTGCTCTAAATAATTCCAGCAATTCAAGACGTAACACTGGACAACTCTACTAACAGACGCTGCAAGTGAGCCGACATGCATTAATTCACAGATACAGTTGGGGCACTGGGCCATTACCATAGCAACTGGCCTGGCTGATCTTGCACTTGCTATTAGCTCACCCATGGGGTGATTTATGCTCATGAAGGAAATTCACCCCTTCTCATGTCCAGTTACTCCAGCAACACACTCATATTGTCCATACCCATCCATTTTCATAGTCCCTGCAGTTATCCTTTCTGCGTGCATACCCAGAAATACCTGTTATCAATGGAGATTAGGCCTAAATGCACAGGACTGCAACCATCACCAGCGTATTGTTTACATGCCAGACTACTGTACTGAAAGTCACAGGAGAAAACCCATTTTAAAAGGTTGGCAATAGAAGCACATACAGGGATGTACCCAGCCGCAGGACTATTCTGCTCTGTCTTTCTGGAACTGTGGTTTTAAGTTACACCTCTTTTTCTTTCTCTTCCACACACATGCAATCTACTATGCATACGAGGTTGATAAAAAGGTACCTGGCTGTGATGGCAATGGCAAACTTTGTCTGGAAGGTGTCTCCACAAGAGACATTTGCCGTCTGCACAGAGAGGAAAAACCCAGAAGACTTTTTGGGAAGGTGGATGTTGTATTTCATAACTGCCTAGAAAACATGGAATAAAAAACAGGGGAGTGAAAATGTAAACTCAAGGCAATGTGGCCTTCACAATGTGTGTGAAAGGCATAGTCTTGAAGAGAGTCACTAGCTTATTTAGAGTCTTAAATGATAGTAAATGAGAGAGACATTGTTGCCTGTGGTGGTCATGTGTATCCCGCTATCTCCTACGTCCACATATTTTGCAGATTCTTTTAGTTCCTAGAAGTATTGCTTAGTTCCTGCCAACCACCACCTATCCTCTCATACAAAGCCAAATTAGCTTTGAAAGCAGAATTTGTGTCCATAGAAACATTCTGTTTTATTTTGAATCTTTAAGAAAAGTTTCCTGTTAATGATGTTGCTTTGAATCTATACTTTATATCTGACTTTCTTCAGTAACGTTCTGTTCTGGATGGTTTTATTTGATGCTTTAATGTGTCGTAAACCGCTTTGAGGTTTCTCTCTCTCTTAAAAACATAAAGCGGTAAATAAATTAAACTAATAACAATGACTTGCCTGCTTAGCTTAGTTGGAATGAGACTCTTAATCTCAGGGTTGTGGGTTAGGCAAAATATTCCTGCATTGCAGGGGGTTGGACTAGATTACCCTTGTGGTCATTCCCAACTCTACAATTCTATGATTCTATGAACAACAACAACAATATAATCAACAGATTGTGGGGTGGGCCAGTGAAGCAGGGGCACCAATCCACATAGAGTGTATCGGGCTCAGGAAATCCTGCCACCATCCCTGGCTAGTGCCATAAGGAATAATGTGCACATAGCGAAAGATGGCATTTGAAATCCTTTTCATCTTCGCAAGTGTGCAAGGTGCACAGGGCCATCTTACGCATAGGCGCTAGGGGTGCGGGGCACCCGGGTGCCAGGCTCTCAGGGGCGCCATGCCGAGAGTCTGGGGCCTGAGAGTTGAGTCTGGGGAAGAGCCCGTCTGGCTCTGTGGTGCAGGTTTGGGGGCGACCGAGCCAGCAAGATGCTGAGATGGCTGGGCGGCTCCGGCCTCCTGAGCACCTGGGACTGGGCAACCGGGGGGCGGGGACACCAATGCCGGGCAGATCTTTGCACCTCGGTGCCAAATATGCTTAAGATGCAGCCTTATCAGCTACTAAGGGTCCTTTAAGTTGCGCCCAGGCAGGACAGAGATAGCCAATAATGACACCGGGGGGTTTGAATCCAGAGAAAGAATTTAATTCTTAAATTTAAGAGACTCCTGGTGGTCAAGCTCACGACAGGAGTAGAGAAACACAAATTGCAAAGCTGCTTATACACTTCTTTGGGCTCCTTTCCCCCTCCTCTGTAAATGTGCACACGCAAGGGGGTCACGCACGCAAGGGGGTCACGCACGCATATATGGATCTTCCTGTGTCCGGTTGTTCTCATGCATAACCACATGCTGACTTAGGCAGCCTTGACTATCTTGCTGCTCTTTGCGTCAGGCATAGCAGCTGATAAGCCCTTCTGTGTTCCAGACAGGGCCAGCTCATCCGGCCTTGATATCTTAGTATTCTGCCTGGCTTCCCCTTTGGCACACAGAGGCATAGAGGCAAAGAGGAAAGCATTTTAGGGGGAAAAGCATCCCAGGAATATGGGGCTAAGCCACACAGTCAGAATTATACAATGCAGGCAATGCAAACTTATAAGATCCGATTTGGCTCAATAATACAATTAGCAAATCACTCTCTACAAAGACAGCCCTGAAGGTGCATCAACAATTACCTGTGCAAAGACACACCCAGTGCCATTCACATCCACTGTATACTCTCCTGGAACATCAGGCAGGGACGTCCGCTGCAGCAATAGGCGATTGTCATTGTTCACTTCAAAGACTCTCTCAAAAGGCTTGTTGGAATGGATCCTGACTGAGTTCCGTCCGTCCGTAGAGAAGGTATATCGGCTGAACAGAGCCAAAGCTTGTATAGCCACTACCGTGTCCTGCAAGAGAATAGCGGCAACGAAAGGGTGCTTAAAGCTTTGTTAAAATTCCATGTGGAAAAGGTTTATAAATTTCTTACAGGCCAGAGTTGTTCCTTTATTATCTTTTAATTATCTTTAAATTGAAATTTTCAACTAAAAGCACTCCCTCCCTCCACACCGGGATACAGCACAATACAAAAAGCAATCTACATATCTCTTTCTTATTTTCCTGATTAAAGTTAAAGGGACCCCTGACCATTAGGTCCAGTCGTGACCGACTGGGTTTTGGCGCTCATATCGCGTTATTGGCCGAGGGAGCCGGCGTACAGCTTCCAGGTCATGTGGCCAGCATGACAAAGCTGCTTCTGGTGAACCAGAGCAGCACACGGAAACGCCGTTTACCTTCCCGCTATAGCGGTTCCTATTTATCTACTTGCACTTTGACGTGCTTTCGAACTGTTAGGTTGGCAGGAGCTGGGACCGAGCAACGGGAGCTCACCCCGTTGCGGGGATTCGAACCGCCGACCTTCTGATTGCCAAGCCCTAGGCTCAGTGGTTTAATCCACAGCGCCACCCGCGTCCCCCATTTCCCTGATTATGGAGACATAAATAGAAAAGGATATTACTGTATCTGGTCTAGATCAACAAAAAAATTCTGTAGACTCTTGTTTTGTTCTCCACTCATGTATGCAATAAAACAGAATTGTTCCATGGAAAATTGGGTCTTTGCACCATTTCCAATTTAGCAGTGAGTTGTTCATTCAAAGCAATCTGCCAAACTTTTTGATACCATGTCATCAATTGTATCCCTTGCAGGTCCACCTCCCCCCCCCCCGAATAGAGCAATAAGAAGTATTGCAGCTACTAAAAGATGTCCTATCAAAGTGCAGAGCTCAATTTCCTCCTCTTCCAAGGTGGAGGCCTTAATTTCACAAACTTAATGTGCATCCCCCCCCCCCGATGTCCTTCAGTATTCTATTTAAGCTAGTTAGTGATTTAAATAGCAAAAACTGAAGAAGAACCCATGCTCACTAATAAAACAAAACAGCACGCAGAGGTTTTCATACTAGTTCCCCAGAACCACCCTTTTAAAAGGATCTCATGTAGCAGGTGATATGGAAGAGCCTTGTCTCCCTGAAGCCTGGAGCAATTTCTCCCAGACAATACAAACAACTCTTACATCTGTTTTAAAATACAAATTTGCATTATCTCGAAAAGCTTCTCTTGGTGAATAATTTGTTTTTTTATTCCCCATATTTGCACCCTCCCCTTCCCTCAAAGTACTCAGAGGAGCATAAATGGGACGTATCCTATTTAAAATTTTCTTTTCATTTCGCTTTTAATTTGTATACTGCCTTTAAGTACTGGTATACACAGTGCTTTTTTCCTTAAAAATGTTTAGGGGTACTCTCATTTTGACTTAAGAAAATCAGCATTTTATAGTTCAAATCGGGGGAAATAAGTACAGTAAATGGACAAAAGTACAGTGGTACCTTGGTTTACAGACACTTCAGGTTACAGACGCTTCAGGTTACAGACTCCGCTAACCCAGAAATAGTACCTCGGGTTAAGAACTTTGCTTCAGGATGAGAACAGAAATCGCGCCACGGCGGCAGCAGGAGGCCCCATTAGCTAAAGTGGTACCTCAGGTTACGAACAGTTTCAGGTTAAGAACGGACCTCCAGAACGAATTAAGTTCTTAACCAGAGGTACCACTGTACAAAGATTCACAAAATGTTTAGGGGTATGCGTCCCCCAAGAAAAAAAGCAATGGGTATACACAAGGCAGTTGACAAGCTGAAGAAGCAACAAAATATACAATATAAACCATATCACATTTTATAACAATCTGATCCAATACACAAAAAGTTATACAGTGGTGCCTCGCTAGACAAATTTAATTCGTTCCACGGGTCTTTTCTTATAATGAAAAATTCGTCTAGCGAATCCCATAGGAATGCATTGAAATTTTTTTTGCCCATAGGAACGCATTAATTAAATTTCAATGCATTCCTATGGGAAACCGCGATTTGCTAGACGAATTTTTCGTAAAACGAATTCGTCTAGCGAGGCAACCTCCGCTAGAAAAAACCTTTCGTTAAGCGGAAATTTCGTTAAGCAGGGCATTCGTTAAGCGAGGCACCACTGTAATAAAAAATAACTTGCATAACTTATAACAAATAAAACAATATTTTATTATTTTATTAATATTTTATTTTCTCTTTACAACGTTTTCTTAGATCGGTGAGGCTGAGAGGGTTGTAAATCATTGCACACAGGGAATGTGAGCACAATGGAACACCCTTTCCCTCTCCTGCCCCTCCAGAAGCCTGAGGGACCCCCCAGATCAGCATTAGGGGGTGGATTGGGAGAAGAATGGAAGTTGTGCTCACAGAAGACATTTTGCACACACAGTGATTTAGGTGGGTGCAACTGAGGGCACCCAACTCCACGCAGTGAGCTTCATGGCCAAGCAGGAGGTAGAACCCAGGCCTCTCCACTCCCAGTTGTTATACCACACAGACTTTTAGTTCCCTTGCCCACCAACTTGATCTGGTTGATTTTATTGCCATGTATGTACGTTTTATCATATGTGGTGGACTTAGAAAGGTAAAAGAGTATTGGGAAATGATATATAATGAACTGAAAAAAAAATGTTCAGAAGTACCGTTCCAAAAATCCCCCCAAACCAGTCCTTTTTGTTGGGGATACTTCAGAGGGAAATTCCCAGGTGTCAAAAAAGACTATTTATGTATGCTACTACGGAGGCCCATGTTTGGTTAGCCCCAAAATGGAAAACGATCAAGGTCCCAACCAGCGGCGTAGCTAGCCGCACGGGCACCCACAGGAGCGATCGGCAAGGATATCTCCGCCCAGGGGGGAATATTGTCACCCCCCCTCAGAGATGACACCTGAGGCGGACCTCACCCACCGCACCCCCCTTCCTACGCCCCTGGTCCCAACCGAAGAAAAATTGCAACTTAAACTGATGGAATATGCGCAGCTAACAGATTTAACATATAGCATAAGAGAACAAGAAGAATGCACGTTTAAAGAAGACTGGAAAATGTTTACTGAGTATATGGGTGAAACCTGTGTTCATTTAAAAATTCTGGTAGCATTAAGATACATTCAACAGTGTAAATAAGATTTGATGCATGTAACATTGGATTACTGAATGGTTTAGTTCATGGGTAGGCAAACTAAGGCCTGGGGGCCGGATCCGGCCCAATAATCTTCTAAATCCGGCCCACGGACAGTACGGGAATCAGCATGTTTTTACATGAGTAGAATATGTCCTTTTATTTAAAATGCATCTCTGGATTATTTGTGGGGCATAGGAATTCGTTCACCCCCCTCAAAATATAGTCTGGTCCCCCACAAGGTCTGAGGGATAGTGGACCAGCCCCCTGCTGAAAAACTTTGCTGACCCCTTGTTTAGTTCATGTAAAATATGCAGGGATGGGTGGTATGCAAAATGAACCACGGAAAGAGGAAAAGGGAAGTAATTAAGGTTGTCTAAATGAGTATTCTGAAATTGTCTAAATGAATATCTGAAATATTCAGAATATTCATTTAGACAACCTTAATTACTTCCCTTCTCCTCTTTCCATATATATATTCAAAATTACATTTCAGAATGAATAATTTTATTGCCAAGTATGCAGAGCCCTGCAGGGCCAGTACTAGGGTTTTTTGCGCCCTAGGCAAGATCACCTTCTGGCGCCCCCCCGCCTTCCTGCTCGGCAATTGGCCAAGGAGGCGCGTGAGGGGAGTGTGGAGCGTGTCCTCCACCGCCCCGCCCCAAAGGCCGCGTGCTCTTTTTTCCTTTCCTTTTTAAAAAATCCATCTGCCTAACAAGTGGGCATGCGCGCGCTCAGGTTCCCCCGCCTCCCCGCCTGCTTCGATTGATTGATTTGAGTGCACCCCCGATTTCTGGCTCCGTCGTGTGGCGTGGCCCTGCGCCCCCTGCAGGGCATTGCAGGGAAGCGCCTCTGCAGCAGCAAGCAGCAGCAGGAGCGAAAGCGGAGGCGGCAGAGAGAGCGTTGTGAGCGGGGAGACACACCAGCGCCCCCTCCATTTTTGCGCCCTAGGCAAGTGCCTAGTTTGCCTTAATGGACGCGCCAGCCCTGGAGCCCTGGCTGTAGCCCATGTGATGGAGGACACAGCACAGGAGTTACTCTACCTGGGTACTGCTGAAGCCTCCATAAGGATTCTGCTGCTTGGTAAGCCAAAGCACAATCTGCGAAGCTGTTGTCAGTTGTGCTGGAGTCGGTGTGGTTCCAGTGAGCAGTGCGAGGAGTACATAAGCAGCTATCTCGACCTCAAATGATGAGGCACGAGGGTAGAAAGAAGGAGACTCTTCTGCAGGTGGCTTATCTTCACGCTCCCAATATAATGAGCCACCTAACAATTGAAAGACAAGCTAATGAAACAGTCCAGAGGCAGGTCAAACCAATATTTCCTTGCAGGAATCTGATGCTCTTCCTCCAGATCCAGGCGGGAAACGTCACAGAAACAGATCTGCCTCATTAAGCTACTGTATAGAGACCACCAGACTTTATGGAGAGCCAGTGTGGTGTAGTGGTTAAGAGCGGTAGACTCCTAACCTGGGGAACCGGGTTCGCATCTCCGCTCCTCCACATGCAGCTGCTGGGTGACCTCGGGCTAGTCACACTTCTCTGAAGTCTCTCAGCCCCACTCACCTCACAGAGGAGGAGGGGGGAGGAAGGGAAAGGAGAATGTTAGCCACTTTGAGACTCCTTCGGGTAGTGATAAAGCGGGATATCAAATCCAAACTCTTCTTCTCTTCTCTTCTCTTCTTATTCAGCTTTGATTTCTAGTCTCATTACCTCTTTTTGTCTCTCCCCCCCTCCCCGCCCAATATACAGTTACACAAGTTAATTTTAAACATATATTGAGCGGCCCAAACATCTTGTTGCTGTTTTTAATAGCGTGGAATGGAGAGAAATGTTCACTATGTGCTTTACAATTGAAATAGTTATATTATCTCTTGATGTGTTGTTTTCTTCCTTAAGGAAATGCAACAGTGGGATGTGTGTGGGGGGGGGAGAGGTTGGTTAATATAGCAGCAATATTCAGGGAAGGGTGAATGCCCCCCATTAACCCCTTCTCTGGTTACAGAGGTTCTTGGAATTGGTGTGTGTGTGTGTGTGTGTGTGTGTGTGTGTGTGTGTGTGTGTGTATCCTTCTTTAGCTATATGTTCTGCAAGTTAAAGCTTTTGAATATTTTAACAAGTATTTGGACATTGTTTTAATTTCAAGAAAAGAGGACAGTGGTGCCTCACTTAACGAATGCCCTGCTTAACGAAATTTCCGCTTAACGAAAGGATTTTTCGAGTGGAGGTTGCCTCGCTAGACAAATTCATTTTATGAAAAATTCATCTAGCGAATCGCGGTTTCCCATAGGAATGCATTGAAATTCAATTAATGCGTTCCTATGGGGAAAAAATTTTCAATTTTTTTTTCAATGCATTCCTATGGGATTCGCTAGACAAATTTTCCGTTATAAGAAAAGACCCATGGAACGAATTAAATTCGTCTAGTGAGGCACCACTGTATTGCACATGATGTTGCCTTCCTAGCTGCAATTTAGCTACTCTGCTAGCAGTTCCTTCCCTTTCCATTTTATTTTCAAAAGAAGCCCATGAGGCAAGTTAGCTGAAGAGACAGTGCCTGACTCATGGGCAGCAATTGAGCCTTATGGCTGAGCGGGGATCCCAAATCCCTTTTGTTCAAAAATGAAGGGCGGGGGGAATGCTGTAGCTCAGGCTTCCCCAAACTCGGCCCTCCAGATGTTTTTGGCCTACAACTCCCATGATCCCTAACTAGCAAGACCAGTGGTCAGGGATGATGGGAACTGCAGTCTCAAAACATCTGGAGGGCAGAGTTTGAGGAAGCCTGCTGTAGCTCAGCAAATGAACACACTGTTTTCTTTTAAACTATTTAAATCTTGAATTTATCCAAGCGTGAGCATCAGAGCAGAACTGCTGTAAATCTTAAGTCACTTTTGACCCCCTCCATCTGAAATGCCACTTCTGGTCACTCAACGAATCCAGTATTGTCCACCTAAAAGCTCCATAAAAGATTTACAGTAGCATAGGCTCGTTTACAAGTTACAACTCATTAAACCCGAGTTCTTTGCATGGTTTAGGGTTGGCACTAGAGGGGAGCAGAGCTCTCATGCCTTTATCAACTATGTGGCAACTATGAGTAAGCCTTTCATAGTATGTATGGGACTACAGTTTGGGGGACTTGCTTCACCTGTTGATATTCTGTTTGCTGGACAGCTTATTACTTGTGACTCCTGATTCATTTTTGTGTGCTCTACCCCTGCCTGAAAAAAAGGGTGCAAATTTGTATGTGACAAAGTGTATGCAGATTTTATGCAAATTTGGGTCTTATTTGGTGAGTGTAATGGAGGATCCAGCCTATGTGCAAAGAAAATCAATAATAATAATAATAATAATAATAATAATAATAATAATAATATTTACCGTATTACTTATATCCCGCCCATCTGGCCAGGCCTCCTCAGCCACTCTGGGCAGGTCAGAACAGAATATTAAAAATAGGGCTGCCTTCAGATGCTTTCTAAAAGTCAGGTTCAGTGGTACCTCGGTTTAAGTACACAATTGGTTCTGGAAGTCTGTACTTAACCTGAAGCGAACTTTCCCATTGAAAGTAATGGAAAGTGGATTAATCCATTCCAGACGTGTCCACGGTGTACTTAAACTGAAAGTACTCAAACCGAAGTGTACTTAAACCGAGGTATGACTGTAGTGCTTCTAAAAGTCAGATAGTTGTTTATTTCCTTGACATCTGATGGGAGGGTGTTCCACAGGGCGGGTGCCACTACCGAGAAGGCCCTCTGCCTGGTTGGCACTCCTGAATGTCCGCAACATTATATAATTTTGCTCACGTGACTGCTCATTCTTGTTTCAACACGTCATTCATTCTGTCAAATAAGTCAATGTTCTGGGAAATGCAACTCACCTACTTTCGTAGCCGATTTAATCAGCTCATCCAATAAGAGATCTGCTTTGGGCTTATTACCAGCTAGGCGAAAGGCATAAGCCAGAAGTGCTTGGTCATAGACTGTGAGATTTCCCTTTTCTAATCCGGCCTCCAAGCAATACAAGGCATTTCGGACCACTGGATGCTGGGTTGGAGGGAGAGAAAAGCTCTGTCAGAGTTTGCAGATGCCACAAAAAACATCAAACAGATTTAAAACATCAAGCAAACATCCAATGCTGTTCTTCCAGCCACACTGCATCCAATCTAGATATTCAAAACAGAAACACATGTGTCTGTCCATGTATGGCCTCCTTTCTCCAGCATTTCTATATGCCTAAACTATTTCTTCCCAGTCTACTATTACATGCACTTTCTTTGATCCTGAACTAAATCAACTGGACAATACTGGAAAATATATACCGAGCTGAGGAATCCAGACTCAAGGAGAGCTGCAGTGATGTAGGCCGCCAGTGAAAGATAATCTTCTACTCCTCCCTTGAAATGCACAACAGAAAAAGAGAGAACAAGTTTTTAAAAAATGAAAACGGAAGGAAGGAAGGAAGGAAGGAAGGAAGGAAGGAAGGAAGGAAGGAAGGAAGGAAGGAAGGGGACAACATGGAGGCAAATAGCAGGCTTGGTGAGGTTCCCAAAAGCATTTTGGAACATGAAGGCCTTTACGTGCTGTTGAAAGGCCCATTATGATTGTTATTAAAATCACATTGGTTCTCCACTTTTTATCCGAGTGTCTCAAGGTGGCATGTTGTTGTTGTTTATTCGTTTAGTCGTGTCCGACTCTTCGTGACCCCATGGACCATAGCACGCCAGGCACTCCTGTCTTGCACCGCCTCCCGCAGTTTGGTCAGACTCATGTTGGTAGCTTCGAGAACAAGGTGCATACCTAGCTTCAAGGTGGCATACCTAGTAGTTATCCCATTTTCTATCCTCATAATAGTCTGTGATGTGCAGTAGCCTAAGAAGTTTAGGCTGAGATTCAGAGGTGATGGCAAGAAACTTCATGGCTCACTTAAATCTAGGTCATGTATAATACTAAAAAGAAGTCTCTTGCTTCCCCAGCTCTCTCTCTTTCTCCTTTTCCCAGCCTACGGTATCTCCAAATAATACAGGTACTTAAGTTAGCTAAGGGTCAGAAATCTTGGGAAGAGGAAGCACTACATTTGCCAGGAAGTACAAAAGCATCACCACCCCAGAAGGAGAGCTTTGCAAGAAACCAACAAGCCCATAGCCATCACCTTCAATGCGTTGTTAAAGAGTTTTCCAACGTTTTGGAAACATCCATCTGATTTTTGCTTGCTGGACAGCCAGATGACGCTTTGAGTTTGGACATTTGGATCAATAAAAATGATATGTGAAGCTCTCGCAAAAGACTTGTACGTGAAGCCAGTGAGCCTGCAAAAGAATGCCATGGAATATATATATTTTTATTCATTTTATATACAAGCACAATACACAACAACTCCAACTAACATATAACCCAAACACCCACAATAAAACATAAAAAACAATAACACACCATAAAAAACAAAAACAAAAACAAATTTACATCTCTAATCTTGATCTTTTCTTAACATTTAAAAGGGGACTTCCTCGGACTCCCCCCATCTGCGGTTCATTTCTGATCCTCTTTAGCAAATCCTATCTCCTAATTTTAAATCATATCCAGTTTAAATTAAAGTTTCCTCTAAAGCAACAACTTATATAACATAATTCTAAAACCTGCAGTTTCTATATGCTTCTAAATCTAATCATAAGCATGCCATGGAATATTAGCAATCACAACCAAACTCGGGTTAAGCTCTCTTGAGCCCAGTGGGAGTGGGTGGCGCTGTGGTCTAAACTACTGAGCCTCTTGGGATTGCTGATCAAAAGTTTGAATCCGCACGGCGGGGTGAGCTCCCGTTGCTCTGTCCCAACTCCTGCCAACCTAGCAGCTCGAAAGCACCCCAGTGCAGGTAGATAAATAGGTACCACTGCTGTGGGAAGGTAAATGGCGGTTCCGTGCACGCTGGCACTCATCAGAGTGTTCCGTTGCACCAGAAGCAGTTTAGTCATGCTGGCCACAGGACCTGGAAAGCTATCTGTGGACAAATGCTGGCTCCTTCAGCCTGAAAGCGAAATGAGTGCCG
The DNA here is from genome assembly GCF_963506605.1 of Zootoca vivipara. Classification (NCBI taxonomy): domain Eukaryota; kingdom Metazoa; phylum Chordata; class Lepidosauria; order Squamata; family Lacertidae; genus Zootoca; species Zootoca vivipara. Next base: position 30,665,752 of record NC_083291.1, on the reverse strand, counting down.
CACCCCATAGTCGCCTTTAACTGGACTTAACTGTCCAGGGGTTATTTACCTTTTACCTTTACTGATTTCTGAATAGACATGCATATGGTTGCACTGTTACATTTTAAAATGTTCCATTCCTCAGTAAGGTGAATAAAGATACCGTAATACAGTATTTTTTTTGTCCTCTGTAAGTTAAGGCAGTGGTGGGTAGCCTTGCCCACCTGTCAAATTTGACCTCACCAATGGTGAGGAGATCAAAATGTGGCCCACTGCCCACCCCTATCCTAAGGCAAAATTTCCCGCAAACCAAGGCTCGATTCAAAGTGCTGCCTTTATAGTTGAAATTGAATTGAACCTGATTTTGAGGGAAGTCTTATGCGGCTCAAGACCTAAGTACCTCAAGGACCTAAATACCTCCCCCCCCATGAACCAGCCCCCCATGAGACCCTTCATCATATGCCCCCTCCAGGCAAGGTTTGGAGGGTGGCAAGATAAGTTTGGGTCTTTTCAGTAGTGGGCCTCACTTGTGGAATGCTCTTCCAGGGAGGCACGCCTGGGGCTATCTTTATTTAAGACTTTTCTCTTGTCCCGAGCTCTTGCTCTTGATTTGAAGGGTTGCACTGCGACCTCTTTTAGTGGAGTGGAATCTGTAAGAAGTGCCTCTTTAGATTTTTATTGGATGTTCTTAATTGGTTCTTAAATGCTGCTGGAGGAGACTCTTGCGAGTCCCATGGACTGCAAAAAGATCAAACCTATCCATTCTGAAGGAAATCAGCCCTGAGTGCTCACTGGAAGGACAGATCGTGAAGCTGAGGCTCCAATACACCTCATGAGAAGAGAAGACTCCCTGGAAAAGACCCTGATGTTGGGAGAAGGGGACAACAGAGGATGAGAGGGCTGGACAGTATTCTCGAAGCCACCAACATGAATCTGGCCAAACTGCGGGAGGCAGTGGAAGACAGGAGTGCCTGGCGTGTTCTGGTCCATGGGGTCATGAAGAGTCAGACATGACTTGTCACGGTGGCCGGAGTGGGCTACTTCAGAGTAACGACTCTACACAGCTCTGCATTTTATCTTTTATTGGTGCTGAGTATTTACAGTGCTAATGGCAGTGCTATTTACAAAGACACATCTGCTCAGCTTGAATCAGAACCTCCAAGTGGCTTTTGGCGCGTCTTGCGCCAGCATAACAACTTGGGGAGACCCATCCTCTTCCCCCGACGTTTTCTGCGCAATTCCGGAGTTGGGGGGACGGGTCTGCCCCCCTTCCTTCCCCCTTCCTGTCCCACCTGGGACGATGGCTCTTCTACCCTGCCAGAGCCTTGGACACCACTTCCTGTTTCCCCACTTGAGCTGGAGCTTTCCCTCTTTTCAGCCTCGCTCGGGGCTGGGCTGGAACTCAGGAGGGGAGGGGCTTCGCGATACCCCTTGTCCCTCACATGACTAAACGACTGAACAACAACAAATTGGTTTTAACGTATGTTGCTTTGGGTTAGTCCCTGAGAAAAGCCACTAATAATAGTAATACACCAATAATAAGCCACTCAAATCCTTGCTGCAGTCTAACTATTGCCATCAGTGGCAACCCACTGAGACTCCAAGGTACAGACCCATTGTCAATATGAGCTACCTTACTCTAGCCCAGCTGTTGGGCTAGAATCCTCTAGCTCTGTATACCTGAAGGTGCATCTCCACCCCCATCAGCCAGAACACTGAGGTCCAGCTCCAAGGACCTTCTGGCGGTTCCCTGACTGCGAGAAGTGAGATTCAAGGGAACCAGGTAGAGGGCCTTCTCAGTAGTGGTGCCTGCCCTGTGGAACACCCTCCCGTCAGATGTCAAACAGATAAACACATATGACTTTGCAGAAGACATCTGAAGGCATCCCTGTATGAGGAAGCTTTTAATCTTTCTTTCTTTCTTTCTTTCTTTCTTTCTTTCTTTCTTTCTTTCTTTCTTTCTTTCTTTCTTTCTTTCTTTCTTTGCTGTTTTGTGGTGTTTTTATTATGTGGAAGCTGCCCAGAGTGGCTGCCCTCCCCCCAGCCAGTTGGGCGGGATATAAGTAATAAATTATTATTAATGTTGTTGTTGTTGTTGTTGTTGTTGTTGTTGTTGTTGTTGTTGTTGCTGCTGCTGCTGCTGCTGCTAAATTTATATACCACCCTTCATCAAGATATCCCAGGACGTTTCACAGAATTATTATTATTGTTAGTGACCAGAGGAGAAAAAGAAATAGCCTTGGGGCACCGTGAAGACTAACAATACAGCGCAACCTTTCTGTGAAATGTTATCCCACGTAAACAGAGAAGAACTGGCTACCATCTTGCTTAAAGCATCCACTCAATGTGACCAATCACACTATTGCATTTTCCAAGCTCTCTCACCAGGTGTTGCCTTCCTTGTCCGAGCTCCCAAAGGCGCTGTAAGACCCATCTGGGTGCTTATAAGACAGCTGTCTCTGATACCCTGAAAAAAAGAATGCGGAAAAGTCCGTAGTTTTTTTTTAAAAAAACCGAGCACGCATTTTAAAAACAAAACATTAATTTAACATGAAGTGAAAAGCCCCCAATACTTGTGTTTGCAATTTAGTGGTTTAAAAGTGCAGCACAATCCTATGCATGTTTTTGCAAAGCATGTTCATGTGTTGTCGACTAGGGCTTACTTCCAAGTAAATGTGTCCAGGGAAAGAATTCAATGTGGCTTTACAGCAATTGTTTTGTGAGTCCAAACTTTTCAGTTTGTCAGATGTAATGGTTCCCCCCCCCACTCCTCCCCTTGTACACTGGTCTAGGGGTTCTTCTGAACCCCGCAGCCAATTTTGGGGTGTGTACATGGGGGGGGGAGATGTGAGGGTCCCTGTTGCACTACTGGGAGACTTTGTACTGACTTCCACTAGTGGAACTTATTAGTGGACTCCTACCCTAGGATTGCAGCCTTAACCAGCCTGATTAATTGCCTACTCTGGCACTGGTGGCATTATTACAGAAAACAAATTCTGTGCATCTTCTGAGCAAAATGTTGAGCAATTCCAAGGCGGCTTCAAGTGTGTCGAGCCCCTACCCAAGATGTACTATCTTGGCTCTCGACATGTACCTAAGGCGAACCTACACTCATGGTTTTTAATGTTAAGGAAGAGTTAAAAATGCTTTTGATAATGTAGATGGACACATGACACACTTTTTACATTCATAATGTGTTATTGCCTTGCCTTTTTATTGCTTAATTTTTAATCATTTTACGCTGTTATACCGGTGAAAAACTACCTCACATATTCCTATGCAGTGTTTTACTTTTTTTTACTGCATTCAAACTCCGACCCCACCCAATGTCATTCAAGGGGCAGTGTTCAGTTTCTCCTCCTGCCCTTTGCTTCTTCCAAAGGACATGGAGGGAGGGAGGGAGAATTAAAATGTGCAGGAGAATTAAAATGTGTAAGAGAGAGGAGCAGAGCAACCAGCAATCAGCCCCAGGAAAGAAAGAGCATTTCGGAAAATGGTGTGGCCGGGCATTACTTACAAAAACAAGGTGAAAAACATTTTAATTAACAAGCATGTCCTGTAACTTTTTAGAACAAAAATATATATAATACTGTTCCAATAGAGGGGGGGGGGGGACGTTAAACAGGTCAGTGTAGATCCAACCCTTGTTTTCCCTAAAGTGCTCAAGATGATCTACATGGTTGTCACATAAAATTTGACTATATGATTAGAACACCCTTAAGTGTTCTTAGGGATGTGGGTGGTGCTGTGGTGTAAACCACTGAGCCTAGGGCTTGCCGATCAGAAGGTCAGCAGTTCAAATCCCCACGACGGGCTGAGCTCCCGTTGCTCGATCCCGTTGCTCCTGTCAACCTAGCAGTTCAAAAGCACATCAAAGTGCAAGTAGATAAATAGGTAAGGAAGGCAGGAAGGTAAACGGCGTTTCCGTGCGTTGCTCTGGTTTGCCAGAAGCGGCTTTGTCATGCTGGCCACATGACCCAGAAGCTGTACGCCAGCTCCCTCGGCCAATAAAGTGAGATGAGCGTCGCAACCCGAGTCATTCGTGACTCGACCTAATGGTCAGGGGTCCCTTTACCTTTACCTTTAAGTGTTCTTAATTAAATTAAAAGCCTGGGTCCACAAATGCAGATCCACATTGTGTTTCAAAAGTAAAATGGCCTTTCCAGTGGACATTTTCAGAGAAGATGACGGGCACATTTAGTCCCGAGAAAAAAAATGCCAAGGTAAGTGTTAGCCATAAGGATGTAAGGAGAGCACTAATGAATGAGAGGAAAGGTCCATCTAGTCTTGTATTCTGTTCACACTGTGGTAAACACAACGACCATGGAAAGCCCACAAGCCTCCTACCACTGGTTAAGTATCCAATGGACTTGGATTTGGTCGCCTCATCCAGTTGTCCTGTTGCATTTAGATATTCCATGACATAAATGATGGGTGCAAAGAGCGCCATGTTCTGCTCCCCACAGCCATAGGGCATCCGGAGAAGCTGATGAAGGTTCTGCATGGCTGTGCCCATGAGGTCTCCTGTCAAAAATATTGTTTTGTCAGCATTTGCAAACAGTCCCTCCGTCCCCCCCAGCACAATGCATTTGGGTGTATTTCCACCAACACAATTCATTTTTCTGCAGGTTTCCCCCCTTCATTTTTTGCAAACGCATTTTTGTAAGCATTGTTCGCTTGGCAAGCTGTGAACATTTCAAAAGACTGCTGTGTTTCCATTCACACATTGCTTCTGAAAGTGTGAATTTGATAGGTTCGGCTTCAAATGAGACCCAAATCAATTTCCCCTCCCAACCTGCTTATCCTACACTGTAAAGACCGAGCAATAGAGTGGGGGAAAGGCAAATGAAAAGCCCTGCTGTGACAGCCAAATTCAGTTAATAATCAGAGGGAATGATTTTACTGTACCTGGAAAAGAAAATTCCTTTTAGTTCTTCCCAAGCCCAAAAGCAACTTTAAAGATGCTGAGCACAAAAACCCTGGACCTACCGGTATTTTTCTGCAGTTTGACGGGTTTCTTAAGCAGAGGCACCTCTCTTATGTCTACAATATTTTAGACTAATTGTTCAGAAAACACTGGGAGCAATTAAGTGATTCTGACCCTAAAACTGCAATGGCTGCCCTTGTGAGAAAACCACTGAAGCTATCTTTCTGAGATTTGCCAGGATTCATATACTCAGAAGGGGCAACCTTGCCTGCAAATTTCATCCAATTCTGCACCCAAAATAAAAAAAGCTTCTTTTTAAAAAAGAGATCACATTCTATATTTTAGAGGCACTTGGTACAAAAGGCTCTGGACCTTTTTGCCTCTAATTTCTTCAACATTGTTTCATTTCTACACCACTTTATAATTTTAAAGGGGGGGATCCTTAAAGAGGTTTACAACCTACACCCAATAAAACAATCCGGAATAAATGTCAAATATAAAATATACATTCAAGGCAGGAATGCATTAACAGGAAACTAAAATATTATCTTAAAGATTTCAAAATAAATACATTACCAAGGAGGTCAACGGCAGAATGCACATTTAACGCAGTAAAATTCACAACAACAAAAATCATCTTAAACATTTCAGAATAAAACATTATTAATTTGGCTGGCTTTATTCACTCTGGAGGGACTGGGTTTTTTTTCCAGTAATAGGGGCATAGCTGCCAAGTCTCCCATTTTCCCCGGGAAAACCCCGTTTTTCCAGCTGTCCCCAGCTGGAAAAACGGATTTTTTTGTTTCCCCCCGGTTTATTCTAAACTAAAATGGAAGGGAATGGGCGAATTCAGTTCGGATGACTTATCATATCTACTACTGTGGGCAAGAATCCCATAGAAGAAATGGAGTGGCCCTCATAGTCAACAAAAGAGTGGCAAAAGCTGTAAAGGGATGCAATCTCAAAAATGACAGAATGATCTCGATACGAATCCAAGGCAGACCTTTTAACATCACAGTAATCCAAGTTTATGCACCAACTACCGGTGCTGAAGAAACTGAAATTGACCAGTTCTATGAAGACTTACAACACCTTCTAGAAATGACACCAAAGAAGGATGTTCTTCTCATTACAGGGGATTGGAATGCTAAAGTAGGGAATCAAGAGATAAAAGGAACAACTTGGCAAGTTTGGCCTTGGAGTTCAAAATGAAGCAGGGCAAAGGCTAATAGAGTTCTGTCAAGAGAACAAGCTGGTCATCACAAACACTCATTTCCAACAACACAAGAGACGACTCTACACATGGATATCACCAAATGGGCAGCATCGAAATCAGATTGATTATATTCTCTGCAGCCAAAGATGGAGAAGCTCTATACAGTCAGCAAAAACAAGACCTGGAGCGTCTTTACTCAAGAGTAGCCGCAACAATCCCCTGACAGAGATTGAACCACAACCGTGTCCTTGCAAGAAACCTATAAACTGACCTATGCAAGAGAAGTAAGCTCTGGCTGATCCTTCCACCAGATTTTCAGGGAGTTTCAGAGACACTGCCTCAGAGACGACAGCACCTGCAGTTAAAATATTACACTTATAATGTATTTATATGCATTTTAAAATAACAATTTATTAAATTTCCAAATATAACAACAAGAAAAAAATCTTCAACAAATTTTTGAACCATAATTTTGATTGACTTCCCTCCCCTCCCCCTCTTGGTTTCATTATTTAATACTCTTTCACGCACGTTCTTGAAAAACCTTATGCTCTTACTGTTTCAATTTTAAACCTTCTTCATCGTGTTAGAAGTGACATATAAAAGTTCTCCTAATGTAAAAATCTAAACAAAAAGCTTAACAGATATGCATTAAACATTTATCCCTTATTTTAAAGTTTAGAGTCCTCTTTCTTTCTTGAGTTTCAAATTAACTAATCTGTCCTGCATAGTTCAATAGTTTATTTTACCAATCTTCTTTGTTTATTTATGTATTTAAATGCAAAGGAGTATATAAACCAAGTACTACATGCAGAAAACAAGCATTAATAGGTGCACAACACTCAACTTCAAGAGATTGATCTTGCTACCTATTAAAAAAGGTGGGAGAGCCCTCTTCTGTTTGTTCACACACATTTCAAAAGCTTGCTGTGAGTGTCACTGCTATGGGAGGCAGGTTTTTTCTAGGTCTCCAGGTTTTGAAGGGCCCCTTGGCAACATAGCCTCAAAGGGCACTCCTGGCTTCCTTCCGTGACTCTGACCCCTATCTTAGTTCTTCCGCTGCGATACCATGACGCCATTCCTGGTTCATCTCTGACAGCAGCTCAGCCCTGACGCCATCCCATTCACAAAAGATATTGTCCAGAGAAAATTGTCTGGCCATTGCACAAAGATTGGCCAGGCATATTCTTTTCTGGACAAGGAATTCCATAACTGGGACATAAGAACTGAAGCCCTAGATCTCACAACAACCCACTCACAGTCGAGCAGGCTTGATGGTACCATACAAGGCTTTTTGTATATTTTCTTACCGATGTTCCTGCACATTAGTGAAACACTGTGCAAAAAGAATAGTCAACTAGTCATAAATACTGTAACAAAAATGCTTTTTTTGCACACTAGGTATGTAGAGGGACAGAGGACAAAATGAACTGAACTAAGAACCACAGCAAACTGCCTGTGTTTGTGCTCTGTACAACATTCATATATATGTATATAAAAACTAGAACAAAAGAGCCCAGTTCCACTTCAGAAATAATCCCAGGTAATTTGGAACGCCAAAAATCAACAGAAATTCAGCTGAGGAGAATGTTGGAAGCATTCCTCTTCTGACTTGGTCGAAACAAAATAAAAAAATTCCTTCCAGTAGCACCTTAGAGACCAACTAAGTTTGTCATTGGTATGAGCTTTCATGTGCGTGCACACTTCTTCAGATACACTGAAACACAAGTCACCAGATCCTTATATATAGTGCGAGGGTGGGGAGGGGTATTACTCAGAAGGGTGGTGGGAATCGGTGATAGACTGATAGGTGTGGTAAACCTGTTGACGACTTCTGACTTGGTACATCCTAATGATTTGACAAGAGCTCAAAAACAAACCCCTAAACCCTGGTTTAATCATTTTCCCCATATAAGTCGAGCATAGAAAATTTGCAGCAGAAGTGATGCAAGGCTCTTCTTTATTTTTATTTTATTTGCAGGTAGCAGGAAAAAAGCAGCATCTCCAGTACAGTTCATCCTATGAACTTTTTGACAGGTTCCTCCAGTTCCCATGCTCATAGTAGTCCACCAGAAGAGAGCAACCCTCTTACCTTTTGCACAGATAAGGCTGCTCTGGGTTACTTCTCTTTCAATGCCTTCAGCCTATGAGAACAAAGAGGGAGAAAGAGGACATATAAATGAATGAATGAATGAATGAATGAATGAATGAATGAATGAAACAAAGAAATAGCAAAACAGGGAAATCCTAGATCTTTATAAACGATAAATAGGGTCCTCCCTAGCCAGAGGACACGCGTTGCGGTGTGACCTGGCAACCAAACCCTGTGTTGTGGGTGGGAAAGTTTGGATGGCCACAACACCCTATTGGAGGTCCCTCTATGCTGGGTGCAATCAGACCAATGGGATGCCAGCAAATTTGTATCGAGGGACCTCTATTTAAGCCCATGCATGTGTCCCTGAGCTTCCTGTTTTGGGCCAGTGCATCGGAACACCCGCCCACCTCTCCCTATATTTAGGGCTTGCACGCATGACCTTGCTATGCCGTCATGTGTCGTCTGCCGTTGGGAGAGGGGCACGGCAGCAATTTCCCCCACTTGGCTGATTGGCTGGTGCCATTTGGGTTTCGCCTGCCACTTAGCAAATCGTCACAACGTGTAAGGTTGTGGATAGGCTCTGGTTCAGGTGATAGGGGTGGCAGAGCAGTCTGGCCATCCCTATGTGATGGCTATTCCGTTAAAAGAATCCTGGGACTCTTGGTTGGTCTTCCATGAGAGGGGTTGTGCCCAGAGCCAGAGTTCAGGGGGGGGGGCATCTGGCTGGTGGACTGGTTGAACCTTCCACTATGCTGGGTGTCTACCCAAGGTTGACCTATGGTGTGCCCTGGGTCAGCGCTGCCTGCAAAGGTGCAGGGAGCTAGTGGAACCAGAGCCTATGCAGCCACTCACTTGATTGTAATCCATAAAGTTGTAGCCTAAATTCTGCCAAAAACCAAACCTAAAATTTGAGTCTTGTCTGAATTTATTTGGGGAAGGTTAAAGGGTCTGACTCTCACTTTGAGAAGCAGTATTATATTGTAGTGTAACACGATGCTAGGCTTACTATGGGGAATCTAACTCTCTGAACTCCCTTGCTTATTGTCAATCAGATTTTTATTGTTTGTAGATGCTGGATATGACAATATAATTCACGAAAAAAAACAAGACAGTCGAAGAGCAAGTTAAACATATACACCCGAAACCCCATGCAAGTTGTCAAAACTTAAAACTGCCAAGTTCCGCCTTTCATTTAAACTGTTGCATATATAAACAGTGGGCACCAGTGAACTAAAATGGAAGGGAATGGGCGAATTCAGTTCGGATGACTTATCATATCTACTACTGTGGGCAAGAATCCCGTAGAAAAAATGGAGTGGCCCTCATAGTCAACAAAAGATTGGCAAAAGCTGTAAAGGGGATGCAATCTCAAAAATGACAGAATGATCTCGATACGAATCCAAGGCAGACCTTTTAACATCACAGTAATCCAAGTTTATGCACCAACTACCGGTGCTGAAGAAACTGAAATTGACCAGTTCTATGAAGACTTACAACACCTTCTAGAAATGACACCACAGAAGGATGTTCTTCTCATTACAGGGGATTGGAATGCTAAAGTAGGGAATTAAGAGATAAAAGGAACAACTGGCAAGTTTGGCCTTGGAGTTCAAAACGAAGCAGGGCAAAGGCTAATAGAGTTCTGTCAAGAGAACAAGCTGGTCATCACAAACACTCTTTTCCAACAACACAAGAGACGACTCTACACATGGATATCACCAAATGGGCAGCATCGAAATCAGATTGATTATATTCTCTGCAGCCAAAGATGGAGAAGCTCTATACAGTCAGCAAAAACAAGACCTGGAGCTGACTGTAACTCAGATCATCAGCTTCTTATAGCAAAATTCCAGCTTAAACTGAAGAAAGTAGGAAAAACCACTGGGCCAGTAAGATACAATCTAAATCAAATCCCTTATGAATACACAGTGGAAGTGAGGAACAGGTTTAAGGATTTAGATTTGGTGGACAGAGTGCCTGAAGAACTATGGATGGAGGCTCGTAACATTATACAGGAGGCAGCAACGAAAACCATCCCAAGGGGGACTTCCGGTCTGGTAGCCATTGGGATCGGCGGGGGATTCTCGATCTCCGAGATCCCCGAGCGTTGCAGAGGGGGGGGAAGGTCATCCGAGCGAGGTGGCCCCCCAGAGGACCCCTGGACTGGGCTGTCCAGGGACATGGCACCCGGCAGAGCTCCTTGAAGTCGCGGCCGCTGCGAGTAACCCCTCTTTTTTAGGGGGCGAAGTCAGCAGGCGGCGCGCGACGGAGCCTCGGGACAATACGCTCACTCTGCAGCGCAAAGCTCCGAGCCGACACCAACTGAGCACCAGATGCCTCCAGAATCAAAATTGGACGTTCAAGTAAGATTTTACATTTAAATTGAAAATAATTTGGACTTGGGGGAGGAATTTAAAGATGACGGAGGTCGTTCCCCCCCTTCACTGAGACTCTCTAGATGCAATTACAGAGCCTGCAGCTACTAAGCTGGAACGGGACTTGGAATCTCCCTAAAAATAGCAAGCAGGAGCTCTCCCCTGTGGTTAGCAGAGCCAAGGGGAGACGATTTTAGGTTACAAGACTGGATTTCTGCAAAATTGGGTTTATTTTTCTAATTGACGACCCCTTTGGAAACCGGGGGCGGGAATCTGGAGCCCCGGCTGGCGAAGTTTAAGATACGTCTCCGACACTTCTGCCTGATCGCCATATTGAAATTGGAGAGGACAAAGGAAATCCCTAGACAAAACAACATCACAAGATGGGAGAGAATGGGATACAAAGAGTCTGGGAAAAAATCTACGAAAGGAGTAAAAGAATACAAAAGGATTACAAAGTCATGTCTTGAGACACAGCAACGACTTCTCTCCATTGACAAGGAAGAAAAACAAGAGGACGAACTAGAAGATGATAAGAATACTGATACAAAGTTGACAGAACAAGAAGAGGAAAAGTTTGAGATCGAAGTGCAAGCGGTGAGAGAGCTTGCACAGGACCTAGATTGCTACCAAGGAGCTCCAATGCCTAAAAAAATCCAGGAGCTGTCTCTCCTAGTGAGAGGAGGAGAGTTGGCTCCAGGAAAAAAGAAGCAAGCGATGGCCCGGATTCGAACCTCCTCAGTGAGAGAGGGGAGGGTAGGTCCGGGAGAAGGACATGAACAATGGGGGCGACAGAAGGGTTGCTGGGAAGAAGAGAGGGGGTTGGAGTGGGTGAGAGACGGAATAGGTTGATTGCCAGAGGACATTACAAATAAGAGACGGATAATACGGTTTAAAATCGGACTGTTTAAAGATGCTGGTCGGGTCATCCAGAGAAGGGCACCCGGATGAAGGAGGGTGATCTTTTGTAAAATAATAAATGTTCTTTTTTGTTAGAAACTGTTAAAAATAGAGATTTGAGGAGATTTTTAGGGAAAACATGAGGCTGAAGGGAATTATTATAGAATTAAAGTGTGGGGAATATAATTGAAGGGATTGTATGTAAGTGGATATTATAAAGATTTAATTGAGATATGTGGATAAATGTAAAGAATCAGGAAAATTGCCAAAATGGGATATTAACAAGACTCGGGAAGGACGGAACGGGGAAGTCTAAGTTTATTACAGTGGTTTACATATTGAATGTTTAACTCTTTTTTCTTTATTTTTTTTTCAGTGTGCTTCTTTTTTTCTTTTTTGTATTTTCTTTTTTTTCTTCTTTTTCTTATTTTTGTTGTTTTTTCTTTTCTTTGTTGAAGATATAAAATTGACGTGAAGGTATTCTGATTTGTATTGTTGGAAAATTCAATAAATATTATTATATAAAAAAAAACCCATCCCAAGGAAAAGGAAATGCAAGAAAGCAAAATGGCTGTCCAACGAGGCCTTACAAATAGCGGAGGAGAGGAGGCAAGCAAAATGCAAGGGAGATAGGGAAAGATACAGGAAGCTGAATGCAGATTTCCAAAAAATAGCAAGGAGGGACAAGAGGGCCTTCTTAAACGAGCAATGCAAAGAAATAGAGGAAAACAATAGAATGGGGAAAACCAGAGATCTGTTCAAGAAAATTGGAGATATGAAAGGAACATTTTGTACAAAGATTACCATAATAAAGGACAAAAGTGGTAAGGACCTAAAAGAAGCAGAAGACATCAAGAAGAGGTGGCAAGAATACACAGAGGAATTATACCAGAAAGATATGGAGGTCTCGTACACCCCAGGTAGTGTGGTTGCTGACCTTGAGCCAGACATCTTGGAGAGTGAAGTCAAATGGGCCTTAGAAAGCACTGCTAATAACAAGGCCAGTGAAAGTGATGATATTCCATCTGAACTATTTAAAATTTTAAAAGATGATGCTGTTAAGGTGCTACACCCAATATGCCAGCAAGTTTGGAAAACTCAGCAATGGCCAGAGGATTGGAGAAGATCAGTCTACATCCCAATCCCAAAGAAGGGCAGTGCCAAAGAATGCTCCAACTACCGCACAATTGCGCTCATTTCACACGCTAGCAAGGTTATGCTTAAAATTCTACAAGGCAGGCTTAGGCAGTATGTGAACCGAGAACTCCCAGAAGTGCAAGCTGGATTTTGAAAGGGCAGAGGAACCAGAGACCAAATAGCAAACATGTGCTGGATTATGGAGAAAGCTAGAGAGTTCCAGAAAAACGTCTACTTCTGCTTCATTGACTATGCAAAAGCCTTTGACTGTGTCGACCACAGCAAACTATGGCAAGTTCTTAAAGAAATGGGAGTGCCTGATCACCTCATCTGTCTCCTAAAAAATCTCTATGTGGGACAAGAAGCTACAGTTAGAACTGGATATGGAACAACTGATTGGTTCAAAATTGGGAAAGGAGTACGACAAGGTTGTATATTGTCTCCCTGCTTATTTAACTTATATGCAGAATTCATCATGCGAAAGGCTGGATTAGATGAATCCCAAGACGGAATTAAGATTGCTGGAAGAAATATCAACAACCTCAGGTATGCAGATGACACAACCTTGAAGGCAGAAAGTGAGGAGGAATTAAAGAACCTTTTAATGAGGGTGAAAGAGGAGAGCGCAAAATATGGTCTGAAGCTCAACATCAAAAAAACCAAGATCATAGCCACTGGCCCCATCACCTCCTGGCAAATAGAAGGGGAAGAAATGGAGGCAGTGAGAGATTTTACTTTCTTGGGCTCCTTGATCACTGCAGATGGTGACAGCAGTCACAAAATTAAAAGACGCCTGCCTTTTGGGAGAAAAGCAATGACAAACCTAGACAGCATCTTAAAAAGCAGAGACATCACCTTGCCGACAAAGGTTCGTATAGTTAAAGCTATAGTTTTCCCAGTAGTGATGTATGGAAGTGAGAGCTGGACCATAAAGAAGGCTGATCGCTGAAGAATTGATGCTTTTGAATTATGGTGCTGGAGGAGACTCTTGAGAGTCCCATGGACTGCAGGAAGATCAAACCTATCCATTCTGAAGGAAATCAGCCCTGAGTGCTCACTGGAAGGACAGATCCTGAAGCTGAGGCTCCAATACTTTGACCACCTCATGAGAAGAGAAGACTCCCTGGAAAAGCCCCTGATGTTGGGAAAGATTGAGGGCACTAGGAGAAGGGGAAGACAGAGGACGAGATGGTTGGACAGTGTTATCGAAGCTACGAACATGAGTTTGACCAAACTGCGGGAGGCAGTGGAAGACAGGAGTGCCTGGCGTGCTGTGGTCCATGGGGTCACGAAGAGTCGGACACAACTAAACGACTAAACAACAACAACAATATATAAACAATTGTTGAGTTCTCATATCTCCCCACTCTTCTCTGCTTCCGTCTCTTTTTGAGATCAGTAGTCACTGACCATTCTGCTAGTTATAAGACAGAAACTGCAGTTCTGCACATTGGCCATCTATTTTTATTATTAATTTGTTTAAATCTTTAAGACAAAACCTATCAGATAACTCTACGGTATGAGACCCATGGAACTAAACAGGAGCAGAACAAGAGCACATTGGGCCGAGGGAGCCAGCGTACAGCTTCCAGGTCATGTGGCCAGCATGACAAAGCCACTTCTGGCGAACCAGAGCAGCGCATGGAAATGCCGTTTACCTTCCCGCTGTAGCAGTACCTATTTATCTACTTGCACTTTGAGGTGCTTTCGAACTGCTAGATTCTAGTACCCTCTGCCATTTAATCTCCAAAACATACCTATTTTAGAATGCTATGCCAGTGAATTACTAAAAGCCATTTTTTTTTCCTGCAACAAGTACATTTTGAAGACCCACCCAAGGAATCAAGATACTACATTTTTGGATGAAGTTCCAATCCAAAGTCAATGAAGGTTTAGCCACCATTACCGGCTCTGTTTTAATTCTAGTTCATGCAGTGATTCAAGCTAATAGATCCACTTGTAGTAGATCTGTTGGACCTCTGTCTATGAATGACACTTAGCTTTATGAGGGCCAATAAATTGTAAACTGGATCCTGACCAAAGAAAGAGATCCTGTTGCTTGGTGGTTTTTCTGTCTTGGATAGTGGTATTCAGTTGTTCTGAAGGGTGGCTGTACTCCCTGCTAAAGGATTAGGCCCACAGTTTGGGGGATGTTTTTGACCCGGCTTTGCTACTGGAATTTCACAATGCAGAGTGCCTCATTGTTCAGCCTGGACACTGAGGTCCAGCTTTGAGGGCCTTCTGGTAGTCCCCTCACTGCGAGAAGTAAGGTTACAGGGAACCAGGCAGAGGGCCTTCTCGGTAGTGGCGCCCACCCTGTGGAACGCCCTCCTCAGATTTCAAGGAAATAAACAACTAATTGACTTTTAGAAGACATCTGAAGGAAGCCCGGCTTAGGGAAGTATTTAAAGTTTGATGTTCTATTGTTTTGTTATAAAATAAAATAAAATAATAATAATAATAATATTCTGTTGGAAGCCGCCCAGAGTGGCTGGGGAAACCCTGCCAGATGGGTGAGGTATAAATAAATCATCATCATCATTTAACTTATTTTTCTTTCCTGCCTTTCAACTCATAAAGGCTACTTACATTTTCAAAATGGCAATAACATGAAGTACTTCGGATGTTATACTGTATTTGCACAGTAACGAATGTCTAGTCCACTGGGTGTAAAATGCAGTGTGTAGCAAGCATGAGATACCCTTGCAGGGGGGAAAAAGGAATTGTTCCACATTTGATCCTGACCGAATTAACTAATTAGCTGCTGAGAAGAATGCATTCTTTGAAGCTCAGCTTTTCCCACTGTACCTCGACTATCAAGACTCTGATCAAGGTGTCCTTCCGTCCCACATCCAAGCCCCCAGATGTTCCATTTCCACAGTCCCCGCTGTTTTGGGGAGCTTCAGCAGTAACAGACAAGGTCACATCACCTGAAAGCAAACATTGGAAAACGAATATCAGCTCTCCTTCCTCATGCGACAGGTGAGAGAACTTCAGAGAAGCCTTAATCCTGAAAAGACAGGAGAAGTTATCTGCCAAGTCCAGCCTGACTGAGGGTAGTGTGCATGTGCAAACCTTGGCCTGGAGAGAGCAATGGGATGTGTGATCTCAAGGCCCTGATATTTTTAAGGCGATTCGTCACCTTCTGCACCTACACTCTCAGGGTTCAACCAGACTTCCTTTGGCACAGGTCCAGGCTTTCAAGGTCCATATCAGAACATTTTCAATTTTTATTTTTGTTCTGGCGCTTTCCCTGGGAAAACCTTCATTTTACTGCTGAATCAGAGCAAGCAGTAATAGTTTGTGTGGGGTGGGGTGGGTTGCCATTTGCTCCAATTCAGTGATAAAACATGGATTTTCCAGCTGAAAGAGCCTGGGGGGGGGGGGGGGAAAACAACAGAAAACAAAACCAACTTGGATGCTTTAAAGCGCAACGCGAAAGGAAATCTGGATGAGCCCTTAGAAAGAAGGTTACAAATAGAAAACCAATTAATTTAGATTTTTTTGCCTTCTCTATGCACAAGGAGCTTGCTCTCATTGTCCCAGTTTCTCTCTGGAACTTGCATGTAAATTGTGTGGACAGGCGGAGTCCCCCAAAGCCCAGGCGACCCCTGAGCGGAATAAGGACTCAAGATAACTTGCTATGGGATTAAAATTGGCCACAACTTTATTAAGTTTCAGGTGTAGGGAGTCCTTGGCTCAGGCATTGGACGTCTATCCTTCCTAGTCCCCAGCTGGGGATCTGGGAGACTTCGGGGTTATCCAGAATGTGTGGGGAATGGGCTGGCTCTGAAGAACATATGTTCAAGCAGAGAGCCCGCTCCCCGTTTCGCCGGCATTGGAGGGGAGAGCAATGACAACCTCTCGGCGTATGGCCAATGCCTCCCCTCAAGACCCCTTTAATGGGGAACCCTGGTATCACCGCCGCAAAGGGGGGCGTGGGTCACCGCTTCACACATACACCATTTAGGAAGATAGACTAAAGGATTCCGCCCAAGGCCTGAAACCGCCAAAGTTGTGACGTTTTGCTACGGGAAATGCGAAACCTGCCAATTCCTTTCGGGCCCTTCCACAGCGACCTTGACGTAGCAGCGCCTGCATACCTGTGGAGAAGAGGTTAACCTGCAAAAGAAGACTTAATTGAGGGAGTGAAGGGTGGGAGAAGCAATACATGGCTGGTGATATGGCAATACATGGCTGGTGAACTGTGTTAGACTTGGTTGGTCAGATGTATAGGCATTCTGCATTTACATTTGGTGAACTGTGTTTCTTATGCAAGTTTAAAACAGACAAAACTCCCAGTTTACAAAGCAGAGAGGAAGAAAGAAGCTCACTCACCAAGTTTTTTGGCGCTAATATTCCAAATGTAGGTTTTCCTCTCACCGCCACACACACACCCTTTATCATTCAAAGGTGAGAGAAGATGGGCTTGGAAATCCTGGGATTGGGCCATTGATACATTGACCTGCCATAAGGGGGGGAAACGACAGTTAATTAACACAGTTAGCTTGGCTTCCTAGGACTAAGGGAGGATGCTTTAACTTCAGACAGGGCAGAGAAAACCAAGACAAAAAGGTATTTCATTCAGTCTCCTCTACTATAGCAGGGATCTATAGTAATAGAAAACTTACCTAAAAACTAGAGCCAAAATTTGGAGATAAACTTAAAATAAAATAAGGACAGTTCTGGGATGGATTGGGAAAGGATAGAGGATGAACACAAGCTGAATAAATGCCACTCAACTCCACTAAATACTTTCTAAGGGACAGTACTGTACTTGGAAAGTGTTGGGTTGGGTATTAGCATTATAGGCTACCTTGGAAGCTCTCATTAAGCAAAATCTAGCTTCTCTCTCCAAACACCATCATTGGTGAGGTTGGGTGAGATCATTCTAGCCCTCTTTCAGTTCCCTTCCTCCCCTTCTCCTTCCTTATATGGTGCTGTAATTATTTATAACAGTTTGGAGACAGTCTGTCTGGCTTTCTGAGAAACTGTAGTGATCTACAGATTTGGGACAACTCAATCCATTCTTCAGTTATTTGTAGCTACTTCAACTTGATCCAGACAGGGCACAAAGGGCCCTGAATTGGCCCAATTGGGTTCAGGATTTATCTGAATCTGGTGCACAGCACTAATGTAAACAATATCTCTGCCAGATCAAGAAATCCAATGTAGTTCAACATTTATTATGTAGGCCATCAGAAGGCACTGTAAATGTTCCAAGTATATCCTTTGCACATAACTGCATCTAATTGTTTAAATACAAATGCAAAAACAATAAATGGGAATATGTTATAAATTAAGCCAGCTAATTAAAAAGACAAGTTGTTTATATAGGCCAGGGGTGGCCACCTCCCAAGAGACTCTGATCTACTCAGAGTTAAAAACTGGGAGTGATCTACCCCCTTTTGGGGGGGTTCAGGTCAAAGCTGTTGAGTTTTTTTAAGGAAGGGAAGCCCTGTTTTGGGGGCTTTAGGTCAAACTTGTTGAGCTTCTTTTAGGAGAGAGGGAGGCCCATTTTTGTTTAGGGCTTCAGGTCATAGTTGAGCTTTTTTTAGGGAGGAGGAAAATTTTGGGTGAGCTTTTTTTAGGGGTGCCAGTGATCTAGCAGTGATCTACCACAGACATCCAGTGATCTACTGGTAGATCACAATCTACCTGTTGGACGTGCCTGATATAGGCCAATAAAGGCCTGACAGAGTGCAACTGGTTTAGCCATCAGTCTCACTTCCCAAGGAATTGTAGTGAGAAGGGAGCTAGAGATTTCTGAAAGGAAATTCTCAGCACCTTAACTAACTACAGTCCCCACGATTCCTAAGAAAAGGCACCATATCTAAACTGGTACAAACTCAGTAGGAATCTATGTGTTTGTAAGTGTAACGTGCTTTAGCCTAACCTTTTCCTGTTTATCTCACTTATGTGGATGGTTTGCACCCCAGCCCTGCCCCACAAAAAACAATATGCAAGGGTCTTTTCTAGACATGAAAGAGAGCAAAGTAGGAGTGAGAGGATGAACCTGAATGCATCCCTCCAGGTAGTTGAAGACATTGACTCTACAATGGAAATCTTCCCCTCTAACTATGGAGTAAGGCAGCGTCATATCAACAAAGACTGGCTGGAAGACAATCAGGGTGGCAGGCTTTGAGATGCCAAACCCAGCCTGCTTCTCCAAACAGAAGGCACTGGCTTTCCACTCTGTGATGGTATCAGGGACGGTGTAGGTGAGTTTTGCATGTCCATCTGAACTAATAAGGAGAGAAAAACAAAAAGGTATATGTCAGAGATGGCTGCGGCTACTCTTGAGTAAAGACGCTCCACTCCGTCTTGTCTTTCAGAGTTTTATTGTGCATGCTATTTACAGTGCAAGAACATCAGCAAACCTAATAATAATAATAATAATAATAATAATAATAATAAATTATTTATACCCCGCCCATCTGGCCGGGTTCCCCCAGCCACTCTGGGCGGCTTCCAACAAAATATTAAAATACAGAAATCCATCAAACATTAAAAGCTTCCCTAAACAGGGCTGCCTTGAGATGCCTTCTAAAGGTCTGGTAATTGTTGTTCTCTTTGATATCTGGTGGGAGGGCGTTCCACAGGGTGGGTGCCACTACCGAGAAGGCCCTCTGCCTGGTTCCCTGTAACTTGGCTTCTCGCAGGGAGGGAACCGCCAGAAGGCCCTCAGCACTGGACCTCAATGTCTGGGCAGAACGATGGGGTGGAGACGCTCCTTCAGGTATACTTGACCGAGGCCGTTTAGGACTGCTTAGTCCGTGTCAGAACCCCGCAATGGCTTCTTGCGGGTTTTCGCCCAGCATAAAAGCCTGGGCCCCCCAAAGCGCCGCCCCCTGGCCCTACGGGTGGGCGCCCGCCTTCCTGACTGCCCTGTGTCTGAAAGCCCTCCGTGCTCCTCCTCCCCTATCCCTCTCTCAGAGCGGAACTGGGGCTCTGGTACATGACATAGCCCTCTCTCCACTCTGCCAACTTCCTCATTCCTTTCTCCTGACTCGCTGCTAGTGCTGACGCTGGGCGAGGAGCTGGTGAGGATGATTGGTGGGGGCTCTCTGTAGAGAGACCCCCTGACAGTATATTTAGAACCACAGGCATGACTATTTATATCCACATTACTGAGATGAAAAGCCTCACCATGTTCTTATGGTGTTGGGTTAAGTTGAAATCCACATCACTTGGGTTAAGTTGAAATCACTCTCCCTACTGCAGCAGGCTACATTTTATGTACTGTTCTTGCTAACCCTCTTCTGATAATTGGAGAAAGACAGGACCCTCATTGTTTTGGGATAGCAGTAGGGGTGGGACTGAGGACCCAGGTGGCACTGTGGGTTAAACCACAGAGTCTAGGGCTTGCTGATCAGAAGGTCGGCGGTTCGAATCCCTGCAATGGAGTGAGCTCCCGTTGCTCGGTCCCAGCTCCTGCCTACCTAGCAGTTCAAAAGCACATCAAAGTGCAAGTAGATAAATAGGCGGGAACGTAAACGGCGTTTCCGTGCGCTGCTCTGGTTCGCCAGAAGCAGCTTTGTCATGCTGGCCACATGCAGCTGCTGGGTGACTTTGGGCTAGTCCAGGCATCCCCAAACTTCGGCCCTCCAGATGTTTTAGCCTACAATTCCCATCATCCCTGACCACTGGTCCTGTTAGCTAGGGATCATGGGAGTTGTAGGCCAAAACATCTGGAGGGCCGCAGTTTGGGGATGCCTGGGCTAGTCACACTTCTTCGAAGTCTCTCAGCCCCACTCACCTCACAGAGTGTTTGTTGTGGGGGAGGAAGGGAAAGGAGAACGTTAGCTGCTTTGAGACTCCTTAGGGTAGTGATAAAGCGGGATATCAAATCCAAACTCTTCTTCTTGCCCAATATATAATTTTTTTGCAAAGCATATTTTCCCTAATCTTACACATTTTTCTAAGATACATTTACTGATACATACATTTTTATACATGGGTGGAGAACTTCACTGCAAAATTTGGAGACGTGCAAATTCTGAAGGATGACTGTGTTTTAATTTGCATATGGCTTCAGAAAGTGAGAATTAGCTATATTCACCTTTAAAAGTAAAACAGTATCCTCCCACATCCCCAGATAGAACAAACAGGGTGCCGACCAACTCTGGATACTCCATTGTTCTTTGCAAAATCTTTGCCCAATGCCAATAACAGCCAATATCAACTCACCCAATACCAAACAGTTCCCATATCCAAGTATCAGGGAAGAACTTCCGAACAGTCTCAATAACTTTATCTCGAGATACGTCTCCTGGAGGAGGAGCAGGAGGTGGTGGCGCAGATTCTAAAACAATAAGAAAGTGGCTGAATTCAGGAGCAGCTACGCTATTCCCTATGCAAAAAAATCTGTAGACATTAATCTTCCTTGGTCTGAGAAGGAATTGTGCCTGTTTTGGACCATGCTCCTGCTTCTGGCTTACTTGGATGACTAGCCAGCTCCCCCGGGTCCCAAAAACAAACATCCTGGAGCCTGACCCTTCCTGTGGAATGACATCAATTATATGGAGCAAGTGCTGAAAAATGCTCAGCAAAATGGCAGGTGTGACATGGGGCATTGTGTAAGTTCTGGAAATAGAAGAGAGAATGACGCAGGGCTAACATTACCAGCAGTATCTCCGTGTTTTTGATAACATGTAGGTTGATCTTCATGTACACACAATGCATCATTTGATGTTGAAATTACTGAGCAATGGGCAGGCACTGCTGGCCACTCCAATCACCTGGATATCCAGGTTCAGGTCTGGATCCAAGAGAGTATTCCCCAAACGATAAACCTGCTGCTCCAGGAGGAATGCAGTACTATCCCGGATAGGCTAAACATATAATCCAGGACTACCAGAACTCCAGGCAACTTGTCTGGAATAAACTTTGGCTGCTTCACTTTCATCCAGTCCAAAACTGCTGCCACATACAGATTCAGAACTTCCACTACCTCCATCTACATATGGTTGCCACCAAACTCTAGGTGCATAGGTGCCAACTCCCAGAGTGAAAAATCTGGGATCGGCGTGGCGTGGCATCGGAAGTCGTGCTGCTGCCATTTTGGAACTGGGCAGAGCAGCACCGGAAGTCGCTTCTACGCATGCTCTGCCCATTTCCAAAATGGCCGCAGCTCCAGAAATCGCTTCTGTGCATGTCCAGAGACTCCAGACATGCACAGAAGGAGCCTCCCCGGGCCAATAAGAATCTGGGGGATTTACGGGTTGTTGTTTTTTAAAAAAAATCCGGGCTGCCAGCGGGAAACGGCTGGAAAAACAGGGGTTTCCCGGGGAATACGGGAGACTTGGCAGTTATGTCTAGGTGACATCTCCCAGCAACTTCATGTAGATGTGAAAAAGCCTGTGAGATGCAACAGGCGTCTGGCACAGGGCAGAACAGCAGTTCCCCATTGCTACCTTCTGGAACCTACTCACTAGGTGACCCCCTCCCATCTCTAAAAGGCACTACAGAAGGAGACCATGCTCAATGGTAGCAAAAGGTGAGGAAAAGTCCAGGATATTCTGCAGTGCTACACTTCATTCTCCATCTAACCTTACAGGTGTGCACCATCCCCAAGCCCAAATTACCTGCAAAGATAGGACCAGATGTGGTTGTGGCAAAACGAGCAGATGTCTCATCAAAAGCAAGTGGAGGCCGAAAAGGGCCACGACCACCAGAACATAGAACCGGTTGCCGAAGCCGGGAGTTGGTTACAAACTTTACACCTGTAGCCTGAATTTGAAAATAATAATAAATAGCTCAAGAGTTTGCACAAATTCCTCTTTTCCTTAATATTACTATCATCTCCATTATTTCTTTATTTAGACCATTTCTTCCAAGGGATAGATTTCAATTTCAGATTCTCTCTCTTTCTCATATTTCTAATCTTAAATTCTCCACATTTCTACATGATTGCAACTTTAGAAAAAAAAATTCTCATGAAAATTAACCAACATCTTGGTGTGAATTTCTCCTTATTTAAGATTCGGTTTTTGCCCAATATAAACATATTTGCAAAACAGTTTGCAGCAGTTCTCCTCCTCGACCACATTCCAGCTCTACCCCACTTGATGCCGTTATATGTCAGCTGATTGAGTCATATGGGTCTCCTGCTGAGTCACCTGACACTTTGCCCACTTTGGAATGTATAGCCTTTAATATTCCAAACTCCATTTCATTGACTGCTTTGTAATTTGAAAGCTAGTTAGGAATATTCAAATCATATTTTTTAGTCATGTACCAGTGGAATGTTGCTGAGAATCACTAAAAAAATAACCTCCGAAAGACTATTGAGAATGGAGATGGTTAGACATTACAGTGGTACCTCTACTTACGAATTTAATGCGTTCCGAACACACATTTGTAAGTCGAAAAAATTTGTAAGTCGAATCCCATAGGAATGCATTGGGAGAAAAAATTCGGAAGTCGAAGCAACCTTATCTAAAAATTCGTAAGTAGAAAAAATCCTATCTAAACTGCATCCAAGATGGCGAACGGAGCTCCATTTGTAAGTAGAAAAAATTGTAAGTACGGTAGAGTTATTTGTAAGTAGAGGTACCACTGTACTTTTCCCTTAACTGCTCACAAAAGAACTATGTGCAAGTCTTACTCTTATTTGTCCATAGATATCTGGTCCATAGTTGAAATCAACAGGAGAATAATAGAAGCCATTATGAAATATGTTGTCCGGTGGAATGCAAGGCTCGTGGGGGTCATCCTCTAGGTTGAGGCTATTGAAGTAGTAACCAAACATTTCACGGCCAAGGAGACTGTAGACCTAAGGAGGAGAAACCAGTGCAGAAGTCCGTTATAAACAGGGCTAAAAATAAAATGAAATTCTGGACACAGAAACTGAAATTTTGTGTCACAAATGACTGAAATGTTCAGCCTGCACAGGGTGGGTCTCATGCTTGCCTTGGAAGATTCCATATTATACAACCTTGGCTTTTAGTAGGGCTGCCATACGTCCAGGAATCGGGCTGCAAAAGTGGATTTTTGAGTGGATTTTTGCTGAATCAGCAAAATATCTGGAAAACCTATCCAGAAAACCTGGCTATATTTTGGGGTGGGGGGTGGGATTTTTACTTTGGGGAATATGACAACCCTAACTTTTAGTGTATCCCTTACAGAAGAGGCACATCAGCAAAGCAGAAGTTTCTGTTATAAACATCTCTGCTGCCCTTGCAACCTCTCAGCGACTCAGCCAATCCTTTGCCATCCTGGTTAGCACTTAGGGTGGCAGGATGGGAGCAAGCAAAGACTCATACTCAGAGCAGGACAAAACATGTCTCTCGAATAGGGCATGAAAGCCGAAAAATAGCAAGATGGTGAGAAAAGGCTAGAAAGGCCAGAGCTGATGAATTCATAGTGACTCTTACTGTGGGCTGAAGGCCACGGCAGGGGCAGAGTTTGGTCTTTCAAATTTCAGTGGCACCCTGTACAAGCCCCTAATTTGGTGCCCTCTCATATTCTGTTCTGCGTGTGCACTGCGTCCTACTTGCAAGTGCCCTACGGCGTCCCCTTCAACTCGGAGGCCAGCACAGCGAAACTGGTCTCGCTGCTCTAAATCCACCTCTGGCCATGATTGGAAAGGTGGCAGCATTCTTTACTGCGTCACTCAGTGTCAGGGACATGGCTGAATCGAACACCTGGGAAGAGTCTGGCAGTGCAGGAGTGGATTAGTTCAGCCCCCCTTCATCAAGAGTTCTCAGACTTGGAAAGCTCACAGGCAGAGGGAGGGGAGGAGATAGATGACATTGAGGGGGTTGCCAGGCAACAGGGAGGTAGACAGCGTTTAGAGGGATCTTCATTTGATAGCGGGGGAGGAGGGGAGTTCACTCACCTTCTCCCCGAACCAGAAGAGCTGAAAGGGTTAAAATGCGATGGAAGTACAAAAGAGGACGGACTGGACTTTGGCGCCCTTTGTGCTGTGACAGGGACAGAGACTCAGAGTGACCAAGTCGTAGCTAAGAGCAGCAGGCTCAGAGCCGTGCTCTGGATGTAAATTGTAAATAAACGTGGCATAAAACTGCAGAGACATCACCTTGCCGACAAAGGTCCGTATAGTTAAAGCTATGATTTTCCCAGTAGTGATGTATGGAAGTGAGAGCTGGACCATAAAGAAGGCTGATCGCCGAAGAATTGATGCTTTTGAATTATGGTGCTGGAGGAGACTCTTGACTGCAAGAAGATCAAATCTATCCATTCTTAAGGAAATCAGCCCTGAGTGCTTACTGGAAGGACAGATCGTGAAGCTGAGGCTACAATACTTTGGCCACCTCATGAGAAGACAAGAATCCTTGGAAAAGCCCCTGATGTTGGGAAAGATTGAGGGCACTAGGAGAAGGGGACGACAGAGGACGAGATGGTTGGACAGTGTTCTCGAAGCTACGAACATGAGTTTGACCAAACTGCGGGAGGCAGTGGAAGACAGGAGTGCCTGGCGTGCTCTGGTCCATGGGGTCACGAAGAGTCGGACACGACTAAACGACTAAACAACAACAACAACAAAAACTGCCAGAGACTAATTCTTATCAAGGTTTGTTTGCTTGTCTGCCTGAGATCATTACACTCAGCATACACTCAGCATGGTGTGGGCAGAAACAGGCAGGTGGCTAGTGCTCTTACACTTTCAGCTGACAATTCTCTCTCTGGCTTCAAGAGAAGGACGCTCTGATCCACAGCTCGCAGAGCACAGTGGGAATTGGCAGCAGCTTGGATATGGAGGCTGACATTTGAAGCTGGAAGAGCTTGCTTCACGGAGAACTGGAGGCTGACCTGAAATCAAGTATAAAACATTTAAAGGATTAATTGGGAAGGTCAGCTGATTTCTAGATGACCTAAATATAAAACCTGCTATCCATCTTAGACTCTTAGAAAGCCACAATACTTAGATTTAAACACCTGTACACTGGGTTTGTTTCATCAGTAGGGGCTTCCTGTATAGCTGAATAAGAAAATGAATTATGGAGTGGGGCACATTTAGTTCATCTTCTAGTGGAACATGTCTTATGCTTGTTGGAACTGATGGCTAGTCCATAGGTGCCAAGTTCCAGATTGAAAAATCCGGGATCAGCAGCGCCGCAGCACTGGAAGTCGCTTCTACGCACTTCCGGACATGCCTAGAAGCGACTTCTGGCGCTGCGGACATTTTGGAAATGGGGACAGCGGCATCGGAAGTCACTTCTACACATGTCTGGAAGTGCGTAGAAGCGACTTCTGGTGCCGGCGTGGCACCAGAAGAACATGGCCGCCGGCAGGAGCTCCGTAATCGGGGGGAATATGGGGTATTTTGCCATTCAGGACACCTGCAGGAAACGGTAAGAAAATACGGGGGTTTCCCGGGGAAAACGGGGTACTTGGCAGCTATGGGCTAGTCCCCAGGCGATGAAACATCATCAGGGAGGGAGGCAAGCTGATGCTGAAGGAGATTGTTAGAGAACCAGTAAACACTTATCCCCACAATTTGAAATTCCAGGGGACCAAAAAGAGACTTAAGCTTAACCCATCCAGCTTTTCAAGGAGCTTTCCTAAGAACAAATTGCCATGTTCCACACAATTAATGTCAGTGCGCAACCCCAGAGATGTCCGCAATTGGACCTAATGGTTAGGGGTACCTTTACCTTTAGCTGCGTATGAAGTGTTTTGCAGTTCTTACCTCATTGTGTTGTCTTACCTTATTGTGAAAGCACTTTTCTATCTCGAATCTGGCAGTATCAGCAACCACCTCCCTCTCAGGATGTAGAGTATAGACCAGCAGCGTGGCAACGGGAGCCATGTTTGGATCGACAGAAAGTGAGATGTAAAAGTGGCCTTTGGCAGCTCCCAAATGATCTGCATGGAGAACAATGAGAGACAAGCTGGGATCATCGGCTGGCATCTGCCTGAAACACAAGGCTCCTGGCAGAGGGCTTTGAGAGAAGACGATAAAGAGGCTTGTACACTTAACAAAATTTACACTGGCTCAACAGACTCAACCACCATTCAGGATCATCTGAAGGGTGGTATACAAATATAATAAATAACCAATGGAGCTTTTTTTAAAAAAGAATGTATGTGGTGGGGCAAGAATTTGACACATGAGCACATTTTGCAAGCAAAATCAAGGCAGACATTTCACCTTCATTCTTCCTATACCCAGAGCTACAGTGGCCCATCCAGTTTTTCCACCTGAGGCAAAATGGGAATGTGCTGTCCTTGCTGCCTCCCCCCTGCCACCCTCTACCAAAGCCTCACTTACCAGGGTCATGTGGCGGTGGATTCCAGTGAGGTCTCAGGAGACCTCGCAAGAAGCCACTGCCATTTCTGTTGGGCACCTGTGGGTGCGGTGCCCTGGGGGGCTCCACCTGAGGCAGCTATCTCAGTCCGCCCCATGGGTGGGCTTGCCCTGACCCAGAGCCTCTAACACAGTGATGGTGAACCTATGACACGCGTGTCAGACGTGACATGCAGTGCCCTCACTGCTGGCATGCGCCCCATCAGCCCATTCGCGCTGTTGTTGTTTCCCCTCCCCCATTTGTTCTCCCGCTCCTCCTCACGCTACAGCTTGTCTCCGCTGTTAAAACCCGGATCCTTTGTTGTTGTTGCTGCTGCTGGTAGCAAGAGATTGGTTTTTTAACCCATTCTGTGCTGTTTTTTTCTGGCGCTTTGGCAGACGATGATTGGGTGTAACAGCATTCATTTTTTTACCCATTCTCTGCTGGGTTTTTTTGCGCTTTGGCAGACTATGTCGGTGCTGCGTGTTAGTTCCAGCGAAGGTACTATTCGTCATTTATTTCTGTTCTCCCCCCCCCCAAAAAGTGCAGCAGCTTTGGGGCATCCCCCCCAAAAGCAAAGCAACTTTTGCACCCCCCAAAAAAACCTCCAAAACTTTGATCAGCAGCTCCCCCCAAAAAGCTCAACAACTCTGGGCACTTTGTGATAAATAAGGGGTTTTTGGTTTGGTTTGGTTAAATAATTAGTTTTTGATTTATTAAATACAGTTATATATTACAATTATACATTTTTGTTATTTAAACTATAAATATTGCGAAATTGTAGTTTTTTTCCTTGAAGTGATACACCACCCAAGTTATGCTCGGTTTTTTGGCGAATTTTGACACACCAAGCTCAAAAGGTTGCCCATCACTGCTCTAACATCTGGTACCTCCCTCCAAGAAAACAAATCACCTTGGGGAAGAGAGATGGAGTAGCAGCCAGATCAGGTTTCAAAGGCTGGAGAGTCCCAGATTATTCCCAAGCAGGGGGAAACAAACAAACTGCTGTTGTGGGGGCAATGTGGTACCTCCTGAAGAGGAGTCTAATACCCTAAGGGTTTACTGTGGAATGAGGCAGGGAAGATGCACTCCAGGAACAGTTTTTCCAAGATCAGCCATACAGTGTAGTCGAATTTGGAAACCAACAAAGAAAAGTTATGGGCATATTGGAACTGAATGCTTGCCAACAACAGCTAAGAGCAGAATGAGGGGCAACAATAGCTGTGAACGGGTACAAGAAAACACACACAACAGTAGGGGGGGGGTTACAGACCCTTTCATACCCTTCAAAATGGCCGTTTTCATGAGGAAATCAAAACACCACTAAATTTGGTCACAGCACTACTTACCACGTCTGAGGCTCACAAGGTTTCTGCCTGAGTTTATAATTTTGTTCTTCACCAGTACCTGTGTACACCAAGTGGGAAATAAGCAATAGGCAGTGTAACTCAAGGGCGTGGGAGAAGTATGGTTCAAAAAAATGGCCTCACAGCAGAATCTCAAATTATGACTACCAATTTGGAAGCCCTTTCACATTCTGAAATGTATCAAAACTAATTTTTCTCTTTCCTGTTCAGTGAATCCTTATAAATACAAAATATATTAATAATCCTGCACACACAAAAAGATGCAAGATTTTTACTGTGCAATAGTTGTCATCTGTCCTCATGTCACTCAGTAAATATGGCCCATAGTAGCAGTGGTGGAATTCCTGATAATTCTTATCCTTTTGAGCAAGTGAATCTCAATTGTTTTTTAGTGTTTTATCAACCTGGCTGGGGGTGGGGGCTGATTTATTTTAAGAGATATGAGGAAAAATTAGGAAAACTTCAAAATTCAATCCAGCTTTGGAGCATGTAGCATTAAACCTCCATTCAGAATGAATTTCACCATTTTCCTAGTTTCTTAATGTCTTTTTTATATAAAAAAGGAAATGTTAACCATACACAATCATCTCCTAGTTAAATTAGAATTCAGGAAGAGTGCAGAGAAAAACCATTCAACAACAAATGGCATAGAATGGGGGGAATCCGCTCATCCAGCTTTGCCACAGCTGAACCCAAACAAAATAAAATTGGCACACTTCGATTTTTGGCTGAATGACCAAATTTACTTCAAATGTAGTTTTAGACCAAACACAGCAGTAATGCTATGTCTACTTTACTTTGCAATCTACTTTGCAACCCCCAAACTTCGACCCTCCAGATGTTTTGGACTACAATTCCCATCTTCCCCGACCACTGGTCCTGTTAGCTAGGGATCATGGGAGTTGTAGGCCAAAACATCTGGAGGGCCGCAGTTTGGGGATGCCTGGATTAGAGGATTTCCACACACTGACCTTATTCGGACATAATGCTAAAGTTGAAAACATGGTTTAGCACAGAGCTGGCCCACCTGTGAGGTGAGATGAAACAGCCGCCTCAGGCGGCAGAAACACAAGAGCACTCCCTGCCACCGAAGAAACAACCCAGGTAAGGGAGGCTTGGGTGACGGCAGAATGGTACAACATTCTGTCGCTCACCTTTGCTGCCAGTCTGCCCCGACCCCACAGACAGAAAAGGATTGGTGGCAAAGATGTGCAGAATGTTTCTCCGCTGGGCGGGAAGGGAGAGTCTGCAAGGACTTCTCCCAGCTGGGTGGCGAGGCTTTGCAAGGGCTTTTTCTTGAGGGGAATCCCTTGCAGAGCCTCATGACCCCCCCCCCCCTATCTCAGGGGCTTTTTCGCCTCAGGAGCCCAAATGTCTCAGGCCACCCTTGGTTTAGTGTTATGTGACCGAGCCACAATGAGCCTTGAGCATGCATCCCTCCCACCCTCCTCCTTTAGAGGGGCTGCAAGGAGCAGTTTGAAAGACTTGGCTTCCATTTCAGATTAACCATGCCATATTGTGATGTCCAAACCTGGATGAACTGTGGTTTCTTGAAAAGACATCACCTCAAACCCTACTGTATAAAGGAACCTTCTTTTAACTAACCATCATTTAAATTGACTAGTGTCTATGTTTGAGATGGCATGCTAAACTGTAACTGCTCTAAAACAGAAATGGAAGCGTAGAATGTCCTGTTTGCAGTTTCATCAGAAGAGGAAGTGGGAGTATGTGAACCCAAAGTGCATGCAGGCTCATTCATTCTCCATAACACTAAGCCATGATTCAGCATTACAGCCATTCTCTTCCTCTGTGGTTTGTTCTGGTCTGCTTTATCCTGCTGCTCTGCACAGGGGCGAAGGAAGGGGGTGTGGTAGGTGAGGGCAGCCCCAGGGTGACAAAATGCTGGGCGGCACTCACCATGGGGCCTGGGAGTGACTCAGTGGCTTGGGTGCCCGCAGGCTCTGCGCTGCCCCAAACCGTCCTCCCGCCGCCTCTCCCTCAGCTGTAGGGCGGCTGAGTGGGAGGAGGCAGGCAGACTCCTTGGAGGCCCCGTGGAGCGTCCTGCCCTGGCTCGCCCCACCCCATGGGCAAATGGCCCTGCCCCTGAGCGCAGGGCACGCGCACCGCCCCAGGCACCCGATCATACCTGCCAAGTTGCTGTCAGAGAAATAAGGGACCGGGCCAGAAATAGCAGACCGGAAGTAGCACTGCCACCATTTTGGAACTGGGCGGAGCAGCATCCAAAGTCGCTTCTGAGCATGCTCCGCCCAGTTCCAAAATGGCCGCTGCGCCAGAATAAACTGGGGAAAAACAAAAAAAATCCATTTTTTCAGCTAGGAACAGCTGGAAAAAACGGGGATTTCCCGGGGAAAACAGGAGACTTGGCAGCTATGCACCCGATCGGCTTGCTCCACCACTGGCTCTGCATTGGCTCAGATGCTTTGGGAACACATTTTTGCCACAGAATGGTTTACAATCATCATTCCTCGAAAAGATTTCATTGAAACAAGTCAGGCAGCTTAATAAAAATGCCTTCTCGACAGCTGATTGAGCATCACATACCTCCTTTCCGCATTTTGGTGGGTGGCCCTCTGTTTGTTTGATCTTTCTTTATTTTTTTGCAAGCATATGTCCCCCACCCCCACCCTCCCGGCAATAAATACTTCCAAGCCAAATAAAGAAAACTGAGCAGCCCTTTGATACTTACAAAGAAATAGCAGATTGCAGTGTTCCGTCCTTTTATATTCAGGTTGTAGGAGACTTTGATTCTCCTGACCTGGTGGCATGGCAACTGTTCAGGCACTTGGTGTATCTTCACATAACTATCTGTTCTGGAGTAGAAGCGCTGGACTGAATGATAGGCCTCTGGATAGTAGGGTAATAACCAGCCATCACTGTTGCAATTTTCATTGGGTTTATATATTAGCTGTAGGCAATGGGGAAGGGAGGGCAGAGAGGAAGAAGACGTAGAAATCAGCACATCACATTATTTCTCTAAAGGAAATTGGACAAGTCAGGGTCATTGGAAGCCTTCGGATTACAACAGGCATAGGCAAACTCGGACCTCCAGATGTTTTTTTTTAAAAAAATAAATTTTATTAGTTTCCATTTAAAAAAATCACACTGAACAACAACAACGTTACAAAGGTAATATTCACAACATATATCTGTAAAGAAAAGAAAAAGGAAAAGAGGGAAAAAGTATAAGATAAACAGAAAGGGGAAAAAACAGGGGGGGGGGAAGGGAGATTTGACTTCCAGTTACCTCTCTGTAACTCATTTTGTTTCATGGCACGATTCTTAATTTATTTACATCATTTCCTTCGAATATTCCATTTTGGGCTCAGGTACGATCTGCTGGTTGGCTTAATTGTTTAATTTGTTTCTAAATATTCGTAAAATATCCTCCATTCCTTTTTTATTTTTTGTTTCATCTGTCCTCTAATTCTTCCTGTGAGTTTTGCTAGCTGTGCATATTCTTTCATTAATGATTGCCACTCAAGTTTGCTGGGTATGTTATCGCTTTTCCAATTTCTCGCTAACAGAATTCTTGCCGCTACTATTCCGTACATCATCAACGTTCTGTTAGCGTTTTTAACATTTTCAGGAATTATATTCAACAGGAAAACCTCTGGTTTCTTTTTAAATGTTGTTTTTGTCATTTTCTTAAGTTCCTCATAGAACCCATTATCCCTAGCTAACAAGACCGGTGGTCATGGATGATGGGAGTTGTAGTCCCAAAACATCTGGAGGGCCAAGTTTGCCTATGCCTGGATTGCTGTGTTTCTCCGAAAATAAGACACCGTCTTATATTTATTTTACCTTTTAAAAAAACAAAACCCACTATGGCTTATTTTCAGGGGATGTCTTATTTTTTAATTAAGTATGGTACAGTTTAACCCTACAAGGTTAAACTGCCTATCACTATGGCTTATTTTCGGGGTATGGCTTATATTCCTTGAATGCTTAAAAATCCTGCTATGGCTTATTTTATGGCTACGTCTTATTTTCGGAGAAACAGGGTACAAGCTGCAAATAGGGACATACAGCTTTAGTGACTGGTTTGTTCTTTTTTTGTTTTTTAATTGAATTTATATACAGTGGTACCTCTACTTATGAATTTAATGTGTTCCGAACGCACATTTGTAAGTCGAAAAAATTTGTAAGTTGAATCCCATTGGGAGAAAAAATTGGGAGAAAAAATTGTAAGTCGAATCCCATTGGGAGAAAAAATTCGTAAGTAGAAGCAACCCTATCTAAAAATTCGTAAGTAGAAAAAAATCCTATCTAAACCGCATCCAAGATGGCGGACGGGGCTCCATTCGTAAGTAGAAACATTCGTAAGTAGTTATTCGTAAGTAGAGGTACTACTGTACTGCCCTATAGCCTGGGGGCTCAGGGCGGTTCACAGAATAAAATCAAGATATAAAACCACAAAATATATAAGAAAAGCAAAAGCAACAACCCAATACCCCCCCAAACCCCCACATTTTAAAGGGCATGGGATGTAAATCAGATCAACCAAAGGCCTGGTTAAAAAGCAATGTTTTTGCCTGGTGCCTAAAGCTGTACAGTGGAGGCACCAGGCAAACTTCCCCCGGGGAGAGCATTCCACAAGCAAGGGGCCACTACAGAAAAGGCCCGTTCTCGTGTTGCCACCCCCCCCAGACCTCTCGAGGAGGAGGCACGTGAAGAAGAGCCTCAGAAGATGATCTCAGGGTCCAGGTAGGTTCATATGGAAAGAGGCGGTCCTTGAGGTATTGCAGTCCTGAGCCATTTATAGGTCAAAACCAGCACTTGGAATTGGGCCTGGAAACCAGTTGGTAGCCAGTGTCTGACCAGGATCGGTGTAATATGCTCAAACTGTCTTGCTCTGGTGAGCAACCTGGCCGCTGAATTCTGCACTAGCTGAAGTTTCCCAATTGTCTTCAGAGGCAGCCCTTCCTATAACGCATTGCAGTAATCTAAACGGAGCATAGACAACAGTAGTTAGGCTATCCCTGTCCAGAGAGGGGCGTAGCCGGGCCACCAGTCAAAGCTGAAGGAAGGCACTCCGAGGTTACTGAGCCCACCTGAGCCTCAAGCGACAGCAAAGGATCCAGGAGTACCCCCAGCTATTATTGGAGATGCCGTATTTTTCTGTGTATAAGACAATGCCTTTTGCTTTAAAAAAAAGGCAAAAATTGGGTGTCGTCTTATACACGGATAGTGAATGCAGAGAGGGGATGTGTGATTAATGGCAGCAGCAAGCAGGAGATTGGCAGCGGCGATTGGGCGGGTGATTGGTGGCTGCAACAAGGCCTGCTGGCGATTGACTGTGGCTGCGGCAACTGGGCAGGCAATCGGTGGCTGCAACAACTGGGTGGGTGGGCTGTTGGTGGCAGCTAGCAGGCAATTGGCGGCTGTGGTGAGGTGTGCAATCGGCAGTGGCTGTGGCAAGCGATCGGCAGGCGGGTGAGCGATTGGCAGAAGTGTCCACCCACCAGAAAAGCTGAACAACTTAATTTCTTAATTTTGGGTTAAAAAAATAGGGGTCGTCTTATACATGCGGGCGTCTTATACACGGAAAAATACGGTAGTTACTTAAAGGGGACAGTTCCCTATTCCTGGGCTTGGGTACATGCGCAACACAGCACTGGCACCTTTAAGAAAAGAGAAAGGCGGAGAGGTGTTTGGAGAAGTGAGAAAAAGTGAGCAATGCTTCTGTCGGTCACTTACTCTGAGAGAGATATCTGTGTTAAAGAACGTTGAGGTATCGATGCAAAACTCAGCGGTGCCGTTTCCACTGGTGCTGTAGTTGCCCACATTTTTGTTGTTGACTTGAAGTTGGACAATCTCATCGCCAAGGGGAGAGTCATCAACACCAACCAGTTTTATCTGAAGGAGAAGGAAAACCCCAGAAAAGGTAAGTGGCTGATCTCTGACTCAGCAATGCTCTCCAAACCCAAGGCTTTATCTTGCAGAGCGATCCTGAACCCTAGCTAAGGAGCAGCGGTGTGCAGCGGGATCACCGCACCTGAAGGCCTGTCACCTTGCAGAAGTCGGGTGGCATTTAAAATTGGGCCCCCTTGAGAAATCAGAGGGACTTTTGATCCAGCGAATCCAAAGCCAATGGCAGCCTGTCTCCAAACACAATATTTTGGAAGGAGAACTGCTGGGCACAGCAGGGGTCTCTACAGAAGTGGACATTTCACTGCTGACCAAGGAGCGTCTCCACCAAATCCTATCCACCCACCCATCAAGCAGCAACGATCAGGGAATTAGGACTGCACTGTTTATTTTGGTTTCCCCAACATTTCTCATGGGGTTCACATGAGGAAGAACCTTCAGGTTAATGTTGATAATTACAGAGTAAACGTCAAATATTCAGAGTGCTCCACATACTAAGATGGGACTTGAACTGGAGATTTTCCAGCTTGCTGCTCATACTCCTAGTATTCTACAAGAGCTCTCGGTTTCACAGTTTGCTTAGGAAAAAACAACAAATCCTTATTCCCTCTCTGTTGAAGGGGATGCGGGAATCTCGAAACCTATTCCCATGCTTGGTGGGCATGTAAAAATCGTTCATACATTCTGGACCGGGGTCTTTGGTATTATTTTTATAATTGTTAAACAACCTCTCTCGCCAAATCCAGATTTAGCCCTGCTTTCGTTAAGCATAGATTCTAGCCTCACTATTTGACATAAAGATTTGTGGGGGTTTTTTTCCTATTGGCGGCCACACATTTGGCGATAGCATACTTTTGGAAATCTCAGGCTGAGCTACCCCTTGAGGTTCAACAACATTCGGGATGTGGCTATCTCAGAGGGACGAACAAGGCTTAGAAGGGTAGTAAAAATACCTCAGTTGAATTCTGGTCTTTCTTTTCATATGTAAGGGAAGAAGATAACAATTGCCTCCCAACAACTTCTCAAATTTGTCTGTGGATTATGTCTTATGAATAGGCTTGAAATGACACCACATACTCAAATTAATGTTTTTTGTGGAAATTGTATTGCATAACTAGACTTGTACCCAGTTATTGATTTCAATAGTTTTATTATTTCATAATAAAAAAGCTCTCAGATTCACTTCAGATTTCATGAAATCTAGGGACAACCTGTAGGACAGTTGTAATGTTTGTTACTAGTACAACTGGCTTTCCTCAAACTATCAGATATTTCGCCAGCTCAAATCTGTTGATGTCCCACCCTGCATTTACTTAAAACTTCCCTTCAGCTGAAATTTCAGTGAAAAATGTGGTTTTGTTTCTCAGTTAGAAAGGCATTCCTTCAGTTTCGCTGTTCCACTCCTAAAGGAGATGAAATTTAGCCACTCATCTCTAGATACAGGCATTTAGGCTGGATCATACTCAGCTTCTCATTTTACCTGACCACAATAGGGGATCCCCCTTCTATAGTCCCGGTCCATATTCTGAAATGTCACAGTCCCCAGTATCCGAGAAACTGAAATGTAGGCTGAACGTTCACTCTGTATCCCTGTGCGAGAGTCCAAGAGCAAACATTATCATTAGCTTACTAATACGAAATAAACCAGGGTCCCCAAACTTACCCAGCTTTGGGCCGGTTCCTCTGGCACCGATCGCGCGGTGGGCTGGAGGGCAAGGGAACGCACTCCCATACGCGAGCGCACTCGCTTTTTCTGGCGCGACGCGGTGCCGGAAATGGCTTCTGCACATGCACAGATGTCATTTCCGGTGCACTTCCGGGTCAGCGCAGCACCAGAAATAGCTTGTGCACATGAATATGGGAGCGCGTTCCCCTGCCCTCCGGCCCGCGCATGCGCACAAGCTATTTCTGGTGCCGCACCGACCCGGAGATGGGCAATCGCACCATGGCGCGCCAGTAAGAGCGGGGGGCGGGGGCGGCGGGGGCTGCACAATTGGCTTGCGCAGGCCGCATCCAGCCCACGGGCCGTAGTATGGGGACCCCTGAAATAAACTATCCAAAATAGTTTCATGCCTGCTGTTTATTTATCTTCCCAGCAGTCTCTTTTTGATTACGTGGAAGGGGTTACCTGTTCCTTTCTCAGTGACGATGGCTTTCACATCTAGGTTCATCCAGTACCCTGAACGATTAAGCTCAAAAGTCTTAGAATTGAAGACATGGGCAAGGCAGCCATCTTTGCCCAGCTGAAAAAGAGGAGGGGGAAGGAATCCAACACGAGAAGGAAAATTAATTGGTGTTGCTTAAATTGGGCCCAGTGCCATTGATTACAACAGAAACAGCTTCCAAGAAGCCACAGTGTTTTAATGCATGCCAGATGTCTGAATATGGTTCAGAGTGTCCACCTGCTTAGATTGATATCCACTATTGCTCTCATGGAGCCATGCCCAGTCCTTGCAGCATCCCTAAGAGAGCTGAGTTTGAAGGCAACATGCTGCCCCTCAATTTCCCGTGGACCAGCTCCAATATCCATTCGGAAGATTTTGGCAGGAGTGTTCACACAGCTATAGCCCTGCTAGAACTGCTCCCACCGCGACTTCCACACCTTCAGCGGAAGATCTGAAAGGTGCCCTTATACTGCATAGAAGGTATTTAACACCTGTAAAATTAGCAAAAATGCATCATGCAACTGATAATAAATGTTGGACGTATAAGGAGAAGGAAGGTACCTTTTACCACATGTGGTGAACTTGCCCCAAGATAAAGGACTTCTGGGGAAAAATATATAGTGAATTTAAGAACACCTTCCTTAAAAAACCAGAAGCCTTCTTGCTTGGAATTATAAGGGATGAAATCCCAAAGAAAGACTATACAGTGGTACCTCGCTAGACGAATGCCTCACAAGATGAATTTTTCGCAAGATGAATGCGTTTTGCGATTTCAATGGAGACTCGCAAGACGAAGTTTCCTATGGTGCGCTTCACAAGATGAATTTTTTCGTCCCATAGGGTGCCTCGCAAGACAATTTTTTTTTATTTGTCTTGCGAGGCACCCTATGGGAAACCACACTTCAATGCATTCCTATTGGAGCCGCTTCGCAAAACGAATTTTTCGCTATACGAAGCGACTCACAGGACGAATTAAATTCGTCTTGCGAGGCACCACTGTACGTTCTTTTTGTATGCTACAATAGCAGCTAGACTGTTAATAGCCAAATTTTGGAAATCACAAGAGATGCCTACAATAAATTACTGGCAGATGAAGATGTTTGACTATATGGAACTCACAGAGATGACTGGCAGGATCCACGACCAGGAGGAGGAGAAGGTGGAAGAATGTTTTAAGATGTTTTAAGATTTAATTTTATGATTGTGATGAGTATTTAGAGAGAAAAATAGTTTAGTTTAGTTTGGTATTTCGGAAGCTGAACCTGCTAAAAATGATATTGGATAATGAAGCTTAGAAGGGGGGGACTGAGGGAAGTCCTCACACAATGGAAAGTAGTAATGAGATGGAATACGATCTTTTTGTGTTTTGTTTGTATGTTTTTGTTTTTTCTGTTTGTTATTATTTCATAAAATAGAATAAAAAATGTTTTTTTTAAAAAAAATGAAAGGATTCAAAGGCCCTGCAGACATGATTCAATTCCCTCACCCATGTTCAGTTGGCTCATTGAGAAAATTTGAATGCATGCCCTATCCTTTGCTCCTAAGTTCCTCAAGCCAAGGCAGTCCTAAGAAAAGCAACATTTTCCTCTTCATGCAGTATCCAATTTATGCTGGAAATTGCTTCTGGAAGCCCACCGTTTATAAATTTGAGAAATATCAGAGGTCTTTAAATGAATACAAGCCAACTTTCCTTATCTTTGCAGCTTTCTCTCCCAGATTTCTTTCCGTTCTGAGATTCCTCTGGGCTGCTCCTTCCCACAGCTTCCTTTGGCCTCCTGCCATCTCAGACATGTTTTCTCATAGGTCCCTACTTCTTCTGTCCCAGCATCTCTTGATCCTACTGTCTGCCCTTATCTCCTCTCTGGGATTCCGGGGAAGCTCAGCCAATAGCAGCTTTTGTGCCATTAGGGTGTTTTAACCAATTACTGCCACTGCCATGTGAATAAGAAGTCTATACCCAATAAGATGGAACTTTTTGACTTATGACACCGTTACTCTACAAGGAAGAGTACAGTGGGGAAATGATCCCACTCCACAAATCCCAAATCTACTGGTTTCCATGGCCCTGGCTTTCTGCTGTGACCCAGATTCTTATTCAGACAGGAAGGAACTCAAAATTCCTGGGGCTCTGTAGTCCAATGAAGTGAGCTGTAGTCAATTCTAGGATGCAGCAGTAAATGAAAAGCAAAAATGGGCACCAAGCAATAGCTCCTTATCCTTATGTCCCCGCCATACCTGCCAAGTTCCTGTGGAAGAAATAAGGGACTGGACCAGAAGTAGCAGGCCGGAAGTAGCGCTGCCGCCATTTTGGAACTGGGCAGAGCATGCTCAAAAGCGACTTTTGATGCTGCTTTGCCCAGTTCCAAAATGGCCGTCGCGCCAGAAGTCGCACTGCAGCCATTTTGGAACTGGGCAGAGCTGCATCAAAAGTCGCTTCTGAGCATGCTCCGCCCAGTTCCAAAATGGCCGCCGTGCCAGAATAAACCGGGGAAAAACAAAAAAATCCATTTTTTTCCAGCTGGGAACAGCTGGAAAAACGGGGTTTTTCCGGGGAATACGGGAGACTTGGCAGCTATGGTCCCCGCATGCCCCCAGTTTTGTGGATAATTTTTGTTTTATTCAGATTTGTGGAGGCAGTGTTAGAGCTCACATCTAACAGACTGGAAAAAAAGGGGAGGCTAGCTCAGTTGTTTAGTGTGGTGCTGATAATGCCAAGGTTTCAGGCTTGATCTCTCCATGGGACAGGTGTATATTCCTGGGGTTGGACTAGATGACCCTTGTGGTCCCTTTCAACTCTACAATTCTGTGATTCTCTATGATCTGTCTCCTGGCAGCAAGTCTGTACACCCCCCCCCCCGCCCACACAGCTCCATCCCTATACATTACAGGAGGGCAGGATAATTATTGTGGATATTACACTGGGCTGAGGTCTGCGGAGTATAATTCAAAGGATTGGACGATGCAGCAATTTTGACTTCATTGAAAACTGGACTGGATACACCCATCATTATTTGTGGAATAATTTTTCTGACTGTGCAAAAAGGCCTAACGGGAAAGGAAAACAGGAGAAGACAATGCAGGCAAGAAGAAGCACAGAAAATGATAAGGAACTATGTCTCTTACTTCTTCATTAACAGATTCACAGACAGGGTCTCTCCTGCAAGTTCCATAAAAATTGAGATTTCTGCACACGCTGAGCAGAGCTTTCCCCTCAACTGGCTGCCCGTAGGTATACCTAGAAGGGAAAGAAGCCTACAGGATTTGAGAATAGATGGCCTAGTAAGAGCTAGAAATACAGAGAGGACTGCAGATTCACAGATGCATTTGAAATGTGTTTCCTATGATAAATGCACTTGATGAGTTTTGCATTTAGCCTCAGCAAATATCAGCTGCCTTTGCATGCTGACATAAATTTTGTAGGCATCCATTGATTCTTTACATACCTTCCTTAAAGTGGCGGATGGTAACCTTTTGACTTGGTGGGGCTGCCATTTTTAACCTTGTCGTTTTCATCACAATATAACCTGTGCATCATTTATTTATGAAAGGGTGCCATTGCACATGTGCAGAGTACTATTGTCTCCTCCTCGCTGAAAAAAACATCAATTATTCTCTGCAGATCTATGGACACGGGGAGACTTTCCATGTAAAGGGGAGGGGGCAAAGTATGATTTTCAGAAAAGGTTGACTCCAAACTGCATATTTAGAAATCAAGCCATACCATGACGTAAGTTTTTGAATTCACGCACTGCTTATACCTACACATCCATCACTAAAAAACTAAGGCCTCGGTCCTGTATACCTGAAGGAGCGTCTCCACCCCCATCATTCAGCCTGCACACTGAGATCCAGCACCGAGGGCCTTCTGGCGGTTCCCTCATTGCGAGAGGTGAGGTTACAGGGAACCAGACAGAGGGCCTTCTCGATAGTGGCACCCGCCCTGTGGAACGCCCTCCCAGCAGATGTCAAGACAATAAGCAATTATTTTACTTTTAGAAGACAACTGAAGGCGGCCCTGTTTAGGGAAGTTTTTAATGTTTGATGCTGTACTGTTCTTAATATTCGGTTGGAAGCCGCCCAGAGTGGCTGGGAAATTTATTATTATTATTAGGCAAATACTTTTAGAATGTGAAGGAAAAGGGCTTCCTTTTGCACGTGTTTCCTCTCCACCACTAAATTTATTTAACTATTCAGTACCCAAAACATCTTTTTCTCTAAATGGAGAGAACAATGGAGGGGGAACGTGGGATACT
This sequence comes from Zootoca vivipara, assembly GCF_963506605.1. NCBI lineage: Eukaryota > Metazoa > Chordata > Lepidosauria > Squamata > Lacertidae > Zootoca > Zootoca vivipara. The sequence goes on along the minus strand of NC_083291.1, from coordinate 30,625,194 downwards.
GAGTTTTGCACATTCGCCTTAAATATAAATATAAATATAAATAATATAAATAATATAATTATAATTATAATATTTATACCCTGCCCATCTGGCTAGGTTTCCCCAGCCTCTCTGGGCGGCTCCCAACAGAATATTAAAAACATGATAAAACATAAAACATTAAAAACTTTTCTAAATAAAGCATTCCACCAACAGACAAATAAATAAATGTTTCATTTGAGTACATCAGAGCACAGCAGAATATATTTGCCATGCATATCTCAGTCTTAAAAATGTGAATAATCATTATCAGCTGCCTGTATGTCTGAGCTTTGGGAGAATATCTCCCAGGTTTGGGGGAAGGATGTGGAGTCATATCCAGATAGGTACAGAGACCAGGCTTTTCGTTTTGAAAATTCACTGATAAGCTCACAAAAAGCAAGCTATAAATAATAGTAACAGCATTTTCTTCCATCCTTCTACATTCAAGATATTCTGAACTCAAGCTAGGGAAGGGGTCTGTTGGGAGCAGAGCCATAGATACCGTCTGAAAAAATGCTCTGGATTTGCATGTGGCTCAGACTTTATTTACTTACCTGGCTCCACCCCACAGTTGCTGCAGCTTTTAATGAGTGATTGGAGGGAACTATGAGTGGGACAGGAAAGAGCACATGGCTTTGAGACTGTAAGTAGGGGATTTTAAAATAATTGTCTGGTATTTTCAAAGGTAGTGTTGTGCCCTTTTAGCCCCAGTAGATCAGCCTCCACCACTAAACACTTCTACTTCAGCCGTTGGGTCTGATACTTACAAGCCACACACCTTCACAAAGAAATCTGGATTCTCCACAGAGACTGTTTTCGGTGCACTGATAGCGATGTCATACTTTGGTAATACTGAAGAGTGAAAAAGACACATTCAAACATATATTCCAGAGAAACAGTTTGTGATTTTGAACACTTTGGCTCATTGGTGTAGCGTGAGGGGGGGGCGTGAGGGGGCTGTGGCCCTGGGCACAGTTTTTTTTGAGGGGCACGACTAGGCGCCCCCATGACAGGCTCTCTCATTGGAGCTTTGCTCTGGCACGCAAAGGAGCTGCGGAGACAACTTCCTCTCATGATGGCCCAAGGCCGCAGCTCCACTCCTGGGTCAGGTCAGACCTGGGGGCAGAGAGGAGGAGAGTTGAGGGCTGCTTCCCTGCCCCCCTCCTCGGCTGCACTGTTGCGCATGAGTGTGCCCGTCCCCCTTTGCAAGGTGGGCTGTGGCAGGCTCCCTCCATGTGCTGTTCCTCATGCACACACACACACCCGGGAGGCACTGTTAGTATATGCTCCGCCAGTGATTTGGCATGCATAGCTGCCAAGTTATCCCTTTTTTAAAGGGATTTTCCCTTATGCTGAATAGGCTTCCTCGCGAGAAAAGGGAAAACTTGGCAGCTATGGGCATGTGTGTGAGGCAAAGTTCGAAGCTTGTCTGGTCAGCCTTTTGCGTGGACAGGCGGAGTCCCCTCAGCCCCAGGCGACCCCCGAGCAGAATAATGACTCAAGACAACATGCCACGGGATTAAAATTGGCCATAATAATAATAATAATAATAATTTATTATTTATACCCTGCCCAACTTTATTAAGGTTCAGATGTAGGGAGACCTTGGCTCAGGCATTGGGCGTTTATCAATCTGGGAGACTTCAGGGTTATCCAGAATGTGTGGGGATTGAGCTGGCTCTGAAGAACATATGTTCAAGCAGAGAGCCCGCGCCCCCGTTTTGCCGCCATTTGAGGGGAGAGCAATGACAACCTCTCGGCATATGGCCAATGCCTCCCCCTTGACCCCTTTAACGGGGAACCCTGGTATCACCGCCACAAAGGGGGCGTGGGTCATCGCTTCAACCCCCCCCCCCAATTTAGGAAGATAGACTAAAGGATTCCGCCCAAGGCTTGTAACCGCCAAAGTTGTGACGTTTTGCTACGGGAAAGGCGAAACCTGCCAATGCAGAGAAATTCCTTTCCGGCCCTTCAACAGCAACCTGTGGAAAAGAGGTTAACCTGCAAAAAAGGACTGAACTGAGGGAGGGGAGGGGAGGAGAAGCTCTGGAGCCGACTGCCGCTTCACAGGTAAGCTTCACCTTCAGTTGTGTGGGCTGGGCGGTCCCTCCCATTACCTGGCCAATCCCCTGGCAACGCCTCCCCAGGCGGGATTGGGTGATTGGCTGAGATAGGCGGAGACCTCAGGTATCCAGCCTGGGGAGGATGAAGCCAGCCCGAAGTACTGGGAGCCACACTGGGATCCAGGGTGTGTGTGTGTGTGTGTGTGTGTGTGTGCGACCACACAAAAGTCGCCCCCCTTTGATGTGGGGAGCGGTCATTCCTCAACTGACTCACCTTCTGAGACAGACCATCCTCACACTTCCCAGATGATTATCAGCACTGAGAATTATTATTATTTAAAATATATTTTATACTGCTTTTAAAGGGAAAAACCTTCTAAAGGTAATTTATGTCATTTGCACTGAGAATCGTCTAAGACAGGCACCCCCAAACTGCGGCCCTCCAGATGTTTTGGCCTACAACTCCCATGATCCCTAGCTAACAGGACCAGTGGCCGGGGAAGATGGGAATTGTAGTCCAAAACATCTGGAGGGCCGAAGTTTGGGGATGCCTGGTCTAAGAGAATTGTGATACTATTATAAGGAAACAGCAAAATAAAGAAACGATTGACTCTCACTGAACAATTTGTTTTACCGTTTCATTTTGTAATTGCATTTTAGGTGGTTTACTAAAATGTCAGGTTGCTGTCGGGTTGATTTAATAGGTTTGTTTACCAGCAAATACATACAACTCCAGCCTTGATAAGTATGTTTTTGCCTTTGGACATTTTGTGCATTGTATGTTGCTTTCCTGAAAATCCAAGTAGCTGCATTTTTATACCAGGCCCTTCATTTATAATTGCCAGAAAATTAAGGACCTTCATCTTCCGGCAAGTTCTAACTGTTTTCTGAACCTTAGAAAATAACAGATACATATGTTTACCATATTTCTCGACAGAGAAAGAATGAGAGGTCTTAGCTCCCGATTGACTCTGCACGATGATTGCATAGTCTCCCAGTATTGGCTCCGAAATTATTGGGAATGAGAGCTGAACAATAGAGATCTCAGATGTTACATTTCTCCACTGAAATATCTGGTTCCCCTGGGGATCCTAGAAGTGCAGAATAAAGGCACATTAAGGCAAGAAGCCAAAGATCAGGAGAAACTAGATTAACAGTCAGCAGGTAGCACTCAACCCCAGCACAAATCTGAAGGCCACTTATCAACATAAAGGCAAAAAAAAAATGCTTGTGAGGAAGCCAACAGTTGACAGGACTGACTGTCCCTGCCTTCTACAGGTTGAATCCTGACAAGACAGAAGTACTGTTTTGGGGGGACAGGGGGCGGACGGGTGTGGGGGACTCCCTGGTCCTGAATGGGATAACTGTGCCCTTGAAGGACCAGGTGCGCAGCCTGGAAGTCATTTTGGACTCACAGCTGTCCATGGAGGCGCAGGTCAGTTCTGTGTCCAGGGCAGCTGTTTATCAGCTCCATCTGGTACGCAGGCTGAGACCCTACCTGCCCGCAGACTGTTTCGCCCTGGACAGTGCTGCATGCTCTAGTTATCTCCCGCTTGGACTACTGCAATGTGCTCTACGTGGGGCTACCTTTGAAGGTGCCCCGGAAACTGCAATTAATCCAGAATGCGGCACCTAGACTGGTGACTGGGAGCGGCCGCCGAGACCACATAACACCAGTCCTAAGAGACCTACATTGGCTCCCAGTACGTTTCCGAGCACAATTCAAAGTGTTGGTGCTGACCTTTAAAGCCCTAAACAGCCTCAGTCCTATATACCTGAAGGAGCGTCTCCACCCCTATTGTTCAGCCTGGACACTGAGGTCCAGCTCCGAGGGTCTTCTGGCGGTTCCCTCACTGTGAGAAGCAAAGCTACAGGGAACCAAGCAGAGGGCCTTCTCGGTAGTGGCGCCAGCCCTGTGGAACGCCTAAAGGCAGCCCTGTTTAGGGAAGTTTTTAATCTGTGATATTTTAATGTATTTTTGTATTTGTTGGAAGCCACCCAGAGTGGTGGGGGAAACCCAGCCAGATGGGTGGGAAATAAATAAATAAATAAATAAATAATAACTAGGTCAGGGGTCAGCAAACTTTTTCAGCAAGGGGCCGGTCCACTGTCCCTCAGACCTTGTGGGGGGCCCAGACTATATTTTGAGAAAAATAATGAACGAATTCCTATGCCCCACAAATAACCCAGAGATGCATTTTAAATAAAAGCACACATTCTACTCATGTAAAAACATGCTGATTCCCAGACAGTCGGCAGGCCGGATTTAGAAGGCGATTGGGCCGGATTCGGACTCCGGGCCTTAGTTTGCCTACCCATGCTCTAGGTTTCCTTCTCTATTGGATGTTTCCCAAGCACATTACATCGGGGCACCTGTAATCTCTGTTCCATCCACCTTACACATTGCCATGCGTGTTCTTGGAGCTGCTCTCTGTCACAGGCTCTCCTTGCTCACTAAAGCATGTTGCTTCTTCAGCATTCAACCCTCCCTCCCTCCATTCTTCCTCTGACCCACCTCAGTGCCCCACCACCAATCCTAGGGCTCTGTGTGTTCCTCCTCTGCAGCTTCCCTTGGGGGTTCCCCAGCTGGCACCCCCACCACTCCTCATCATCTAGCCAGTCCCTGACAGGCGATGCTAGCCTGGGGCATTGCACAGGAGCCAGCCCTGGCACCAAGTACCTTCTCTTCCTTCCCTCCTAGATCCTCATCCCAGGCCTTCGCCTCTCACACAAAGATGGATGTGGACTGTGCCTTAAGCCCAGCCAAACCGCACTTTTCCTTTTCCTCACAGAAGTTGTTTGCCAATTGCTTTGTTCCCTGGTGTGGCTGAATATTACAAATAATCACATCAACTTAATCAGTTTCAAGCACAATAGAGTTATGAGTTCATAGCTGCCAAGTCTCCCGTTTCCCCTGGGAAATCCCCGTTTCTCCAGCTGTTCCTAGCTGAAAAAAACGGATATTTTTTTGTTTTCCCCCGGTTTATTCTGGCGCGGCAGCCATTTTGGAACTGGGCGGAGCATGCTCAGAAGCGACTTTTGATGCTGCTCTGCCCAGTTCCAAAATGGCTGCAGTGTGACTTCTGGCGCAGTGGCCATTTTGGAACTGGGCAAAGCAGCATCAAAAGTCACTTCTGAGCATGCTCCGCCCAGTTCCAAAATGGTGGCAGCGCTACTTCCGGTCTGCTATTTCCGGCCCGGTCCCTTATTTCTCTAACAGCAACTTGGCAGGTATGTGAGTTTGGGAAGTGAGGAGTTGGGACTCATCCATCTCCTGGAGCCAGAAAGTGTTAAATATAAGCTACCCATCACCTGGATAAGAAAAGGACGCTCTGTGCTAGAGAAAAGGACGCTCTGTGCTAGACAACAAATGAGTGGCACCTTTCTCCACCTCTTAGATAGAACAAAGCCTGAGTTTCTGAGCAGAGTTTGCTGTGATGATGCAAAGTAGCAAGCAGAGGGTCAGAGAGCAATGTCTGAGTTCTGTTTGAATCCAAGCCTGTGGCTAAGGGAGAAGCAAGACCCTTTGGGAGTGTTGAAGCTGTGAACCCCTTGTATAAAGGTAAAGGGACCCCTGACCATTAGGTCCAGTCGTGACCGACTCTGGGGTTGCAGCGCTCATCTCGCATTATTGGCCGAGGGAGCCGGCGTATAGCTTATAGCGTATAGCTTCCAGGTCATGTGGCCAGCATGACAAAGCCGCTTCTGGAGAACCAGAGCAGCACACGGAAACGGCGTTTACCTTCCCGATTGGAACGGTACCTATTTATCTATAGTGGTCCCTTGACTTACGAAATTTTGAGTTACGAATGAAAAAAATGGCCGCACGCTTACGGTTTTTTCGACATCTGAAAGGAAAACCGTTGCGATTTAGATGGGGTTTTTTCGACTTACGAATTTTAGATGCGGTTTACTCGACTTACGAATTTTTCCGTTTCCAATGCATTCCTATGGGGAACTGCTTTTTTCGACTTACAAACTTTTCGACCTACGAACGTGCATTCGGAACGGATTGAATTCGTACGTCGAGGGACCACTGTACTTGCACTTTGACATGCTTTCGAACTGCTAGGTTGGCAGGAGCTGGGACCAAGCAACGGGAGCTCACCCCGTCGTAGGGATTTGAACCGCTGACCTTCTGATCAGAAAGCCCTAGGCTCTGTGGTTTAACCCACAGCGCCATGCCACCTGCGTCCCCTTGTATACATGTGTAAATAAGCCATCTATCATAAAGACACCACAATCGCTACCGTGTCTCATTTCCAAAAGGAAACATGAATCCTGGGTAAGCAAGCCTGGAGCCCCTTGAATCTCATACTGCTCAGAGATTGGGCTGCAACAACTGGGCTTGCAACAATACAATACAATACAATACAATACAATACAATACCAGATAAGCATCTTTTAAAAACAAAGGCTCTTACCTGAACAGTGACCAAAGGATACTGAAAGAGATGAATGTGAAGGAAATGTTAGTGTTTGAAAAATATTTTAAATGTCAACAGCTTTTCAGAGCTGAGCATCAAAACTCCTAATCAACAAGTGTTTAAAAGGATGGTTTGAACCCTGATTGAAGCGCAGTTTCACTCTGTTAAATATATGAGGCAGCATAGCTTATATCTCAGTGATGGTGGAACAAAATAAGGGAATATGTTTCAGGCAATGAGCAAGATTAGAAACAAGCCTTCTTTTAGTATTTGCAGCCAAAACGCTGCAATATTGTGCATTTTGTGCATATGGATGAACAAAAATATATCAGGTGAATATGCTTGCTAGCAGACAGCCATAGATAATTCTCCTGTCCTTCAAGGCAGACTGCCTTTCCCCCAATAAATGGCCAAACTTGAGGACATCATTAATCAGAACACAGGTAAAAGAAATTCTAGATTTTCACAAATTAGCCTGCCTGCATTGGTAACATGTACTAAACTATTGTTGTCTGAGTATGTTGTAGATTTGCTGCTTTGATAAGTTTGCAAAGAACGCAGATCATTGCTGTTAAAAGAGCTGCTAAGGCTGCTATACATTTTAAATGGATAACTAAAATGTCATCGTATCCCTTTGTTCCATGGCTAAACTTTCCATTCCATCTATCATACGTTTATTTTATTTACTGACTTTCCAACAATGACCAGAGTTGCTTCATTTCCTAGAAACAGTATTCAAAATCATTCACAGACACAATAGATATATGTTCATCCCATTTGCAGGAACCTTAGTGGAGAATATTAGCTTTTAACTTCAAAGGAAAAATGCTGCATGCGTGCTAAGCACTTATTAGTAGGCCAAATTGCATAGACAGCTTCTTTGAAACAGTTTACTTTGGTCTGATTCGATCTCATTTGGAGTTACGTGCATAGACTACTATTTAGGAGCAGACCAAGCAAACACTGGACCAAAAAGTTTTTGCCTCAGACTCTGTGTGCTTATCTGGGTGTTAAGCTACGGTTATGGGTTGTGCATCTGCTTTTTTTAAAGTGGATGAGACGGTTCACAAAGACTTAAATATAAACCAGGAGCTTTCTGGAAATTCTTCCTCCTGACCATATACTTACAGTTTGAGGATCAGGTTGGAAATGCGTATTTAGAGAAACAATTCGGAAGAGCACTGTGGAAGGGGAAAGGATAAGACTGAGAGAAATTCACTTGCTTTCCCGCTAGCTAACAGCAAGGTTTTATCGTTCTGGGAAACTGCAATCCAGGAAAAAAGTGGGTCAAATTGGACATGAAAAACCTGCATTCAAATCCCACCTCGGCCGTACAGTAAAGGTTGACTCACATTACAAAGTTCTGTTTGTCATTGGTATGAGCTTTCGTGTGCATGCACACTTCTTCAGATCTGAAGAAGTGTGCATGCACACGAAAGCTCATACCAATGACAAACTTAGTTGGTCTCTAAGGTGCTGATGGAAGGGGAAATTTTTTAAAAAATATATTTTGTTTCAACTACGTCAGACCAACACGGCTACCTACCTGTAACTATTACCAGTTCTATTCACCATGGTTTGTGAAGTGGGTTGAGTTTGAAATGTGGGTTATTATACCTAATACCTAAGTAGTTTAGCCTTTCTAAGTTTCCTTCTTGCATTCTCAGCCCAGGATACAGCCTGTACTAATCTGTTGCAGCAGTGGCAGACTTTGGGCTCTAAAATTTCAGCGGCACCCTGTGCGATGCTAAAATTCAGTGTTCCTTCCTCTGCCTCTTGCCCTCTGTTCTATAGCATTGTGATGGTGCCCAGTGGTGCCACATGGGTTACACTACCCTAACACTGCCTCTGGTAGCAGAATGATGGACATGTCAGCAGTCAGACCACGTTTCAGTACATTTCCAAGCACAATTAAAAGTGTTGGTGCTGACCTTTAAAGCCCTAAACGGCCTCAGCCCAGTATACCCTGAAGGAGCGTCTCCAACCCCATGGTTCAGCCCGGACAAGGAGATCCAGCTCCGGGGGCCTTCTGGTGGTTCCCTCCCTGCGAGAAGTGAGGTTTCAGGGAACCAGGCACAGGGCCTTCTCTGTGGTGGCACCCGCCCTGTGGAATGCCCTTCCATCAGATGTCAAGGAAATAAACAACTCTCAGACTTTTAGAAGACATCTGAAGGCAGCCATGTTTAGGGAAGTTTTTAATGTTTGATGTTTTATTGTGTTTTTAATACGTTGGGAGCCACCTAGAGTGGCTGGGGAGGCAAAGCCAGATAGGCGGGGTATAAGTAAATTAGATGATGATGATGTGGTATCCATAATTCCCCCCTCCACACATTTGTCCTAGAAAAAGTAGTGTCTTGGCTTTTCAGACCAGGGTCTGCTGCTGAGCATGCAGTTCTTGCCATAATTCCCCATATTTAGACTATTCATGATGAGTGTGAGAAGGGCTGCAAAACACTTTTTTCACACTGCTGGAGAAGAGAAAAAGCAGTGACCATCACTTACCTTCCTGTCCAGGTTTGTAGATGGGTTTGTCAGTCTGAACAAAAACAACGCTGCCTTTGTTCTGAATGGCAAAAACCCTCCTCTCTGTCCCATTGACCGTGGCGCCTTTGAGAGAGATGGTGATGTAAGCCACAGGGTTGGAAGTGGCCACAGGGACCTGTGAGGGAAGAAACCAAGCGACACTCCATCAGAGCTGTAAGTATGTGCAGGTTTGCCACCATTTTTACCTGTAGTTGCCTCCCTTGTGTCTCATAGCTACATGGCTTACCTGCCTGGTAAACATAAGTGATAGAACAGATAATGCACTTGATGTTAGCCAAAGTAAGTTCTTATCAGTTTATAATATCTGATATGCTATCTGTTTGGGGGACTTAATTCCCCCCCCCCCCGCTGCCTTGTGGAACAGATGGGATTCATCAACCTGGAAAGTTAGCTCATCTAGGAGAAGGAAAACTGATCCTTAACATCCCCTGCCTTGCAGGATATCTTTGGTAGAAGAAAAGGCTGGAGAGTAAACTCTTTACAAATCCAGAGTGGAGTCTCTAAGATGGTTGGTTGTTGCCCTTGTACATCACCTTTTGCAGCCAGGCTGGTGCCAAACGTATTACTCTGCTTTCCTTTGGACCTTATCAGCAAAGTTCAACGTTCAAAGTTATAATAATAATAATAATAATAATAATAATAATAATAATAATAATAATAATTTATTATTTATACCCCGCCCATCTGGCTGGGTTTCCCCAGCCACTCTGGGCGGCTTCCAACAGAAAAATGAAATAAAACAATCTATTAAACATTAAAAGCCTCCCTAAACAGGGCTGCCTTTATATGAGAGGATAGGTGGTGGTTGGCAGGAACTAAGCAATACTTCTAGGAACTAAAAGTATTTGCAAAATATGTGGACGTAGGAATAACAGGATACACATGACCACCACAGGCAACAATGTCTCTCTCATTTACTATCATTTAAGACTCTAAATAAGCTAGTGACTCTCTTCAAGACTACGCCTTTCACACACATTGTGAAGGCCACATTGCCTTGAGATAATAATAATAATAATAATAATAATAATAATAATAATAATAATAATAATTTATTATTTATACCCCAGCCACTCGGTTTCCCCAGCCACTCGGGGCAGCTTCCAACAGAAAAATGAAATAAAATAATCTATTAAGCATTAAAAGCCTCCCTAAACAGGGCTGCCTTCAGATGTCTTCTTAAAGTCTGGTAGCTGTTTTTCTCTTTGACATCTGATGGGAGGGTGTTCCACAGAGCGGGCACCACCACCGAGAAGGCCCTCTGCCTGGTTCCCTGCAACTTGGCTTCTCGCAACAAGGGAACCGCCAGAAGGCCCTCGGCACTGGACCTCAGTGTCTGGGCAGAATGATGGGGGTGGAGACGCTCCTTCAGGTATACTGGACCGAGGCCATTTAGGGCTTTAAAGGTCAGCACCAACACTTTGAACTGTTCAGCAAAGTCTTTTTGTCTGGGCAGCCCAGGACCTCCATAGACACTGTCCAGGTTTGTGCCCCAGAGAGATCACTGCAGTTCTGCTAACGCAGCAAAAACAATGCAGGAGGCATCAGTTGTTATGTGTCACTGGTCTCTGCAACCACAGCAGGTGCCATGATTCTTCAGCAGTTTGACTTCACCTCCAGAGACGCAGTCCATTGTCTCTCGAGTCAGACAAATGCCAACAAAAAAACATGAGTGTGAGCATGTAACAAGGCAAATTGTTACGATTCTCTTTTCTCTGAACACATGTTGAAAGCCGAATGAAAAATGTCTACAGGGATGCACGAGTTGTTCCAATTAAAAGCACAATTCTATTTGCACCATATTTTGAGCTACAAGATAGATAATGCTCCAAAAGAGGCAGGCTGACCAACCTCACTGGCTGCCCTGTTTCTGATGGTAGGGAGATGTAGCACCATGGCAAAGTAACAGCTGTGAGTTGGGGAATTCTCAGTTAAGCAGTTCCTGATAGGGGCCCTTATTTAGTAGTGTGAGGACCTCCCGCCTCTGCACTATGTCTGCCATAGGAAGATCAGATTATTTGAATAATGACCAATTCCAAAGGACAGCATTTAAAATGTTTCGCATGCATTATCTCAGCTAATAATTATTTTATTGTTATAAGACTCCCCTTCTCATCCCAGATCCTCTCTTCTAATTCCCGTGTGCCAGATGCCAAACTTAGCAAAGGGCTTAAAATACAGGCCAAGACATTCAGCAAATCACCTGGAGAGATGGGCCATTAAAAGAGGTGGGAAAGAGGTGGTGAAGGACCAATTATTTATGTTATTTATTTATTATATTTATATACCACCCCTCATCAAAAGATCTCAGGATAGTTCAGAGAATAAAAATAAGGCAAGAAGGTAAAGGATATGCCAGCCAGCAGGTGGGTGGAGCCCTACCCTGGGCTCTGGGTAGTTAGCAGAAGATAATGCCAGAGATTTTAGGACAGAGTTTCAGAACTGCAGTTTGCCCAATGTGTGTGTGTGTGGGGGGGAGGTGCCAGTGTAAAAACACTGCAAACTGAAGAGGGGGTGGGGATCAGAGCATGATGTCGGCTAGCAACTTGACTCCAAAGCGGCTGGAATGGGAGAAACAGAATTTGCTTGAAAGTCATCGCTTGGAACCCCTCCATCATAAGCTGAGGTTGTATATATGTGTAAATAAACCATATATCTTCATGACACCCCAGTTTCTGCTGCGCCTCATTTCCAAAAGGGAATGCGAACCCTGAGTAAGCATCTGGGACACCTGGAATCTCGCATCGCTTGGAAATTGGAGGGGGGGCAGGTAACCATATTTTCTTCTCTTTCCCTCCTATCCCTTATTGCTCCTCTTCCCAATCCTATTTTGTAATTTCAACATCCTTACAGGGTTGGGCTAGATAACCCTTGGTGTCCCTTCCACCTCTACAAGTCTATGGTCCCCTTTCCCTTCCCCCCCTCTCCATTTATGTTTCTTTCTAATTGTCGTGGAGGCAAGAAATACTTACCCTAAAGTAGCTGCATTTGTAGAAGGTTCTCCTTCGCACAGTTTCTTGGAAAACAGTGATCTTATGTCTTTCATATTCCAGAAAGACAGTCAGGTTTACAGTCTCATTGAGGTTGAGAAGTTGCACACAGGCTGTATTTGTGGAGTCACTCTGCAGTACTGAAGGCACTACTAGGAGATACTGCCTGCGAAATCCCAAAAGAGCAGCTGTATTAGTTCGTACCAGCAAAAGCAACTCACAGCACATGAAAAACTCATCATTTAGCTATTAGGCAGAAAGCCTGCTTTCAGATACATGAGGAAAGTTGCTTTGCCGTTAGGCAATACTGACCAAGTAGAACTATGAGTTAATTATAAAATTCAATACTTTATTATTCATCGACAATTAAGAACAAATGCAATCTGATTCATTCAGGCTACTGCACCTTTAATACCTGTACAGGTAAGGGAATTTTGTCCGGTGAAACTTGTCAAGCAGGAGAGAGAGGAGACATTCTGTACAACGGCTGGCCATTTGACACCAGCAAAAGCTTGAGAACACTTTGACATAAAACCGTGCTGTTCTTATTGTAATCATTGGTATGTTCTACATGTACTGTATATCTATAATGTATATAGTTTTATCAGAGCTTCATTGTATTCTATCTTTTTAGCAGTTCTTGTTTTAAATCTGTAAACCATCTTTCCATTGGGGGGAAAGGCAGGGCATAAATCAATAATATATATATTTTAAAATCCCTACTGTTCGATGTTCACACCTTGCTCTTATTAACCCTACCCTGTTAATAATACCTGGAGAAAAATTACGGTGACTCTCTATTCATCTTAGCTGGAAATGTCAGCCTGACCAAAGGCTTGGAAGTTCATAAACATCTCATAACAGCAGCATTGTGCTAAACAAAGGAGCTAATCACAGTAAACTAATAAATATTAAAATAAGATGCTGGTTATAACTTACAATGTTTCCTCCTGTGCAGCAGCAAAATGGAATATAAGAATACCGAGAAAAAATTGCAGCCCCAACATGGCCCTGAATGATTTGAGAGCTGGAGCTCTGTTGGGAATGAGCACAATGTTGCAATCTCCACCCTGTTACAATCTCCACAATGGAAAAGCGAGTTCTGCCTTTGTCTCCCCGGCTGCGATTGGAGGCCAGAACTTTATAACCCCAGCAAGACATGAAAGAGCCACATGTCCACCCTTTGAACGCTCCTCAGAACCTATCAGAAAACAGGTGAACTTTCTGCCACCCAGCTGTATCTGGTTGTGGCTATCTAAATACCTTCTGTGACCTAGTACAGGAAAATTGGGCCATCCTCCTCAATCTGATGCAAGGAAGTAAAAAATAACAAAGCCAGAAAAAGCCTGTTGTGGTTACTTGAATTTGCATTGTCAATCCCTAGCCTCCAGTTCTGAAGACGTTTGTGGAATCTTAAAAGCTACTTGTTGGAGGTTGAGCTGAAGTGGGAATGAAAGAGTTTATCTCGTTTGGTGTTCATTTTTGTTGGACAGTCATACCTCGGGTTGTGTCTGCTGTGGGTTGCATTTTTCCAGGGTGTGAACGCAGCGGACCTGGAATTGTTTACTTCCTGGTTCCGCCGCGTGCACATGTGCAGAAGCATTCTGTGTGCTTCGCGCATGTGCAGAAGCGCTCTATCACACTTTTGTGCATGTGCTCTATCGCCACTCGGGTTCCTGACTTTTCGGGGTGTGAACGGCACCCCGGAATGGATTGGGTCCACAACCCGAGTACCAATGTATCGAAAATCTTGGCACACTGCCATTTCATAGCAGGGCCATTTTGCGATGTCCATGTGATGTGAGCAGCGCCAGATTTACGTATAAGCTATACAAGCCATAGCTTAGGGCCCCACTCACCTGGCTACCCCCCCCAAAAAAGAAAAAAAACCTGGATACACATTTCAAAAATATAAGATAACAAACAAATAAAATAAAACCTACATACAGCAACAGTGTTTTGTGTTGTGTAGGCTCCTATGATGTAATTCATGGGCCACTCCACATCCTGGGATTAAATGGCAGCATGTGCAAAGGTAGCTGAAGAACATGATTTTTATCTTTATGTGAAACATGTACATTCACAACAGACACAAGATACGTTTATGTGTTATATGCAGTCAAATAATAAAGGTATTGTTGTATATTACTGTCACAACAGGTATCATAAAACCATATTTCAGTGAAATAATGTGTGTATGATGTCTCATTTGAATCTGAATGTTTCAGCACTCTTAAGTTCTTTGGAGATTGGTAGATAACTTCCCTGCTATGCAGCTCTGAAGCAGAATGGTGTTTCTAAACAGGGCCAGTACTAGGGTTTTTTGCACCCTAGGCAAGATCACCCTCTGGCGCCCCCCGCCTTCTCACTCGGCGATTGGCCAAGGAGGCGCGTGAGGGGAGTGTGGAGCGTGTCCTCCGCCGCCCCGCCCCGCGTGCTCTTTTTTCCTTTTCTTTTTTTTAAACCCATCTGCCTAACAACTGGGCATGCACGCGCTCAGGTTCCCCTGCCTCCCTGCCTGCTTCGATTGATTGATTTAAGTGCACCCCCCGATTTCTGGCTCCGTTGTGTGGCGTGGCCCTGCGCCCCCTGCAGGGCATTGCAGGTAAGCGCCTCTGCAGCAGCAAGCAGCAGCAGGAGCGAAAGCGGAGGTGGCAGAGAGAGCGTTTGCGAGCGGGGAGACACACCAGCGCCCCCTCCATTTTGGTGCCCTAGGCAAGTGCCTAGTTTGCCTCAATGGACGCACCGGCCCTGTTTCTAAATGTTGCTCAGCGTAAACCCATTGGAATTAAAGAACACGACTAACTTAGGTTCATTAATTTCAATGGGTCTACATGCTGCATAAAACTTAGGGCTTGTCCATATTCCCTCTTTTCCTGCTGATTTCACACCTGGCGAAAACTGCTATTTAACGCTCAGTCAGAGCAAACAGCAATTTGGATTTTCTGCAGATTGCCATTTGTTCCAAATTAGAGCTGAAAAGTGGGTTTTCTCCTGGGAAATGTGCAGAACAGGGGAGAAACTGCTCGGACCCTATCTTTTTTTAGGCACAGGACAAGCAGAAATGTGGCTGAGCCCATAATCTATTGTTTATCTGCAGGGACAGTTTCCCAGAAAAAAAATATTGTTCAACTGGTTCAGCTGAGCAAATATAAACCCACTTTATTGTCAGTTAAATGTGTGGGAGGGGATTTTCCCCATTCCACCCTGACAAATATCCTAGCAAATATCACCCTCTCTGAGTTTCCTTCTTAGCAATATCCACCATTTAAGAACGAGAAAGTTATTCCTCCTAACCATTTTGTTTGCTCAACAAGCAATTGACATGTACTTTTAGTAATGTTATTGGCCTGAATTATTAGCATCAAATTGTCTTACACCCGGAGGGTAGTCTGAATGAACTACAACAACGAATTAAGAAAATTGGCTGCGCTGTGAGCCAAGTTTCCTCCACTTGTTCTTGGCAAGATGTGCTAGTGGGAGAGGAGGCTTGGAAAGCAGATTAGAAAGGAGGTCCCCCTGCCACATTGCTGAGCCAAAAAGGTGAGCTTTCATAATCAGGAACCCGTGGCATTTCAATTCAAATGAGGGAGGGGAGAGAACAAGTTTCTGCACCTCTCCTGCTACTTGACAATTTCAGAAGCGGGTGTTCTCACGTTCAGGGCTGGCCCACCCATGAGGCGAGGTGAGGGGACCCCCTGAGGTGACAGGATCCACAGGGTGGGCACACCCAGCCTGAAAGGAATGCATTGCCTGCCGCCGCCACTGCTGCCACCACAGTCAGCGGCGGAGCAAGCCGATCGGGGTGGTGTGTGTGCCCTGTGCCCAGGGGTGGGGCCAGCTGGGGCAGGATGCTCCGTGGGGCCTCCAAGAAGTCTGCCTGCCTCCTACCACTCAGCTGCCCTACAGCTGAGGGGGAGGCGGTGGGTGGACCATTTGGGGAGAGACTTGTAGCTTGGGCACGCTGCAGACCCCGCAATGAGTGCCGCCCAGCATTTTGTCACCATCCTCAGTGGTGACACCTGGGGCAAACCACCCCCACCTTGCTCCGCTACTGACCACAGTAACCGCAACAGCTATGGTGCACTCATTGGAGCCCAGATCTGGAACCTCCTTGGCAGTCCCTGTGCCATCTCTACAGTGGCATCTCAGAGAATAGGAGGTGCTGCTGGTCTCCTCCCGCCTCTAGGAAGGAAATGGCAGGGGCTGCCTGGTGTGATACAGAGCATGCCCCTTCCCTGCCCACCCCCTATATGGCGTTAGACCTGCAGTGTAGAACATCTATGGCTCCACTTTCCCTGCCCTGCTGCCATCGCTAAAACTCTCTCCAGCCATTCAGCTGAACACGGGCATTACAATGGGGGGGCGATGGGGGCGCTATGCCCCGGGTTCCACTCTGCGGAGGGTGCCACTTGGCGCCCCCACCCCACGACTTCCAAGCCGAGCCTCCAGCCTCCCGGTAAAAAGTCCGCACCAAGCTGGAGGCTCGGCTTGGGAGTCGTGGGGGTGGGGGCACCAAGTGGCACCCCCCGCTGCACCATGCGAATTGGAGTCACCAGGGGGCGGTGATACCCTGCTATGTAACACGCATGTGCAGCGGGATGCTGCACATGCGTCGTTACGTGGCGGGGTATTGCCGCCCCTGCGCCTCCAAAGCCGCACGCCTCCAGCTACAAACTCCACACTGAGCGGGTTTTCTACCTGGAGTTTATTAGCTGGAGGCACGCTGCTTTGGAGGCACAGGGGTGTGTGTGATGCGATGTTACATACCGTGTTTCCCCTTTTTTAATACGTAGTCAGAAAGTAAGCCATGACAGGGTTTTTAACCATTTGAGAGCTATTAGACATACCCCAAAAATAAGCCATACTTCCGCACCAGCTAGCAGGACCCAGCATGCCGGCCGCGACAGGAGGAGGAAGCCTGCCGGGTCGGGTCAGTGCCCGGAAGCGGTGGCAGCTGCAGCGCTGACAAAGCGTGAAGTAGCACTGCACGGAGCACCAAGGGCACGAGCGGCAGGAGGAAAGAGAGAGAGGCTCGTTGCTTACGCACTTTAAGAGAAGCAGCCAGAACCGATCTCCACATTACGAGCCTCCCTTTTGCGCCTCCCCTTTTGAGCCTCCCTTTTGCATCCCTCCCTTTCACACGTTGCCTCGACCCCGCAGCCCCCCTCCCTGGCCATTGTCCCCTAAGTGCAGCGCTGCTTCGTGCTTTGTCAGTGCTGCAGCCGCACTCTCTCTGTGTGTGCGCGCGTCTCTTTCTTTCTCTCCCTGTGCATCCGTCTCTCTGTGTGTGTGTGCGCGCGCGTCTCTTTCTCTCTCTCTCCCCCATGCGTCTCTCTCTCTCTCTCGGTGTGTCGGTGTGTGTGTGTGTGCGCGCGCGTCTCTCTCTCGGGGTGTGGGTGTGTGTGTGTGCGTCTCTGTGTGTTTGCGCGCGCGTCTCTCCCCCCCCCCGGACAGAGAAAAGGTTCCGCTTCGGCTCGTCATTCAGCCGCCCCGGCCTCCTCACTGAGGGCCGAAGCTGCTCCCCTCCCCCTCCTCCCCTTTCATCCCTCCCTTCCCTCAGTTGGTCCGTCAGTCGGGGTTGCGCGCGCGCGCCAGGGGCATGGCCCAAGCCTCGTCCCCCTCGCGCTTCCCTCACAAGCGTCTCGGAGTGGGACGGGTCACGGCCTCCCTCACAAAGTCCCCCCCCTGTGTGCACATCTGTCTCCGAGGCAGGTGGCCATCCAGCCTCTGCTTAAAAGCCTCCAAGGAAGGGGAAAGGGAAAAAATAGAAGAGGCAGAAAATGGAAAAGACCATAACAGAGTGGCAGAGCACCCTGTGCTCTGTATGCAGAAGGATCCCAGGTTTAACCCCCAGGTACCCCCAAGTTTGAAATCCTGGAGAGCTGCTGCCAGCCTGGTTGACAGTAAAACCTGGAGAGCTCAGTTGGCTAGAGTGTGGTGTTTAAATGTGCCCGGAAGAGAGCGCCGAGTGTCCTGAGCCAGTGGGACCCAGTTGTACCAGCACTTAAAAAAAAAAAGACACCCCCTGAAAATAAGCCACCGTGTGTTTTTTTGAGGAAAAAAATGTTATAAGACGGTGTCTTAAAAAGGGGGAAACACGGTAACACGCACACGTCATTACGTAGCCACGCCCCCCCCCAGGTGCATGGCAATTTGCTGCCCCGGGTGTCGCGGCACCTCGCTACGCCCCTGCAGCTGAATGTGTAATGGGGGCAAGTGGGCATTCTTGCAAGGAACCTTGGCTCTTGATGGTACCACATGTGCCAGGCACACAACCCCCACAAATTCCCACAGGCACTTTTGTATGTTAGGAGGTCAACACCTGAGGGTATTTGATATACCTGACACTATATCAAAATGAACTTGGATGGCTATTTTGAGCTTCTGTTCGAATTGTGCTTAAATCAGAACCTTACAGGGATGCCAGAGCATTCTGACAAAAACAGAAACAGCAGTGGGAATTGCTGGCGCTCACTTACTTGCCCCATGTCTAGAATGGATATTGCTTTTTTTTCGGTCTGCAAATGATATGTGATAGACTGCTCCCCCCTGTCTCATTGCAATTGCATTTCCGTTGCATTGTCTGTTGAAAGGGGTCTTTGCATTGGCCCGAATGGTGTAGAAATAATTGCATTGTTATGTTAAGTCAGTATTCATGTAAATAATTGTGTAAATCATGTTGTACAACTCATAGCTACGTAGTGCACAGTGAGATGAAGAATGTAACATTGGCAGAAGTTGAACTCTACAACTATATAATTTTGTAGTTTCTATGAAAGGTCACCTCTTAAAAAACGAAAAACACAATGGATTCAATCTTTGTTCCCAGGGTTCTTTAACCTTTCTTTCATTTTCCTACAGGAAATGTTCTCTGTAGCAGTTACAGCCCTGTGGGGTCAATGAGTTTCAACCCTTTGTCTTCCCCCCCCTTGGCACATACATTTTGCAATCTCATCCTCCAGGGGTTGTCCCCCTTCACTCAGGTACTGAAGTGTTTCCTGTGTTACACAGTCACTCCCTTCAAGAACTGCCTGAAGCAGCCAATCAAAGAGGAGGGTACACATGAGAATGGCCATGGTGGGTCACAGCAACAATTCATCTAATCCAGAGCTCTTGTTTAAACAGAGACCCTGGGAAGCTCTGCAAACAGAGCAGAGTGAAGACAATTATCCCTTAACCCCTTTCAGACATTAAGGTAAAACAGGTAAAGCCCCCCTGGATGATTAAGTCCAGTCAAAGGCAACTATGGGGTTGCGGCGTTCATCTTGCTTTCAGGCCAAGGGAGCCGGCGTTTGTCCACAGATGGCTTTCTGGGTCATGTTGCCAGCATGATTAGACCGCTTCTGGTGCAAGGAACACCGTGACGGAAACCAGAGCGCAAGGAAACGCTGTTTACCTTCCTGCCGCAGTGGTACCTATTTATCTACTTGCACTGGTGTGCTTTCGAACCTCTAGGTTGGCAGGAGCTGGGACAGAGCAACGGGAGCTCACCCCGTTGCAGGGATTCGAACTGCTGACCTTCCGATCAGCAAGCCCAAGAGGCTCAGTGGTTTAGACCCTCCGCCACCCGCATTCCTTTTCAGACATTACAGTAGGCCCGTAACTGATGTGGGGGCTGTTGGCATCCATCTGTCTCAAGAGACAATGGAGTGCACTAAAGTGACCTCCTTGGGGTGCAAGCCTGGGCAGGTCGATGAGCCCCATCTGCCCCTCACTTCCCTCCACAGCACGTACAGAAACCCCTTCTTGACTGGTGGACCCACTATTATTAAACTTATTATATGAATAGCTCAGTCGATAGGGCATGAACCTCTTATTCTCAGGGTTGTAGGTTTGAGCCCTACGCTGGGCAAAAGATTCTTGCATTGCATGGGGCAGACTAATCCTTGGGACCCCTTCCAGTTCTACAATTCTATGATGCTGAATCCATTTCTCCAAGCAGCTGGGAATTTCTGGGTGTGCAGGCAGCCCTTACCTGGTTTTCGTTTTTATTTTAGTAAGTAGGTCACTGGAGGATGACTGGTATTTTGTAACATATGAGTTTGATTATAAAGATACAGTTTGAGCATAGGTGGAATATTTAATGTTCCATATATTATTTTTTCATAATTTTATTCAAGCGCACCTATGTTGCCACGGTTCATTTTAAAGTGATATTGACATATCACATTTGACATAGGGATAAAATGTCGCCACCCTCCTCCAGATTCACCTCTCCCATTTCCAGGCAGTGAATTTGTGAAGTATTTATTTCAATTGTTTTTTGTGTTGCAGGGGTGAAACTTGCTTGGTGCAAGATACCCATGTTTCCTCCTCAAGAATGTCTCTGGAATGACATTAGCCAGTGTGCGATGGTTTGTCCCTGTTGTCGTTGTGTGTTAAGGTGATTTTTTAAATTTTTTTAAATAAAAGTAGGAAAGAGGAAGGTGCGAGGGAGGGAGCCCCCACAGCTACTACGGTAGCAAGAAACTAAGTGCTCTTTTCTTCAAAAGCATTCCAAATGCTTTGATCTCAACCTCAAAATCTGGGTTTCTCAGTGGACTGTTTTTCCCACCATGTCCAGCAACAAGACATTTATTGAGGTCAGACATATACTTCATAATGGTGTAAATCAATCACTGCTGGGCTTGTTTACACTTGTTGAAGCCTATGGTTCAACCAATGGACATGGCTTAACCATGTCTCTGTATTGGATCCAGCCCATTACTCTTTTAAAACAAATCATAATCATACTCAATATTTACAAGAGACACAAGTTTTTCCTTTCTAAAATTCAGCAACAGGCTTTCAGTTCTCCACAAAGGTATTATAGTTTTCCCTCCAGTCTTTCGTTCACGCAGAACTGTTTGATTTGGCCCAGGCAGCAAAGTTATGAATCATATTGTAATGAAGCAAAACGGGGTACTTCTGAGATGTTGAAACATCCGATTAGAAATGTTTCCTTTTTTAGCTAACTTCATTGAGAAAGAACCTGAGAGTTGTGGCATCTTCTCAACAAAGTGTGCGCTGTCCAAGCAGAGGGCGAAGGAATGTCCACAATGGTGTATGGAGAAACAAGAACAAAGAATCTCTCCACATCCGGAGAAGATTGCAACAGATAGGAAAAATAGAGAAGTGAAAAGTTGATAACCAGAGGTTCATAGTGTTAGCGTTAAGCAATTTCCCAGTGGCAAAGAAATCCTGCAATAACTGGTTGTGCTGGACATACAAGAACAACAGATTGTGTGGGATTTGCACCAGAACTGATTTTGCACCAATTCTGGTACTCCTTCTTGCGCAATGTCTTCCCCTTCTTTGAAGGACATCTTGCAATAAGCTGAATTAACAGAGGGATGACCCCCCTGGAGGCTCAAAGGCCACATTTTCTTCTCACACAGATATTTGCCCCCTGGGCCTATCTCTTCTCCCCATGTCAGACTGGGATGCCATAGCTTACCTGACAGGGCTGTTCCCTTTGGGAAACGAGAAATTGCCCGCGAGGCATCTGTGATGACCCGGGGATAAACTTTAGTTCCCAATGAGAAGAGCACCCACTGCATTTTTTTAGCTTGATGGCCCACAATGCTGAGGAGGTGGGGGGAATTATAGGCAGATTTAACTAAGCTGTTCTGCTAGCAGAAGCCAGCTCAAAGACTTCTCTGCCAGGAGAACCCCCAGCTTAATCCATGGAATCTCTTTAGCGGTGGAGTTGCAATAAAGAACCACTTGGGATTTAAACAGGCTATAACTTTATGGATTACAGATGTTGGCAAGTTTTGGCACAGGCGCTGGGTGTGCATCCTGAATCAATTAACCCCAGGTGAAGGATTGCCCTATGTCCTACATCAGATCAGGGTGACCCCCCAATATCCCCATTTTGGGGTTGCTATGGCCCACCAATCTCCATCTGGGTATCCAGACAGAAGCACCTCCTGGGTCCCTTTAACCTTGATTAAATGAACCAGTGGTTGGGGTGGGGGGTGCTCCTGACTACCCCCTCCCCATCCACCCAGCCTTATCCCCCATGGGTTTATAACTGGTATTTATAACTGCATGTCTGTCAAGGCTCTGTCAAGGCCTCAGGAAATCTATTCCTCCCCTGGTTGCAGCAAGAGCAGAGAAAACAAGGCAGAGTCCTTTTCAATGAGTTTTATTCAATCCTAATAGCGAGAGACAAAAGAACGCAACAATGGCGTTGCTTCAAACTGGGCTCCTCCTCCCTTCCTTCCATACCTGCCAAGTCTCTCGTGGAGAAATCCGGAATCGGCAGCTGCGCAACACCGGAAGTTGCGTAGACAACTTCGTACCCATAGAGGGTGATGTGTACAGTGGAACCTCAGTTTAGGAACACCTCGGTTTACAAATTTTCGGTTTACGAACGCCGTGGACCCATCTGGAATGGATTAATTCACTTTCCATTACTTTCAATGGGAAAGTTCGCTTCAGTTTATGAACGCTTCAGTTTATGAACAGACTTCTGGAACCAATTACACCCATGCTTCGGGTTAAGTACGCTTCAGGTTGAGTACTCAGCGGACCCGTCTGGAATGGATTAATCTACTTTCCATTACTTTCAATGGGAAAGTTCGCTTCAGTTTATGAACACTTCAGTTTAAGTACTCCACAGACCGTCTGGAACAGATTAATCCACTTTCCATTACTTTCAATGGGAAAGTTCACTTCAGTTTATGAACGCTTCAGTTTATGAACAGACTTCCGGAACCACTGTATTTGAAACTACACATGCTTCATGTAATGGAATGTGGAAAGTAATGTAATGGAAAGTAATGGAAAGTGGATTAATCCGTTCCAGACGGGTCCGCGGAGTACTTAAACTGAAAGTACTTAAACCGAGGTATGACTGTAAAGCATTTTTCTTTCCTCCCTCCCTGCACTCCCCATTACCCCATTTCCTCAATTTATTCTATCTCTATTTTTATAATTGTAACCTAGCAGTTCGAAAGCACGTCAAAATGCAAGTAGATAAATAGGAACCGCTATAGCGGGAAGGTAAACGGCGTTTCCATGTGCTGCTCTGGTTTGCCAGAAGTGGCTTTGTCATGCTGGCCACATGACCTGGAAGCTATACGCCGGCTCCCACGACCAATAATGCGAGATGAGCGCGCAACCCCAGAGTCGGTCACGACTGGACCTATTGGTCAGGGGTCCCTTTACCTTTACTTTATTATTCTGTAACTGTAACCAAGTGTTTTTGTGGTGGTTTTTTTTTTTTGCTGTGGATGTGTGTATAATATGTGTGTAGAAGCCTTTTTCTCTGCCAGCGTTCAGTCCCACAGTCCAGCTATAAGGAACAAGCAGTTTATTTTCCATTTTTGCTTTGTGTTTTTGGTTATAGATTGCCTCAATAAGAACCTTGTGGATCGTATTGAAGGAAAAGATGTGCTTCTGTCACCGGTAATTAAAGGGACATTAGCTGAGTTTTGTTTGAAGAAGAAGAAAAGGAGCAAATATAGTGGCTGAAAGCAAAGATGAAGGCCGCAGATACTATTCACCTTTGAAGGACAGAGCAATTATTGACATGGAATCTGGCAATTTGACCATTAGAAAGGTACTGTATCTCAGAATGATAACGGAACGTACACTGCAGAAGTCTTAGTTGGTCGTGAATACCAGTTCACACATTTCTGTCTGCAAATAATAAGTAAGTAGCAACATGCAAGGATAAGAGTAACTTCAAGTTATTTTAATTGTTCAAGGATACAGATTTCAGAAGAGAAACAGTAGGGAGGAATATTTGTAACAGCTTCCAAAGGGACAGCTCCATCAGCTTCCTGTTGCAAAAGCAAACGAACAAGCAAAAATCAAGCAAAAAAACAACAACCCCAAAAGCTTCCCCCCGTAACTCCAGTTATTTTGCCTGATGGAAGTATGCAGGGTGATTTTCATGTCATTACTCCCCTCTTGGTTTTTAATGTACCTCTGTGGGGTTTAATGTATGGGTTTTTTTGTTCATCGGTTTGTTTGTAAGCTGCTTTGGGTTGCCCTAGCCAGGATTAAGCGACTAACAAATGTAATAAATAATAATAATCATGTTAATCAATCACTGATTTTGTTTCTCTTCCTTGCATGCCTCCACTTACAACCTCTCCAGCCTTGCTCTCGCCAAATAATACTTGAAAGGGAATACTGCCCAGGACCTTGGACAGGGTCCCCAAACTAAGGCCCGGGGGCTGGATGCGGCCCAATTGCCTTCTAAATTCGGCCCGCGGACGGTCTGGGAATCAGCATGTTTTTACATGAGTAGAATGTGTCCTTTTATTTAAATTGCATCTCTGGGTTATTTGTGGGGCATAGGAATTCGTTGATTTTTTTTCAAAATATAGTCTGGCCCCCCCCACAAGGTCTGAGGGACAGTGAACCAGCCCCCTGCTGAAAAAGTTTGCTGACCCCTGACCTTGGAGCTTCCCAGTGGAGCTCCTAAAAGTACAGTTCCCCTTGGCATCTCTCCCTCAGTTACTTGTTTCTAGATGCAAATTAAGATGGTGGCTCAACCTTGAGACAGCCTTCTTTTGCAAGAGCCCCCACAGACACTCTTTTCTTTTCTTAAAAAATCATTTTTATTTGATTTTAGAAATTTAAGGTTATAAAAATCCAAATATAAATATAAATCCATACAGAGATTGCACTGAATCTCACAACTCCCCCCCGCGTGGAGCCCCATTTTAAACATTTACAACTGCATATTCTTCTATACTCTAACTTTTAAATCACTCCATATTGTCCATAGTATTTGTTACACTACAAGTACACTCAAAATCCTGCCAATGTTTCCATCTGCTTACAGTGGTCACTTAGATAACTTATAATTTTTTCCATTCTTTTGAAAATTCTTTATCCTCTTGGTTCTTGAGTTTTCCAGTGAGATTTGCCATTCAGCATAGTCCATCAGCTTGGTTTGCCATTCCTCTATAGTAGGGATCCTGTCTTCTTTCAATCTCTGGGTTAGTAACATCCGAGCGGCTGTTGTTCCATACATAAAAAGTCTTTTCTGGTCCTTTGGAATATCGGGACCTGTAATTCCTAATAAAAAAGCCTCTGGTTTCCCCCCACAAAAGTTATCTTAAACATTTCCCCCCATTTTATTATAAATCATCTCCCAGAAAGGTTTTGTCACCTTACAGGTCCACCACATATGCTAAAAGGTACCTTACATTTCCAGCAGATATTTGTACTTGTGCTATACATTTTTGCCAAGTTAGTAGGCGTCAAATACCACCAGTACATCTTTCTCTTTTGGTTTTCTTTCAGTGTACAACATGCCGTTGTACACTGTATGTTCTGACCAAACGTGATCCACCTGGAGAAGGAATTGGCAAGCCACTCCAGTATCCCTGCCAAGAAAACTCCATGGACAAAGACAACAGGCATATAAAAGCTATGACGCTGGAAGATGAGCCCCTCAGGTCGGAAGGCGTCCAACATGCTACTGAGGAAGAGCAGAGGACAAGTACAAGTAGATTCAGAGCTGATGAAGCGGCTGGGCCAAAGCCGAAAGGTCGCTCAGTTGCGGATATGCCTGGAAGCGAAAGGAAAGTCCGATGCTGTAAAGGAAAATATTGCATAGGAACCTGGAATGTAAGAACCATGAATAATGGTTAGCTGGATGTGGTCAAAAATGAGATGGCAAGAATAAATATTGACATCCTGGGCATCAGTGAACTAAAATGGAAGGGAATGGGCGAAATCAGTTCGGATAACTATCATATCTACTACTGTGGGCAAGAATCCCGTAGTAGAAATGGAGTGGCCCTCATAGTCAACAAAAGAGTGGCAAAAGCTGTAATGGGATGCAATCTCAAAAATGACAGAATGATCTCGATACGAATCCAAGGCAGACCTTTTAACATCACAGTAATCCAAGTTTATGCACCAACTACCAGTGCTGAAGAAAATGAAATCGACCAATTCCATGAAGACCTACAACACCTTTTAGAAATGACACCAAAGAAGGATGTTCTTCTCATTACAGGGGATTGGAATGCTAAAGTAGGGAATCAAGAGATAAAAGGAACAACTGGCAAGTTTGGCCTTGGAGTTCAAAATGAAGCAGGGCAAAGGCTAATAGAGTTCTGTCAAGAGAACAAGCTGGTCATCACAAACACTCTCTTCCAACAACACAAGAGACGACTCTACACATGGATATCACCAAATGGGCAGCATCGAAATCAGATTGATTATATTCTCTGCAGCCAAAGATGGAGAAGCTCTATACAGTCAGCAAAAACAAGACCTGGAGCTGACTGTAACTCAGATCATCAGCTTCTTATAGCAAAATTCCAGCTTAAACTGAAGAAAGTAGGAAAAAACACTGGACCAGTAAGATACAATCTAAATCAAATCCCTTATGAATACACAGTGGAAGTGAGGAACAGGTTTAAGGATTTAGATTTGGTGGACAGAGTGCCTGAAGAACTATGGATGGAGGCTCGTAACATTATACAGGAGGCAGCAACGAAAACCATCCCAAGGAAAAGGAAATGCAAGAAAGCAAAATGGCTGTCCGACGAGGCCTTACAAATAGCGGAGGAGAGGAGGCAAGCAAAATGCAAGGGAGATAGGGAAAGATACAGGAAACTGAATGCAGATTTCCAAAAAACAGCAAGAGGGTCTTCTTAAATGAGCAATGCAAAGAAATAGAGGAAAACAATAGAATGGGGAAAACCAGAGATCTGTTCAAGAAAATTGGAGATATGAAAGGAACATTTCGTACAAAGATTACCATAATAAAGGACAAAAGTGGTAAGGACCTAACAGAAGCAGAAGACATCAAGAAGAGGTGGCAAGAATACACAGAGGAATTATACCAGAAAGATATGGAGGTCTCGTACACCCCAGGTAGTGTGGTTGCTGACCTTGAGCCAGACATCTTGGAGAGTGAAGTCAAATGGGCCTTAGAAAGCACTGCTAATAACAAGGCCAGTGGAAGTGATGATATTCCAGCTGAACTATTTAAAATTTTAAAAGATGATGCTGTTAAGGTGCTACACCCAATATGCCAGCAAGTTTGGAAAACTCAGCAATGGCCAGAGGATTGGAGAAGATCAGTCTACATCCCAATTCCAAAGAAGGGCAGTGCCAAAGAATGCTCCAACTACCGCACAATTGCGCTCATTTCACACGCTAGCAAGGTTATGCTTAAAATTCTACAAGGCAGGCTTAGGCAGTATGTGAACCGAGAACTCCCAGAAGTGCAAGCTGGATTTTGAAAGGGCAGAGGAACCAGAGACCAAATAGCAAACATGTGCTGGATTATGGAGAAAGCTAGAGAGTTCCAGAAAAATGTCTACTTCTGCTTCATTGACTATGCAAAAGCCTTTGACTGTGTCGACCACAGCAAACTATGGCAAGTTCTTAAAGAAATGGGAGTGCCTGATCACCTCATCTGTCTCCTGAGAAATCTCTATGTGGGACAAGAAGCTAGAGTTAGAACTGGATATGGAACAACTGACTGGTTCAAAATTGGGAAAGGAGCACGACAAGGTTGTATATTGTCTCCCTGCTTATTTAACTTATATGCAGAATTCATCATGCGAAAGGCTGGACTAGATGAATCCCAAGCTGGAATTAAGATTGCCGGAAGAAATATCAACAACCTCAGATATGCAGATGACACAACCTTGATGGCAGAAAGCGAGGAGGAATTAAAGAACCTTTTAATGAGGGTGAAAGAGGAGAGCGCAAAATATGGTCTGAAGCTCAACATCAAAAAAACCAAGATCATGGCCACTGGTCCCATCACCTCCTGGCAAATAGAAGGGGAAGAAATGGAGGCAGTGAGAGATTTTACTTTCTTGGGCTCCTTGATCACTGCAGATGGTGACAGCAGTCACAAAATTAAAAGACACCTGCTTCTTGGGAGAAAAGCAATGACAAACCTAGACAGCATCCTAAAAAGCAGAGACATCACCTTGCCGACAAAGGTCCGTATAGTTAAAGCTATGGTTTTCCCAGTAGTGATGTATGGAAGTGAGAGCTGGACCATAAAGAAGGCTGATCGCCGAAGAATTGATGCTTTTGAATTGTGGTGCTGGAGGAGACTCTTGAGAGTCCCATGGACTGCAAGAAGATCAAACCTATCCATTCTTAAGGAAATCAGCCCTGAGTGCTCCCTGGAAGGACAGATCGTGAAGCTGAGGCTCCAATACTTTGGCCACCTCATGAGAAGAGAAGAATCCTTGGAAAAGACCCTGATGTTGGGAAAGATTGAGGGCACTAGGAGAAGGGGACGACAGAGGACGAGATGGTTGGACAGTGTTCTCGAAGCTACCAACATGAGTCTGACCAAGCTGCGGGAGGCGGTGCAAGACAGGAGTGCCTGGCGTGCTCTGGTCCATGGGGTCACGAAGAGTCGGACACGACTAAACGACTAAACAACAACAACAACAACATGCCGTAAATTTCAGATCTGTTTTCCAGAACCTTTCCCAATCTCCCCTTTGAATATTATTTCCCAGATCCTTTGCCCAGTGTATCATTACAATTACTTGACCTGCTCATCTTTTGTGTGCCATTCTAAAAGCAAACTATACATTTTCGACAGTAGTTTAACATTATTTTCTAGCAAATCTTTTTGAAATCTTGATATCTCACAGCTAAAACCTATACAATAGCTGAGACTTTGCTCTGGCTGCCATTGTCAAATGAAGCTCAGCAAGATCCGCTAGGAGCAAAACGTTTCTAGCAGTGGCAACCAGCTTCATGGGATGGCTTCCTCAACTAAGCCCGGCAAGCCCTCACACCTTGTTACTTTGGCCTGTTCAGAAAGTCTTCAGTCAATTCAGAATTGATTTTAACCCGATAATTTGCAATGCCATTGGTTTCGAGAATTTGTTGCCCTCTGTTGCCGCTATAGAACTGTGTGTTTCTCTTTCTATTGTAGCTTTTTACTGTGATTTTTTGAGTTTTATCTGTTACTTCAGTGATGATGTTTTTTCAGACCCTCAAAGTGTCCCTGTTTTCCAGGGACAGCCCCAAATTTGCAGAAGCTACCCCAGTTTCTGATTTGAACCCAGAATGTTTTGCTTTTCCTTAGGACATCCCTATTTTCATAAAAGAAATGTTGGAGAGTATGGGGTTAAGTAACCCCCGAGTCAAGGAGAGAAGTAACCATACAACTTTTAGAAGACATCTCAAGGTAGCCCCTCTATAGGGAAGTTTTTAATGTTTAATGTTTTATTATGCTTTTATATGTGTTGGAAGCTACCCAGAGTGGCTGGGACAACCCAGTCAGATGGGCAGGGTATAAATAATAAAATTGTTGTTGTTACGGAAAAGGACGTCCCAGTTTACATTGGAGAAATGTTGGAGGGAATGTGATTTTAACTTATGAGCCACTTTGGATTTATCAAATAAGGAATAGTGGTACATGAATGAAATAAATATAATGACCGCTCTACACATCAATGGGGGGGCTACTTTTGCGTGGACATGCACAGCCCCCTGATCCCAGAGGCGACTCCCTGGCAGTTTGGGGCTGGCACCGCCTTCCCAGGTAGGATGCCAGGGGTCTCCGCCTACCCAAGCCTGGCATCCAATCCTGCCTGGGGAGGTGTTGCCAGGGGATGGCCAGGTAAGGGGAGGGACTGTCTGGCTTACACAATAGAATTGGAATCTTACCTCCAAGCACCAGTTGGTTCCAGAGCATCTCCCACCCTCCACACCCTCATTCAAATTCTTTTGCAGGTTAACCTTTTCTCTACAGGTTCACAGGCGCTGCTACATCAAGGCCGCTGTTGAAGGGTCGGAAAGGAATTTCCCTGCATTGGCAGGTTTCGCCTTTCGCCAAAACAACTTTGGCGGTGTCAGGCCTTGGGCGGAATTCTTTGGCGATTTTCCTAGAGGGAGGGGCGTGAGGCGGAGACCTCACCCCCTGGCGGTGACAAGATCGGGGCACTGGGGGAAGCCTTGACCATGCCAATAGGCGTCATCGCTTCCCCCTTCCAGCGACGGCAAACAGGGGGCGGACTCTCTCTGCTTTAACATATGTTCTCCAGAGCCAGCCCCAACCCCCATACATGTGGATAACCCCGATGCCTCCCAGAACCCTGGCTGGGGACTGGGAAGGATAACGCCCAATGCCTGAGCCAAGGTATCCCTACATCTGAATCTTAATAAAGTTGTGGCCAATTTGAATCCCATAGCATGTTGTTATGCATCTTTATTCCGCTCAGCGGGTCGCTTGGGGGTTTGGGGGACTCTGCCTGTCCCACGCAATAGATGCACCATACATGCCTTCTCCTGGGAACACATAACTCCCGAGAGAGCCATTCTAAATACAGTTTGAGATTCAAGGTGGGATTCAGCTAATGAGCCCCATCAGCAGAAGCCCATACAAGGCCTCCCCCTTCTTCCTACCATGTGCCCCCCAAAGTGACCCTGGGAAGACTTGGAGAACTCCCAGCACAACACACAGAGGAAAGAGAAGGAGGGCTTTCAATCAGGCAACCTGAATTGCTTGTGCTGACAGAGCAGTCTGCTCCCACAGTAAAAACTATGAGATTCTATAATCATTTGTCAGTATGGAAGAAAATGGCTGCACGCTTTTCAACACAGACATATAACTCTTTTCATTCCTGTCCCATTCGTTTGATGGCCCAATCCAGCTCTGCCCGGTTTTTTTTGTTTGTTTCTGGAGTTTTTGAAATACTCTAATCATCAAATAGCAAAGAAACTCACAACAGCAAAAGAGATATTTGCAAATAGTTATAGCAACTAGAAATAATTTTATTCTACATTCAAAATACAGTACTGAAAGTTGGAAAGATGTGGTGTGAGATCCCAGCCAAAACAAATTCAACCCAATGTAATATTTTTAGCAGATTTTCCGGAATGGTGATTTCCTGAACCACATCAGACACAGGGATATAGCTTCTGATCTTCCTGCTGAAATAAAAATGGACATTTCAGTAAGTTAAATATGTGATTTTAAGTCTTAGCTGCGTCAACATGTTTAAATGGGCCATGGAGCCATTTCTCATACCCTCTATAAGGGAGAATAGCAACAGTTGTAATTGTTTATTTCATAAAATCTATATGCCATTTTATTATTTTAAAAATTCCACAATTTTAGTGGTAGAATACATCTAGCAAAAGAAAAAAAGGCCACAATAGTAGGAAAAAATGCAGCAGTCAAAGACAACAACAAAAAACCTTATTACGGTTACAGACTGGCAAAAGATACAAACATACGAATAAAATAAACCACATAAGACTTAAAAAGGAGAGGGATCAAGACACCTGTCTGTTCTCCTTAGTATAATTAATCTTTATTCTCTACTGCGCTACCTGCTTATCCTCATTTTTTGGCTTTGCTTTTATTGTACGGTGAATAGTTTTATATGCTATAAGCCACCCTGAATTCTGTATTTTTCAGTGTAATGGTGGGAAACACATTTATCTAACTAAATAAAATTATCCTTGCTGGGGGTGCCTGGAAGCAAGAGGCAACTCTAATCCACAATCAGTGGCATAGCAGGGGGGTGGGGTGGTGGGGTGGCGGGGTGGCGGCGGCACAGGGGCAGTTGCCCTGGGCGCAGAATTGTTAGGGGTGCAAAATTTCAACACCTGGTGCTTCTTCAATACAGCTGCATGTTTCCATTGCTGGGCTCCATTGAAAATGGCTTCTGCATGAGAATCAGGAAGTGACCTTTCCAGACAACAGAACGACTCTTCTTTACTTATCTCTGTGGCTGTGATCTCTTGGGTGATGTGGATGCCGTTAGGCAGTTGGATGTGCATGCATACTCTGTCCACCCACTCTCTCTACCTGGCCCTGGACACTGGCAACCCATGCTACACCACTGTCCACAATAGCTCTTCTTTATCAATGCAAGTTTTGCTTTTCTTTGTTCTGTTAGCACCTGCATAGCTAGCATCCCTTGCTTTGACTTACCTTTCTCTTTGTTTGGGCTCAATCTGACGCTTGGCGGCATGGTGTGTTATATTCACTATGGGCAGTTATATCTAGTAGGAGGGACAGGAGAGAGCACAACATTAGATGGTGCATGGATCCACATTTTCTCTTTCAGGTGTTCAGAAAAGAGTGCTAGCTTCAATTTTAGAAGAGGCAATTAAAGTGGCTTTGGAACACAAACATGGGACACTCATTTCCTATAGGATACTTGTTGAAAGAAGAGGCAGTAAAATTTATGGCAGTCCTAGTGATGAAACTGCACGGGCTTCTGGGAACTACGAAATCAAAATATACAAAATACACCTAAACCATGAGAGCAAGTCTCCTACCTGTTTCATAATAATCAAGCATTCGAACTTCAGCTGGTTTGCTTTTGGACACAGGATGGGATTCTTCTAGCGTTAGTGTCAAGGTAGTAATCTCCTTTGATGATACCTGAGCACAGGAAGGCAGAAAATATCAGTGACAGTTTCTATTGCGGTTTACGAGGGGGGGGGGTCTTCTGCAGATTTGTTGTAATGATGCAACTTCAGGAAAACTTACACTCTCCAGATATAAGATGAGGTGGTCATTTCTGATTTCGGTACGCATCACCTTGCCCTGGAGCTGTACAATAAAAGCAAGGAGAGAAAGATACTTTTGCTTTCAGGAAAGGGACGCATCATGACAAAGTGAATAAGAATAGTTCAATAAAAAAATTCCTTCAGTAGCACCTTAAAGACCAACTAAGTTTTTATTTTGGTATGAGCTTTCGTGTGCATGCACACTTCTTCTTCAGCGTTTGCATGCACACGAAAGCTCATACCAAAATAAAAACTTAGTTGGTCTTTAAGGTGCTACTGAAGGAATTTTTTTATTTTACTTCGACACAGACCATCACGGCTACCTACCTGTAACAAGAATAGTTCAGATAGATTTGTAGCAATCAGATCATGAAAAGCAGCCAGGGGCTCTGCAAACATTACTGAACCTGGCAATTTCTTCCTTTCGGTTCTATTCCATACAGAAATCCCAAACCTTCTTGCTGTGAGCCTCTGCCCCATGGCTCAAAGGCTTCCCTTTTCAGTTCTGCACTTTACTGTGGCTGCTGGCATGCAGACACTCTGAGTATTTGGGTGGGTGCCATAGGCAACAAACAAGATTGCAAATTTACCAGTGCCACTTCTGTGTGAAAATGAAAGTGATTGCGCCTTGGAAAACGGTAACAGACTTTGGCTTGTTGGCCCGCAGCTTCAGAAATGATGAATTGAGGCTGGAGGATTACTGGCCTGAGTAATGTATGGATTTTCTACGACAGGCATCCCCAAACTTCGGCCCTCCAGATGTTTTGGACTACAATTCCCATCATCCCTGACCACTGGTCCTCTTAGCTAGGGATCATGGGAGTTGTAGGCCAAAACATTTGGAGGGCCGCAGTTTGGGGGTGCCTGTCCTACGACATCATTTAAGATGACACTTTTTAAGCCTGGCATTTTGCTTCATCCAGCCATCTTCTCCTAGGGCGATTCATTCACTTTGTTCTGAATCTTACCCGCTCTAGTGATGATGGGACAGGGACATAACCAGACACCATTTTGATGTCCACGATAGCCATGTTGGATGCGTTGCGCTCTCCAGTGTATCTTGAAACAAGAAAAAAAGGGTGTCATTTTATGCAGTGGAACCTTGGGTTGCGGATGTAATCCGTGACGGAGGCACACCCGCAACCCACAGCGTTTGCAAGCTGAAGCGCCATGTCTGTGCAGGCGCCAGTGCGATTTGGCGCTTCTGTGCAGGCGCGAGCGGCAAAACCCGAAAGTAACCCGTTCCGGTACTTCTGGGTTTCCCGCGGTCCGCAACACGAAAACACATAACCTGAAGTGGGCGTAATATGAGGTATGACTGTATTCTGACTGAGCCTAGTCAAAAGCAAACTGCGAAGATACTGCAAAGAGCTCTTTTAAGATATAGTACACACTGTCTTACATAGTTCATTAAAGGCCAAACAATACATTGCTTTAATTGTGTTGACATCTATCTATCTCTCATCTATCTATCTATCTATCTATCTATCTATCTATCTATCTATCTATCTATCTACAGGTAGGTAGCCGTGTTGGTCTGAGTCGAAACAAAATAAAAAAATTCCTTCAGTAGCACCTTAAAGACCAACTAAGTTTTTATTTTGGTATGAGCTTTTGTGTGCATGCACACTTCATCAGTTGCCGAATTGCAACTCATTAGCAAGCTTAAAACCATGGAGCCACCTGGAATGAACAGAGACATAGGATTCTTATCTCATTATACATGATCAAGCTTTCCTTAGCACCTCAGCCCTTGCTTCCCCCCCCCCGCAAGACCAATTGCAGTCATTAACAGTCGTTAACAGTCATCAACAGGTTTACCACTCCTATCAGCCCATCACCCATTCCCATCACCCCCACCCTCTGAATATACATAAGGGTCTGGTGACTTCTGTTTCAGTGTATCTGATGAAGTGTGCATGACACGAAAGCTCATACCAAAATAAAAACTTAGTTGGTCTTTAAGGTGCTACTGAAAGAATTTTTTTATTTTATCTATCTATCTATCATCTATCTATCTACCATCTATTCTTTTAATTATAGGCAGTAAAGGAGGAATTGTCACCAGGACTCCAGCATGTAGAGAGGGAAGGTTTAACCTTGCATTCCCCAGTTGCAATCCCACAAAAATTGCCACCTGCATGTAGCATAGAAAAAACAAACAAACAACTCTCATTGCTGCCACTGGGAACTGTTTTCTGAGGTGAATAGCAGAAGTAGGGATTATTTTCTTAGAATCAAGGCTGGAGAACAGAGTGTTGAACACCACCTCACTGTCTGCAGTCTTGATAATAATCTATCCCCCACCAAGTATGCAATTACATTTAAAAAGTAATGCGTACTTTGACCCTCATTTTTGGATTCCATGGTTCAGACATGAAATGCTGAATCCTGTTCCAAGGTAATTCAAATTCTCCCACAAGAAAGAATGACTGCAGCGACTTTAGAATTATTCAAGTTTCTAAAAAGATGCAAATGTATTTCTTTGGCATTACTTACTCTGCCTTTTTAAAAAAAACATTCTTCACAAAGTACAGGTGAAACTCGGAAAAATAGAATATAGTCGAAAAGTGCATTTATTTCAGTAATGCAACTTAAAAGGTGAAACCAAGATATGAGATAGATGCATGACATGCAAAGCAAGATATGTCAAGCCTTTATTTGTTGTAATTGCAATTATTCGTCATTAGGCGAGTCAATTATAAATGGAATGTAATTAATGAAATGTAATAGCGATGTTTATTTTTGTACAGTAGTACCTCTACTTACAAATAACTCTACTTACGAATGTTTCTACTTACGAATGGAGCTCCGTCCGCCATCTTGGATGCGGTTTAGATAGGATTTTTTCTACTTACGAATTTTTAGATAGGGTTGCTTCGACTTACGAATTTTTTCTCCCAATGCATTCCTATGGGATTCGACTTACAATTTTTTTCGACTTACAAATGTGTGTTCGGAACGCATTAAATTCTTAAGTAGAGGTACCACTGTATTATTGTAACTATTTGTTTTATTACTGTGGAATTTCCAAAAGAAAGCATTTGTAAAAATTTAAAGAAAAAGAAAAAATAATAAGTTGCATTACTGAAATAAATGCACTTTTCGACGATATTCTAATTTTCCACGTTTCACCTGTATTATGTGAATTAGCAGAAAGGAAAGGCATGATAACAGGCACGGGAGATATTTTTCAGCACCTCCCCTCTGTTTCCCAAAACTCATGTACTATCAAGAACATCTTCACAACCTCAGGAGCTAGACTTGCCTTTGTTTTTAAACGCAACCTGGACAAATTTACAACGCTGATTTCTGCACCTCTTCCGTGTGTCAACAGAGCTACAGCAAACACAGTCCTGCCAATCCCAACCTGCCCCAGCAAATACCAGTAATATGCCGATCTGCTGCTCATATATTCTCCCTTGTATAAACCAAATGGATTCCTATTAAGGCACCAGGAATAACCAAAATGCCTTATATTGCTTTATACAGCAATGCATGGCAAAGTTGTCAGCAGGGGATGGGTATAACTTAGCAGTTTTTTCATTACCTGGCTTTCAGTTCAAGATCAAATCTGGGCAGAAAGTCGCCTGAACAGGAAGCATTTTTTGTCTGCACTGTGAGAGAAAATCCAGAGCCATGTGTAGGGAAGATGATGTTGTATCTCAGGGATGTCTGAAACAGAAAATAATGTATAGCACATATAACAGGGGCAACTACTTTATTACTGACAATAGCTCTGTGACTAAGTAGCAGAGGGACTTGTGGGCTAGGGGTGCCATTTACCAGAATGTTGACACAACCGGAACCTTTCACTTCCACACTGTAGTTTCCGGGGATGTTGGGCAATTCAACCTGTTGCAGCAGGACACTGTTGCTACTCGTCACCTGGAAAACCTTCTTAAAAGATCCCCCAGCACTGATCTCCACTGTATTTTCTGCATCTTTTGTGAAGGTCAGATTCCCAAACCGAGATAAAGCCAGCAGAGCCACAGGAGTGTCCTGGAAAGAATCATACATATATGGATTTTATATATCTATATAAATAAAGATGTGAATGTCCGTTTGTACAAAATCTACCGTACAATCTCCGAAAGTTCTTGACCAATTGCTTTGAAAATGTGACACAATGTTGCATTCGAATACGGGAGTGTTTCTATAAAATTAGATAATATAGATGTCACACCTGTGACAGGTAAAAACATATTTT
Source organism: Zootoca vivipara (assembly GCF_963506605.1). NCBI lineage: Eukaryota > Metazoa > Chordata > Lepidosauria > Squamata > Lacertidae > Zootoca > Zootoca vivipara. The sequence goes on along the minus strand of NC_083291.1, from coordinate 30,588,461 downwards.
TTGGAAAAACAGCACCATCTATTGGACGTCTAAGCAACACACGCTATACTGCTGTCCTTCTGATGCAAGCGCGCAGAGGCTGCTGGGAGTGGCTGGTTGGCGGCTCCTTCTGGGAGGACAGGGTCAGATCCTGCCCCTTCGGTGCCTCCGCCTCACCTCTCCCGGCCGCCTTCCCCATGTCTGCCTTGGAGAACCAACTGCAGCTGGCCCGTCTGCCCCCTCACCCATCAGGACCCGCTGGGGGAACTGGCCAGGCCCTCCCCAATATACACATGGGGTATGTGAGGGGGAGAGAGAGGGGGGTCAGGCTTGTGGGTTACGTCAGAGAGTATCATCATGGGATTGCCCTGGGAAATGGGGCCGCTGAGTGCAGGAGGGGCGTGCCTTTGGGAAGAATGGGGTGGAGTGGGGTTTCCACAACCTTTATTTTGGGGGTGGGTGGGGTGGGCGCATTTTCAAGAACACAGGTGGGGGGGGAGTCTTTTGGGAACTTACAGACTAATCCACAGCAATGCGTGGTCAGGTACAGCTTTATATATATATATATACACACACACACACACACACACACACAGTGGTGCCTCGCTAGACAAAATTAATTCGTTCCAGGACTCAATTCGTCCTACAAAAATTTCGTGTAGCGAGGCACCGTTTCCCATAGGAATGCATTAAAAGTCAATTAATGCGTTCCTATGGGCTCCGGGGGCCTGGCGGCGGCAGCAGCACTTGCTCTCTTGGCTCGGGGAAGGCAGGCAGGCGCTTGTACTCTTGCCTGTCTGTCTTCCCCGAGCCAAGAGATGTGTGTGCCACCGCCTCGCCCGACAGACCCGCCATTTGACAGGGCTTCTGAACCCCCATCAGATGCGGGCTCTGTTGGGCGGGGGGGGGGGGAGAGGAACGAAGGAAGAGAAAGCAGCCCTTTCTCTTCCTTCCTTCCTCTCCTCCTGCCGCCAACAGCTTTCCCCCCACCCCGCCCGACACAGCGCGGATCGGAGTAGAAGCCTGCTCCGATCTGCGCTGTGTCTGATGGGGTGAGGGGAAAGCGGGGCTTTCGGCAGCCGACGAAAAGTCCCCGCACCGGCGCGCTTCGGCTCTGGGTGACGGGGCCGAAGTGCGCTGGTGCGGGGGTGTTTCACCGGCTGCCTTCCCCTTGGCTTGGGGAAGGCAGCCAGCGAAAATGTCCCCGCACTGGCGCGCTTCGGCTCTGGGTGACGGGTGAGGCTTCTCCAGCCTCGTCCCATCCCCGCAGTGTCGGGCAGTGGGGTGGAGCAGAGAATCCTCCGCTTTCCCCCACCACACACTTCCCGGGATCAGACGAAGCTGGAGAAGCCTCATCCCATCCCCGCAGTGTCGGGCGGTGGGGGGGGGGAGCGGAGGATCCTCCGCTTTCCCCTACACACACTGCCCGGGGATCTGACGAGGCTGGAGAAGCCTCGTCCCATCCCCGCCTTGTCGGGCGGTGGGGGGGGGAAGCGGAGGATCCGAAAAGCCCCCGCCGCAGACTGGTTTGGCGGCGGGGGGAAGAACCCACTTCTCCCCCCCTTCTTCTCGTGCTACAGCCTTTGTGTTCCGCTGGTCTCTGCTGGTTGCCCCTCACCGGCAGAGACCAGCGGAACACAAAGGGGAACAAGCTGCAGCGCAGAAAGAAGGCAAAGGAAGATCAGCTGAGAGGCGGTGACAGCTGTCAGCGCCTCTCAGCTGATCTTCCTTTGCCTTCTTCCTGCGCTGCAGCTCATTCCCCTTTCGCTAGAGGAATGCCCTGTAGGTTTTGTGATCGGAGGTTTTTATGGCCACGCTTCGCAAGACGAAACCGCTTGACCGATAATGCTCAAATTTTGATACAACATCACATGCAAATGTCTGAAGGATCGCAGAAAGTTTGCTAAGATAGATGTCACATCTGCGCCTGGTAAAACCCCCCAAACCCCGTGTTTCAGAACACACAGATCAGATAAAAGTGCATGCTGGGAAATAGAACGGAGAATCTGCGTCCCCATCGGCTGCAGACAATCGGTGACATCACAAAATTCCACGGCAACCAACTCAAAACAGGCGTTATACAGCAACAAGGCAGCCGGGAGAACTGACTAGGCCGCAGCATAGCCCAGTTGGGATAACTGACTAGGCCACAGGCAAGAATCAACTGAATATAGGCCTTTTACAGGGCCCTGCCTTTGGGTAGGATAAATGTGTTGGGATGGGGTGGGGGTGATTTCACATAGCACACGTATGTAGGGGAGTCAGGGTTGGGACAGGGCAAAATTTTACAGAACACGCGTATTGGGGGGAATGATTGTGTGCAAAATGAAAGGGTGAGGAGACTCTGAAGGTCCATTTAACAGGAAAAGGTCCATTTAACACAAAAAGGCACAGCAAAGCGTGGCAGGGCCAGCTTTTGTGTGTGTGTGTGTGTGTGTGTGTGTGTGTGTGTGTGTGTGTATGGATATCTGGCTGAGAATTACGGAATAAGGAGGCAGAAGAACAAGGAAGTTCCTCACTGCTGGATGCAGTGTCTGGTATGCAATCAGGGGTAACCGCAATTGGGGAACCCAATTAATGTATAAGTTACCTGAGAGGAGGAGAAGCCTCCTAAAGAATTTTGGTTTGTGACCAGCCACCGTGCTATCTGTGAGCCGATTGTCAGGTCGTCCTGGGATAGGTTTGGTCGGTTAAGCCACGCCAGCAGTGCATAACTGGTGGTCAGAATCTCAAGAGATGATGCACGAGGGTAGAAAGAAGGGAACTGTTCTACTCTTGGCCTCCTTTCCCTTTCCCAGTACAGCAGACCACCTGAAGATGCAGAAGAGGCAATTAAGTTGTAGGGAAACAATGGTTATCAACGTACTTCCATGTCTAGCTTCCTGGCTTTCATATTGATCAGCAGCAACCAATCTTTTCTCAAGCGTGTGCCACAAGTTAAAGGTAAAGGTAAAGGGACCCCTGACCATTAGGTCCAGTCGTGACCGACTCTGGGGTTGCACGCTCATCTCGCATTATTGGCCGAGGGAGCCGGTGTATAGCTTCCAGGTCATGTGGCCAGCATGACAAAGCCGCTCCTGGCAAACGAGAGCAGCACATGGAAACGCCGTTTACCTTCCCGCTGTAGCGGTTCCTATTTATCTACTTGTATTTTGACGTGCTTTCGAACTGCTAGGTTGGCAGGAGCTGGGACCAAGCAACAGGAGCTCACCCCGTCACAGGGATTCGAACTGCCGACCTTCTGATCGGCAAGCCCTAGGCTCAGTGGTTTAACCACAGCGCCACCTGGCCACAAATTAAGGGCAAGACAAATCACTGCCTTGAAGTAGTTCTCTATCTAATCTGACAAAGTGAGGTGCAGGCAGCTGAATAGTTCTGGAGTTGTGGACATAATGTATCTTGATTTCAGTAAGGCTATTCCTGTGGAGAAGCTGGTAAAATGTGGGCTGGATGAGGTAACTGTTAGGTGGATATGGAGCAGGCTGACTGACCAATCCTAAAGAGTGCTCATTAATGGTAGCTCCTCATCCTGGTGAAAAAGTGACAAGTGGGGTGCTACAGGCTTCTGTCCTGGGCCCATTGGGGTTCGACATTTTTATAAACAACTTGGATGAAGGAATTGAGGGGATGCTCATCTCATTTGCAGATGACACCAAGCTGTGGGGGGAGCTAATGCCCCAGAAGACAGAATCTGGATTCAAAATGACCTTAACAGACTTGAGAACTGGGCCAAAACTAACATAACGAATTTTAATAAGGACACCTAGGTCTGCTTGTGCTAAAGTCATGGCTTATTTTCGCACACACTCATTTCTTGGTCAGTTATTGGGTTGCGTTCACGCTCGGGGGTACCACCAAAGCAGTGCCACTACAATATGGACCACCAAATTATTACAGCCTGTTGAATACCCTCAAACATTTCAGAGATGAAGCAGTGTCCCTGAATAGGTGGGACTATGGGCAGAGAACAGCCACCCTGGCATGGCTGAAGTAAGCAACCAAAATTTAAGCATACCTGCCAAGTTGCTGTCAGAGAAATAAGGGACTGGGCCAGAAACATCAGATCGCAAGTAGTGCTGCCGCCATTTTGGAACTGGGCGGAGCATGCTCAGAAGTGACTTTTGATGCTGCTTTGCCCAGTTCCAAAATGGCCGCTGCGCCAGAAGTTGCACTGCAGCCATTTTGGAACTGGGCAGAGCAGCATCAAAAGTCGCATCTGAGCATGCTCCACCCAGTTCCAAAATGGCCGCCGTGCCAGAATAAACCGGGGAAAAACAAAAAAATTCATTCTTTCCAGCTAGGAACAGCTGGGAAAATGGGGGTTTCCCGGGGAAAACGGGAGACTTGGCAGCCATGAATTCAAGGGGTGCCACTACTAGAAATCTAAACGTGTATGCAAGAAATTCCAGATGACAAATTTCATGGAGGCAAGCCACAAATCACAACAGTACACGACTTACCATTTCTAGTAGCAGATTTCATCAAGGCGTCCAAGAAATGTTTCTGTTTTTCTGCGTTGCCAGCTAAACCATATGTATGGGCCAGGAGAGCATTTTCCAACTTGCTCCTAACACGCCCATCAGAAGCAGCATCCAAGCAGGAGAGGCCAGCCCGCACCACAGGATACTAGAGTTTAAGAGAGATTGTTATATATTACCAAGATGGCCGCCGGCCTCTGAGGCAAGGCGAGGCAGCTGCTCTCAATGTTTTACTGTTTTATTGCCCTATTTTATTGTTTTATTTTATTGTTCCCAGTGGATGTGCTCTTTGTTTACTTCAGGTACTCAAGATTGATCAAGGAGACATGCAATAATGTGATTAATTAGAACTTTGGATGAAGGAGCACCCTTTACATTGTGTTATACCGTATTTTCCGCTCCATAACACACACACTTTTTTCCTCCTAAAAAGTAAGAGGAAATGTCTGTGCGTGTTATGGAGTGAATGCGTGGTCCCCGGAGCCAAATTGCCCAGGGGTGAAAAGCAGGCCGTGCTTTTTTTATTATTATTAGAAAGAGCTAAAGGCTAACAATAGGGAAAGAGGGTGTTTAAAGGAAGCCGCTCAACAGCTGATTGCAAGAGACTGGGGAGGGAGAAAAGGGACACTAGCTCCCTTCCCGGCCTGCCCCCTTGCCCCGCCCTCCATTGTTGAATGTTCTACAGAGGGAGGCTGTTTGTTTCCCCAGCACATGTGACTGGCTGATTAGATTATCTGTCTGGAAACTGTAGAAATGGCTCCCTTTCCTTTCCTAAAGAAGCTGCAGAACTGTGAGTTGAACCTCATTAAAAACAGGATTTTTTCCCTTTGCAATGTAAGCTCAACAACTTTGAGCTGATTCTCAAAAAAATGGAGCTTTCACCCTTTTCAAAAAAAGCTGCACAACTGTGAGCTGATCCCCCCTCCCAAACAGGGCTTTCTCCTTTTTCCCCCTCTAAAAATTAGGTGCGTGTTATGGTCTGGTGCATGTTATGGTCCAGAAAATATGGCAGTTAATTCAGATAATAAGGGAAGGTCCAAAAGAAAGGTTTGTTACATCTCCTTGGAGTTGGCTGGGATTCTATATTGACTTGATGCCCATTTCCTGGTGGTGTTATATAAGATGAAAGATCATGGAAACTGAAATGCAAGCGTGGAGTTTTAACACATCTTAAAGGAATTGCCTGAGGAATCTCTATGAAAACTAGAGTAATAGTAAATCAGTACCGAGCTCTTGAGTTTGCTCTCCTGTAGAGATGAAGTAATATAGGCCGTGAGTATGGTGTTTTGATCCGCTCCATCCTGTTTGCAAAGGAAATATCAGTTAAACAGGGGTGTAATAGCATAAAGTCCCCTCCCTAGAGAAATTTTGTTGGGCAGTCCTAAGTATACATTCTTGAGACTTAATATCCTTAAACGAAGAAGAAGAAGAGGAAGAGGAAGAGGAAGAGGAAGAGGAAGAGGAAGAGGAAGAAGAAGAAGAAGAAGAAGAAGAAGAAGAAGAAGAAGAAGAAGAAGAAGAAGAGGAGTAGTAGTAGTAGTTTGGATTTGATATCCCGCTTTATCACTACCCGAGGGAGTCTCAAAGGACTCTCAAAGTGGCTAACATTCTCCTTTCCCTTCCTCCCCCACAACAAACACTCTGTGAGGTGAGTGAGGCTGAGAGACTTCAGAGAAGTGTGACTAGCCCAAGGTCACCCAGCAGCTGCATGTGGAGGAACAGGGAAGCAAACCCGGTTCACCAGATTATGAGTCTACCGCCCTTAACCACTACACCACACTGGCTCTCTCCACACTTCCTATTGTCCTGCTGCTTTCTCTTCAGCACTCTTGGATTGCCATTCATTCCAATCTATTGCTAAAGAGTGAGTTTTCCCTTGGAAATGAGCAGGGCAAGAGGAAAACAGCTTGGACCTGTGCTTTTTAGGTATGGCACAAGTGGAAATGTAGATGAGTCCTCATCAGTGGGATTTAATTCTTCCAGATACCGGTAGCTACGCATAGACTTGCACTGTTTCTACTTGTATGAATTTGGTCTGCAAGTCCTCTCACAGCGTTGCAGGACAGAGGAGGTTTCACTGGGGCCCCAACGGAGGAATTCAAACTGCAGTGCCCTTCCTGATAGGCGGAAGGGGCATAAGCCCCCGCCGCCTCTCAGGAACCGGAGCCTAGCCTGCACCCTGCTTTGGCAAATGGGGATGCAGACTGGGACCTGGGCTGTGCCAGGGGGCAGAGTCGATGGAGCCGACAGTGGGCTTCCCCCAGAGCCACCCCCTGCCCATTTAAGCAGCCCATACCTAGGCACAGCCTGCTTGTTCTTGCACCGGGTTTCCCCACCCCCATGGTTTATGCTGCTAGTCAATGACTTTGCTGTGACTACTGTTCTTTATGGGGCCGGGTAGTAATTAGCCCACCGGGCTAATTGGCTCTGACCTGGTGGTTTTGCCTACCTCATAGCAATCGACACAACTGGTTGGGCATTGGGGCAATCCTTTGTTTTGGATGGAGGGGAGGTTGTAGTCTCCACCAGCCCCTCCCAAACACTGGGGTCTCCCGTTAAAGGGATCCGGGGGGGGGAGTCCACATGCCCAGGGGGGGCCGGGGGGGCACTCCCTCAGGCAGCGGTCACCCTATTTGATGTAAGTCTTAGGAACCCCCACCTGGATTGACCACGCATCACCTCTGGTGGGCAGGCCGGAAGTACTTTCGATTGCCCCATGCCCAAGCCAAACCTCTTTCATAGGTATTCAATGAAGTTGTGGCCTCTTTTGACCCAAAACCAGTCTCCTATTGGTCTCTTATTTATATGGGTTGGGGTATGGGAAGTCCGATGCCCGGTCCTGCAATCTTCAGATTAAAGTAGAGCTGTACTGAACAGGGAAGTTTTAAATGTGTGACATTTTAATGCAGGCATCCCCAAACTGCGGCCCTCCAGATGTTTTGGCCTACAACACCCATGATCCCTAGCTAACAGGACCAGTGGTCAGGGATGATGGGAATTGTAGTCCAAAACATCTGGAGGGCCAAAGTTTGGGGGTGCCTGTTTTAATGTATTTTAAATCTTTGTTGGAAGCCACCCAGAGTGGCTGGTGAAACCCAGCCAGATGGGCAGGGTACAAATAATAATAATAATAATAATAATAATAATAATAATAATAATAATAATTTCTTTTCCCCATTCATTGGGTGAGTGAACACAAAACAAAACCCTCCCAAAAGTTCATTGGGTAGAGATAATAGATTTATTTGAATTTTTTTTTAAGAAGGGACTGCCACATATCTCACATAACCTTACAAGGTGGTCAAGAGTTTTCTGTTTATTCCCTTGTTTCTTCAAGTGAGAAAAGACCCCTGCAACTCAGAGCAGCACAGAGCTCTCTACAGAGCCACCCACCGGCTGCACTTCCAGGAAACACACTGTAAGGTAAGTGACAACCCCTCCCACAAAATTCCAACAATTTTCTCCCCTCCCCCATGAGAAAGCATACCCCCCCCAACATATTTTCAGGAAATTGGGGGGGAGGAGTGTTTCAGTCCATTGTATTAAAAATCACACCCCTCAATAGGGGATGAACCTGTAACACACCAACAATTTCCATTTATACTTTTGTGTCCATTCCCACCTCTAAGGCTTGGTTGTAGATTTTCCCATCCGACTTGAAGCAGCCATCTGGCCCCTGTTTGCTTGAAATCCAGAGGAGAGCTTGATTCAGGATGTTTTCATCTATAAATATAACAGGCGAGCTCAGTCCAAATGCTTTGTAGACTAAGGTGGTGAGCCTAAAAGGACAAAGAGCAGAGGGGCATGGGATGAGAACAGCACTTGGCAAAGCAGGAATAAGTCTAGACCAGAGTCACCGCTTCCAATGCTTCAATATGCATAAGGGACTGTATCCATCAGGAATTAGGGAAGCAGGATAAACCCAGGCGAGGCGCTGATGAAAAGCTCAGCAGAAGGATGGGAAAGAACCGATTTATAGAAGACATAGAAGCCAACTCCTAGGGGGCCGAGGGGTCTTCACCCCCCCATTAAAATATGTGAGGGGGCAGGACCCCCCCCCAGTTGATGGGCATTGCCATTCAAATTGTGTCCGCGCACAGCATCATGTGATCAATTGTGTGGTAAGGTAAGGTAAGGTAAAGGGACCCCTGACCATTAGGTCCAGCCGTGACCGACTCTGGGGTTGCACGCTCATCTCGCATTATTGGCCGAGGGAGCCGGCGTATAGCTTCCAGGTCATGTGGCCAGCATGACAAAGCCGCCTCTGGCGAACCAGAGCAGCACATGGAAACGCCGTTTACCTTCCCGCTGTAGCGGTTCCTATTTATCTACTTGCATTTTGACGTGCTTTCGAACTGCTAGGTTAGCAGGAGCTGGGACCAAGCAACGGGAGCTCACCCCGTCACAGGGATTCAAACCGCCGACCTTCTGATCAGCAAGCTCTAGGCTCTGTGGTTTAACCACAGCGCCACCTGGGTCCCCCTAATTAATTCCTGGTTCATTATAAATATACAACTCCAGGATAAGCACAGAGTAAAGAAGGGAATTGGTATGTGTATGTTGGGAAGGTTTAATGTTAGAATGGCAAAGGAGAATAAGCGGTTCCTATTTATCTACTTGCATTTTGACGTGCTTTCGAACTGCTAGGTTGGCAGGAGCTGGGACCAAGCAACGGGAGCTCACCCCGTCACAGGGATTCGAACCGCCGACCTTATGATCAGCAAGCCCTAGGCTCAGTGGTTTAACCCACAGCGCCACCTGGGTCCCATCAATTGCGTGGTAAGGCTTACAATATTTTATTCAGGTTGGCAACCCTGGTAGCAGAGTTTCTCACTTGAATTTGTTTTTTGTTTTTTAAAGGATTAAGCCAGGTCGGCAAACTTTTTCAGGAGGGGGCAGGTCCACTGTCCCTCAGACCTTGTGGGGGGCCGGATCCACCCTCTCCTGAAAGCCCCCCATGAAAGGAAATCCCCTCCTGAAAGGACATCCCCGCTGCCACCACTCATGCCGCAGCCGCCGCAGCCGCCGCAGCCGCCACAGCCGCCACAGCTGCCGCTGCCGCCGCAGCCACCTCGTCTTCGGCAGCGCCGCCACCGCCCTCTGCCTCGGCCAGGGGTCCACGGGGCACAGAGCTAATGCTGCTGGCCTGGGCGGTGGAGGCAGCCTCCCTGCCACCGTTTCCTCCCACTTGGGTCTTGGCCATATGTGGCCGCCTCAGCAGGAAGGAAGGGGCGTCACCCAGAGGCGTCCGAGCTTCGGATTGGCTGCAGGAGCTTCCTGCAGCCAATCCGAAGCCGCGCCAGCATTGTGGAAGTCAGTCGCCGTGCCGGTTTAGCGCGGGGACTGACTGAGCGGGCGGCAGGGTCTGCAAGGTTCACGGGCCAGATTAATGAGCCCGGTGGGCTGCATCCTGCCCCCGGGCCTTAGTTTGCTGACCCCTGGATTAAGCAGTCTCAGATAATAGATCAATCAATGGATATTATTCTGTGAACCGCTTTATTCTGTGAACTGCCCTGAGACCCCTGGGTATAGGGCGGTACCGTATATAAATTCAAATAGTAGTAGCAGTAGTAGTAGTAATAGCAGCCAGCCAAAGTCAAATGGACCCAAATGGATTAGAACAGAGTTTCCCAAACTTGGGTCTCCGGCTGTTTTTGACATTTGGTCCTGGAAGCCCATCAGCCCCACGTCTGAAGGAGCAATGCCCTGCGATCTTGTTTCCGCTCGAGGCCTTAAAGCAGGCATCCCCAAACTGCGGCCCTCCAGATGTTTTGGCCTACAACTCCCATGATCCCTAGCTAACAGGACCAGTGGTGAGGGATGATGGGGGTTGTAGTCCAAAACATCTGGAGGGCTGAAGTTTGGGGATGCCTGCCTTAAAGCAACTTCACAGGTCTTACCAAAGATTTCCTTCTGCCTCCCTGCTACCAAAAGTACTGAAGGATCCATCAAAACGTCTGAATGCCATCTGCCTCTGGTATCCTGAAGTGGAAGAAAAATGTAGCAAACCAATTTTTTCAGGTGCTTTCCCCCTTTAACTGTCAAATACATTTCAAGTGAGGAAGATGGCAAGAACAGAGATCGCCTTCTCAGTGGTGGCATCCCAGCTATGGAATAGGCTCCCCTGGGAGGCTTGCCTGGTGCCTTATGTATTTAATTATGTGTCAGGTGGAAAACTTTCTATTCGCCTGTGTCCGTGAAAGCAAACAAAAACTCCTGGGCTCAATGTTTGCGTTGTGTTTTATTCTATAATCTGAGCTGCTAAATTGGTTTTATTTCTCCTTCACCAGGAGGAAAAGGTAAAGGGACCCCTGACCATTAGGTCCAGTCGTGACCGACTCTGGGGTTGCGTGATCATCTCCCATTATGGGCCGAGGGAGCTGGTGTATAGCTTCCAGGTCATGTGGCCAGCATGACAAAGCCGCTTCTGGCAAACCAGAGCAGCACATGGAAATGCCGTTCACCTTCCCGCTGTAGCGGTTCCTATTTATCTACTTGTATTTTGACGTGCTTTCGAACTGCTAGGTTGGCAGGAGCTGGGACCGAGCAACGGGAGCTCACCCCGTCACAGGGATTCGAACCGCTGACCTTCTGATCAGCAAGCCCTAGGCTCAGTGGTTTAACCCACAGTGCCACCTGGGTTGCCAGCAAATTGTTACGCAGCTCCCCATGAGATGATGGTGATGATGATTGGATTGATGCACTCCTCTAGATTTTGCAACACAATGTGCATATTGTTACAGAATGCATATTGTACCGGCGAATGCATGGGAAAGCATCTATTTTATGCAAAAGGTGTGCAAGAAATGTGTGCAACCTGACAGAACAGGCAAGTGCCCTATTTTATGCTCGTGCTATACCTTCATGTGCCGAAAGTAAACATGTATGGCTGCCTACGTTTCAGCCATTGAAACGAAAGAGCACTTGGCAGATGCCATCACAAATATCCACGGTTTTGAAAGTACTCACCAGCATTCAAATTTCTAATGATCCTGGATTTTTTTTCTTCCGTCAGCTGGTTTGTATCAGTCAGGTAGGAAAAAATATATAAATGGGACAAGAAGATGGCAATATTCTGTTCCGCACAACCGTAGGGCATTGGGAGAAGATTTTCAGCGTTCCTCATGGCTGTGCCCAGGATGTCACCTTGGGAGCAAAAGAATATGGGCATTTATGCACTGCATGTCACATAGGACCAAACTCCTAGGGGCCAAGGTCCTTCAGCCCTACCCCATAAAATAATTGGGGGGAATGGGGGCCCTCAAAATTGATGGGCATTTCAATTCAAATGGTGTGTGTGAGCTGCATGTTGTGATCGATTATGTGGGGGCAGGTCTCCAATAATTTTATTCAAGTTGGCACCCCGATTGTTACCGGTGCCTCTACAATGAATGCTGTTTTCATAATAAAATGATTGTCCACAAACCCACAGGGCAGGAAGCAAACCCATCTAGAAGATAGTTCTCCCTCACCTAGAATATCTGCAATTTTTATCTAATTCTGTCAAAGTTTAAAAAGGTATAATCACTGGGGGGGGGGAGTGGAATCCCTACAATACTAGTGTCTCCAAAGGGCTACAGGATAAATATTGCTCTTTTCTGAAGCACCAAAATGGGGTCCAAACCAAATCTTTACCCCAGCCAACTATCATGTCTGTAATTAATTCCTAAAGGTAAAGGTAAAGGGACCCCTGACCATTAGGTCCAGTCGTGACCGACTCTGGGGTTGCGCGCTCATCTCGCATTATTGGCCAAGGGAGCCGGCGTATAGCTTCCAGGTCATGTGGCCAGCATGACAAAGCCGCCTCTGGCGAACCAGAGCAGCACATGGAAACGCCGTTTACCTTCCCGCTGTAGCGGTTCCTATTTATCTACTTGCATTTTGACGTGCTTTCGAACTGCTAGGTTAGCAGGAGCTGGGACCAAGCAACGGGAGCTCACCCCGTCACAGGGATTCAAACCGCCGACCTTCTGATCAGCAAGCTCTAGGCTCTGTGGTTTAACCACAGCGCCACCTGGGTCCCCCTAATTAATTCCTGGTTCATTATAAATATACAACTCCAGGATAAGCACAGAGTAAAGAAGGGAATTGGTATGTGTATGTTGGGAAGGTTTAATGTTAGAATGGCAAAGGAGAATAAGCGGCAACTTTTGCCTTTCTCTGCACACTCAGGGGTGCTGAAGACTGCTGTGTATCAGCTCAAGGAATGACTTAGGGGAGACACCTCACAATTACAGTTGTACCTTGGTTGTCAAACACATTGGTATTCGTCAGTTTTGGCTCCCAAACGCAGCAAACCCAGAAGTGAGTGTTCTGGTTTGCAAGCGTTCTTTGGAACCCGAATGTCCGGCGTGGCTTCTGCAGCTTCCAATTGAGTGCAGAAAGCTCCTGCAGCCAATTGGAAGCCCCGCCGTGGTTGTCAAACATTTTCGGAAGTTGAACGGACTTCCGGAACAGATTCCGTTCAACAGCCAATGTACAACTGTACAGTGGTGCCTCGCTTAACGAATGCCCTGTAAGACGAAATTTTCGCTTAAAGAAAGGATTTTTCTAGTGAAGGTTGCCTCGCTAGACAAATTCATTTTACAAAAAATTCATCTATCGAATCATGGTTTCCCATAGGAATGCATTGAAATTCAATTAATGCGTTCCTATGGGCAAAAAAAAAATCAAAAAAATTCAATGCATTCCTATGGGATTCGCTAGACGAATTTTTCGTTATAAGAATAGACCCGTGGAACGAATAAAATTCGTCTAGCGAGGCACCACTGTATATTGATGGAGCAATGCCATATTGGGGGGGGGGGCGGGGAAATCACATCAAATATGAAATGTCACAACAATCTTACACAAGGCGCAAATAGGAAAGAAAGATTTCAAGTATGATAACATTCTAAGAACTTACCAAGGACATAAAGTGTAGCTTTTTCTGATCCAGTCACCAGATTCGAAGGCAAGTTCAAGGTTATTGTTTCAGAGACTGGTGTACCTAAGGATTTAGAGCAATAAATAATGGGGATTGGATGTGGATCCTTTTCCAACATTCTTTATATAGCATGGGAACCATTGTCATAGCTTTTAGGTGAAGAAACTGGCAAATGGTGGTAATGGAGCCGAAATTAATTTACCCACCGGTTATAATTGGATAGCCAGTGAATATTTGACTTCAGTATTTAGGTCTAATCTACACTATACATTTAAAACATTCTTATACCACTTCAACAGTCATGGAGGATCCTGGAAACAGTCGTTTGTTAAGGATGCTGGTGTCAGGGTTGAGCCAGACGAGGAGGAGTGGTGGCCAGCCTCCCACCCACCCCCCGGGGAGAATGCCCCCACTGGGGAATCTGGGGATAGGGAGGAATTCATACCTGGAGAAGACTGGTGGCAGCACTCCTCGGAAGAGGAAGAATCAGATAGGGAAGAGGGAAGACCAGAACAGGAGGAGGAAGGAGTCGAGGCAGATTTCTATGCATGTAGCGCTTACCTTTTACGCAGATCAGAGAGCTCTGGGTCACCTCCTTCTTGATGCCTTCAGGCTGGATGACAGAGGAAACAGTAAGATGAACAATATAGAATGCATATCCACCCACCCCACCCACCCACCCATTTTCTATACCACCCAAGGATTAACTGCCAGAGTCGTCTTGTGTGTGGGGTAGAGATCCAAGCCTTACAGGCATAGCTGCCAAGTCTCCCGTATTCCCCGGGAAATCCCCGTTTTTCCAGCTGTTCCTAGCTGAAAAAACAGATTTTTTTGTTTCCCCCCGGTTTATTCTGGCGCAGCGGCCATTTTGGAACTGGGCGGAGCATGCTCTGAAGCGACTTTTGATGCTGCTCTGCCCAGTTCCAAAATGGCTGCAGTGCGACTTCTGGAGCGATGGACATTTTGGAACTGGGAAAAGCAGCACCAAAAGTCACTTTTGAGCATGCCCGCCCAGTTCCAAAATGGCGGCAGCGCTACTTCCTGCCTGCTACTTCCGCCCGGTCCCTTATTTCTCCGACAACAACCTGGCAGGTATGCTTACAGGGCAGGGCAAGGAAGCAGAGAGGTCAGGGCTGCACAAATGAATCCAAGCCAGTCCTCTTGCCTGTAAACCTTTGCAGCCCCAACCTCTCCACCACTAAACAGCTCTGGTCGCTAATGTGTACCACTGTGGTCCACGAAACCCTTTCCATCTCTTGCAGATGCCAAGGTTTTCATGCTCACCTCAACCAAAACCGCCTTGACCATGGTGTCCCTTCGTCCTTCACTCAGCTCAGTTCCTTTGGCTTCAGCAGTGACAGTGAAATTCACCATACCTGAAAGAATGAATGGAAAGAAAACTTACATACGGGGTGGGAAGCCAGCTTTTAAATTTGTATTCAGAATCAGAAGGATCTTTATTTGCACCAGACACTAGCCATATCAATAAAATAAAATAAAACGTACTGAAGATACAGGTAAAAACTTAACTATTTTGGAGGTTTACATCAATACAGTGGTACTTCGGGTTACAAACGCTTCAGGTTACAGACTCCGCCAATCCAGAAATAGTACCTCAGGGTAAGAACTTTGCTTCAGGATGAGAACAGAAATTGTGCTCCGGCGGCGTGGCGGCAGCAGGAAGCCCCATTAGCTAAAGTGGTGCTTCATGTTAAGAACAGTTTCAGGTTAAGAACGGACCTCTGGAATGAATTAAATTCTTAACCAGAGGTACCACTGTAATGAAATAATAGATCTTATTCTAATTGCCCCCACTAAAAACCTTGCAGTTTTGGCTGTCACCTGATCATCTTGATCTACTAAATGAAAGGTCACAGTAGCAATGGTTGAGCATGGACAATAATAGAGGGGTAATAACCTCACCCCTCAAATCTTTGTATTTAATTTGTATTCATCTGGTGACAATTTGTTAAAAATTATGAAAAACCAATAAAAACAACCAGCAAAAAAAGCAAAGCACAAACTTGCATCTAAAGTCCAAATTGTCACCACCATGGCACTGAAGCAAAAACAGCATATAGATATTCCCTTGTATGCTGCATGTTTGAGATAACTAATATACAAATCCTATATAATAATATGCAAGTGTCTCTGCGTCCAGTCCCTGTGTCCCTGTGTCCGCGCTACTGCACATGTGCCCCATGGACACAGGGATTGGACGCAGAGACAATATCTCGGTCGCGTGCCCAGGACACTCTCATGCGGCGCCGGAGGCTGTGCTAGTGGGCCGCTCCCAGCGCCGGCCTCCATGGGCACCTAGAGGGTCCCCGCCCCCGCCGCACCGGCTTCAGCCCCGGGACAGCCATGGGCGCCCCCGGAGCCACCTTCATCACCAGCCTCCGTTGTTCTGGTGAAGGAAGCAGGCGGAGGCGGAGGCGGTAACAGCAGCAGCGGGAGCAGCCTGGCCCGAGCGTGCCTCACCTTCCCTGGCCTCTGCCGATCCTGAGCTCCTCGCCCTCAGGGGGCTGGCCTCCATGGGTGTCTAGAGGCTGCGGAGCAGTGACGGAGGAGCCCGTGAGAGGAGCGGCAAGGCCGTGGCCTTCCCTCCCTCTCTGCACTCGGCCGTGGGGCACGACAGGAGAGCGAGTTTGTTTACTTGCGTTCCTGGCGCGCCCCGCGGCCGAGCGCAGAGAGAGAGAGGGAAGGCCGCGACCCCGCTGCTCCTCTCACATATCTTCTAGTGCCCGTTTTCTAAACGGGCTGAATGACACTAGTCATTTATAATGTACATAGGGCATTCCTAGCAGTAAACAGTAGCAGCTCATTTCTTGCTCGAAGCCATAAGGATTATTAGAGTTTCTGATTTCATTTATCATTTCATTTCATTAAAAATTTATTTTTCTAAGTTGCAATTCAGGGAGAAATTCAAGAAAGTCAGAGGAAAGCAAAAATCTCAAAATTCTGCAAGAGAAGGTGATTACCCAGTCTTTGAGGGCGAATTCTCCAGGTGTAGGATTGTGTTTCATTCGCACAGATTCTTACGGAGTTGTTCCCTGGAGACAGCTTTTCTGCTTTGAAATTCTGAGACTCTTCCAGCTCAACATCTAACTGAGGGGGGGGGGGGGAAACGACAATAGTGTTGTAAGTTCGTGGAGTTGCCAGGCCCCCCCTCCTACTTCTGGGGTGCCAGACATTGAATTTAGCATGTTCAAATATGAGGCGTTTTTTTAAAAAAAATAAAAAAGCCAGGTTGGCTTCCTGATGAAATAATCGCCTGAAGAGATGGACCATTAAGAGAACGCAAAAGATAGGGTGATGGCGCATCAGAAAGGTCATCAGAAAGGCACACAGTCTCGTCCTGGAAGCTCACACCACTTGGCGACTGGGGTGGTGTGTAACAATATAAATAAGGAGCTGCCATGTGCCAAATAAAACCTTGATTGTACTACTGCCATCTTGACTTGGGAGCAAATTGCAAGCAGTACCGGATTTCACCCTGTGGAGTCCCCATGGCAATCGAAATCTCGACATGCACACCCCTCACAAATTATCTAGAGGAATAACATTGAACTAGGAAAGCTTGATTGTCATTTTCTTTCAAGATCAAATCTGGCCTGGGAGAGCGGAGTGCTGACTGACTCCAGCTACAAAAGCTGAGGCTGTTGAACAGATTCTTGGGCTGGAGTATTGTTTACAGGGGGGTTGAGAGAGCTGTTGCTGTTGTTGATATTGTTGTTATAGCTTTAGTTTAGAGAGAACAGGAAAGCACCCAAGGAAAGTGAGGAAAGGATTGTGGATTCTTCAGTTGCAGCTCTCCTAAATTATATAAGATGCCAAGTCATAATAGCAGCTAAAGCAAGTTTTTTTTTAAAAAAATAAAATAAAATTTGCCTGCAGGGACAGGGTTTCTGTGATGTGTTCCACTTCTGTGTTTTGCTACCCTGTTATGTATTCAGTGGTCTGTGTTTGCCTGAGCTTGAGTCTGGCCTAAGTATTCTGAGCTCCTGTGTTTCGATACATGATGTTCAATCACAGAACATTTCAGGATTTGGGCCTCTGCCACCGGCCCTTGAACTCTGAGTTGTGATTTGCAGCTTGGAAGTTTAGACAGCCAATCATGTTGGGAGTGGGAGTGGCCCAGGCTTCAGGAATGTATATAAGCAGTTGCTTTGCCCCTGTTTCCCAGTTATGTAGTTCAATAAAGGTTCTTGCTGTTATCGCTGTGTCTTGCCTTGTGGGAACCCACCTACACTTCATACCCAGTATCAGATTTTAAGAGCACTAACTGGGGGCAGAAGAACGTACCTCAATGCAGTAGCTCAGGTAATTGAAGACATTGGCTTTTAAAAGGAATTCTTCCCCTTGGATAGTGGAGTAGGGCAAAGCCATATCAAGAAAGAATATCTGAAAAGCTGTCAGGGAGGCCATTTCTGAGAGGCCGAACCCAATGTTGTCGTTCATACAGAATGCATTGGCTTCCCAACTAGTGATGGTGTCCGGCACAGTGTACGAGAGATTGGCTTTCCCACTAGAACTGAAACATAAGAGGACAAAATTGTAAACTCTTTTCAAATGGATCTGTGTCTACAATTAAACTTGTTACTAATATAAGCTTCATACCATATAAGAGAAGACTAAGAGCCCTCTAGTCAGACACTGGAGTGCATATGCCCCAAATATCTTTAAATATTAAAATTAAAATATTGTGGGTGGATTTTCCACTGAAAGCTGTTTCTAACAGTAGCAGCTCCCAAATGTATTCAACAAATATCCCATACGGTACAGTGCAGGGCTCTACAGCACTTGAGTGTGTGTGTGTGTTTTCCAACAAGTTGCCCAAATATCTATAAATAAAACGAGCAATAAAAACCATAATGAAGAAAGGATTATCCCGCTGAATGAGATTCTAATAATTCTCTTAACTTTTTTTCACACAAGGACTCTTAAACGGAATCCAGAAAATGAAAATGAAAATAACAAAAACAGAATAGGAGAAAGACTCACTCAACCCAAAGCAGCTGCCAAAAGAATATTTCAGGAAAGTAGGTTCTCAATGTGCTTGTACCCCCAGCTGCAGCACTAAAACCAACTTTTGCTGAAAAACAAAGAAAGGGCAAAATGAAGAGAGAAAATTGAGTTTTGGCTTCTATAACAGAAATAGTACTTGTTACAGGTAGGTAGCCGTGTTGGTCTGGCGTAGGCGAAACAAAATATTTTCTTCTTCTTCCAGTAGCTCCTTAGAGACCAACTAAGTTTGTCATTGGTATGAGCTTTCGCGTGCATGCACACTTCTTCACGAAAGCTCATACCAATGACAAACTTAGTTGGTCTGTAAGGTGCTACTGGAAAAAATAGTACCGAAGAGGTTTAGTGTTTAATGGTGAAATTAATGCTTCACATTAAAAGGACATCAAGCAGGAATGATGTTGAAACTATGAATAACCTCCTTTTGCCAGCTCTAAGGGTCATGATACATTAACATGGCACACTACTGCACAAGTTGCTGCCAATATACAAAACAAGATTTCAGCCTGGGAAATAGTGATAGCCTTCAATACGGGATTTCCTCTAAATTTTGTTACCTTTATCAGAAACTCTGTGGCTGCTATGTCTGTTGCGGCCAAATGAGACATGACATTTGTCACATGAGGTGGACTTTTAAACACATTACCAGTGTGGTGGGGTCCTGTTCCCTGAACTGGACTGAGATCATGGCGTGAGAGGCAGGAGGCATTAAGACTTTGCTCTCACCTTGATCTCAGTTGGAATCCCACAATCCCCATGCCGGCTGCTCACAATGGGACAAAAGCTTTCATTGGTGTTGACTGTTCATTAAAAACAGTTACCTGGTTACAGGGAACCAGGCAGAGGGCCTTCTCGGTAGTGGCACCCACCCTGTGGAATGCCCTCCCACCAGATGTCAGAGTGAAAAACATCTACCAGACTTTTAGAAGACATCTGAAGGCAACCCTGTTTAGGGAAGCTTTTAATGTTTATTTTAATATTTTATTGGAAGCTGCCCAGAGTGGCTAGGGAAACCAGGCCAGATGGGCGGGGCATAAATAATAAATTATTATATTATTATTATATAAAAAGAAAACGTAGCCACATCTAGTACGATTGTCTCTCAGTGTAGGTAAAACTAATAAGGGGGCAATCATCATGATATCGCTATGGTTTTGATAAATAATAGCGAGTCTAAGCATTTTCTTTTTTAAAACAAGCAAAACTTTGGAGGGAGGTTGAATCTTATTTTATGCCTTGCAATGCGCAAGCATGACACCATCTGTGCTGATAAAGATCATAGAAAGGCCTTCACCTGAAAGGAACATATGAATTGTCTGTTTCGCTTTACGTGTGAAATGGATCGAAACAATCGGCCTAAAACAGAACAGCCCACCACCCTTAAAACATTTCAATGAGTCCTTCTCCAACCTTCATCCATAATGGGATTATCATCAGGATAATCAGGTGAAATCTTCTTGCATTCAAAGTCGCTTTGGCATACAAAGGGCTTTTGTAGTGTAGAGTTGGTGAAAACCTTGAGACCCAAGCTCTTAAAAGGAATAGATAAAATGCTGTTTAAGCGATTTCTTTAGACAACCAACCCTACCACATTTTCTAAGACCTTCTCGTTGATAATATGGTTCTTTCTAGGGGAGGTAAATTATTTATCCAGGGTACCACACATATTTCAGGCCACCTCACTGGTTCTTCACATACTTTTATAACTTACTAACTGGGCTTAAGGGGGGGGGGGAGTGCCGTTAGATGACCAGTGTTGATTACATTGCTACAGTCATTTTCTCATGAAAACTGAATCCATCTATTTCAAGAAGAGGTGATCTATAATACAAGGGTGATCTATAATAAAAGACGCGGGTGGCGCTGTGGTCTAAACCATTGAGCCTCTTCGGCTTCCTGGTCAGAAGGTCAGCGGTTCAAATCCCCGCGACGGAGTGAGCTCCCGTTGCTCTGTCCCAGCTCCTGTCAACTTAGCAGTTTGAAAGCATGCCAGTGCAAGTAGATAAATAGCTACTGCTGTGGCGGGAAGGTAAATGGCATTTCCATGGGCTCTGGTTTCTGTCACGGTGCTCCGTTGCACCAGAAGTGGTTTAGTCATGTTGGCCACATGACCCAGAAGGCTGTCTATGGACAAACACCGGCTTCCTCATCCTGAAAGTGAGATGAGTGCCACAACCCCATAGTCACCTTTGACTGGACTTAACCATCCATGGGACCTTTACCTTAAAAGAGCACCACTCATGCTCACCTCTGCTCTAGATCATAACTGGTTTTCAATACTAGCTATATACAAGTTGCCCTACCCAAAAGCAACAGTGCCAGTCCCAATATAAGCATAGAGACAAACATACCATGAAAACATCATAGACATTGCCGTCATCGGTCACATTCACAGGTATGTAGTATTGACCCTCAAAGAAATGATTTTTCAGCTCAACGCATGGCTCTTTAGGAGTATCGTCAAGGTTCATCCCATTATAATAATAGCCATAAAGTTCTAGATAAGGAAGGCGAGAGTACACCTGGTGAGAAATGAATAATGAACACAGATGAGACCTGGAGGAGCATAAAAGCCTGCCTTACACGAGCAGTGACAGTGCTTTTTTTCCCCCCCTCTGGGGGGATGCAGGGGGATGTTGTTTAGTCGTTTAGTCGTGTCCAACTCTTTGTGACCCCATGGACCAGAGCACACCAGGCACTCCTGTCTTCCACTGCCTCCCACAGTTTTGTCAGACTCATGTTGGTAGCTTCGAGAACACTGTCCAACCATCTCATCATCTATCGTCCCCTTCTCCTTGTGCCCTCCATCTTTCCCAGCATCAGGGTCTTTTCCAGGGACTCTTCTCTTCTCATGAGGTGGCCAAAGTATTGGAGCCTCAGCTTCACGATCTGTCCTTCCAGGGAGCACTCAGGGCTGATTTCCTTCAGAATGGATAGGTTTGATCTTCTTGCAGTCCATGGGACTCTCAAGAGTCTCCTCCAGCACCATAATTCAAAAGCATCAATCCTTCGGCGATCAACCTTCTTTATGGTCCAGCTCTCACTCCCATACATCACTACTGGGAAAACCATAGCTTTAACTATACGGACCTTTGTTGGCTAGGTGATGTCTCTGCTTTTTAAGATGCTGTCTAAGTTTGCCATTGCTTTTCTCTCAAGAAGCAGGTGTCTTTTAATTTTGTGACTGCTGTCACCATCTGCGGTGATCATGGAACCCAAGGTCTCTGGTTCCTCTGCCCCTTCGAAATCCAGCTTGCACTTCTGGGAGTTCTCGGTCCACATACTGCTTAAGCCTGCCTTGTAGAATTTTAAGCATAACCTTGCTAGCGTGTGAAATGAGCGCAATTGTGCAGGGGTATGCATACCTCTAAACATTTTGTGAATCTAGGTTTGGCCTCATTGAGGGGCAGTATTTCAATATGAGTAGGAAAATGAGAATATCCCTAGGGGGAAAAAGCACTGAGCAGTGATATCTACAAGCAAACATCAAGATGGGCATTCCAGTTATGGAGATACTGAAGGTTTATAGGTAAAATCATTCTTATTCTGTGTGCCCTTTATGGCTTAATATATGAGTGGAAAACTGTTCCTTCTTATTTTTCATCAGCAGTTGAAGCATGCCTGGAACACAACGTAGTAAAAGCTTTTTTTATAAGCAAGACCTATTTAAGTAATATTTTCCAGTGCATGTTAGAATATTGCACCTTCTTCTATATCCCACAGCTGGGATGAGGAGTCAAGGAGATTTCATATGGTTGTAATAGTCTTTTTCTCATTCCTTGCAGAACTGAATAGCTTCATATGCAAATATGGTTATCATTACTGTTCTTCTCTTTGAAAAACATTTGCAGAAAATGCCATCCTGCCGCAGGTGTGTCAAGGAAAATGTATGGGCTGCCCTCGAGAAGGTCAATGAACAGAAATCTCTAGAAAAAATTGGTGCTTGGCCCACATTAAGGAGCCTCTTGGTTCCCAGTTTCCAATGGGGAAAGATAACATGCCTGTTCTGTTCTTGGTTTCAGGTAACAGTTTCTGGAAGCCTCAAAGGAATTTGGTATTTGTTATGTACTGAGCTGAATCCTAGAACAATAGGATTCAGAATCAGCGGGAGCTACCCAATCCAACTCCAGGTGGAAGTGAATCCGCAACCTGATTGGCCTGCTGCAGCAGCCAATCAGGCTGCAGGCAGAAGTCAATCCATAATATAATTGGCCCACAGGTGTAGCCCTGAAGTAGCCAATCACGCAAGGCCCATTGTGTAAATAATGTATATAAGCAGATGGTTTGGGGAAAAGAGCGATTCGTCTTCTCTTCTCCTCCTTGATGACTATGAGCTGAATAAAGAGCATGAAATTCACTCTTGACTCCGAGTATATTTCAGTATTATTACCTAAACCTCCTCAAAATCATAAACAGGCTGCATTAAAAAAAAAACCTATTCTTCAAGGTTCTCTCTTTGTACCTCCTCCTCCTCATGCTCACACAGAGTTCTCAAGGATTATGGCACCCATATCTTTAAAAAATGTGTCTAGAACAGAACAACCCAGGATACAGCAGACCAAAATACAAGTTTCTCTTTAAGGGTTTCGCACAGAGTTTTACTTCGGAATACAACAGGGGAGATTTCTGGTGCCAGAGGAGTAGACAACCTGATTCTGTGCTCATTTCTATAGATGGTGGCTTTCAGGGGTGGGGCCACTGAAAGTAGATCTAATACTTGGAATGGCTCTGGGTTCACGGTGCATCAAAAACCCAGGACTTACGCTCTCAGGAGTCAGATCTTCTCCAGGCCTCAGAAGCAGAACGCTCTTATCCACAGCCCGCAGGGCACAAAATGAGTTGCTGGCAGCTTTGAGGTTAAGGCCAATTTCTGAGGCAGGCAGTGCTTCTTTCTTAGAGAACTGCAGGCTGACCTGGAATTGAATGGAGATGTCAGATGTCTGTCAGGGGATCATCTCAGAAGTTACTGTGGTACAGTCCCCACCCATAGCTATTCTGTCTGCTGCGAAAGCCTACTTAACCGCTGTGTATTCCCCTGGCAATTATCACAAGATATAAAATGTCTGGACTGTATGACCATTATAACATGGCATGAGCTCTTCTCAGATTAGGTACAAGCCACCAACGACTCATTAGGATTTTAAATCGTGCAAAAGGTACATGGATTAGGCAAGATACATAGCTACTTTTAGCTTATTTTCAGCCATCCGTAAGACATGCCAATCATTCCACTTCCAATAAACCTTTCCTATTTGACTTTTGTGCTCCTTGTCAGCATAAACAGAGAGTTAGGGATAGAAAACACCCTTTACTCTGAGTGGGGAACAGACTGATCAGCTCTTACCTTGTTTCTGAAGCACTTTTGAACCTCAAAAGAGATGCTATCAGCGATCAGCTCGCCCTGAGGATGCAGAGTGTAAACCAATAGCCTTGCTCTGGGAGCTGATCTTTGGTTAATCATCAGTGACACTGAGAATCTGCTATATCGTCCAGCTGTGAGGAAAATCATGAAATTGAAGGAGTCAAGGAAAGAGGTCAGGAGAAGCTGATGAGCCAATAAGTTGACTGTCATGTACAAAATTAAGACGGAAGCCCCACTGGGACCTTAGCATTGGTGGTCTTGCGGTCTCCCCTCAGATGGAACCAACTGATGTGCAAGATAATTGGGGGTGGGATTGTACTTCATAATCGCACACTTTGCCCCCTAGCAAAGCTCCCATTGCTGGTTTACGCACTACAGAAAAATTGATCAAGAATTAATTCAGGTCCATGACAGCTAGGGATGTGGAGAAGAAGTGTTACTAGTGTCACTGTAACTCTATATTTTCCTTGAAATTCCTCAGATGGTTCAATCAAAGAAGAATATCCAAATTCATGCTGAATCAAATCATTATTATATCCGCTGGACTAAGTGACAATCAGCCACTCTGTGGACTCAGCTACACTGGTCAATTATAACGGTAAAATGGATTATAAAAATATAACACCAGATGGTGCTGTAGAGCAGTGATCCAAAGTCAATGGTAAATTACATCGGGAGCTGTATATTTTTATAGTGGTTTTTTCCACAGCATGTACATCCAGCCTGTGACTTACCCTAAGATTTATGAATGGAATTCCTTTTTAAGAGAAAGGTCATGCTAGGAACCATTCTACAGGTCTGCTGATTGTTTCTCCAAGACTGCCAAAGACCTTCATTTCTCCACCATCAATGAACAGAATTAGACCACTTACCCTTTATTCTGACTAGGCGTTCACCCCCATCAACAATCCTACCATTTGTCATCATCTGTATGCAAAAAAGAAACCAAAGCGTAAATAATTTTTGCTAGAAATAAAACATTTTGTTTTGCTATTCCAAGATGGTGCATATGAGTTATATATACAATTTCATATTTTGGAAGGCTTTTCATGGTCAGAAAACTGCTGAGAATGTTAGACATAGTAATGTAGAAATTCTCAGCTGGGTTTCTTCTTTCTCTTTTTTATAATTTTTATTAGATTTTCTGTTTTACAATTTAGAATATTCATTTAAATATCCTTACAATATCAGTGACTTTCCTTTTCTTTCCATGGTTCATTTTCCATACCATAAATCCCTGCATACTTTACATAAACTAAACCTTTCAGTATTCCATTGTTACAACCATCAAAACTTACTTACACTGTTGAATTTATCTTAATGCTACCAAAATTTTCAAGTGTACACAATTTCCCCCCATATATTCAACAAACATTTTCCAATCTTCTTTAAACGTATGTTCTTCTTGTTCTCTTATTCTATATGTTAAGTCTGCAAACTGCACATATTCCATCAGCTTAAGTTGCCATTCTTCTTTAGTTGGGACTTTGCTCGTTTTCCATTTTTGGGCTAACGAAACACAGGCCGCAGCAGTGGCATACATAAATAACCTTTTTTGACACCTGGGAATTTCCGTCTGAATTATCCCCAACAAAAAAGACTCTGGGTTTTTTTTTTTGGGGGGAAGGTACTTTTAAACAGCCCCCCCCAGTTCATTATGGATCCTTTCCCAATACTCTTTTGCAAGTCCACCACACCTGAAAAAACGTCCCCTCAACCTCCTTGTATCTCCAGCACTAATCTGATTCAGTCTTATACCTCTTAGCAAGGCTACTTGGAGTTAAATACCATCTGTAAATCATTTTCATGTAGTTCTCCTTCAAAGAATAACTGTGCACTGCCAACGCACCTCCGTCATGGCCTGCCACATTACACTATTAGTATTCCAGCTGCATTCTCTCTACCCAATGCCAAGTCCCTTGGGTTCTGCTCAGAATCTCATTGGTAATTTCTGGACAGCACAGCAAGGGTGTCTTGAAAATTCTTCAAGAGCAGGGCAATTCTCTTGTTTCCCACTCCTTTAAAATATCTTCTTTAAACTATCTCATTGTCAATATTTCCTTCCCTTAGTAGCTACTCCCCTCAGCAAACACCAGAGGGTTGAATTTGATAATTTACACTTGAGAACAGGTCTTCAAGACTCTTCAGTCGCCCAACTGGCACCAGTTACTAAGTGGCTCCCCGCATCCACCCAACACAGTGCCATTCCACCTGGCCATTCTGTAAATTTAATGCACCAGAATTGTTTTTCCGCATTGCTGCTATTTTAAAGAATTGTATACCGCCCTTGATCCAAAGATCACAGGGCGATTCACAACATAAAAATACAAAATGATAACATAATCCTATATAATAATGTCCAAGATGTCCCTGCGTCCAAGCTGTCCCGTGTGTCCCTGGGTCACTGCGCATGTGCCCCAGGGATACAGGGATTGGACAGCAGAGACTGCGCGCGCGCACTCTCCCCCCCCCTCTGCCTCCTCCAACCGCCGCTCCTGCCGGACACCGCCTCACTGCAGGGCACGTCAGGGAAGCGAGGGTGGAGGCCGGTGAAGGCCTCCTCACAACCCTCCCTGGCCATGAGGAGCGGCGGTTGGAGGAGGCAGGGGGGGGAGAGTGTGCGCGTCCTTCCTGTCGGCGGCTGCGGGAGAGGAACGGAGGAGGAGAACACAGCGCTTTCTCCTCCTCCGTTTCTGTCCCCCTGCCGCCAACAGCAAGGACAGGTCCCAGGGTTCGGAGAAGCGCTGCGCAAGCGCTTCTCCGAACCCTGGGATGTCTTCCTGTCGGCAGCTGCGGGAGAGGAACGGAGGAGGAGAACGCAGCGCTTTCTCCTCCTCCGTTCCTGTCCCCCTGCCGTCGACAGCAAGGACAGGTCCCAGGGTTCGGAGAAGCGCTGCACAAGCGCTTCTCCGAACCCTGGGATGTCTCCTTGCTGTCGGCAGCTGCGGGAGAGGAACGGAGGAGGAGAACGCAGCGCTTTCTCCTCCTCCGTTCCTGTCCCCCTGCCGCCGACAGCAAGGACAGGTCCCAGGGTTCGGAGAAGCGCTGCGCAAGCGCTTCTCCGAACCCTGGGATGTCTTCTTCCTGTCGGCGGCTGTGGGAGAGGAACGGAGGAGGAGAACGCAGCGCTTTCTCCTCCTCCGTTCCTGTCCCCCTGCCGCCGACAGCAAGGACAGGTCCCAGGGTTCGGAGAAGCGCTGCACAAGCGCCTCTCCGAACTCCAGGATGTTCTAGCGCCAGTTATTAAACGGGCTGAAATACACTAGTACATAATAAAAAATTAAAAAATCCATAATTTTAAAAATTCATTAAAAAACCCAATAACCTCAATTATCCAAGAACAAATTATATTGCAGGCTTAACAATACAAACAGTTCCACTTACAAGTAGACCATGTTGTTAAAGGGGGAAAGCCAAGGCTGCAAAGCCCTGCCAATACACTGCCCCTAAATGGCCTCTGCCCAGTATACCTGAAAAAGCGTCTCCACCCCCATCGTTCAGCCCGGACACTGAGGTCCAGCTCCGAGGGCCTTCTGGCAGTTCCCTCACTGCGAGAAACAAGGTTACAGAGAACCAAGCAGAGGGCCTTCTTGGTAGGGGTGCCTGCCCTGTGGAACGCCCTCCCATCAGATGTCAAGGAAATAAACAACTACCTGACTTTTAGAAGACATCTGAAGGGAGCCCTGTTTAGGGAAGTTTTTAATGTTTGATGTTTTATCGTGTTTTTAATATCCTGTTGGAAGCCACCCAGAGTGCCTGGGGAAACCCTGCCAGATGGGCGGGGTATAAATAATATATTGGTAGTAGTATTAAAGGTAAATGGTAAAGGGACCCCTGACCATTAGGTCCAGTCATGACCGACTCTGGGGTTGCGCACTCATCTCGCATTATTGGCCGAGGGAGCCGGCTTATAGTTTCCAGGTCATGTGGCCAGCATGACAAAGCCACTTCTGGCGAACCAGAGCAGCACACGGAAACACCGTTTACCTTCCCGCTGTAGCGGTTCCTATTTATCTACTTGCATTTTGACATGCTTTCGAACTGCTAGGTTGGCAGGAGCTGGGACCAAGCAACGGGAGCTCACCCTGTCACAGGGATTCGAACTGCCGACCTTCTGATCAGCAAGCCTTAGGCTCAGTGGTTTAACCAGTATTAGTAGTATTACTTCTGTCATGGCCCGACTACAGGTTATGGGTCAAGCATATTTGTAGGGCATTTTGTCCAGGACCTGCTTATTTTTTCTTTGTACTTGACTTGGAGGCATTCTAAGAGCTTCAGAATAGAAATCGGATTAGCAATGTGATGGTGCTCATTTTGCAACTCACACCACCACATGGACAGAGGCATCGCAGGTGATTCCATACTCATTCAACCTCCAGAGGAAGGTCATGGCAAAGCCACTTGGCCTTTCTGCACTTACTAGATAGTAGAAGTAAACCCTGGAGGGCAATTCCTCATTTTGAACTTTGTTCAGGATGTATTGCACGTAGATTGTTTTCCGTTTGTCACATGGCAGTTCACCCAGCACTGGTTCTATCTTCAGAAAGCTGTTGGTCCGGGAGAAATAGCGCTGGACGTAATGAACAGCTTCTGGCTTGTAGGTTTCCAGCCAGCCATACTCAGTGCACTGATCTGGTTCATAGATGGCCTGATTAGAGAAAGGTGCAAAAGAAAGTAAAATGTACAGTACTAGAAACAGAACATTCCGCAGAAGGGTGATGCCTTTCTGGAAGGGTTTCCCCAAAGGAGTTGTTTGATCATTCCCCTGGATGACTCCACAGATTGGGCTGTAATGCATGTCTCTGGTGGGCGGGAAAGGAAGGGTAAGGAATCAGTAGGTTATGTGGGCTTGACCCGCCTGAGCTACCAGCAAAGGGCAGTTTCCCACTTGGTCATATCAACCACCAACACCCACTGCAGTTTTCAGCGACTTACTCTCAATTTGTAGCGAGGTTCAAAGAGGTGAGAAGTTGATATGGAAAACTGAGCAGTGCCATTGTTGTCCGTGGTGTAGTTAGCCACAACCTCGTTGTCAAACTCTAGAAGAATAAGCCCGTTTGCCAGTGGTGCTCCATCCTCGTCATTCACCTTAATCTGGGTGTGGGACAGGAAAATAAAAGTGCAAAATGTTTAGGAACAGTGCTTAGCACTTGGACTGATGCAACTAAGTGGTGGCACCCGTTGCAGCAGAGAGTCAGGGATGGAACAATTAGTCTGTTTCTCGTCCATGTCTCTTTCCATTCCATCTTGTTCCTGCATTAATTTGCTTCTTAAAAATAACAACCCCACATAATTTGTTCCCCCCCCTTAAAATACACATTTTAGAATTTTGTTCCTCACAGAGAAGATCATCTCCATTGTCCTACCTGTCCAGTCAAAGGGATCCCTCTTCTATAATATGGATCTACATTCTCAAATATGATGGTTTTTCTTGCTTGATAGACATAGATGAAGCTAGTCTTTGAAATCTGGATGCCTGCCAGATACATAAATGCACAAAAGAACCTGTAAAACGAGCTAGATTATATAGAGATCTGGAGTACTCAAATGCTGAATAGGGTGCCCAGAGAGGCCAATTCTCAGAGCAAGATTTTCAAAGCTCCCCCTTCCTATTCCGTTTTGCCCCATTATAAAACGGTTACCTGTTCCCTTCTCTGTGACGACTGCCTCTACACCGAGTGACGCATAAAAATATCGCTGCGTATTCATGTTTGCGTAAAGGTGGTATGCTTTGGTGCTGATCGTTGCGGAAATTCTGCCATCTTTGTCTAGCTGAAAAGGGAAAGAAAATGACAATAAAAGTGTGGAAGGTATGTGGAACTTCACTGGTGTCGTCATGTTAGTCCGCTGCAGCAAAACAATCAAATAGTGTGCTGAAGAATTAGAACTATTTCAGTATAGGCTTTTGTGATCATAGAATCATAGAGTTGGAAGAGACCACAAGGGCCATCCAGTCCAACCCCCTGCCAAGCAGGAAACACCATCAAAGCATTCTTGACATATGCCTGTCAAGCCTCTGCTTAAAGACCTCCAAAGAAGGAGACTCCACCATACTCCTTGGTAGCAAATTCCACTGCCGAACAGCTCTTACTGTCAGGAAGTTCTTCCTAATGTTTAGGTGGAATCTTCTTTCTTGTAGTTTGAATCCATTGCTCCGTGTCCGCATCTCTGGAGCAGCGGAAAACAACCTTTCTCCCTCCTCTATATGACATCCCTTTATATATTTGAACATGGCTATCATATCACCCCTTAACCTTCTCTTCTCCAGGCTAAACATACCCAGCTCCCTAAGCCCTTCCTCATAAGGCATCGTTTCCAGGCCTTTAACCATTTTGGTTGCCCACCTCTGGACACGTTCCAGCTTGTCAGTATCCTTCTTGAACTGTGGTGCCCAGAACTGGACACAGTACTCCAGGTGAGGTCTGACCAGAGCGGGTTACAGTGGTACTATTACTTCCTTTGATCTAGATGCTATACTCCTATTGATGCAGCCCAGAATTTCATTGGCTTTTTTAGCCGCTGCATCAAACAGTTTACTCATGTCAAGTTTGTGGTCTACCAAGACTCCTAGATCCTTTTCACATGTACTGCTCTCAAGCCAGGTGTCTCCCATCCTGTATCAGTGGCTGCTTACTGGAAGTATGAAAAAGTCTAAGTTGCAGGGCTACGAACCCATGTATGAGAGGGAGTGGGGAGTAATGGTTTGTAAATGGGACAGGGCCAGATAACCACATAATAGAAGGAGAAGCAATACATTTCTGAGCCAAGCCCAAACATCAACAATATCAAATTGGGGACTAATGAATGGTAAGTTGCACAGCAATTGAGAAAGAATGATCACCTGTAAAGAAACAAATAGCTTTTCAGTGTCAGGAAAGTCCCTTCCTCCAGTTACAATGGGTCCCAAATTCTATAGTATAAAACAGTACTGATTGTTCTTTACAAGGCCCTGGAAAAGTATTCCTTGGCTTTATCTTACAGGTTTACAGGCTTAAATACTGCCCATCTCTGTCAGAGGGCATTAGTGGGTGTTTCAAAGGGAAAGATAGGATAAGTCATGAGCATGCTGAAACCCTTTGTTTCTTGGTATGATCACTCTCAGTCCTTGGGACGGGATTCTCCTAATGACCCATGTCAGCAGATGCTACTTGCACAACAAGGCTTCCCCCATTTCTTCCCTTTCTGTAATTTGCTCTGGGAGAATTGTGACAACCCCCAGAACAAGGCAGCAGGGGAGGGGAGGAGAGAGGGATTGTTCTGTTTGGTAAGATGAAACGCTTGCACCAGTGTTCTTATTTTCCAAGGACTGTCCCAGATTTACATGCAGGAAATGGAGGCAGCCTGGCCTGTTTTTGTGCCTGAAACAGGGAAGTGCTGTCACCACGCTGCCTGCACCTCACTGGGTTGTGTGGCTGTAACTTCTGGCTTCTTGCAGGAGCTCCACAAGATCTCACCAGAACCAGAAAGCTGCAACCACTTCTCATCGCTTCTTCAGCTGCTGTGGCTGCGGCTGCGGCTGCGGCTGCGGCTGTGCCTGTGGCGGCAGGCAGGCAGGCAGGCAGACACCCCTTGCCATAGGAGAAGTGGCAACAGCAGCGCATACCTGCCAAGTTGCTGTCGGAGAAATAAGGGACTGGGACGGAAGTAGCAGACCGGAAGTAGCGCTGCCGCCATTTTGGAACTGGGCGGAGCATGCTCAGAAGTGACTTTTGATGCTGCTTTGCCCAGTTCCAAAATGGCCGCCACGCCAGAAGTCACACTGCAGCCGTTTTGGAACTGGGCAGAGCAGCATCAAAAGTCGCTTCTGAGCATGCTCCGCCCAGTTCCAAAATGGCCGCTGCGCCAGAATAAACCGGGGGAAAACCAAAAAATCCATTCTTTCCAGCTAGGAACAGCTGGAAAAACGGGGATTTCCCGGGGAATTCGGGAGACTTGGCAGCTATGCAGCAGCGAGAACTTGTAAGATCTCACCAGAAGCCACCACCTCTTCTCCTTGCTTCTCTGGCGGTAGCACCCGTAGGTGTGCCACCCCTTGGGATTCTGCTGCCCGAGGCGGCTTCCTCAGTTCACCTCATAAGCAGGCTGGCCCTGGCTGAGACTCTCATTTAATGATGGGCCTAAAGTTTGCCAGTGAATCCCACTTTTGCACACCCTGAAACTGGCCATCAAGCTGTGTGATAAGACTGGTATTCCATGACGAGTCTACTTGGGCTAAACAACTAGCAGTTTAGTCCTGTCGCACTGTGGGCTTCATTCTGCCAACACACTCAGGGAAGCACGGGGAACTACACACTTTCTGATACCGTCTCTGTGTTTAAATAATACTCCCACAACATCTGTCTGCAAAAAAGTCAGTAACAACACTACACAAGTTTAAAGCAGGTGAGGCGTAGCATTTCTGATGAACCATGAAGCCCAAAATATGCAACCCTAATGAATAAAGTAGGAGAAAAACTTCAGGTCTTTCTAAGTGTCTCAAAATACACCCTGATAAAATTTCAAAAGCAGGCTGGTTTGGGGTTTTGCCTGAAAACATTCTACAGTGGCCCAGAGGACCAATTTTCCTGTTACCTGAGCACTAACAGCTTCACAAATCCCATTGGAATCTCGATTACATCTTGGATCGTAATAGCGCTGCCTGCAGACTCTGATCTGGACTGTCCCTTGAACAGGTTGGCCAAATACATAACTAACAGGACAAAACATAAATTAAATCAGTTGAGAGAAAGGAAAATTCAGATCATCCTGCAAGTCTCAGCCTAGTCACAGGTTAAGTGACTGACTTCAGGCAAGCCTAGATTTAACAGGCAGCCATTAGGATAACTGAATTTCATGCCAGCAAGACTCTGAATTCCACAATGCATTCCAGGCGTTTGCAAACATGGCTTCTTTGCTTTGAGAAACATATGTACAGTAGTTTGTGTGTGTGTGTGAAGGGAGGGGGGCTAGTATTGCCCAGAAACATCCCAGTGCTGCTGTAGATTACCTCCCATTCTCCAAGGGCTCATCCAGATATGCGCTTGTCCTGTCCTGAGTGGTTTTCCGCTTGTCTCATGCTTTCTAGGCAGGAGTCCGAGCGGTTTTATCCTTTGCCCCAGTACTGTCCCCAGGAAAACCCACTCCTGAGTGATAATTCACAGCAAATGTCAATCCAGGCAAAACCCATCAGCAGTAAATATTGGATTTTCTTGGGCAAAAGTAAGCCTGGATGAGCCCAAAGTCTCTGTTGTGGCCAGTATGTGGTAGTACCTTTCAGAGCAAGGTGGAATGTAACAGAACCCTGATCCCCACTTTGAAAATGCTTCTTCCCTAGCCAACGCCCAAAGTTCCCCTTAGACTCCAGTCAAGGCATAAATCAGGATCAGCCCTGGACAAGTTGATACAGCTCAGCCTGTTTCCACTGGGATTGCAGGGCAAAATAGTATCCTTTCCCCCTCTAACTTTCAAGATGCTGAAATGCAAATTTCCACATGCAGTTGCTCTACCTCATAAACTTACTGAGCACTGACGTCTACTTGGAATTGTTCATCGAAAGGATCAAGCCTGTCTGGTGTTTTGATGTCCATACTGAACTTTGGCAACACTGGAAAAATATATAACAAATATGATTAAGAAAGTCTAGTCGGGCCAATTAATAGATTGGATATGTGGCATAACGAGGAAGGTGGTCTCTTTGAGACAACTGCTTAGACATGAAGAGGAATTATTAGGAGGGCAAAAATAAACAAGGATACAAATGACTTAAAAGTGTATCTTGACCAACTTTTTTTTTAAAAAAAACCCAATATATTATGATGAAGAACAAACAAACAAGATTGATGATTTTGGAATCATGGTTTTGGAACAGAAATGTATTATATGAAGGTATGGAGGGATCCTTTTTTCATCTGGTTACTGGATGGCAGGAGAAATTTCACACACAGCCATCTAATAGGCTGCTAGTGACCTTGCAGTTGGTCTACTGGTCAATGACTTCCTCCTATCATTTATATACACATGTGAAACTTGTTAGGGGTCCATCTATATCACCTAAACATGCTGCTCATTTTTTCATATACTTGTTTCCATTTTCTCTGCCAAACTTCAAAAATCAGATGTTCACAGACTTAGGTTCTATGAAAAAGTAACTATAGAAAGTTTTGGGGAGGTTATTTTATCCATGCGCCAAAATGCTGCCACTAATACAAAATCAGATTTCTAAAGCAGATAAGCTTCACAGTGGTACTCACCATATTCTTCCACAGTGAACCAGTGATAGGTATTAAAGTTGGGTGGATTCTCAACAATGATTTGGTAGGATCCCAAGATTGCTCCTTGGTTTATTACGATTTCATATTGGAGGATGCCAAAGGAAGGTGTTTGATTCAGCCACTGAGCAATCCGATTTCCTTGAGGATCCTGGGAAAGCAGCAAGAGATAAACCATGCCATTTGCTACAATATTTTCTTCAATCTATGAGACCAGCTTTAATGGGGTTGGGTCAGTGAGATTCAGTTTATGAATCTCTATGCCTTATCAACATTTAGTAATTGTCAACTGGAATGCCTTGCTAGCAATCCATCAGCATCAGTTATATTCAGTGAAAGACAATAAAGGACTCAAGGCCTGACAGAGCACTGAACTGCCTATACCATAAAAAGTTGCTTAAGGTTTACACCAAGCCAGTCATCATTTGCTGGAATATATATACAGTGGTACCTCGGATTAAGAACTTAATCCGTTCTGGAGGTCCGTTCTTAACCTGAAACTGTACTTAACCTGAGGTACCACTTTAGCTAATGGGGCCTCCAGCCGCCACCGGGCCGCCACCGTGCAATTTCTGTTCTCATCCTGAAGCAAAGTTCTTAACCCGAGGTACTATTTCTGGGTTAGAGGAGTCTGTAACCTGAAGCACCTGTAACCCAAGATACCAATGAATAGCCTGCATAAAGGCCATTTTTGCGAAGGATATGCTTAATATACTGTAATTTAAGAGATGTTATGAATAATATTTTGATGAAAGGAAAGATTCTGTTGACATGGAAGGAGGCATATATTACTTTAATTCCAAAACAAGATACAGATCTATTACAAGTTAAAAATTATAGACCAATATCATTGTTAAATTACAAACTATTTGCCAGTATTCTAGCGAACAGGTTGAAGGAAATTTTAATGGAGGTGATACACAAAGATCAAGTGGGCTTCCTCCTGGTCAACAGATGAAAGATAATGTGAGAAATATACTTGATATAATAGAATATATTGAGACCAGGAATGATAAGAAAGCTGCATTAATGTTTATTGATGCGGAAAAAGCATTTGATAACATCTCTTGGCATTTTATGAAGAAAAATTTGGAGATGATGGATATAGGACAACCTTTACTTAAAGGGATAGAAGCTATATATTCTGAACAAAGAGCAAGATTAATACTTTTAGCACTAGATTACTACAGACTAGTTCAGTGTACTACAGACTACACCTCAGAAGTGGGGAAAACGTACCCTTACCATTGTCAATGTGAACTACATAATAGATAGATCAAATTAACTATCCAGAAGAACCATAGGGCTTGTTTGTTTGTTTGTTTGTTTAAAGGCAGAATGTCATATTTGCTGGCATTTCTAGCCACCTGGGGTGACTATTCCTATTCAGTGAAATATAAAAAATGCCAAAGTTCCATGAATCAGAATTCTGAATACATGTGAAAGTGACATGAACCAGAATTAAGAGTAACCCACCCCCAATTCCAGCTAAGGAAATTCACTCTGGGGCCATCATTCCTCTGCAGAAGTATTAGTTCCCTGAAAACAAAAATACCTACAAGGGCCCTCAAGAAAAAAAGAAAAGGCTAAAGGAGTGAGCTTAGGTTGAGTCAGTCTGCTTAACTCTAGAAACATGTTTTATGTTACACTTCCTGCTCAGCATTATTGCCCATTAGCCAGTAAATATAAAGCCCTGGTGCTTAGGATTTGCTGCAACTGAGAGGCTAGGGAAAGCGTTATTTTAATCAAGGAAGCAGGCAAAAAGCTTTAAATAGCATGGCGTAGCTCTTACTTGGATGTAGATTGCAGGATACTGGAAAAGAAAGAAAGAAAGAAAAAGGTCAACATTGCATTTGAAGGGCAACAGAACGATTTCTTATCTTTAAAACATCAGAGTTCCTTGAAAACCTTTTGAGTTCCAGTTACACTCACCATTTTGTTCACTGGCTTGAAATCGTTATCCATAGAAACAACTCTAAACATCACTAAAAAGAGGGGAGAGGAAATAAACCCATTTACTCTTTTTAAAAATACGGTTGGTTCAAAATCACATTTCTACAGACTTTTCGCTCACGTTTACATCCATGAGCGATGTAACATTCTAGCGATTGGTGGAACTTTATTTGGTAAATAACTAAGTTGAAAGTATCCAGGATTTGCCAGTCTCAAAAGTAAATATTGAATTGTCTTTTTTTTTTTTAGAGTGAGTTGTTTCTTTCACACTGTGATAAGAGCAAGACCTTGGATGTCAGCCAACACCATTTTTAAAGCAATGCCAGATACATCTCACACCAATAAGGCCTGAATTTACTTAATCATCATCAGTAAGCTTCTTGAGCTTGTACTTATGACGTTCAATTTCCTTTGGCAGGCGCTCTGTTTCTTTCTTCTGGTGTTGTATTTCATCTTCATGATGTTTTTTAATTCTGCCAACTCTTTCTCCCTGAAGTAGCGCTCCTCCATGGCGGCTTCCTGCTTCCCAAAGGCCCCGCCAGCCTCACGGACGGTCCCGCCTCCGCCACCGCCCTTCCCAGCACCTTTGCCCAGCTGGTCGGCACCAGAGCTCCAGGCCCGCTGTTGCTGGGGCAACGCCAGGGCTCCTCGAAAACCGCACCTCAGGACGGAACCCACCGCAGCCATCTCACGTCTGCCCTTGTCGAGGGCATATGGAATTGTCAATTGAGCTCATAAAGCCATCATGTTTCATATTATGGGTATGCTATCATGTACCGCATTAGCAGCTCATAGTACCATGCCTAAGGCGGGATGGGGGGATGGGACAACAAATGCAGACCCTTTAGAAATTGTGATCGTGCATTTTGCAGACATGTGCACCTGCTCTGTACAAACCCCAAATCCCTATCAGAAGGGTGACCTGTGCCTTTTTGCAACTTCACGGACTGTAGGACTGACACCTTTGGTCAGGCAAAATAAAGGACAGGTCGGGATGGAGTTTGGGGGTCACACACACACTCACATGACACCAAACCCTCCCCCCTTTTGTGAAGGGGGTTCCCCGCATTCAGCCTCCCGCACCTCCCTGGCCCCACTGTTCCCCTCAATTCACCTAAGATGGGCAGGGACCAGGGGTAGACATCCCATGGGTGACTTGAGCTGTGGCTCCAGCCTCTTGCCTATGGTGGCATCAAAAGAGACTTGAGTGTGGAGGAGGAGGAAGAGGAGGAGGGAAGAGGAGAGGTCAGGTCGGTGTGGTAGAGATGGCCAAGCAGCAGCGGACCCACACCATGCTAGACCGGTGGGTGGCGACTGAGGGGGAGCCCCAGTGAGAGGGAAGGAAGGAGGGGGTGACACTACCGCCATTTGGGGCCAGCGAAAAGTGTCCGGTTGAAAATCCAAATGGGACAAGGGACACTTTTGTCCAAAAACGGGGTGTTCCCATTTTTCTAGGGACAGGTGGCAACCCTACTTGTTGGCTCAGTGAAGGAAATTCTTCAGTTCTCTGAGAGGTATTTGCAGGGGTTTTACAATGCATGCTGAACTCACCTTTCTGGTCAGGTTTGTAGACAGGTTTATCCGTCTGGACAAAGACAAGTGTGCCTATGCTACGAACAGCAACAGACCTCCTTTCATGGAAGCTGATAGACGACCCATTAGCTGAAAAAACTATGTAAGCTAGTGGTTCAGGATCAGCAGGAGGAACCTGTGTATGAGAAAAATAGTCAAGAGGGGAAGAATTTATAAGAGCTGATCCGTTTATCTTTTCACTCTAGAAATTGACAAGAAGTGATTCTGCGTCAGGTTAATAGGCCTGTTTGTATTAGGGTTTCCGAAAGCTACTAACAATCCTATTCTGTCAGTGGCCAAATAAATGCTTGTGGGAACTCTGCAAACATGACACAAACATAAAAGCACTCTATGCTCCTGTGGTTTCCAGCAACTGGGCTGTGGATGCAGAACATAGCGAACACAGCTAGTAGTTACTGGTAGCATTATTCTCCGTGAATTTTTTGAATTGCATTTTAAAGCCATCTATGTTGGTGGCCATAACTGCCTCCTGTGACAGTCTGCATGAATAAATACTTTCTTTTGTCTGTATGGAATCTTCCAACATTGAGATTCCTTGGAAACCCACAAGTTCCAGTGTTATGAAAGAGGGAGAAAAACTGCCCACTCTTCCCATGCCACACAAATTTTTACGCACTTCTATCATGGCACGCTTTCCTTGCCTGTTCTCCAAACTAAAAAGTCCCATATGCTGCAACATTTCCTCGAAGATGAGCTGTTCCATCCCTTCATACTGGACCTTTTCCAACACTGTAATATCCTCTTTGAGGTGAGGCAACCAGAACTGTACACACTATTTGAAATACTTTAGTAGCGCGGTCATACCCCATTTATGTATCCCTCTGATGCCTTCAGTTTTATATTTTTATATTTTTATGTATCCCTCTGATGCCTTCAGTTTTATATTTTTATGTATCCCTCTGATGCGTTCAGTTTTATATGTTTATCTTTGTATTGAGAAATGTTGTTGTTGTTGTTGTTGTTTCTGACTATCGGTCGAATAAAGTATATTGATTGATTGACTATTTGAAATACAGTTGCACCATAGTATTGTATAATGCATCATTTGGGAGGTTTAGCATGCAATTTGCCTTCTTCACAGCTGCTACACACTGGGTCAACATCTTCAATGAGCTATCTTTTATTACCTCCAAAGGTCTCATTCCTGATCAATCACTGCTAGTTCAGACCTCATGAGCATAGATGTAAAATTAAGGGTGTTTTTTTTTTTTGGCTCTGAAATATATCCCTTTACACTGGTTTACATTGAACTGTATTTCCCATTCTACTACACATTCTCTCAGTTTGGAGAGGTCCTTTTGGATCTCTTCACAATCTGTTTTTGTTTTAACAACCCTGAACAATTTAGTATCATCACCAAACATGGCCAGTATTATCAGCAAACTTGAGTATCATCAGCAAACTTCACCACGATCTCCTAACCCTAGATCGTTTATGAACAAGTTAAAAAGCAAAGGTCCGAATACTGATTCTTGAAGAACTAAACTTTCTACAGCTCTCTATTTAGAGAACTGTCCATTTATTACTACTCTCTGCTTCCTGCTACTTAACCAGTTTCTGATCCACAAGAAGCCCTTTCGTCTTATTCTGTGACTTACTCCATGAGTGTTTGATGAGAAACCTCTCTGAAAGTTTTCTGAAAGCCCACTATGTCAACCAGCTCATCTCTGTCTATATTGCTTGTTGACTCTCACAAAGAACTAACTCCGGTCTCCTTAATTCCTGTTAGGGAGACAGGACTTATCCTTGCAGAAGCCATGCTGGATCTGCTTTAGCGAGGCTTGTTCTATATGTTTGATTATGTTAGCTTTAACAATATTTCCCACCAGTTTTCCCAGGGCAGACGTTAGTCTAACCAGCCTGTAATCTCCAGTTTCACCCCTGGAACCCTTAAAAAATAAAAGGCGTTGTTGTTGTTGTTTAGTCGTTTAGTCGTGTCCGACTCTTCGTGACCCCATGGACCATAGCACGCCAGGCACTCCTGTCTTGCACTGCCTCCCGCAGTTTGGTCAAACTCATGTTCGTAGCTTCGAGAACACTGTCCAACCATCTCGTCCTCTGTCGTCCCCTTCTCCTAGTGCCCTCCATCTTTCCCAACATCAGGGTCTTTTCCAAGGATTCTTCTCTTCTCATGAGGTGGCCAAAGTATTGGAGCCTCAGCTTCACGATCTGTCCTTCCAGGGAGCACTCAGGGCTGATTTCCTTCAGAATGGATAGGTTTGATCTTCTTGCAGTCCATGGGACTCTCAAGAGTCTCCTCCAGCACCATAATTCAAAAGCATCAATTCTTCGACGATCAGCCTTCTTTATGGTCCAGCTCTCACTTCCATACATCACTACTGGGAAAACCATAGCTTTAACTATACGGACCTTTGTCGGCAAAGTGATGTCTCTGCTTTTTAAGATGCTGTCTAGGTTTGTCATTGCTTTTCTCCCAAGAAGCAGGCGTCTTTTAATTTCGTGACTGCTGTCACCATCTGCAGTGATCAAGGAGCCCAAGAAAGTAAAATCTCTCACTGCCTCCATTTCTTCCCCTTCTATTTGCCAGGAGGTGATGGGACCAGTGGCCATGATCTTGGTTTTTTTGATGTTGAGCTTCAGACCATATTTTGCGCTCTCCTCTTTCACCCTCATTAAAAGGTTCTTTAATTCCTCCTCGCTTTCTGCCATCAAGGTTGTGTCATCTGCATATCTGAGGTTGTTGATATTTCTTCCGGCAATCTTAATTCCGGCTTGGGATTCATCTAGTCCAGCCTTTCGCATGATGAATTCTGCATATAAGTTAAATAAGCAGGGAGACAATATACAACCTTGTCGTACTCCTTTCCCAATTTTGAACCAATCAGTTGTTCCATATCCAGTTCTAACTGTAGCTTCTTGTCCCACATAGAGATTTCTCAGGAGACAGATGAGGTGATCAGGCACTCCCATTTCTTTAAGAACTTGCCATAGTTTGCTGTGGTCGACACAGTCGAAGGCTTTTGCATAGTCAATGAAGCAGAAGTAGACGTTTTTCTGGAACTCTCTAGCTTTCTCCATAATCCAGCGCATGTTTGCTATTTGGTCTCTGGTTCCTCTGCCCTTTCGAAATCCAGCTTGCACTTCTGGGAGTTCTCGGTCCACATACTGCCTAAGCCTGCCTTGTAGAATTTTAAGCATAAAAGGCGTTACATTGCCGATTTTCCAGTCCTCGGATATGGAGGCTGATCTCAGGGCCAAGGTACATATTTTTGTTAGAAGACCAGCATTTTCACATTTGAGTTCTTTGGGAACTCTCCAGTGAATGCCATCCAGAAGCAGTGATTTGTCAGTTTTAATTTCTTCTATTAGACCTAGAACCGGGGCCGGATTTAGGTTTGATGAGGCCCTCAGCTACTGAAGGTAATGGGGCCCTTTATATGTCCAGCTGTCCTTTGTCAACAACAAATTGTCACCCGGTTTTTTTGTGTTGGGTATATGCTATATGGTAATTTATGGACCTAAAGGTAAAGGGACCCCTGACCATTAGGTCCAGTCGTGACCGACTCTGGGGTTGCGCGCTCATCTCGCATTATTGGCCGAGGGAGCCGGCGTATAGCTTCCAGGTCATGTGGCCAGCATGACAAAGCCGCTTCTGGCAAACCAGAGCAGCACATGGAAACGCCGTTTACCTTCCCGCTGTAGCGGTTCCTATTTATCTACTTGCATTTTGACGTGCTTTTGAACTGCTAGGTTGGCAGGAGCTGGGACCAAGCAACGGGAGCTCACCCCGTCACAGGGATTCGAACCGCCGACCTTCTGATCAGCAAGCCCTAGGCTCAGTGGTTTAACCACAGCGCCACCTGGGTCCCTATAATTTATGGACCTAATAGGTATCTAAAGCCATTTGCACATAACAAAATATGTATTTTATCAAAGTGCATTCAGTCCCCCCCCCAAAAAGCTATAGCTTGTTTAGTTTATACGTAAATCCGGCACTGCCCTAGAACATCATCTCTCATTCTTCTTCCTGCCTCAGTTACTCATCCTCACTTCCTGCAAAACTTCCTGCCCTACCCATGGGCGTAGCCAAGGATTTTTGTTAAGGGGGCCAGGCTTTTGTTAGGCAGGGCAGAACCTCAGATTTGTTTTGCTTTTTATTGATTGGGGGGCAGCTGCCCCCTGCCCCCCCCGGCTATGCCTGTGCCCGTGCCTTAGTCTCTGCCACTAGGACAAATGTACATATGGGGGCACTAAGCAGCAGAAGAGATAGCAACACCCACCCTTAACAATGACCTTCATATGCAGCAACTTTCATCCCAAATGGGGTGAAAAACAGTTACAAGATATGATTATTATTTCATTTTTACATGCTACTCCCCCCCCTGCCTTTCTCTTCGTGTCTGGCAATGCAGGATGATGCAAGAAAGAACGAAGATTTCTTTACCGTAAAATTGATGCATTCGGAAAAGTGTTTTTTGTCCACAGTCCCTTCCCAAAGGGGAAGGC
Source organism: Zootoca vivipara (assembly GCF_963506605.1). Lineage (NCBI taxonomy): Eukaryota > Metazoa > Chordata > Lepidosauria > Squamata > Lacertidae > Zootoca > Zootoca vivipara. The sequence goes on along the minus strand of NC_083291.1, from coordinate 30,546,431 downwards.
GCTTCACATTGTACTCCAGCACCACGTCCACAGAGACCGTCTCATTGAGGTTGAGGAGTTGGACGCAAGCCTCATTGGTAGTGTTGCTCTGAACTACTGCAGGCACGATCAGGATGTACTGCCTGCAATAAAGGGAAGGGTACAGCTTGTCAGCAACAAGCCACTATCAAGGGACATAGTTTGAAAGCAACCAGCAATGCAGAGAATTGGGACTAAATTCTAAGCACAAAAAAGAACTCTTTAAGGAGAGCCGAATCTGTCAAATTGGCTCAAGGGAAACAGAAATAGCTCATTGTTTTACATCACGATATAGCTTGCAATGGAATATTTCAGAATTACATCTTTTTAGGGCAGTGTACAGTGGTGCCTCGCAAGACGAAAATCATTCGTTCTGCGAGTCGCTTCGTCTTGCGATGATTTCGTCTTGCGAAGCGCGGTTTGCCGCGGCAAAAAAACAAAACAAAATAAAAACTCGCAAAAAAATTCGTCTTGCGAAGTACGGCCATAGAAAACTTCGTCTTGCGAGTCACCAGAAACATTGCAAAACGCTTTCGTCTTGCGAGTTTTTCATTGTGCGAGGCATTTGTCTTGCGAGGTACCACTATATTCTGTTTTTCCTTATTGTGTATTATCTCGTTGTTGTTTTATTGTGTGTGTATGCATATGACCTGACTGGGAAATTTGAAATGTAAAAATTTATATCCATGCCATTTATCCACATAGTTCACCCCCCCCAAGCTTTTATGGAGTCAAATGGAAAGGCAGAGTATTTACTTGGCATCTGCTCCCATCACTCTCACTGGGGAGAAATCGGGTTCTCTATTAATTGAGCGCACATGTTGCGGAAGGGTGAACAGAACATCCCCTGGGGTTTCTGGGCAGTTTAGTCTAAATGGCCACAGGGTGATTGGACAGTTTTGTTGCAGGGGGTAAAGTCATGTTGCAAGTTAATGATGGATAGCGATAGCGGGTATAAATTCCTGTGGGCAGCTTTTGGTTTCACTTTTGCCAGTGCAATGGATCTCCCGCCTGCCCTCCCTCCCTCTTTAAGGGCCTTTTGCTTTGACATTGCTATGCCTGTCATGGGGTCGCCTGCTTTGGGGCAGGGGCCTGGTAGGAATTTTGTCCATTTGGCTGATTGGCTGTTGCCATTTGGTTTTTGCCTACTGTGTAGGAAATTGTCACAACTTGTAAGGTTGGCGGTTAGGCATTGGTTAAAAAATTGGTTGGTGGAGGGGTATGGAAAAGCTTGGCCTACCCCTCAGCATCTTAAAAAGACAGCATCTAAAAAAGCAGAGACATCACCTTGCTAACAAAGGTCTGTATAGTTACAGCTATGGCAGTGGCGAAGAGCAGGTGTGCTGTCCCCAGGGACATGGCGCACATTCTGGGGGCGGGGCGTGTGTTTTGGGGGCGGGGTGGGCAGCTACGATGGTGCCCCTGGGATCACGCTGCCCGGGGCGGAGCACCCCCACCACCCCTATCTTCCTATGCTACTGAGCTATGATTATCCCAGTAGCATAGCTGCCAAGTTCTCCCTTTTTTAAAGAGAAATTCCCTTATGCTGAATAGGCTTCCTCACGAGAAAAGGGAAAACTTGGCAGCTATGCCCAGTAGTGATGTATGGAAATGAGAGCTGGACCATAAAGAAGGCTGATTGCCGAAGAATTGATGCTTTTGAATTACAGCCATACCTCGGTTTAAGTACACCTCGATTTGAGTACAGTACTTTCAGTTTAAGTACTCTGCGGACCCGTCTGGAACGGAGTAATCCACTTTCCATTACTTTCAATGGGAAAGTTCGCTTCAGGTTAAGTACGCTTCAGTTTAAGTACTCCGCGAACCGTCTGGAACGGATGAATCCACTTACCATTACTTTCAATGGGAAAGTTTGCTTCAGGTTAAGTACGCTTCAGGTTAAGTACAGACTTCCAGAACCAATTGTGTACTTAAACCGAGGTACTACTGTATAGTGCTGGAGGAGACTCTTGAGAGTTCCATGGACTGCAGGAAGATCAAACCTATCCATTCTGAAGGAAATCAGTCCTGAGTGCTCACTGGAAGGACAGATCCTGAAGCTGAGGCTCCAATACTTTGGCCACCTCATGAGAAGAGAAGAATCCTTGGAAAAGACCCTGATGCTGGGAAAGATTGGAGAAGGGGACGATAGAGGACTGCGGGAGGCAGTGCAAGACAGGAGTGCCTGGCGTGCTATGGTCCATGGGGTCACGAAGAGTCAGACACGACTAAACAACAACCCCTCAAAATTGCTGCTGCTTCTAGGGGTATTCTGTTAAAGGAATCCTGGGGCTCGACGGGCTCTCATCCGTACCCCCACAAGGGGCTAGGGCCATGCAAGAGCAAGAGCCTTGGGGAACATTCGGGGAGAGGTGAAGGGCCTGACACAAAGCTCCATCCTCTCTCAGGGGGTGTTTACCTACTGACTTCCCTAGATGGCTAGGGATGTCAGATCTGTTCCAGGGCAGGGAACAGATGGATGAACCAATGCCTAAGCAACCACTCACATTTGGTTGTATTTTAAATAAAGTTGTGGCCAAAATAATGCCAAAAACCTTAAACCTAAATTGCTGTGTGGTGTGTGAATTATTGGGGGGATGTCCTGTGACCTCGACACGGAACGAACATTTATTTGACCTTCTAAACGGAACAGGGGAGGGAGGACATGTGGGGAAGCATTTGTGTGGGGGAGGGGTGCAGCAGCATGGCAGCAAGACACCCATTCCTTACCTCACCCTAGGTAGAACTTGGGAAATAGGACAACAAGTGAACAGTCATTTTCTGTGCAAACTATTAACCAAAGTTACCGTGGAGCATGTGCCAAGTGGAATTTCCCCCTAAACGACTCGCCATAACACTTTGTGGAGTAGGTTTTCGGATAGGAGAACTGTACGCATCAAGCAATTGTTAACCCCACCCCACTTTCCAGTGCATCTTCCTTCCTTGCACAATGCTTGCTTTCTTGAGATTGTTGCACAAGAGTGCCAAACCCAGCTCAGTTGTGTAACTTGAATATACTGGTATTTGACTGAATCCCACGCACAAGACAATGGTGCTCTACAAGCATCATGAGACCCTCATGAGCAAACCTGGTTAAGAGTATTTGCTCACCTGGGGCTCTGGGTGAGTGAAGTTTGCTGCACAGCACAGCTGTGGCTGGTCTGGGGGGGGGGAGAGGCTCCATCTTCTGGCGCATTTGGGGGATGGGATGGTCACCTGATTCCAGCCACCTACAACCACACTGGGCCCTCCATTCTGGGCAGGCCTCACCCTCAAGACCAATTGGGGCAGGGTCCTGGATCCTACCTGCCCCTGTTGTATTTAAAATGGTGCCCAGGTCAGGAGCAGGACAACCTCTTTGCTGATTGCCACAGGACTTTCCACCCACCCAGCCAGCCTATTAGGGCCCTGTCAGTGGGGGAGCAGGTGAGTTGGCATATGGACCTTGCTGTGGTTTACTCGGCCACCATATTCAGGGCCAGGGAGGAATTTTCTCCTGCAAGCAAACTGGCCGGCTTGCAGGTTTTCACCTACCTCATAGCTACTGTCATAACTTGGGCGGATAAGGCATTGGGCTGGATCCTTAGTTGTGGGGGTATCCCATAAAAGGGGTCCAGGAGGGGTGACTCTGTCTGGGACTCCACACGGAGACCAATCGGCCAATGTACCTCATCCAATCAGAGCGTCAACCCCAATGGGTTCCAATTGGGCAGTGTGCAGACTGCCGGGTGCATGCCCAGTGCCTTAGCCAAACCTGCTTTCATGTAACCAATAAAGTCGTGGCATAATTCAACCCAATACTAGTCTCCTGTGTCCATTCTCTTGGCCCTCCCCACACTGGCTGGGAATGTCATGTGTCTGTGGCAGCAATGGACTTTAGTATTAGTATAGCCCCGTTTTGGGTTTGTCTGCTAAAGAAACAGGATCCTTTGCTCTTCTGTGGAGGTTTTCAAGCAGAGGTTGGATGGTCATTTGTCATGTATGGATTTAGTTGAGATTTCTGCATTGCAGGGGGTTGGACTAGATGACCCTCAAGGCCCCTTCCGACTCTACAGTCCTGTGATTCCTCTCTCTATCCTGCTTTAATTGTCTTTTTGTGTGGCTGCTCACCCTCTTCATTCCCTCGAAGTTGGGTTGGGCTACGAACCGGTAACACCAGTGTTTCGTTGCCGTCCTGCTGTCTCTCACTTTTGTGTCTCTTGCTGTCAATCTCGATTAACTAGAGTTAATCAGGGTGGAGACTGAAGTATTCACTTTGCAGCAATGAAAGCAACTCCTTCGAACCAAGCCCTGTAGTTGCCTTTTTTTAATTTTTAAAGGATTACTTTATATTTTGACAACTTACATTCTTTAGGCACTCTAATAATAATAATAAAGCAGAAAGACAGATTCAAGGGTCCTACTCTGAGACACTACAGTATACCAGTTAGTCAGTAGTAGGAGCCAGTGTGGTTCAGGAGCACAACAAAGCCACCATCTCTGTAGCTTACCTGGTTGGTATTGGGCTGGCAAGGTGCTGACACACCATCAGAAGCACTAGATTAACTATGCTTGTCCACCTGTGGAAGCCCAACCCCACCACTGATGCACCCTTCTCAATGCTTTCCCAGGTATTCTGCGGAGATGCTGGTGTCAGGAGGTTGTATCCTCCTGGGCTGCCACATCACATCTGCCACTGCTGCATTCAACATGCATCAACATGCATTCAACTGCTGCATTCAACATGCCCACCAACAAACGGCTGTGCGTAACAGACTGCCACCTGAGTTAGTTTTTTTGCAATTGCCACTTTTGACTCCAACGTTAAGTAAATTGGAGTTCTTGTTATAAATTGCAGCAAGAGAAAGACACCAAGAACTCTGGGCAATGTGAGTTTCAATCGTGGGATTAATCCCTATTCGCGAGTCCGTGATAAATTGTAACAAACAATAATCCATTCAATTGTATGTATTCTAATAGAGATTACAAACTCAAACAAAAATGGCAAACTCAGCTTCGCAAAGATTCATAACAGTATTCAACGTGTGAATAAAACCTAAGATACACATTGATCTACACAAACTGAGTTGCTGTCTCTGAAAAATGTAGGAAACAATTGAATATCTATACGATTTACACGACCCTTTAAAGATTAGCTGATGAAGATTTATACATCAAAACAAGGCTCTCTCCTGGCCTCTCTCATCAAGTACTGACTGCAGACATCAACTTGTTTATGGACTTATGAACTTATATCATCCTCAAGATTATCATTTTCAATACTGTTATGAATCTTTGCAAAGCTGAGTTTGCAATTTTTGTCTGAGTTTGTAATCTCCATTAGAATACATACGACTGAATGGATTATTGTTTGTTATAATTAATCGCTGACTCGCGAGTAGGGATTAATCCCACAATCGAAACTCACATTGACCAAAGTTTTTGGTGTCTATCTCTTGCTGCACTTTTGACTCCAAAGCAGGAAAATGCTATACACAGACGTGATTACTTACGGGTCTGGAGGATCTGCGATACTTAAAGGAGCAAGAAGGGCCACCAGAAAAATCCAGGAGCCCATCTCTGCTCTGGTGTGGGAAGGATGGAAGTGAGGACCGAGTCCTGTGCCTTTTAAACTGCTTTGGTGAACTTGCCCCACCTCTTCCTCTAAAGTTCCGTGGCAAATGTGAAGAGCAAGATTTGCATGCTGCCACACATTTCCTTCCTCTCTCGGTTCTTCGGCTGCTGCCCTTTGCATTGGTTTCAGGAGATTCCCATATTGCTGAAATACTTGACTTCTCTTTCAGGTAGGTCACATCCAGTCTGCACACGTTGCCAAAAGGTTTGTCAACAGCAGCCCAGTACGTCACTCACTTAAACCCAGCGTTTGTTCTACGGCTGTTATTGCAGTAGAGCCAAATTGCTCAAAGCACAGTGTGCCTGTTTGGCTGGAGGGCAATTAAAGCAGTGAATAAGTACGTCCTGGCCAAACTCCACAAAGTAGAACATAATTCCTCTGGGGATCAAAAAGAAAGGAATTCCAAAGGCTCTGTTACATTTTAACCAACTTTCTTCCCCCAGACAGCATTGCCTTTTCCAGTCTGGGCAACCTGTGTGAGGATGACCTGAAAGACAGGTCATCACGAAAGCTCATACCAAAATAAAAACTTAGTTGGTCTTTAAGGTGCTACTGAAGGAATTTTTTTTATTTTATGTCCCAAAGAGTCATTTGAGTCAGACTTTGGTTGAGAGGATAAGCTGTTTGTCCTGGTTAGGTGCACAGTTGTGATGATTTTTTTATTTATGACACACTTAAAATTTCTGGGCCTTGTTAAAAATAACAAAGGCCCCACTTGCAAATGTACAATACAGTCATACCTCGGTTTAAGTACTCCGCGGACCTGTCTGGAACGGATTAATCCACTTTCCATTACTTTCAATGGGAAAGTTCGCTTCAGGTTAAGTACGCTTCAGGTTAAGTACGGACTTCCGGAACCAATTACACTCATACCTCAGGTTAAGTACGCTTCAGGTTGAGTACTCCGTGGACCCGTCTGGAATAGATTAATCCACTTTCCCTTACTTTCAATGGGCAAGTTCGCTTTAGGTTAAGTATGCTTCAGGTTAAGTACAGACTTCTGGAACCAATTGTGTTTGTAAACTGAGGTAAAAGGTAAAGGTAAAGGGACCCCTGACCATTAGGTCCAGTCGTGACTGACTCTGGGGTTGCGCGCTCATCTCGCATTATTGGCCGAGGGAGCCGGCATATAGCTTCCAGGTCATGTGGCCAGCATGACAAAGACACTGCTGGCAAACCAGAGCAGCACATGGAAATGCCGTTTACCTTCCCGCTGTAGCGGTTCCTATTTATCTACTTGCATTTTGACGTGCTTTCGAACTGCTAGGTTGGCAGGTAAACCGAGGTACCACAGTATAAAAACAAAGACACGCACATCCAGAAGGTGATATCTTTTTAAAGGAGTTTTTGTATACAGTGGTACCACGGTTTAAGTACACAATTGGTTCCGGAAATCTGTACTTAACCTGAAGCGTACTTAACCTGAAGCGAACTTTCCCATTGAAAGTAATGGAAAGTGGATTAATCCGTTCCAGACGGTCCGCGGAGTACTTAAACTGAAAGTACTTAAACCAAGGTATGACTGTAATTCTTCTGTCTTTATTCTGAGTTACCAAAAAAATATGGGGTTGAAATGTTCACCTCACACCTGAAATGAGCAGCATGTGCCCGTCAGGTTCATATTTCCATGGCAGGAAACAACTGATTTTAATTGATGCCCAAAATGTCATCAGAGTTTCAAGCCTCAGGCCAGGATCCCGGTTCCCAGGATTCCACTGCAGGGCTGAGAGTCATGAGGTTTTGTTTTCCATTTTTATTTTTTATTGAAAGTTGTTTCCATGATAGGAAACAACTGATTTTAATTGATGCCCAAAATGTCATCAGAGTTTCAAGCCTCAGGCCAGGATCCCGTTTCCCAGGATTCCACTGCAGGGCTGAGAGTCATGAGGTTTTGTTTTCCATTTTTATTTTTTATTGAAAGTATTTCAATTGAACAAAAGAAAAAGAATAAAAAGAAAAGAATAAAAGATATATTATATCACTATATATGCAAACAACTACAATTTCCTATATGCTTGTCTAGTATATAGGTATATAAATGTTATTATTATCCAAATACATATATGGTTATTTATAACCGACTATATTTTTTATAAACGTGTTCCGAATATCATTATGCTTATCCATACAAAGTCTACAGCTGCTCTACCTTACCAAGCTGGGGACACTGTAAATCAGGCATCCCCAAACTGCGGCCCTCCAGATGTTTTGGCCTACAACTCCCATGATCCCTAGCTAACCGGACCAGTGGTCAGGGAACATGGGAATTGTAGTCCAAAACATCTGGAGGGCCGAAGTTTGGGGATGCCTGCAGTAAATGACTGAACTGAAAACTGCTCCAAATGTCAGAACCCAAAGAATTTGGTATCTAAGGTGCTGCCATAGGAATAATTGGTTGCTGCTCAGCATTTTTATATCGCCGGAAAAACTGCTACTAAAATATCTTATCACACTGAAAGCTCTGACTTTCTTTTTCGATAGCATCCTTGGCAAATGTACCACAAACTGCTCCAAATGTCATACGTGAAGTACATTCTGACCACAGTGTCTTAATCCTTGGGTGCTGTAAAGAGAAGCCATGTTAAACTTCATTGTGTGTGTGTTGTGTACATTAAGGTTACCAGATGTCCCTGTTTCCCTGGATTTACAAATCAGTCCCCTGACAAAATCCATCTACAGTGGTACCTAGACTTACGAACGACTCAACAACCAAATTTTTCGACTTATGAATGGGGGTAATGGCCACGCGCTTACGAATGTCTCGACATTCGGGAAAAAACCACGGCGGTTTTAGATATGGATTTTTCGACTTAACGAATTTTTCCGTTTTCAATGCATTCCTATGGGAAATCGCATTTCCAATGGCGTTTTTCGACTTACGAAGGCGCCTTCGGAACGGATTAAATTCGTAAATCGAGGCACCACAGTATTTAGTAGGAAGTTGAAAAGTGTCCCCGGATTCAATGAAAAAAATCTGGTAACCTTAGTGTACATACAAGTCCTTTCTGCGTTGTGTCCAGTGGTACCTCTACTTATGAATTTAATGCATTCCGACCACACATTTGTAAGTGGAAAAAAAATGTAAGTCGAATCCCATAGGAATGCATTGGGAGAAAAAATTCATAAGTCGAAGCAACCCTATCTAAAAATTCGTAAGTAGAAAAAAACCTATCTAAACCACATCCAAGATGGCGGACGGAGCTCCATTCGTAAGTAGAAACATTCGTAAGTAGAGTTATTCGTAAGTAGAGGTACCACTGTATTCTAGTGTGACTCTGTTTTAACTTTTATCCTCTCTCCACTGAATTATTCTATGTGTCAGACAACCATAGCCTCTCTCACTATGATTATTTCTCTCTCTCTCTTTCCGTGTGTGTGTGTGTGTGTGTGTGTGTGTGTGTGTGTGTGCGTGTAGTGACATGTTCTTGTTGGACTGTGTTCATAACTGCTCCAAGTTTTTGAGTACAACTCCTGCTCTGCCCTGGAACCCAAAGACTGGTAGTACAGTATCCAGGGAGCTGTCTTGTTCTACATTGTTTATATTCAGATGAACTATGGCGATCATTGTCTTAAAATGACTTCCATAGGCACTATTGAGAAATGTAGGTACTTGACACTGTTTCCAAATGCCAAAAATGAAACGTGTTACTGTATATTGGGGTGACAGTGACAGTGAACATAAACCAGCTTTTCTAGATATTCTGGACTACAACGGAATATCATGGGAGTTGTAAAAAGGCCAATAAACTCTCTTTGCCCCTGGGCCAGACCTACTCCATTAAGTACAATGAGGCTTCTCCCTCGGGCAGATGATTTTGGTTCTCTGAATTGTTGCCCACGTTAAGTTGTGAATGTTATTTGGATTTTTCTGCCTCTGGCATTAAAATATATGTGACTTACCCCTGGATGTAGGAGAAAACACAAGTTCCTTGGTAAAAAATACACACACACCCCCTTTTTTTAACTCATTTGGGTTTAAAGCAATAAAGTGCATCTTTAGAAATGTTAACTGTGGCCGGTTTACATTTAGGAATGCTTACAGATGGCGCCTTGAGCCATAACCAAAGAAAGTTTAGGAAATCCTGAAATAGAAAAGTGTGTGGATTTCAAATTGCTAGAAATGAAATGGATAGGGGTTTAAATTATTTAATTTCCATATGTTTGGGAGGTGCATTTTGCAAAGGGTAATTATGGTGCCTCAAATATACAGTCAAATCCCGGTTGTCGAACGTTATCCATTTTGGAAGCCCATCTGGCTTCCGAAATGTTTGACAACCGAGGTGTGGCTTCCGATTCATTGCAGGAGCTTCTTGCACTCAAGCGGAAGCTACGTCAGATGTTTGGCTTCCGGAAAACGTTCAAAAACCAGAGTATTTACTTCCGGGTTTTTGGAGTTCGGTAGCCGAAACATTCCAAAATGGAGGCGTTGGGGAGCCGAGGTTTGACTGTAGTAAATGCATCTCTGTTCCTACAATTCAACTTGGAAGAGATTAAGAAGGCTAAAACTTCAAAGCAAATTATTTTCTGCACTGGAGGATGGCTCCTCTGAGCCTGCATCCATGGTGTTTCCTTCCCACCGCTGTAGAGTTTATGAATCACCTGAGTAATTAGAAGCAAAAAAACCCCCTTGTTTTGATGAATTGGAAGAGCCACAAAAAGATTCCATTGAGCACATGGATTGATAATATGGACAGATTAGCTACATACGAACGAATTGCATGTCGACGCAAAGTAAGAATGGACGCAAATTAAGAATGTATAAATATGAAGAAATCTGGAACGAATATTTAAGCGATAAGGCGGATAGTGGTGGGAAGTAGCGGGAGGAGAGAGAGGTGGGAAAATATTGTTTAAAAAGGTGTAGTCATAGGTATATCAGTGTATTCAAAGCTGAATTGTCAAACTGTGTTATTATTGTTATTATGGTTTTTGTTGTATGTGTCTTTTGCGGTTAATGTTTGTACTGAAAAAATGATTAAATAATTTAAATCACCTGAGTATTTTGCTACAGAAAGCTGCAAGAGCAGTTGTAAATATTCTAGAGGCAGGGCCAGCCCGCCCCGCCAGACAGCCCAGCTGCCCTCCTGCTCGCCCTGTTCCTTGCCTCCCGCCCGCCCGCCCGCCCGCCTGCCCGCCGCGGGTTCGAGTCCCGGCCTTAGCCTAGCGGGGTGGGTCGGTTCGGGGGCATGAGGAGGACAAGAGGTCAGGTGCTGCGCGGCACCGCCCCCCAGCAGAGGCCTCCGCGCAGGAGGCGGCAGCGATGGCACCCCGGAGGACAACCAGGCAGCCTGGCCCACCCACTGTGGTGCCCCTGAGCCCAGCCCACCCTCAGTGCCCGGCCTGCCCATGCCATGTCCCTCCTCTGCGTCCGTGGTGAGTTGGGGGGGGCGGCGGCAGAGGGACCTTTGTGCCATGGTGCTCGATGTGGTTAAGACGGGCCTGTCTAGAGGCAGCCTGTGCTACAGACATGGTGTGGAGAGTTCAGAGAGCAAATGCATCATCTTTGAGTCTATATTCTCCTATACGTGTCATGGAGTGCACTATAGAGGATTGCTTAAATCAGTTGTGCATGGAAACATGAATAAAGCAAGACCGGACATGTGAGCCTCTGCAGAAATCTGCCTTTAACAAGAATGAATGGATTCTTGCCCAGTGTTGCATCAGAATTGACCCGTGAGCGAGTCACCGACAGACTTTAATAGCCTTCCAGTAATGGCTTATTGACACCTAGATGCCACCAGAGATAAATGAATAGTTGGAGGTACCTTTTCTTATTGACCATGCAAACACTTTTGTTGCAACCATTCCACTGGTGGCAAAATACGTCCTGTTCCTCTTGTTGTTGCCATCCGTCTGCCTCAAGAGACAGTTGACTGTGCCTCTGGGGATAAAGTCAAAGTGCTGCATTATCAGCACCAAAAGTGACCTCCTGGACAGTGTATATGGAGGTGCTGGGATGCCCAGATGACAAGACATCCCCCCATCAGCCTCACTGATGTGGTCCAAAGGAAAGCAGAGCAATACATTTGGCACCAGCTTGGAGGCAGGAGTTGCCAGAAGGAGACATGCAAGGTGCCATCCAACTGGCTTAGGGACTCCGCTCTTGACATAGGAGTCAACTCCTAGGGGCCCAGGTCCCTACACACCCACCCAGTAAAATATTTGATGGACCCAGGTTCCCCCCAAAGCCATTGCCATTCAAAGGGTGTGTGTGTACCACACCTTGTGATCGATTATGTGGGAGACGGCTTACCTGCACGCCCCCCCCTATTTTATTCAAGTTAGCACCCCAACTTTTGATTTTAGGCTTTTCTTTCCCCAAATATCCTGCAAGGTAGCAGAGGTTTAGGATCAGAGCTTTCCTTCTCCCAGGTTGACAAGCCCCACCTGCCTTTTTGATGGCCGGAATCACTAGTGGTCTCATCTGCTCAATCCACAGAATCCTGTCTTCACATGTAGGGAAAGTTTCTAACTCACCAAGAGTTTGAGACCCATTGGCTACCCTCACCTGGTTTAGGATGGGGACCAAAGGCAGAGTCTAGGGACACACCCAAACTGTGAGTCTGCTCTTTTAGGAGAACTATGACTCCATCTAGAAGAGGCAAACACACCACCTTGAGTTCTAATGGGAAAGTTCGCTTCAGGTTAAGTACGCTTCAGGTTAAGTACGGACTTCCGGAACCAATTACACTCATACCTCAGGTTAAGTATGCTTCAGGTTGAGTACTCCGTGGACCCATCTGGAACGGATTAATCCACTTTCCATTACTTTCAATGGGAAAGTTTGCTTCAGGTTAAGTACACTTCAGGTTAAGTACAGACTTCTGGAACCAATTGTGTTTGTAAACCGAGGTACCACTGTATTAAAAGTAACCTTCAACATCAGTAATGATTACAGCATACATGCTGCTGCTGCTGCTATGTAAATGAGCTGTTTTAAAAAATAGAAATACCTAGATTGTGCGTTCAGCAACATCTAGTGGAAATGGGCAGGCTGCATCTTTTCGCCTGGACACAATGGATGGAAACAAAATGGAAGTGGGGTTGTGGTGAAGGATAGCATCAAGAAAAATGTAACAACATGCACTAAAACAAATCCCACCAAGCACACGAATTAGCCACAGATTGAGAAAATCTGCATTTAGCTGGGGTGTGAGAGGGAGCTGCCCCTTGGGTGAAGAGGACATCATAAGGACACCACACACACATGGGCGCGCAGACACAAATGAAGACACAAGCTTCTTCAAATCTACATTAAACTCCAGTGTGGATGAGCCCTCTGTCATCCCAGGGTTCCTTTTCAGATGCAAGTTGGAGCAAATTGGCGGTTTGTGTTTCAGAAACAATTACAGTATTACAACAGTCACGATGACTGTTACATTATTCCTGACCACTGTGATTTACATGCATTTGTTAACATCTATTTTGATGGAAGACAAGAGGCAGTTAATAAATGTTGTGAAAGGTCATTCAGAGGATTCACCAAGCAAGTCTTCCTATAAATACTGGAATTACTTCTGAGTTAACATCCAGAGAAATCGTCAAAGAACAGACAAGAAGGCAGAACTCTTCACTTAAGTCAAAGGGAATCTGACTAAACCTGAATCGCTGACATTCAGCACGTGATCGAATACAGGCCTCTCCCCACTCATGTGGGGGTTAGGTTCACAATTGTGTGAACTTGGGAGGGGGGCACCCTCTAAACACCCTCCTTGCTGCTTTCTCTCCAATCCAGACAAAAAAAAAGTATCCAAAAATATCCACAATTAGAATTGAAGCGCTGGGGCCAGCTGGAGGCTGGAGGCCATGCAGGAAAGTGGATGCTGCTGCTGCTGCACTACCTCACACCTCAGCTACAGGACGATTCATCTCAGGACTATTTAATTGCTCATCTTCTAACATTGTGTATGCCATCAAATGCCTACATTGCCCTTCAGCTCTCTATATTGGACAAGCAGGCCAAACCCTACGCCAAAGGATAAATGGACATAAATCTGACATCAGGAATCACAAGACAGAGAAACCAGTAGGAGAACACTTCAATCTCCCAGGACATTCTATATAAGATCTCAAAGTAGCTGTCTTATTACAGAAAATTTTCAGAAACAGACTGGACATTGGATTCTTATCTCATTATACATGATAAAGCTTTCTTATGCCATCTCACCCCTTGCTTTTTCCTGCAAGACCAATTGCAGTCGTTAACAGTCGTCAACAGGTTTACCACTCCTATCAGCCAATCACCCATTCCCAACACCCTTCTTAGTAATACCCCTCCCCACCTTCTGACTATACATAAGGGTCTGGTGACTTCTGTTTCAGTGTATCTGAAGCTGTGTGCATGCACACGAAAGCTCATACCTATGACAAACTTAGTTGGTCTCTAAGGTGCTACTGGAAGGAATTTCTTAAAAAAATTTGTCACACCTCAGCTGTTAGGTGGGGAGGCTGAGCAGCATAAACAAAGCTCTGCTACATCTCCAGTCTCTTTGGGCCTTCCTCCACCCTCACTGATGTTCTCTTCAGGCTCCAGGGAGGGTCTTCTCACGAGCCACAAGGACTCTCCAGCTCCCTCCTGCTATTTTTGGGTTTAGATGGATGGATGGATGGATGGATTACCTGGTGCCACACATATACGTGGCTGCCTGTGAGTCGATCGCCTGTATAGATCACTCAGTATTTAAATTGCCCTTTGAGCCTGGACTGGGAGAGGGAAATAGCTATTGCACACTACGTATTGCAGAATTAAAATTAAGCACATTTGGTGGGAGTGGGGTACATGATGTAAATGGTTGTTATTTAATTTGGATGGATTTGGAAGGTCTGATCCTGGAATGAAATATGGAATTCGCTGAAATGTCTGGGATATCTGGATTCAGGAGAAGGGGGGATGAAATAAGATTTAAAGCCTAAGTGTAATTTGGAGAGCAGAGTCAATATTGTAATGGGGAATCATTGTTGGTAAAAATGGTAAGCTAAGGGGGAAATAAAAGATAAAGGAATGGGAAAGTATAATTAGTTGATTTGAAGAATTGGGTTAATTGCTAAGAGAATATAATTTGATTTTTATAGGTTAGAATAGAATAGAAAGTTTTGAGAGAATGGTATTAGGTTGATTAAAGATAATAATGAATACTGCTGAAATAATATTAAAATTTGGACCCAGTGTGGGGGGAGCCGAGGAAGTCCACAATGTAATGATGAGATGAAAGTATAAGAGGATTTTGTGTGTGTGTGTGTGTGTGTGTGTTTGTGTGTGTGTGTCTCTGTGTATTTTATGCTTTTTTATGTTTGTCTTAAAAATTAATAAAAATGAATTTAAAAAAATAAAATAAAATAAAGCACATTTAACACTCTTTGTCTCATGCCCAAATATTTGCTAATTTATCATTAGTGTTGTTGTTATCCCACCCTTTTCGCAAGGCAGCTTTCACAAATTAAAATAACACAGATAAAATACAAAAAGCTAAAAACACATAAAATATAACAGTCAAGGAGTATTTGAAGTCGAGTAGAACTAAAGCAACATAAAAAACAAATATATTAAAATGCAACAGCACTACTAAAGCTCTTTCCTTTTTTTTAAAAAAAACCCAACCAGTTCCCCAAAAGCCTGTTGGAACAAGGAAGCCTTCATCTGTTGATAGAAGGACAACAAGGAGGGAGCCACTGTAGCCCAGGGCTGCCATATGGATTTTCCCAGACGTCCGGGGAATTCCCAAAAGGCAGCGCTTTGTCCTGGATCTTAGGCAAGTCAATTGAAAATTTGTTTTTTGGCATTTCTGTAAAAACAAACAAAAACCTGAACAATTTTTTGTGGCTTCATTAAGAAAAGTTCATTTTCAGGAGGTCCTGGTTTCTACTTTTTGAAATATGGCAGCCCTAATTGCGCCCGGAAACAGACTGGTAGACAGTGGAGTTGTTGTAACAAGGGAGCCATGTGCACCTTATAACCAGCCCTGGTCAACAATCTGCCTGTAGTTTTTTGGGCCAGTTGAAGTTTTCAACACTTTTCAAAGGCAGCTTTAGGATAAGCGCCTGCAGATTTTGCATGCTGAAAGGTAAATTTGTAGCTTCTGTGTCACAGGGACCGGGATGGCTACTTCAGAGTAACGACTCCTCACAGCTCTGCATTTTATCCTTTTATTGATGCAATCTATTTACAGTGCTGAAACAGTGCTATATACAGTTGGTCAGTACATGTTCTCAGTCTGGCGCAGAACCTCCGAATGGGGATTCCCGCGTTTTCCTCCAGCAAAGTAGCCTGGGAATACTAAATCTCCGCCCCCGGCGCTTCTTACGCAATTCCGGGGTCGCCGGGATCGGTCTCTTTCCCACGGTTTTCCTGCTTCCCCTTTCCGTTCCCAGGCGGTGCCTGGGCTCCGCCAGCCTACCTGAGCCCGGGCTTCTACTTCCTGAATCCCCGCTCGAAACATCCCGCTCCCACTTCCGCTAGGCGAGGAGCTCGTGTTCAAGATGGGAGGGGGCTGTCTGTAGCTCCTGTCCCTCACATCCTGTTAGTGTGATGATACCTGCAGTTATGGGCTATTATCTTGCAAACTGCAGTTTTTACTCAAACCAGTGGTGCAGATGAAGACAATGGACAAATATAATGTGGAATGACCTTTTTATCTGCAAGGAAACTCATAGCTGTGGGTTACAAACAACAACTTTTATTCTAATGTACTTTTGTACTGATTATGTTGCTGGATTGATAGTCTAAATAACACATTCCACAAAAGGTGTGTCTGGGAATTGGGTTATTCTTGAATTTCAAAACAATCTATAGCTGTACGTCATACTGCGGCTTGTACCCTTCAAACTTGCTCTGCAGGCTACTGAATGCAAAAACACCTCTTGCCTTGCTCATTCTTCTCTGAAATGTCAGCAGTTGCTTACTTTAGACAGAGTTAAGTGTTCTCAGCAGATTCATTAGGCCAGCTTAGCATGTAATCATTTCCAGGGATGCATAATGGTTTGCACGAACATAGATGTCAGCAGAATCATTGCCGCTGAACTTGCCCTTGTCAAGCATTCGCTACATAGAATTGGAGAGCATGAAGGTCCTCTGATAAATTTATTCTTGGACCACGAAAAATAAGATTTATCTTTGCGTGTACAGGCAGAGTCCCCCCAACCCCAGGCGCCCCCCCCAAGTGGAATAATGACTCAAGACAACGTGCTATGGGATTAAAATTGGCCACAACTTTATTAAGTTTCAGATGTAGGGAGACCTTGGCTCAGGCATTGGGTGTTTATCCTTCCCAGTCCCCAGCCGGGGATCTGGAAGACATCAGGGTTATCCAGAATGTGTGGGGATTGGGCTGGCTCTGAAGAAACATATGTCCAAGCAGAGAGCCCGCTCGCCGTTTCGCCGCCGTCACAGGGGAAAACAATGACAACCTCTCACCGTATGGCCAATGCCTCCCCTCAAGACCCCTTTATAGGGAACCCTGGGATCACTGCCGCAAGGGGGGCATGGGTCACCACTTCATGCCCCCCCCCTTTAGGAAGATAGACTAAAGCATTCTGCCCAAGGCCTGAAACCGCCAAAGTTGTGTCATTTTTCTACAGGAAAGGCAAAACCTTTCCGGCCCTTCAACAGCGACCATGACGTAGCAGCACCTGCATACCTGTGGAGAAGAGGTTAACCTGCAACAGAAGACTTAACTGAGGAAGGGCAGGGTGGGAGAAGCTCTGGAGCCAACAACTGACGCTTTGCAGGTAAGATTCACCTTCTGTTGTGTGGGCAGGGCGGTCCCTCTCCCTACCTGGCCGATCACCTGGCAACGGCTCCCGAGGCAGGATTGGGCGATTGGCTGAGGTAGGCGGAGACCTCCAGGTATGCAGCCTGGGGACAGCGAAGCCAGCCCGTACTACCGGGAGTCACACTGGGATCTGAGGGGCTGCACATGACCACGCAGAGGGCACCCCCCATTTGATGTGGGGAGCGGTCATTCTGCCTGCAGAAGTAAGTACAGTCAAACCTCAGCTCCTGAACGCCTCCATTTTGGAACGTTTTGGCCCCCGAATGCCGAAATCCCAGGAGGAAAATTGACAGGAAAGTATCCAGAACTCTCTCTACATCAAAATAGGTGATGGAAGGATGTGTGAGAATAGAAAAAAACAAAACATGGCTTTGAGATTTTGCAGGGTACTTATTTTTTAAAAAAATGCCGGCCATTTCACTTGGTAGAGCTGAGCACCACTGCATCATAACAGAAGCCAAGTCATGTTTATAGTAATGGGTCCCATGCCCAAGACGACATTTCAAAATATTTAAAAGCAGCAAGGAAGTGAAAGCTGAACTCTGAACCAACTCACAGTACCGCAAAACCACAGAAATTTTGAAAAATCAAAGATATATTATGAGAGAGCAAATTGTGCAATTGTCTCTAGGCTGCAGGTATGTTTGCAATGAGAGATTTCATATTTATATTTTCTGAGTTTCGGGATTGTTTCATCCCTAGTACACCTGTGGAGGTGACTTGCCCTTCACTAGCCTGCTTTGACCAGTTTGCAAAGCATTTTGAAGATAAAATCAGACACTTCCGATCCAACTTGCACGTGGCTGTTGTAGCAGTTCCTGAAGAGCAGGAGTGGGGGAACTTTGGCCTCCAGAGGTTGATGAACTAAAATTCCAATCAACCCTTGACACCATGCCCAATGACCAGGGATGATGGGAGTTGTAGTTCAGCAACATTTGGGGGGCAAAAGGTTCCCCACACTTGCTGAAGATGCCCCTGAATCTTCTGGACTGGAAACTCAAATCCATTTGACCCTTACTAAATATTAGAGAGGTTTTCTCTGTTGTTTAGAGGGATGATTAACTCTTATTTTATAGATGTCTTTGACCTTAATTCCAATACCAAAATGAAACAAAAGCAACCGTATAATTGGCCTGGGTTTGAATGTTCCATTTTGAGGCATAGCAATCAAGTGGACACAGATATTCTAAGGTATCCTTTAATAAGAAAGATTAACCTGAGTCATCCCTCTCAAGTTTCAGACAGGGCTTTGGGTTGGAGAATGTTTTTGTGGCCCTGATCAATTTTCTGTATCTAGAGGTTGACAGAAAGTATGTGACCTGCGTTGTTACACATTGAAAGAGAATTTTAGGAAGATGATTTATGGGTGGTACCTAATGCCATGTAAATTAGCAAAAACGTATAAATCAGATTCAGGTATGTGTTGGAAGTCTTAAGAAATAGAGGGTACATTTTATCATATGTGCTGTAAATTAGTGAAGGATTTCTGGAGGATGATATATAATGAAATGAAGAAAATATTTAAAAATACTTTTATAAAAAGACCAGAACCCTTCTTATCCTATATAATAAAGTCCAGGTGTCTCTGCGTCCAGTCCCTGGGTCCCTGGGTTTGCACTACTGCGCATGTGCCCCACGGACAGAGGGACTGGATGCAGAGACTGGATGCACACACGCACGCTCTCTCCCCCCGCCTACCGTTTCCCTGCGGCCACCAACCGCCACTCCTGGCCGGACAGCGCCTCACTGCGCTTGCGCTAAAGAGCAAGGAGGAGGAGGAGGCTGCTTTCTTTTCCTTCCCCCCCTACGCTCCTCCCACTATTCGCCATTGGCTGGTTCTAAATAGGGTTTACTGCAGGGGCGGGAGGGAGACGGGGAGCAGCAGATCCCCGAGGTGAACACGCACAGTGCGACGGGCCGCAGCCGGCGGCTCCACAAATGGGCGCACTCCATAAGCAGCAGCGCCATTCCTACACGGGCCCCGGGCCGCGCTTCCACGCTACTCGGGCATACGGGCGCTGCTTCCTTCCCGCCGGTAGCACACGTGGGAAGGGAGGAGTGGCCTTGGCATTTGGGCTCCCGAGGCGGAGCTTCTGCACTGACGGGGAAGGGAGGGAGCCAATGCGTCACAAAGAGGAGGAGGCTTTGGGTGGCGTGTGATGCGGGGATTGTGAGCACCAGAATCAGGGCAGCGGGAAAACCCCTAGCCTCCGGATCAGGCCCCAAAGATGCCTCTACGAATGTCCCAGAGGTTGCTAGAGCAACAGGTCTGCTCTAGCACCCGTTATTTTAACGGGCTTCAAGATACTAGTTAGGAATATTAGGAGACTTCATTTCCTTAGGCTCTTGCGAAAGAACAAGGTTGGACAGCAACTGATGATTTCCTTCTATGGGTCCACGATAGAAAGTGTTCTCTCATACTGCATTACGGTGTGGTATGCTGGTTTGACAGCCATGGACAGAGAGTCCCTATGGAGGTTGGTGAAGACACACATGATATCGTGGGCTGTCCCCTGAGTCCACTAGATGTTATCGCGGGAGACCGTTGCCTCAGAAGAGCGAGGAACATTCTCAGGGATGACTCACACCTTGGCCAGCACCTTTTTAATCTCCTCCCCTCGGGCAGGAGATATAGAAGCATGATAAGCCGCACCAACAGGTTAAAGAACAGTTTTTACCCATGGGCCGTGAGGCTGCTGAATGAAAGACAGCAACATTGCAACTGACGTTTGGGGTTGGTGGTCGTACAACAGCACACAGAGTGACAAGGACTAAGAGTTTGTGGGGGGAGGGGGATGTGGGGCTCATTTAATCTCACTGTAAACAAGTGGTACAGTGACAATAAAGTATTATTATTATTATTATTATTATTATTATTATTATTATTGGTATGGATGTCCCCACAGATCAAAAAAGCAATTTCTCTATGCAACCACGGCAGCCTGAGTGGTTTATGCTCAGAAATGGAGAGAGAAAATAACACCAACAAAAGAGGAGTGGCAGGTGAAATTAATGGAATATATGGCATTAGCAAATCTAAATAATAGATGGAGTCTTTAAGGAAGAATGGAAAATGTTTGCAGAATATCTGAAGAATTATGTTAAATAAGTTAAAACATTAGCAGAGTTGGAGTAAAAACATATGGAGTAAATAGAATATAGTTCAAATGGAGAAATAAACAGAGAGAAGTCGATCATTATGAATGTATGGTTATATTGATTGAAATGCGAAAATTTGTAATGGAAAAGTATAGGTATATTTTATTTTTTGAGAAAGTGTGTGACCTGCTCATGATTTGTTGAACCTCTCCGCAGCTTTTGATATAATTGGTCATCGGATTTTTATGGGGCAGTTGGACAAGTTTGGAGTAAAGGGTACTGCTTTGCAGTTATTCCACCCCTTTCTGATTAAACTTGGTAATATTGGGTGAGTTCTGACCTGGACAGAGTGCAAGATTCAGTTTTGTGACCCCAAAGCTTAAAATGCAGCCCGTTAAAGGAAGATCATCTGACATTTTGATGTGTAGTGTCATCAATATGCTGCATCTTTTTCATCTGTTCCAAGTGCTGCAATCGGTTTCTTGTGCCAGTGTTTGGACTCAGCTGTGGGCTAAAATCTAGACAATAGTGAAGTGCACATGAACTCAAGGTGGTGTGTTTGCCTCTTCTAGATGGAGTTGTCCTAAAAGAGCTGACTCACAGTTTGGGTGTGTCCCTAGACTCTGCCTTTGGGCTGAGTCACAGGTAGCAGGAGATTCTGTCATTTGTTACTGGCCAGTTGCAACCTATCTTTTCAGAGACGGATGCCGTCTGTACCTAGTGACTTGCTCATTTTTAATTTATCAGTAACAACTTGAATTTGTCTCTTGTCTAGGTTCAGATGAGAAAATCGATCTTGTTTGCATTTTAATGAGAAGCCACCTAATTCACACTTCTTGAAGGTATCCTTTGAATTTTGCACTTCTCTGAATTTTGTGGTGCAGTTCTCCAGCCAAACAATAGGAACAAATGCTGCATATATTCTGGGGACATGTGATTAAAAATGTATACACTGGTGAAAATAATATACAAAAATGTCTACTAGGGGGAAACTGCTTGCAAAAATGTGTTAATATGTACGAAAATGTGTTGATTAGGAGGAATTTGCATTAGAAATCCTGATGAATATTCATGAGAACAAATTGAAGATTATTTCAGAAGTCCAGAGAACTGAATTTAAGACTGCAGTATTCTAACCTCAATGAACTCAACACAATTTGCTTCTGAGGAGGATTGCATTATTAATTTGCCTACATCTATCTTGATGCAGGGATGCGGGTGGCGCTGTGGGTTAAACCACAGAACCTAGGGCTTGCCAATCAGAAGGTCGGCGGTTCAAATCCCCGTAATGGGGTGAGCTCCCATTGCTCTGTCCCAGCTCCTACCAACCTAGCAGTTCAAAAGCACGTCAAAGTGCAAGTAGATAAATAGGTACCGCTACAGCGGGAAGGTAAACGGCGTTTCCGTGTGCTGCTCTGGTTCGCCAGAAGCGGCTTTGTCATGCTGGCCACATGACCTGGAAGCTGTACGCTGGCTCTCTCGGCCAATAACGCGAGATAAGCACCACAACCCCAGAGTCAGTCATGACCGGACCTAATGGTCAGGGGTCCCTTTACCTATCTTGATGCAAGGGAGCGATGAGATAAAAAAAACTTTTCTCAATGGAATGAAGACAATTAAGAGGGAGAGACCTGAAATGCAGAATTTCAACATTTCATTTTCTTCTGACTTAAATATTTACAATATGCACCTAGTAATAATTCTGGGATAAGAATATTTTTAATGGCCACCCAACATTTATAAACCAGGGCTATTGATGCCTAAATCAGAAATAAACCTTGCTGAGTTTGAAAGAACTTGCCTCCAAGTACAGTGGTCCCTCGACTTACGAATTTAATCTGTTCCGAATGCACATTCATAGGTCGAAAAGTTTGTAAGTCAAAAAAGCGGTTTCCCATAGGAATGCATTGGAAACGAAAAAATTCGTAAGTCGAGTAAACCGCATCTAAAATTCGTAAGTCGAGAATACCCCATCTAAACTGCAACGGTTTTCCTTTCGGATGTCGAAAAAAAGTAAGCGTGCGGCCATTTTTTTTCATTCGTAACTCGAAATTTCGTAAGCCGAGTACTTCGTAAGTTGAGGGACCACTGTAAATCTTATTTGGGGTCTTATTTTATAGATCATCAGGTACAGAATCACCTCATGATGAGAATTATGAATGAGGGACTTTAAGAAAGAAAGTGATGCCTCTTGATGCGATGACAAGGAGTCAGCTGAAGGGGGAAAGGTCAGCCCCGGGCATGGGTGGAACAAATGTTTGTGAAATCTCCCTCTCTTTCTGCCATCTCTCTCCACTTGTAGAACAGGAAGCAGATTAAGACTCTGTACACATTGCAAGCTTAAAATACACAGAGGTTGTTCTTTTTCTCAACTCAGATCGAAGCCAGTTTGAGGACAAATGGCTCCAAGTGCAGTGTACAGTATTCCCTAAAAAAACAGCAGTATAGATTTGGATTCTGGATAACTTCATTTGCACACCATTTCTCACCTGATGCAAAGTAAGCAGGAGTGTGGGGTCGTTTTAGTTGGTGGCAATGTGCCACGACGGATGAGTTTTGGACAGCTGTCTTTAAAGAAACAGAACAATCTGTCATATGACAGCTGTACATTCTCCTCTCTCAGCCATGTTTGGGATTACAGATGAGTTGAATGAACAATTGTGTTATAAAGAACTGCTTGTTTGCAAGTCACTTTGGGTTGCCTTGGGCAAGATAAAGCGACTGAGAACTTTAGTAAATAATAACTAGTCAGAATTAATGTTTCTTCTGCTGGCAGCTCACCTAGAAATGTTTCAGAGCATAAATCAGCCATCCAATTACACTCCGCTACAGGAGACTTGGTATGCTAAAGTTTGGTCTGTTGCTGTGGCTGAAAAGTTAACTTGTCAAGTAGAAGCAAATCACACCAAATCCTTTAACTTTCTATGCGGAATGGCAATCATTTGTTTCATATATGTACAGTGGAACCTCGGTTTATGAACACCTCGGTTTATGAATTTTCGGTTTATGAACGCCGCGGACCCATCTGGAACGGATTAATTCATTTCCCATTACTTTCAATGGGAAAGTTCGCTTCAGTTTATGAACGCTTCAGTTTAAGTACTCCGCGGACTGTCTGGAACAGTTTAATCCACTTTCCATTACTTTCAAAGGGAAAGTTCGCTTCAGTTTATGAACGCTTCAGTTTAAGTACTCCGCAGACTGTCTGGAACAGATTAATCCACTTTCCATTACTTTCAATGGGAAAGTTCGCTTCAGTTTATGAACGCTTCAGTTTATGAACAGACTTCCGGAACCAATTGTGTTCATAAACTGAGGTACCACTGTACTCCAAAGGAGGCTCCCTTATGGAAACTTGTGGAGAGATCTACTGGATTACAGACTGGAGTTATTACTGTGCCTCTAATTGTTGTTGTTGTTGTTTAGTCGTTTAGTCGTGTCCGACTCTTCGTGACCATAGCACGCCAGGCACCCCTGTCTTCCACTGCCTCCCACAGTTTGGTCAAACTCATGTTCGTAGCTTCGAGAACACTGTCCAACCATCTCGTCCTCTGTTGTCCCCTTCTCCTTGTGCCCTCCATCTTTCCCAACATCAGGGTCTTTTCCAGGGAGTCTTCTCTTCTCATGAGGTGGTCAAAGTATTGGAGCCTCAGCTTCAGGATCTGTCCTTCCAGTGAGCACTCAGGGCTGATTTCCTTCAGAATGGATAGGTTTGATCTTCCTGCAGTCCATGGGACTCTCAAGAGTCTCCTCCAGCACCATAATTCAAAAGCATCAATTCTTCGGCGATCAGCCTTCTTTATGGTCCAGCTCTCACTTCCATACATCACTACCGGGAAAACCATAGCTTGAACTATACGGACCTTTGTAGGCAAGGTGATGTCTCTGCTTTTTAAGATGCTGTCTAGGTTTGTCATTGCTTACCTGGTTGTCCATCGTAATTCTCTAAACAAAGTGAATAATGAGCTGTTTTGCCTTGGTTCGTGGTTATTTGTTGTCACATATTTGGTACAATTTGTGATTCTTTTTTTTAAAGTGTTGTACATGTGGATGGTGCATTCTTTCACCTTTTTGACTTTGGGTGTGGCTTATCCTAGAGCCATTTGTTCTGTACACTTTATTTATCTACAGTCATACCTCGGTTTAAGTACGCTTCAGTGTGAGTACTTTCAGTTTAAGTACTTAGCCGACCCGTCTGGAACAGATTAATCCACTTTCCATTACTTTCAATGGGAAAGTTCACTTCAGGTTAAGAACGCTTCAGGTTAAGTACAGACTTCCGGAACCAAATACACTCATACTTCAGGTTAAGTACGCTTCAGGTTGAGTACTCCGCGGACCCGTCTGGAACAGATTAATCCACTTTCCATTACTTTCAATTGGAAAGTTCGCTTCAGGTTAAGTACGCTTCAGGTTAAGTACAGACTTCCGGAACCAATTGTGTACTTAACCCGAGGTACCACTGTAGTTAACAAGTTTAAATGCCACTTAATCAGAAAAACCTAATTGCAGTTTATAGAAAAACAATCTATAACATCGTGACATAATAAAACTTTAACATTACATGTCTGACTATAAATCACATGTATTGCTAATTATTACTTGTAGATTTTAACAACTCCCATTGATAACAGGATGGCTGATTTATGCTTTGGGGGGGGGAAGGTTATAAATTTGTTTAGATTGTTTCCTCCTCAATAAAAACATCATAAAAAGGACCAGGTGAGTGGATCAGAGGGAAGCCTCCAGCAACGCAGTCTGCTCACTGGCTCTGCCCCCAGGCTGCCACGGATTGGCCGGAATTGAAAAAAATTGGGTCTGGTGGGAACCCAGCCAATGGCTGGGGCAAAATGGCGGGGCTCCAAGATGTGGGAGCGCCATGCTGTGTCACAACCACTGCATACACTTGTACTGGGTAAGCGGCCATTTCCTCGTCAATAAAAGCATCTTTAAAAGGATATTAGGGACCCAGGTGGCGCTGTGGGCTAAACCACTGAGCCTAGGGCTTGCTGATCAGAAGGTCAGCGGTTCGAATCCCTGCGACGGGGTGAGTTCCCATTGCTTGGTCCCAGCTCCTGCCAACCTAGCAGTTCGAAAGCACATAAAAATGCAAGTAGATAAATAGGAACCGCTACAGCGGGAAGGTAAATGGCGTTTCCATGTGCTGCTCTGGTTTGCCAGAAGCGGCTTTGTCATGCTGGCTACATGACCTGGAAGCTATACGCTGGCTCCCTCGGCCAATAATGTGAGATGAGCACGCAACCCCAGAGTCGGTCACGACTGGACCTAATGGTCAGGGGTCCCTTTACCTTTTTTAAAAGGATATTGTGGCAAGTTGCTGTCATTTTCGGAGCAGTTCAGAAACCAACCTGCTTCCATGTAGGAATTGATGTATATTTCTTCTTGGTAGAGAACTGAAAAACAATTTTGGTTTGAGGTTCTGCAGGTTTTGGATGCTCTTGTCTATGCCACTTTTGAGAGTTTCAAAGTACAGCACCTGACTCCTTTTGCCATGGATACACATTTCAGACTCAGTGGTAGACACTGCTTTGAGAGCAGCTACAAGTTTGAATAGACACTTGACCATACAACTTTTTAAAAGGCAGGTTAAGACATGATCCTCAATAAAAGATTCTGGTGGTGTTCTTTGACATGCCCTTTTTAATGTGTTTGTGGGAGGCGAGGGTTATTGGTTTGTTTTGCTTTTGCTCTTTTTGTGTATTTTGTGTTTTTATTTTGTATTTTTTTGCTGTGAACTGCCCTGAAATCTTTGGATGAAGGTAGATGAATGGATGGATGGGTGAATGGGTGAATGGGCCCCACCTCCTAGGCATGCTTTCAGAACCAGAGGTTCCAGTAATTCCGAAGCAGAGCTGCTTAGCCCACAAGGCAAACACTTACGAAAACCTTTCAAATTAACTTCCTTTGTATTCTGTAAAGAAACCAGCTTTGACATTTGGATACATTTCCAGGTTCTTTCAGGTGTGGGGTGGTGAGACTAAAGGGTGCATTTCAAATGTGTGTGGTGGTGCTGTCAGCCTGCTAAGTTGGTCAGAACACCATGCTTCAAAACCAATATGGCTCTTTTTGTGTCTTATCCATACTTGCTTCCTTTTGCCCATGAACCTAAACAAAGAAGTCATGATTTCTGCACATGTTGTAATGGACACCATCTCCCATCCTTCAGCTGGCACGGTGCTGAATCCACATTGGAATCCATTCCCCTAAAAAAAAAATTGCAATGCAGTCAATTTGTTCTGTCCCTTGATTATGCACTTTTGCAAGCTCCATAACAAAGAAAGTAAAGGTGTTCAGAACATGGAGCTTGTGCCAAGAGGGACCTAGTGATATCTCACTGTCTTATTCTTCTTTGGCGATCACTTGTAGCTGAAACAAAATAAAAAAATTCCTTCAGTAGCACCTTAAAGACCAACTAAGTTTTTATTTTGGTATGAGCTTTCATGTGCATGCACACTTCATCAGATACCTGATGAAGTGTGCATGCACACGAAAGCTCATACCAAAATAAAAACTTAGTTGGTCTTTAAGGTGCTACTGAAAGAATTTTTTTATTTTGTTTCGACTCAGACCAACACGGCTACCTACCTGTCACTTGTAGCTGAGTAAGATTGTCTTACATCAGGCATCCCCAAACTTTGGCCCTCCAGGTGTTTTGGACTACAATTCCCATCATCCCTGACCACTGGTCCTGTTAGCTAGGGATCATGAAAGTTGTAGGCCAAAACATCTGGAGGGCCAAAGTTTGGGGATGCCTGTCTTACATGAACACGGTCTTAACAGTGAGTCCGTAAGTGACTGTGGAGGCCAATTCTGGATCCACACATCCTTCCACATTGGGGACATAGGTTTCTGGGCGGGAGTTCATCATGGTGAGGGCCAAACATGCCTTCCTCTTAGAACATTTCTCCCTTTTGTCCTGAGTTTGAGCGTCTTCAAAGTCCATGACACCTTTGGTAAAGGCTATTCTCCAGCTGGAGTACTCACAGGCCAGTGTTTCCCAGTTGTCGGTGTTTATACTACATTTTTAAAAATTTGCCTTGAGAGAGTCTTTAAACTTCTTTCGTTGATCACCAGCATTACACTTTCCATTTTTAAGTTTGGAATAGAATAGTTGCTTTGGAAGACGATGATCGGGCATCTGAACAACGTGACCAGTCCAACGAAGTTGCTGTTGAAGAAACATTGCTTTGACACTGGTGATCTTTGCTTCTTCCAGTACACTGGCATTAGTTTGCCTTTCTCCCCAAGTGTTGTGTAAAAATTTTCAGAGACACCGTTGATAGACTCTTTTGAGGAGTTGGAGATGGCGTTCGTAAGTGGTCCATGTTTCACAAGCATACAGTAAGGTTGGTAATACAACTCCCAGTAAGAAAAATCCAGGATCAGCAGTGGCGCGGCACCCGAAATTGGTTCTGCGCATGTCCAGACATGCGCAGAAGGAGCCTCCCTGGCAGGTAGGAAATCTGGGGGATTTACGGGATTTTTCTCTATTCGGGATAACAGCGGGAAACAGGTTTAAATACGGGGGTTTCCTGTGAAAAATGAGAGACTTGGCAGCTATGACAATAACTTTGTAAGCAAGCATTTTGGTTTCCCTGCGAATGTCTACCCTGCTGTCCAAGGCACAAAATCCCTGCAGGAATGACTGGGTCTCAACCACACCCTAATGCCTTTCCCTTTCAGGATCTTTTCCATCCCAAACGTTGTGCAATGGTTTTGCCACAGTGTTGTTCCTTTGTTGCTAGGGTGGGGCAGGTAGGCAGGCAGTCATCCCTTTCCCACGCCCTACCGTAGAATGATCTGGCTTCAGCAGGCCTCAGGATAGGACTGTGAGGCGAAGCTAGCAGGAAGGTTGATGAGCCAGCAGCCTCTGTCCTCTCTTTCCGCTCAGGAAACAGGAAGGCCTCCCTCTCAGGGTGCACAAATATAAAGGATACTGCTGCCAAGGGTGTATGAGGTAGTCAGTTGGGGGTGGGTATCAGGGGACCTTCAGGGGTCAGCGGAGAGTCTGATGTTTCGGAGTGAGGGCTCTCGGACGCTGCCAGAGCCCCAGAGCCTAGTGCCTGGCAGCTTCCTCCGGAAGGTGGGACAGGGGCTCAGGAGGAGGTGCAGGCCCTCGGGGATGTTGAGGAGATGAGGTTCCCAGAGACAGGGCTGCCGAGGGCGGACCAAAGAGGGGGAGGCTCCAGAAGCCACTGTGCCGGTCCCTCAACTGAGCAGCTCTAGCAGAGAGGGCACTCCACCAGCACCCTCACCCCAACAGAGAAGCGGGGAAGAGAAGAGGAGGCACCAAGAGAGGAGTTTCAAGATGCCCAGGGGGCTATGCTGGAGGAAGTCACAAAGGGAGGTGCTTCCGGATTCTGGATCGGACTAGTGCAGTCATGCTTTTCGATGCTCTGTCTTGTACATATGAATATAAATGAACCTTGTAAAAACCAAGCACGGGGTTTGGAGCTGCTTACTCGTGAGGAAGCCTTTAATACCATTACAGTGGGCAAAGAGGGGTAGGACCAAAGAGTGTTGCGGAGGGTGGAAGAGACGTGAGCTGCCAGTTGGAGGAGACTGCTCTAAATTGCTGACCTGCCCATGCAGATGTCATGCTATTGGTACTCTTCCTGACTGGCTCAAATCTGCCTGGTTGTGAGGATGCACTCCCAAACGTTTCTGGTGTTGGAGGTTGAACTGTGAATTTTGTTAAAGGATCACTGCTGTAGCTCAAGGAACTCAAGATCCTGTGGGATCCGCTTGTTGGTTAGAGTAAAACAAGAGACTGCAACCAGGTGTATAATTCAATGCAGCTCGTAAGCCTGATCTTTGGTTTGTTTCAACAAGGTTTCTATGTCTAAAATAGCATCAGAAGAAGAAGCCCCAAAGAAAGGATGCAACTTCTTTAAAAAGCTGTCTCCCCACCCCCGATCCCACCTCTAAAAGTGTAATACAAACATCACAACATGTCACAGAAAGAGGTGGTGTTTTATGGAAATGTGAGTCCTTGACAGGTCACCAGATAGATAGATAGAGAGATAGAGAGATAGAGAGATAGAGAGATAGATTGTGTGTGTGTGTGTGTGTGTGTGTGTGTGTGTGGTTTATACATTTTAATAATTTTAAAATTTTAAAATTTCAAAACCTGACTTCCCCCTCTTTCTGCGATTCCTTCAATCTATTTTTAATATTTTAGGGATATCTAAATTAACTCAATTTGTTCATTTATTAATCTCAACCGGGAAAATCAGAAATCAGGAGGATCAAAACTTCAACAAGGAATGGGATAAACATACAATGTACTTGAAAGACCACTGTAAAAAACTTGAAATCTTTGGCAGGCTTTAAATAACTTGCAATCACACATAGGCTCTGGATACAATAGAGGATGATAAACTAGACAGATTCATAATATGCAGTTTAAAAAGTTAGATAAAGAACCCACGGAGGGGAGGAGGGGAGTCTTGAGATTCAAAAGAATCTTGGGTAAAGTTAAATATTTGTGATAATACTATTTGTGTGAATGAATTCGTAAAAATCAAATGACAATTGTTTTTTTAAAAAAATCGTAGGCACCACAATAAAACCTACTATTCTTCTGGTGATAATAATTTTTATGCTTAAATAAGGAGGAAGAACCACCATTAAGAGGAAGGGAAAAAGTGACAGTGGTACCTCGGGTTAAGAACTTAATTCGTTCTGGAGGTCCGTTCTTAAGCTGAAACTGTTCTTAACTAGAGGCGTGCTTTAGCTAATGGGGCCTCCCGTTGCCACCGCAGTACCACTCCGCAATTTCTGTTCTCATCCTGAAGCAAAGTTCTTAACCCGAGGTACTATTTCTGGGTTATCAGAGTCTGTAACCTGAAGCGTCTGTAACCCGAGGTACCACTGTAAAGGGAACGGTTTAAAGCAAAGTTCAGTCAGGTCTGGGGGAGAAGGTTCTCCCCCTAGCGGATAGTCAAGGGAACAGCAACAAACCAGTGTAATTTTAAGAGAACGCGAAAGGGGTCCAAACACTGTGCCCCATGCCAGGAGCAGGGCCAAAAGTGCAGCCCTGCTCTTCGGAAATTGCAACATACACTGAACTCTAGCTTTGTAACAGGATAATTAGATACCAAGAGAATCAAAGCTGCATATTGCATCATTTCCCCGTCTCAAATCATCCTTCCAAATCCCCCAGCAGAGCGGAGAAGAGATAAGGCACCGAGGGCATCATTAGGTAATTGGCACTTTTCAAATAAGTGATTTCTGAGGGACACCTGAACTTATAATTGTATTTATAAGTTTTAATTCCCTTCTGTTGTTCTCTTAGACAAACAAGACACTTGGGGGGTGGTTATTTTCTTCTTCTAAAATATGAACTTCAGGGACAGTTAGAGAGCTTGTTGCTATTTGATTATTTTTAAAATATACCAGCTTCATAGCAGAAATAAGAGGAGTGGTCCTTTTGTGGATCAGTAACTGGTTAAGTAAGAGGAAGCAAAGGGTCAGAATAAGTGGACAGTAAGACCAAGTTTAGATTCATTAAGCATAACTTTGAGGTACCAGAGGAGGTTTTCTGCCTGTTGGTCATCACTGATTACCCATAATTTGCCATTATCTTGCACTAGCAATTTGAAGGACCCACAGATAAAGGATCGCGATGGTTTTCAAAACCAGAGTGTATTGATTGAAAGCTTTATGGCAGGAAAGGATCCCCGGACAGAGAACCTGGAATATTTCTATTAAATCCAACCCACATTTCAGTTCATGGAAATGTAGCAATGCTTTGAAAATAGCTTCTTTAGCTTGATATCTCTAGAATCAGACAACTAGGTCCCTAGGGCGGTCTGATGTGTGAGGTCCTCATACTCAACCAGCTACAAATCCACCTAACAGATACCTCGCCCCGCCCATATTTTACTTGCTCATCTACAAGAATATAAATGGGGGACAGAAGCCTTACTGAAATCAAGATACACTACATCCATAGCATTCTCCTGATCCACCATGCTTGTAACTCTATCAAAAAATTAAATGGGATTCGTCTGGCATGACTTGTTTTCCGGAAACCCATGTTGGGACTTAGTAATCACAGCATCCTTTTCTATGTGCTTGCAGACAAATGGGTTTTATTTTCTGTTCTAAGACCTTTCCTGCTATCGATGTCAAGCTTACAGGTCAGTAGTTACCTGGGTCTTCTCCCCCACCACTTTTTGAAGATCGGGACAACATTTCTGTTCTTCAATAATTCTCAAAGATTATATATAGACAGAGGCTCTGAGATTAAATCCTTTAGTACCTTTTGGTTCAGCTCATCAGGCCCTGGGGTTTTGAATTCGGTGTTCCACCTTTTCTCTGTCACCCAATAGCATTTCTCCATCATCTCTATACAGAGGACGTACTACTTGCTTGTTCTTCCTCGTGTGGTGAGCCAGTGTGGTGTAGTGGTTAAGAGCGGTAGACTCCTAACCTGGGGAACCGGGTTCGCGTCCCCGCTCCTCCACATGCAGCTGCTGGGTGACCTTGGGCTAGTCACACTTCTTTGAAGTCTCTCAGCCCCACTCACCTCACAGAGTGTTTGTTGTGGGAGAGGAAGGGAAAGGAGAATGTTAGATGCTTTGAGATTCCTTCGGGTAGTGATAAAGCGGGATATCAAATCCAAACTCTTCTTCTTCTTGTGCTTTGAACATAGCCAAATAAACCTTTATTATTTTTAAATTTTACCTCTTGCAAGCAGGAGTTCATCCAGAGCTTGGGCTACCTGATCTTCTCTTTGCAACTGTTGGCTGTTCATGAACACTTTTTATTCATGATTTCTCCTTCCTTCCATTTCTTATGTATGCTCTTCTTACACCTGGGCTCATCTGTAAGTGCCCTATGCAGCCAAATCTGTTTCTTTGGATGATTTTGGTTCTTTAGTAGATTTTCCGTTTTCCCATACTTCATGGAAATCATTCTGAAATCTCACATTAATGAACCAGCCCCAAATCTTCACAATGCTTCTGAGGATATTAGAAAGTGCTAGCATTGTACTTATGCTTTGAACTTTCCTCACCCTTTAGACTTTGGGTTTTTTATTTATTAAACAATATTCACATTACCTGTGCATTTTAAGAAATCCTATTGATAATATGATGGTTGACTTACTTTAAGTTTTTCTGGTGGGATTTAGAAACTTGTTTACATTATTCCATGCTCAGTAAAAACATTGTAAAAAAAGACAGTGTGGCATACTGCTGTCATTTGGAAAACCAAACCTTCTTCCTTGTAAGAATTCTTTGGTATATATATTTTTCCTGGTTGATAACTGAAGAAGTTTATTGTGTTTTGAGGTTCTGCGGGTTTTATTTGAACTGCAGGATTTTATTTGAACTGCTCTTGTCTATACCACTTTAAAGGGAGATAAGAACAGTTTCAAAGCACCCGACTCTTTCTATCTTGACCAAAAGCTTCATGCTCAATGGTAGGGTTACTGCTTCAATACTGATCCAATATTTTCCCAAAAGGGTATGAGGTAGCTTAGCAGGACTAGTGGAGAATTCAACATGAGACCCTGGAGAGCTGCTACAATTTGGAATAGACACTGCCTGCCTGTGAAGGAAGGTTAGGATAGCTATGATCTTCAGGAAAAGATTCTAGTGGAGTTCAGAGTTATGTTTTGTGATCCTGATAATTTTGCAATTGGCAGGAATATGGTGGCGTCTCAAACTCTTCAGCTCACTTGCCTCTGTGCTCCTTCATGAGTTTATGGGCTGTAGCCAGACATTCATTCACAGCAGAGCTTCCCCAATTATAAGAATGCAAAATTTTAATTTAAGGTGATAAACTATGCCAAGATGTTTTCTGATTGCGAAAATTTTACTTCTCAAGGAAATGCAGTTTTGTAAACTGGATCTAATACCTCACGAACTTGGAGGCAGCCTTTTTATATTGTACTGGCATGTGATACTCAATCGAAAGACGCTACGTAAATTTAATAAATAAGGAAAATGAAAAATGAAAAATAATTTTATGAACAAGCATTTCCCCCAAGTATTTTTGTATAAAACATCAGCTGATGAGCACTGTTGCAATCTGTAACACCTTTAAAGTTTATTTTCAGATGCGGCATCAATGGGAAGAAAAAATCAAACAGCGGTGACGGAATTTATCCTTGCTGGATTTTCCAATTTCCCAGACCTGCAGGTTCCATTGTTTCTGGTGTTCTCTCTCATGTACCTGCTAACTTTGATGGGAAATGTAATCATCATCACTACGATACGGCTGAACCGCAGCCTCCACATCCCCATGTACTTCTTCCTCTCCATCCTCTCCTTCTCAGAAATCTGCTACTCCCTTGTCATTATCCCCAATATGCTTGCAAATCTCCTAAGAGAGAAGAAGACCATTTCCTTCATTGGCTGTGCTACTCAGATGTGCATTTTCCTGGGCTTTGGGTGCACAGATTGTATGCTTCTAGCAGTGATGGGCTATGACCGATATGTGTGCATATGCAAACCTTTACGTTATCCGATTCTAATGAATCAAAGACTCTGCAAAAAGCTGGTGGCTTGTTCAGTATCACTTGCATTTATTTTTTCTACATCAGAGACCATTATCATATTTTCATTGCCTTTCTGTGGACCAAATAAACTCAAGCACTTCTTATGTGATTTAGCACCATTGCTTGAATTAGCCTGCGGCCGAAACTACATAGGAGAAACTGTCATTTTCATGATTTCCTTTTTGGTTGTAATCGGTTCATTCTTGTTCATCCTTCTCTCATACATTTTAATTGCAAACACTGTCTTGAAAATACCTACAACAGCTGGGAAACGAAAAGCCTTTTCCACTTGTGCCTCCCATCTTATTGTGGTCGTAGTGCACTTCGGGTGTGCTGGCATTATCTATTTAGGGCCCAAATCCAGTTACACGCTAGACGAGACTACATTTATTTCTGTCTCCTACACAATGGTGACTCCCTTGTTGAACCCCTTGGTGTACAGCCTGAGAAACAAAGATGTCCAAATAGCGCTTAAGAAATCGCTTGGCAAAAGCTCCTGCACCCGAAGAATGTGAAGATTAAGTGTTACCCACTTTGAAGAGGAATTATGAAACCCAACAAATACTGTATCTGTAGTTTAATGGACAAAGAATGCCTCAATTAGTATTGTAGATTTTTCTCATCTTTTTAAAAATTCATTTGTATATTATTATTATTATTATTATTATTATTATTATTATTATTATTATTTATACCCCGCCCATCTGGCTGGGTTTCCCCAGCCACTCTGGGCGGCTTCCAACAAAAATAAAATACAATAATGGATTAAACATTAAAAGGCTCCCTGAACAGGTGTCTTCTAAAAGTCTGGTAGTTGTTTTTCTCTTTGACATTTGCTGGGAGGGCGTTCCACAGGGTGGGCGCCACTACCGAGAAGGCCCTCTGCCTAGTTCCCTGCAACTTGGCTTCTCGCAATGAGGGAACCGCCAGAAGGCCCTCGGTGCTGGACCTCAGTGTCCAGGCAAAATGATGGGGGTGGAGTCGCTCTTTCAGGTATACTGGACCAAGGCCATTTAGGGCTTTAAAGGTCAGCACCAACACTTTGAACTGTGCTCGGAAACGTACTGGGAGCCAATGTAGATCTTTCAAGACCGGTGTTATGTGGTCTCGACGACCGCTCCCAATCACCACTCTAGCTGCCACATTCTAGATTAATTGTAGTTTCCGAGTCACTTTCAAAGGTAGCCCCCGTAAAGCGCATTGCAGTAGTCCAAGCGAGAGATAACTAGAGCATGCAGCACTCTGGTGAGACAGTCCGTGGGCAGGTAGGGTCTCAGCCTGCGTACCAGATGGAGCTGATAGACAGCTGCCCTGGATACAGAATTGACCTGTGCCTCCATGGACAGCTGTGAGTCCAGAATAACTCCCAGGCTGCGCACCTGGTCCTTCAGGAGCACAGTTACCCCATTCAGGACCAGGGAGCCCTCCACACCTGCCCGCCTCCTGTCCCCCACAAACAGTACTTCTGTCTTGTCAGGATTCAACCTCAATCTGTTAGCCGCCATCCATCCTCCAACCGCCTCCAGGCACTCACACAGGACCTTCACCGCCTTCACTGGCTCTGATTTGAAAGATAGGTAGAGCTGGGTATCATCCGCATACTGATGAACACCCAGCCCAAACCCCCTGATGATCTCTCCCAGCGACTGCATGTAGATATTAAAAAGCATGGGGGAGAGGACAGAGCCCTGAGGCACCCCACAAGTGAGAGCCCAGGGGTCCGAACACTCAGCCCCCACCACCACTTTCTGAACACGGCCCAGGAGGAAGGAGCGGAACCACTGTATAACATAGCTGCCAAGTTTTCCCTTTTCTCGCGAGGAAGCCTATTCAGCATAAGGGAATTTCCCTTAAAAAAAAGGGAGAACTTGGCAGCTATGCTGTATAACAGTGCCCCCAGCTCCCAAGCCCTCTGGACGGTCCAGAAGGATGTTATGGCCGATGGTGTCAAAAGCCGCTGAGAGATCCAGCAGAACTAGGAAACAGCTCTCACCTTTGTCCCTAGCCCGCCGGAGATCATCAACCAGTGCGACCAAGGCAGTTTCAGTCCTATGATGAGGCCTGAATCCCGACTGGAAGGGATCCAAATGGTCTGCTTCTTCCATATATATGGAATATTCACTTGGAAAAATGTGGCCTTGCTTTAGCATTTACAAACAACTTTGATTTTCTCTTTAGTACATCACTGGAAAATAAATTGGGTACCTGTATATTTCAGTTGGGGTCAGTTTGGTGTGTGGTTCCGTTTATCTTTGTGGAGATGGCTTTTGCCGCCCTTCCTTGTCCCCAGTAATGGCCATTTTTAAAGAGGGAATAATAAAAAAGCATACCTGCTTTTTCAAAGGTTAGAATTCATGTAACCAAACACAATTTCTGCTCTTTTGCTTTCATGTGGTCTGTTGTGACATTTGCTTTCTGTAAAGTGTTGGCAAAGGCATAACAATATACTGTACACAAAATGGAGCATTGTTATTTTTCAATATGCATTTATTTTAGCATTCATATTTATATAATTTAAACATGACACTTTAATTACTTTGAGAACCATTCCCAAAGAAAGGCTATAATATTTTATTTGCCCATTACTTGATTAGATGTGTGATTTGAAGTTCTAGCATGTCTGAGTGGTCTCCTCACCCCCTGATTTTCCTGCATTGGACCACATGAGGTTGTTGTCCTTCTGTTGGCATTCCAGAATAATGTAGTTACGAGGCTGATTTTCCTTCTCTCAGAAAATATGAAATATCTGAAGAAAGGTCAAACATGATTCAGTAACGTGGAAGGGGTTGGGTGCAATTCTACTTTATGGTGTTGCAATAAACAAAATCTGCCCTTATTCCCTTATGGGGTACACAAGAGTCCTTGTAGAGTCCTTTGTAGGTTCTCTCCATTGGTAGGAGAAAATAACAGAGGCCAACCAGAGAATATTGAGAAGCAAAGCAGCTAGTAAGCTTGATCTTTATTGAACTGTTGCAACAGGGTGCTCCCTCTCACGCAGGAGAAAAGAGGAGAACCCAGAACCAAGGCATGCCTGCCCTTATATAGACATTTAAATTACCCACCCTGGAGTCCAAGACCCAGAAACATCATACATACATCACAGAAGGGGTGTAGCTCAAGACCACCCCCCAGATACATCATAGCTACATCACAGAAAATGGCGGTCTACAACAGAAATCTGAGTACTTTGTTTAT
Source organism: Zootoca vivipara (assembly GCF_963506605.1). NCBI lineage: Eukaryota > Metazoa > Chordata > Lepidosauria > Squamata > Lacertidae > Zootoca > Zootoca vivipara. Next base: position 30,509,206 of record NC_083291.1, on the reverse strand, counting down.
CCCCTGTCTGCCAGGCTATCTGATAATGCCTTTTCAGATTGCCCTTCCTGGTAGTCTGGCCATTCCTTTGAGATGGTAATCACTTTAATTCCTGAGACAATGGGAAGGTTCCCTCACCCCCTCCTTCCTTGCAGAGAAACATTTTGTCAGTTTGGGAGTCCAAAATGGTTTCAGGGCTGTCCTCCTGTGCTGCTTCACACATGTGGCCCATACACTTGTGTACGTTTCTGCTTCGTACTTGTGTACTTGTGTACATTGTGTACTTGTGTACTTGTGTCTGCTTGGTACTTGTGTACTTGTGTACATTGGTGAACACTACAGTTATAACATATATAAGACCTTATTTTTTTTATTTCAGTATGGTTGGGGAGAGAATAGTCTGAATGGTGTCCATTTTTCAGCACCTTTTCCTCACTTCAATCTGAGCAGAGCAAGCAAGCTGTTACCTGGGGAGAATGGGAATTGAATGGGCAGTATTGAAAGAAGTTACTGGATTATTTGTAGTGCCTGTGTGTGTTTGCGCGTCAAGGAGGACTTCCCCTGTACAGTGGTACCTCGGTTTGCGACCACAATCCGTTCCGCGGAGGCGGTCGCTCCCCGAAGGCACGCTTTTGCGCACACGCGCACTGCGCCGCGGAACCCGGATGTAAACACTTCTGGGTTCGCAGTGGTTGGAAACCAAAGCGGTCGCAAACGGAGGCGGCCGCAAACCGAAGTTTGACTGTATGCGCAGGCAGGCTCTGGTAGATTGAACTGATGAGACTAATAGTGGGTTCAACAGCCAAGATGGCCATTTCTGCCATAGGAGTCTCTTTAAAGCTGGAAGTTTGAGGGCCTGGGACTCGCCCCCTAGGCCAGCTGGTAAAGTCCTTGTAAGGGAGCAGGCCCTGCAGTCCTCACCACAGCCAATGGTCCAATCCTCATTGCCACAGGAGTCTCTTTATAGCTGGAAGTGTGAGGGCCTAAGAATGCAGATAGTGCCATGAAATTTTTTAGTATCCTCTGCAAAGGATAATAATAATAATAATAATAATAATAATAATAATAATAATAATAATAATAATAAATTAATAAATTTTTATTTCTACCCCGCCCTCCCCAGTCAAAACCGGGTTCAGGGCGGCTGACACCACTAAAATTACAAAAAGGGGCTTAGCTTGGATTGTGGAGCATCAATAAGATATAACCTGTGAAAATATTCAGTTTATGTTCATCTTCTTGAACCCGGATGTCTTCAGTATCCTTGTGAGATGTTAGGCGTTGTGCTAGCATTGTACTTGTAGATGGAATTTTTCCTGTCTTTTTGACGATGGGTGTGGCTTACCCCAGAGCCATTTGCCCTATACGCTATTTTTATTTATTAAACAATATTCACACACCATTTAATCAGAAAGACCTAATGGCACTTTACACCGAAACAATCTGTAATATTCATCATGATAAAATAAAAAATGGAAAACAAGTAGACATAATAAAATGTATCGATATAGAAATGAAGTCAACAGTTTTAGAAAAAAATACACCCAATAAAATTACGTGTATTCTTAATTATTACTTGTAGATGTTAACAACTCCCATTGATAACAACTCCCATTGGTTGATTTATTTTATGTTTCGAAACACCGTAGAGATAATATCTGGTGGGATTTATAAACTTGTTTACATCATTCCATGCTCAATAAAAACATCATAAAAAGGGTATTGTGGCAAATTGGTGTCATTTGGAAGAGCTCAAGATCCATCCTGCTTCCTTGTAAGTCTATTGTGGTTTGAGGTTCTGCAGCTTTGATTTGAATTCATTCATTCAGCCCTTCAGATACTCTTGTCTATGCCACTTTAAAGGGAAATAAGAACAGTTTCAAGGAACCTGACTCTTTTATCTTGGGTACAAGCTTCATACTCAATGGTAGGGTTACTGCTTTGCATGCAGAAGGCTCCAGATCCAATATTTTCCCAAAAGGGTAAGAGGTAGCTTGGCAGGACTAGTGAAGACTTCAACCTGAGACCCTGCTGAGGTGCTACAATTTGGAATAGACACTGAATGTGTGACTCTTAAAAAGGTAGGTTCAGATAGGCATGATCCTCAGGAAAAGATTCTAGTGGAGTTCAGAGTTATGCCTTGTGGTGCTGTTAATTCTGCAATTGACGGGAATATTGTGAGGTCTCAAACTCTTCCACTGTTTTGTCAGTTTGTGGTCTGTAGCCAACATTCATTCACAGTAGGATTACTTCAATTAAACGAGTACAGAATTTTCATAAACCAAGATGATGTCTGATTGCATTTTCCATAGAACAAAAATTTTAGCAATTTTGTAAACTGGCTCTAATGCCTCACTAACTTAGGAGCAGACATTCTCATGTTTCCTTGAATGGGAGTTCTGTGTGGAGACCTTTTAACCACCCCCAGAAATAATTTCAGACAAGACTCAAATTGTTGGTTTGGTTTTGGACAGAATTTAGGCCACAACTTTATTGATTACAATCAAGTGAGTGGTTGCAAAGGCTCCGGTTCGACTAGCTACCTGCAGCCCTGCAGGCAGTGCTGACTCTGGGGATCAACCGTAAGTCAGCCTTGGGTGAACACCTGGGACTGTGGCAAGCAGGAGCCCTGCTCGGCCTCCACCCAGATGAGCCCTGGACTCAGGCTCCGGGCACAACCACGCATGGGGAAGACCAACCATGACTCCATGGATTCCTTCTTAAAGGAATGCCCAATGCATAGGGATGGCTAGGCATCCTGCCACCCCAATCCACCTGAACCAGAGCCTATCCGCAACCTTACAAGTTGTGACGATTTGCTATGCGGCAGGCAAAACCCAAGTGGCACCAGCCAATCAGCCAAGTGGGGAAAATTCCTGCCGTGCCCGTCCCAAAGACAGGCAACACACAACGGCATAGCAAGGTCAAAGGTAAAGGTAAAGGGACCCCTGACCATTAGGTCCAGTCGTGACCGACTCTGGGGTTGCGCGCTCATCTCGCATTATTGGCCGAGGGAGACAGCGTATAGCTTCCAGGTCATGTGGCCAGCATGACAAAGCCGCTTCTGGCAAACCAGAGCAGCGCATGGAAACGCTGTTTACCTTCCCGCTGTAGCGGTTCCTATTTATCTACTTGCATTTTGACATGCTTTCGAACTGCTAGGTTGGCAGGAGCTGGGACCGAGCAACAGGAGCTCACCCCGTCACAGGGATTCGAACCGCCGACCTTCTGATCAGCAAGCCCTAGGGAGAGGTGGGCAGGTGTTCTGATGCACTGAACCTGAAAGTGGAAGCTTAGAGAAATGTGTGTCAGTTAAATAGTGGTCCCCTAATCGCTTTGACCAGCATCCCTCAAGCCCAATTGCTCCCTATATCAAGGGACCACCAATAGGGTGTTGTGGCCACTCCAATGTTCCCACCCACAACAAAGGTTTGGTTGCCAGGCCCCACCGCAACACATGCCCTCTTCTAAGGGAGGACCCGATCTATCAAACATTCAACTCTGCAATGTAGACTTGTTGATAAAGTGAATGTAATATGTCTATGGGGTGACACAACTATTTTGCTGGTTGCACAACTGTTGTGCTTGGTTCTGTTTACTGAGGCCAGCTCTACCGTTGGGCAAATGGAGGCAGGGAGTTCTCAGGCAGCTGTAATGGAGTGTTGTTTAAAGCGCATGAAATGATTTATTCTTTAATCTGTTCTTGTTATTGCATTTTTAGGGTCCTGTTATGCATTTTGTATTTTTATATTGTACAGGCATGTGATACACAGTTGAAGGACGCTACGTAAATTTAATAAATAAGAAAAATGAAAAATAATTTTATGAACAAGCATTTCCCCTCAGCATTTTTATATGAAAAGTCAGCTGATGAGCACTGTTGCAATCTGTAACACCTTTAAAGTTTATTTTCAGATGCAGCATCAATGGGAAGAGAAAATCAAACGGTGGTGACAGAATTTATCTTTGTTGGATTTTCCCGTTTCGCAGAACTGCAGGTTATGTTGTTTCTGGTGTTCTCTCTCATGTACCTGGTAACTTTGATGGGAAATGTAATCATCATCACTACGATACGGCTGAACCGCAGCCTCCACATCCCCATGTACTTCTTCCTCTCCATCCTCTCCTTCTCAGAAATCTGCTACTCACTTGTCATTATCCCCAATATGCTTGCAAATCTCCTAAGAGAGAAGAAGACCATTTCCTTCATTGGCTGTGCTACTCAGATGTGGCTTTTCCTGGGCTTTGGGTGCACAAATTGTATGTTTCTAGCAGTGATGGGGTATGACCGATATGTCTCCATATGCAAACCTTTACGTTATCAGATTCTGATGAATCAAGGACTCTGCACCAAGATGGTAGCTTGTTCAGCAACAACTGGATTTCTTTTTTCCACCACAGAAGCTACAATCATATTTACCTTGCCTTTCTGTGGGCCAAATAAACTTAAGCACTTCTTTTGTGATTTAGCACCTTTGCTTGAATTAGCCTGCGGCCGTAACTACATAGGAGAAACTGTCATTTTCATGATTTCTTTTTTTGTTGTGTTTTGCTCATTCCTGTTCATCCTTCTCTCATACATTTTAATTGCAAACACTGTCTTGAAAATCCCCACAACGGCTGGGAAACGAAAAGCCTTTTCCACTTGTGCCTCCCATCTTATTGTGGTCGTGGTGCACTTCGGGTGTGCTGGCATTATCTACTTAAGGCCGAAATCCAGTTACACGCTAGATGAGACTCTTTTTATTTCTGTCTCTTACACAATGGTGACTCCCTTGTTGAACCCCGTGGTGTACAGCCTGAGAAACAAAGATGTCCAAATAGCGCTTAAGAAATCGCTTGGCAAAAGCTCTTGCACCCAAAGAATCTGAAAATTAAGTGTTATCTGCTTTGAAGAGGAATTATGAAACCCAACAAATACTGTATCTGTAGTTTAATGGACAAAGGATGCCTCAAATAGTATTGTAGCTTTTTCTCATTTTTTTGAAAAAAATCATTTGTATTTGTGTTTTGGTTGTAATTTGTGCATTCGTGTTCATCCTTCTCTCATACATTTTAATTGCAAACACTGTCTTGAAAATCCCCACAACGGCTGGGAAACGAAAAGCCTTTTCCACTTGTGCCTCCCATCTTATTGTGGTCGTAGTGCACTTTGGGTGTGCTGGCATTATCTATTTAGGGCCGAAATCCAGTTACACGCTAGATGAGACTACTTTTATTACTGTCTCTTACACAATGGTGACTCCCTTATTGAACCCCGTGGTGTACAGCCTGAGAAACAAAGATGTCCAAATAGCGCTTAAGAAATCGCTTGGCAAAAGCTCCTGCACCCAAAGAATATAAAAATAAAGTGTTATCCACTTTGAAGAGGAATTATGAAACCCAACAAATACTGTATCTGTAGTTTAATGGACAAAGGATGCCTCAAATAGTATTGTAGCTTTTTCTCATTTTTTTGAAAAAAATCATTTGTATTTGGAATATTCACTTGGAAAAATGTGGCCTTGCTTTAGCATTGACAAACAACTTTGATTTTCTCTTTAGTACATCACTGGAAAATAAATTGGGTTGTGGGAATTTTCTCATAAATGAACCTGTAATCATTCAGCCCCACAACAAAGGAAACTTTTTGTTATGTACTAAGCTTGGATCTTAGAATGCAACAACTGATTGGCTTGCAGGAAAAGAGCAATCAGGCTCCAGGAGGGAAGCAGAATCGGCCAATCAGACGGGACTCATTGTGTAAATAATGTATATAAAAGTCTGAGGTTTGGGGGGCCTTTCATTCACTGTTTTACAAGCTGCAATAAAGAGCATGAAGTCACTACAGGACTCCGAGTATATTTCACTGGCGAAGAGGATGGGTATCCTGCTGAGCTGTCCACCACGCACCGCACACAGCCACAACAGCATCGCACTGCACATCCAGGCTACTGTCGGGAGCTGGCGTGGGGGGGGGCAGTGGCGAACGATTCCCCGGTCGACACGCAGGAATGTTTCCTGCCTCCTCCCGACGTGATTCATGACCTGAGACTGTTTTGATCTCAGGCACATGTTCCATAAATCTTGCAGAGTAAATATGCAGAGGATTGAGGCATGAGGCTGTAATCTAAACAGAAACATAAAACATGTCTTCTCTCTCTGAGATACATCCGAGGGGGGGGGGACAGACGGAAACAGAAATACACCAACATCTGTTTCCTGTGCTCCAGCAGTCCTTCTTCTGGAATGTGTAAACAACAGTCCTGTGACTGTCTTGTGACGATTCACTGCGCAGTGAGACAAACAGAAATCTGACATCCTGCCCCTTTCTGTACATCTCACTGGGCAGTGATAAACAATCCCAGTTTCTGTACATAGGTACAGTGTTGTTCTTTGGGAACAACCTTGGACAACAAATCAGCAGGAATTTCTTTTCATGGCATGTAGGACACCTTTACGAGTCCACTCTGAACACATTCCCTTGCACGTTGTAATTTTAACTGCAAGTGGTTCTTGCTTTGCTTGCAACTCTCAGAAGTTAGCAAAGTCAAACATGCTTTGTTCTCCTGATAAACCTGAATAGGACACTTTACATAAATTCTCATGACTTTGCACAATTGCAACAACCATTCACAATCCATAAGGGAATATGGCAATGCATTGAGTTCAGCTTCACAAGAACTCAGACTTCCTGTTGTTTGCTTCCTGCACGGCCAGTCAAATAGACTCCGGTTGTACATGTAACAAACACCTGAAGTGCTTTTACCATCCATGGCATCACTTCCAAAACTTGCATCTGCAAATATCTCAAGACCTCCAGACTTCTGATTAGTGAATCTCAGTCTGTAGTGCATGGTACCTTTCAGATAACGTGCCATGCATTTCAGTGCTTTCCGATCCTTAACTGTAGGATTGTTAGCATGTCTGCTCAGCAAATTAGTGCTGACTGCAATATCAGGTCTTGAACATCTGGCAATGAAGTTTAGTTTGTCTAGAACACACCTGTACAGTGTAGTGTCAGAAAATGCTTCATCAGTATCATCTGCCTGAAAAACCTGTTACCATTGGAGTATCCACAGGGTTTTTCCATCAACCAAGTTCAGTTTGGTTAATACACCAGCAATTTTCTGTGACTGGTGTACCAAAACATTACCTTTTGTTCTCTTTCTATCTCCAAAGAGATAGTTGGTAACCTCACCAAGATCCTTCATATCAAAGTGCTCCTTTAATTGAGCTAGGGCGTTACTGTACAGATTGGCATTTTTCCAAAAGAAAATAATGTCATCCACATAAAATACACAATAAAGTTTCTCTTGCCCCTCCTCTTTGACAAACACACATGGATCAGATTTGCCTTGCTGAAAACCTAGCAAAAACAAAGTTTCTGTGATTTTAGAGTTCCAGAATCGGGCACACTGTTTGAGACCATATAGGGATTTCTTAAGAGCACAAACAAATTCCTTCTCTACCTCTACTTCATCAGGTGGAAGCATGTAAAGCGACTCACCCAAGGATCCGTACAAAAAAGCTGTGTTCACATCGTGATGTGAAACATGAAGATTCTCTTCTGCAGCAATTTTGAGTATAAGCCTAATGCTCTCATATTTCACGGTGGGTGATAATCTTCTCCTGGTATCTGTGAAAAACCTCTGAATACCAGTCTGGCTTTGTGTCTTACTACATTTCCATTTTGGTCTGTCTTCGCCTTTGAAGTGAAAGACACGAGTCAAGGAGTTGTTGCAAGTGAGCTGTGCGAAAGCAAGTTGAATTTCCAGCTCAGCAGAAAGCTCTTTTTATTAGCAGAAAATGCAGAATCAGGCAGATGCATTTTGGACTGTGCCCTTTGCACATCCTCCAATCACAAGGTCGTGGGGTGGGACAAAGTTATTTCGGTACCTGTTTCCACAGCGTCACTTTCCCCTTGAGGAAAGGGTAATCGAAAGCAGACAGGGGTCACAGACAGGGCACCGCAGACTGCTAAGAAAGCAAAAGGTGAAACTGAGGGCACGATGGACGTTCAGACAGCTGCGGCTTGCCTGGGGGCCATAGCTGCCAAGTACCCCGTTTTCCCCAGGAAACCCCCGTTTTTACTTACCTTTTCCCGGTGGTCCCCCGTATCACTTTGTCTCCCGTTTTTCTCCGTTATTTTCTCCTGCCGGCGTCCATTTTTTTCTGATTTGCCCTTCTATGGGCACAAAAAATGGCTGCCACCGGCTTCAAAAGTCGCATCTACGCATGACCGGAAGTGCGTAGACTTTGGTGCCCATAGATGGGTGGGGCGGCACCGGAAGGTGCATCGGCGCACTTCCGGTCATGCGTAGAAGCTACGTTTGAAGCTGGCGGCGGCCATTTTTGGTGCCCATAGAAGGGCAAAGCGACACCGGAAGTTACGTCGACGCAACTTCCGGTGTCACATGGCTGCCGGTCCCGGATTCTGCAGTCCGGGACTTGGAAGGTAAGCTGGGGGCGGAAGTGTGCCTCACGCCCGAAGGTCAGGCTGTGGCCTGCAAGGGGAAGTGTGCCTCATAGCCGGTGATCAAACGGTGGCCTATCTGCAGGCGGAGATGTGCCTCACGCCTGGTGGTCATTTACTACAGCCTTGAAGACCCATTTGCTGTCAAGCAGCTTTATTCCTGGAACTATTGGGACTAGTTCCCAGGTCTTGTTCCATTCCAAGGAATCAAGTTCAGCTTTCATGGCATTTAACCATGGCTCAGCATCCTTTGAGTCCAAAGCTTGAGTCCAAAGCTTGGACTCTTGGAAGAGTCCTTGGAAGCTTGAAGGTTCAAAAACCTTCTCTGAGCTACTAACAACAGATTTGGCTTTTTTTAGCAAACTCATCAGCATACCTTTTGGGTGCTGCACCCTTTGGGGTTCTCTTGCTTCTGCGTAAGGTACGTGATTCCTCACCAGATGTAATAGCCTTCTCTCCCCTGGATCAATGTGCGATATGCAAATCTCGAGGCTGTTTCTGCCACAGGAGTCCCTTTATGGCTGCAAGTGTGAGGGCCTGGGCCTCGCCCCCTAGGCCAGCTGGTAAAGGCCTTGTAAGGGAGCAGGCCCTGCACTCCTCACCACAGCCAATGGTGACCCTTGGGTCCTTTCCAGCTCTAATATTCTAGGGCTCCAACAACAACAACAGGAAAAAGAACCGTTCATGTAATGCTGCTCAAAACGTACAGTAGATGCCCAAGACATTGGTTTACCATATAATATTAGCTGTGAATGACATAACTTTTCCAATTGTTTATGGGAGGGTTGATGCCTGTTTGGCTCAGCGATGCTAAAGGATAGAAAGAGCTACCAAATAGAATAGAAACAGGATGTTCTTTCTCCCCGCCGCTAAGCCCTCCCTGGCATGTTAAACGTTCAGAGAGCGCAATGTCCCATAACCTTCCAAACCAACAATCCCAGAATGGGGACCTGGATTTCCAGTGACAACAATGGAGATTTAGAACATAAACGCAAGAGGTTAGTGGTCAATGGTTGGGTTTTATTGCTTTCTAGGGAAAGTAATACCAAATCTGGATCCATTGCCGAGATTTGACCCATGATAATAGATATTAGATTGAACACCTGGGTACAAAAGTCATTGAGAATGCAGATACTGCCTTGAAATTCTTTAGTATCTTCTGCAAAGGAAAAGGGGCATAGCTTGGAATGTGGAGCATCAGTAATATATAATCTGTGAAAATATTCAGTTTAGGTTCATCTCCTTGAACCCAGATGGCTTTAGAATCTTTGTGAGATGTTACGTTTTGTGCTAGCATTGTACTTGTAGATGGAACTTTCCCTGCCTTTTTGACAATGGGTGTGGCTTACCCAGAACCATTTGTCCTGTACTATTTTTATTTATTAAACTATATTCACACACGACTTAATCAGAAAGACCTAATTGCAGTTTACACAAAAAATCTGAAATATTCGTGATAAAATAAAAATCGAATATCAAGTGGACATAATAAAATGTATTGATATAGTGATGAAGTCAACAACTTTAGAAAAAAATACACCCAATAAAATTAGATGTATTGTTAATTATTACTTGTAGATTCTAACAACTCCCATTGATAATAAGATGGTTGATTTATTTTATGTTTTGAAACACCGTAGAGATAATATCTGGTGGGATTTATAAACTTGTTTACATCATTCCATGCTCAATAAAAAACATCATAAAAAGGATATTGTGGCAAATTGGTGTCATTTGGGAGAGCTCAAGATCCATCCTGCTTCCTTGTAAGTCTATTGTGTTTGAAATTCTGCAGCTTTGATTTGAATTCATTCATTCAGCCCTTCAGATACTCTTGTCTATGCCACTTTCAAGGGAAATAAGAACAGTTTCAAGGCACTGACTCTTTTTTATCTTGGGCACAAGATTCATACTCAAGTGTAGGGTTACTGCTTTGCATGCAGAAGGCTCCAGATCCCATATTTTTTCCATAAGGGTAAGAGGTAGTTTAGCAGGACTAGCGAAGACTTCAACCTGAGACCCTGCTGAGCTGCTACAATTTGGAATAGACACTGACTGTGTGATTCTTTAGAAGGCAGCTTAAGATAGGCATGCTCCTCAATAAAATATTCTAGTGGTGTTCAGAGTTATGCCTTATGATGCTTTTAATTTAGCAATTGACAGGAATATTGTGAAGCCTCAAAACCTTCAGCCATTTGCCTCTGTGCTCCTTCATCAGTTTGTGGGCTGTAGCCAGAAATTCATTCACAGTGGAATTACATCAATTAAAAGACTACAGAATTTTAATCTTCGGTGATGAACTATGCCAAGATGTTGTCTGATTGCTAAAATTTTAATTCTATGGAAAATGCAGTTTTGTAAACTGACTCTAATGCCTCATTAACTTGGAGGCAGACATCCCCAGAATTCCTCGAAGGGGAGATATCAGACATTCTGCAGTGTAGACTTGTTGGTAAAGTGAATGTAATAATTGGTCTAAGGGTTGACACAATTATTTTGCTGGTTGCACAACTGTTGTGCTAGGCTCTGTCTACAGAGGCCGGCTCTAGCATTGGGCAAATGGAGGTGGCCTTTTCTGAGGCGGCTGTATGGAGTGCTGTTTAAGGCACATCAAATGGTTTGTTATGGCTATTGCATTTTTACTGCCACAATATGCATTTTGCATTTTTATGTTGTAAAGTGGCCTGTTATAGTAAGCGGTACGTAAATTTAATAAAGGACAAAAAAATAAAAAAACATTTTATGAACAAACATCTCCCCCAGTATTTTTGTATAAAACGTCAGCTGATGAGCACTGTTGCAATCTGTAACATCTTTAAAGTTTATTTTCAGATGCTGCATCAATGGGAAGAGGAAATCAAACAGTGGTGACAGAATTTATCCTTGCTGGATTTTCCAATTTCCCAGAACTGCAGATTCCGTTATTTCTGGTGTTCTCTCTCATGTACCTGGTAACTTTGTTGGGAAATGTAATCATCATCACTACAATACGGCTGAATCGCAGCCTCCACATCCCCATGTACTTCTTCCTCTCAATCCTCTCCTTCTCAGAAATCTGCTACTCACTTGACATTATCCCCAATATGCTTGCAAATCTTCTAAGGGAGACGAATACCATTTCCTTCATTGGCTGTGCTACTCAGATGTGCCTTTTCCTGGGCTTGGCAGGTGCGAATTGTATGCTTCTAGCAGTGATGGGGTATGACCGATATGTGTGCATATGCAAACCTTTACGTTATCCGATTCTAATGAATCAGAGACTCTGCACCAAGCTGGTGGCTTGTTCAGTATCACTTGCATTTATTTTTTCTATATCAGAGACCATGGTCATATTTTCATTGCCTTTCTGTGGACCAAATAGAGTTAAGCACTTCTTCTGTGATTTATCACCTTTGCTTGAATTAGCCTGCGGCCGAAACTACATAGGAGAAATGGTCGTTTTCATCCTTTGTGCTTTGGTTGTAATTTGTTCATTCTTGTTCATCCTTCTCTCATACATTTTAATTGCAAACACTGTCTTGAAAATCCCCACAACGGCTGGGAAACGAAAAGCCTTTTCCACTTGTGCCTCCCATCTTATTGTGGTCGTGGTGCACTTCGGGTGTGCTGGCATTATCTATTTAGGGCCCAAATCCAGTTACATGCTGGATGAGGCGACTTTTATTTCTGTCTCTTACACAATGGTGACTCCCTTGTTGAACCCCTTGGTGTACAGCCTGAGAAACAAAGATGTTCAAATAGCGCTTAAGAAATCGCTTAGCAAAATCTCCTGCACCCAAAAAATGTGAAAATAAAGTGTTATCCACTTTGAAGAGGAATTATGAAACCCAACAAATATGTGTGGTTCCATGGACAAAGAATACCTTGAATAGTATTGTAGCTTTTCCTCATCTTTTTAAAATTCATTTGTATATGGAATATTCACTTGGAAAATGTGGCCTTGTTCTAGCATTTACAAACAACTTTGATTTTCTCTTTAGTACATCACTGGAAAATAAATTGGGTTGTGGGAATTTTCTCATAAATGAACTTGTAATCATTCAGCCCTGCAACAAAGGAAATGTTTCCAAAGATTACTGTTTGTTTTCTCCCAAATCCTAGCCCTCATCTTCACTACCAATCATTCACGCAGAACTATTTCAAGCTCATAAAATGCTGAGACTGAAGTGTCAAAATAGTTCTTGTTGAATGATTGGTACCTGTATATTCCGGTTGGGGTCAGTTTGGTGTCCATTTCTTCTTATCTTTGTATACGTAATTATTTCTGCCCTTCCTTGTCCCCAGTAATGGCTATTATTAAAGAGAGTATCATATATGTTGCTTTTTCAAAGGTTGGAATTCATGTAACCAGACACACTTAATTTCTGCTCCTTTGCTTTCATGTGGTTTGTGCTGACATTTGCTTTCTGTAACTTGTTGGCAAGGATGTAACAATATATTGTATACAAAATGGAGCATTGCAATTTTTCAATATGCATTTATCTTAGCATTCATATTTAATTTAAACCTGATGCTGTCATTACTTTCAGAAACATACCGAAATAAAGGCTATAACATTTTAGTTGCCCATTGCTTAATTAGATGTGTAATTTGACATGTAATTTATAGTGCTAGCATTTCTGAGTGGTGCCCTCACCCCCTGATTTTCCTGCATTGGACCACGAGGTTGTTGTCCTTCTGTTGGCATTCCAGAATAATGTAACTGCCAGGCTGATTTTCCTTTCCCCAGAAAATACACAATATCTGAAGCAAGGTCCAGCATGATCCAGTAGTGTGGAAGGGAAGCAATTCTACTGTATGTTGTGGTTGGAAGAGAATAGTCTGAGTGGTGTCTATTTTTCAGCACCTTTTCTGCATTGAGTCTGAGCAGAGTAAGCAAGCTGTTACTTGGGGAGAATGGGAATGGCAGGCAGTACTGAAAGAAGTTACTGGATTATTTGGAGTGCCTGTGTGTGTTTGTGTGTCAAGGAGGACTTCCCCTGTACGCGAAGACAGGCTCCGGTTGATTGAGCTGATGAGACCAATAGTGGCTTCACTCCCCTGGATCAATGTGCGATACGCATATCTCAAGGCTGTTTCTGCCATAGGAGTCCCTTTATAGCTGCAAGTGTGAGGGCCTGGGCCTTGCCCCCTAGGCCAGCTGGTTAAAGCCTTGTAAGGGAGCAGGCCCTGCACTCCTCACCACAGCCAATGGTGACCCTTGGGTCCTTTCCAACTCTAAGATTCTATGGTTCCAACAACAACAATGGGGAAAAGAACTGTTCATGTAATGCTGCTCAAAACGTACATTAGATGCCCAAGACATTTTTTTACCATATAATATTAGCTGCTAACATAACATTCCATTTGTTTATGGGAGGGTTGATGCCTGTTTGGCTCAGCGTTGCCAAAGGATAGAAAGAGCTACCAAATAGAATAGTAAGTAAGTAAGTAAAACCTTTATTGGCATCAAACAAACTCGCAGACAAAATAATAACAGATTAAAACTGTCACTGTGGCAAACGCGGTGTTAAGAGAGAGAAGGGAATAATCTGCTTTCACGACAATGGGGCTTCTAATAATTCAGACGACTGCAGAGTACAACGACGAGAAAATAGTAAATTAAGATATTGAGCCACCATCTTGGTGAGGACCTGGTCCTTCCCCAGCAAAAGGAATTGTAAGATTTCCCGCTCTGGTCTCCTTCTGGGGATGCCGGTCCGGTCCAGGAATTGTTGACGAAGGTCGACGCAAAGATTACAATGAAAAACCATATGTAGAAGGCTTTCCACCTGAGGGTCATGACACGGACAGATCCTCTCGTCCTTCGCCCTGCCCGAGAATCTTCCCCACAGGAGGTTCGATGGATTTGCGTTGAACCTGGCCAACGAAAATGCCCTTCTTTCTTGTGGGTTCAGTAGGAAGTCAAGATAATTAGGTTTTGTTTCATGAGCCCACGGGAGGTGGAAAAGAAGGGGGGAACATGTTGTGCCTGCTGCCACTATAAGATCCTGTCTCTCAATGTCCCACAACCTAGTTATGACTGTGGCTTTGGCAGATTGTAAGGACATTGAGCGGAGGAGTTCTACTGAAAGCCCCAGTTGCTGCACCTTCCTGTTGAAGTGTTGTAGCCCTGGGGGGGGAGGAAGGTGTCTGAAAGCATTTCCTGGAGGAAGGGATCTCTGTCAGAGTCGAGGCAGATTTTTAGCCAGAATATAAGGAATCTTGCCCAGGCGACAGATTCCACCTTGTGTTGAGCTCCCTCTAAACATAAAACTGCATATGGGACGCATCTTGGAACAGAGAAGATCTTGTAGAGGAAGGCTGATTGCACTTGCTCTACTGTCTGGGTGAACCCCGGGATCCAGATTGGAATGCCGTAGAGCAGTTGTGAAATGGTCTTGGCATTGAAGATCTTGAGCGCAGAAGGGATATGCGAGTTGCCCCTTGTTGTAAAAAATCGCGTAATTGCCTGCATGGATATCTTACTGGCGTTCACCGCCACGCCTCGATGTGGGGACCAGAGGAGCCTGTGGTGAAAGGTGATTCCTAGATAATTGAATTTAAAGACCTGCTGGATGGGTTTACCTCCAAAAAACCCAGCTATAACTCTTGCGTGAGTTACCAAACACCAGGATTTTGCTTTTTTCAAAGTTCAAGCATAAGTTCATTTTGGACATGTACTCAATGCAGTCGCTTTAGACCTATTCTGGCCCGCGAGAGCAAAACCATATCGCCCGCGTACAGGAGGATGGGAATGTTTATGGCCTGGAGTTTTGGAGTGTGGGCATCCACCTGCTTTAGTAATGGGGCTAGATCGTTGAGAAAAAGATTGAAAAGCGTAGGAGCAAGTACGCAGCCCTGTTTTACTCCTCTGTTGATACTGACTGGTGTTGTGATTTCGTTCCCAGAATGGATTTTTATGCAGCAGGTGTTATTAGTATAAAGCTTTTTGATCAGGTAAAGAAGTCTGGGTTCTAAGCCCATAGTCTCCAATTTGGCCCAAAGCAACCTCCTGTCGATGGTATCAAATGCCGCTTGAATATCCGGGAAGGCCACATGTAGATGTTCTTCATAGAATCGCATGGATCTGACGACTAGGTGAGACAGCACCGTGCAGTTTCGTAGGGTCAATTTCCCTGGCCTGAACCCAGAAATAGAATAGAAACAGGATGTTTTTTCTCCCCGCCGCTAAGCCCTCCCTGGCATGTTAAACGTTCAGAGGGCTCAATGTCCCATAACCTTCCAAACCAACAATCCCAGAATGGGGACCTGGATTTCCAGTGACAACAATGGAGATTTTAGCTGCTGCTAAGAACATAAATGCAAGAGGTTAGTGGTCAATGGTTGGGTTTTATTCCTTTCTAGGGAAAGTAATACCAAATCTGGATCTATTGCCGAGATTTGACCCATGATAATAGATATTAGATTGAACACCTGGGTACAAAAGTCATTGAGAATGCAGATACTGCCTTGAAATTTTTTAGTACCCTCTGCAAAGGAAAAGGGGCATAGCTTGGAATGTGGAGCATCAGTAATATATACTCTGTGAAAATATTCAGTTTATGTTCATCTCCTTGAACTCAGATGGCTTCAGTATCTTTGTGAGATGTTACGTTTTGTGCCAGCATTGTACTTGTAGATGGAACTTTCCCTGCCTTTTTGACGATGGGTGTGACTCACCCCAGAGCCATTTGCCATGTATGCTATTTTTATTTATTAAACAATATTCACACACCACTTAGGGAAGCTTTTAATGTTTGATGGATTTCTGTATTTTAGAATTTCTGTTTTTCTGGAAGCCGCCCAGAGTGGCTGGGGGAACCCGGCCAGATGGGCGGGGTATAAATAATAAATTATTATTATTATTATTATTATTATTATTATTATTATTATTATTATTATTCAGAAAGACCTAATGGTACTTTACACCGAAACAATCTGTAATATTCATCACAATAAAATAAAAAAATGGAAAACAAGTAGTTATGATAAAATGTATCGATATAGAGATGAAGTCAACAGTTTTTTGGGGGGGGGAAATACACCCAATAAAATTACGTGTATTGTTAATTATTACTTGTAGATTTTAACAACTCCCATTGATAATAAGATGGTTTATTTCCTTTATGTTTTGAAATACCGTGGAGATAATATCTGGTGGGATTTATAAACTTGTTTACCTTGTTCCATGCTCAGTAGAAACATCATAAAAAGGATATTGTGGCAAATTGGTGTCATTTGGAAGAGCTCAACATCCATCCTGCCTCCTTGTAAGTCTATTGTGGTTTGAGGTTCTGCAGCTTTGATTTGAATTCATTCATTCAGCCCTTCAGGTGCTCTTCTCCAGGGGTCAGCAAACTTTTTCAGCAGGGGGCCAGTCCACTGTCCCTCAGACCTTGGGGTGAGCCCGACTCTATATATATATTTTTTTTGGGGGGGGATAACGAATTCCTATGCCCCACAAATAACCCAGAGATGCATTTTAAATAAAAGGACACATTCTACTCATGTAAAAACATGCTGCTTCCTGGACCATCTGTGGGCCGGATTTAGAAGACGATTGGGCCGGATCCAACCCCCTGGCCTTAGTTTGCCTACCCATGCCCTTGGCTCTTGTCTATGCCACTTTAAAGGGAAATAAGAACAATTTCAAAGCACCTGACTCTTTTTGACCTTGGGCACAAGATTCATACTCAATGGCAGAGTTACTGCTTTTTATGCAGAAGTCCCCAGAGCCAATATTTTTCCAAAAGGGTAAGAGGTAGCTTAGCAGGACTAGTGAAGACTTCAACCTGAGACCATGGAGACGCTGCTACAATTTTGAATAGACACTGACTGTGTGACTCTTCAAAAGGCATCTTAAGATAGGCATGCTCCTCAATAAAATATTTTAGTGGTGTTCAGAGTTATGTCTTGTTGTTGTTGTTTAGTCGTTTAGTCGTGTCTGACTCTTCATGACCCCATGGACCATAGCACACCAGGCACTCCTGTCTTGCACTGCCTCCCGCAGTTTGGTCAAACTCATGTTCGTAGCTTCGAGAACACTGTCCAACCATCTTGTCCTCTGTCATCCCCTTCTCCTAGTGTCCTCAATCTTTCCCAACATCAGTGTCTTTTCCAAGGATTCTTCTCTTCTCATGAGGTGGCCAAAGTATTGGAGCCTCAGCTTCACGAGCTGTCCTTCCAGGGCTGATTTCCTGAAGAATGGATAGGTTTGATCTTCTTGCAGTCCATGGGACTCTCAAGATCTCTTCCAGCACCATAATTCAAAAGCATCAATTCTTCGGCGATCAGCCTTCTTGATGGTCCAGCTCTCACTTCCATACATCACTACTGGGAAAACCATAGCTTTAACTATACGGACCTTTGTAGGCAAGGTGATGTCTTTGCTTTTTAAGATGCTGTCTAAGTTTGTCATTGCTTTTCTCCCAAGAAGCAGGCGTCTTTTAATTTCGGGACTGCTGTCACCATCTGCAGTGATCATGGAACCCAAGAAAGTAAAATCTCTCACTGCCTCTATTTCTTCCCCTTCTATTTGCCAGGAGGTGATGGGACCAGTGGCCATGATCTTGGTTTTTTTGATGTTGAGCTTCAGACCATATTTTGCGCTCTCCTCTTTAACCCTCATTAAAAGGTTCTTTAATTCCTCCTCACTTTCTGCCATCAAGGTTGTGTCATCTGCATATCTGAGGTTGTTGATATTTCTTCCGGCAATCTTAATTCCGGCTTGGGATTCATCTAGTCCAGCTTTTCGCATAATGAATTCTGCATATAAGTTAAATAAGCAGGGAGACAATATACAACCTTGTCACACTCCTTTCCCAATTTTGAACCAATCAGTTGTTCCATATCCAGTTCTAACTGTAGCTTCTTGTCCCACATAGAGATTTCTCAGGAGACAGATGAGGTGATCAGGCACTCCCATTTCTTTAAGAACTTGCCATAGTTTGCTGTGGTCGACACAGTCAAAGGCTTTTGCATAGTCAATGAAACAGAAGTAGATGTTTTTCTGGAACTCTCTAGCTTTCTCCATAATCCAGCGCATGTTTGCTATTTGGTCTCTGGTTCCTCTGCCCCTTCGAAATCCAGCTTGCACTTCTGGGAGTTCTCGGTCCACATACTGCCTAAGCCTGCCTTGTAGAATTTTAAGCATAACCTTGCTAGCGTGTGAAATGAGCGCAATTGTGCGGTAGTTGGAGCATTCTTTGGCACTGCCCTTCTTTGGCATTGGGGTGTAGACTGATCTTCTCCAATCCTCTGGCCATTGCTGAGTTTTCCAAACTTGCTGGCATATTGGGTGTAGCACCTTAACAGCATCATCTTTTAAAATTTTAAATAGTTCAGCTGGAATATCATCACTTCCACTGGCCTTGTTATTAGCAGTGCTTTCTAAGGCCCATTTGACTTCACTCTCCAAGATGTCTGGCTCAAGGTCAGCAACCACACTACCTGGGGTATACGAGACCTCCATATCTTTCTGGTATAATTCCTCTGTGTATTCTTGCCACCTCTTCTTGATGTCTTCTGCTTCTGTTAGGTCCTTACCACTTTTGTCTTTTATTATGGAAATTCGTGTACGAAATGTTCCTTTCATATCTCCAATTTTCTTGAACAGATTTCTGGTTTTCCCCATTCTATTGTTTTCCTCTATTTCTTTGCATTGCTCATTTAAGAAGACCATCTTGTCTCTCCTTGCTAATTTTTGGAAATCTGCATTCAGTTTCCTGTATCTTTCCCTATCTCCCTTGCATTTTCCTTGCCTCCTCTCCTCCGCTATTTGTAAGGCCTCGTTGGACAGCCATTTTTCTTTCTTGCATTTCCTTTTCCTTGGGATGGTTTTCGTTGCTGCCTCCTGTATAATGTTACGAGCCTCCATCCATAGTTCTTCAGGCACTCTGTCCACCAAATCTAAATCCTTAAACCTGTTCCTCACTTCCACTATGTATTCATAAGGGATTTGATTTAGATTGTATCTTATGAAGTTATGCCTTATGAAGCTGTTAATTTTGTAATTGACAGGAATATTGTGAAGCCTCAAACCCTTCAGCTCACTTGCCTCTGTGCTTCTTCATCAATTTGTGGGCTGTAGCCAGAAATTCATTCACAGTGGAATTACATCAATTAAAGAATATAGAATTTTAATTTTCGGTGATGAACTATGCCAAGATGTTGTCCGATTGCTAAAATTTTAGGTCTTTGGAAAATGCAGTTTTGTAAACTGGCTCTAATGCCTCACGAACTTGGAGGCAGACATTCCCAGAATTCCTCGAAGGGGAGATATCAGACATTCAACTCTGCAGTGTAGACTTGTTGGTAAAGTGAATGTAATAATTGGTCTAAGACAGGCACCCCTAAACTTCGGCCCTCCAGATGTTTTGGACAACAATTCCCATCTTCCCCGACCACTGGTCCTGTTAGCTAGGGATCATGGGAGTTGTAGGCCAAAACATCTGGAGGGCCACAGTTTGGGGATGCCTGGTCTAAGGGGTGAAACATTTATTTTGCTGGTTTCACATGGCAAATGGATGCGGCCTTTTCTCATGCAGCTGTATGGAGTACTGTTTTAGGCACATCAAATTTCCTGTTCTAACTTGTAATTGTTATTGCATTTTTACTGTCCTGCTATGCATTTTGTATTTTTATGTTGTAAAGTTGCCTGTGATAGTCAGCTGAAGGGCAGTAAATAATTTTAATAAAGAACAAAAAATAAAAAATCATTTTATAAACAAGCATCTCCCCCAGTATTTTTGTATAAAATATCAGCTGATGAGCACTGTTGCAATCTGTAACCTCTTTAAAGTTTATTTTCAGATTCAGCATCAATGGGAAGAAGAAATCAAACAGTGGTGACAGAATTTATCCTTGCTGGGTTTTCCAATTTCCCTGACCTGCAGGTTCCATTGTTTCTGGTCTTCTCTCTAATTTACCTGGTAACTTTGATGGCAAATATAATCATCATCACTACGATACGGCTTGACCGCAGCCTCCACATCCCCATGTACTTCTTCCTCTGCATCCTCTCCTTCTCAGAAATCTGCTACTCCCTTGTCATTATCCCCAATATGCTTGCAAATTTTCTAAGAGAGAAGAAGACCATTTCCTTCATTGGCTGTGCTACTCAGATGTGCCTTTTCCTGGGCTTTGCATGCACAAATTGTATGCTTCTAGCAGTGATGGGGTATGACCGATATGTCTCCATATGCAAACCTTTACGTTATCCGATTCTGATGAATCAAGGACTCTGCACCAAGCTGGTGGCGTGTTCAGCAACAACTGGATTTCTTTTTTCCACCACAGAAACTATAATCATATTTACGTTGCCTTTCTGTGGGCCAAATAAACTTAAGCACTTCTTATGCGATTTAGCACCTTTGCTTGAATTAGCCTGCGGCCGAAACTACATAGGAGAAATTGTCATTTTCATTATTTGTGTTTTGGTTGTAATTTGTGCATTCCTGTTCATCCTTCTCTCATACATTTTAATTGCAAACACTGTCTTGAAAATCCCCACAACGGCTGGGAAACGAAAAGCCTTTTCCACTTGTGCCTCCCATCTTATTGTGGTCGTAGTGCACTTTGGGTGTGCTGGCATTATCTATTTAGGGCCGAAATCCAGTTACACGCTAGATGAGACTACTTTTATTACTGTCTCTTACACAATGGTGACTCCCTTGTTGAACCCCTTGGTGTACAGCCTGAGAAACAAAGATGTCCAAATAGCGCTTAAGAAATCGCTTGGCAAAATCTCCTGCACCCAAAGAATATGAAAATAAAGTGTTATCCACTTTGAAGAGGAATTATGAAACCCAACAAATACTGTATCTGTAGTTTAATGGACAAAGAACGCCTCAAATAGTATTGTAGCTTTTCCTCATCTTTTAAAAAATTCCTTTGTATATGGAATATTCACTTGGAAAAACGTGGCCTTGCTTTAGCATTTACAAACAACTTTGATTTTCTCTTTAGTACATCCCTGGAAAATAAATTGGGTTGTGGGAATTTTCTCAGAAATGAACCTGTAATCATTCAGCCCCACAACAAAGGAAACATTTCTAAAGATTACTGTTGTTTTCTCCCAAATCCTAGCCCTCATCTTCACTACCAAACATTCACACAGAACTATTTCAAGCTCATAAAATGCTGAGACTGAAGTGTCAAAATTGTTCTTGTTGAACGATTTGTACCTCTATATTCCAGTTGGGGTCAGTTTGGTGTCCATTTCTTCTTATCTTTGTGTACGTAATTATTTCTGCCCTTCCTTGTCCCCAGTAATGGCTATTTTTAAAGAGGGTATCATATGTGTTGCCTTTAAAAAAGTTTGAATTAATGTAAGCAGACACATTTAATTTTTGCCCTTTTGCTTTCATGTGGTTTGTTCTGACATTTGCTTTCTGCAACTTGTTGGCAAGGACGTAACAATCTATTTTATATAAAATACAGTGGTTACAAACACCTCTGGTTACAAACACTTCGGGTTATAGACTCCGCTAACCCGGAATTAGTACCTTGGGTTAAGAGCTTTAACTCAGGATGAGAACAGAAATCGTGTGGCCGCAGCACAGCGGCAGCAGGAGGCCCCATTGGCTAAAGTGGTACCTCAGGTTAAGAACGGTTTCAGGTTAAGGACGGACATCCGGAACGAATTAAGTTCATAAGCAGAGGCACCACTGTAGAGCATTGCAATTTTTCAATATGCATTTATTTTAGCCTTCATAGCCGTATAATTTAAACCTGACACTTTAAGTTCTTTCAGAACCATGCCCAAAGAAAGGCTATACCAGTGGTGGCGAACCTATGGCACCCCATGCAGGAGGGGGAGCGGGCAGCTCAGCTGAGGCGCTCTCCGGTGCAGCTTCCGGGCTGCCTCCTGTGAAGGGACCACAGGTCTCCAACACCCAGACAGCGTTTCCCACTGTTCTTTCAGCAAAAGCGGGATGAAAACCTCCAGTTTCACAAAAGATAGGGCTTGGCTTTAGGTTACCTCAGGGCACTTTATCTAAAGCCCCTCACCACCTTACCACCAGTAGGATTCCCCTCTTGTGGATCCCTACTGCTCTGGTTAGCTTTTCCCTCGGGCAACTTGGTGGCTTTCTTGGCTTCACTGACCAGCCCTTAGTATGTCAGAAGTACTTTGAACTAGCTTCCTTTCCGGACCCCAGGGAAGCTTGGTTCTCTTCTTAGTCACACAACTGGAGCAACTGACACACTGCTGGAGTCAATTAGCGGTTTGGCACATTTTTAACTTTATTTATTAACTTGAGAACATGGATTTCACTGGTATCTTAATATAGCACATTCCTCTCATTATAGCACACAGACTTAATATAGTTTTTTTGTTCGGGTTTTGCTAAATTGGTAGCGTGAGAAACCATCAGATTGCTTCTTCACACAATCAACTCTAGGACAAGCAATTAACACTGGGCAGAAAGCCAAGGTCTACTTCTGCCTTAGTAACTGGCTCTCATTGGTTGATATCAGCACTGGGACCTGTTATCAGAGAAAGCTAGCACAGTACGTGGTGTGGTGAGTGTGGTCAGCGTAGGAGGAGAGGTGCTATATCGGTTAAGAGAGAGACAGAGAGGAAAGGATTTATTTTACTTTGTTTTGAGTTCTAAGGCTGTACATAGAAACTCTGGATTTTTTATTTTATTTTAATAAATCCTGTATATAGTTTTTACTCTGCGTCCAGACGTCTAGTCATTTAAGTTACCGCCAGAAGCTTCCGGAAATACCTGCGCAAACTCTGCTGTGTTCAGGCTGAAGTTACACCTGACACTTAAAAACACTAAGATTTTCATCCCTCCAAACCTAACCTCCTCACTCCCCACACTCCCTATCCACCTTCCCCAACCGTCTCCCCCCTAACGGTTCTCCCTGTTTTTTCTTTTAAAAAAACACAGTCTAGTTCCACCTCTTGGAGAACTGCCTATCATTGGAGGGATAGTTAACCCCCAATGCACCGGAGTCCTCAGCAAGCACTAATCCACCACACCTCCACCTTCCCCAACCTCAGCAACTATTCAGCCTGGCTCCCTTTGTGGGGTTGCAGGGGCTCCGATGCAGAGGTGGGAGCTCTTTTAAACTTCTCCCTTGAGGGGAATGCAGCCGCGAACCCCTCAATGGAAAGTGTGGTGGAGCCTGCACCTCCCCGGCTGAGCAGCCCCGCTCCAGCTCCTGCTCTTGTGCAAGCAGCAACGCTGCCTAGCAGAACAGCCTGACCCCACTCCTACTTGCCTGAGAGTGGGCTTATTAGCTTCTGAATTCCTGAGAGCCAGTAGCAGTGGTTACATAGACATATGACCACTGCTCCTTAGAAACTCTATTCTATTCCTTACTGAGGTATGCTATTATATTACATCATTATTTTGCTTCAATGGATTATGTATGTCTCTTATTATGCGTGTTAATTTTAGGGATTACTGTGATTCATGTTCATACAGGTCTCTTCGTTCTTTATATTATTTCATTTTATTTTACAGTTATATGCTGAGGAAGATTCATTCGAAACAGTGTTAATACCAGATCGCTGTCCGATCACCTTGGCTTTATTTTTGTGGTTTCCAGTTACGTATATTGACGTGCATCAATAGGCATTAATAGACTTTTCGAAAATAGGGTTTGCCTGCCTTATATTTTTGCAGTCATTGCATATGATACCAGAAATATAAAACATTGATTCGTCATTGGTTTTCGTGTTGCCTTTTTTGGAGATTGTCTTGGAGATTGCAACACAGGGGTTTTTTGATTATTAACTTGCAAGCAGGAGCAGGCTGGGGGAAGCCTTCCCTCACTCAGCGCCAGGGCCACCGGAGCTGGAGGAGGGGGTGGTTGCTGTTGTGGCGGCGGCGGCGGCAGAGGGACCCAGCGCTGGAGGGTGGCAGGTGCCTGCTCACTTGCCGCCTGGCCTGCCTTCCCTCACTCTGAAAACGGAAGTGTGGCACTCAAAGCGGAAGTTATACTTAGAACAGAACATGTTCCGCTTCTGAAAAATGTTCGAAAAGCAGAGCACTCATTTCTGGCTTTGAAGTGTTCAGGTTCCAAGTACAGGTGAAACTCAGAAAATTAGAATTTCGTCGAAAAGTGCATTTATTTCAGTAATGCAACCTATTATTTTTACTTTTACAAATGCTTTCTTTTGGGAATTCCACAGTAATCAAACAAATAGTTACAATAATACAAAAATAAACATCGCCATTACATTTCATTAATTACATTCCATTTATGATTGACCCGTCTAATGACAAATAATTGCAATTACAACAAATAAAGGCTTGACATATCTTGCTTTGCATGTCATGCATCTATCTCATATATTGGTTTCACATTTTAAGTAGCATTACTGAAATAAATGCATTTTCAACTATATTCTAATCTTCCGAGTTTCACCTGTAGTTAGAGACATAGCTGCCAAGTTATCCCTTTTTTTAAGGGATTTCCCCTTATGCTGAATAGGCTTCCTCGTGAGAAAAGGGAAAACTTGGCAGCTATGGTTAGAGAACTAAGCTGTTCGAAAACCGAGGCACCACTGTCTTGCTCCACTCTCTCTCCACCTGGATGCGCCAACCTTCCTTTCTAAACTAAAACCTCAGAATTCAGGTTAAATTGCCGTGTTGGCACTTTGGGATAAATAAGTGGGTTTGGGGTTGCAGTTTGGGCACCTGGCCTCTAAAAGGTTCGCCATCGCTGCCATAGGGGACTGAACTTCTACATGCAGAGCATGTGCTCCACCAAAGAGTTATGACCCAGAGCTACGGGGGTGAGGGGGGCTAGCTAGGTTTTTTGCCTTGGGTGAACCCTCCAGAGGGGTGCCATTAAGACTCCCAACGTTTTTTGTGTGTGCGTGCGCAAATGTGCATGGGGGGGGGTGTCAAACTGGGTCTTTGGCACAGGGGAAATAAAGCTTAGTTTCTCCCTTGCCTAAACATAAAATAAGATTCCAGTCCTCACAGTCCCAAAGGGTTGATTTAAATGAGAACACAGGAAGCTCTCATCTACTGACTCAAACCACATTGGCTCATCTAGCTCAGTATGGTCTATGCTGACCGGCAGAAGCAAGTCTCTAGAGGGATTTAGGCAGGGGGTATTTCCAGTTCTGCCTGGAGATGGGGTTGCTCTGCACACACACACACAGTGTCAGGTTCAGCTTTTTGTTGGACGTGCGCTCTCCGTGCACAAAGCCTCAGAAGAAAACACACCTGCAGATGCAGGAGGCAGCCTCAGGCAGCACCTGGCGGCAGGGGGGCGGCAGGCGGGGGGCAGACTGGCCAGCGCGCCCCCTCCATTTCGGCGCTCTAGGCGATGGCCTAGTTTGCCTCTATGATCGCACTGGCCCTGATCAGATGTCAAGGAAATAAACAACTACCTGACTTTTAAAAGACATCTGAAGGCAGCCCTGTTTAGGAAAGTTTTTAATGTTTGATGTTATCAACATTAGTTTTAATGTTACAATGTTATCAACATCAGTTTTAATGTTACGATGTTATCGTGTTTTTAATATTCTGTTGGGAGCCACCCACAGTGGCTGAGGAAACCCAGTCAGATGGACAAGTTATAAATAAATGGTTGCTGCTGCTGTTGTTGCTGTTGTTGTTGTTATGGGTTCAACAGCCAAGAAGGAAGTTTCTGCATGAGCGGCTAGATGGAAGTGAGGGGCAAATGGGGCTCGTCATCCTGAGAAGGTAGGTCATCTAGGACAGTGGTCCTCAACCCCCGGGCCACGGACCGGTACCGGTCCATGGATCAATTGGTACCGGGCCGCCCAAGGAACATTTAAATACAATTAAATTAAAATTATTAAATCAAAACAATCTAAATTAAATATAAACAATCAACGCCCCCCCCTCAGCGGGCCGCGGTAAAATTATCAAACGTTGACTGGTCCGCGGCAATGAAAAGGTTGGGGAGCACTGATCTAGGAGAAAGAAAACTCTGATCATAAACCTCTGCTACCTTGCAGGATATCTTCGGAAAAAGGAAAGGCTAAGGAGTAAAGCCTTCACAGATCCAGAGTGGAGTCCCTAAGATGGTTGAATGTGGCTTTGTATGCCTCCTTCCAACAACTCCTGCAGCTAAGGTGCTACCCAACATATTGCCCTGCTTCCCTTTAGACCACATCAGCAAGGCTAAAGTGGAGTCTCTTGTCTGGGCCCCCCAACACCTCCATACACAGTGCCCAGACTTGTATCCTGAGGAGGTCAACCCAGCTGTTTTATTTATTAAAAATAAAATAAAAATTGAACATCAAGTAGACATAATAAAATTTATTGATATAGAGATGAAGTCAACAGTTATAGAAAAAAAATACACCCAATAAAATTACATGTATTGTTAATGCACTTGTAGATTCTAACAACTCCCATTGATAATAAGATGGCTGATTTATTTTACGTTTTGAAATACCGTGGAGATCATATCTGGTGGGATTTCTAAACTTGTTTACATCATACCATGCTAAATAAAAACATCATAAAAAGGACCTTGTGGCAAATTCCTGTCATTTGGAAGAGTTCAACATCCCACCTTCTGCCTTATAAGTTATTCTCGTTATTGCATTTTTACGGCCACGTTATGCATTCTCTGTTTTTATGTTGTAAACTGGCCTGTGATATTCCGTTGAAGGGCAGTATGTTAATTGAATAAATAACATAATAATAATAATAATGAACAAGCATTTTCACCAAGTATTTTTGTATAAAACGTCAGCTGATGAGCACTGTTGCAATCTGTAATGCTTTTAAAGTTTATTTTCAGATGCTGCATCAATGGGAAGAGGAAATCAAACAGTGGTGGCAGAATTTATCCTCGCTGGGTTTTCCAATTTCCCTGACCTGCAGGTCCCATTGTTTCTGGTGTTCTCTTTCATGTACCTGGTAACTTTGATGGTAACTTTGTACCATGTACCTGGTAACTTTGATGTACCTGGTAACTTTGATAATCATCATCACTACGATACGGCTTGACCGCAGCCTCCACATCCCCATGTACTTCTTCCTCTCCATCCTCTCCTTCTCAGAAATCTGCTACTCCCTTGTCATTATCCCCAATATGCTTGCAAATTTTCTAAGAGAGAAGAAGACCATTTCCTTCATTGGCTGTGCTACTCAGATGTGCCTTTTCCTGGGCTTTGGGTGCACAAATTGTATGCTTCTAGCAGTGATGGGGTATGACCGATATGTGTGCATATGCAAACCTTTACGTTATCCGATTCTGATGAATCAAGGACTCTGCGCCAAGATGGTGGCATGTTCAGCAACAACTGGCTTTCTTTTCTCCACCACAGAAACTATAATCATATTTACCTTGCCTTTCTGTGGGCCAAATAAACTTAAGCACTTCTTTTGCGATTTAGCACCTTTGCTTGAATTAGCCTGCGGCCGAAACTACATAGGAGAAATTGTCATTTTCGTGATTTGTGTTTTGGTTGTGTTTTGCTCATTCCTGTTCATCCTTCTCTCATACATTTTAATTGTTAACACTGTCTTGAAAATCCCCACAACGGCTGGGAAACGGAAAGCCTTTTCCACTTGTGCCTCCCATCTTATTGTGGTCGTAGTGCACTTTGGTTGTGCTTCCATTATCTATTTAAGGCCCAAATCCAGATACACGCTAGATGAGGACACTTTTATTTCTGTCTCTTACACAATGGTGACTCCCTTGTTGAACCCCTTGGTGTACAGCCTGAGAAACAAAGATGTCCAAATAGCGCTTAAGAAATCGCTTGGCAGAAGCTCCTGTACCCAAAGAATCTGAAAATAAAGTGTTATCCGCTTTGAAGAGGAATTATGAAACCCAACAAGTATGTGTGGTTTCATGGACAAAGAACACCTTGAATAGTATTGTAGCTTTTCCTCATCTTTTAAAAAATTCCTTTGTATATGGAATATTCACTTGGAAAAACGTGGCCTTGCTTTAGCATTTACAAACAACTTTAATTTTCTCTTTAGTACATCCCTGGAAAATAAATTGGGTTGTGGGAATTTTCTCATAAATGAACCTGTAATCATTCAGCCCCACAACAAAAGAAACGTTTCTTAAGATTACTGTTGTACGTTTCCCCATTTTCACAACTAAACATTCACGCATAACATTTTTCAGCTCATATTGTGCTGAGACTGAAGTGTCAAAATGGCTCTTGTTGAATAGCTGATACCTGTTTATTTCAGTTGGAGTCAGTTGGGCTGTGTGTGTTTCTGTTTATCTTTGTGGAGGTGGCTTTTGCTGCCCTTCCTTGTCCCCAGTAATTGCTATTTTTAAAGAGGAAATCATGTAAAAGCATATCTGTTACTTTTTCAAAGATTGGAATTCATCTAACCCAACACACTTAATGTCTGCTCTCTTTTTTATGTGGTCCGTTCTGACATTTGCTTTCTGTAAAGAGTTGGCAAGAACGTAACAATATACTGTACACAAAATAGAGCATTGCAATTTTTCAATGTGCATTTATTTTAGCTTTCATATTGATATAATTTAAACCTGACACTTTAATTGGGCTCGGTGCTCATCAGTATGCAGATGACACCCAGCTCTACCTCTCTTTTAAATCAGAACAAGTGAAGGCGGTGAATGTCCTGTGTGAGTGCCTGGAGGTGGCTGGAGGATGGGTGGTGGCTACCAGTTTTGGGGGGACAGGGGGCGGGCGGGTATGGGGGACTTCCTGGTCCTGAATGGGGTAACTGTGCCCCTGAAGGACCAGGTGCGCAGCCTGGGAGTCATTTTGGACGCACAGCTGTCCATTGAGGAGTAGGTCAATTCTGTGTCCCGGGCGGCTGTCTATCAGCTCCATCTGGTAGGCAGGCTGAGACCCTATCTGCCCGCAGACTGTCTCACCAGAGTGGTGCATGCTCTAGTTATCTTCCGCTTGGACTACTGCAATGTGCTCTACATGGGGCTACCTTTGAAGGTGACCCGGAAACTGCAATTAATCCAGAATGCGGCAGCTAGACTGGTGACTGGGAGCGGCCACCAAGACCACATAACACCGGTCCTAAGAGACCTACATTGGCTCCCAGTACGTTTCCAAGCACAATTCAAAGTGTTGGTGCTGACCTTTAAAGCCCTAAACGGCCTCGGTCCTATATACCTGAAGGAGCGTCTCCACCCCCATTGTTCAGCCCGGACACTGAGATCCAGCGCCGAGGATCTTCTGGCGGTTCCCTCACTGCGAGACGCAAAGCTACAGGGAACTAGGCAGAGGGCCTTCTCGGTAGTGGCGCCCGCCCTGTGGAATGCCCTGCCATCGGAGGTCAGGGAGATGAACAACTTACCTGACCTTTACAAAACACCTGAAGGCAGCCTTGTTTAAGGAAGTTTTTAATCTGTGATATTTTAATGTATTTTGGTATTTGTTGGAAGCCGCCCAGAGTGGCGGGGAAAACACAGCCGGATGGACGGGGTATAAATAATAAAATAATAATAAATAATAATAATTCAGTGAGGAGACCCTCGGAGCAAAAACATACAGGATTAGTTTGCCTGTTCTGACAATTGCTTTTTGAGAATTGTTGGCTGGCACATATATAGCATACACAAAAATGGAGCTTTGCCATTTTTACAGCGTAAGTTTATCTTAGCATTAAGATTTATATAATTTAAACCCGATGATTTAATTACTTGCAGAGCAACATATGAAAAAAAAGCTTATCATTTTTATTTGCCCATTAGATAATTAGATATAGGGCCCTATATGTTTTTTTTTTTTTTTTGCAGAGATTCCCTTCTGCATTTATGGGCTTATTGCTTTGCAGCAAAGACGTGGTGATGCTTGAAAAATGAATGGAAAATTATTTCTCAGTATTCCTCTCAGGACCTTGACCTTGAAGGGCAAAATATTCAGGGGAAAATGTTCAGTTTTGTTTGGGGGTCAGGTGCTCCTGAACCAGCACCAAACAGAGTCAGTTTCTGGATCTGTCATGCATGCAAACATGCTGCAACCTGTATTTCTGCACTTTTATATGCATGCTGTTCTCCTTGGAGCATATACTCCTGAGATGCCTGTTTAAATTCTAGTTTCGTGACTGCTATTTTTTAAAAAAATCCATTGGTTCTGCTCACTGCCTCGGAAAATTATGCCAGAGTAATGATTCACCAGCTTAATTGTTGTCACGGTTGTAGCAGAAGGTAAAACACCTGCGAGACTTTTTCAGATGCA
The DNA here is from genome assembly GCF_963506605.1 of Zootoca vivipara. Taxonomy (NCBI): domain Eukaryota; kingdom Metazoa; phylum Chordata; class Lepidosauria; order Squamata; family Lacertidae; genus Zootoca; species Zootoca vivipara. The sequence goes on along the minus strand of NC_083291.1, from coordinate 30,478,643 downwards.
ATACAGCCCCAGAGCAGAAGGATTATTAAGCGCAAAACCCCATTGTGTTATGACCGACTGAAATTTGAATTCTGGATTATTCGCAAATGTTTACCATTTCTCCCCTACTGCTATATACAAATCTGCATGCTCAGCTCATATAATTTATATGCGGAACATGCAGGAATGTAATAGTGGCTATTATACAAGGGGAAAACAGGCCGTTAAGAGACTGTTTAATGTAACCGCTTGAGGGAGAATTGAGTGAAGAAAGCCAAACACCACTAAAGTAAAAAGAGTGGAAAGCATGTGGGTCTAAACAGGGAAGTAGCAATCATTTGCTACAGATTAATGTTTACACCCTTTGGTGCTTTATTGAAACTATGGAGCAAGGGAGGCCATGGGGGAATTAGTGGACTCATGGGTGGAATACTGGGAAATGCTTTTCCCGTCATTTTTCAAGTACCCCCTCTTGTTCATTGCAAAGCAATAAGGACATCGATGCAGGAGGCAGAGGAACAGACCTCTCATCCTAGGTAAAGCAGAAAATCAGTTGCTTCATCCTGAACTAGGTTCTGGGAGTTGGGGTGGTGAGGGCAAGGGGACAAGTTACACTACGGAGTGATACAGGAGCGCTTTTCACAGGGCACCGGGGCAGAAAAGGGCAACCAAAATGGTCAAAGGCCTGGAAACGATGCCTTATGAGGAACGGCTTAGGGAGCTGGGTATGTTTAGGCTGGAGAAGAGAAGGTTAAGGGGTGATATGATAGCCATGTTCAAATATATAAAAGGAGGTCATATAGAGGAGGGAGAAAGGTTGTTTTCTGCTGCTCCAGAGAAGCGGACACAGAGCAATGGATTCAAGCTACAAGAAAGAAGATTCCATCTAAACATTAGGAAGAACTTCCTGACAGTAAGAGCTGTTCGGCAGTGGGATTTGCTGCCAAGGAGTGTGGTGGAGTCTCCTTCTTTTGAGGTCTTTAAGCAGAGGCTTGACAGGCACGTGTCAAGAATGCTTTGATGGTGTTTCCTGCTTGGCAGGGGGTTGGACTGGATGGCCCTTGTGGTCTCTTCCAACTCTATGATTCTAAGACCCTCCCCATCTTTCTTTGACTTTCTGAGGTATATGCTACTGAGATTATCCATGTCCGATTTGCCTCTATCTCTGTGTGTCCATATAGAAGATCGATCAGAGCTAAAAGAGAGGAAGTGTGAATTTCTAAGAAAGGCTATGTGATGGGGGCAAAAGTATAAAGAATAACAGCTGTGAGGTGTGGCACCCCCAGGCAATTTCAATGTCTCTTATGCCGGCTTGAAGATGGCGCATGGATAATGTGAGGTCACAAGGAGGTCCCAGCTTTGGACGACAGAAGGCTGAGCAACAGGAGATTCACTGATGGGGAAGGCGAGCCGAGTTGTGGCCATCTCTGCTCTGACATGTCTGTCTCGGGTAAGGCACCTTGGATTTCGGTTTGGCCAGAAAGGAAAGCCAGCAGGGAATGAGAATTCAAATAGGGATCCGTATTGTAAAATGTAGAAAGCATCTCCCAGCCATGCAGTGGAGAGAGGGAAGAATGAAATATCTGGGTGGGGTGTAGAACAAAAATTGATATTTATATCCCTTGAGGAAGAGGGCAAAGATAGCTCAGTTGGTTAGAATGTGGTGCTGATAATGGCAGGGTTGCAGGTGTGATCCCTGTATGGCCCAGCTGCATATTCGGGTTGGACTAGATGACCCCCAGAGTCCCTTCCAACTCTGTGATTCTATGATTTAAAAATGGAACGGATGAAGAGGAAAGAATAAAAGCCACTTTGACTTTTTCGTCTCTTGAAGATTCCTCAGGTGACGCCGCAGGAGAGCTGTTCAGGCACTGACCAGTGAGTATGTTCATGGAATTAACTGCTTCTTGAAATTGATTGAAATTTTGAGTGAGATTAAGTGAAATTTTGCCTCAGTTTTCAGATGGAAGATTGAGGGAGGGTGAGACACACACTCTTTGGGAATGGTCTTAAGCACGGGTAGGCAAACTAAGGTCCGGGGGCCGGATCCAGCCCAATCACCTTCTAAATCCAGCCTGCGGATGGTCCAGGAATCAGTGTTTTTTTACATGAGTAGAATGTGTGCCTTTATGCATCTCTGGGGTATTTGTGGTCCGGCCCCCTGCTAGAAAAGTTTGCTGACCCCTGTAAGGAAAGCTTGGGTCCTCGAGAAGGTGTATTTAGTGGTGATACAAATGCTATCATTTCTGAACTGGTTTGGTTGTGCAGGGCGCTGCAACAGCCATTTTAAAGAGTCTGACCAGAAGCTACAGATTCCCAAGAAATTTTGGGGAACTTGACATCCAACTTACAACATCCAAAATAAGAGCGGGGCTTGGGGGCTTCCTATCTGAATCCCCTTCAGTAAGAAGGCAGATAAAAGGATACGGTATTGGGCCACTTTGAACTTGTCGGTGTGGGTTTCCCTGCATTCTTGTGTCAATTTTCTCCTACAGGGCCAGTTGCCATAGCCTAGTTTAACAATTTTTCATGGAAATGTGTTCAGATGTTTCCCAATTTTTGGAAAATTTGAGTCACTCTGCCACTAAGAGTTTTGTCATTGTGGATTTGCAATGTCTGAGAATTGTCCTTCTTCCCCAGAAAATGGAGATGTATGCCAATATTGGCTCTGGGGTGATCTTGGGCTTGGTTACTTCCCCAGTTTGCAAGTATTTTAAGCCAGAACCCCTGCACTTTCTTACAATCTCACCATAGGTATGGGATTATTGTGTGTGTGTGTGTGTGTGTGTGTGTGTGTGTGTGTGTGTGTGTGACACCCTCTCCAGCAAAGCAAGCTTTCCAGAATTAGTCTGAAGGCATAGCTGCCAAGTCTCCCGTATTCCCCGGGAAACCCCCGATTTTCCAGCTGTTTCCCGCTGGCAGCCCAGATTTTAAAAAAACCCCGTAAATCCCCCGGATTCTTACCAGCCCAGGGAGGTTCCTTCTGCACATGTCTGGAGTCTCTGGACATGCACAGAAGCGATTTCTGGCGCTGCGGCCATTTTTGGAAACGGGCAGAGCATGCGTAGAAGCGACTTCCGCTGCTGCTCTGCCCAGTTCCAAAATGGCCGCAGCGCGACTTCCGGTGCCGATCCCGGATTTTTCAATCTGGGAGTTGCCACCTATGGTCTTAAGGTGAGCCCTAGACCACATACTTCAAAAGTGAATCCATGCTTGATGCACAGAGTCTCAAAGCCACTAGACCTCCTTGCCTCTTAGGGCCAGGTTTAGAGAGATCCTTAAACAAAGTCAGTGAGCGCTGTGGAAATTGTGTGTGCGGAAGAGGAGATCTGAGCTACTTGGAACCAGCTGAACGTAGTCTTGAAAGGAACAGTCTCACTTTAAAAGCTTATATCGCCCGCCTTTTTTCAAACAACCATCCATTGTCAACCAGTAAATTTCCTCTGTTTATCTGCACTTGGGATGTTCAAAGAAAAGAAGCATTAGAGATGGCTGAGGCTTAAGATGTTTGAAGTAACTGTGCAGATTACAAAACCAAATCATTCATTGATTTAATCTAATATATTCATATCCTGCCTTTCTCCCAAGTTGGTCTTCAGTTGGTCCTCTGATCACTTTAAATGCACAGATGCTACTTAACAAATCTCGAGTAACCAAGCAGAGGGAAATACAGCAGTACCTCGGGTTAAGAACTAGAATTCGTTCCAGAGGTCCATTCTTAACCTGAAACGGTTCTTAACCTGAGGCATGCTTTCGCCAATGGGGCCTCCTGCTGCCGCTGTGCTGCTGGCGTGCAATTTCCATTCTTATCCTGGAGCAAAGTTCTAAACCTGGAGCAACCACTTCCTGGTTAGTGGAGTTTGTAACCCGAAGCGTCTGTAACCCGAGGTACCACTGTAGGGGCATTCATGGATGTGCAAACCTGGCTTTTATTTTTATGATATTAACATTTTCTCAAATTGCCCATTCTCCCCAAAGCTGCTTTAGCCAAAACTGGGTCCATCTCTGGTACATCTGGTAAGTTTCTTTTTGGGAAAAAAAAATGTTGTAATTGTGTCACTTGTGTGATGTTTGTGTTGATGAATGATGCCACTAGCTGCACACTGTCCTGGAATGTGCATTGTGACAACCTGGGGTTCCTGTGCAGTGCTGAGTGCTGTTTCCATTGAAGCCTAATTTTCACTGAAGACCCAAACCTGTACTGGGCTGTACCACATCAATCTGCAGGTTGGGGCTTGTATCCAATGGATATCTGCTCAGAGTAGAGCCATTGAAATTTATCACCATCATCATCTGAAATATACTCGGAGTCGAAAGTGAATTTCATGCTCTTTATTTAGCTCGTAGTCATCAAGGAGAAGAAGAGAAGAATGGCTCTTTCCCCAAAACCATCTGCTTATATACATTATTTACACAATGGGCCTTGCGTGATTGGCTACTTCAGAGCTACACCTGTGGGCCAATCAGGTTGTGGATTTTCTGCCAGCAGCCTGATTGGCTGCTCCTGCTTCTGTGGCTTCCGATTGGCTATAGGAGCTTCCTGCAGCCAATCAGAAGCTGCACTTTGGTTTCCGAATGTTTTGGAAGTCGAACGGACTTCCAAAACGGATTCCCTTTGACTTCCAAGGTATGACTGTAGACTGAAGGAACACATTGAATTGCTCTGCTTCTGGAATAAACTGCAGACATAGGAACCAACTCCTCTGTACTCCAAAGTATTTGAGGGGGCCAAGCCCCTCAAAAGTTGAGGGACATTGCCATTCAAATGGTATGTGTGCACCATCGCAGCGAGAGAGAAGCCAAAAGGCCCAGCAGGCCGGGATTTTATCCTTGCCTTGGGCGTGGGGCCAAGCGTCACTATTAGCTAGTTGTTCCCGCGCCCAGGGGAACACCCTCCAATTCCTTCTGCCTGGCCGATTCACAGAGGAGGCCCTTCTTGGGCTGCCCACAAAGCTGCCAGCCCAAGAAGGGGCAAACGGACTTATTCTGGAACAAAAGCATGGCTTGCTGGGAAATCTGCTCATGACTTGATTCATGATGTTTGGGTTCCTACAAATGGGTGTATCCAGGGGGGGCAGGGGGCAGCTTCCCTCTGAATCAAGTAAAGCAATGAAAATACTTAACTAACTGAGGTTCTGCGCCCCCCCAACATAAATCCTGGCTATGCCCATGTTCCTACTTAGCATGAACAATAAACGGCAGTGCTTCTGACTCTCTCCTTCTTTCCTCCCGCTTCTGGGCTTGTGGTTGTGATGGTTGGGCTCCTCCTCCTCTGCGGCCTCGTCTCTGTCTGTGTGAGGTACTGCTGTCTTCACTGCCACCCAGCCGGGGAAGACGCCAATTCCCAGCCCTATGAGGTCACAGTCATCGCATTTGATCATGACAGCACCCTTCAAAGCACCGTCACTTGTGAGTTGAACAACCATGCTAGTCCCATGCTTTGTTGTTGTTGTTTAGTCCTGTCCGACTCTTCGTGACCCCATGGACCAGAGCACACCAGGCACTCCTGTCCTCCACTGCCTCCCGCAGTTCGGTCAAACTCATGTTCGTAGCTTCGAGAACACTGTCCAACCATCTCGTCCTCTGTCGTCCCCTTCTCCTTGTGCCCTCCATCTTTCCCAACATCAGGGTCTTTTCCAGGGAGTCCTCTCTTCTCATGAGGTGGCCAAAGTATTGGAGCCTCAGCTTCACGATCTGTCCTTCCAGTGAGCACTCAGGGCTGATTTCCTTCAGAATGGATAGGGTTGATCTTCTTGCAGTCCATGGGACTCTCAAGAGTCTCCTCCAGCACCATAATTCAAAAGCCCCATGCTAGCTGCTTAAAATCTATAGAAAGGTTCCTACCAGAGAAGAAATGGCAGATCAAGTTAATGGGCTATGCTAAAATGCAGGGCTGTCTTAAGCCTATCCTGCACCGTGGTTCAAAGATCCCTCCGGTTTCCCAGAGTTGCTGACCTTTTTACAGCACTGCCGGCAGCTTTGCGGAGCTGGAGGAGGCGGGCAGCGGCTGGAGGCTGGCTCCTCCAGCGGGGAAGAGGTGGAGGCTCTGGGCGCAGCGCTGCTTCAGCGCGGTGGATGAGAGCAGTGAGCTGATGCCAGGAGGCACCGCGTCTAGCCTCCGGCTCTTCCCAGGCACCCTCCAGAACTCAGCGCGATCTTGGCACCCTGGTGCCCCGCGTCACTTGCCTCTATGGGCAAGGCGCCCCTGCTGAAATGGCTAAAATGACCGGAAAAGTCAGAAATCAGGAAGACCAAAATTTTAATAAGGAATGGGGAGAATTTATAACTTATGTTTAAAGACCACTGTAAACAGTTAGAATCGTTAGTAGGATTGGAATATCACTTGTAGTTTAAGGTTGATTCTGGATGTAATGGAAGGGGTAAAGGGTTTGGCTTATTATAAAATATGCGGGAGGAAATGATTAATTATAGGACACACATAGCGGAGGATGGTAGTCCCGGAGATTCCTTGGAATCTTGTTTTAATGATTTATGCTTGATATATCTCTGTAAAATTTTAAGTTGAAAAATCAAATAATCAATAGAAAGGACCCTACTCCAATCTCCTTCTGCCTTTGAGCCAAAACCAGTAATGGTGCAGAGTGGTCTTGGACATTTCATCCAAGGAAGAAGCAGATCATTTTGCATTCCTGTTATCCCAGTCTTGCTTCCTTCCCATGGAGAGATGCTCCAGTTGTGAAATGTATTCAGCAGTGGAGCGTATGGAAACGCTGCCTGGGGTGGGCGGGCAGCGAGGCCCCCTAAGGAGGGATGGAGAATGCAGGGAGCCCGCAAAGCGGCGCAGAGGGTACACTCGGGTGCCACAGTCCAGGAGAGTGGGTGGCAGCACTGGTGCCCACCCTCCTCTTTCCGCCGGAACTGCTGGGCCAGGCACAAGGAAAGTGCAAATGCAGCCTCTCTCTGCCCCTAGGTAGGTGTCAATATCCAGAGCTGTAGAAGCAGCTACAGTGGCGAAGCGTGGGTTGCTGGCACACAGGGCAGGGAAAGTTTTGTGGCCCCCCTGGTGGACTGGGCAGCTGCAATGGGGAGGGGAATGCCAGGGGGGCATGCGTCAGGGCTGGCTCTAGGGGTAGGCTGGGTGGCGTGGGGCGCCAGGGCTCCAAGCCGGCAGGGGGGTGCCGCACAGCAAAGCCGCGCGGAAGCCCACCAGCCATGGCAAGAAACGGGGCAGGGTGGGGCGGGGTGGGACGGAGTGGGGGCGCCATGGCACCCGACATGCTTGAGACGGCCCTGGCATGCATGGAGCCCACAGGGAGGATGAACGGAGCCCGCCTCCAACAGGCTCCTCACCCACTGCCTCCACCCACCTGCCCACTAAACCAACCCACCTGCTACCAACCCTCAGCTGCCGGGACTCTGTGCCTGTTGTGGGGACACCTGATTGCAATCCCTCAAAAATGAGCACCTGGGGCCATGGCCCCCCTGCCCCTTCCCACTACGTCTCTTCTGTGTTATCATTCACAATAAATTCCGTGTTCATTCTGCAGTGTGCATTCCTTTGGCGGAAGCATTGGGGTCATTCTTATCCTCGCTCATTAGTCATCTTTAAGGTCCTGGAAGTAACCTGAAGAGTTGTGTGTTCTTCTCGTTTTCAGCCTTCCACTCGGTGTTTGGTCCAGCCGCTAGAAGAACGCTTGCAGTAGCTCATTCCCACAGCGTTCTCCCAGCGATACATTACCCTGCTGGGATGGAGACACCCCCCATTTACGAGGAGGCTGTGCACATGAGTAGATTCAGAGTGGCTAGAAGTGGAGAACCAGCCCCAGAGCCACAGCCGGAGGAGAAACAGTCGGTGGATGCCGAGAAAGGACAACAATCAGATCAACCATAAAGCCAGGGTTCCTGGTCCAGATCATCATCAAGTCCTGCCAAGACTACTTCAAATTATGTTCCTTTGCTAGCTGTAGTGTTCTCTAATGCTACAATTCTCAAATTCCCCAGAGAGGCTTGGGAAACCCAGCTGGATGGGCAGGGCATAAATATTATTATTATTATTATTATTATTATTATTATTATTATTATTATTATTATTTGAACGATGCATTAAATAAATCGCATACAACCTGTAGCAATGTGGCAATGCATTGTATGCAAGAGCAGAGATTTTACACGCGTTTCCAAAGTTTGTATTTCTCTTGGACTCTTAAATCGATCACTAGCACTGTAAAATATAACCTGGAAGCACAACACAAATGTTTTTTTTTTAAAAAATAAACATTTTTATTAAATTTTCCAATTTAAATATCTAATTCATTTTCAAATTATGCAAATATCAATTAAACAATTAATCCTCTGCCAAATTATACAAATTTATCGACTTCCTATGCTTCAGACTCAGAAGGCCTAGTCCTCTTATAGTCACTGCAATTCTTTTCAATATAGTCCAGATCTTATTCAATAATCTATTATTATCTTTCTTCTTTTTTCAAGTCACTGAGCTATTCCAGCAAGCAAGTTTAACCAAACCATATATGATTCTGTGTGAATTTATGCCTAGAATTCCCTTCTGTAAATTTAGCACTGTCTCCTTGCTCGCTGATATCTTGCCAAGTCCGCCCAAAAATCCACAAGTCCTTTTCACAGCCAGCAGCCACAATCTTCAAGTAATCCCAATAAATCATATCTATAAGCCTCTGTGATGGTTTCTCCAAGCCGCTACTCGAAACAGCCTTTTCAGGGGAGGTTTTGCCAGGTCACAACCGTATACACACATCTAATGTCATTATTTATGGCTCCCTTCCCCTTTGACTGTTGTTGTAGCCAGCTCTGTCTCCAAAATGGTGGAGGCTGCTTTTGTAACTGCGTCATATCTCAGAATTTTTTTGACAAGTTTCCAACTGCTACTGAGCTTGCTTCTCTTTGACGTCTATAAATTTAGGGAGTCTTCAGCCACATTCCAGGGAAGTCCCAAATTACAAACTTTGATTGTTTATATTTTCAATCCACACAGTCAATATATTTTTAAAAACCATATTATCTCAATACATTTCCAACATTCCGTTCTCGCTTGCTTTGTAAATGCTGTATACGGCTCTTCTGGAGGGAGTTTTGTTAAGTAAATAATAAAGCACAATAAAGCACAGTTATAGAGTTCTTGCCTCCCCCCCTTCTGCTCTGTCACATACCATTTCTTGCTCTGATGAAAACATTCCTCAGTTATCTTTTATTTTCGCAGTGGCTGAGCTTTGCAGAATAAATCTCCTTCCTCATCTGAAGCATGTCCACAACTTATATCCAATTTCTCTCTTAAGTCATGGAGCCCGGTTTGCTCGTAGAATCAGCATCCAGGAGAACCAGACTCCCACGGGGGCTTTCCATCCAGTGCCCCCAGCCCCTCCGTCCTTCCGAAGTCGAAGCTGGTGATGGGCATCTGCGGATGAGACTGTCTTCCCATACCCCCTGGAAGATTTCGGGAGGCTGCATACTCCCATTGCAGCCTCTGGGAGCCGGAGATATGTTTTTGTCAGCCATCTTCTATGGCGCCCGGGCAGAAGTGCACAACACAAATGTTTGCAGTGAATTTCAACTCATGATCTGTGTTTAATCACTGACCATCCATTACTGTCTTGAGTTTTTGTGTTGTATTTTCTTCTTAATGATGTACATAATAGCTTGCCTGCCTTTGAGTCCTTAACCCTTAAACTATCACTAGTTATGACTGCATGATTAGTGAGGATGGTGATTAATTGAAGGAGGCCATTAAAGCATCTGAGTGCAAGAAGGACTGGTTTGTTCTTTTTTCATGTGAGTTAAGATGTGGTGTACGATTAATTCTTTGGGTCTCTTTTTCCATGCCTGAGGACCTGGGTGAAGCATGATGGTTGAATTGCAAACTGTTAATGCTGCTCTCCTACTTTCTAGGAAGTAAACAAGCCTGGAGTCTGTCCATTCCTTGATTCAGCCATCAAGTTCAGTGCAAGGTGGCCTGATGGCAGATTAGAAAAGGGAGCTGAATAGCTGCATACATCTGAGCCGGTGGTACTGGCAGCTTTTCTTCCTTGCGCTAGGTTGCATTTATTCCAACAAAAGCTTGTTTTTTTCTGACAAGTACCTCCCTCTCTTCCGTCTGTCACAAACATGTTTAATCTACAGATTTGTGCTGACATTGTAGTGAAGCCAAGACAGTACTGTCCTGTATTAATTCAAATGTTTGTGCTGTACAGTGGTACCTCGGTTTATGAACACAATTGGTTCTGGAAGTCTGTTCATAAACTGAAGCGTTCATAAACTGAAGTGAACTTTCCCATTGAAAGTAATGGAAAGTGGATTAATCTGTTCCAGATGGTCCGCGGAGTACTTAAACTGAAGCGTTCATAAACTGAAGCGAACTTTCCCATTGAAAGTAATGGGAAGTGGATTAATCCGTTCCAGACGGGTCCGCAGAGTACTCAACCTGAAGCGTACTTAACCCAAAGCATGGGTGTAATTGGTTCCAGAAGTCTGTTCATAAACTGAAGCGTTCATAAACTGAAGCAAACTTTCCCATTGAAAGTAATGGAAAGTGAATTAATCTGTTCCAGATGGGTCCGCGGCCTTCATAAACTGAAAATTCGCAAACCGAGGTGTTCATAAACCGAGGTTCCACTGTACACCGTTATTTCCTGGTGTCTTCAGCCTTGATGGAGGGCAGTGAGATTGGTCCCTGCAAATCCTATTAGCTAACCAGCTACAATCAAACACTGGAAGGATCGGAGAGCCCCCCTCCCCTGATTGCATTATGTTTGGGAGAACTTTTTTATTTTGCAGCAAAAGAAAAGGCCACCTTTAGCTGGAAGCACAAAGAACATAAAACATCCTGAGACCTGGGACTCCTATTTAGCGTTCTGCATGCCAAATGGGTTCTGCTGGAGTCTATCCTCTTCCCATCTGACCTCTTCTCTCCCTTCTTCTCGTATTGCTCTTGGGTGGAATCTACACACATATAAAAACCGTTCTGAAAATGTTTCATTTTTTAAAAGCGTTTTAAAAAATGCATTGAATTTTCCATAGGGCTCACCATCGCCATCTAGTGTCACATTGTATATTGCACTTAAAACACACAATTAAAACATATTTTCAGCTGTATAGCTGAGTCCTTGTTTATATCGATCTCACTTTGTATAGTACTAACCCATCCAAGAAAACAGACTTGCTTTGCTGGTACCTTTCCCACTGTTGTTTTTGTTTCTTCATTGTACTGTTATAAGGTAAAGGTAAAGGGACCCCTGACCATCAGGTCCAGTCGTGACCGACTCTGGGGTTGCGCGCTCATCTCGCATTATTGGCTGAGGGAGCCGGCGTATAGCTTCCAGGCCATGTGGCCAGCATGACAAAGCCACTTCTGGCAAACCAGAGCAGCACATGGAAACGCCGTTTACCTTCCCGCTGTAGCGGTTCCTATTTATCTACTTGCATTTTGACGTGCTTTCGAACTGCTAGGTTGGCAGGAGCTGGGACCAAGCAATGGGAGCTCACCCCGTCACAGGGATTCGAACTGCCGACCTTCTGATCAGCAAGCCCCAGGCTCAGTGGTTTAACCACAGCACCACCTGGGTCCCTCTGTACTGTTATAAAACAGTTTAAATCAATAAACTATTGTTCATTGTAGAAGCTATTAATAAATAAATGTGATGCCAGTATCTGTGCCATTTGCTAATATAATGAGTTTAAGCTAAATCAACTGGTTATGGAATTATTCGTCCAATTTTTGAACCGGAAACAGATTTTATTCGCTAGCACTAATTTCATTTTGTGCGTGCTGTTATTATAATTCTTCAATCTACACTTCATTGCACTTATTAGTTGTGCCAAAACAAATTCTGGGAAATTCAGCTTGTGTTGCCTGGAGTGTTGGAAATGCCGTTTAAATCAGTCAAAGCTGTTTAACTTCCTTTCTGGCTAGCGCATGCCTGGCAATAGTTCAGACATAGATAAACCTACAAGACCTTACACAGATTGTGCTGTACAAATGTTTGGAAGTTGGCAATTGCCAAGAAGACACTCACAACATCAGAGCCTCCCAAGGGAAGGAGAAATCAGACACTTTATTTGCAACTACATTAAACGTAAATCTGGATGTCATGACTGAAAGATCAAATGCTCAATCTTCCAGTAGCTCCACTATTTCCTCAGATGACGGGTCCCATTCTTCCAGGGTGGTCTTAAGCCCATCCAGTGCCCTGGCGCTAGGTCCCTCCAGCGCCCCCCTCCAGAGCCTCTCCAAGGGCCCGGGAGTGCCAAGTGGACCGCGGCAACAGCGGGAGGCCACCTCCGAGGACTCCACGCTGCACCTCCTTCTCGTTTCCCCAGTGCTGGGTTCCGCTCAGTCAAGCTTCGCCACCAGCGCGCGCACCGCGGGACCAGCAAGAGCTGGGAAACGAGAAGAAGGCGCAGCGCAGAGTCATTGGAGAAGGAGCGCAGTCCTAGCCACCTCGCCGGAACCCTGCGCTCACTTGGCGCCCTTCCAGCGCCCGGCCCCGTGGTTCTCCTCACCACTAGCCTCTATGGCTAGGACGGGCCTGCATTCTTCGTCGTTTGAAATGTGAGCACTGAACAGCACTTGATCTTTGACACTGGCAAACAATGTCTTCCATCACTGCAAAGCTATTGCTGTAGGAAGAAATAAGGAGGGTGTGAGGGGAGGGGTGGCTATTATATTTGTATTATTTCTGTGTTTTATACACCCAATAAAATCCTCTCGCCCCCCCTCCTTTTGGAAACATGGCTAGCTAAAACCCTCCTTTGGTTGTGCACTCTCTGGAAAACATTTGCCCCAAAACACTGCAGGTGTGATAAGCAATTGGGTGAGGACCACAGTTGAAAGGGGGCCAAGATAGCTGTTTTGTCTGGCCTCGGTGGGCTCCTCTGATGTGGGCATCAGGGCTACCCATTCACAGGGTTTGGCTTCTTCTGCAGCTACTGCCACATAACAACCTATTCTTCACCAGCAGTTTCCAGGCTCCCTCTACTGAACTTCCTCTGCCACAGCAGGCTGGATGCGAAGCATCAGCACAGGGGGCCTTCTGCCGCTCCCCCTGGTGGCCAGGTGACCCCATGGCAGCACCTATTCGGCCAAAATGCTTAGCACCAGCCTCTGGCGCCACCTGCCGGTCTACTTCATCAACAGCAGGTTCTGCACTCTCAACAGGGGAAAAGGGTGGCACTGTGGTCTAAACCACTGAGCCTCCTGGGCTTGCCGATCAGAAGGTCGTTGGTTCAAATCCCCGCAGCGGCATGAGCTCCCATAGCTGTCCCAGCTCCTGCCAACCTAGCAGTTCGAAAGCACGCCAGTGCAAGTAGATAAACAGGTACCGCTGCAGCGGGAAGGTAAACAGCATTTTCGTGCACTCTGGTTTCCATCATGGTGTCCCGTTGCACCAGAAGCAGTTTAGTCATGCTGGCCACATGACCCGGAAAGCTGTCTGTGGACAAATGCGGGCTCCCTCGGCCTGAAAGCAAGATGAGCGCCGCAACCCCATAGTTGCCTTTGACTGGACTTAACCGTCCAGGGGTCCTTTCCCTTTCTGCACTCTCAATCTTTCCCTCCTGCTGATCATTGTAGTCCACAAGTGCTGCCTCTGTCTTCTGTTCAAATCAAGGAGGCATTTCTGGAGTCTATTGAGCAAGGACTGCTGTCTCCCTGTTTCCTCAGACAAGGATGAAGTGGGTTCTCCTAAGCTTTTTGCAGACCCTCCAAGTGTCCCAATTTTCCAGGGACAGTCCCAGAATTACGGAGGCCACCCCTGCTTCTGATTTGAGCCTGGGATGCCCTATTTCCCCCACCAGCACCAACGCTGAGCTCAGGGAGGAGTTTGCATTTGTCCAGAGTGGCGGCAGCAGTGGCAGCTGGAAGGGAACGTCCTGTTGCCTCTCCCTGGCTTCTCCATGGCCACCACTGCTAGCATCCTCCCTTGGGCAGCTCGTAGTGGCTGTTGGAAAGCAGGCAAGGAGGAGAGGCTGTTGCCATTGAAATGCGGCCCTGTGTAATGCGCCTCCTCTGAGATGCAGGCAGAGGGCAGGGCTGGAAGAAAGGGGGAGCTGAGCGCAAGGAGTCTTTATTTCTTTTTCTATTTTTTTTAAAAAATGCTTTGTGCATCTTTCTAAAATTTATTTTTTGATACAAAATAAAAAAATTCCTTCCAGTAGCACCTTAGAGACCAACTGTCATTGGTATGAGCTTTCATGTGCATTCTTCATTTTTTGATGTGTGTTTTTCTTTTTGTAAATCCACCAAAGAATAAAATAAAATAACATAGGCATTAAGGGTTTTTCTCAGGACAGTGGAGGGTAAGTGTCCTGTGTCCCTTTGGTGTCATAGTGGGGGCACTCATCTTTCTTCAGGTAGGAAATGCTCTGCACGTTCTGAGTGGGTGTCTTTCGTTTAGGGTGCTGTAACAATCATAAAAGTTTTTATTCTTTTATTATCAAGCACCAGTGTGTTTTCTTATTGGTGGCGCTGGTTTTTCTTTGCCTCCCCCCCCCCTCTGTTTGTCTGTACTGCACTTGTACTGATTGCAGGTATCCTGGGTTTGTCTGAACTGGTCAGAACTCCAAGTCCCATAGTTAACCTAAATTTCCAATGCATTTTCTGCTTTCAGACAATAGGTGGCAGTATAACCCACTTGATGGACAGACTCCCAGGAAAACCACCTTTCAGGTGAGCCAACCGCCCATTTCCCCCCTCCCTCCTCTTTTGTTATTGCAACCCAGCTAATGTAAGGTCAATTGGGTTAGCTTTTGAGTAGATGTGGGAGCTGTTCTGAGCATGCTCAGAAGCACACTCTACAGGGCAGAATGCTAGGGAAGGGAATGGTTGTTAGTTTGGCAGCTTGGTTCTTTAATTAATATTTCCTAACAGAGAGAGAGGGACGTGGGTGGCGCTGTGGTCTAAACCACTGAGCCTCTTGGGCTTGCCAATCAGAAGGTTGGCGGTTCGAATCCCCACGATGGGTTGAGCTCCCGTTGCTCTGTCCCAGCTTCTGCCAACCTAGCAGTTTGAAAGCACGCCACTGCTAGTAGATTAATAGGTACCACTCCAAGCGGGAAGGTAAATGGCGTTTCCATGCACTCTGGTTTCCGTCATGGTGTCCCATTGCACCAGAAGCAGATTAGTCATGGTGGCCACATGACCCGGAAAGCTGTCTGTGGACAAACACAAGCTCCCTCGGCCTGAAAGCAAGATGAGCGCAGCAACCCCACTGTCGCCTTTGACTAGACTTAACCATCTAGGGGTCCTTTACCTTTTACCTATTCCTTTTCACCTTCTATGGAGAATTAAGAATGGAGACATGGAGGAGACTGTCATAGCTTTTAGAAATATAGTTTATTCACCTACTTACACCTTCAGTCTGCATGAAGGGAGCCCAGATCTTACAGCATGGTCATTTCAAGATATATATGATTTTCAGTAATATACATTTCAATAGTTGTACAATAGTTTTCAAGATATATATGATTTTTCAGTGATATACTTTTCAATAGTTTTACAATCATTCTAACATGTCAAAACTCATCTTCCTCCTCTTTCTGCGGTTCCTTAATTATTATTATTTTTTGTAAATTGCCTGCATATTTTAGATTAACTTACTTTATTCTTTTATTCATCTACTTTAAATATGTGCTCCTATGAAACTGCAGGTTATTACAATAATCCTGCCAATGTTTTTATCTGTTTACAATTTATCTGTAAATATTCAATAAACCATTTCCATTCTTTTATTTTTAAAAATTGTTATCTTGATTTCTTATTCTTCTGGTAAGTTTCGCCATTTCTACATATCCCATACATTTTTGTACCTATTCTTCCTTTGCCTTCTTTCCTTTGTACCTATGCTTCCTTTCCTTTTAGGTAGTTCTATTCCATTCTTCAGGAAATCAGCCCTGAGCGCTCACTGGAAGGACAGATCGTGAAGCTGAGGCTCTAATACTTTGGCCACCTCATGAGAAGAGAAGACTCCCTGGAAAAGACCCTGATGTTGGGAAAGATTGAGGGCACTAGGAGAAGAGGACGATGACAGAAGATGAGATGGTTGGACAGTGTTCTCGAAGCTACGAACATGAGTCTGACCAAACTGCGGGAGGCAGTGCAAGACAGGAGTGCCTGGCGTGCTCTGGTCCATGGGGTCACGAAGGGCACGACTAAACGACTAAACAACAACAACAACATCCCTATAATTCCCCAAAGGATAGCTTACTCTTAACGTTAATTAGGCTCAAGCATGTTGGTCAAATGAGGCTGGTTATCCCACATTCCGAACCAAAGTAAGATGGTTTTTTTTTTTCCATTTAGTTAGGTGCAAACTATTTGTAAAACAGCAATGCTTAAATGTCTGCAGTATCTTTGCAAGGGTGGATGATGGGGAGAAAACCATGACTGGTCCATGCCCCTGTGAGCTCTCACTGGCCACATCCCCATGACTTCTTGGCATCGGGTCTAGTGGGCACCAGCCGCCACTGGTTCTCCCCCTGCTTGTACCTTCTGCTCACAATTCTGACTTTGCTTTGGAGGTCATCTGACGCAGTTGTTTACACCAGGACTCAGCCTCAGGCAGGTGATCACAAGACCTGGAAATGCTAAGAATTAGCTTGGCCAGCTCGTGCCCAGGACAGGAGGAGAGAAGGGGGTGGCGGCAGCAACGGCAGCAGAGAGTTACGAAACAGGAACTTCCAGCAGGAGAAGAGGGCACTTTCCTGAGTCATGCTGCTGTTGTCTATTCCTCCTCCTCCTCCTCCCTTCCTCTTGCAGAGTTGCTAGGATTTCTCTTTCACGCAGCACAGCAGCATTCATTCCACAGCCTCCTGAGTCACAGCAGGACTGTGCACAACACACCATGTGCCCTCGAAAGGGGACACTGCCTTGCACTGATTCACCCCCACCAGCCACATCCGTAGTGACTGTAGCTAATTTCCAGCTGGGTAGGGAAGAGAGCTCTGTGCTGCATGTGATAGCTAGATCAGCTCCGCAAATTATAAGCAAAGCTGGGGGTGTTTATCTGCAGCAGTGCTGTGCCATGGAAATAACGAAGATCTCAGACAATTTCAGCTGGTGGTGAGTGTTAGGGGATGATGTCCAACTGAAAACCACATGTGCTTCTGTAATCCGGTGGTTCCCAGACTCTCTCCCCCAACATGGATCCCTGGAAAACATAGCTGTCAAGTTCTCCCTTTTTTTAAGGGAAATTCCCTTATGCTGAATAGGCTTCCTTGCGAGAAAAGGCAAAACTTGACAGCTATGCTTGAAAATTGCTAATGGTATTGGTGGACCACTTAATGATTTTTCCTCCCTGCCGTAGCAATTGCATTGCCCTGTGCTAGATAGTTTTTTCCTTTGTAGCTGTATTTTTAATGCCTGTTTTATTTCTTACACCGGATTTGATTGTAATATCATTGGCATTCCGTAGAATTCAAATGGCAATAAAAGGAAACACAATATAGGGAATAGTAGCAAAAATACAATTAAAAATCAATGTTCATTTTTAATGGATATGTGCTGTGGACCAACTGAATGAAGCTGGCCCATGGACCAAAATCCGGGAACCCACGCTTTAAGGCAGGCATCCCCAAACTTTGGCCCTCCAGATGTTTTGGACTACAGTTCCCATCATCCCTGACGACTGGTCCTGTTAGCTAGGGATCATGGGAGTTGCAGGCCAAAACATCTGAAGGGCCGCAGTTTGGGGATGCCTGCTTTAAGGCAAGGAAACTCTGGTTAAGAATCCTTGCATCATTTATGTGTTTATTCCATTTCTATCCAACCTTTCCTCCAAGGCTGATGTTTATGGTTCTCCTTCTCCCTAACAACCCTGAGACAGGGGTGGAGGAAGGGGTGGGTGGTGGGTGCGGGCCACCCCGGGTCTCACCACTGACTCTGCACTGCCTAAACGGTTCGCCTGCTGCCTCCCCCCCCCCAGCTGTAGGGCGGCTGAGTGGGAGGAGGCAGGCAGACTCTGGAGGCCCCACAGTGCACCCTGCCCCAATGGGTGGCTCACCCCACCCTTGGGCATGCCTCCCCAGGCACCTGAGCGGCTTACTCTACTGCTGCCCTGAGAGGTAGGTTAGGCTGAGATACTGTGACTGGCCCAAGGTCACCCATTGAGCTTGATGGCTGAGTGAACCCTGGCCTCTTGTGTCCTAGTCAAACATTCTAACCAAGGCCCCTGTCACGGACTTAGTTAGATGCAGAGAAATGGGAGGGAGGCACCAGCTAGGGAACCCTCAAGGGAAGAAGGCTCAGAGCCTGGGGATTGGTAGTAGGACTACAATGAGTGGTCAGAGGGAGCAGACTGGGAGGAAGTGTCTGAAGCTGAAGAGGTAAGGGCTTAGTGAGCAGAGAGAGTCTGCGACAGAGAGAAGTCCAGAACCAGAGGCAGAAGCGGAAGCTGGAGAGGAGGCTGTTCAAAAGGCAGAGATGAGTCAGGCTGGTGAAGAAGGCAGTGTGCCTCCTCCTCCTGCAGTGACCAGCTCCCTTCCCCACTGTTCTCCCAGAACCAGAAGAGGTATGAAGAGAGAGGAGCAAAGACAGGCATGACGACTGTCTCAGATTGCTTGGGAAGGATCTGGGAGAGGAGGAGAATTCGGCAACTGTGGAAAGGCCTTGAGTCCGCACAACTGCCTCATGGGGGCAGGATTGACCAGGGCAAGTTCCTGTGCTCACTGCGCCTGGCCTCCTTGAGCCGCACTTGTTTCCTTGAGTAAGGGGTTAACAAGCTATCATTGGAACCTGGAAGCCACCATAGCTGCTTCTCTGGCAGAGAGGGCAGCGGTGAGGGGGGCACACCAAATGGAGGCGCCCCATGGATTCCGCTGCCTAAGGTGGCTGTCTCATTTTGCCTCATGGATGGGTTACCCTGAGCAGCAAGGGTGGCTGCTTCTGACTGCCATGCCCACTTAGAATAATAGAACCACAGAATCATAGAATTGTAGAGTTGGAAGGGAACCCAAGAGGCATCTAGTCCAACCCCTTGCAATGTAGGAATCTCAACTAAAGCATCGATGACAAGTGGCCATCTCGCCATAGGATTGCCCTGCCAGGCTTGGCTTGCATGGCCTAACCTTTTGCCCAATCCGAGCAAATTATTAACAGAGGCTGTAGCTAGATTTCTCTTTCTGGCTACAAAAACACGGAAGGAAATATCCTCAGTTTAAACCTACCCTGTCTAGCTGCTGTTCTCATAGAACACAACTTTTAATCTGGGTATGCTTGCTTCTATACAAATGGCAGGGGCTAGGAGCAGCTACCTGCATGGATTGCCCACCTGCCCTCTCCCTTTTGGAAAGAACAGCCGGCACTTCGGCAGTTCAAATCCCCATGACGGAGTGAGCTCCCGTTGCTCTGTCCCAGCTCCTGCCAACCTAGCAGTTCAAAAGCATCCCAGTGCAGGTAGATAAATAGGTGCTGCTGCCGCAGGAAGGTAAAACATTTCCATGCACTTTGGCACTCATGAAATATATACATTTCACTGATTTTACAATCATTTTGACATTTTAAAACTTGACTTCATTCCCCTTCTTTCTGCAGTTCCTTAAATATATTTTAAATATCTTCTGCATATCCAAATTAACTTAATTTACTCATTTATTTACCTTCTCTCTCTCTCTCTCTCTCTCTCTCTCTCTCTCTCTCTCTCCCCTCTTATGTAACTGCAGGTTATTACAATAATCCTTCCAGTGTCTTTATTTGTTTACAATTTATCTGTAAATATTCAATAAAGCATTTCCATTCTTTTATAAAGTTTGTTATCTTGAATTCTTATTCTTCCAATAAATTTCACCATTTCTGCATATTCCATAAGTTTTTGTATCCATTTTTCCTTTGCTGGGACTTCCTCTTCTATCCATTTTTGGGCAAGTTGTATTCCTTCCGCTATACAGTGGTACCTCGGGTTACGAATGCGATCCGTTCTGGGTCGCAGTTCGTAACCCGAACCGCCATTTTGCGCATGCGCAAATCGCGCACGCCGCTTCTGCGCACGCACGCGCGGCAAAAATACTTCTGGGTTTGCGCAGTTCGTAGCCCGAGTTGTTCGTAACCCGAGGTGTTCGCAACCCGAGGTACGACTGTAGTCGCATACATGAATAAATTTCTATAAATTTAGGTAGTTCTACCCCAGAGTTGGTCACGACTGGACCTAATGGTCAGGGGTCTCTTTTGCTATTATTTTATTTGGCATCTGTAGGGTGGAGGGGAGAGGGGTTTATTGATTTGAGGTTTTGTCTTGTTTTGATTATTTTTTTGTGTGTGTTTTTATCTTGTGTTTTTATGTTGTGAACCATCCTGAGTTCTAGAGCTGAAGGGCAGTACACAATGTAATAAATAAAAAACAAATTAATAAAAATAACACTGTGCTATATACTATTCTATGCTTATTTTGCCCCTTTCTTATTATCCTGCTTTAAATGCTCTTGTTATATTTAACTTCTTTTAGTAATTTTTCTTTTAAAATGCTTTTAATATATATTAAAAAAAACTTGGCTGCGTTAAATGTGCATTCTGCAGTTTACCTCCTTTGTAATGTTTTATTTTGAAATCTTTTAAGACAATATTTTAGTTTCCAGTTAATTATGCTGCTTTGAATGTACACTTCAGATTTGACTGTCTTCTGATATGTTCTATTCTGGATTGTTTTATTTGGTGTTTTGATTTAGGCTGGAAACCATTGTGGGATTTCCCCCCCTTAAAAATATAAAGCGGTATAGAAATATAAATGAATAATAATACTTGCTATATTATAAATATTATAAATATAGGGACCCAGGTGGCGCTGTGGGTTAAATCACTGAGCCTAGGGCTTGCTGATCAGAAGGTTGGCGGTTCAAATCCCTGCAACGGGGTGAGCTCCCGTTGCTTGGTCCCAGCTCCTGCCCACCTAGCAGTTCGAAAGCACATCAAAGTGCAAGTAGATAAATAGGGACCGCTCAGGCGGGAAGGTAAACAACGTTTCCGTGCGCTGCTCTGGTTTGCCAGAAGCAGCTTTGTCATGCTGGTCACATGACCCGGAAGCTGTGTGCGGACAAATGCTGGCTTCCTCGGCCTATAGAGCAAGATGAGCACCGCAACCCCAGAGTCGGACACGACTGGACCTGATGGTCAGGGGCCCCTTTACCTTTATATTATAAATATGTCAATTAATTTTTCAAAAACAAGGTTGGAATCTATTTATATCTACACACCTGCGAGTGGGTATGCATATCAACCTCATTTACTGTTTTACATCCTATAGTACAGGTGAAACTCGGAAAATTAGAATATCGTTGAAAAGTGCATTTATTTCAGTAATGCAACTTAAAAGGTGAAGCCAATATATGAGATAGATGCATGACATGCAAAGCAAGATATGTCAAGCCTTTATTTGTTACAGGTAGGTAGCCGTGTTGGTCTGACGTAGTCGAAACAAAAAATAATTCCCCCCCCCCCTTCCGGTAGCACCTTAGAGACCAACTCAGTTTGTCATAGGTATGAGCTTTTGTGTGCATGCACACTTCTTCAGATACACTGAAACAGAAGTCCAACAGAAGTCGACTTCTGTTTCAGTGTATCTGAAGAAGTGTGCATGCACACGAAAGCTCATACCTTTATTTGTTGTCATTGTAATTATTTGTCATTAGGCGGGTCAATTATAAATGGAATGTAATTAATGAAATGTACCGTAATAGCAATGTTTATTTTTGTATTATTGTAACCATTTATTTTATTACTGTGGAATTTCCAAAAGAAAGCATTTGTAAAAAAAAAAAAAGTTGCATTACTGAAATAAATGCAACAGTATTCTAATTTCCCGAGTTTCACCTGTATAACTTTCCCACCAGCTAAGACGGGACTTCGCAGCTCTCTTAATAGGGGCGGTGGGAGCGCTCCACTGACCACCCCGAGGGTTGCTGGCCAAAGAAATGTGACGCTTTTGCGAACATTCTCATTTAATATCCCGCAGAGCTGCAAGGCACTGGTTGTGGCACCGTGAAGGCGATCTTCTCCAGGACGGAGCAGCCGGAGATTCAGCCAAGAGACTTGGCGTGCATTTTTGCAGGCGGACGGCCCTCCCCGCTCCCAGCTCTTACAATGGTGCAATCTAAGAGGCGGGCCGGCGGGAGGCCGATGCAGATTCGGCGTCGGCGACGTCACAATGCCCGGGCTCGGAAGGCGCGCGCGCGCACTGGGTCGCCTTTGATCAGCTGCTGGAGAAACAAGCGAGTGCAGCGTCGGGACGCGAGGATTGCTTTTCGTCCGCCAGATCCTTGCAGGCATTGGCGAGCTGCCGGTTAGGAGGGAAGAGAGAGAAAGGAGGAAACGAAGGAGGGAAGGAAAGAAAAGAGGAAACTTGGCGGCTTTGGACAAGCCATGAAGTTCCAGTACAAGGAAGACCACCCTTTCGAGTACAGGAAAAAAGAAGGAGAGAAAATCCGGAAGAAATATCCAGATCGGGTGCCTGTGAGTGGCGCAAAAACCGTGCTTTTTGTGTGTGCATGATATTTGCTGGTGGTTTATTTGGAGGCGGGGGGGAGCAGGCTAAAATCTCTGAAGATTTAAGGGAGGGGGGAGTCGGGTGCTTTTGGCCTGCTGCTAGGCTCCGAATATTACAGGGCCGGAATGCAAAATGCTCCTGCGCTTTCCTGGACTTGATCTAGTGGACCTGAGGTCTGGTGGAGAGGAAGGAGTTAAATCCCCTGTGCCACCTCCCTCGTCTTCCCCCCCCCCACGCGCCGCTTGCAAACATGGAGGCGGAATGACAATGGATGTGTTAATGATGTCACCTTCAGAAGGAGATTCAGGAGCTCCCCACCCCCACCCCAATATTGAGATGCATCTCTTTTCCCCTCCCCAAATTCTGGCCTGCTTTTGGAGCCTCGCCATCTCCTGGTCCTTCAGTGCCAGAGTAATAATAAGCAGGCGACTGGAGTGGGGAGGACACAGGAAAAGCAAAGTCATGGATGGTCTCACAAGCGCCTCGTATTTGCCCCATCTTTTTCTGGCCCTTCCAAGCAATCTGTGAGGATCTCCTTTCGGTTGCAGTAATGCACCTTGCTTCACAATTTTGCCATGACTCGGGGTATTTGCAGAAGCTGGAACAAAATGAGCTTCGAATCAAAATATCGAAGCGCTGGCAGCTATTATTATTTTCCTCCTTCGTCATGTGTGGGTTCCCCGCCCCCTGCCGCCAAGATAGTTTCGTTTCATCAATGTTGTGTTTTTTTCCCTGGTTGGCAGATGGGCAAACTGAGGTTGCCTTATAGGAGCTGTCGGATACTTGTGTCGAAATATGCACAACCTTTCAGATGCTCTTGGCCACAACTTAGCCTGGGGAGTGGGGGTGTTCCCACATTGAAGGGCGATGACACACGATCAGATCAGTGCGGCAATTTCGGTGACCCGGCACTTGCAGTACATCAGCCCAAGGGGAATTCCTGGGGAGGAATGTCTGGCATGATGACGATGATGATAAAGCTGTAAACAATCTCAGAACTAGAAGAACAGACTGTGTAACTGAGGGCTGTATAAAAGTAAGGGATTAGGCCAAGGCTGGAATAGGGCTGTGTGGGAAAAGCAGGAGGCAGCAGAGTTTGTGGCAAGTGCTTTTGGCCTAGTATGGCGCTTCATTTCCAGGAAGAATGGAAGACGGATGTCGATCAGTCTTGAGGCCATTGTCTTTGTTGTTGTGTGACTGTGGCCAGGCGGTTCTCAGCTTCATGCAGGGAGGTGTCTGGTGAGGCTCCTTCTGGCCTGTGCCAGAAATGAAACACACAGGGGCAAAGCACAATTGTACCAAAAGGTACAATAGTCTCTGTGGGAAGATCCTTCGAAATGACCGGCAAGAGTGGGCCAGAGCAACCGTGCGTTTCCTCTCTTCTGAAGGCTGGTTTCAGTTCCACCGGCTTTTCCACTGCAGCATCCACCTTTTTCCTTTCTATAACAGATCTGTGGCCACAGCAGATGCTACCTAGTGACACCCATACCTGGCACAAGCCTGTGCTATCTTTGTTTTCTACAATACAAGTAGGGCCTGCAACAAAATGATTGTCTCTTGGAAGGTTCCTGTTCAGGAGGAGCCAGCCAGCCATGCTTCCTAAACATTCTGCTCCATTCCATTCCTCTTCCTCCCCTGTTTCGGATTCTGCATCCTTGGGCAACATTCCGTGCCCTTTGCACGTGCTCAGTTCTCACTGCTCTCTCTCTCTCCCCCCCCCCCAAACTACTTTTGCAAATCTTGGGATTTTCCCCATGTCTCCCTCCTCTGCATGGCTACATAATGATCCCCACACAGTGAACTGAGTTTGCTATTATGTTTATGAGATCTTTGCTTTCTGCAGGTATGTTTTTAAAAACAAAAACAACAACGGCAACTGTGAGGGACAGGGGATATCGCGAAGTCCCTCCCCTCCTGAGTTCAAGCCCGTCCCCGAGCAAAGGGGAAAGCAGGGAGAGTTCCGATTCCAGTGGGGAAGCAGGAAGTCGTGTCCGAGGCTCAGGCAAGGTAGAGGAGCCAGGGTCCCAGGTGGGACAGGAAGGGGCAAGCAAGGGGGGAAGACCCATCCCTCCAACTCCAGAATTACGCAGGAAGAGGAGGGGCAAGAGGATGGGTCTGCCAAAGCTTTTGTGTTGGAGAAAGACGCGCCAAAAGCCATTAGGAGGTTCTGAAACCGACTGACAACATCGCTCCGTGTAAATAGCAATGACTTGAGCACTGTAAATACGCAGCACCAATAAAAGAATAAAATGCAGAGCTGCGTAGCGTCGTTACTCTGAAGTAGTCCACTCCGGCCACTGTGACAGCAACCTCCTAATCATTTTTGGGCTACTTCGGAGTTGCCGGGATGAGCGTGTCCGAGGCGGAGAAGTGGCGGCAGATCGCTGAGCAAGCCCAGCTAGAACTGCAACAGCTGTCGCTGCAGGCGCAGGGAGAATTGAAGGCAGCTAAAGAGGAGACTAAGAAGGTCCAGGACGACCGGCTACAACTTGCGGAACAGGTGAGAGAGCTCCAGGAAAAAGAGCAGCATTTAAGGGCGGTGGCGGTAGACCTCCAAAACAAGCTGGATGCAGAGAAAAACAAGGCGGGAGGGGCTCCCCAAGTCCAAGTGCTGCCAGGAAGGAGAGCAGGGACCCTTGTAAGCAAGTTCAATGGAGACCCGAAGGAGTTTCAGGGCTTTGAGACTGAGATCGTGTATGCTCTTGAGCTGCACCAGAATGAGTTCCCCGATGATGAGCACAGAGTAGCGTTTATTGTGGAACATCTCACCGGAGCAGCCAGGGAGTGGCTAAGACCATTAATCGCAACCAAGAATCCTTGCATGAAAAATGTCCAACAATTTCTAGAAGGTTTGAGGACGATGTATTCGTCCGATAGTCATTTGGACCAGACTAAGGAGGAACTGCATAATTTACGCCAAGGAAATATGACAGTTCGCGCATATTGGGCGAAATTCACCATGCTGGTGCACAGACTGGGGTGGGTTTTGGATTCGCCTCCCATGCAAGCTGCGTTTTACTTGGGTTTGAGCGAGGAGGTGAAGGATGAACTCTCGAGAGGTCCAAAGCCCAGTACTATGGATCAGCTGAGCAAAGCAGCTCTGGCGGTGGGGGTGAGGCAGGAATCCCGGTGGAACGACAAGCAAGCGACGCGCGCAAAGCGGGCTTGGTTCCCACGGTCGCAGGAGAAGCCACTCCCTCAACAACCCTTTCAGGCCACGCCTGGAGCCAGCCAGGACCAGGAGCCCATGCAGATTGATAGCGCGCGCGCGCGGGCTTTTCAAACCCCAGCGGCGCCAAGACGCAAGGAGGGAAGGGGCGGGAATTGCTTTCTCTGCAACTCACCCCAGCATCTCGTCAGAGACTGCCCACATCGCAGGGAGTGGCAAGGAAAGGCGGGAACGGTGGTGCCCTCCCCCACTGACGCAGCACCACAGCAGGGAAACGGGAAAGCCTGGCTGCAGGAGACAAGGGGCAGCAGCCAGGCACAGTCAGCAGACAACAGCCCCAGCCCGCCCACCCGCACAGAGAGGTGCAGAGCCAGCCCACCCCTCCCAGAGCAGGAGTGGTTCTAGAAGTGACGCTAACGCTCCCAAATGGCTATCCCCTGACGGTCCTCGCCTTAATTGACAGTGGGGCGTCCGCCAACTTCTTCTCGAGAAGCTTTGCAGAAGAGCACCAAATCCAGCTTTTGCAGTTGGATTTTCCTCTGCACGTAGCAACCATTGACGGCAGGGAGCTGCTGGGAGGGGCCATCACACATCAAACCCCCCCCATGAGAATGACGGTGGGAAGGCACTCAGAGACACTGGCGTTCAACGTCACCACCATCTCAGACCCCCCCATCGTCTTGGGCATGAGCTGGCTGGCGCGCCACGACCCCTCCATCAGTTGGCACCAGAGGTGCATCACGTTTGGGTCAGACTTTTGTCTGGAACATTGCATGCAGCACCAACCAGGGGAGGGGCCTCCGATAGCCACGGTGGCCACCATGCATATCAAAGGGGGTGAGGCAATACCCAAGCAGTACTGGGACCTGCAGGAGGTCTTCAGCGAAGCGGAGTCCGACCACCTACCCCCGCACAGGCCTTTTGACTGCCAGATCAACCTGGTGCCAGGGGCGACGATACCCCCAGCCAAGCTGTACGCCATGTCAGACCAGGAGCTGGAGGATCTGCGCGCTTTCATCGACAAGAACCTCAAGCGGGGGTTCATAAGGGAAAGCAAGGCAGCAGGGGGCAGCCCGGTCTTCTGGGTGGACAAGAAAGACACGCAACAGCGCCGTCTTGTGGTGGACTTTAGACGGCTGAATTCGGTGACAGAGCCCGTGGCTTTCCCCATGCCCAGAGTGGATGATCTCCTGACAGCGGCACGCAGGGGCAAGATTTTCACCAAGCTGGACCTAAGGGGGGCGTACAACTTGATCAGGATCCGGGAAGGAGATGAATGGAAAACCACGATGTTCACGCCTCTGGGCTCTTTTGAATATCTGGTGATGCCCTTCGGTTTGCAAGGGGGCTCAGCATGCTTCCAGGCCTTCATGCACCACGTCCTGGGGTCCCTCCTCTTCAGGAAATGCTTGGTCTTCCTAGATGACATCCTTATCTACTCGAATGACCCAGTGCAGCATGTGAAAGATGTCAGAGAGGTGTTGCAACGCCTGAAGGAGAACCACCTGTATGTGAAGCTGGAGAAGTGCAAGTTTCACACCAAAGAGGTGGACTTCCTGGGCTACAAGCTGTCAGACAAGGGGCTGGCGATGGACAAGGACAAGGTGCAGGCCATCCTGGACTGGCACAGCCCCAGGACGCGCAAAGATGCCCAACGCCTACTAGGCTTCGCTAACTTCTACAGGAAGTTCATCAAGAACTTCTCTCGCGTTACGGCTCCCATCACGGACTGCCTGAGAGGCAAGCAGAAGTTCAAGTGGACACCAGAGGCGCAAGCAGCGTTCGAAAGCCTCAAGAGAGTGTTCGCCTCAGACCAAAACCTGTTCCATGTGGTGCAGGACGCGCCCCTACGCATTGAGACAGATGCTTCTGAAAAAGCTGTGGGCGCAATTTTGTTGCAACTGGACGCCAACAGGGAGTGGAGGCCCTGTGCCTTCTTCTCCAGGAAGCTGACACAGCCTGAACGCAACTACACAGTGTTTGATAGGGAACTTCTTGCGATCTACGCTGCGTTCCAGCACTGGCGACACTTCCTGGTGGGCGCGAAGCACCCCATCCAGGTGTGCACAGACCACAAGAACCTGGAGTTCTGGAGAACTGCCAGGGTGCTCAACCAGCGGCAGATACGGTGGGCAGAGTTCTTCTCGAACTTCAACTTCTCCATCCACTACATCCCGGGGGAGCAGAATGTCAGGGCGGATGCCCTCTCCCGCAAGCCAGAGTACATGGAGGAGGAGGCGCCACCAGCCCCAAGGCACATTTTCCCCCCGTCGGCATGGTCCTGCGGAGCAGCTGTGGTGAGCGAGGCAGAACTCACAGCACTGACGGCAGCGGATGAATTTGCCAACCGCATCTTCAGAGAACTGAGAGGGGGGAGGGAGCAGGCAAAAGACTTTGCAGAACGCAGAGGGCTGCTTTTCTACAAGGGTGCGCTGTACCTACCCACCACCCAGCTTCGACGTACGGTCCTCAAGCAGATGCACGACAACCCTACAGCGGGGCATTTTGGAAGGGACAAAACCGCTCACCTAGTCATGAGACACTTCTGGTGGCCAGGGGTGCGGGAAGATGTTCGAGACTATGTAAGGGGCTGTACCACCTGCCAGCGGGCGAAGGTGGTCAGAGCAGCGCCACCAGGGTTGCTGGAGCCCTTAGCCACACCACACAGGCCGTGGGAAGTGGTGTCCATGGACTTCATCACAGATCTGCCTTCGTCCAGGGGTAAGACTGCAGTGTTGGTGGTGGTGGACCTTATGTCCAAAATGTGTCACTTTATACCGTGTGCCAGGGCAGTCTCGGCAGAAGAGACAGCCAAACTGTTTGTTGATCACATTTTCAGACTGCATGGATTACCTTTAAGGGTTATTTCGGATCGTGGCCGCCAATTTGTTTCCAGGTTCTGGCGGCGGCTCATGAACCTCCTGCAGGTGGAGGTCAGCTTGTCGACGGCTAGACACCCGCAGACCAACGGACAAGCGGAGAGGGTCAACGCCATTCTGCAGCAGTACCTGAGATGCTACGTCAGCCAGCGGCAAACGGACTGGGTGGATCGCTTGCCACTAGCAGAATTTGCCTACAACAATGCAGTGCACGTCTCCACAGGGGTGTCGCCCTTTAAGGCCAATTACGGGCGCGACCTCAGATCTTTCCCAGAGAGGGAGAGGGAGGAGGAGGAGGAGGAGGGCCCACAGGCTGAGGATTGGGCAGAGGAACTGGAGACGGTGCACCAGCAGCTCAGAGAACACTTGGAGAGGGCCAAGGAAGCGTACAAAACGGGGGCAGATCGCCACAGGCGACAAGGGGAGGTCATCAGGGTGGGGGACAAGGTGTGGTTGTCCTCGGAGGGCCTTCCCACCAGAGGGAGGTGCAAAAAGCTGGCACCCAAAAGGCTGGGCCCCTTCACGGTCACGCAACAGGTAAACCCGGTGGCATACAGGCTGGCACTGCCAGAGGACATGAGGGTGCATCCAGTGTTTCATAGATCGCTGCTGTCGCCGTACAGGGAAAGCAGCAGGCTCCGAGACAGCGAACAAACCCCCGAGGGAGGGGGGGAGAGGGAAGGCAGGGAGCAACTCAATGAGGCCACGGCCATCCTGGATTCAAGGTGGGGGGTGGGGGGACTGGAGTACCTCATGGCATGGGAGGATGCTCCACCGTCCCAGAATGAATGGGTCCCAGCCACTCAGATACAGGAGGAATTCTTGGTGGAAGAATTTCACGCCCTCTTTCCCCACAGACCCAAGCCCTGGCACATGGAAAGGGAGGGGGAGGAGGAGGAGGCACGGGAGAGCAGCTCACCATGGCGCTGGGAAGCGGAGTTTGAGGAACCAGAGGATGAGGTATGGGTGTCACCGAGATCCACCCAGTCAGAGGAAGGAGCAGATTGGCAGAACGTTTTTACCCCCACCAGCTCTGACGCCACGGACTTTTTGGGATTCCCGTCCGCCCAGGCGGAAGGGGGGGGCTCGCAGGACTGGGGGGAGGTATTCACACCAACGGGCTCGGAGAGCACTGAGTTCTTAGGCTTCCAGTCGTCACCGACACATGGGGGGGGCCTGGGGAGGGGTGAAGGAGAGCTTGGGAGGGGGGTGGATGTGAGGGACAGGGGATATCGCGAAGTCCCTCCCCTCCTGAGTTCAAGCCCGTCCCCGAGCAAAGGGGAAAGCAGGGAGAGTTCCGATTCCAGTGGGGAAGCAGGAAGTCGTGTCCGAGGCTCAGGCAAGGTAGAGGAGCCAGGGTCCCAGGTGGGACAGGAAGGGGCAAGCAAGGGGGGAAGACCCATCCCTCCAACTCCAGAATTACGCAGGAAGAGGAGGGGCAAGAGGATGGGTCTGCCAAAGCTTTTGTGTTGGAGAAAGACGCGCCAAAAGCCATTAGGAGGTTCTGAAACCGACTGACAACATCGCTCCGTGTAAATAGCAATGACTTGAGCACTGTAAATACGCAGCACCAATAAAAGAATAAAATGCAGAGCTGCGTAGCGTCGTTACTCTGAAGTAGTCCACTCCGGCCACTGTGACAGCAACAAAATAAAACACTGCAGAATTTAAAACTGGGGATAAGAGAGGACAAGGGACAAGAAAGAGGTAGCGATAAGTGACATGACACCTTCCGGCTCAAATCTCTTTGGGATTTTTTATGTTTTACTAACTCAAGAGACATCAGCAGAGACATCAACTTGCCGACAAAGGTCCGTATAGTTAAAGCTATGGTTTTCCCAGTAGTGATGTATGGAAGTGAGAGCTGGACCATAAAGAAGGCTGATCGCCGAAGAATTGATGCTTTTGAATTATGGTGCTGGAGGAGACTCTTGAGAGTCCCATGGACTGCAAGAAGATCAAACCTATCCATTCTGAAGGAAATCAGCCCTGAGTGCTCCCTGGAAGGACAGATCGTGAAGTTGAGGCTCCAATACTTTGGCCACCTCATGAGAAGAGAAGACTCCCTGGAAAAGACCCTGACGTTGGGAAAGATGGAGGGCACTAGGAGAAGGGGACGGCAGAGGACGAGATGGTTGGACAGTGTTCTCGAAGCTACGAACATGAGTTTGACCAAGCTGCGGGAGGCAGTGGAAGACAGGAGTGCCTGGCGTGCTCTGGTCCGTGGGGTCACGTAGAGTCGGACACGACTAAATGACTAAACAACAACAACTCAAGAGGGCTCTATCGCTAACCGTCTCGTTTGTTTTTGTACTCCATAGTTCATGTCCTCTTGGGCTGGTGTTCCAGGATTTTGCAGGGTCCCTGTGCAAGATACCTTCAGTGGTCTCCCTTGATTTCAGAAGAAATAACGCGAACAAACAGGATTATCTCATTGTGCCTCCAAGCACCTTCTTTGGTGCTCTTTGCAGTGTCAAAAATACATGTGCAGGGCCTTAGCTCCCACTGGATCCAGCCCTGCTCCCCTGCCCTCCCCAATACCAAATTTGTTTGTTAACTCATTGGTTTCCTACCCCCTGTAGTGCACACACACACACATTCTCTCTCTCTCTCTCTTTCTCTGCACCAGTTAGGTCTATAAACTTCAATATATATGCTTGTCTTATTATATGAACTAGGGGAAACTAATAAAATGGACAGGTTTTCATGCAGCGACCAACCTGACCCCATGGAAGGCCTGCTGTGGAAAATTATGAAAGCTAACAATTCAACAGTGGTTGTTGTTGTTGTTTTAAATTTGACTAACTCATGGAGTCTGGGGCATTTTAAACTTGTTCAGTGGAGGTAAATACATATTTCATGGCCATGTTACTGAGACAAAGATCTGAGACTTGTTTTGATATAAAAGGTGAAGGATAGAAGTAGGCTCAAGTGAGAAAATTTGCTAGGCAAAAGATGCAGTGTGTCTGCACCTCACAGTAATTTCACCTTAGAGGCAGCCCAAGGAAAGCTTTTTTTAAAAAAATGGTGTCTAGATAGAGATATATTGGGTCAAGGACAACATACCCTGTTTCTCATATTTTAATACATACCCATAAAATAAGCCATAGCAGGATTTTCAAGCATTCAAGGAATATAAGCCATACCCCGAAAATAAGACATAGTGATAGGCGCAGCAGCAATGCCGGCCGCGGCAGGAGGAGGAGGGAAAAAATGACATCCCTTGAAAATAAGCCATAGTGTGTTTTTTTGAGGAAAAAATAAATATAAGACGTGTCTTATAATATGAGAAACACGGTATTTTGCCACCAATGCATCTGAAAGTAGTTGTTTTGAAGTTTTACAGGCAAATGTAAAGTTGTTTAAGTAATTTATTTTGCAATACATTCAGAGTCA
This sequence comes from Zootoca vivipara, assembly GCF_963506605.1. NCBI lineage: Eukaryota > Metazoa > Chordata > Lepidosauria > Squamata > Lacertidae > Zootoca > Zootoca vivipara. The sequence continues at coordinate 30,446,763 of NC_083291.1, read as the reverse complement.
CTCTGTACTAACACAAAATTAGAAACATTTCTGAGTAAAAATATAATAATTAAAGTTCAAAACTGATCTTGAGGTTTAGACCCACTAGCCACGCTGTGTGTGTATGTGTGTGTGCATGTTCAAAACAGCAGCTTTAACAGACTGAATGAAGTTGCATTTGAATAACTCAGATTTATATATTGTATAAGTATCAGGTAGCCTTAGAAACTATGAAGAGGAGTCAAAAGTTTGTACAGTGGTGCCTCGATTTACGAATTTAATCCGTTCCGAAGGCACCTTCGTAAGTTGAAAAATTCGTAAGTTGAAAAACGCCATTGGAAACGCGATCTCCCATAGGAATGCATTGGAAACGGAAAAATTTGTAAGTCGAAGCAACCCTATCTAAAACTTCGTAAGTCGAGGTACCACTGTAGATGGAAACAAGCATCTCGTTGCTATTTTTCTTGTTATGTGACTTGTGTTCCTACTGTGGAAAGTTCATGGGATATTTTCTTTCTAATCCAACTGAAGATCCTCACATTGCTATGGTTTACATGGCTTGATTTTTGACATGCATCCTTTCCTTATTAAGCTCAACAGGGAGAATTTGCAGGCATGGGGGAAGGTAGCATAGCTTCTCTTCAAGGGATATTGGTTCTTATTTTTCTTCCTGCTCCTTTTTTTTTTTTGTCCAGGTTATTGTGGAGAAGGCCCCCAAAGCCAGAGTACCTGATCTGGACAAGAGGAAGTACCTTGTCCCATCTGATCTCACAGGTAAACAAGTCACATTTCATAATCTTATTTTTGCATTGGTATTTAAGGAAGGTTTTTCAACAAGTGATAGAGTTGGTGGCCTCCTCTTTCCCTCGGTCTCATTGCCTTCGGGAAAACGTTTTGCTATCTTCATAGCATAGCATGAGAAACTGGTGAATGCAATCTCATGGAAGTTTAGTTCAGTGGTTCTCCACACCTTGGGTGCACAAATTCAGCTTTACTTGAAAGCAACCTTAACAGGTTGCCAGCGGTCAGATCTCTCAGCTGCTAAGCATCCAGAATAGAGATTTCATGCCATCCATCTGCTAGTTGTCTTCCCCCAATTAGGACCAAAATAACAAAACAAAGCTAACCTTGTGGTCCTGGTACTTTGCCACCCCCCCCCCCCAGTAGAGAATTGTATCCTGGCCATTTATCCTCTTGCATACCAAGTACAGTGGTCCCTCGACTTAACGAATTACTCGACATCTGAAGTTTCCGACTTACGAACGGAACAAACGCTTACGAATTTTTCTACATCCGAACAGAAACCGTTGACAGTTTTAAATGCGGTTTCCTCGACTTACGAGTTTAAAATGCGGTTTCCTCGACCAAATATTTTTTTCCCTATGGGAAACCGCTTTTTGACTTACGGACTTTTCGACCTACGAATGTGCATTCGGAACGGATTAAGTTCATAAGTCGAGGGACCACTGTATTTGTTATTTTATGGTTCTGTAAAAAAAATCTAAATAAGATTGCTCAGTGGGGAAATTGCAGTTCTGAATTTAAATTTCACCATGATGACATTTAGCAAGGTATGTTGTGTGGGTGAAAGTTAACGGGAGACACACTAGTGGGTGTACTTGCCTCTCATTTCCGCAGTTTCTATATCACTTCCCCGCACCATTCAGCAGGATACTTTTTTTTTTTGGCGGAGGTGATTGACATACCAAGAGAAGCACTCATTGGCCTGGTCCATGTATCCAGTGCCGCCCCCCCCCCAAGTAATTGTAATTGCCGATGGGAGTGCGTAAGAGACTGGTAAGGTGCATTCCCAAGGGGAAGCACTGCTGTTATGAACCAGTATCTTGAAAGAGCAGAGCACTGAGTGGTTTGAACAAGAATCTGCAGAAGTGTTGCAAGCCATCTGTCCAAAGGGTGCTACAGCACAGGTTGGAGGGATTTCGGCACTACAAAATAACACCACCACCACTGTCACGGTCCTTGTTTGGCTACTTCTGAGAAACTAGTACCGCAGCCATTCTGTCTTTAAGGCTTTTGTTTTGCCTGATATTTACAATGTGATTCAGTATCAAGAATACAGGTCCGATCAGTCTGACGAAGATTCTCCCAATGCCTGGCGTCTGCTCCTCCCCCCAGCATAGTAAGCGTGGGATTCCTGCCCTCCTCCCTTTGCGCCTGCGCACCTTGGAATGTCTTAAGTCAGGCATGAACTTAAAAGGGCGAGGCATCTCCCCGCTGGACACTTCCCCTGATCCCTCCCCCTGAGGTTGCAGTAAGGGCTCTAGGATGCTGCCTGAGCCAGGGTGCCTCTCTTCTGCAATTGTCAGGGAATGCTCACTGCTAGAACAATCCCTGACAACCACCACCACCACCACCAACAACAACAACAACAACAGTGCTTTTTTCCTAAAAGAAATGTTTTGGAGTACTCTCATTTTGACTCAGGAAAAAATAAATACAGTAAATGGACAAAAGTACTAAGATTCACAAAGTGTTTAGGGCAGGCATGTCCAACTTCCAAGAGACTGTGATCTACTCCCACTAAAAAAAAAAGACTGTTGAGCTTTTTGGGGGGAGGAAGACCCAAAGTTGAGCTTTTGGGGGGGCGGGGGGGGAGATCCATCAGGATCACAAGATTAACCAGTAAATCGAGATCGACTTGTTGAACAGCCCTGGTTTAGGGGTATGCGTACCCCTGCATCCCCCCAGAAAAAAGCACCAAACAACAACAGCAACCACTGCACTGCACAGGGTCCTGTTCGGAGGTATTAATAGAGCTGCTTGTTAGTCTCTTTTGCCTTTCATAGAATCGTAGAATCTTTTGCCCAACATGGGTCTTGAACCCACAACCTTGAGATTAAGAGTCTCACTTAGTACTTTTGTATCTTACCCCTCAGCGATGATATCAGGGCCGCTAACAATAAGAATTTCAGTGAGAAACTAAAAGTATATATAATAAAAAAGGAGTCGTGTAACACAAAAGGTGAGCAACGTAGCAGAAGGATAGAACAATGGTGGTGGTGAGTTTTTTTTAATAAAAAAAGTTAATGTTTAAGACGCACTGGGCAAATCAAGTCTTGTTATCACAAAGCATGGGAGTAGATGCCAGGTTAATCTTCCGTGAGGAGAGTGTTCCAGAACTGGGGGGGCACAACTAAGAAGGACCCCTCTTGTCACCCTCCACCTCACTTGAGAAGTCAGGAGTAACCAGAAAAGGGCCTCCAACAAACATCTCAGCATGTGGACACGTATAGGTGGGAAAAGTTGGTCCCTCAGCTATTTATTGCTGAAACTGTACAGGGTTTTGAAATCTGAGTGATTGCCAATGTGGCTTTTTTTTTTAAAACTCTTCCTCTCTCCACCAACTGTAGTTGGCCAATTCTACTTCTTGATCCGGAAGCGAATCCACCTGAGGCCAGAAGACGCCCTGTTCTTCTTTGTCAACAACACCATTCCTCCCACCAGTGCTACGATGGGCCAGCTGTACGAAGTAAGTAAGAGGCTGTCATTCCATCCTAATGGTGGACTTCCTGGAGCTTAGTAATAGCTTGTTGCGTGGCGCATTCTGGTTCTGTGGGCAGTAGGAAACAAAAGGCTGGGAACTTGCAAACTTGCAAGAGGCTGCAGACTCCGCCGAACTGCCTTAGTTCAGAAGATTGTCCCAAGAATATGGTATGAAGGCACATGAAGCTACCACCTGGGTAAAACTCAACGTCGGGTCAGTTCCTGTCTGGAAAACACACGCCCCACACTTTCTTCCAGGACAGGAGATGCAGCAGGAAATAAATGTAAGAAAATGCAGTAAAATAAGTTAAATAATGCAACAAACTCTCCATTAATCTGCCAAAAAAAAACTCCAACCCAAAAAACGAGAAAGTATTCCCTCTGAGGAAAGGAGAATCTAGGAAACCTAGTTACTAATTAATTATCTTGCCTGCCTAAAGGACATTTTCTATTATTAACCAAACAGGGAGGTATCATCCTCCAGGGCAGGCTATTAAGGTCATACCCTGGAGATGCTTAGACTATAAACTTCTGAATTAATTCCTCGGCTCACCAGATTCAGCTGAATAGGTTTGTGTTGCTCAGAGCCTTCCTTGAAACACAATACCATCTGATATCTAGAATGATGCCGGTCCGTCTATAAGTAATGAAAAGATATTTCAACATCTAGAGGAGGAGTAACTTTGTCAGAGAAATAAAGATGATAATTTGTACCCTGCTCATCTGACTGGGATGCCCCAGGCACTCTGGTGCCCATTAGTGTTCCCAGATGAACATTTAATTAAAAAAACAAACAAACTCAGAGTACTATATTATCGTGTTACCTGTTTGGTGGAAGCTGTATTGGAAGCATTTCAAGTTAGAAATCAAGTTGCCACATAGGTCATTTATGGAGAAGCGATGTAATCTAGAGCAGAAGGGTACAACTTGGCATAGATATAGTAAGCTCGGGTGGCATACTTTGCTTTAATAGAACTCATATTTTGTAAATCTAGAACAAGAGGCAGGGAGAGCGAAAGTTGCCCTACATCCACATACCCATTTCTCTGTTGCACATTGTATTGTTTCATAAGCAAAGGAGCAAGGAGGAAAGAAGCGTGCAAGTCTCCTCTGCGGGAAAGAATTTACAGCACTTCCGTGCCTTGCAAATATTGAGAGGAATCTTTTATCTTTTTCTCGCACAGTTCAGTTGCTTTATGTGAGCATCTGGAAGAAAGAAAACCATGCCGGGAAGGTGCTGTCATTAGAATTGTCACACCAGACAGAAAGAGAGATATATGGTTCCTGGTAGTTTTCTTCCTTTGTTGGATAAGGATAGATACTCTGGAAATGGAGCAAGTATTTTTAGCTATTGTATAGATTATAGATTATAATCTATTGTATAGATTATAGATTGTATAGATTAGGGACACAGGTGGCGCTGTGGTTAAACCACTGAGCCTAGGGCTTGCTGATCAGAAGGTCGGCGGTTCGAATCCCTGTGACGGGGTGAGCTCCTGTTGCTTCGTCCCTGCTCCTGCCAACCTAGCAGTTCGAAAGCACATCAAAATGCAAGTAGATAAATAGGAACCGCTATAGCGGGAAGGTAAACAGCGTTTCCATGTGCTGCTCTGGTTTGCCAGAAGCGGCTTTGTCATGCTGGCCACATGACCTGGAAGCTATACGCCGGCTCCCTCGGCCAATAATGCGAGATGAGCGCGCAACCCCAGAGTCGGTCACGACTGGACCTAATGGTCAGGGGTCCCTTTACCTTTACCTTTATTGTATAGATTGGCAGCTATCAACTTTTCTCCTCAAGTTCATCATCTGTTTTAAAAGCTCTTTCTGCTAGTGCCCATATCCTGAGTTCTCTCACTGGTAAAAGAAATAATAGTAACTGTGGATTGCAGTATTTTGAACTCCTTCCTACAGCTGTAGATTTAAGCACCTCCTTCAAAAAAACAACAACCCAACTCTGGCCAGCCATCTCTTTTGTCAGTGCAGTCATGCCTCTCCTTGTGAACGCTTCATGTTGTGTTTTTTCGGGTTAAGAATGCGGCAAACCTGGAAGTGTTTGCTTCCGGGTTTCGCCGTGCACGCACAGAAGTGTTCTGCGTGCTTTGCACATGCGCAGAGGCGCCGCTCTGGTTGCGGACTTTTCGGGGTGTGAACAGCACCCTGGAACGGATCGTGTCCGCAACCAGAGGTACCACTTTTCTCTAGCTGCATACACTACACTGCTTTACATGGGCATCTTATAATCCTTGTTCAATGATAATGAAACTATTCTTGCAGGAGTACTGCAATTTCATCTTACCTGGGTCAGGAGCTAATCAATTTAATTGATCTTTAATTGATCATCATTTTTATTGGGTTTTATAAACAATTGATCGACATTTTTGAAAGAACCAGCATAGCTGTAGTTTTGTCATTTTGCCTCAAGTTTCAAGCACGATTCGCTGGTTCTCATGTAATCTGAAACCAAAGTTAAAAATAAATAATGGTTTACCGCAAATGGGCAATGTGCTGGTGCGTGCTGTTTTAAAATGCCATGGTGCTGTTCCACCATCTCTCCTTTTAAGTAGCTGGGAGGAAACCAAACTGTCTGCGGACAAACGCCGGCTCCCTTGGCCTATAGAGCGAGATGAGTGCCGCAACTCCAGAGTCGTTCGCGACTGGACCTAACGGTCAGGGGTACCTTTACCTGAGAGAGACAGTACTTTATTACGGCCATAGGCCCATATCAAGATATCAACACAAAACAATGTACATCGTACAACAGAACAAAACAAAACAAAAGTAAACAAAATCAATTCCATTCATAAAAATCCTATCCCTATAAATATTATAAAATTACAATTACAAGGTAAAACATATCACTTAGATCATCTGGTCACCACTATAAATCAAACATTAGGGCAAAAAATCAATAATCATAAAGTAACCCATTTTTCCTCTTGTAGGATAGAACTGCAATCAGGTATCTAGCTACAAGGAGGGATCTACTTGGCTCGTTATCCTGTAACAGATATGTTAACTGGGATTCCGAAGTCTTATCCAAAGTTTCAGATATTAAGGGGGATAAAAATCTGGTCCGAGGGACCATGTACAAGGGGCAACAGAATAATATGTGATGGAGGGATTCTATGGATCTGTTGTCACATGCACACAGAACTGAACTCTGGCCTTTCGAGAACCTATTATTCAGAACATTGCAAGGAAAGACATTAAATCTTGCCTTAATAAAGGCAAACCTATGGGCCGCGACTGATAGGGATGTCAAATAAGATGGAATCTGCGGGGAGGGCACTATGCCGAGGTTCGATGGTGAACAGGTACCACTTCCCATTATGACATTTTGCTGGAGGTCCATCTCCTCTAGTTTTTGCTTGAGGGTTCTTTTAGCTGTGGCAAGGTCTAGTTTCAACAAGTCCGAAGGGGACAGTCCATAGGACACAATTTTAGTATGGATCGTTTTTGCCCAGGGACTAGGAAACTCGTCTCGCCAAAGACATTGAATCAAATAACGATTCGGAAGCCTGTACCACAGAGACAGTCAATAGCATAGAATACGCCTCCAGAAAATAGTTTCTAGAGAGGAGATTTTTAATTCTAAGCGAATGGCTGAATTACTGACACACACAGGCAGTTTTAATAGACGTCTCATGAATTGATTTTGGATTACCTCCAAAGGCCTTAAATTTACTGCGGCCCCCCCATAGTGGGGCGGCATAGGTCATTGTCGCGATCACTTTGTTGTTAAATACCTTCAAGGCGGATGGAACGTGGAGAGCCCCATCAGAGAAGAAAAAGCGCAAAAGCGCAAAAGAAAGGGCTTTGGCCTTATTTAGGGTATATGCAATATGTGCTTTCCAAACCATATTGTGTTGGAGATAAACTCCTAGGTATTGAAATTTAAAAACCTGTTCGATAGGTTTCCCGTCTAGTTCCCACTTATATGATTTTCGACTTTTGGAAAAAATTAGAACTTTGGATTTAGATTGGTTTAGGTATCTTTACATTTTTTATTTTTAACTGTGGTTTAGTGCGGCATGTGAACCAGCTCAGTATAAATCAGTTTCCCAGACTTGGATCTCCAGCTGTTTTTGGACTACAATTCTCATCATCCCTGACCACTGGTCCTGCTAGCTAGGGATGGTGGGAGTTATAGTAACAGCTGGAGACCTAAGTTTGGGAAACCCTGGTATAAATGAAGCTTTCCAAACTGGCAAATACAGATGTATTCATCTAGTCAAAAGTTGGGAACGGTTGTGCTCCGCTGATTTCAAGGGAACATTCTAACACTCTCCCAATAAACCATGGGGATTAAAAATGTTTACGTCAGCTGATCTGTGCCGTTGTTTTATCTTAAATGCAAACGAAACAGACAAAAACTGGAAAGCTTAAAGAGCTTGCATTTCAGTCATGAATCCTCCAAGCCAGGTTGATGGGTTTGACTTTGGACTGAAAATGGGCGTAACATGGAAGGGTTAAAATGTATTGTGATTGGGGGTGAGGAATGGATATTTTGGGGGAACAGTCTGAAAAAAACCCCAAATAATGCAATTTTACTGCTGAAACTTAGCAGGTTGCTTAGCAGAAGACTCTCTGGCAGCAATGTGTAAGCTGTTTTGAGTTCTCAAAGGGATATTAATATAAGAATAGGGTAGCCTGACTATCTAAAGAAGTAAAAAGTATTTTCTCCCTTAGGTTTACTGCCCTCTTCAGTCAAATTGGGACTTTGTAAATGTTCTTCAGAGATACATTAACTTCTTTAGCTCCCCCCCCCACCTCCCAAAGAAACTCTTCCTGCCTAGATCTCATTTTTAATTTAAGTTGGGTTTTTTAAAGGTGAGTTGAGCTGTGCACAAAGGCTAGCATGCTTTCCACACCTTTGCATATTTTTTGTGATAAAGCGGGATATCAATTCCAAACTCCTCCTCCTCCTCCTCCTCCTCCTCCTCCTCCTCCTCCTCCTCCTCCTCCTCCTCCTCCTCCTCTTCTTCTTCTTCTTCTTCTTCTTCTTCTTCTTCTTCTTCTTCTTCTTCTTCTTCTTCTTCTTCTTCACCAAGTCGGGGCTCCCCCAGGGCCCCTTTCTAGCCCATCACAGAGTCTATCCCCCCAACAGAGGAAGCTAGCCTGGCTTATCTTTAAACAGTTGCTGGATCCAAAGGTTAGAAGGGTCTCTCCATACAGCCTATTTCCTCCTCCCCGCCAAGGAATAACATTGTCTCCCAGTACGTTTCCGAGCACAGTTCAAAGTGTTGACAGCAGGGGGAGAGCTGGTGGCAGCTGGTGCCCACTAAACCCGATGGGGCTACCAAGAAGTCATGGGGATGTGGCCAATGAGAGCTCACAGGGGCATGGTCCAGTTTGGGTTATCTCCCTATTATCCACCCTTCCCAAGATAGTGCAGACATTTAAGCAGTGCTGTTTTACAAATAGTTTGCACCTAACTAAATGGAAAAACATCTTACTTTGGTTCAGAATGTGGGATAACCAGCCTCATTTGACCAGCATGCTTAAGCCTAATTCAAAGTGTTGGTGCTGACCTTTAAAGCCCTAAATGGCCTCGGCCCAGTATACCTGAAAGAGCATCTCCACCCCCATCATTCTGCCCGGACACTGAGGTCCAGTGCTGAGGGTCTTCTGGTGCTTCCCTCACTGCGAGAAGCGAAGCTACAGGGAACCAGGCAGAGGGCCTTCTTGGTAGTGGCACCCACCCTGTGGAATGCCCTCCCACCAGAGGTCAAAGAGAACAACAGTTACCAGACCTTTAGAAGGCATCTCAAGGCAGCCCTGTTTATGGAAGCTTTTAATGTTCGATGTTTTATTGTGTTTTTAATATTCTGTTGGGCGGGGTATAAATTATTATTATTATTATTATTATTATTATTATTATTATTATTATTATTATTTAGATTACAATGATGTTGACTTCTACTCCTCTCCTCCCACCCCACATTTTTATTTCCCCAGGATAATCACGAGGAGGATTATTTTCTGTATGTGGCTTACAGTGACGAAAGCGTGTACGGCAAATGAGCCCCTCGGCCGCTGTCCTCACAGTTGCGATGGCCTGAAATGACTGTTCTGGGAGGGCGTTTCTGCGTCAGACAGAAGCAGGAAGAGGGAGGAAGAACTGGACAACAAGCCACATAATCTCATGCCATCATTCCTTGCACCTTTTATTTTAATTAATTATTACTGTTGTTTTATTTAATCCGTTGGGGGAAAGAATGGTTGGTGCTTTGCGGCAGGTCAGGGCTTTGGGGATGGAGAGATCTGTTTGCCAAGTTCCCACCTTCCATTACACTACCTGGCTCTTCCATCAATGCCCAGTGAGAGGAGAGGATGCTACCAAAGGGAACTGTGGCTCTCCCCATAGCAACTAACCTTTAATTTGCCTATGTTTTAAAGACAGCAGCCCCCTCTCCCATGCACGAAGAAGAGATAACATTAACTCCTGTTAATTCATGAGCCTTTTCTCCCCACCCTTTGCCCTCCTTTCCTTGGCCCTGATCCCAGCGGTATGTGTGCACCCCTCTCCCGTCTTCCTCATGTGTAGCATCTCTGATTTGAGTTTCATCCATCACTCTAGCGGCATGTCAGCCTCCTATAAGCAGAACCCTGCAGGTGCCATGCAGTATGGAGAAACCAGCTTCCTAAGCGGTTTGGCTAACTTAAAACAATGACATCACGTCCCTTTCTTTCACGGTGTTACCAATGAATTGGGCCTTGGGCGTCCATCCTATATTGCATTCTGCACGAGTGTTTTGTGACGTTAATGTGTCCTTGCTTGCCAGCGAAAGGCTGTTCTCTGCTAGGTCGCCATCCTGATACCTGTCTTGTCTTTCCTTTGCTGCTATCAATTCAATATGGAAAGGGGGGGAAATAATCTTGGGATTAACTTGCACCCACAGCCTTGCCTCGAAGCATACAGTATATTCTGCAGTCCTTTTGTGAAAACGGTTGTTGGTTTTTCCTAAGGAGAGCAGCACCTCTCTCCCACACCCCTGACAATACCCATCAATATTGAAAAAGAGTTTGCCCAACGTAGGTAGGGCGAATCAGTTTCTTTGTGACCGTAGTATTGGTCTCCCTCTCCTTTTACACTGGTTGCTCCCCGTCAAGAAATCACGGTGAAATGTAGGGCATTTTGTGTTGTGGCTTTATCTTTTTAATTGATCCTGGTGGTTAGATTTTGCAGTTGTGTAGCAACTAAGCATATTTAGAAGAGAGGCCAATGATGAATGAAGGGTGGCAGCTACATAATCTCAGGCTGGAGAAGGAAAACCAGGTGTTTGCCTCTGGAATCCTGAACTCTCCTTTAGATGGCACCTATTCTTGAGAAGCGTCTGAGTTTATGGAAACGGGCGACGTGCCCGGCCTCTGCTTCTCTGTTTAACTCCTCCCCCTGCTCATAGCTTTGAAGCGTCATTCCTACAAGAGTATCGCGAGATGGCAAGGGGCCCAGTGGGCCAGCACTCCTTTAGGCAGGGGCCAAGGATTTGAAGGGGTGGTGAAGAATTGAAATTGCACAGCTGGGGAGCGGAAGTGACACAAGTAGCTGGAGGTATACTGGTTAGTTTCGGTGTCTCTTGTGGCAAGACTGCTTCTACTTAGTATGCCAAGTTCCTTGCACTACAAATTTCAGTTGGCTCCACTTCCGTTTTCCTCAGCCTTTCCTGTCTTTCAGGAGGTCTTCAAGAGTCACATTCCGAATTCTTACAGGTCAGGCAAGTCTGGTGTGAGTCAGGGCATGCCTGGGGGTCTAGTGTGTGTGATTGTGTGCAACCGGTGTAATATAACGGATGCTGAAAGAGACAGTGATCTACCCCCTCCCCCAATGCTGCTGCTGGTCTTCAACCGACGTTCATGGGGTCTCAACATACCCATTTCTTAACATATGAAGGATTACGTTTGAAGGTGTTTTTTTATTTAAAGATGGCGGCGTTTACTTTTCGTTTTCGCTTTTCTCCAGTATGTAAAACGCAGTGTTGGTTATACTTTGTCATTAACTCCAACCAGCTTCAGATTCCTGTAAGATGAAACCCATGTCACATCGGCTCAAATCAATAAACACACATTTAAAGATCTGAGGACCAGAGTGGAATGGTAATTTTGTTATGCATTTTGACTCTTATTTAAGTGTTAACAGCTTGCCAAAGAACTTGGAATCATTCCGGTTTCAGCTCATGTTTGTGTTCATCTATGGCTGCTGTATTTGGGAGCAGTGAGAATATCGGTAACGGATATTCTACCCTTGTTTTTGAGGCAGTGTGCTTCGGGATATCAGTTGCTGGAAGCAGCGGGAGGGGAGAGTGCTTCTGCACTCAGATCTCACTTGCAGGTGTTCTAAAGGCATCTGCTTGGCCACTGGAGAACAGGATGCTTGGCTAGTTGAGCCACTGGTCTGATGGAAAAGGTTCGTCATACATTCTTAAATACTGGAGTACTGCATTTTTATTTGTATCTGATCCTTTCAAAGGTTTTGTATTGCTTCGTTTTATCCTTGCGGCGATCCTAGAAGGTAGGTTAGGCTAAGGGAGAATGCAGCTTGCTCAGGATCACAAGAGAGTGAGCTTCATGGCCAAGCAAGGGTTCGAACTTAGGCCTTCATGAATGAAGACCACCCTCTGCACCACAGTGGCATTTTCAGAAGAACTGGGAAACCAACAGGTAAACTGATAACATTGGAAGTCTATGGCAATTTTTACTAAAGTGTCCGTTTTTAATGCAAAAAACACATTGTTCTCACTGATAATGTATTCCCAGGACACCAGGAATAATAAAAACACTTAAAATACATATATAGTGGTGCCTCGATTTACGAATTTAATCCATTCCGAAGGCACCTTCATAGGTCGAAAAATTCTTAAGCCGAAAAGCACCACCGGAAACGCAATTTCCCATAGGAATGCATTGGAAACGGAAAAATTTGTAAGTCGGAAGCAACCCCATTGGAAAATTTGTAAGTCAAAAAAACCCTATCTAAAACCGCCACGGTTTCCATTCGGATGTCGAAAAAATCTTAAGCGTGCAGCCATTTGCCCCATTCGTAAGTCGAAAAATTCGGTTGTCGAGTCGTTCGTAAGTCGAGGTACCACTGTACATGTATATGTATACATACAAACAGACAGACAGACACACAACACACACAGAGAGAGAGATTGATTAAAAGTATGTCCAGAATTTCCTGGACACATCTGGCATACTGCAGTCGGAAGCAGTGTCCGGGTGGAAATTGCTACAATGTCTGGGAAAATCACACATATGGCAACCCATGTCAGCCATGTTGGTTTTCAAATGAAAAGATTCCAAGAGCTCTGGCCAGGTAAAGGAATAATTTTTAGAAAGTTTTAAGTTAATAATAATAAGCCAAATTCTAGTAGCAATCCAGTTTTTAGAAATCCAGGACAAGGCCCTCTTTCGGTTTATTCTTCGTCAGCTGGAATGACAAAGAGTCTTACATTAAAAATGTGTCTTAGAGTATTATATTACATTCTGTCTTCTTTATATATACAATTATATACAGAAAATTCCAACAGACAGAGACAGCACACCTTTTGTCCTCTTTACATAGGAGATATATAGAAAATTATATATAGACTTATAACAAACCAAGAATGCTTACCCCTAGTTTCATAGTTTCAAGGTCAAAGCGTACCATTCATGTTGGTTTTGGCAATCCATGTGAGATGTAGTGCATATCCTAGATCAGGCATCCCCAAACTGCGGCCCTCCAGATGTTTTGGCCTACAACTCCCATGATCCCTAGCTAACAGGACCAGTGGTCGGGGAAGATGGGAATTATAGTCCAAAACATCTGGAGGGCCGCAGTTTGGGGATGCCTGTCCTAGATAATATAGGATCCGGCTGAGTCCACATTCTGATCTGGGATGGCTTCACAAATATCTGCTCCAAAAAGTGCTCGTAATAGTTCCTCCTCATCCTGGGGGAAAGTGACTTGTGGAGTGCTACAGGGTTTTGTCCTGGGCCTGTTGTTGTTCAACATCTTTATAAAATGACTTGGATGAAGGAATTGAGGGGATCCTCATCAAATTTGCAGATAACACCAAACTGGGAGGGGTAGGTAATACCACAGAAGACAGAACTGAGATTCAATATGGCCTTAATATATTGGAGAACTGGGCCTAAACTACAAAATGAATTTCAATAGGGTTCAATGTACGGCTATAAACTTAGGCAGGAATAACCAGCTGCACAAATATAAGATGGGAGACACCTGGCTTGCCAGTAGTGCATGCTAAAAGGGTTCTAGAGGTCTTAGTAGACCTCAAGCTTCATATGAGTCAACAGTATGGTGGGACAGCAAAAAAGCTAATGCTAGTCTAGACTGCATCAGCACAAGCATAGTGTCCAGATCAAGGGAACTAATAGTATTGCTTTATTCCACCTTGGTCAGACTACACCAGGAATACTGTCAAATTCTGGGTGCCACAATTTTAGAAGGATGTTGACAAGCTAGAACATTTGATGAGGATTGGCGACCAAGGTGATCAAGGGTCTGGAAACCAAGCCTTATGAGGAATGGTTGAAGGAGCTGGGTATGTTTAGCCCGGAAAAGAGGAGGCTGAGAGGAGAAATGATAGCCATCTTCAAATATTTAAAGGGCTGTCACAGAAAGCCGGCATGTTTGCTGCTGCTCTAGAGCAGTGTTTCCCAACCAGTGTGCCTCCAGATGTTTTGGGACTACAACTCCCATCATCCCTAGCTAGCAAGACCAGTGGTCAGGAATGATGGGAGTTGTAGTCCCAAAACATCTGGAGGCACACTGGTTGGGAAACACTGCTCTAGAGGACCTGAACCAGTGGAGCCAAGTTACACAAGGAGATTCAGACTAAACAACAGGAAGGACTTTCTGACAATATGAGTTGTTCAGCAGTGGAATGGACTCCCTTGGAGGTGGTGAACTCTCTTGGTCTGTCTGAGACTGCCTTTTGAAATGGTAGATAGCTTGACTCCGGACTCCATTGTGGATTCCTGAATCCATTGTTTCATGCATACATGGATATCTGCTCTTTTGACAGGTCTGCTTGGCCGTTTAATAGATACTTGTCAAAGCAGGTCACAGAGAGGTGACCTATCAGGAATTTCCTGCTATGTGACTTGAGAGGGTCTCTGAGGTTGACTAGGAGCTAAACATAACTGCTGAATTGCTCTCTGTGCTATTTCAAACGTGTTACCTTCTGCACTTGCAAACACGAGTTTTATTTATGACACCTTCGAATTCTTATGACATACCGATCAGCTGACATGACGGGTGGTGTCAGCTGATGGGCAGGAGGACAAGGTTTAATCCTGCGCAGGCTGTACAACCCTGTTCTCAGCAGAGAACAGCATCACACAGCCTGGGCAGCATAATTTAATCTCTGCTAATCAACTGATAAGGGACGCGGGTGGCGTTGTGGGTTAAACCACAGAGCCTAGGCCTGGCTGATCAGAAGGCCAGCGGATCGAATCCCTGTGACGGGGTGAGCTCCCGTTGCTCGGTCCCAGCTGCTGCCAACCTAGCAGTTCGAAAGCACATCAAAATACAAGTAGATAAATAGGAACCGCTACAGTGGGAAGGTAAACAGCGTTTCCATGTGCTGCTCTGGTTTGCCAGAAGCGGCTTTGTCATGCTGGCCACATGACCTGGAAGCTATATGCCGGCTCCCTCGGCCAATAATGCGCAACCCCAGAGTCGGTCACGACTGGACCTAATGGTCAGGGGTCCCTTTACCTTTACCTTTAATCAACTGATAAACAGAAATTAGCTCGCCAGGGGTTTGTTTTTTTGCCTTTGGAAGTCGTCTCCTTCCTTTTTAAAATCATGGGGAATAAGAAATTATCAAAATGATAAAAGATAAAAGGAGTGTTGGATATTTTTAATTGCGTATATGAAAAAGTATTGTAAGCAGACAACTGACCTATTAGGATAGTAATATTCTCAGGAGTGTAAGAAATAACTAGAGTTAACATGAAGGGTTGTGATAGACGAGGTGAACCAAGAAAACTCGAGAAAAATAGGAGATTAAAGGAACCATGGAAGGAGAGGAAGGGAATTTGGTCAAGGAATGTTTTCTGGATTTCTGTTTTTCTGTTATTTCTAAACCTTCATTTTATTTACTATTTCAGATATTCTTTTCTTTTTCTTTCATTTATGTTTATACTTTGCCTGTATTGAAATGTATTAGAAACACAAATAAAAGAATAATTAAAAAAATCAGAGAGAGAGTTTGGACTTCAAAGTGAAAGGAAGAGACTTCTCACCCACCTTTTTCAAAAAGTTGGTTCTCGCTGCAAAATCAAAGGAAGCAGGGGGAGATTCATACTGGCAAAAGCCTTTGGGAGTCTCTCCCTCCATCTTCTTTTCATTCTAAATAGGGTTTTTTTTAAAAAAAAAATATTTATTTCATTTTCAATAACCATAACACCCAAGGATGAAATAGGAGTTGACCAAATATTCGCTGTTAGGAACACCAGAAGTTACAGATTATTGAGAAATGGATGAACAAGCAGGGATGGGGGAGGACACAACGGCAAAAAAGGAAGATCAGCTGTTGGAGCCAAATGAAAATTTACATGACCCTGTTTTTTAATCCAAACTTAGATGGAAATTGGAGCTGGCCTCCTGTAACATCTGGGAATTGCTGCTCCTTTGCAGAAAATGGAGAGCAGTGGCAAAGCTGATTCTGAGATGATCGTTTGTTTAGTTATCTCAAATATTTTAATCCAGAACCTGTGCACTTTCTCACTTCTCAGTTTAATATACAATGGACAGGACAAAAGTCTTAGAGGTCGTAAATTTCAATCCATTCCTTCGTACTAACATTGTCCTGAAATCCCCACAAGGTGGCAATATTGCTATAGTCTGAGAATTGCAAAGTTTTAAACGTAGGACTCTTCTGCACCGCTATTCAAAATCCAAATTTTCCAAATCAGTTCCCCCCCCCCATTGTAGGCCCTCTTTGTGTGCACTGTTCTCGCATTCGAGAAGAAATATGGAAAGCACTTGCATTCCGCTTGCTTCTCCCTCCCTCGATACATTTTGAGCGCATCATTAGATTGCTGCTGCGCTCCGACTAAAGTTCATTTCCGAACAATGAAATTCCGATCAACCATTGATCGCCGAACAATGTGTTTCGGCGATCGGCATCATTATCTTGCCCTGCTATCAGCCATGCAATGGTTTGTGCTAAGTACAACTCACATAAGGATGACTTCATTTCATTCCAGCTCATGATTGGTGATGGGGTGCAGCGACTACATAGATGATTCGGTTAAGGGCCATTTGGTGATGCACTGCATAGCCTTAACTTTGTCCTACTGTTCTGTTCTCCGTTTGCCAGGATGCTGTCAGCGGCTCCTGGCTGGTTGCCCAGAAAAGTATAAAGACAAGGGAAGGTTTCTTACCGTCTTTTTTTTTCAATATTTACAGAGAGAGGCTATAGAATCCAGCCTCTTGGATGATGGCCTTCCCCGAGTGAATCTCCACCACCCCCTTCTCTCCCACTTCCTAATCTGTCATTCTCATCTTCTCCTCTACGGGTGCTGCTATGTGCCCTCTATCTTTGAGCTCTTCACTCTCCTACTTTCAAGGCTCGCCAGGTTTCCTCCCGGACACTGCTTCCGACTGCAGCATTCTGGGTATGTCTGGGAAATTCTGGACATATGGCAATGGTTAGCAAGAGGGGCTGAAGAAAGTTCTACTTCTAGGATTCGTAAAAATCAGACATCTTAGCTATTAAACTAAGGTTACCAGACGTCCCCGTTTCCCGGGGACAGTCCCCGGATTTACAATTCAGTCCCCTGACAAAATCCATTGAAGTTGAAAGGTGTCCCAGGATTCATTGGAAAAAATCTGGTAACCTTATATCCAACTGCTACAAGGTATTTCGAAGATGAGAAATCCGTAAATTCCAAGTTGCAAAATAACTTTACAATAAAAAATATTCTTTATTCAATGTTCCCCTGCAACAGATATCCCTTGAGTCAGATACCTATCTTTTTGGTTGTGGACTTATGTAAAGTGTCATTGATAGAGCAGTATAGGAAAGTTCAATGTCAAAATTTTCATAAAAATAAAGGTACAGCCATTTTTTACCCTTGGGTATCTCCCCCCCCCTTGTAGTACTTAGGATGTTATGTAACTTTGCCAGTGCAACATCAGGGGCAAAACTGGCTATGTTAGAATTACTTGTCAATTAGAGGGATAAAAGGGAAAGGGAAAGGGACCCCTGACCATTAGGTCCAGTCGTGGGGTTGCGGCGCTCATCTCGCATTATTGGCCGAGGGAGCCGGCATACAGCTTCCAGGTCATGTGGCCAGCATGACAAAGTCGCTTCTGGCAAATGAGAGCAGCACACGGAAACGCTGTTTACCTTCCTGCTGTAGCGGCACCTATTTATCTACTTGCACTTTGACGTGCTTTTGAACTACTAGGTGGGCAGGAGCTGGGACCGAGCAACGGGAGCTCACCCCGTCGCAGGGATTCGAACCGCCGACCTTCTGATCGGCAAGCCCTAGGCTCAGTGGTTTAACCCACAGTGCCACCCACGTCCCAATAATTAGAGGGATAAAGGTAAAGGGACCCCTGACCATTAGGTCCAGTCTTGACCGACTCTGGGGTTGCGCGCTCATCTCGCATTATTGGCCAAGGGAGCCGGCGTATAGCTTCCAGGTCATGTGGCCAGCATGACAAAGCCGCTTCTGGCAAACCGGAGAAGCACAATGAAACGCCGTTTACCTTCCCGCTGTAGCGGTTCCTATTTATCTACCTTGCATTTTGATATGCTTTCGAACTGCTAGGTTGGCAGGAGCTGGGACCAAGCAACGGAAGCTCACCCCATCGTGGGGATTCGAACCGCCGACCTTCTAATCAGCAAGCCCTAGGCTCAGTGGTTTAACCACAGTGCCACCTGGGTCCCAATTAGAGGGATACACTGGTGCAAATCCTTAATACAAAGGTGTAAGGAAGTTTGTATGAATCCAGATCATGCCTACAGATGCATCTGATTTTGCCACTAATATCATAATAGGGCTGAATTTGACATGGCAGGTTTTTTTTAGTCTCCTACTCTGCCAATTGCAGGCCTACCATACATTTTACTACAATCACTACAAATTAAGTAATTTCATCCTGATGTGATTGCATTATTGCTATTCAAAATGTGAAGAATAAATGTAAAGTTGCATAATAGCAACGAACGCTGATTATATATTGTTTGGTGAGCTGCTTAGGAAAAATAGATCTTAGGGAAAAACCCGTCACTCTCAATGATAACTGTCATCGATTCCCATGATTAATCTGAGCTCAATCCAAATTGCACCTCAGTTTTAAAACTGCTCTGGATGCAAGTCCTGGAGCAAAGTGCTTCTGAGTTTGTGTATACCTTCATACTGAGAAGAATAATTTGTCCCCTACAGAGATTCAGGTGTCAGCTGTCAATATTCTGAGTGAATGATATACTGTAACTTCTTTAATATCCATATGGTTGGGAATGCAAGGAAACAGAACACTTTACAAAGCTTCTCTGACAAAGATTTATTGCTGTCACATAAAAATGTAACCAAAGTCAGTTGATGGCAAATTACAGCAACACTTGTACAAGCAAATTTGAAACAGCACCTTGATGGAAAAATTAACTAAATACATTGCGTAATCCAAAGACAAAAGAACCTTTCCTCGAACGACAGAAGACTTCGCTTTGTAGGATCCTCCTACAATGGATGCATAAACTTGATATGAGAGAGATGCTAAGAAAAAGCTGCCCCCGTTTTCTCCCCACCCCTTTCCCCCCCTGTTAGTTCTTCTCTGGTTAAATGCTGCCATGTATGGGATTCTTCTTTTTAATAATATTTTTTTAAAAAAATACGATTTTAATTTTGTTAATTTTAAAAAATGTGATTTTAAGGAAATCACAGCCGAGTCCTTCCAGCATGAGTTTTGAGACCGTGATAGACTAAAACATAGCTGTCAAGTTTTCGCTTTTCTCTCGAGGAAGCCTATTCAGCATAAGTGAATTTCCCTTAAAAAAAAGGGAGAACTTGACAGCTATGGACTAAAATTTCCCGTGGAAGAGTTAATGCAAGATATGCAGGGAAACCAAGTGGCCTCAAAGTTCTCTGACTTTAGTTTGCCCTTTTGAAAGCTTGCCTTATGTATCCACTTTATGGAAAGGGCAATTTGCCAAATACAATTACTGTACAGTATATGAAACAGTAAGAGTGAAGCCCAATGAAGTTTTCCAACCTGCAGCCACTAACAGCATAGCAGCAGCTAGAAGAGCAGATAAAGATCACAGGGCAACCATTTGGGACCAGTCTGTACAGGGAATAGTGCCAATAACATTTTACCCTAACCCTGATATTTTAGGAGAGGCCCTTTAATAACAAAATATAAACAACAAAATAGTAAAAGGGCTTTGGAAACCTCCTGCTCAGGGAGGGCAGGGTTGGGGAACCAGAGGTCTGCACAACCTCCTCCAGATAATTACTGCAGATTTCGCAGAATTGCAGATTTGGAAGGGACCCTGAGGATCATTTAGTCCAACCCCCTGCAATGCAGGAATATGCAGCTGTCCCTTATGGGGATCGAACCTGCAACCTCAGCATAATCGGCACCAAGCTCTAACCAACTGAGCTATCCAGGATCAGATGATGTGAATGTGAACATTTTGCAGCTACATAGAGGAAAGTAAGCAAAAAGGCAAAGCTTGTAATATTGGGGGGGTCATACTATGACCCATGACACTGTGGTTATTTTCAATTATTGGCAGCAGCTGACAAGCCTCCCAAAAGAGATTGAGGTTGGGCACTCCTAGCCCTCTTCCCTGAGTTTTTTTTTGTATATACAGAAGCTATCTCCCCCAATGTTGCTTGCTTCCCCCTACACGACAGATGCCCTGTACAAATTTTTGCTAGTAATTCATAGTAATGTCTATTTATGTAAGCTAATTGTGATGTGCTGTTACCCATTTCAGCTGTCTCTAGTTCAGTTCCTTTACCCTGAAGCACTTTATATACAGTGGAACCTCGGTTTACGAACACCTCGGTTTATGAATTTTCGGTTTACGAACGCCGCAGACCCGTCTGGAATGGATTAATTCACTTTCCATTACTTTCAATGGAAAAGTTCGCTTCAGTTTATGAACGCTTCAGTTTATGAACAGACTTCCGGAACCAATTACACCCATGCTTCGGGTTAAGTACGCTTCAGGTTGAGTACTCAGCGGACCCGTCTGGAACAGATTAGTTCACTTACATTACTTTCAATGGGAAAGTTCACTTCAGTTTATGAACAGACTTCCGAAACCAATTGTGTTCATAAACTGAGGTACCACTGTATTTGCATACACCCTGTAACTCTGCTGCCCTTGCAGATAGCCAATTTCAGGCAGTATTTGCTGCTCTGTTCTCAACATTTACATGCTGTATTAGCTGCCTGTTATGTATATATAACATAAATTTTGATGATATGCAAAGTAGCCGAGTAGCTTACAGCTAGGAAGTTAAATAACTCTTCTAGATGATTGATGGTTGCTTTGTAAAGACGACTCTTTACATTCCAAATAACTTTACTTTCATAAACATATAACAGAGAAGAATATATTTACAATATCATGCTTATTCAAACATGGGTATGTTCTTTCATGAATTGTAGATTGAAATTTTCTTACTTAGACTTATAAACAAAACTGCGTTGAGACTTTTGTGCCAGAGTTTTACCTCACTCAGGCATTTCTTGTGATTTTTTTTTTTACTTTCACCTCAGCAGTTTTCTCTTTCATAGAATCATAGAGTTGGAAGAGACCACAAGGGCCATCCAGTCCAACCCCCTGCCAAGCAGGAAACACCATCAAAGCATTCTTGACATATGCCTGTCAAGCCTCTGCTTAAAGACCTCCAAAGAAGGAGACTCCACCACACTCCTTGGTTGCAAATTCCACTGCCGAACAGCTCTTACTGTCAGGAAGTTCTTCCTAATGTTTAGGTGGAATCTTCTTTCTTGTAGTTTGAATCCATTGATCCGTGTCTGCTTCTCTGGAGCAGCAGAAAACAATCTTTCACCCTCCTCTATATGACATCCTTTTATATATTTGAACATGGCTATCATATCACCCCTTAACCTTCTCTTCTCCAGGCTAAACATACCCAGCTCCCTAAGCTGTTCCTCATAAGGCATCGTTTCCAGGCCTTTGACCATTTTGGTTGCCCTCCTCTGGACACGTTCCAGCTTGTCAGTATCCTTCTTGAACTGCGGTGCCCAGAACTGGACACAGTATTCCAGGTGAGGTCTGACCAGAGCAGAATACAGTGGTACTATTACTTCCCTTGATCTAGATGCTATACTCCTATTGATGCAGCCCAGAATTGCATTGGCTTTTTTAGCTGCTGCATCACACTGTTGACTCATGTCAAGTTTGTGGTCTACCAAAACTCCTAGATCCTTTTCACATGTACTGCTCTCAAGCCAGGTGTCTCCCATCCTGTATTTGTGCCTTTCATATATTTTTTTGCCCAAGTGTAGTACTTTACATTTCTCCTTCTTAAAATTCATCTTGTTTGCTTTGGCCCAGTTGTCTAATCTGTTAAGGTCATTTTGAAGTGTGATCCTGTCCCCTGGGGTATTAGCCACCCCTCCCAATTTGGTGCCATCTGCAAACTTACAGAGAGCTCTTGAACTATTAACGTTTAACATGTTTATCTGTTCTAACGATATTTACCAGTTTTCCTTGCTCTCTGGTCTTGGCTTAATAGGCAAGAACTACATCTGAGCTGTTCATTAGTAAGTAAATCCTGACATACAAGATGCAGCGTAACCATACAGGAAGAAAGAGGGTTTTAAAAGAATTAGTAAGAAAGAGATTGGAACTCGATGCTAGATGTAGGTGTCATATAAAATCTAAATGATGCAGCTCTTGTGTATTTTTTTTTTGAAAAAACAATTTTTTAAATCTTTAGCAATTTTTTTTCAATTGCTTACTTATTTTGCAGTATTAGGAGACTCAGTAATAGATGAATAAAGGATGCACCCCACATTTTATTTCTGTGATCACAGGAGCATGATCAGAAAGGCCTATTTTAAATTGCAGCAAGTAATGTTAAGAAATCAATAGATATTTCTGGTGTATGTACAGTCGTACTCTCTCATTAAATTCCTCTCTGAATCAAAATCATACACACAGAGCCTCTAAATTCAGAGGTAAGGTAGAAAATGTTAGCAATTTCAGAGTCAAATGTACATGGAGGAATGAAGTTGGCCTTCTAGGGCACAGTCAAGTCTCAGAAAATTACTGATAAAATTAATTGTAACTAAAGATAGCTTCAGCTTCAGACAGAAGAATTGTTTGAACACAGAGTGATACCCTCCAAACATTTCTCAGATGAAATTAGGGACGTCCCATTCCGTAATGATAATTTTACTATTTATACCCCACACATCTTACTGGATCGTCCCATCCACTCTGGGCAACTTCCAACATATATAAAAGCATAATAAAACATTAAACATTTCTTTAAACTTCAGACGGCTGGGGGGGGGGGTCAGATAACTCCATACCCTCCAACAGTTCTACAATGCAAATAGGGACATCCTAAGGAAAAGTGGGACATTCCGGGATCAGATCAGAAACCAGGGTGGCTTCTCTAAATCAGGGACGTCCCCGGAAAATAGGGACCCTTGGAGGGTCTGTGTTCATAGCTTTGGACCAAAATTTAAAATAGTGTACACATGGTAGGCTGTAGGCTTGAGCTTACCATTATTAACAACATGACATGTGAATCAGTTACAGTGGAACCTCGGTTTATGAACACCTCGGTTTATGAATTTTCGGTTTATGAACGCCGCGGACCCATCTGGAACGGATTAATTCACTTTCCATTACTTTTAATGGGAAAGTTCGCTTCAGTTTATGAACGCTTCAGTTTATGAACAGACTTCCGGAACCAATTACACCCATGTTTCAGTTTATGAACGCTTCAGTTTAAGTACTCCGCGGACCCGTCTGGAACGGATTAATCCACTTTCCATTACTTTCAATGGGAAAGTTCGCTTCAGTTTATGAACGGTTACTCCGCAGACCGTCTGGAATGGATTAATCCACTTTCCATTACTTTCAATGGGAAAGTTCGCTTCAGTTTCTGAACGCTTCAGTTTATGAACAGACTTCCGGAACCAATTGTGTTCATAAACCGAGGTACCACTGTATCTGTGTGGCAAATCACTTATATATTTGATGTGCCTAATTCCTTCATTCCTTTCACAGCCTGCCCGCTTTTGAACATCCATGCAGGGATATTCTTACTATACTATGGAAGTAATTTAATGGTTTTTTCTGTGAGTGTTCTGGGGGGTTCTCCCAACACCCCCAAACCAATTTCATGGCATGGAGGGGGGCAGAGGAGGAGGAGCAGGAGCGAAGGATCCCCGTTGAGAAGACCCTTAGGTGAATCTCACCCAATATGTGCAGCAGAGGGCACTCACAGGTCAAAGTTCCATAATATATACAGAATTTCTGCTTTTTAAGCTCTGCTCAATAACCTTCAGGTTTCATCATGAGGAAAATTTGAATTGTCCGTGACGTTGGGTAAAATAAAACGGTAAAATAGAAACAAAACCCATACCACAGAGAGATGCCTCTCTTAACATTAGCTGTGTTAATTAAAACAGAGCTGGTGTAGGAAGAGCAGAAATCTCTTCCTGCTTACTGCAGACCTTCCAAGTGTCCCTATTTTTCAGGGACAGTCCTGGAGTTACAGAAGCCATTCTGGTTTCTGATTTGATCCCGCAATGTCCCGCTTTTCCTTAAGATGTCCCTATTATTATCAGAGAAATGTTGGAGGGTATGGAGTTATGCGCCCCCCCCCTGCACCAGGAGATAAGTTAACTACAGTGGTACCTCGGTTTACAAACAGTCCCTTTTACGAACGCCTCCATTTACGAACGCCGCGGACCCGGAAGTGTTTACATCCGGGTTCCGCGGCGTCGGATGCACAGACGCGACGTGCGCAGCTCACGCATGCACAGAAGCGATCTGCGCAGCGCGTGCGTGCGTGCGTGCGCAGAAGCGCTCTATCGGCACTTCGTGCACGTGCAGAAGCATGCCTTTGGGGAGCGAATGCATCCGTTTACGAACGCTTCCGTGGAATGGATCGCGTTAGTAAACCAAGGTTCCACTGTATACAACCATTAGAAGGCATCTGAGAGCAGAACTGTTTAGGGGCGGTTTTTAATACATAATGTTTTATTCTGTTTTTATATTTGCTGGAAGACGCCCAATGTTGTGAAATAGCATGTCCCCATTTTCATTGCAGTAAGGCTGGAGGGCATAATAGTGAACCGGCATTAACTAGCAGCAGGTACAGCCTGAAGGAGGAAGGGGATCGGGGGGGGGGGCGGTCTGCCCCAGGTGCCACCATTGCCCTGGGTGACAAAATGCCAGGTGGCACTCTCCACGGGGCCTGCAGCGCGCCCGAGCCACGCGTCTTTCCTGGGAGTGACGTGGTAGCTTGGGCGCCCACAGGCTCCACGCTGCCCCAAATGGACCACCTGCCACCTCTCCCTCAGCTGTAGGGCAGCTGAGGGGGAGGAGGCAGGGAGATTCCTCGGAGGCCCAGCGGAGCGTCCTGCTCCGGCTGGCCCTGCCCCGTGGATGGTTGGCCCCACCCCTGGGCGCAGGGCACACGCACCACCCCAGGCACCCGATCGGCTTGCTCCGCCGCTGCCTGAAGGGGACTGTGGACAAGACCCCAGAAGCACTGAGTCTGCAAGTGGAGTGGAGCTGAAAGCACCCAACATTGTCTTGACAGCATCCTCTTGATGCACAGATCAGGACTTATACAGAATGCCCAAGGCTTCTCGTGACTGCCACTCACTCAGACCTACTCAGATGGCCAAGGGGTAGGCAAAAGTGTCAGGTGACTGTGTCAGGTGACAGACACATGGAACCGAGACGCTTGTGTTAAAATCCTTGAGCAGCCATCAAGTTCACTGGGTGCTCTCCGGACAGCCTCTCTCATTTATGCAACCTCACAGTTATGAAGATTTGTTTTTAAAGGGTATCTCCCATCCATACCTCCACCCTCTCCTTGAAGGGCACTGGGACAAAACCTGATAAAACAATTAAGGAAGTAGGAACTCAGAAGAACAGCAGAAAGCAATAGCGGTGTCAAATCCCTTCCAGGTGACTAGGAGCAAAACTAACTAGGCATTAAGTCAGCCTGGGTAGCTCAGTTGGTTAGACCATGGTGTTGTTAATGCCAAGGTTACAGGTTTGATCCCCGTATGGGACAGCTGCATATTCCTGCGTTGCAGGAGGTTGGAGTAGATGATTCTTGGGGTCCCTTCCAACTCTATGATTCTATAGTGTGTGGTGGGGGCACATCTCTTGCTTAAGCACCAGGGCAGACTCAACATGCTTTGCTGGAGACCCATTTGAAATTTCATGTGTGTATGGCAACTCAGCTGGGATCTCTTATGGTGTGTTGAGACTTAGGTTTGCAACCCACAACCCAAATGTGTTTGGAATTTCACTATTGCCAACAACCCTCATACTTATGTAATAGTCTAATTCGGGAGTTAGTCATCAGCATTCTTGTTTTTCATATGTTGTATTTAAAATGTTTAATGTTTTACTTAGAGAGAATATTTTTATTTTGCTTTACTTTGTACAACTCTAGGAGGCTCTAATGCAGTGGTATTTGGTAACAATCCGCCAACTACCAGTTTTAGGTGTAGGATTGGTATAAAAACACAAAAGCTGTAATATAATTTGTGGATGCTAGAGACAGACGTCACCAGCGGCACAGATTTCTGGCGATCACACCAGTACTACAGTGGTACCTCAGGTTACAGACGCTTCAGGTTACAGACGCTTCAGGTTACAGACTCCGCTAACCCAGAAACAGTACCTCGGGTTAAGAACTTTGCTTCAGGATGAGAATAGAAATTGCGTGGCGGCGGCATGGTGGCAAGTGGGAGGCCCCATTAGCTAAAGTGGTACCTCAGGTTAAGAACAGTTTCAGGTTAAGAACGGACCTCCAGAACGAATTAAGTTCTTAACTCGAGGTACCACTGTACTGCCTTTTAAAGCGGGTCTCCATTCTTGACCATTGCCCTGGTCAATAAGCGAATGATTCATCATTGAAAGGAAATATGCTCTTGAACAGATCTTGTTCATTTTTCAATGAGTTTTCTGCAAAAATATTTCCTGATTGATCGTTCATTAGTGGTAGGAGGAGGGGTTATCATGTGGATTTCCTGTCCCGTATATTAAAATGCCTGGTACCAACAGTTAGAACATCTGCCTGGCTGAATTTCTTTTGAGATGAAATGCACTGTGCCCCCCCCCCCAATATTTTGAAATATAGTTTAAATAGTTTAAATAGACTTGGTGATTTATTTATTTTTTTAAGGAACTCACTTGTGGATAATTCCTGCCTAGCTTGGATTTCCCAGCTAGCAGAAATGTAGCATGAAAGGATTAAAAATTTCCCAAGACTCCGTTTCTGGGTCAGTCTCTGAGTCTTTGTGGACAGAAGCTAGAAACTTGGGAATTGTGATTACGGTACCCAGTTATGCTGAAGTGTTGTGGATATCAAGGAGTTAATACTCTGTGCTAAGTAAAGGTAAAGGGACCCCTGACCAATAGGTCCAGTCGCGGACAACACTGAGGTTGCGGCACTCATCTCGCTTTACTGGCCGAGGGAGCCAGCGTACAGCTTCCAGGTCATGTGGCCAGCATGACAAAGCCACTTTCTGGTGAACCAGAGCAGCACACAGAAATGCCGTTTACCATCCTGCCGGAGTGGTACCTATTTATCCACTTGCACTTTGACGTGCTTTCGAACTGCTAGGTTGGCAGGAGCAGGGACCGAACAACGGGAGCTCACCCCGTCGTGGGGATTCAAACTACTGACCTTCTGATCGGCAAGCCCTAGCCTCTGTGGTTTAACCCACAGTGCCACCCGCGTCCCTGTGCTAAGTAGAAATGCTGATTCAGCAGCATGTGATGAGCCAGCATCACAAGACATGGGGGGTTGCTTAATAGGTCTATAGCTGATTCCTGGATGGAAGAAGCCTGCCACTGGAATAAAGTCCTGCTTAAAATACAACTTGACTCCTGAGTGCTTCACGTGGGGCTTCTGTATATAACAACAAGTTACGCATCACGGGATAATTATTTGTCAAGTCCAAACAGGGCCGGCGCGTCCATTAAGGCGAACTAGGCAGTTGCCTAGGGCGCCAAAATGGAGGGGGTGCTGGCACGACGGGGAGCGCTGCTGGCTTCGCAGGACTCGCTCTGCCGCACGGCCACTGCGCCCCAACGCCACCTACCCGTGGCAGCAACGACGCCGGTGCAGCCCAGGCGTGCCCGAGCGCCGAGGGCAGCAGCGCGTGGAGGACATGTGGGGCAAGAGCAGTCCCTTCCTGTGGCGCGCATGCTCCAGGCACCGTCTCCGCGCTCTACTTCTCAGGCAGGCGGGAGCAGCTGCTGTTGCACCCGGGGGTCTGTGGCTGAAGCCCGAGGGCGGCCAGAGCAACCCAGCCGCCGCCGTCGCAGGTAAGCGGGAGGGGCGCTGGGAAGGGAAGGGGGTGAAGGCTGGGCCAGGCCCGCAGGGAGGAGGCAGATGCCGGGGGGGCAGTAGGTGATCTCGCCTAGGGCGCAAAAAACCGGCCCTGAGTCCAAATGCCCTTTGCGACCAAAGTGCCTTTTGCCAGCTTCATCAGGTTCACCAGCCATGGCCGTTCCTAGCCTCACCACTGCAGTCCATGGGTTGGTAACTTGGAGGCTAGATTATTGCAATGAGTTCTATGTGGCTGCTCTTCAGATTAGTCCAGAAACTGCAACTAGTGCAGGCGCCATTGTTAAAAGAGCTGCACTGGCTGCTCAATGGCTAGATTTGAGGTCCCTGTATTAATTTATGAAACCCTGAACCATTTAGGTCCAAGGTACATTAGGGATCTCCTGAACCTGTATATCCCATCTTGATCACTGAGATCATCTGTGGGAGCGTTGCTGGTTGTTCCCCGAGTTTACGAGGCTCACTTGATTTGAATCTTTAATACCAAATAAATTCAGCAGCAGCAGCAGCAGTGTGGTCAAGTTCCAAAATTCCTCAAATTTTATAAGGATCATAAAAACAAATTAGTGCAAATGCAAATCAGAGCACACTAATTGCCACCTTTCCTTGAAGTGACCAACTTGCATTAGACCTAATTATGTCCTTTCACCAGAAAAAAAAAGGCTGCAAAGGTTGTTTTCCCTCGATTGCCTGGAATTTATTCCCTGTGACCCTCTAAGCTTTTGAAAGTTTCCATGGCAACAGCTTTTTGCAAACATTTAAATGGATACAAACAGAAGCCCTCCCATCCTTGCCCAAGCATAATTCCTTAGGGCCAGTACAAATGTGTTGGGCTCAAGTTATCTCTATGGTCCAGGCCCATCTAGATGGGTGATGCTCTGCAGTCCTAATGAGATGGTGGTTTTGGGAGGAGGGGAACATTATGGGACCAGGTAGACCTGTACAAAACAGACTCCACTGGTATTAGGATGGAATCCAACTGCTGGCGCTTAAGGCCAAAAAGGTGGCAAAGCAGCTTTTAAACTAATTGAGGGGGGAAAGCTGGCAGGAGATGAGGAGGGTCCAGTTTGGAACAAATCTCCCCCTGGGATGAGGATAATATAATTAACAAAAAAATTAAATGGGCTAGGTGAATTCAACCTAGGCGTTGCGAGTGCAGGGACCCAGGATAATTCAGAGAGGTTAAAATAATAATAATAATAATAATAATAATAATAATAATAATAATAATAATATATTTATTTATTTATACCCTGGCCATCTGCCTGGGTTTTCCCAGCCACTCTGGGCAGCTCCCAACAGAATATTAAAATAAATACATGTGATATAAGGTACTTTAAACAAATATTATTTGCTAATGCTGAACAAATGTAAAGCAGGTATTTAATTTTAATTGTTGATAATGATATATTAAAATCAGAAAAAAATAAAAACCAGATAATTAAAACTAATTATATCTGTGTGTAAAAATGTATTAAAGTTGAAAATAATGATCGCTAACAACACCGGGAAAGAGCAAAGAAACCAGGGCAGTGGGGACTGAACTGAAGTAGCAGACAAGATCTTGCACCGGCAGGGCAGGAAGTGTAGGGGAGTCTCTTTTCCTGGAAACAAACAGTAGACCCCACCACCCCCTGCTCCCCTCACACCAATTGAAAGAATGTAGAGGGGAAATCACCACCAACTCCACAATGGCATACTTTATGGGTCCAACATTGGGGACCCAGCAGATCCAAAGTCATCTCGAATCTGCCCCTAAAATGCTCAGCTTCAAAACTTCAATGGAATCTGCACACATATAAAAAAACGCTGTGAAAATGCTTTTTTAAAAAATCGTTTTGAAAAACACATTGCATTCGGCATAGCTCACTGTCGCCATCTAGCGTCACATTTGTATATAAAACTTTACGACACATTAAAAACATTTTATTTGCAGCTGTGTAGCTTGAGTCCCTAGCGCTGTCTGTTATCCCCTACCACTGGTCATGTTAGCTAGGGATGATGGGAGTTGTAGTCCCAAAACAGCTGGAGGGCCGAGTTTGGCCATGCCTGATCTACAGTCTCCCATCCCTGATCATTGGCCATGCTTGCTGGAGCTGATGGGAGTTGTAGTTCAGCAACATCTGGAATCATAGAATTGTATAGTTGGAAGAGACTGTGAGGATCATCTATAGTACAACCATTTGCAATATAGAAATATGTAGCTGCCCTATATGGGGATCGAACCTGCAACCTTGGTGTTATTCGCACCACTCTCTAACCAACTGAGCTACCCCATGGAGGGCCCAAGGTTCTCTGCACCTGACTCTAAAGAACAGTAGCTTATTCTCTGGAATCAAAATAACATTGCTGTAAGGAAATTAGGGTGCGTTACCAAATGTACCAGCAGGGCATATCATTCAGAGCTTGGCATTTGAAAACGCCTGATTTCTTTTCACACCATTCAAAATGAACTGATCCACTTTACTATCCTTTTCTTCTGGGCTTCAAAAATACAATTCAGCCAATAAAAGCCCCTTTGTAAGGTAAACGGTAGGGCTGTAACGGCATCACAGCTTCAAGAAGTTGAGTTCCATTGAATTTCCAGCCTCCGAGGCTCTGAAGTGGCTACAG
The DNA here is from genome assembly GCF_963506605.1 of Zootoca vivipara. NCBI lineage: Eukaryota > Metazoa > Chordata > Lepidosauria > Squamata > Lacertidae > Zootoca > Zootoca vivipara. The sequence continues at coordinate 30,416,094 of NC_083291.1, read as the reverse complement.
AAAGACTTTTCAGGGCTTTGTAAAAATACATAAAAAAATAAAATGTTAATATAATCACACATTTCAGCACAAAGCTGAAAAGACAGCCCAGCTACCAATGGCAAAATGTATTTTTCTCCTTTGATGTCTGAGGGTTATATGTGAGCAGGTTAAAATGCTCCAGCTTTAAAATTTGAATCTGTGGTTTGCAAAACCAGATGACCGGAGAACAAAACCTACTCATGTCAATTTTGCTTTTATTCTCAAGCTAACATAGAATGTGCCACAAGTAAGATTCTGCATTCTCAAAAAAATACATTGTATTTATATTTCTTAAAGTAGGCCCTGAATCAGAAACTGTATCAAGAGGTCCAATTCTGTGGCCGTCATGGAAGGAGTTTGTTATTAGAATTCTTTAATTTAATTGGAAGTATAATTCCTCATTTATCTTCAGTTGGACGGAAGAAGAAGAAGAAGAAGAAGAAGAAGAAGAAGAAGAAGAAGAAGAAGAAGAAGAAGAAGAAGAAGAAGAAGAAGAAGAAGAAGAAGAAGAAGAGGAGGAGTAGGAGGAGTAGTAGTAGTAGTTTGGATTTGATATCCCGCTTTATCACTACCCGAAGGAGTCTCAAAGCGGCTAACATTCTCCTTTCCCTTCCTCCCCCACAACAAACACTCTGTGAGGTGAGTGAGGCTGAGAGACTTCAGAGAAGTGTGACTAGCCCAAGGTCACCCAGCAGCTGCATGTGGAGGAGCGGAGACACGAACCCGGTTCCCCAGATTACGAGTTTACCGCTCTTAACCACTACACCACACTGGCACCCCACTGGATCAAAGGAGTCTGTGAACTTGCCAAGGAACTGATAAGGTTCTTTATTGAGTCATCTGCAGTTCGACAGACCACTCTTCTTCCCAGGCAGAGAAGGAAAATGGTGACAACAGGTTGTTTATTGGGACAGGGTGGTTTTTGCAGCTGTTGTTAAAGTTGCAAAACAACGAAGCACTGGACGGAGCGATGGAGAAATTCCTGGAACAACTGTGGGATATCAGCTCCACCCAACGCATGATGGAGAACAACAATAACCAGGGGAAAGAAAGACATAACAAGGACAGGAAGAAACAGCATGGACAGAATAATTGCCACACACAGGAAGAACAAGGATATAGTTTGAGTTCCTCACTTGTAGTTTTATAAATCATTTAATGTGGCAACACGAATAGAGGTTATTAATATTGCAGTTGCTATATAAGGGATTATTATTGTGACCAGAATGTAATGGGAATTAATAAGATTTTGGAAAGCAGAAATAAAGCAAATAAGCAAGCCATCAATTCTAGCACGTGGGGGGGCCACCTTATCTAAATTATATAATTTGGTATTTGAACGATTGGTGTTAATAATTGTATTATAAACTGGTATTGTTATAATGAGTCTATTATTGGATTGTAATTGACCAATGCATTTACCAATAAAAAAATCTAAAAGAAAGAAAGAAGGAAAACTAATAAAAATTATTATTATGATTGAGAGAGAGAGGGAGGGGGAGGGGGAGAGGGAGGGAGGGAGGGAGGGAGGGAGGGAGGGAGGGAGGGAGGGAGGGAGAAGTCTTATTCTTACATGCCATTCCAATCTACGAAAGGTGGTGGGTAAGTCTCCATTCCCTTAGGTCCACCTTTGAAATTACCCCCCCCCCATGGGTATCTATAATCACCCCCATGTAAATTGTATAACCTAATAGCCAGTTGTTCCAGGTCCTATCAGCTCTGGGCTTCTGGAATTGCACAATATCCCCGTGGAGGTTGACCAGGACTCCCACATTGAATAACATTCTGGTTCAGGGCCGTGGAAAAGGATGAGGAGCGAAACAAGGCAGTACAAATTGAACAGGAGCAGAGAATAATTTAGGGACTGTGTTTGTGCAACTAGTTGGAGTGCTGAATTCCATGAAGAGTTCTAAAGGGAAGCAATTTTGCAACGTATTATGCAACGTGCCATGAAGATGCTCCAGTCTTTTCAGAACATGTATTTATCTGAATTGCCTTTGACTTAGCATTCTCTTGGATCACTTGTAAAGTGCTGAGAGTAATATACCCACAGCTAGCACTTGCTGGGTTCTTATATATGTTTTTCTATTTCGTTACATTTCCAGTTCACAGGAAACAAAGGTTTGCTGTTAGAAGGACTCTCTGCCTTTGTACTGGGCTCAGTTACTGCTCCCCTTTCACCACAGGGGCAAAATGCAAAGGCAGCCACAGGGATCACAAGAAGCAGCTACAAACCAT